>NC_090376.1:132721708-133921708 GCF_036365525.1 Heterodontus francisci | reverse complement strand
GTACCAGTCTTTATCCAAGAAAATTATATTCTTTAAATATCTTGTTCTTCAAACTAGGTAAATGCTAGTCTATCAGAGTTAGGAAAATTGCTCCATTGCATCACAAGTTCATTGTTTTGTGTGAATGCCCTAAAGAGTAGTATAATTGTGCCACAAATACAAACTGGAGCATGTCTTAGCATCAAATGTAACACGTTATGCCTGATTTTATACTTTACTCACAGCTATTTTTAGACATATATTTGTAAAAATAAAATTGCAGAATTTACTTTTGCATTTTTGGCATAGACTTTCAGTCAGTGTGCTTATTGTCTGGTTGGCTTTTTTTAAAAATAAAAAGCAATAATGCATTTTTTACATCCTACTGAAAACAACTGCATTTATAGATTCTTATTGACAGTTTCAACTTTTCTCTAACTTTCAACATACATAAGTCAAAATACAAGTATAGGGACAATGCATCGTTTAAATATCAGGCTACGATGTATTTGCAGTAATGAAATTATGAACTTACTGAATTCAGTTTTTATAAGATTAGTTATTATATATAGCAAACTTTGCGGTTCAAGGGATGATACATAAAATATCTCCACAAGAACTAATTCTAATGAGGATCATACACTTACCTTTGAAAGTACATCGGATGGATTCAAAATGTTTGGTACAATTATTTGGGCCATGAGCTCACTCCTCTTTGGTGAAGAATAGAACTATGAAGTACACAAATGTGAGCAGAAAGGCATACTGAACTCCAGGGAGGCAGTAGGTCGGAGATGTTAGCAGGCCATGTAGATTTCATCCTTCAGAAAAATGAGATGAAATGTCACAAACTCACAAAGGCCGCATTGGTCGTATCAGTAGAGCTCACTGATGGGTGTTCATAGAGATATATTTTTAACAGCAGTGAATTTAAAGAAAATAAACAAAACAACATTCAACAGCGATTACATGAGTAAAATGAACTGAATGCAATGGTGGGTCTACACAAAGCTTTCGCCTTGCTGAATGAAAGCAGTCCCTAAGACTGAATTGGTAATGAGATCCTGGCTCCTGAGATTTTAGCTTTCTTAATCATGTTCATAATTAATTCAAGAACATTGATAATTTCATTACATTCTTTTTTGTCTTATCAATAAATGATGTGCCTGCACTTTTTGGTCTTGTGCATTCAGGGATGAGATGCATACAGTGAAACTGCATCAGGGCTAGAAAAGATGCACATGAGGAAAAGCATGAGGCAATAATTACAAACCCTTCCTTGACCAGGTCACTGCTAGAAAATAATTACAAACAGTTATGAATCAGAGGCAAATATTTGTGTAGTTAAAAATGTATTCTAAATTAGGTTGCATTGCAAACACATTTCAGTGCAGCAGCTGCACTCTGTACCATGTTAATCACTGCCCTTGAATCATGCCATGTAACTAATTCCAACCAATATTGTGGAAGTATTCAATATCAGAAGTAAAGTAAGCATTTTCAGGATTGTGTCACTTGAAGTAGCAGGCTGCCCTGAAGCTACTCCACATTACCACATGCTGAATGTCTCTGTTCAACCAAGCACTAACAAGCTGTCAGGAACTGGCGGTCTTCTTGCATGATGAGACAAGTTAAGGACATGAGTACTGCACTATGATATTAAAACATGATGTTATTTTAGTCAAAATGAATAAATGAACAATTATGTTCAAAGGTAATAAAACCTCAATCTTTGTGTTTTCAACAGTTCATTTGCATTTAAATACCTAAACGTGAAAATTGTATTTTTGACATTTTAAAAGTATGCCTATAATTTTGAGATGTCAAAGTTCAGTATGTACTGGTGATTACTTTTGAAGAGCCATAGATGATATTAATTCTTTGTAGGTGAATATATGATTACTTGCACTCGACTAGTGTATATTTTACATTCTAATCATTCAGCAGTGCGAAAACTATTTAAAAGCATGTTTTGACTTTATTTAATCATCAAATGCATTTTACAGGGGCAGAAAGAAATCACTTTTAGTAGTTTTTCATCAGCTTTATAACATAACAAAATGAACAGAGGATGGGTAAAAGCCGTGGCTAAGGCAAAAAGAAGCTGAATTCAGTCTGATAATCTTATTATTCAGTAAGTGATCTTCCCAACACACTGAAGAGTCAGTTAGAAGTGGAAGTTGTAGCTTGTGACATTGATAAACGAGGCAGAAGATGATGCATTTACTGGATAGCTCCATCAGTAAATCATTTGCTGTATTTAGCGCTCACACAAACGTGACCTGCCCTAGACAAGCATTGTATGTGAAAGTCACCAACAGCAGAAAACTGTGATGGACAGTAAGAGCATGTGTACATCTAAATCAGGCTTCTTAATTTGTAATAAACCACTTTGTCAGAAACGAGTTTGCTACGCACACAATTAACATAATCACTTTTTAATTGGTACTCTTATTGGTATTTCAACAATTACATAACAAGATCACACTTAATTTGTCAGACAAATGAATGTATGGCTATCAAACTAGGTATGCCTTTAGAGGGGTTGTGCTGTCACATTATAGAGCACCTTTCAACACAACTTTGCATTTTATAAACAAAGATGTAGAGGATATAATAATACATTCTATGATAATATTACAAATTTCATTGCAAATCATAACTGGTCTTATATAACTATTATTTACATGTTTATTTTAATAGAAATCCAGACACGGATTCTGCTGGTGTGAATGTGCTTTGTGGCCAATGTAGAGGAGGCAAAGCAGTAGAGTTTCAGAGCAATGAGACACTGCTTATGCCTAGAAACCCAAGAGACAATGCATCTTCAAGTGTTCTTACAAAAAAGGTGGTAAAACTGAAAAGAAATAGAGGATGTACTATAAGAAAGCAAAAGAGACATGTAAGAAAAATGGTTGGAGAAATGCTATAAAGGAAAGCTTCATGGATATGGTAGTCTTATCAGGTATCATCTTATTGCAGGTATATTATATTGTTTTTCTCAAACTTTTATAACTAACTTATACCGGTGCCTATATTGTCACCTTTGGTGTTTTTATTTGTGAACTCGTTTTAGTAATGATTACCTGCTCTACTGGTACCTGTTAGTGGTTTGACCTCCACTATTGCCTCACACTGCATTTTTTTTGCAAAATGATCATTCAAATATAAAGTGCCAGCCTCCACACCCCCTCCCCCGCACCCCTATCCCAAACTATCAGGGTGACTTTTTAATTGACAGCATACACAGGAGGACCAGATGACGTGCTCTCTGGGCAAGTGGGTTCTTCTGAGTTATCACATAATTGTAAATGTTATAAAGGGATATAGATGTACAGTCACTGGTGCTGCTCAGCCCTCATTTGTTTTTGTGTGTTTTTTTTTTCTGTTTTACAATCATTGATCTAAGGCAGTCGTTGAGGTGCTACAATTAGCATCAGTGTCCCTGGGCTACAGAGGGAAAGATTACTATACGTGATCAATATTCAGAGACCCCTGCTCAAAAAGTAATTAAAAATATTTTAAAAATGCATATATGTTTTTAACTGCTGGAAGTTGTGTGGAATCTACTGTTCATGTCAGTGTGTCAATGAAAACAGTACTCTGAATTCATTATTATTGGTACTGGAGTGCTGCATTATGGTGTCATATGGTTTAGAGGTGGATTGTACATTATTTTTTTTCTCTGTCCAGCAGCTTTAAACAGAATAAGGAAAGGCAGATTCAAGCACAGTATCAAACGTGCTGATATCTCCCTTTATAACATTTAGGATTGTGCAGAAATTCAGATGAATGCACTTTCCCTGTGTTAGAGTAATCTTTAATTGAAAGCACATATGGTTTGAATATGATCCCTCTTTAGAAAGACTCACAGCTCAATCTCTGGCTGTCACATGAGGTTTGCAATGTGACCTCTTCTCTGGAAAAGCCCACAGCTCTGTCCTACAGTATCACATGAGATTTGCAATATGATCCTTTTCTGAAAAGGCTCACACCACAGTCTCACAGTATCAGAGGGAGGTTGCAGATGATAATTCATCCCTGTAGGGTTTAATACTTCAGTTAACCCTTTATACACTTTGTTTGACACAAAAATCTTTTAAGTCCCTGTTGGGAATTTTTGATAGGGTGGTATTTCCACCACTTAGCTTACAGAAGGCTTCAGCTGACCTCAGGAAATTACGTAATTTTCTGATATATGCCTGCAAGAATCATAGGATTACAAAGGTTTCCTGCTGCAGTAGTTTAACACAAAGCCCAGGATGGGACATGACAAACATTTAAAACAGCATTAAAGAATGTGAAGTAAATCAGGAACTAGTGATTAGGTAATGCCAAGTTTAAGATTTAAAAGCCTTTAGGAGGAAGGGAAGACTAACTTCCTATCTCAGTAAACTTCTCAAGCCCTACAATCCTTTGAGATCTCTGCACTCCTCCAATAATGTAATAATGGCCTTTTGTGCATCGCTCATTTTAATCACTCCACCCTTGGTAGTGATGCCTTCAGCTGCCTAGGCCTAAACTTTCTCCCCATACCTCTCAGTCTCTCTGCCTCGCTCTGTCTTCCTTTAAGATGATTCTTAAAATCCAGCTCTTTCACCAAGCTTTTGATCATCTATCCTAATATTCCTGATTTTATTTGATGGTGCTCCTGTGAACTGACTTGGGTCATTTTACTACATTAAAGGTGCTATATAAGTTGTTGATGGAATTTCACAGTTTTGAGATGTTTTGTGATTTTTATAAATGACTTGGATGAGGAAATGGAAGGCTGGGTTAGCAAGTTTGCCGATGACACGAAGGTTGCTGGAGTTGTGGATAGTGTGGAAGGCTGTTGTAGGCTGCAACGGGACATTGACAGGATGCAGAGCTGGGCTGAGAAGTGGCAGATGGAGTTCAACCTCGAAAAGTGTGAAGTGATTAATTTTGGAAGGTTGAATTTGAATGCGGAATACAGGCTTAAAGACAGGATTCTTGGTCGTGTGGAGGAACAGAGGGATCTTGGGGTCCATGTCCATAGATCGCTCAAAGTTGCCACCCAAGTTGATAGGGCTGTTAAGAAGGCGTATGGTGTGTTGGCTTTCATTAACAGGGGGACTGAGTTTAAGAGCCGCGAGGTTATGCTGCAGCTCTATAAAGCCCTGGTTCGACCACACTTGGAATATTGTGTTCAGTTCTGGTCGCCTCATTATAGGAAGGATGTGGAAGCTTTAGAGAGGGTGCAGAGGAGATTTACCAGGATGCTGCCTGGACTGGAGGGCATCTCCCACGAAGAAAGATTGAGGGAGCTAGGACTTTTCTCATTGGAGCGAAGAAGGATGAGAGGTGACTTGATAGAGGGGTACATGATGATGAGAGGCATAGATAGAGCGGATAGTCAGAGACCTTTTCCTAGGGTGGAAAGGGCTATCACCAGGGGGCATAATTTTAAGGTGATTGGAGGAAGGTTTCGGGGAGATGTCAGAGGTAGGTACTTTACACAGAGAGTGGTGGGTGCATGGAATGCGCTGCCAGCGGTGGTAGTAGAAGCAGATACATTAGGGGCATTTCAGCGACTTTTGGATAGGTATATGGATGATAGTAGAATTAAGGGTAGGTAGTTAGTTTGATCTTAGAGTAGGTTAAAGGTTCGGCACAACATTGTGGGCCGAAGGGCCTGTACTGTGCTGTACTGTTCTATGTTCTATGAGATGCTGCTAAAGAATCAGTTTGAGTAAAAAAACTTTGGACCCCGGTTGCAAATCCAGCCCAGAGGGATGGGATGCAAATCTCTTTCATTTTGTTAAAAAGATCCTGTATGAAATCTCCGCCAGGGTGGAGTATGTAAAATTGGAGATGTGTAAGAGGCCATAATTGGAGGAGTGCAGAGATCTCGAAGGATTTTAGATCTAGTATTATGCAATGAGAAAGGGTTAATTAATAATCTTGTTGTAAATGAACCTTTAGGAATGAGTGACCATAATATGATAGAATTTTACATTATGTTTGAAAGTGAGGTAGTTCAATCTGAAGCCAGGGTGTTAAATTTGAACAAAGGAAACTATGAAGGTATGAGGGGCAAATTGGCTGAGGCGGATTGGGAAAATACATTAAAAGGTATGACAGTACATAGGCAATGGATAGTCTTTAAAGAAATATTACGTAGTTTACAGTAACTATACATTCCTTCAAGGCACAAAAACCCCAAAAGTTAAGGCAGTCAACTGTGGATAACAAAGGAATTTAAGGATTGTATAAGATTAAAAGAAAAGGCCTATAAAGTTGCCAGAAATAGTGGTAAATCTGAGGATTGGGAGGATTTTAGAATACAGCAAAGGAGAACCAAGGAAATGATAAAGAAAGGGAGACTAGAATATGAATATAAGCTAGCAAAAAATATAAAAACGGACTGTAAAAGCTTCTACAGGCATGTAAAAAGGAAATGTTTGGCTAAGACAAATGTGGGTCCATTACAGGCAGAGTCAGGAGAATTTATAATGGGGAATAGAGAAATGGTAGAGAAGCTAAATGATTACTTTGTGTCTGTCTTCACTGAGGAAGATACAAGAAATCTCCCAGAATTAGAGATCTAAGGGATTAGGGGGAATGAGGAATTGAAGGAAATTAGTATTAGTAAGAAGGTTGTATTGGAAAAATTAATGGGGCTGAAGGTTGATAAGTCCCCAGGACCTGATATTCTACATCCCGGAGTTTTGAAAGAGGTAGCTATGGAGATAATGGATGCATTGGTTATTATCTCCCAAAATTCTATAGATTCTGGAGCGGTTCCTGCAGATTGGAAGGTCGCAAATGTCACCCCACTCTTTAAGAAGGAAAGGAGAGAGAAAACAGGGAATTACAGACCTGTTAGCCTTACATCAGTTGTTGGGAAAATGCTAGAATCTATTCGAAAGGATGTGATCAATGGATACTTGAATAATAATGATCAGATTGGGCACAGTCAACATGAATTTATGAATGGGAAATCATGTTTGATGAACCTGTTGGAGTTTTTTGAGGATGTTACTAATAGAATTGATAAAGGGGAGTTGGTGGTATACTCGGACTTTCAGAAGGTTTTTGATAAAGTGCCCCACAGGAGGTTGATTAGCAAAATTAAAGCACATGGGATAGGGGGTAATATACTGGCATGGATTAAGGATTGGTTAACAGGCAGAAAACAGAGAGTAGGAATAAATGGGTCATTCTTGCATTGGCAGGCTGTGACTAATGGGGTACCACAGGGATCAGTGCTTGGGCCCCAGCTGTTCACAATATATATCAATGATTTGGAGTGGGAACCAAATGTAATATTTCCAAGTTGCCAGATGACACAAAACTAGGTGGGAATGTGTGTTTTGAGGAAGATGCAAAGCGGCTTCAAGGGGATTTGGACAGACTTAGTGGGCTGGATTTTATGCAGGCGGACGGGAGCTGGCCACCAACGTAAAAGTTGGTGGTGAACCCGCTTCCGCCCAGCCTGGGGATCCTTCACGCATTTTACGGGTCCCCAGGCTTTAAGTGTTCTGAGGCGGGACTGCTACCCGCTTGAGGGAGGAAGTCCTGCCTCATTGAGCTGCCGGCCAATCATGGGGCCGGCAGCTCTTAGTCCCAGCAGCACCACTGGGAGTGATGGCCACTTCTGGGACTGCAGCCCAGCTGAGGACATGGAGCCTCAAGTGCAGGTAAGTTTGGGTTGCCTCGCCGGGGGTAATCCGTAGAGCCCCGGCGAGGCAAGGGTGGTCATTTAGGGGGAAGGGGACGTCTTGGGTCCTGGGGGTGTTTGGGGAAGTGAGGGCGGCCCTCAATCAGGCACCCTGTGCCCATTTGTCAGGGTCCACCCCGGGTCGCTGAGAGGCCGCCAGCTTTTACTGGGCGGCCTTTCTCGGCTCCAGGACGCCTGCTTGCCATGGGTAAAATCCCCGTGGAGGTGGGCGAAGGCCCTTAAGGGCCATGATTGACCTGGGGGGGGCAGCCCGTTTCCCTCACCCCACCACACCCGCCCCCCCCCCCCCCACCCTTCCCCCGCCCTACGTAAAGTGGGGTGGAGGCGGGACCGGGTCGGGAAGGGCTCCCGGAGCCTCCCGCTCCATGTTATGCCACCAACCCCCCCCCCCCCCCCCCACCACCACCATCTGGCTTGCTGGGGTGGCATAAAATTCCAGCCGGTGAGTAGGCAAGAACACTTTGATAGGAGGAAAAGATGTGCAGAGTATTTCTTAAATGGTAAGAGATTAGAAAGTGTAGATGTGCAAAGGGACCTGGGTGTCCTTGTCAACAAGTAACTGAAAGCTAACATGCAGGTGAAGCAAGCAATTAAGAGGGTTAATGGTATGTTAGCTTATATCGCAAGAGGATTTGAGTACAGGAGTAGTGAAGTCTTGCTTCAATTGTATAGAACCTTGGTTAGACTGCACCAGCGTAGTGTGTGCAGTTTTGGTCCCCGAACCTTTTGAAGAATATTATTGTCATAGAGGGAGTGCAATGAACTTGTTCCCGGGATGGTGGGACTGTCCTATGAAGAGACATATGGGGAAACTGGGCCTGTATTCTCTAGAGTTTCAAAGACTGAGAGGTAATCTCATTGAAACCTATAAAATACTTAAAGGGATAGACAGGGTAAATGCAGCTAAGATGTTTCCCCTGGTTGGGGCATCTAGAACCAGGGGACACAATTTCAAAATAAGGACCGAGATGAGGAGAAATGTCTTTGCTCAGAGGTTTGTGAATCTTAGGAATTCTCTACCCCAAAGGGCTGTGGAAGCTCAGTCATTGAGTATGTCTAAAGCAGAGATTGACAGATTTCTAAATACAAATGACATAAGGGGATATGAGGATAGTGTGGGAAAAAGGTATTGAAGTGGATGATCAGCCATGATCATATTGAATGGTGGGTCAGGCTCGATGGGCTGAATGGCCTACTCCTGCTCCTATGTTCCTGTGTTCCTATGATTATAGGGCTGGAGAAGTCCACTGAGATAGGGAGTTAGTCTTCCCTTCCTCCTAAAGGTTTTTGAATCCGAAACTTGACATTATCTAATCACTAGTTCCTGATTTACCTCACATTCTTTAATGCTGTTTTTAATCTTGATAATGTCCTGTCCTGGGCTTTGTGATGAACCACTGAACCCAAGAAGGCCTTTGTAATCCTTGCAGGCATATATCAGAAAATTATGTAATTTTCAGAGGTCAGGTAAAACCTTCCGTAAGCTACTGGCATAAATACCACCCTCTGAAAGTTCCCAACAGGGACTTAGAGATTATTTTAACTCACTTCCAAGTGGGTGTGTGCCTAAAACAGAAAATGATCACTAATCTGCCATTTATTTGGCATTCCCCTTCAGAGGGATCGATTTTGAGTGCCCTTGCCTGGAATTAATAAGACGGTAATGGCCTAAACTGGGGTCAGTAGCCTTACCAACCCATTAACACCAGCGATGTGACCACTCCATTTAAAAATGGGCCTACTGCTGGGTGTCCAAAGCGACACAATGGTCCTCTGACCTAACTAGGACTCTGATTTCCACTTTAGGTAGGAGGTGCTCAGAACCTGGCCAGTGCAGGCTTTGACAACTGCCATGGGTAATAAAAAAGAAGAGCCCCTATAAAGGCTTGAACTAATTTTGTGAAAACGGTGGAGCAGGAATGCCCACAAAAATAAGTTGGGCCACTGTCTCCTCGGGACACCCCATCCTCAACGATCATGAAATGACCCCCACAACTCTCTTTGTTGGTGACAGCCGCAGCCCAATTTTCCAGTGTTCTATCCAGAGAGCTGTGTTAGTATGCCTGTTTGGCACTCTGTAGCTTGCCTGGTGAAATTAAATGAGGCCAGGGCCTCAAAATCATGGGACCGCTTAACCAACAGAAAGGGCGGCCGGCCGGCCAGCACTCTCGGCCGGTCACCCACCCAGAAGTTAAAGTCTACCCAGAGAGTCCATAAGCATGGTTGTTATGAGATTTAGAAATTGGTGCACTGGTGGAGTTAAGGCATGTTCTTGCAGAAGTGTACTAATCTCAATTTATAGGGCGGCACAGTGGCGCAGTGGTTAGCACCGCAGCCTCACAGCTCCAGCGACCCGGGTTCGATTCTGGGTACTGCCTGTGTGGAGTTTGCAAGTTCTCCCTGTGTCTGCGTGGGTTTTCTCCGGGTGCTCCGGTTTCCTCCCACAAGCCAAAAGACTTGCAGGTTGATGGGTAAATTGGCCATTATAAATTGTCACTAGTATAGGTAGGTGGTAGGGAAATATAGGGACAGGTGGGGATGTTTGGTAGGAATATGGGATTAGTGTAGGATTAGTATAAATGGGTGGTTGATGTTCGGCACAGACTCGGTGGGCCGAAGGGCCTGTTTCAGTGCTGTATCTCTAATCTAATCTAATCTAATCTAATCTAATCTAATCTAAAATTCTGCATCTAGGTGCACTTGATGCTGGCACTGGGTGCCCAAAATAAGAAACTGCTGCATTTACCATCATGCAATTGTTCACATTGATAGAATTCTCTGAGCTTCTCCAGTTCTGGCCTCTCGAGTATCCTCAATGTTCTTAGCTCCACCAGTGGTGGCTATGCATTCAGCTGCCTAAGCCCTAAGTTCTGAAATTCCCTGTCTAAACCTCTCCCTCAGTCATAGAGCACTGAAACAGGCCCTTTGGCCCACTGAGTCTGTGCTGACCATCAACCACCCAGTTACACTAATCCTACATTAATCCCATACCACATCCCCACCATTCTCCTACCACCTACCTATACCAGGGGCAATTTACAATGGCCAATTTACCTATCAACCTGCAAGTCTTCGGCTGTGGGAAGAAACCAGAGCACCTGGTTGAAACCCACATGGCCACAGGGAGAACTTGCAAACTCCACACAGACAGTACCCAGAACTGAACCTGGATTGCTGGAGCTGTGAGGCTACAGTGCTAACCACTGCACCACTGTGCTACCCTGGCATTTATTATGCAACTTAAAACCTATCTCTTTAACCAAGCTTTTGGTCACCTGTCCTAATGTTTCCTTATGTGGTTCAGTGTCAGATTTTATTCAATAGTGCTCTTGTGAAACAGCTTGGGACATTTCACTATGTTAAAGGCCCTATATAAATGCTTAAGCTGTTGTTGTTGATAATCACAAAATTCATTACAACTAAAAATGAAAGTGAGGAAAAAGGTTAAAGTCTTATCACCTGTATGAATGCATCATATTAGCTGTGGACACCTGTTACTCAATGCAGGAATATGGGATTAGAATAGTTGGGTGCTGTCTGGCCGGCACAGACACGATGGGCCGAAGGGCCTGTTTCTGTGTTGTATAACTCTTTGACTATGACTCTGTAAAGGGCCCAAAAAGCAGCCCTTATTATAGAGGTCAGCAAAAGGTGTTTAAAAGCATTGTTACAGCCAGGTGATGAGGGAGTCTCAGGCTCCCCTCTTGCCCCTTCCTCTTATTTGACCACAGCGGGGTTTATTTCTTTTAAACAGTGGTTGTGCTTACCACCTCTGTGAGTGTTTTACCTTTTTCCTTTACTGTGATTGTGAAAGAACCAATCGGACAGGTTTCCTTGAATTTAAACAAGAAAGAGGTAAGATTATTATTTTTAACACTCTAACCCAATTTAAAAATAATAAAAATATGCTACACATTCTTCTTCTTTCTTTTGGGCCTCCTTATCTCGAGAGACAATGGATACGCGCCTGGAGGTGGTCAGTGGTTTGTGAAGCAGCGCCTGGAGTGGCTATAAAGGCCAATTCTGGAGTGACAGGCTCTTCCACAGGTGCTGCAGAGAAATTTGTTTGATGGGGCTGTTGCACAGTTGGCTCTCCCCTTGCGCCTCTGTCTTTTTTCCTGCCAACTACTAAGTCTCTTCGACTCACCACAATTTAGCCCTGTCTTTATGGCTGCCCGCCAGCTCTGGCGAATGCTGGCAACTGACTCCCACGAATTGTGATCAATGTCACACGATTTCATGTCGCGTTTGCATACGTCTTTATAACGGAGACATGGACGGCCGGTGGGTCTGATACCAGTGGCGAGCTCGCTGTACAATGTGTCTTTGGGGATCCTGCCATCTTCCATGCGGCTCACATGGCCAAGCCATCTCAAGCGCCGCTGACTCAGTAGTGTGTATAAGCTGGGGATGTTGGCCGCTTCAAGGACTTCTGTGTTGGAGATATAGTCCTGCCACCTGATGCCAAGTATTCTCCGAAGGCAGCGAATGCTACACATTCACACACACAAGAATCACATACACACAAGTAGATGACAGGAGGAAAAATAGATCTGGTGGTTTGATTAAAGTCCAGAATAAATGGGACTTAAATACATGTGTAAAGTGGGTGATCCAGTAATCCTCAGCTGACACTGTATTCTTGAAGTTCTTGGTTGGTCAAACTGCGCTTCGGCTGGCTTGCTTTGCTCAGAATTTTCCTGAAGGCAGAATTGGTAATTGCTTCTCTTGCCCTGGTTGCTGGCTGTAGCAGTCTGTAGGCTTGGAGGGTTCCCCAGTCGCAGATGGTTGTTTTCTGGGGAGAGAGAGAGAGAGAGAGAAAGGGGAGCAGCAGCCTTCTGTGCTGCTGTACACTCAGTTACTGCCTGTTTGCTTGTCTGTGTGACAAAACTTCCAGTTTCTTCAGAGATGATCAGACAGTCACATGGTTCTCTCACTCACCTTTGTTTTTAATGAGGTCCAAAGTCTAAAACCCAAAACTTCTCTTAGGTGGGGTTGGCAGTATTTACCCCCTGGAGGGACATCTTCATTTATGAATCCCTCGAGATGGTTTGGAATGTCCCGCTAACGAGGATGATCAGGCTAATCTACTCAGTTAGCCAAAGTATTGCTCTGGCTGGGCTTCTTGTTCGGCTTTTTGTCTCCAATTCAATCTTATGGTATTTCAAATGTAAATGGCAGTGGCCATCTTGGCTGCTAATTTTTTGAAAAGTTAGTTGTAGGGTTTTTTTCATTAGAAGTCTAAGGTAAGTTTCCAACTGATGAAATTAATATTTCCCATTTGGAATATAGGGTTTTCCTGACAGCCTGCTTCGCCACACAGTTGATGAAGCCATATCCTCAGCAAGAGATTTACAATCTGCATTTGGATAGTTTTAATTGGCTATTTTTTCTTCTTCTCCAATAATATTATCAAAAAAGTAGATGTGAATAAAAAGTAAATATTTGTGTTGTTTTCTCAGAATTCCTACAGTTCCAAAATAGCTTTCTGAATAACAGTTAAAAATTAGGAGAAAAGATCAGTATGCTTTGCTAAAGCTTAGTTAAAGGCCAAACATTAAAAACTCATCTGGAACCATTTCTTTGGGCCTCCTTATCTCGAGAGACAATGGATACGCGCCTGGAGGTGGTCAGACCACTGGGAAAAGTAATGGAAAAATGGTTAACTTCACACCAGACCTAGAATTAGTGACCTTAAAGTCACAGCTGTGACAGAAGTGAATAATACACAGCAGTTCTTTGCCCCAGAGCATGGTTATAATGGCCACTGGCAGGTATCTGCTGTGCAGTAGGAGGAAGAACAGCCAAGGACCAGATGGGACACAGGAGATACATGGCACTCAAAACACACTACTCAAGTATCTGAGCACAATAAAGAAGCTGTGCATGAACAGGTTCAGCTTGGAACTTGAGATTGAAGTGTGTTGTTCGGTCCAAAAAGACCTGCAAGGATATCTTCACTACATTGCCAGTGACAGTGAAGGTCACCTCAACTTTTGTGCAACAGACTCCTGTCCGGGATATCTTCGGAGTCAGCTATTTTGCCTTGTGCCTCTCTATTATGCTTAGTGGTAGTATTCTCACCTCTGAGTCAGAACATTGTGGGCTTAAGTCCCACTCCAGAGACTTGAGCACATAATCTAGGTTGGCACTCCAGTGCAGTACTGAGGGACTGCTGCAAGCTGTTGAAGTTACCACCTTTCATATGAGACGTTGAACCAAGGCCCCATCTACAATCTCAGGTGAACGT
Source organism: Heterodontus francisci (assembly GCF_036365525.1). Classification (NCBI taxonomy): domain Eukaryota; kingdom Metazoa; phylum Chordata; class Chondrichthyes; order Heterodontiformes; family Heterodontidae; genus Heterodontus; species Heterodontus francisci. The sequence continues at coordinate 133,907,774 of NC_090376.1, read as the reverse complement.
AAAAGATCCCATGGCACTTTTCACAAAGGAGTAGGGGAGCCCTAGGAAATAATTATCCCTCAACCAACATCAGTTTAAAAAAATCTGATTATTATCACATTGCTGTTTGTAGAAGCTTACTGTGTGCAAATTGACTGCTGCATTTCCTACATTACAACAGTGACTGCACTTCCCAAAAGTAGTTTGTTGGCTGTAAAGTGATGTATGTTTGGTTTGTCTGCTGCCACCTTAATATACTTAGTTCGTCTAGATTAGAGAGCTTACTGAGTCTTCTCTACTTTGAACATTATTACATTCTAACTATGTACAGCTTCGCACCAGTCTGTGTGACTTCTCTGAAGCCATGCTGCATCTCCCTCCATTCTGTCTCACATCAATTAAAATGCTGACCTGGAGTAACATCCATTCCTATGCTGGCCTGGAGTTAAACATCCATTCCAATGCTGGCCTGGAGGTAAAACTCTATTCCAATGATGTCCTGGAGATAAACATCCATTCTAATGATCTCTTGTACCTGTATCTCATGATGGGAGGTATTCATTACACTGTCTCAATCATTAACCCTTTCAGACCCTTATACTGCATAAAGTACTTTGTTAAGTCCTGAGGCCATGAAAGATGCTATAAATGCAAGTTTTTCTTTTTTTTTCTGTTAGAGAGATAACTGAAGTTCTGTATTGCCAAGCACCTAGCATCATATATTTCAGCAGTGACCACCCACAGAGGCAGCTAGTTTTACCACATCGATGGCTTCTTCAAGATACAGGGCATCATAGCCTGTACATATGTAGCAGTTCATGCATTCATCATCAATCTTGTGGCATAGCAAAATAGGAATGACAATTATCCCATAAACATGTAGTGGTGTGTGATCCATACAAGTAAACTATGCACCTCAGTGTACAGCTGCTGGGGCTGTGCATGATTCATTCTAAGCAAATTAAGTATGCTGCAGCTCTTTGAAGGAAAAGAAAGGGTGGCTGGCAGGCTCTTCAGGTATATCAGCCATGTAGTGGAACAATGGCTACTGATACCTGTGCACAACCCCATTCCTCTAAATATAACCAAAGACTAAATACAACCAAAGACATGGTAAACAAAGGGATTGATTCAGCAGACATTTGAGTTGTCAAAGAAATACTTTAGATGCTTGGATCAGTCAGGGTGGAACCAACTATAATTCCAGAAATACTCTGCAAAATTATTCTAGTAAAGCATGCTGCACAACAGAGTCTCACCATGTCTGCCCATTCTGCTAATCTGCCTATATCATCTTCAAGTCTGTCTCAGTCCTCCTCACTGTTTGCCAAAATCCCATTTTGTGCTGTCAGCACATTTTGATTTTGCATTTCCAATGGTCAGTTCCAAGACAGAAGTGGATCCAGCACTGACTCCCATTCATTGGCCTTGCCCTTTGTTTCCTGTCAGTTAACCAGTTTTATATCCATTTTGTTACATTTCCTTTTATACCAATATTTGTGACAAACATCCTATGAGCTATCTTATTGAACAAATTCTGAAAATCCATGAGCATCACAGGTTAAAAGCTGAACCTCATTATACTGTTTTACAAGCACAAAATGTACGCAACAAGGGCCAATTGCAGGAACCAATGACCTGCTCCCAAAGAACAACCAAAAGACATCTGACCAGTTATTGGGTGGGGCCATGTTATAGGTATCCCTGGCTGCCACTTTAAGCAAGCATTAGGCACCTTACATGCATAAATTCTGTCAGAAGTGAAATTTTCATCCTTCTCCGAAAATTCCCACTGACATTAAATCAATCAAAATTTAAATACCAGTGGGACAATTATGACCCAAGTTTCAGCTCTGAGTTCGGTGTTCTATTTTAACTGAGATAGCATTTCCCATTTACCTGCCCAATAATGCTGCTATTGCAGCAGCTTCTGGAACCACAATTTATTCATTCTACTGCTAGTGTCAGTTTATAGAGATAGCAGCAGTCATTGTGTGATCATAGTTCCTCATGGGAACTGAGAGAATCCATTACCACTTTCACATCTATGACACTGTATAACAGAAAAGGAAGATATCACACCAAATAATAATAAATCATATCGATGATTAATGTAAACACTCCGCGTGTATTTAGTTTGTCTTGCTTTCTGTCTTATCATGCTTTTGCTTTCTGCTTGGTATTCCACAAAGAACCACTCATAATACTGTTTATAACTATAAAAAGAGTCATTGCCAGCTTTGAATCCAGTAAGTCAGTTCTATATTGTCAAACTGCCTCATAGTGCACAGGAATCTTGACATTCTGAACATTATTTTGGTGGATATGGCCACTGCTTGAGTTTTGTGAGGTAAAAAGGAAATTGTTAAACAAATCTCTTTGAAAGAATATCACACCATCAGAGAAGTATTAACTCATTTTTCACATAATGTTGCCCTAGAGCATGTTGCCACACAATAAGATGCTTTCAGAGTTGCTCAAAGTGTTCTTTCTCTTGACACCAAATCAGTCAGAATGGAAGCTGCAACAGTTTAAAAGAAAATTGCCATTCATCCTGGACTGAATTAGTCACAGCTAAGATCACTGTTGGACTAGTTCTGTTGACAAGGAGAACTAAAATGTCACCTTGTGACACTTCGAAAAGAACAAGCCAGCCAAACAGCAATATATGTGATTTTTCATGAACAGAAGTATTAAGGCTAAATCTCTTATGCTTTGAGCCAGTTTTTCTTGTTCTGGGAGTTGCAATGATTTTAGCCATATTGGGGTCTTTTAGCTGCCCAAAGCAATTTGGAAATGCATTTGTTGAGATTCCTGAATTATTTCATGAAGATGGAGAACATCTACTGACAGTAGATGAGACGGGAGAGTGCATTCACCTTCATTGTGTTTATGCTGCCTAGTTTTTATAAATTGAGGAACCTGGGGGAAGGGTCAAGCCAATAGCAAGGGACACCAGCAAGGTTAAAAAAAAGGAAAGGAAGTGGGGTATACTGGGGAGTAGTGATTACGGAATGTCAAGGTTTTGAATAACAGTTTTGATATCTTGGAAAAGAGTGAGTATGGAGACTTAGGGCAGAATCTTATCAGCCCCATAGAGGTGGGGTTGGAGGCAGGACTAGGAGAAAAATTAGCATCACGTCAGCTCCCCAATGCATTGCTGCCTCCGAGCCTTCTTACCGGAGGTGGGGTCAACGTGGCAGTGGCTACCCACCTGGCAGCAGCAGGTAGCCAATTTAACCCAATAAGGGCCCAAATGGGGACAAGCTTTTGATGGTACCAAGATCTTCACGACATCGGACAGGCTCTCCACTGAGGCTGGAGCACGGCAGGTACCCGGAGGCGGCCTCCCAGCAGCAGGTCAGGGCATCATCGACGCCTCTTTGCAATCCCCCCCATCATAGAGCCACTGAGATGTGAAGGCCACAGCCGTGGCCACAAGCAACCATGTGGAGGGTTTCTCACCTCCACAAGATGGCCTGACAGCCGTGCCTGATTTTTATTTTTAACTTTTCAGAAGGCTTCAAAGACCGCCCTCGCAGTCCCCTACCTGCCTCAGAAGCACCCACCTCTCCCGGTGGGGCTGCCAACCGTCCAGAGCTACAGGCCCTCTGAATGGGGCTCCCACCTCGGGAACACACCCACTGTCTTTAATTGGACGGCATACACGGAGGCGGCCTCTTAATTGACAGACTCCCAGAAGATCGTGACACTGTGCGCCTGCAGACACCAGCGTGGGCTGGAATCGCATTTGGTCCCAACGGCAGCGAAATTTCAAAGTTGGTTAAATTTTGGCCTTAATTTCAACCCAGGAAGGAGGAAAAGCATATAAATTAAGAGGAAAAAAGACTTACATTTATATAGTGCCCTTCATAACTGCAGGACATTCCAAAGTGCTTTACAGCCTATGAAGTATTTTTGAAGTGTAGACACAGCTGTAATGTAGGAAGTGCAGCAGTCAACTGGCGCTTTGCAAACTCCCACAAACAGCAAGGTGATAATGATTGTTTTTTCATGATGTTGGTTGATGGATGAATATTTGCTCGGTCTCCCTTGCTCTTCTTTAAATAGTGCCATGGGATCTTTTAAGTCCACATGACAGAGCAGGTGGGGACACAGTTTAATGTCTCATCTGAAAGGCAGCACCTTCACCAGCATACAACACTCGCTCAATACTGCACTGGAGTGTCAGCTTTGATTGCTGTGTTCAAGTCCTGGAGTGAGTTTTAAACACATAACCTTCTAACTAAGGGTCGAGAATGCTACCACAGCATATTTGCAATTAGTAGGAAGAGAGTAAACTTCAGAGGAGTACTGACCTTTGTTGCTTTTATAAAGTTGAGAAAGAAACAAAGATGGTGCTGCAAAGAAAGATTGGAGGCTACAGTTGAAAGAGTTTTCTTGTATCCTGCCCAGGTGTGCAAGAACCTCCTCCCCAGATAAGGGAACAGCACTAAAGCCTTGGACAGGCTTTGGCTATCTAGAGAGTGTAGAGTTATTGAGGTTAAAGAACTGTTTGGCACAAAAGATGAAACAAGCTTCTTGGAGGCAGCATCAGCAATGGAGAGGATACAACATTTCTGTTTGTGATCAGAAGTGATAGCCATGCCAAAATAACAGTGAATGAGGAAAAACTAAGGTTGGATGGAGGACTCAGAGATAAGAGTTAATGACTGTTATTTAGAATTGCAAGAAACACACAGAAACTGTGTCATTGAAGAATTAAAGGAAACATGATTTTATTTGGTCCATTGGAGGCATCGGATGATGTCAGGGTCAAAATATAGTGGGAAAATGAAATTCTGATGAAAGGTCACAGACCTGAAATGTTAGCTGTTTCTCTCTCCACAGATGCTGCCGAACCTGCTGAGTATTTCCATCAATTTATGTTTTAATTTCAAAATATAATGACTCCGCCATTGCGCTGTGCGAGGAATAAAGGTGGGTGCACTGAAAGTGCACGTTTGAAGGATTTTGATGGCTGAAGAGCAGAATCATGATGAACTGAGGTGATCATAGACATAGGGAAAGAACAGTGGAAATGCAAACAACAGTCTTCGATATTCTTCACCACTGCAGGAGGAGAAATACAGCTCACAGTTAACATTACATCACATAATAGATGCAGCACTAAACATCTAAGTGGGATTAGCTCAAAAAGCAACTGCTAGCCTACTGATTACAAATAAATGTGGAATTAGAATGAAACATTCATGAAGAGAAATATTACTTATATAAATATATTTTAATCGGAAAATGTAGAAATCTTTAATTTTCTTCCCCAAATCTTACTCAAGTTCTATATGATCCCCAGCATGCTTCTGTTGGATATATTTCCTCTTTAACAACGAGACACCTGGAATTGGGCACTAACAATCTAAAGTATGTTATTTGTGTTACCTCATGAATTCTCCTCCATACAGCCACAATAAATATTCTCCATGTTGGACCAGGAAAACCACATGGCAATTAATACATTCAACTTTGAAAATAAAAAAATAGTGAATATTGATCATTGGTGTGATGCAATTTAAAGACTGCATTGCAAATTGTTACATAAGGGGGCCAATTTTAACTCCCTCCACCTGATAAAAATTGTGTGGCAGGGCAAGTAGTTAAAATAGAGTGAAGGACGAACCCACTCTGTTCTCGCCCCCATCTGGGTGACTGAAAATGTAAATTGCTGGTGCTGAAGACACTCAACAGAAGTGGCCACGGCCCTTCTTTAACAACGCAGATTGGCCTATGATAATGTCATCAGGGCTCATTTGCTTTTTGTGCCCATGAACAGAGCTGGGGATCAATGATGGCTTCTCTGCCAAGCCAAGGCTGCCAGGAGCTGCATTAAGTGCCAGAAGACACCCACTAAGGTACATTTTTAAAAAAAATTGATGCTTCCTTGTTGGGCCAGGAGGTGCTGGAATGTTCCTTCAGGCTCCAGAAGGAAATCTTGGGCTTCTACTGGCCTAGGTTTCACCCCCCTCTCCCAACCACAAATGCGATCGGGAAGTCAACTAGTGGAATGGTAATGAGGCCCGGCCATTAAAAGCAACTTTCCCTTCCTCCTACTGTTTCTGGACACTAGGCCGCAGTCCCGCCCAGGAGTATCATTGGCTGATCCTTACCCATATAACTGATGAGCGACAAAATGATTTACCTCACGGCATAAACATTGAGCAGATTTTAATATCCGATGTGAGTAGCCATGACAGTAAAACCAGGCAGTGCATTACTTCTTCTATTCACTATGTGTCTTGTACTAGTGAGTAAGTATAAACTGTGTTAAACTTGTATTTTAGTAAAGCAGAATTCTGTAGCAGCGCAAAGTGGAAACAATCTTGCAGAATGGAGCACAATGGAGTTTCTCCCAAACAAAAAAGAGTGAGCTCACAATTTAGGAAACAATGGTGGATTTATTTTGATCCGGAGAATAATATGCCTGAGAACCTTTTAAAAAAAGGGAATAGAAAATATTTATACATTAAATAAAAGCTATCAAGGAGATAATTTTATTAATAATGACTTCTTCTCAGTCTGCCTTTGCTTCCGGAAGTGTTGCATTGATTGTTCTGAGTACACAGAGAGCAGGTGAATTTGTTATCCCTAGCTTAGGCTATACTGCTATTAACATTATCGCACAAAGGCTCAGTTATTGCTGTGACATGAAGAGAGACATAAAAATAGGTTATACACCAGCTGCTATAAAATATTTGAAAAGGGAATAAAACACAAAAAAACTTACAAGGCAGAACAGCCTTTCACAGCTCTTGCAAGAGGCAAATTCAAAAGCTGATTTAAGCTGTTACGTAGCAGTAATTGTAGTCAGCTAAAATCCCAAGTTTACATTTTATTTTCTATTTTTACTTTATGAGCTGGATTTTTCCTGCTATGCCACCCAAAGTCGTGCAGTAAAAAATCAAAGGGAACCAGATGGGGAGGCTGATCAGCACAGCCCAGGTCCTGTTATTGCCGGCCATGCCTCAGCAGTAGCACTCTTGCCTCTAAGTCAGAAGACTGTGGGATCACATCCAGATACTGGAGCACAAAATCAAGGCTTAGTACTGATGGAGTGCTGCACTGTCGGTAAGTGCTGTACTTCAGATGAGATGTCAAACTGAGGCCCTGTCTTCTCTCTCATGTGGACATAAAAGGTTCTATGCCACTATTTTGAAAAATGGAGTCCTGGAAAATATTTATCCCTCAACCAACATCACGAAAACGGATTACCTGATTATTATCACGCTGTTTGTGGAATCTTGCTGTGTGCAAATTGGCTGCTGTGTTTCCTACAGTACAACAGTGACTGTAGTGTTTGATTGATCTGGGTTTGATTGTATTAGTCTGTCCACTTATCTGTGTTCACTGTGTTTGATTGCTTAAACCTATGGGTGGAGCTTAAGAGTTAAAACTGTAACTAGAAGGTTCTGCAACAAAAGAAAACACACTGCTCTGAGGAGTCATTGTACTGAGATCATCTAAGAACTATTATATTTTTAAGTGCTGTAAATAAACCAGCTGGTTATTTAATACAAGTGTGATATCTGCATTGCTCTGAAATAAATCAGATATACATACTATATCCAGCAACCCAGCGTAAACATAACAGTGACTACACTTCAAAAGTAATTCAATGGCTTTACTGAACCTTGTGACAACCTGAGGTCATGGAAGGCACTAAATAAATGCCATCTTTTTTTACTTTCCCTTGGTTTTCCTCTCCCCACCTCAGCAGGGAAGGCAGCTGGCTGCCACTTCTTTTCCCTGCTGGCATGCCAGTTTCTCAAAGCTGTTCCTGACATCAACTATGTTCCCCAGCCCGGAGAGAGGGCAGGTCCATGATCCTGCCTGATCCCTGATTAAGGCCAATTAAGCTGGTTAATGAACTCATTGAGAGGCGCAGAGGGGGACTCGGCCATTGACAAATAGGTGCCCTTGGCACAGAGCAGGTGACGTGGAGAATGGGCAGTAAGTGCTCGGGCAGTGCAGGCAGTCGGCACCCTCCTGGCATCACAGGGGCATAGGAACAGGGAGCAAGGCTGCGAAGCACAATTGAGCAGCCACCTGATCACAAGGAAGGCAGTAGCTGGAAATGGGGGCACTACTCTCAGATTTTGGGCCCTGTAGTGATGAGGAGCAATACCATCCGCAAGAAGGGCAGAGCGCCGGGCATTAGGAGGGCAGGGGAGAAAGAGGAGGGGCAGAAAGGACGCGGATGCCATACCCTCAGCATAGGATCTACCGGTGAAGGTGGAAATGTATGCGAGCCAGGGCCACAGGAGACTGCAACTCTACAGGCAGATGCTCACAGACATCTGCACCCGCATTGCCGAAGACCTCACACCTCCCAGCACTGGTCGCCATGCCTGGCCAGTAGCCATCAAAGTCACTGTGGCCTTGAACCTCTTCGCTTCTGGCTTCTTCCAAAGATCAGCTGCAGACCTTGGTGGAATCTCGCAAATGACAGCACACCACTGCATCTCGCAGGTTACTGTTGCTCTATTTGCCAGAGCTGGACAGTACATTCAGTTCACGACAGAAGCAGCCTCACAGGCACAGAGGGCAGTGGGTTTCAACACCGTCACTGGATTCCCCCAGGTGCAGGGATCACTGATTGCTCCTATATGGTCATCAAGGCATCCAGTGCCCGCCCACTCAGGTTCAGAAACAGGAAGTGTTTCCACTCCCTCTATGTTCAGCTTGTCTATGACCACAACAAGAGGTTCCTCCAAGAACTTTCCTGGCAGCTGCCATAATTCCTTCATCCTCCGCCAAGCCAAGCTGCCTCAGATCTTCACTCCAATCCCCAAAGGGAGTGGATGGATCTAAGGGGACAAGGAATATCCCTTGAAGAGATGGCTACTGATCCCTCTACAGGAGCTCCAGACACAGGCACAGAGGCAATTCAACCAATGCCACCTGCTTACCAGGATAACCATTGAGCAGGCCATTGGGCTTCTCCAGTTGTGGTTCTAGTGCCTGGACCAGTCAGGTGGCACACTGCAGTACGCTCCAGCTAGTGTCTCACTCATTGTGGTGGTCTGCTGCGCTCTCCATAACATCACCCTCCAGAGAGGTGTGGACCTTGAGGATGGTGAGGACACAGTTCATCAGAGAAGAGAAGGAGCAAGAGGAAGAAAAGCAGGCAGAGGGGGAGGATGCAGAACACTGAGGTGTTCCAGTTGCACAGGGAGGTGGCTAGGCCTGGCATGGGGCTTGACGGTCTTATCAATATTCTATGAATATCAGGGATCATCTTATTCAGGAACGTTTCAACTGAGCCGCTCTGACCCAGGATGAATGGCATGATTTGGAACTCCCTCTGAGGTACCTGTGCCAATACTTCCATTGAAGATGCAGCCTGGAACATGTAAACTCTTACCGCCAATAAAGGATGCACATCTGTCCAGAGATCTTCCCATCACCTTTGAGGAACCTTTGGTCTCCTTCACCACCTCATACCTCTTTTCTTCCCTTACTTTCAATAAAAGAACTCTTGCATTTGTGGCTTCAAGTATCATTATTAACGTTGTGCTCAGAAAGGAAAACAGTGCATAAAGACAGCAAGAAAACACCCCAGTGACCCACTCAGTGCTCCACACTTGGCCACATCTTCTCAGTGCTCCCCTTGTGGCCTCAGAGGAGGTGGAGGCAGCTTGCTCACTTGCCTTGGCTTTGTAGCTGAGATGCACGTGGTGGTTGTCCCCATTATAGAGGTGCCAGACCCTGCATTGCTTCAGGGAATTCCAACATATGGGAGCACATCTCCCTCTGCTGGTCTGGGTAGCGCCTCCTTTCCTGAGGCCCTGCACCTGTGCCCAGCTGCGCAGGGCTGTGTTTGCCCTCCCTCCTCTGAGGGGAACTGACCACAGCTCCTTCTGCCTCTGGCACCTCCTCTTGTGCACAAGTGCCATGCTCCTCACCCAATGCCACCCTACCTAAATGCACACGAGGAACCACCAAGGTGAGTGTAGCTGCAGTGGTAGTCTGTGCGCTTGTAAAGTGTGACGGTGCTTCTTCAGATCTTTGCTGATCATCTTGGCCCTGTGATGGAGATGGAGAAGGTCTCCTTGGGTAAATGTCTACATTTGTGGGAAACACAAGAGATCATGAGAGCTAGCCTTGGAGAGCAGAAGCCTCTGCAGTGCTGAGGCTTCCCTGTGCAGTGTACTGTTCGGCATGCTGTCGAACAGGGTTGAGTGCAATGAATGTCCTTAATGAATGCATTGCCCTCTTTAATCACCATCTCCACCGTGACTGCCCATTTCTCCATGGCTAACTTCATTGTGGTCTGTGATCCTGGCTATTATCATCACTCTATCCTCTATTGGTGACAATCGAATGATAGGGTACCCCTCCACATTTTTGGGCTCTCAGGCATTATGTGCCTGTTTCTCCTGCAAGGACAAAAGAGAGGGTGATAAGGCACTGCTGTCCTCTATGGCCAATGGCAGCTGCTCCCAATTAATTGAAGGGTACATGCTTCAGTGCAGGCAGGTCCTCAGCAGCACTATGGCTGTGAACCATTCTGAGGGGTCAGTAAGTGACCTGGGCACACACCCCTCCCATGCTCAGGAGTAGCATGTGCCCTGAGGCTCCTCAGCTGTTGTGTCTGCTAGATGGTGACTATCCAGAGGCCTGTCACAAAGGTTGGCAGTAGCACTCACCTTGCCAGAGCATATCAGTTCATTGAACCTTTTCCCACACTGGATCCAGGTTCTTCTAACCGTGCTTCTGCTGCTGACAGTGGCAGCAATGTCCATCCACACCTGCTTGGTCTGTGTGGGTTGCCTCCTCCAGCCACCCTCAGGAAAGAGGACCTCTCTCCTCTGCCTCACGACTTCCAGCATCACCCCGGGATCCATGCCAGAAAATCGGGGGGCTGCCCTGCCCCAGTTTCCAGGCCTCTGGTTTGAATCCTTCACTGTGCAGTCACAGCAATCAATGGCAGCCACAATAATGGCTGCCATAATGAATTTAAATCAGGCCTGCAATTGAGTTGACCTGCCTAGATTCCCACCCCAACAGCCCTGAATTGGCTGACAGGCCCGTCTCCATATCAATTAAATAGTCAGCCTCATGATACTCGGGACTCCTTTCTGTTTCCCTTCGGGGGTAGGTTTGTGACCAGAAACGGTCCTGACTTCTGTTTCCCACCCCCGCCACGAAAATCCAGCCCCATTAGACAAGCTCAGTGGGGTTTCAGGGTAGGAACAGAACTAAGAGGAAAGGCACGGGAATATGGATGGAGTTGAAGTGAAAACATAGGAGGTTGACAATGAAGTGGAGAAGAAAGGGGAACATGAATGGCACTGTAGGGGAGAGGGAAGAAATGGATGACAATAAAGGGAAGGGGGAAGAAGAAATGAAGGAGAGAAAGGAAGAACAGAGGCTGGGTGTGGTAATTTGGGGGTGAAGAGCAGAAATGCTGGAAGTAACACTTTGTGGTGAGGTAACAACAGTAGCTGAAAGGTAATGGAGGGGGTGCATAAAAAGTGTGAGCTAGGGGTGATAGAGGAAGACTGTCACCTTGACTGGAGAAGAGTGTCAGGATGAATTGAAGGGAAAGGGGACAAAAGTGGCAATATGAACTGGGCAGATAGGAGGAGAGTCTATGTGAAAGTGTGCAGAGTTGAAATTATACTGTGCTCTGTTTATTTGGTCCAGCTATGTACTTCCGTTTCTTTTTAAAGTCAAAATTAAACAATTGTGAAGTACAAAACTGCTTAAAATTAAAACAGAATTTTTGATGTAAACATTTTCTGAGTTAGCATATCTGAAGATCCCCTAGAAATATATCATCAATTTTGTCCCTTCAGCATTTGTGTTTCTCCCTAAGGCTTACTTATGCTTTCTTTTTCTCTCGGTGAACACAAGTGAGGGAATATTGGGTTTCTTCTGAGCTTCTGCTGCTGGTCTCGATGAATAGGCATGTTTATATCGTTTTGATGTCATAATCACTTGCTCCACCTATTTACAGCATTTCATGAACAATTCTCCTTACATGATCAGCTGCTACACCTTCATTACAGTGTGTTGCTTCACACAAACCTGGCGCACACAGATTCACATTGCAATGCAGCAGTGATAATATATTAGGAAGGTAAAAGGTAGAATTAAGTCTACAGGTTGTATAATTGATAAGAATGAGGAAGTTCCAACTTTTAAGAAAACACACACGAGACTGCGAGTGATCCTGTATAAATCATCACAATGGAACACAAAATTCCAAGGGCAGTCTTTCACAATCCCAAAACAAACTATAAATTCAATTAGAAATTATTTATTATGTTGACTCAAAAGAAGTATTTATATTGTTAAACCTTGCAGTAGGTCATTTTTAAGAGCAGGTCACTAAATAATAGGAGGAGAGCTCAAATAATTGTAATTGTTAAGTTTTTTTTTATCTTTATGGAATGGTTGACACTTGAAAAGAATAAGAATTGCATTTAGTAATTCCATGTAAATGTAGAATAATGAAGTCAGTCAAAATCCCCAGAGAAACCAATATTACATTTCGACCACTCCTGAATTAAAAACCACTTTTGTTAGTGCAGAATAATTGATTTTGATTGAATGTGAATCCGTCAGTGAGATATCACTTGTAATATTATACTACAGCCTACCAACAAACCTGCATCCAACTGTTACATCAGCACAGCACAGTTCAGTCAATAGTGCAATTAAAACATTTACCTTCAAAATGGTAGCTTGAATTTTGTAATTAATTCACTGGTTTAAATTCTTATTCCTGTTTCTGGCTTCCTTTATATGCTATGAGCACAGCATCTTATCACTTCTGAATGATGGATGGTATAATGGGAGTTACTACTACATGAGTCAGCCCTCATGGTGTCAAATCAACAAACTAATAAACGTGTTTACTGATTTTTAATTGAAAGGTCGGAGTGGCCATATTTCAGGAAGAGTACTGCTTAATTCAATAATGCATGAGTAGAAAATTGATTGTAATTTAACTCTTGCAGCTCTAAGTGCAGCATTTGTGGTGCTAGCATTCCACTGTTATTCTACAGTGTAAGAGTTAATTACAAGAGTAAGATACTGCTTCTAACTTATTTGCTGTCTATGCTACCAATAAGGCAATATTTATGTCCAGAAATTATTATTAATATCAGTCGACAAATGCTGAATATATGTGAATTACATTCTTCCATTTGATATTCATAAACTTTCAAGGCTGCTGCAGTTTACTTGCAGCTTCCGGGCTAAATGCACATTGTTAGGCTGTTCAATAATGGGGGTGGGGGCATTACATGTGACAGCCACATGACTAATCCATCCAGCAGGAGTCAACAGAAGTTAACAAAAGTGGGAGTCCCAGTTAATTTTCCTTTTTCCTAAGATAGGAATACTGAAGGTATTTGTATTGACATTGTCACCTGGTTGCATTTATTTAGCTCAACATAGACATGGGGCGATTTGTATTCCTCTTTCTTGCCGTTGAGCTGGTCTCAAGTCTATTTTAAGTGCTAGGGTGACTTAGCTAACATCTGGGAGCTCTGCTCACAAGGTTGCGATATAGATACAGTTAAAATCTTGTGACGAGAGCTGCAAGACATTAGCTGAGAAATTCTCATTTTCACTCTTCAAATCCACAAAAAATCCACAGTCTGCCATCATTGGATCCATCTGTTTTTTTTAAATGGTTCCAGGGTTTTTTTTTACCTTGGCCTTTATGTCTCTCAGTCACCTTATATCAAGATTGAATAGCCTGGTTACTCCATTTTCCCCTCATACCTAAGTTGTATGACACTGGATTCAGTCTTGTAACTTCTCTCTGCTTCACCATCAGGGTTTAAATTCAGTGGCTACAACAGGACAAGGTATTCAAATTATGATATGACCAGAGCACTGCACAGTTAAGCATTATCCTCTCAATCTATTGTTTGGGTTCGATATTCCAGAAGTCTATCCCTCTTGCTACTCATTAGAAAATCAAAAGGTTGCGCTATTACAACAGAGGTAACATCTTATTTTTTTTCTTCTTCATTTATAATGTAAAATAAATATATTTAATGTGGTATAAGCTTTCTGAACCATTTCATTTGTTCGACTGCAACTGCAAGGAAACTTTTTATTGGAGCCAAATGCTAGAATAATAACTGAAATACTTAACTGAAATGTGTCAGCAGTGGCTAAGTGGTTAGCAGTCTCACGTCTAAGTCACAAGGCTCGAGCTCAAAAATCAAGACTGACACTCTGGTGCCGTCTTTCGGATGAGACATTAAACCATCTGCCCTCCCATGGTATTATTTTGAAGAAGGGCATGGGAGCTGTCCTCGGTATCCTGGCCAATATTTATCCTCATCCTTACAGAAAACAGATTATCTGGTCATTATCACATTGCTATTTGTTGGAACTTGCTGCTGCATTTCCTACATTACAACAGTGACTACACTTCAAAAAGTACTTGGTTGTCTATAAACTGCTTTGAGACATCCAATGATCTTTCCTCGTAATCCTACAACAAAGATATCTAAGGAAGGAACATTATAAATTCAGTGAGAAGTTAAGTTGGATGAAAAGCAAAGCAAATCATTGTGTGGCCTGTTTAGCCTAAAAGCCTATGTAACAAGTGCAAAAGGTCCAAATCTAAAGGGTAGATTTTACAAAATCATTCTCTTGGTGAAGACTCTTGTCCACTGGGAGCATGATTTCATAAAATAAGGCCCGAAGAGTTTTCTCTTAATTATGTCAGTATTTCCCAAAGCACTTCACTCCATATTGGCCCTTACATCTGGACAATGTGGAGCAAAGCATTTTGGGAAACAAATCAATAATGTATTCATCACATTTGAACCAAACACCAGCAATACTTCTCACATTATATAAGCAAGAAGTACACACTTTACGCCACAAGAATATAGAACACATAAAACAATGGTGGCACAGCCAAAGCTCAGCAGATAGTTACACATCAGACAAGCACAGCAGTGATACCGACACTGCCCCCAGAGTTAGTTACCTGAATCATCCACAAGCCACATTACAAGGTTCACTTGCTATTGCATTGTAACATGTGCATTATACTTAGAGCACTGTACACTATCAATGCAATAAGGTATGGTAAAATATTGTAACCAAAGAATAATGGCAATAATTGAACAGTTGCAACCCAAATGCACTAACACCAAGTGATATCTTTGTGCAAGAGCTTATTCACTCTTTGAAGGCTACTTTTTTAATGGATCCCATCACCATCAGGACAAGAGTCCAGCAGTTGAGCAATGGAGACAGAGTATATATTTCTTCAAAAAAAAAGACAGCCCAAAATGTAAACAAGCGGAAAAAATGTGCATTTCCTTTTGTAGCCAAAATGGCGACAAAATCAGGTCTCTGATCTCAGTGATAATTACAAAGTATTACAAGATTTCAATGTATTTTATAGGACAGAAACAGGCCATTTGGCCCAAACCTCCTCCCAATCTAACGCCATCAGTCATTGCTATATATTTACAGTTTCACACCATCATTGGGTGCTCAGCTGAGAGCCATAAGTGGATAAAGTTTTTAATGATGAATGATATCCCCAACTACCCCCTTCTTGGATGTATTATTTTGTTTCTAACAAGCATTCCATCTAGAGACCTGACTGAGAATTGACCAAACTTATCAGAACCAAAGCTGATAAATTCAAGTGCCAGTGACCTCACGTGTCCTGATCAAAATTGGTACAAAATGTATTAAGATGTCATTTTTCTTTAAACATTGATGAAGAGAAAGAAAAAAATGCAAGTACGCTGGGACCCCACTATACTGAGGTCCAGGTGTCCACGTCATGAGACCAATTTATAAGTGAGACTGCATTATGATGAGGTCCTTTCAAAAGTGCCAAGCCAGTAGCCAGAATAATCAAACAAACAAAATGAAGACAATCAATTTAAATGAATTAAATTTCATTTCTTCTGGTAACAGAAACATGAATATACATGTATAATTACATTTAATTAAAAACACATTTACTCCTCACCTCAACTCTGCTAGATGTATGATGCTCTGAAGTTATGTCACACTTGTGGCAGTTAATTTTTCGTTGGCTTCCAGCCATCTCAGCAATTCTTCCAGGCAGTGGATGACTGGATGGGATGATGGCAGTGGCTTGGTCTCGGCGTTATTGTCATCATCATCTTCTTCAGCTTGTTGGACGTCGTGAGGGTTTGGATCTGTTACATTGGCCAACGTTTAATCATCTATCATTGTCTCATTGGTAGCTTCTTGGGCAATGATATTCAGCCATGCATTGATATTGTCCGTATCTAATTCAGCTCCATGTATGGACCTGGCATTGTTTAGATTGTGGGCATTGAATCAATCATAGTCCACAAATCTCTTCTCGCTTTCAAGTATTTCTTCTTCAGTGAAGCCTTTGAAATTCTCCATGTTATCGCTGTTAGCTTCCATCTCGATTGCATGCCTCCAGAGGTTTTTAATACAGTTGATAAACATTCTTGCTGGGCACGGCCACATATGTACATTCCCTCTTTCACGTTGAGTTTCTTCAGGCAAGTTGTCACATTGTCCTTACTGTCCACCTTTCTCTTCTGTAATTACGCTTGAAGGTCGTTATGATGCCTTGGTCAACGGGTTGAATTGTTGACGTTGTATTTCTCAGATGATAGACGCATTTGATTTTCCCATCTCATGTTATCAGGTTCTCTGTTGGGGGGGTGGGGGGGCGGTGTAGGACAGTTGTCAAGCAGTAAAATGGCCTTCTTCAGTAGTTTGTTCTGCCTCAGATGTTTCCTGATGGAACAAGTCTTTGAGAATTGATGAAGTCATCCAGGCTTTGGTGTTGCTTGAGTATTCACATAGTAGTGATTTCAGGGCTAGATAATAGAAGCATTGTGGTTTGGCAAATTTTCCAATGATGAGTGGAATCAACTTGTGTAGACCAGTTTTGTTGCAGAAAAAGAGGACCATCAACCTTGTTTTCATCTGTTTAAATCCAGTTGTTTTGATCATGTCATTTCTGTTGCAGTGTCTTCTCTGGTAAAATTTTGTCGTGCAGGTCCCTCTCATCGTAGCTGTGGACACGATAAGGCAGATGCGTCTGCAGGGCTCAGTTCCCATAAATTCTGTTTTTTTAAAGGATAAAGCAGGGTGATTTGGAGAGGAGCAGCAGAAAGCAGGCCGGGATCGGAACAGAGAAACATAAATCAGGCCGGGATCGGAACAGAGAAACATAAAGCAGGCCGGGATCGGAGTGGAGAAACATAAAGCAGGCCGGGATCAGAGTGAAGAAACATAAAGCAGGCCGGGATCGGAGCAGAGAAACATAAAGCAGGCTGGAATGGGAGTGGAGAAACATAAAGCAGGCCTGGATCAGAGTGGAGAAACATGAAGTAGGCCGGCATCGGAGTGGAGAAACATAAAGCAGGCTGGGATCAGAGTGGAGAAACATAAAGCAGGCTGGAATGGGAGTGGAGAAACATAAAGCAGGCCTGGATCAGAGTGGAGAAACATAAAGCAGGCCGGGATCAGAGTGGAGAAACATGAAGTAGGCCGGCATCGGAGTGGAGAAACATAAAGCAGGCCGGGATCGGAGCAGAGAAACATAAAGCAGGCTGGAATGGGAGTGGAGAAACATAAAGCAGGCCTGGATCAGAGTGGAGAAACATAAAGCAGGCCGGGATCAGAGTGGAGAAACATGAAGTAGGCCGGCATCGGAGTGGAGAAACATAAAGCAGGCTGGGATCAGAGTGGAGAAACATAAATCAGGCCGGGATCCGAGTGGAGAAACATAAAGCAGGCCGGGATCAGACTGGAGAAACATAAAGCAGGCCGGGATCAGACTGGAGAAACATAAAGCAGGCCGGGATCAGACTGGAGAAACATAAAGCAGGCCGGGATCGGAGTGGAGTAACATAAAGCAGGCCGGGATCGGAGTGGAGAAACATAAAGCAGGCCGAGATTGGAGCAGAGAAACATAAAGCAGGCCGGGATCCGAGTGGAGAAACATAAAGCAGGCTGGGATCCGAGTGGAGAAACATAAAGCAGGCCGGGATCAGAGTGAAGAAACATAAAGCAGGCCGGGATCAGACTGGAGAAACATAAAGCAGGCCGGGAGCGGAGTGGAGAAACATAAAGCAGGCCGGGATCGGAGCAGAGAAACATAAAGCAGGCCGGGATCCGAGTGAAGAAACATAAAGCAGGCCGGGATCAGAGGGGAGAAACATAAAGCAGGCCGGGAGCGGAGTGGAGAAACATAAAGCAGGCCGGGATCGGAATGGAATAACATAAAGCAGGCAGGGATCGGAACAGAGAAACATAAAGCCGGTCGGGATCCGAGTGGAGAAACATAAAGCAGGCCGGGATCAGAGTAAAGAAACATAAAGCAGGCCTGGATCAGAGTGGAGAAACATAAATCAGGCCTGGATCCGAGTGGAGAAACATAAAGCAGGTCTGGATCAAAGTGGAGAAACATAAAGCAGGCCGGGATCAGAGTGCAGAAACATGCATCAGGCCGGGATCCGAGTGGAGAAGCATAAAGCAGGCCGGGGTCCGAGTGGAGAACCATAAAGCAGGCCTGGATCAGAGTGGAGAAACATAAAGCAGGCTGGGATCAGAGTGAAGAAACATAAAGCAGGCCGGGATCAGAGTGGAGAAACATAAAGCAGGCCGGAATCAGAGTGAAGAAACATAAAGCAGGCCGGGATCAGAGTGGAGAAACATAAAGCAGGCCGGGATCAGAGTGGAGAAACATAAAGCAGGCCGGGATCCGAGCGGAGAAACATAAAGAAGGCCGGGATCAGAGTGAAGAAACATAAAGCAGGCCGGGATCAGAGTGGAGAAACATAAAACAGGCCGGGATCGGAGTGGAGAAACATAAAGCAGGCCGGGATCGGAGCGGAGAAACATTAAGCAGGCCGGGATCAGAGTGGAGAAACATAAAGCAGGCCGGGATCAGAGCAGAGAAACGTAAAGCAGGCCGGGATCAGAGTGGAGAAACATAAAGCAGGCCGGGATCAGAGTGGAGAAACATAAAGCAGGCCGGGATCAGAGCGGAGAAACATTAAGCAGGCCAGGATCAGAGTGGAGAAACATAAAGCAGGCCGGGATCGGAGCGGAGAAACATTAAGCAGGCCGGGATCAGAGTGGAGAAACATAAAGCAGGCCGGGATCCGAGTGGAGAAACATAAAGCAGGCCGGGATCAGAGTGGAGAAACATAAAGCAGGCCGGGATCGGAGCAGAGAAACATAAAGAAGGCCGGTATCGGAGTGGAGAAAAATAAAGCAGGCCGGGATCGGAGCAGAGAAACATAAAGCAGGTCGGGATCGGAGTGGAGAAACATAAAGCAGGCCGGGATCAGAGTGGAGAAACCTAAAGCAGGCCGGGATCCGAGTGGACACACATAAAGCAGGCCGGGATCCGAGTGGAGAAACATAAAGCAGGCCGGGATCAGACTGGAGAAACATAAGGCAGGCCGGGATCGGAGTGGAGTAACATAAAGCAGGCCGTGATCGGAGCAGAGAAACATAAAGCAGGCCGGGATCCGGGTGGAGAAACATAAAGCAGGCCGGGATCGGAGCAGAGAAACATAAAGCAGGTCGGGATCGGAGTGGAGAAACATAAAGCAGGCCGGGATCAGAGTGAAGAAACATAAAGCAGGCCTGGATCAGAGTGGAGAAACATAAATCAGGCCTTGATCCGAGTGGAGAAACATAAAGCAGGTCTGGATCAAAGTGGAGAAACATAAAGCAGGCCGGGATCAGAGTGCAGAAACATGCAGCAGGCCGGGATACGAGTGGAGAAGCATAAAGCAGGCCGGGGTCCGAGTGGAGAACCATAAAGCAGGCCTGGATCAGAGTGGAGAAACATAAAGCAGGCCGGGATCAGAGTGAAGAAACATAAAGCAGGCCGGGATCAGAGTGGAGAAACATAAAGCAGGCCGGAATCAGAGTGAAGAAACATAAAGCAGGCCGGGATCAGAGTGCAGAAACATAAAGCAGGCCGGGATCAGAGTGGAGAAACATAAAGCAGGCCGGGATCCGAGTGGAGAAACATAAAGCAGGCCGGGATCAGAGTGAAGAAACATAAAGCAGGCCGGGATCAGAGTGGAGAAACATAAAACAGGCCGGGATCGGAGTGGAGAAACATAAAGCAGGCCGGGATCGGAGCGGAGAAACATTAAGCAGGCTGGGATCTGAGTGGAGAAACGTAAAGCAGGCCGGGATCAGAGCAGAGAAACGTAAAGCAGGCCGGGATCAGAGTGGAGAAACATAAAGCAGGCCTGGATCAGGGTGGAGAAACATAAAGCAGGCCGGGATCAGAGTGCAGAAAAATAAAGCAGGCCGGGATCGGAGCAGAGAAACATAAAGCAGGCCCGGATCCGAGTGGAGAAACATAAAGCAGGTCGGGATCAGAGCGGAGAAACATAAAGCAGGCCGGGATCGGAGCAGAGAAACATAAAGCAGGCCGGTATCGGAGTGGAGAAACATAAAGCAGGCCGGGATCGGAGCAGAGAAACATAAAGCAGGCCGGGATCGGAGTAGAGAAACATAAAGCAGGCCGGGATCAGAGTGGAGAAACATAAAGCAGGCCGGGATCCGAGTGGACAAACATAAAGCAGGCCGGGATCCGAGTGGAGAAACATAAAGCAGGCCGGGATCAGACTGGAGTAACATAAGGCAGGCCGGGATCGGAGTGGAGTAACATAAAGCAGGCTGGGATCGGAGCAGAGAAACATAAAGCAGGCCGGGATCCGAGTGGAGAAACATAAAGCAGGCCGGGATCGGAGCAGAGAAACATAAAGCAGGCCGGGATCGGAGTGGAGAAACATAAAGCAGGCCGGGATCGGAGTGGAGTAACATAAAGCAGGCCGGGATCGGAGCAGAGAAACATAAAGCAGGCCGGGATCCGAGTGGAGAAACATAAAGCAGGCCGGGATCGGAGCAGAGAAACATAAAGCAGGCCGGGATCGGAGTGGAGAAACATAAATCAGGCCGGGATCCGAGTGGAGAAACATAAAGCAGGCCGGGATCAGAGTGGAGAAACATAAAGCAGGCCGGGATCAGAGTGGAGAAACATAAAGCAGGCCGGGATCAGAGTGAAGAAACATAAAGCAGGCCTGGATCAGAGTGGAGAAACATAAATCAGGCCTGGATCCGAGTGGAGAAACATAAAGCAGGTCTGGATCAAAGTGGAGAAACATAAAGCAGGCCGGGATCAGAGTGCAGAAACATGCAGCAGGCCGGGATACGAGTGGAGAAGCATAAAGCAGGCCGGGGTCCGAGTGGAGAACCATAAAGCAGGCCTGGATCAGAGTGGAGAAACATAAAGCAGGCCGGGATCAGAGTGAAGAAACATAAAGCAGGCCGGGATCAGAGTGGAGAAACATAAAGCAGGCCGGAATCAGAGTGAAGAAACATAAAGCAGGCCGGGATCAGAGTGGAGAAACATAAAGCAGGCCGGGATCAGAGTGGAGAAACATAAAGCAGGCCGGGATCCGAGTGGAGAAACATAAAGCAGGCCGGGATCAGAGTGAAGAAACATAAAGCAGGCCGGGATCAGAGTGGAGAAACATAAAACAGGCCGGGATCGGAGTGGAGAAACATAAAGCAGGCCGGGATCGGAGCGGAGAAACATTAAGCAGGCTGGGATCTGAGTGGAGAAACATAAAGCAGGCCGGGATCAGAGCAGAGAAACGTAAAGCAGGCCGGGATCAGAGTGGAGAAACATAAAGCAGGCCTGGATCAGAGTGGAGAAACATAAAGCAGGCCGGGATCAGAGTGCAGAAACATAAAGCAGGCCGGGATCCGAGTGGAGAAACATAAAGCAGGTCGGGATCAGAGTGGAGAAACATAAAGCAGGCCGGGATCGGAGCAGAGAAACATAAAGCAGGCCGGTATCGGAGTGGAGAAACATAAAGCAGGCCGGGATCGGAGCAGAGAAACATAAAGCAGGCCGGGATCGGAGTAGAGAAACATTAAGCAGGCCGGGATCAGAGATAAGAAACATAAAGCAGGCCGGGATCCAAGTGGACAAACATAAAGCAGGCCGGGATCCGAGTGGAGAAACATAAAGCAGGCCGGGATCAGACTGGAGAAAAATAAGGCAGGCCGGGATCGGAGTGGAGTAACATAAAGCAGGCCGGGATCGGAGCAGAGAAACATAAAGCAGGCCGGGATCCGAGTGGAGAAACATAAAGCAGGCCGGGATCGGAGCAGAGAAACATAAAGCAGGCCGGGATCGGAGTGGAGAAACATAAAGCAGGCCGGGATCGGAGTGGAGTAACATAAAGCAGGCCGGGATCGGAGCAGAGAAACATAAAGCAGGCCGGGATCCGAGTGGAGAAACATAAAGCAGGTCGGGATCAGAGCGGAGAAACATAAAGCAGGCCGGGATCGGAGCAGAGAAACATAAAGCAGGCCGGTATCGGAGTGGAGAAACATAAAGCAGGCCGGGATCGGAGCAGAGAAACATAAAGCAGGCCGGGATCGGAGTAGAGAAACATAAAGCAGGCCGGGATCGGAGTGGAGAAACATAAAGCAGGCCGGGATCCGAGTGGACAAACATAAAGCAGGCCGGGATCCGAGTGGAGAAACATAAAGCAGGCCGGGATCAGACTGGAGTAACATAAGGCAGGCCGGGATCGGAGTGGAGTAACATAAAGCAGGCTGGGATCGGAGCAGAGAAACATAAAGCAGGCCGGGATCCGAGTGGAGAAACATAAAGCAGGCCGGGATCGGAGCAGAGAAACATAAAGCAGGCCGGGATCGGAGTGGAGAAACATAAAGCAGGCCGGGATCGGAGTGGAGTAACATAAAGCAGGCCGGGATCGGAGCAGAGAAACATAAAGCAGGCCGGGATCCGAGTGGAGAAACATAAAGCAGGCCGGGATCGGAGCAGAGAAACATAAAGCAGGCCGGGATCGGAGTGGAGAAACATAAATCAGGCCGGGATCCGAGTGGAGAAACATAAAGCAGGCCGGGATCAGAGTGGAGAAACATAAAGCAGGCCGGGATCAGAGTGGAGAAACATAAAGCAGGCCGGGATCAGAGTGAAGAAACATAAAGCAGGCCTGGATCAGAGTGGAGAAACATAAATCAGGCCTGGATCCGAGTGGAGAAACATAAAGCAGGTCTGGATCAAAGTGGAGAAACATAAAGCAGGCCGGGATCAGAGTGCAGAAACATGCAGCAGGCCGGGATACGAGTGGAGAAGCATAAAGCAGGCCGGGGTCCGAGTGGAGAACCATAAAGCAGGCCTGGATCAGAGTGGAGAAACATAAAGCAGGCCGGGATCAGAGTGAAGAAACATAAAGCAGGCCGGGATCAGAGTGGAGAAACATAAAGCAGGCCGGAATCAGAGTGAAGAAACATAAAGCAGGCCGGGATCAGAGTGGAGAAACATAAAGCAGGCCGGGATCAGAGTGGAGAAACATAAAGCAGGCCGGGATCCGAGTGGAGAAACATAAAGCAGGCCGGGATCAGAGTGAAGAAACATAAAGCAGGCCGGGATCAGAGTGGAGAAACATAAAACAGGCCGGGATCGGAGTGGAGAAACATAAAGCAGGCCGGGATCGGAGCGGAGAAACATTAAGCAGGCTGGGATCTGAGTGGAGAAACATAAAGCAGGCCGGGATCAGAGCAGAGAAACGTAAAGCAGGCCGGGATCAGAGTGGAGAAACATAAAGCAGGCCTGGATCAGAGTGGAGAAACATAAAGCAGGCCGGGATCAGAGTGGAGAAACATAAAGCAGGCCGGGATCCGAGTGGAGAAACATAAAGCAGGCCGGGATCAGAGTGAAGAAACATAAAGCAGGCCGGGATCAGAGTGGAGAAACATAAAACAGGCCGGGATCGGAGTGGAGAAACATAAAGCAGGCCGGGATCGGAGCGGAGAAACATTAAGCAGGCTGGGATCTGAGTGGAGAAACATAAAGCAGGCCGGGATCAGAGCAGAGAAACGTAAAGCAGGCCGGGATCAGAGTGGAGAAACATAAAGCAGGCCTGGATCAGAGTGGAGAAACATAAAGCAGGCCGGGATCAGAGTGCAGAAACATAAAGCAGGCCGGGATCCGAGTGGAGAAACATAAAGCAGGTCGGGATCAGAGTGGAGAAACATAAAGCAGGCCGGGATCGGAGCAGAGAAACATAAAGCAGGCCGGTATCGGAGTGGAGAAACATAAAGCAGGCCGGGATCGGAGCAGAGAAACATAAAGCAGGCCGGGATCGGAGTAGAGAAACATTAAGCAGGCCGGGATCAGAGATAAGAAACATAAAGCAGGCCGGGATCCAAGTGGACAAACATAAAGCAGGCCGGGATCCGAGTGGAGAAACATAAAGCAGGCCGGGATCAGACTGGAGAAAAATAAGGCAGGCCGGGATCGGAGTGGAGTAACATAAAGCAGGCCGGGATCGGAGCAGAGAAACATAAAGCAGGCCGGGATCCGAGTGGAGAAACATAAAGCAGGCCGGGATCGGAGCAGAGAAACATAAAGCAGGCCGGGATCGGAGTGGAGAAACATAAAGCAGGCCGGGATCGGAGTGGAGTAACATAAAGCAGGCCGGGATCGGAGCAGAGAAACATAAAGCAGGCCGGGATCCGAGTGGAGAAACATAAAGCAGGTCGGGATCAGAGCGGAGAAACATAAAGCAGGCCGGGATCGGAGCAGAGAAACATAAAGCAGGCCGGTATCGGAGTGGAGAAACATAAAGCAGGCCGGGATCGGAGCAGAGAAACATAAAGCAGGCCGGGATCGGAGTAGAGAAACATAAAGCAGGCCGGGATCAGAGTGGAGAAACATAAAGCAGGCCGGGATCCGAGTGGACAAACATAAAGCAGGCCGGGATCCGAGTGGAGAAACATAAAGCAGGCCGGGATCAGACTGGAGTAACATAAGGCAGGCCGGGATCGGAGTGGAGTAACATAAAGCAGGCTGGGATCGGAGCAGAGAAACATAAAGCAGGCCGGGATCCGAGTGGAGAAACATAAAGCAGGCCGGGATCGGAGCAGAGAAACATAAAGCAGGCCGGGATCGGAGTGGAGAAACATAAAGCAGGCCGGGATCGGAGTGGAGTAACATAAAGCAGGCCGGGATCGGAGCAGAGAAACATAAAGCAGGCCGGGATCCGAGTGGAGAAACATAAAGCAGGCCGGGATCGGAGCAGAGAAACATAAAGCAGGCCGGGATCGGAGTGGAGAAACATAAATCAGGCCGGGATCCGAGTGGAGAAACATAAAGCAGGCCGGGATCAGAGTGGAGAAACATAAAGCAGGCCGGGATCAGAGTGGAGAAACATAAAGCAGGCCGGGATCAGAGTGAAGAAACATAAAGCAGGCCTGGATCAGAGTGGAGAAACATAAATCAGGCCTGGATCCGAGTGGAGAAACATAAAGCAGGTCTGGATCAAAGTGGAGAAACATAAAGCAGGCCGGGATCAGAGTGCAGAAACATGCAGCAGGCCGGGATACGAGTGGAGAAGCATAAAGCAGGCCGGGGTCCGAGTGGAGAACCATAAAGCAGGCCTGGATCAGAGTGGAGAAACATAAAGCAGGCCGGGATCAGAGTGAAGAAACATAAAGCAGGCCGGGATCAGAGTGGAGAAACATAAAGCAGGCCGGAATCAGAGTGAAGAAACATAAAGCAGGCCGGGATCAGAGTGGAGAAACATAAAGCAGGCCGGGATCAGAGTGGAGAAACATAAAGCAGGCCGGGATCCGAGTGGAGAAACATAAAGCAGGCCGGGATCAGAGTGAAGAAACATAAAGCAGGCTGGGATCAGAGTGGAGAAACATAAAACAGGCCGGGATCGGAGTGGAGAAACATAAAGCAGGCCGGGATCGGAGCGGAGAAACATTAAGCAGGCTGGGATCTGAGTGGAGAAACATAAAGCAGGCCGGGATCAGAGCAGAGAAACGTAAAGCAGGCCGGGATCAGAGTGGAGAAACTTAAAGCAGGCCTGGATCAGAGTGGAGAAACATAAAGCAGGCCGGGATCAGAGTGCAGAAACATAAAGCAGGCCGGGATCCGAGTGGAGAAACATAAAGCAGGTCGGGATCAGAGTGGAGAAACATAAAGCAGGCCGGGATCGGAGCAGAGAAACATAAAGCAGGCCGGTATCGGAGTGGAGAAACATAAAGCAGGCCGGGATCGGAGCAGAGAAACATAAAGCAGGCCGGGATCGGAGTAGAGAAACATTAAGCAGGCCGGGATCAGAGATAAGAAACATAAAGCAGGCCGGGATCCAAGTGGACAAACATAAAGCAGGCCGGGATCCGAGTAGAGAAACATAAAGCAGGCCGGGATCAGACTGGAGAAAAATAAGGCAGGCCGGGATCGGAGTGGAGTAACATAAAGCAGGCCGGGATCGGAGCAGAGAAACATAAAGCAGGCCGGGATCCGAGTGGAGAAACATAAAGCAGGCCGGGATCGGAGCAGAGAAACATAAAGCAGGCCGGGATCGGAGTGGAGAAACATAAAGCAGGCCGGGATCGGAGTGGAGTAACATAAAGCAGGCCGGGATCGGAGCAGAGAAACATAAAGCAGGCCGGGATCCGAGTGGAGAAACATAAAGCAGGCCGGGATCGGAGCAGAGAAACATAAAGCAGGCCGGGATCGGAGTGGAGAAACATAAATCAGGCCGGGATCCGAGTGGAGAAACATAAAGCAGGCCGGGATCAGAGTGGAGAAACATAAAGCAGGCCGGGATCAGAGTGGAGAAACATAAAGCAGGCCGGGATCAGAGTGAAGAAACATAAAGCAGGCCGGGATCAGAGTGGAGAAACATAAAACAGGCCGGGATCGGAGTGGAGAAACATAAAGCAGGCCGGGATCGGTGTGGAGAAACATAAAGCAGGCCGGGATAGGAGTGGAGAAACATAAAGCAGGCCGGGATCCGAGCGGAGAAACATAAAGCAGGCCGGGATCAGAGTGAAGAAACATAAAGCAGGCCGGGATCAGAGTGGAGAAACATAAAACAGGCCGGGATCGGAGCAGAGAAACATAAAGCAGGCCGGGATCGGAGTGGAGAAACATAAAGCAGGCCGGGATCAGAGTAAAGAAACATAAAGCAGGCCTGGATCAGAGTGGAGAAACATAAAGCAGGTCTGGATCAAAGTGGAGAAACATAAAGCAGGCCGGGATCAGAGTGCAGAAACATGCAGCAGGCCGGGATCCAAGTGGAGAAGCATAAAGCAGGCCGGGGTCCGAGTGGAGAACCATAAAGCAGGCCTGGATCAGAGTGGAGAAACATAAAGCAGGCCGGGATCAGAGTGAAGAAACATAAGGCAGGCCGGGATCGGAGTGGAGTAACATAAAGCAGGCCGGGATCGGAGCAGAGAAACATAAAGCAGGCCGGGATCCGAGTGGAGAAACATAAAGCAGGCCGGGATCGGAGCAGAGAAACATAAAGCAGGCCGGGATCGGAGTGGAGAAACATAAAGCAGGCCGGGATCAGAGTGAAGAAACATAAAGCAGGCCTGGATCAGAGTGGAGAAACATAAAGCAGGTCTGGATCAAAGTGGAGAAACATAAAGCAGGCCGGGATCAGAGTGCAGAAACATGCAGCAGGCCGGGATCCGAGTGGAGAAGCATAAAGCAGGCCGGGGTCCGAGTGGAGAAACATAAAGCTGGCCTGGATCAGAGTGGAGAAACATAAAGCAGGCCGGGATCAGAGTGAAGAAACATAAAGCAGGCCGGGATCAGAGTGGAGAAACATAAAGCAGGCCGGAATCAGAGTGAAGAAACATAAAGCAGGCCGGGATCAGAGTGGAGAAACATAAAGCAGGCCGGGATCCGAGTGGAGAAACATAAAGCAGGCCGGGATCCGAGTGGAGAAACATAAAGCAGGCCGGGATCAGAGTGAAGAAACATAAAGCAGGCCGGGATCAGAGTGGAGAAACATAAAACAGGCCGGGATCGGAGTGGAGAAACATAAAGCAGGCCGGTATCGGAGTGGAGAAACATAAAGCAGGCCGGGATCGGAGCAGAGAAACATAAAGCAGGCCGGGATCTGAGTGGAGAAACATAAAGCAGGCCGGGATCAGAGCAGAGAAACGTAAAGCAGGCCGGGATCAGAGAGGAGAAACATAAAGCAGGCCTGGATCAGAGTGGAGAAACATAAAGCAGGCCGGGATCAGAGTGGAGAAACATAAAGCAGGCCGGGATCGGAGCAGAGAAACATAAAGCAGTCCGGGATCCGAGTGCAGAAAAATAAAGCAGGTCGGGATCAGAGTGGAGAAACATAAAGCAGGCCGGGATCGGAGCAGAGAAACATAAAGCAGGCCGGTATCGGAGTGGAGAAACATAAAGCAGGCCGGGATCGGAGCAGAGAAACATAAAGCAGGCCGGGATCGGAGTGGAGAAACATAAAGCAGGCCGGGATCAGAGTGGAGAAACATAAAGCAGGCCGGGATCCGATTGGTCAAACATAAAGCAGGCCAGGATCCGAGTGGTGAAACATAAAGCAGGCCGGTATCAGACTGGAGAAACATAAGGCAGGCCGGGATCGGAGTGGAGTAACATAAAGCAGGCCGGGATCGGAGCAGAGAAACATAAAGCAGGCCGGGATCCGAGTGGAGAAACATAAAGCAGGCCGGGATCGGAGCAGAGAAACATAAAGCAGGCCGGGATCGGAGTGGAGAAACATAAAGCAGGCCGGGATCGGAGTGGAGTAACATAAAGCAGGCCGGGATCGGAGCAGAGAAACAGAAAGCAGGCCGGGATACGAGTGGAGAAACATAAAGCAGGCCGGGATCGGAGCAGAGAAACATAAAGCAGGCCGGGATCGGAGTGGAGAAACATAAAGCAGGCCGGGATCAGAGTGGAGAAACATAAAGCAGGCCTGGATCAGAGTGGAGAAACATAAATCAGGCCGGGATCCGAGTGGAGAAACATAAAGCAGGCCGGGATCAGAGTGGAGAAACATAAAGCAGGCCGGGATCAGAGTGGAGAAACATAAAGCAGGCCGGGATCAGAGTGGAGAAACATAAAACAGGCCGGGATCGGAGTGGAGAAACATAAAGCAGGCCGGGATCGGAGCGGAGAAACATTAAGCAGGCCGGGATCCGAGTGGAGAA
Organism: Heterodontus francisci; assembly: GCF_036365525.1. Lineage (NCBI taxonomy): Eukaryota > Metazoa > Chordata > Chondrichthyes > Heterodontiformes > Heterodontidae > Heterodontus > Heterodontus francisci. Next base: position 133,878,755 of record NC_090376.1, on the reverse strand, counting down.
ACATAAAGCAGGCCGGGATCAGAGCAGAGAAACGTAAAGCAGGCCGGGATCAGAGTGGAGAAACAGAAAGCAGGCCGGGATCCGAGTGGAGAAACATAAAGCAGGCCGGGATCAGAGTGGAGAAACATAAAGCAGGCCGGGATCAGAGTGAAGAAACATAAAGCAGGCCGGGATCAGAGTGGAGAAACATAAAACAGGCCGGGATCGGAGTGGAGAAACATAAAGCAGGCCGGGATCGGAGCGGAGAAACATTAAGCAGGCCGGGATCCGAGTGGAGAAACATAAAGCAGGCCGGGATCAGAGCAGAGAAACGTAAAGCAGGCCGGGATCAGAGTGGAGAAACAGAAAGCAGGCCGGGATCAGAGTGGAGAAACATAAAGCAGGCCGGGATCCGAGTGGAAAAACATAAAGCAGGCCGGGATCGGAGCAGAGAAACATAAAGCAGGCCGGGATCCGAGTGGAGAAACATAAAGCAGGCCGGGATCCGAGTGGAGAAACATAAAGCAGGCCGGGATCAGAGTGGAGAAACATAAAGCAGGCCGGGATCGGAGTGGAGAAACATAAAGCAGGCCGGGATCAGAGTAAAGAAACATAAAGCAGGCCTGGATCAGAGTGGAGAAACATAAATCAGGCCTGGATCCGAGTGGAGAAACATAAAGCAGGTCTGGATCAAAGTGGAGAAACATAAAGCAGGCCGGGATCAGAGTGCAGAAACATGCAGCAGGCCGGGATCCGAGTGGAGAAGCATAAAGCAGGCCGGGGTCCGAGTGGAGAACCATAAAGCAGGCCTGGATCAGAGTGGAGAAACATAAAGCAGGCCGGGATCAGAGTGAAGAAACATAAAGCAGGCCGGGATCAGAGTGGAGAAACATAAAGCAGGCCGGAATCAGAGTGAAGAAACATAAAGCAGGCCGGGATCAGAGTGGAGAAACATAAAGCAGGCCGGGAGCAGAGTGGAGAAACATAAAGCAGGCCGGGATCCGAGTGGAGAAACATAAAGCAGGCCGGGATCAGAGTGAAGAAACATAAAGCAGGCCGGGATCAGAGTGGAGAAACATAAAACAGGCCGGGATCGGAGTGGAGAAACATAAAGCAGGCCGGGATCGGAGCGGAGAAACATTAAGCAGGCCGGGACCTGAGTGGAGAAACATAAAGCAGGCCGGGATCAGAGCAGAGAAACGTAAAGCAGGCCGGGATCAGAGTGGAGAAACATAAAGCAGGCCTGGATCAGAGTGGAGAAACATAAAGCAGGCCGGGATCAGAGTGGAGAAACATAAAGCAGGCCGGGATCGGAGCAGAGAAACATAAAGCAGGCCGGGATCCGAGTGGAGAAACATAAAGCAGGCCGGGATCAGAGTGGAGAAACATAAAGCAGGCCGGGATCGGAGCAGAGAAACATAAAGCAGGCCGGTATCGGAGTGGAGAAACATAAAGCAGGCCGGGATCGGAGCAGAGAAACATAAAGCAGGCCAGGATCGGAGCAGAGAAACATAAAGCAGGCCGGTATCGGAGTGGAGAAACATAAAGCAGGCCGGGATCGGAGCAGAGAAACATAAAGCAGGTCGGGATCGGAGTGGAGAAACATAAAGCAGGCCGGGATCAGAGTGGAGAAACATAAAGCAGGCCGGGATCCGAGTGGACAAACATAAAGCAGGCCGGGATCCGAGTGGAGAAACATAAAGCAGGCCGGGATCAGACTGGAGAAACATAAGGCAGGCCGGGATCGGAGTGGAGTAACATAAAGCAGGCCGGGATCGGAGCAGAGAAACATAAAGCAGGCCGGGATCCGAGTGGAGAAACATAAAGCAGGCCGGGATCGGAGCAGAGAAACATAAAGCAGGCCGGGATCCGAGTGAAGAAACATAAAGCAGGCCTGGATCAGAGTGGAGAAACATAAAGCAGGCCGGGATCGGAGCAGAGAAACATAAAGCAGGCCGGGATCAGAGTGAAGAAACATAAAGCAGGCCTGGATCAGAGTGGAGAAACATAAATCAGGCCTGGATCCGAGTGGAGAAACATAAAGCAGGTCTGGATCAAAGTGGAGAAACATAAAGCAGGCCGGGATCAGAGTGCAGAAACATGCAGCAGGCCGGGATACGAGTGGAGAATCATAAAGCAGGCCGGGGTCCGAGTGGAGAACCATAAAGCAGGCCTGGATCAGAGTGGAGAAACATAAAGCAGGCCGGGATCAGAGTGAAGAAACATAAAGCAGGCCGGGATCAGAGTGGAGAAACATAAAGCAGGCCGGAATCAGAGTGAAGAAACATAAAGCAGGCCGGGATCAGAGTGGAGAAACATAAAGCAGGCCGGGATCAGAGTGGAGAAACATAAAGCAGGCCGGGATCCGAGTGGAGAAACATAAAGCAGGCCGGGATCAGAGTGAAGAAACATAAAGCAGGCCGGGATCAGAGTGGAGAAACATAAAACAGGCCGGGATCGGAGTGGAGAAACATAAAGCAGGCCGGGATCGGAGCGGAGAAACATTAAGCAGGCTGGGATCTGAGTGGAGAAACATAAAGCAGGCCGGGATCAGAGCAGAGAAACGTAAAGCAGGCCGGGATCAGAGTGGAGAAACATAAAGCAGGCCTGGATCAGAGTGGAGAAACATAAAGCAGGCCGGGATCAGAGTGCAGAAACATAAAGCAGGCCGGGATCGGAGCAGAGAAACATAAAGCAGGCCGGGATCCGAGTGGAGAAACATAAAGCAGGTCGGGATCAGAGTGGAGAAACATAAAGCAGGCCGGGATCGGAGCAGAGAAACATAAAGCAGGCCGGTATCGGAGTGGAGAAACATAAAGCAGGCCGGGATCGGAGTAGAGAAACATAAAGCAGGCCGGGATCAGAGTGGAGAAACATAAAGCAGGCCGGGATCCGAGTGGACAAACATAAAGCAGGCCGGGATTCGAGTGGAGAAACATAAAGCAGGCCGGGATCAGACTGGAGAAACATAAGGCAGGCCGGGATCGGAGTGGAGTAACATAAAGCAGGCCGGGATCGGAGCAGAGAAACATAAAGCAGGCCGGGATCCGAGTGGAGAAACATAAAGCAGGCCGGGATCGGAGCAGAGAAACATAAAGCAGGCCGGGATCGGAGTGGAGAAACATAAAGCAGGCCGGGATCGGAGTGGAGTAACATAAAGCAGGCCGGGATCGGAGCAGAGAAACATAAAGCAGGCCGGGATCCGAGTGGAGAAGCATAAAGCAGGCCGGGATCGGAGCAGAGAAACATAAAGCAGGCCGGGATCGGAGTGGAGAAACATAAATCAGGCCGGGATCCGAGTGGAGAAACATAAAGCAGGCCGGGATCAGAGTGGAGAAACATAAAGCAGGCCGGGATCAGAGTGGAGAAACATAAAGCAGGCCGGGATCAGAGTGAAGAAACATAAAGCAGGCCGGGATCAGAGTGGAGAAACATAAAACAGACCGGGATCGGAGTGGAGAAACATAAAGCAGGCCGGGATCGGAGTGGAGAAACATAAAGCAGGCCGGGATCGGAGTGGAGAAACATAAAGCAGGTCGGGATCAGAGCGGAGAAACATAAAGCAGGCCGGGATCGGAGCAGAGAAACATAAAGCAGGCCGGTATCGGAGTGGAGAAACATAAAGCAGGCCGGGATCGGAGCAGAGAAACATAAAGCAGGCCGGGATCGGAGTAGAGAAACATAAAGCAGGCCGGGATCAGAGTGGAGAAACATAAAGCAGGCCGGGATCCGAGTGGACAAACATAAAGCAGGCCGGGATCCGAGTGGAGAAACATAAAGCAGGCCGGGATCAGACTGGAGTAACATAAGGCAGGCCGGGATCGGAGTGGAGTAACATAAAGCAGGCTGGGATCGGAGCAGAGAAACATAAAGCAGGCCGGGATCCGAGTGGAGAAACATAAAGCAGGCCGGGATCGGAGCAGAGAAACATAAAGCAGGCCGGGATCGGAGTGGAGAAACATAAAGCAGGCCGGGATCGGAGTGGAGTAACATAAAGCAGGCCGGGATCGGAGCAGAGAAACATAAAGCAGGCCGGGATCCGAGTGGAGAAACATAAAGCAGGCCGGGATCGGAGCAGAGAAACATAAAGCAGGCCGGGATCCGAGTGGAGAAACATAAATCAGGCCGGGATCCGAGTGGAGAAACATAAAGCAGGCCGGGATCAGAGTGGAGAAACATAAAGCAGGCCGGGATCAGAGTGGAGAAACATAAAGCAGGCCGGGATCAGAGTGAAGAAACATAAAGCAGGCCTGGATCAGAGTGGAGAAACATAAATCAGGCCTGGATCCGAGTGGAGAAACATAAAGCAGGTCTGGATCAAAGTGGAGAAACATAAAGCAGGCCGGGATCAGAGTGCAGAAACATGCAGCAGGCCGGGATACGAGTGGAGAAGCATAAAGCAGGCCGGGGTCCGAGTGGAGAACCATAAAGCAGGCCTGGATCAGAGTGGAGAAACATAAAGCAGGCCGGGATCAGAGTGAAGAAACATAAAGCAGGCCGGGATCAGAGTGGAGAAACATAAAGCAGGCCGGAATCAGAGTGAAGAAACATAAAGCAGGCCGGGATCAGAGTGGAGAAACATAAAGCAGGCCGGGATCAGAGTGGAGAAACATAAAGCAGGCCGGGATCCGAGTGGAGAAACATAAAGCAGGCCGGGATCAGAGTGAAGAAACATAAAGCAGGCTGGGATCAGAGTGGAGAAACATAAAACAGGCCGGGATCGGAGTGGAGAAACATAAAGCAGGCCGGGATCGGAGCGGAGAAACATTAAGCAGGCTGGGATCTGAGTGGAGAAACATAAAGCAGGCCGGGATCAGAGCAGAGAAACGTAAAGCAGGCCGGGATCAGAGTGGAGAAACTTAAAGCAGGCCTGGATCAGAGTGGAGAAACATAAAGCAGGCCGGGATCAGAGTGCAGAAACATAAAGCAGGCCGGGATCCGAGTGGAGAAACATAAAGCAGGTCGGGATCAGAGTGGAGAAACATAAAGCAGGCCGGGATCGGAGCAGAGAAACATAAAGCAGGCCGGTATCGGAGTGGAGAAACATAAAGCAGGCCGGGATCGGAGCAGAGAAACATAAAGCAGGCCGGGATCGGAGTAGAGAAACATTAAGCAGGCCGGGATCAGAGATAAGAAACATAAAGCAGGCCGGGATCCAAGTGGACAAACATAAAGCAGGCCGGGATCCGAGTAGAGAAACATAAAGCAGGCCGGGATCAGACTGGAGAAAAATAAGGCAGGCCGGGATCGGAGTGGAGTAACATAAAGCAGGCCGGGATCGGAGCAGAGAAACATAAAGCAGGCCGGGATCCGAGTGGAGAAACATAAAGCAGGCCGGGATCGGAGCAGAGAAACATAAAGCAGGCCGGGATCGGAGTGGAGAAACATAAAGCAGGCCGGGATCGGAGTGGAGTAACATAAAGCAGGCCGGGATCGGAGCAGAGAAACATAAAGCAGGCCGGGATCCGAGTGGAGAAACATAAAGCAGGCCGGGATCGGAGCAGAGAAACATAAAGCAGGCCGGGATCGGAGTGGAGAAACATAAATCAGGCCGGGATCCGAGTGGAGAAACATAAAGCAGGCCGGGATCAGAGTGGAGAAACATAAAGCAGGCCGGGATCAGAGTGGAGAAACATAAAGCAGGCCGGGATCAGAGTGAAGAAACATAAAGCAGGCCGGGATCAGAGTGGAGAAACATAAAACAGGCCGGGATCGGAGTGGAGAAACATAAAGCAGGCCGGGATCGGTGTGGAGAAACATAAAGCAGGCCGGGATAGGAGTGGAGAAACATAAAGCAGGCCGGGATCCGAGCGGAGAAACATAAAGCAGGCCGGGATCAGAGTGAAGAAACATAAAGCAGGCCGGGATCAGAGTGGAGAAACATAAAACAGGCCGGGATCGGAGCAGAGAAACATAAAGCAGGCCGGGATCGGAGTGGAGAAACATAAAGCAGGCCGGGATCAGAGTAAAGAAACATAAAGCAGGCCTGGATCAGAGTGGAGAAACATAAAGCAGGTCTGGATCAAAGTGGAGAAACATAAAGCAGGCCGGGATCAGAGTGCAGAAACATGCAGCAGGCCGGGATCCAAGTGGAGAAGCATAAAGCAGGCCGGGGTCCGAGTGGAGAACCATAAAGCAGGCCTGGATCAGAGTGGAGAAACATAAAGCAGGCCGGGATCAGAGTGAAGAAACATAAGGCAGGCCGGGATCGGAGTGGAGTAACATAAAGCAGGCCGGGATCGGAGCAGAGAAACATAAAGCAGGCCGGGATCCGAGTGGAGAAACATAAAGCAGGCCGGGATCGGAGCAGAGAAACATAAAGCAGGCCGGGATCGGAGTGGAGAAACATAAAGCAGGCCGGGATCAGAGTGAAGAAACATAAAGCAGGCCTGGATCAGAGTGGAGAAACATAAAGCAGGTCTGGATCAAAGTGGAGAAACATAAAGCAGGCCGGGATCAGAGTGCAGAAACATGCAGCAGGCCGGGATCCGAGTGGAGAAGCATAAAGCAGGCCGGGGTCCGAGTGGAGAAACATAAAGCTGGCCTGGATCAGAGTGGAGAAACATAAAGCAGGCCGGGATCAGAGTGAAGAAACATAAAGCAGGCCGGGATCAGAGTGGAGAAACATAAAGCAGGCCGGAATCAGAGTGAAGAAACATAAAGCAGGCCGGGATCAGAGTGGAGAAACATAAAGCAGGCCGGGATCCGAGTGGAGAAACATAAAGCAGGCCGGGATCCGAGTGGAGAAACATAAAGCAGGCCGGGATCAGAGTGAAGAAACATAAAGCAGGCCGGGATCAGAGTGGAGAAACATAAAACAGGCCGGGATCGGAGTGGAGAAACATAAAGCAGGCCGGTATCGGAGTGGAGAAACATAAAGCAGGCCGGGATCGGAGCAGAGAAACATAAAGCAGGCCGGGATCTGAGTGGAGAAACATAAAGCAGGCCGGGATCAGAGCAGAGAAACGTAAAGCAGGCCGGGATCAGAGAGGAGAAACATAAAGCAGGCCTGGATCAGAGTGGAGAAACATAAAGCAGGCCGGGATCAGAGTGGAGAAACATAAAGCAGGCCGGGATCGGAGCAGAGAAACATAAAGCAGTCCGGGATCCGAGTGCAGAAAAATAAAGCAGGTCGGGATCAGAGTGGAGAAACATAAAGCAGGCCGGGATCGGAGCAGAGAAACATAAAGCAGGCCGGTATCGGAGTGGAGAAACATAAAGCAGGCCGGGATCGGAGCAGAGAAACATAAAGCAGGCCGGGATCGGAGTGGAGAAACATAAAGCAGGCCGGGATCAGAGTGGAGAAACATAAAGCAGGCCGGGATCCGATTGGTCAAACATAAAGCAGGCCAGGATCCGAGTGGTGAAACATAAAGCAGGCCGGTATCAGACTGGAGAAACATAAGGCAGGCCGGGATCGGAGTGGAGTAACATAAAGCAGGCCGGGATCGGAGCAGAGAAACATAAAGCAGGCCGGGATCCGAGTGGAGAAACATAAAGCAGGCCGGGATCGGAGCAGAGAAACATAAAGCAGGCCGGGATCGGAGTGGAGAAACATAAAGCAGGCCGGGATCGGAGTGGAGTAACATAAAGCAGGCCGGGATCGGAGCAGAGAAACAGAAAGCAGGCCGGGATACGAGTGGAGAAACATAAAGCAGGCCGGGATCGGAGCAGAGAAACATAAAGCAGGCCGGGATCGGAGTGGAGAAACATAAAGCAGGCCGGGATCAGAGTGGAGAAACATAAAGCAGGCCTGGATCAGAGTGGAGAAACATAAATCAGGCCGGGATCCGAGTGGAGAAACATAAAGCAGGCCGGGATCAGAGTGGAGAAACATAAAGCAGGCCGGGATCAGAGTGGAGAAACATAAAGCAGGCCGGGATCAGAGTGAAGAAACATAAAGCAGGCCGGGATCAGAGTGGAGAAACATAAAACAGGCCGGGATCGGAGTGGAGAAACATAAAGCAGGCCGGGATCGGAGTGGAGAAACATAAAGCAGGCCGGGATCGGAGTGGAGAAACATAAAGCAGGCCGGGATCCGAGCAGAGAAACATAAAGCAGGCCGGGATCAGAGTGAAGAAACATAAAGCAGGCCGGGATCAGAGTGGAGAAACATAAAACAGGCCGGGATCGGAGTGGAGAAACATAAAGCAGGCCGGGATCGGAGCGGAGAAACATTAAGCAGGCCGGGATCCGAGTGGAGAAACATAAAGCAGGCCGGGATCAGAGCAGAGAAACGTAAAGCAGGCCGGGATCAGAGTGGAGAAACAGAAAGCAGGCCGGGATCAGAGTGGAGAAACATAAAGCAGGCCGGGATCCGAGTGGAAAAACATAAAGCAGGCCGGGATCGGAGCAGAGAAACATAAATCAGGCCGGGATCCGAGTGGAGAAACATAAAGCAGGCCGGGATCCGAGTGGAGAAACATAAAGCAGGCCGGGATCAGAGTGGAGAAACATAAAGCAGGCCGGGATCGGAGTGGAGAAACATAAAGCAGGCCGGGATCAGAGTAAAGAAACATAAAGCAGGCCTGGATCAGAGTGGAGAAACATAAATCAGGCCTGGATCCGAGTGGAGAAACATAAAGCAGGTCTGGATCAAAGTGGAGAAACATAAAGCAGGCCGGGATCAGAGTGCAGAAACATGCAGCAGGCCGGGATCCGAGTGGAGAAGCATAAAGCAGGCCGGGGTCCGAGTGGAGAACCATAAAGCAGGCCTGGATCAGAGTGGAGAAACATAAAGCAGGCCGGGATCAGAGTGAAGAAACATAAAGCAGGCCGGGATCAGAGTGGAGAAACATAAAGCAGGCCGGAATCAGAGTGAAGAAACATAAAGCAGGCCGGGATCAGAGTGGAGAAACATAAAGCAGGCCGGGAGCAGAGTGGAGAAACATAAAGCAGGCCGGGATCCGAGTGGAGAAACATAAAGCAGGCCGGGATCAGAGTGAAGAAACATAAAGCAGGCCGGGATCAGAGTGGAGAAACATAAAACAGGCCGGGATCGGAGTGGAGAAACATAAAGCAGGCCGGGATCGGAGCGGAGAAACATTAAGCAGGCCGGGACCTGAGTGGAGAAACATAAAGCAGGCCGGGATCAGAGCAGAGAAACGTAAAGCAGGCCGGGATCAGAGTGGAGAAACATAAAGCAGGCCTGGATCAGAGTGGAGAAACATAAAGCAGGCCGGGATCAGAGTGGAGAAACATAAAGCAGGCCGGGATCGGAGCAGAGAAACATAAAGCAGGCCGGGATCCGAGTGGAGAAACATAAAGCAGGCCGGGATCAGAGTGGAGAAACATAAAGCAGGCCGGGATCGGAGCAGAGAAACATAAAGCAGGCCGGTATCGGAGTGGAGAAACATAAAGCAGGCCGGGATCGGAGCAGAGAAACATAAAGCAGGCCAGGATCGGAGCAGAGAAACATAAAGCAGGCCGGTATCGGAGTGGAGAAACATAAAGCAGGCCGGGATCGGAGCAGAGAAACATAAAGCAGGTCGGGATCGGAGTGGAGAAACATAAAGCAGGCCGGGATCAGAGTGGAGAAACATAAAGCAGGCCGGGATCCGAGTGGACAAACATAAAGCAGGCCGGGATCCGAGTGGAGAAACATAAAGCAGGCCGGGATCAGACTGGAGAAACATAAGGCAGGCCGGGATCGGAGTGGAGTAACATAAAGCAGGCCGGGATCGGAGCAGAGAAACATAAAGCAGGCCGGGATCCGAGTGGAGAAACATAAAGCAGGCCGGGATCGGAGCAGAGAAACATAAAGCAGGCCGGGATCCGAGTGAAGAAACATAAAGCAGGCCTGGATCAGAGTGGAGAAACATAAAGCAGGCCGGGATCGGAGCAGAGAAACATAAAGCAGGCCGGGATCAGAGTGAAGAAACATAAAGCAGGCCTGGATCAGAGTGGAGAAACATAAATCAGGCCTGGATCCGAGTGGAGAAACATAAAGCAGGTCTGGATCAAAGTGGAGAAACATAAAGCAGGCCGGGATCAGAGTGCAGAAACATGCAGCAGGCCGGGATACGAGTGGAGAATCATAAAGCAGGCCGGGGTCCGAGTGGAGAACCATAAAGCAGGCCTGGATCAGAGTGGAGAAACATAAAGCAGGCCGGGATCAGAGTGAAGAAACATAAAGCAGGCCGGGATCAGAGTGGAGAAACATAAAGCAGGCCGGAATCAGAGTGAAGAAACATAAAGCAGGCCGGGATCAGAGTGGAGAAACATAAAGCAGGCCGGGATCAGAGTGGAGAAACATAAAGCAGGCCGGGATCCGAGTGGAGAAACATAAAGCAGGCCGGGATCAGAGTGAAGAAACATAAAGCAGGCCGGGATCAGAGTGGAGAAACATAAAACAGGCCGGGATCGGAGTGGAGAAACATAAAGCAGGCCGGGATCGGAGCGGAGAAACATTAAGCAGGCTGGGATCTGAGTGGAGAAACATAAAGCAGGCCGGGATCAGAGCAGAGAAACGTAAAGCAGGCCGGGATCAGAGTGGAGAAACATAAAGCAGGCCTGGATCAGAGTGGAGAAACATAAAGCAGGCCGGGATCAGAGTGCAGAAACATAAAGCAGGCCGGGATCGGAGCAGAGAAACATAAAGCAGGCCGGGATCCGAGTGGAGAAACATAAAGCAGGTCGGGATCAGAGTGGAGAAACATAAAGCAGGCCGGGATCGGAGCAGAGAAACATAAAGCAGGCCGGTATCGGAGTGGAGAAACATAAAGCAGGCCGGGATCGGAGTAGAGAAACATAAAGCAGGCCGGGATCAGAGTGGAGAAACATAAAGCAGGCCGGGATCCGAGTGGACAAACATAAAGCAGGCCGGGATTCGAGTGGAGAAACATAAAGCAGGCCGGGATCAGACTGGAGAAACATAAGGCAGGCCGGGATCGGAGTGGAGTAACATAAAGCAGGCCGGGATCGGAGCAGAGAAACATAAAGCAGGCCGGGATCCGAGTGGAGAAACATAAAGCAGGCCGGGATCGGAGCAGAGAAACATAAAGCAGGCCGGGATCGGAGTGGAGAAACATAAAGCAGGCCGGGATCGGAGTGGAGTAACATAAAGCAGGCCGGGATCGGAGCAGAGAAACATAAAGCAGGCCGGGATCCGAGTGGAGAAGCATAAAGCAGGCCGGGATCGGAGCAGAGAAACATAAAGCAGGCCGGGATCGGAGTGGAGAAACATAAATCAGGCCGGGATCCGAGTGGAGAAACATAAAGCAGGCCGGGATCAGAGTGGAGAAACATAAAGCAGGCCGGGATCAGAGTGGAGAAACATAAAGCAGGCCGGGATCAGAGTGAAGAAACATAAAGCAGGCCGGGATCAGAGTGGAGAAACATAAAACAGACCGGGATCGGAGTGGAGAAACATAAAGCAGGCCGGGATCGGAGTGGAGAAACATAAAGCAGGCCGGGATCGGAGTGGAGAAACATAAAGCAGGCCGGGATCCGAGCGGAGAAACATAAAGCAGGCCGGGATCAGAGTGAAGAAACATAAAGCAGGCCGGGATCAGAGTGGAGAAACATAAAACAGGCCGGGATCGGAGTGGAGAAACATAAAGCAGGCCGGGATCGGAGCGGAGAAGCATTAAGCAGGCCGGGATCCGAGTGGAGAAACATAAAGCAGGCCGGGATCAGAGCAGAGAAACGTAAAGCAGGCCGGGATCAGAGTGGAGAAACAGAAAGCAGGCCGGGATCAGAGTGGAGAAACATAAAGCAGGCCGGGATCAGAGTGGAGAAACATAAAGCAGGCCGGGATCCGAGTGGAGAAACATAAAGCAGGCCGGGATCAGAGTGGAGAAACATAAAGCAGGCCGGGATCGGAGCAGAGAAACATAAAGCAGGCCGGTATCGGAGTGGAGAAACATAAAGCAGGCCGGGATCGGAGCAGAGAAACATAAAGCAGGCCGGGATCAGAGTGGAGAAACAGAAAGCAGGCCGGGATCAGAGTGGAGAAACATAAAGCAGGCCGGGATCAGAGTGGAGAAACATAATGCAGGCCGGGATCGGAGCAGAGAAACATAAAGCAGGCCGGGATCCGTGTGGAGAAACATAAGGCAGGCCGGGATCGGAGTGGAGTAACATAAAGCAGGCCGGGATCGGAGCAGAGAAACATAAAGCAGGCCGAGATCAGAGTGGAGAAACATAAAGCAGGCCGGGATCGGAGCAGAGAAACATAAAGCAGGCCGGGATCAGAGTGGAGAAACATAAAGCAGGCCGGGATCAGAGTAAAGAAACATAAACAGGCCTGGATCAGAGTGGAGAAACATAAAGCAGGTCTGGATCAAAGTGGAGAAACATAAAGCAGGCCGGGATCCGAGTGGAGAAGCATAAAGCAGGCCGGGGTCCGAGTGGAGAACCATAAAGCAGGCCTGGATCAGAGTGGAGAAACATAAAGCAGGCCGGGATCAGAGTGAAGAAACATAAAGCAGGCCGGGATCAGAGTGGAGAAACATAAAGCAGGCCGGAATCAGAGTGAAGAAACATAAAGCAGGCCGGGATCAGAGTGGAGAAACATAAAGCAGGCCGGGATCCGAGTGGAGAAACATAAAGCAGGCCGGGATCAGAGTGAAGAAACATAAAGCAGGCCGGGATCCGAGTGGAGAAACATAAAGCAGGCCGGGATCAGACTGGAGAAACATAAGGCAGGCCGAGATCGGAGTGGAGTAACATAAAGCAGGCCGGGATCGGAGCAGAGAAACATAAAGCAGGCCGGGATCCGAGTGGAGAAACATAAAGCAGGCCGGGATCGGAGCAGAGAAACATAAAGCAGGCCGGGATCCGAGTGAAGAAACATAAAGCAGGCCTGGATCAGAGTGGAGAAACATAAAGCAGGCCGGGATCGGAGCAGAGAAACATAAAGCAGGCCGGGATCAGAGTGAAGAAACATAAAGCAGGCCTGGATCAGAGTGGAGAAACATAAATCAGGCCTGGATCCGAGTGGAGAAACATAAAGCAGGTCTGGATCAAAGTGGAGAAACATAAAGCAGGCCGGGATCAGAGTGCAGAAACATGCAGCAGGCCGGGATACGAGTGGAGAATCATAAAGCAGGCCGGGGTCCGAGTGGAGAACCATAAAGCAGGCCTGGATCAGAGTGGAGAAACATAAAGCAGGCCGGGATCAGAGTGAAGAAACATAAAGCAGGCCGGGATCAGAGTGGAGAAACATAAAGCAGGCCGGAATCAGAGTGAAGAAACATAAAGCAGGCCGGGATCAGAGTGGAGAAACATAAAGCAGGCCGGGATCAGAGTGGAGAAACATAAAGCAGGCCGGGATCAGAGTGAAGAAACATAAAGCAGGCCGGGATCAGAGTGGAGAAACATAAAACAGGCCGGGATCGGAGTGGAGAAACATAAAGCAGGCCGGGATCGGAGCGGAGAAACATTAAGCAGGCTGGGATCTGAGTGGAGAAACATAAAGCAGGCCGGGATCAGAGCAGAGAAACGTAAAGCAGGCCGGGATCAGAGTGGAGAAACATAAAGCAGGCCTGGATCAGAGTGGAGAAACATAAAGCAGGCCGGGATCAGAGTGCAGAAACATAAAGCAGGCCGGGATCGGAGCAGAGAAACATAAAGCAGGCCGGGATCCGAGTGGAGAAACATAAAGCAGGTCGGGATCAGAGTGGAGAAACATAAAGCAGGCCGGGATCGGAGCAGAGAAACATAAAGCAGGCCGGTATCGGAGTGGAGAAACATGAAGCAGGCCGGGATCGGAGCAGAGAAACATAAAGCAGGCCGGGATCGGAGTAGAGAAACATAATGCAGGCCGGGATCAGAGTGGAGAAACATAAAGCAGGCCGGGATCCGAGTGGACAAACATAAAGCAGGCCGGGATTCGAGTGGAGAAACATAAAGCAGGCCGGGATCAGACTGGAGAAACATAAGGCAGGCCGGGATCGGAGTGGAGTAACATAAAGCAGGCCGGGATCGGAGCAGAGAAACATAAAGCAGGCCGGGATCCGAGTGGAGAAACATAAAGCAGGCCGGGATCGGAGCAGAGAAACATAAAGCAGGCCGGGATCGGAGTGGAGAAACATAAAGCAGGCCGGGATCGGAGTGGAGTAACATAAAGCAGGCCGGGATCGGAGCAGAGAAACATAAAGCAGGCCGGGATCCGAGTGGAGAAACATAAAGCAGGCCGGGATCGGAGCAGAGAAACATAAAGCAGGCCGGGATCGGAGTGGAGAAACATAAATCAGGCCGGGATCCGAGTGGAGAAACATAAAGCAGGCCGGGATCAGAGTGGAGAAACATAAAGCAGGCCGGGATCAGAGTGGAGAAACATAAAACAGACCGGGATCGGAGTGGAGAAACATAAAGCAGGCCGGGATCGGAGTGGAGAAACATAAAGCAGGCCGGGATCGGAGTGGAGAAACATAAAGCAGGCCGGGATCCGAGCGGAGAAACATAAAGCAGGCCGGGATCAGAGTGAAGAAACATAAAGCAGGCCGGGATCAGAGTGGAGAAACATAAAACAGGCCGGGATCGGAGTGGAGAAACATAAAGCAGGCCGGGATCGGAGCGGAGAAGCATTAAGCAGGCCGGGATCCGAGTGGAGAAACATAAAGCAGGCCGGGATCAGAGCAGAGAAACGTAAAGCAGGCCGGGATCAGAGTGGAGAAACAGAAAGCAGGCCGGGATCAGAGTGGAGAAACATAAAGCAGGCCGGGATCAGAGTGGAGAAACATAAAGCAGGCCGGGATCCGAGTGGAGAAACATAAAGCAGGCCGGGATCAGAGCAGAGAAACATAAAGCAGGCTGGGATCGGAGCAGAGAAACATAAAGCAGGCCGGTATCGGAGTGGAGAAACATAAAGCAGGCCGGGATCGGAGCAGAGAAACATAAAGCAGGCCGGGATCGGAGCGGAGAAACATTAAGCAGGCCGGGATCCGAGTGGAGAAACATAAAGCAGGCCGGGATCAGAGCAGAGAAACGTAAAGCAGGCCGGTATCAGAGTGGAGAAACAGAAAGCAGGCCGGGATCAGAGTGGAGAAATAAAGCAGGCCGGGATCAGAGTGCAGAAACATAAAGCAGGCCGGGATCGGAGCAGAGAAACATAAAGCAGGCCGGGATCCGAGTGGAGAAACATAAGGCAGGCCGGGATCGGAGTGGAGTAACATAAAGCAGGCCGGGATCGGAGCAGAGAAACATAAAGCAGGCCGAGATCAGAGTGGAGAAACATAAAGCAGGCCGGGATCGGAGCAGAGAAACATAAAGCAGGCCGGGATCGGAGTGGAGAAACATAAAGCAGGCCGGGATCAGAGTAAAGAAACATAAACAGGCCTTGATCAGAGTGGAGAAACATAAAGCAGGTCTGGATCAAAGTGGAGAAACATAAAGCAGGCCGGGATCAGAGTGCAGAAACATGCAGCAGGCCGGGATCCGAGTGGAGAAGCATAAAGCAGGCCGGGGTCCGAGTGGAGAACCATAAAGCAGGCCTGGATCAGAGTGGAGAAACATAAAGCAGGCCGGGATCAGAGTGAAGAAACATAAAGCAGGCCGGGATCAGAGTGGAGAAACATAAGGCAGGCCGGGATCGGAGTGGAGTAACATAAAGCAGGCCGGGATCGGAGCAGAGAAACATAAAGCAGGCCGGGATCCGAGTGGAGAAACATAAAGCAGGCCGGGATCGGAGCAGAGAAACATAAAGCAGGCCGGGATCGGAGTGGAGAAACATAAAGCAGGCCGGGATCAGAGTGAAGAAACATAAAGCAAGCCTGGATCAGAGTGGAGAAACATAAAGCAGGTCTGGATCAAAGTGGAGAAACATAAAGCAGGCCGGGATCAGAGTGCAGAAACATGCAGCAGGCCGGGATCCGAGTGGAGAAGCATAAAGCAGGCCGGGGTCCGAGTGGAGAAACATAAAGCAGGCCTGGATCAGAGTGGAGAAACATAAAGCAGGCCGGGATCAGAGTGAAGAAACATAAAGCAGGCCGGGATCAGAGTGGAGAAACATAAAGCAGGCCGGAATCAGAGTGAAGAAACATAAAGCAGGCCGGGATCAGAGTGGAGAAACATAAAGCAGGCCGGGATCAGAGTGGAGAAACATAAAGCAGGCCGGGATCCGAGTGGAGAAACATAAAGCAGGCCGGGATCAGAGTGAAGAAACATAAAGCAGGCCGGGATCAGAATGGAGAAACATAAAACAGGCCGGGATCGGAGTGGAGAAACATAAAGCAGGCCGCTATCGGAGTGGAGAAACATAAAGCAGGCCGGGATCGGAGCAGAGAAACATAAAGCAGGCCGGGATCTGAGTGGAGAAACATAAAGCAGGCCGGGATCAGAGCAGAGAAACGTAAAGCAGGCCGGGATCAGAGAGGAGAAACATAAAGCAGGCCTGGATCAGAGTGGAGAAACATAAAGCAGGCCGGGATCAGAGTGGAGAAACATAAAGCAGGCCGGGATCGGAGCAGAGAAACATAAAGCAGGCCGGGATCCGAGTGGAGAAACATAAAGCAGGTCGGGATCAGAGTGGAGAAACATAAAGCAGGCCGGGATCGGAGCAGAGAAACATAAAGCAGGCCGGTATCGGAGTGGAGAAACATAAAGCAGGCCGGGATCGGAGCAGAGAAACATAAAGCAGGCCGGGATCGGAGTGGAGAAACATAAAGCAGGCCGGGATCAGAGTGGAGAAACATAAAGCAGGCCGGGATCCGAGTGGACAAACATAAAGCAGGCCGGGATCCGAGTGGTGAAACATAAAGCAGGCCGGTATCAGACTGGAGAAACATAAGGCAGGCCGGGATCGGAGTGGAGAAACATAAAGCAGGCCGGGATCGGAGTGGAGAAACATAAAGCAGGCCGGGATCCGAGCGGAGAAACATAAAGCAGGCCGGGATCAGAGTGAAGAAACATAAAGCAGGCCGGGATCAGAGTGGAGAAACATAAAACAGGCCGGGATCGGAGTGGAGAAACATAAAGCAGGCCGGGATCGGAGCGGAGAAACATTAAGCAGGCCGGGATCCGAGTGGAGAAACTTAAAGCAGGCCGGGATCAGAGCAGAGAAATGTAAAGCAGGCCGGGATCAGAGTGGAGAAACAGAAAGCAGGCCGGGATCAGAGTGGAGAAACATAAAGCAGGCCGGGATCAGAGTGGAGAAACATAAAGCAGGCCGGGATCGGAGCAGAGAAACATAAAGCAGGCCGGGATCCGAGTGGAGAAACATAAAGCAGGCCGGGATCAGAGTGGAGAAACATAAAGCAGGCCTGGATCGGAGCAGAGAAACATAAAGCAGGCCGGGATCGGAGTGGAGAAACATAAAGCAGGCCGGGATCAGAGTAAAGAAACATAAAGCAGGCCTGGATCAGAGTGGAGAAACATAAATCAGGCCTGGATCCGAGTGGAGAAACAGAAAGCAGGTCTGGATCAAAGTGGAGAAACATAAAGCAGGCCGGGATCAGAGTGCAGAAACATGCAGCAGGCCGGGATCCGAGTGTAGAAGCATAAAGCAGGCCGGGTTCCGAGTGGAGAACCATAAAGCAGGCCTGGATCAGAGTGGAGAAACATAAAGCAGGCCGGGATCAGAGTGAAGAAACATAAAGCAGGCCGGGATCAGAGTGGAGAAACATAAAGCAGGCCGGAATCAGAGTGAAGAAACATAAAGCAGGCCGGGATCAGAATGGAGAAACATAAAGCAGGCCGGGATCAGAGTGGAGAAACATAAAGCAGGCCGGGATCACAGTGGAGAAACATAAAGCAGGCCGGGATCAGAGTTGAGAAACATAAAGCAGGCCGGGATCAGAGTAGAGAAACATAAAGCAGGCTGGAATTGGAACAGGGGAACATAAAGCAGACTGGGATTGGAGCGGAGAGTAGGCTGTCTCTCTGGCTGTGAGTCTGAACCGAACAGAAGAAAAAAATATCGCGAAGTGACGATACAGGATAAGAGGTCACTTGCGGTAACTATACTGGTACACTTTTAATTTAATCTAAATTAATCAACTATAAAGTAAGACTTGATCAATTCATTAGTATAAAAACTAAACACTGAAGCCAATTTGATAATTTATTATATAATTAAAATCAGTGCTCAATCACTCAATCATATCAGAGGGAGAATGGGTGACCACCAGGCATTCAAGGAGGACTAGGCAAGAGTCACCTGAGTGCATCTCACTCTCCAACCCGTATTCTGTTCTGAATACTCGTGAGAGAGATGGTTCCTTTAGAGAGTACTGTCAGAGTCTAGTCCATGGCGCCATGACTGGCTCAGTTGTACAGGTGGGCAGGGGGAGGATTGGGAAATCAATAGTGATAGGGGATTCTTTAGTTAGGGGCACAGGGTGGTGATTCTACGGCCACAGACATGAATTCAGGATGGTATGTTGCCTTCCAGGGTCAAGGATGTCACTGAGCAACTGCAGAGCACTCTGTGGGGGGAGGGTAAACATCCCGCAATCGTCGTCCATATCAGTACCAACGACGTAGGTAGAAAGAGGGATGAGGTCCTGCAGCCATAGTTAATGAAGCTGGGAAAGAAATTACCAAGCAAGGCCTCAAGGGTAGTTATCTCTGTTACCACATGCAAATGAGTATAGAATTAGGACGATGGAGCAGATGAATGCAGAGCTGGACAAATTGTGCAGGAGGGAGGGCTTTAGATTCGAGAAATATTGGGATTGGTTCTGGTGGAAATGGGACCTATACTGGCCAGACAGGTTGCACCGGAACAGAGCTGGGACCAAAGGCCTTGCAGGGTGATTTGCTAGTGCTATTGGGAAGGATTTAAACTAACTTGGCAGGGGTGTGGGAACCAGAAGGTTATATTAGAGATGAAAAACAAGGTACACAGAGAATTGGGAGAGATAGATAGCTCTAGAGTAGGAAATAGTAAGGAAATAATAATAGGTGGGCTCAGTGTATGAGGGAATGTAATAAGGTCTAAATTAGGTTTACTGTGCATATGAATGCACGGAGTGTGGTAAATAAGGTTGGTGAGTTGCAGGTGCAGACAGCCACGAGGAAATATTTTTTTATTTTTTATTTTAGAGATACAGCACTGAAACAGGCCCTTTGGCCCACCAAGTCTGTGCCGACCATCAACCACCCATTTATACTAATCCTACATTAATCCCATATTCCTACCCCATCCCCACCTTCCCTCAATTCCCCTACCACCTACCTATACTAGGGGCAATTTATAATGGCCAATTTACCTATCAATCTGCAAGTCTTTGGCTGTGGGAGGTAACCGGAGCACCCGGCGAAAACCCACGCCACACTCACAGGGAGAACTTGCAAACTCCGCACAGGCAGTACCCAGAATCGAACCCGGGTCGCTGGAGCTGTGAGGCTGCAGTGCTAACCACTGCGCCACTGTGCTGCCCTGCTGCCCTATGATGTTGTGGTGATAACGGAGACCTGGCTCATAAAAGGACAGGACTGGATACTAAATATTCCTGGTCACAAGGTGCTCAAGGGCTTTGGTTAGAGCTAAGAAAAAATAAAGGTGTCAGTTCATGACTGGATATATTCTATAGGACACCAACAAGTGGGAAATATATAGAAGAACAAATTTGCAAGGAAATTGGAAAGAGGTGCAAGAATTATAGCGTAGTTATAATGATGAATTTTAACTATCCTAATATATACTAGGATAGTAATAGTGTAAAGGGCAGACGGGAGGAAAGTTTATAAAGTGTGTTCAGGAGAACTTTCTGGATCAATATGTTTCTGGTCCAATGAGAAAGGAGGGACTTCTGGGTCTGGTTCGAGGGAATGAGCTGGGTCCAGTGTAGCAAGTGTCAGTCGGGGAACATTTAGGAGACAGTGATCATGATATCATAAGGTTTAGGTTAGCTATGGAAAAGGTCAAAGAGCAATCCAGAGTGCAAATAGCTAATTGGAGGAGGGCCAACTTCAAAGGAGTGAAAACAGATCTGGTCCAGGTAAATTGGAATCAAAGATTGGTAAGCAAAAATGTAACAGAACAATAGACTGCCTTTAAAGAAAAGATAATTTGGGTACAGTAGACGTATATTTCCATGAGTTGGAAAGGTAGGACAAACAAATCCAAAACTCCCTGGATGACAAAAGAGATAGAGAGTAAGATGAAGCAGAAAAAGGGTGCATATGACAGATGTCAAGTGGATAAAGCAATTGAGAACCAGGCTGAATATAGAAGGTTCAGAGGGGAAGTGAAAAAACAAATAAGAAAAGCAAAGAGAGAGGATAAGAAGAGACTGGCAGCTAACATAAAAGGGAATCCAAAAGTCTTCTATCGGCATATAAATAGTAAAACAGTGGTGAACGAGGAATGGGGCCGTTTAGGGACCAAAGAGGGGATTTACATGTGGAGGCAGAGGACATGGGGTACTAAATGAGTGCTCTGCATCTGTCTTTGCCAAGGAAGAAGATGCTGCCCACGTCACAGTGAAAGAGGAAGTAGTTGAAGCACTGGATGGGCTAAAAATTGATAAAGAGGAATTTTTAGATAGGCTAGCTGTTCTTAACATTGATAAGTTACCTGGACCAGATCAGATGCATCCATGGATATTAAGGGAAATAAAGGTAGAAATTGCAGAGGCACTGCCCATAATCTCCCAATCCTTCTTAGATACAGGGTGGTCCCGGGGTGTAAAGATAAGTCCAGCAACTACAGGCCAATCAGTTTAACCTCAATGGTGGGAAAGCTTTAAGAAATGATAATTTGAGACAAAATTAACAGTCACTTGGACAAATGTGGTTTAATTAAGAAAAGCCAGCATGGATTTGTTAAGGGCAAATCATGATTAACTAACTTGCTTGAGTTTTTTGATGAGGTAACAGAAAGGGCTGATGAGAGTAGTGCAGTTGATGTGGTGTACATGGACTTCCAAAATGCATTTGATAAAGAGCCACATAACAGGCTTGTCAACAAAGTTAAAGCCAATGGATTAAAAGGGAGAGTGGCAGTATGGATACAAAGTTGGCTGGGTAACAGGAAACAGAGGGTAACAGGAAACAGAGAGTAGTGGTGAACAGCTTTTTTTCAGACTGGAAGAAGGTATATAATAGGGTTCTCCAGGTGTTGGTGTTAGGACCACTGCCTTTTTTGATCTATATTAATGACCTGGATGTGGGTATACAGGGCACAATTTCAAAATTTGCAGATGACATAAAACTTGGAAATATTGTGAACTGTGAGGAGGATAGTGATAAACTTCAAAAGAACATAGACAAGCTGGTGGAATGGGCGGACAAGTGGCAGATGAAATTTAATGTAGAGAAGTGTGAAGTGATTCATTTTGGTAGGCAGAATGAGGAGAGGTAATAAAAAATAATATGGGTGCAATTCTCAAGGGGGTGCAGGAGTAGAGGGACCTGGGGATATATGTACACTAATCATTGATGGTGGCTGGGCAGGTTGAAAAAGCAGTTAATAAAGCATACGGGATTCTGGGCTTTATAAATAGGGGTATAGAGTACAAAAGCAAGGAAGTTATGATGAACCTATATAAAACACTGGTTCTACCTCAACTAGGGTATTGTGTCCAATTCTGACCATCACACTTATGGAAAGATTTGAAGGCATAAGAGAGGGTGCAGAAAAGAGTCACAAAAATAGCTACAAGAATGAGGTACTTCAGTTACGTGGATAGATTAGAGAAGCTGTGTCTGTTCTCCTTGGAGAAGAGAAGATTAAGATGAGATTTGATAGAGGGGTTCAAAATCATGAGGGGTGTGGACAATGTAGGTAGGGAGAAACTATTCCCTTTGATGAAAGGGTCGAGAACCAGAGGACACTGATTTAAGGTGACTGGCAAAAGAAGCAACGGCAACATAAGAAAAAAAAGATTTTCCACAGCGAATGGTAAGAATCTGGAATACACTGCCTGAGAGTGTGGTAGAGGCAGATTCAATCAAGGCCTTCAAAAGACAACTGGATAATTATCTGAGGAGAAAATATTTGTAGGAAAAGGCGGGGAGTGGGACTAAGTCAGTTGCTGTTGCAGAGAGCTGGAACGCACATGATGGGTTGAATGGCCTCCTTTTGAGCTATAACCCTTCTATGAATCCATGATTCTATCGCTGAAATTTCACGTAACCAGCCAGCTGGATGGTAGCGGGGGGAAGGGGGGGAGGGGTTGTGGGGGGGGGGGTGGCGTAAAATTGAGCGGGAAGCACTGGGAGGCCTTCCCGACCCGCTCCTGCCTCTGCCCCGCTTTACGTGGGCCGGTGGGGGGGTGGGGGGTGGAGAAACGGGCCACTTAAGGGCTTTCGCCCTCCTCCACAGGGATTTTATCCATGGCAAGCGGGCGTCCGGGAGATGTGGAAGGCTGCCCAGTGAAACCTGGCAGCCTCTCAGAGCACCGGTGGGGGGGGGGGGTCAGACAAATGGGCACAGGGTGCCCGATTGAGGGCCACCATCCCCTTCCCCAGCCACCCCCAGGACCCAAGACGCCCTCCCTTCCCCCCAAATGACCATCCTTGCCTCACCGGGGCACAACCAGTTAGCCCGGCGAGGCAAACCCCAACTTTCCTGAACTCCTGGCTCCATGTCCTTGGCTGGGCTGCAGTCCCAGCAGTGGGCATCGCTCCTGATGATTGGCCAGCAGCTCAATGAGGCGGGACTTCCTCCCTCAAGCGGGTGGAAGTCCCGCCTCGGAACAATTGAAGCCGGGTAGAAGCGGGTTTACCACCGACCTTTACGTCGGTGGCCCGCTCCCATCCACCTGACGTGTAAAATCTTCTTTAAAACCTCTTAGCCTGAACTTGAATAACCGGACCCAGTTATGAGAAAGCCCTCGGCTCTCTACTGGGTGAACCATAAGTATATGGCCTTGACAGAGGTGTGTTGTCTGTACGTCGGGCTTTCCTTCTTGCTTAGCCACCTTCATCCATCTCCATCAACACCCTACTCTTCTCTTCATCTTTAAACCTCCCACGAAGCATTGATTCAGCGATCCCCATTCTTTGCAAAATGGATGCTTATGCAGTGCCTTTCATGATATGGGCAATGGTTCTCAGCTTTTCGGCAATGGTGTAAGATTTTCTCTTTCATAATTCAGTACACATGATTTCACGTTGATTGTTGTATGGCTATCAGTGCAAGTTTGACCAGTATTTATACAGAGAAAACTGGCGTCTTAATTAGTCATGAGGCTGCCATCTTATTGGCTGGTTCTAAATCAGTTGTGGAGCATTTATGCTTCAACAATGTTCTGAAATACTTTCTGAAATAATACATTAACGTGAAACTTCTGGGGTCCATGATGGATCTACGTCATAACAAGTTTCATGCTACAGCGGACTGCATTATAATGAGGTCCCAGTGTAGGAATACAGTTCTAATACTGAAGCTTGTTTTCAATTAATTATATGTCTATAAACTGCAGTTAGTTATATCACAAAACATTGATAGTTTCCAATAAGTTTATATCTCTGATTTTGGAAGTTCTCAGCCAGGAGGGAGCGTCTGTTTACAATTTCTAGCAAAATTACAAATGTGTATATTATATATATATATATATATATATGTATATATATATAAACCATTCATTTATCATTTTGCTTCAACTTACTAACTGAGAAAATCTTCCCCTTTGTTGAAACAAAAGGCTTTTTTCTCTATAAATGCAATCGGTTTGTTCCTAATTAGAAATATTACACATAACAAGGTATCGTTAAAGGATTTTTGCATTTTTTATCTGGCATTATGCACATCTAAATTCTCTGCTCATGTATGTACTGTTACCCTCGCCAATTTGGAACCATTGATATAACATCTGTAATTCACCCCAGCTATCCACTATTTTGTGTTAGCTATGTATTTTACATCATTCATAATTTCAAAGCACGAGTACTTTAGGAAATTTTCATTGACATCACAACACCAGAACTTAGTGTAACACATGATATGTAACAGATGCTGAATGATACTGCCAAAAATGTTGTGACCTGTGCTTGACCCCAACTGATGATAATCGAGTATAACTGGTATTAATGGCCAAATAATATTGTTAGGATGGAGCTGGAGGATGTGGCAATTTTAATGGAAATTTAAATGCACTGAAACGAAGACCATTTAGATAGAAAAAACAATGAACACACTGTAAAGGTTAGTCTCAGTCTTGTACAGTTGAAGAGAAATAAGTAGATAAACAGATAATTTTAGTAAGTGTTGAGGGTCTAAATTGAACAATAAGTGGAATCAGTAATCCAAACTTCAAGATATGATTGTATTTGACTTTTTGCAGTTTCCATGTGCTGTGACCAATAACTTAGATTTTCATTGTTTTCAGAATCCTGTTTTGAAATTTCTAGAAAAACCTGAAGTTTTATTGAAACTGATTCGGCATTATCATAATCCATAACTGCAAACTGCTTAGCACTGGCACAACAGATGCTGTGACTACTGCTTTACTGACTAAAAGCCAACGTTGGTGACTTTAGCCTTTTAGTTTGAGACAACATAACATGTTATAAATTTAGCAACTATAAGCCCTGTTTTGTATAATGGATTGTTCAGTGCCGTGATTGCAAATCTAATGAAAATAAATGGGCTGACTGTCTATAAGTAGAGTTCACATGCACTGCAGGATAACAGCCGGGAGTGCAGGACACTGAAGGACAAGAGATCAATATATGGTTATTTGACATATTAGCTTCATAACACAGAAAACGAGTAATGTATAATGTGCCTAAGTGATAAAATCCATGTAATTAGATGCAAAACAGATTACAAACCACCCGATGTTTTGTTAGCACTGATTGTGGAGGTTGTAGCCTTTACATTTGAGTAACCAAGTAGAATAAGGTAAAAAGAATGAAAGTAATCTTGCCTGTTTTCTTCCTCAATTAGGATACTTAAAGTGAAGACTAAACCATGTCGAGTCTGAAACTGCATTTAAAGTAAACTCCAACCCATAATCTCAGATCATCAGAACCCAAACCACATTTAAATTGTAAAACTTAATTTAGCCTCTAAACAAAAAAAATCATTAAACTTAGTATGAATTTTATTCTGCAAAGACGTTGTACCTTACAGACGTTGAAAAACAATGTTGTGTAACTTTCTACAAAACACTGATGGCAAAAAAAAATGCACATGCCTGTAATTCACAACCAAGTTACTTACTGTAGAGAGAAATAAGTGCGATACAACTGAGGGTTTCTGAAGATTCTGTAAACTACGGGGGTAAAACTTGAATACATTATGCAATCATCAGAATCCTAATTTGCGTTCCAGAAGCTTTCAAAACACTCCCAATTCTTTGTTCTTTTATATAACATGTACAATTCAAACCCAGTTCCACATCAGATTCAAAAATCCGTGAGCTTATGATTAATGGAGAATAAACATGCTGGAATTGTATCAGTCAGCAACTGAAATAGAAAGACAGGTTAACATTTCAGATGGAACCCATCATTAAAGCTTGCGATCTATTGTAAGGAAATGTGGCACCGGAAGTATTTCAGATGCAAACAGATTTTCTGCTGTGTATTTCCAGCATCTTCTGTTTTGATTTCAGATTTCCAGCACCCATGGATCTTCTTTTTAACTTCTGGCTTACTGTTTATTTGCAAAGTGGAATCCCTCACAGTGCCTCAAAGGTGAACAAGGAGATAAATTTTCTCAATGTAATTTAATTTCCTTGTGCACCAACAACTTGCATTTATATAGAACCTTGAATGTTTCAAAATATCCCAAGGTGCCTAAAAGCCACAAGGTTTTGAATTTCCCTTTCATTTATAAAACCGGGTGCTCTTTTCATATGCTTAGCTTTTAAATTGTTACTCCAAGGTTTATTTTGTTGCACTGTCCCTACAGTATGCTACATGACCAGAAGGTGAGTCTGACCACACAGGAAAAAAGGATTGAGCTGTAATTTAATTGTGTAACAGGAAATGTTTCCTTTTTCCTTTTTTTTTTGATGTTATTAGGGCTGACTTCCAGTGTCAAATAGCCCCAGGTCAGGCAAAGCACTGGTTAGATGTGGAATGAAGCTTCTTCTACTCTCTCCAGTTGTATGCCTTAGCCCAAATTCAAAAGAGCACCCCCTACTGTACCAATGTAACATTAACCATTTTCCATTGCAGCTGTCCTTATAGACTTTCTGAAAGGGATGGCCAATTTAGTACCAAAATAGGGACAGTTTAAAGCTGTGGGTGCACAACAACTAGACACTGATTTCAGACTGCAGTACAAAATCCTGTACTGCACTTGGGACCCTTACAGGCCCTTATCCCAGTACGGGACTTGTGGTTCTAAACATCATTGCCATATGATCATAACAACAATATTGAATAAAAAGTCACATAATTCTGCAGAATTTCACTGAATTTACTTATGCAGAAAAGCATTGCATCTAGTTTTCATTAAAAACAACCTATTCTTTTGTAATTTTAAATACATGATTCCCATCTAGAGTGGCTTATTATTTTCCATTGCATATACCGAACTTATGCAGAAATTATGTTACATGACTCAGAGGAAACAGAAAAGTAAAGTTCACTTCAGGAGAAGTGACGACTACAGTCACTATATTTTGCATTTGATAAGCACACCAGCTGTTACACTTTTTACTCTCAGGAAGGTGGCTGCTGTGCTCCTACCCCCTCTGTACTCAACCTCCAATTCAAAAAGCATATTGCTTCAATATTACCGCAGAGCTACTTAATCAGAGGGGGAGCCCAGCTGTGAGAGAGAGGGGGCAGCAGACTCCAATATTAACATAATAATCTGCCTCAGGTCCCATGAGCCCTCTCCAATGTACAAGGTTCTCTCTACTGCCTTCTGCGGGGCCTCAGCTGGAGCACTGTCTCTTGACACATTTGCCAATACCAGCCTGTGGGGCAAAATATAGAAAAGAAAGGCAGAGAGGACTGAAGAGAATAAAAAACTATCTTCATGAATGGCTTTGACCCTTAAATGACCAAAGTAGAGATATTTACTGATATAGAATGTTACATCATGATTTTTCACTTCCTGCTACAGAGAGTAATGGTACTGTCAGATCAAATCAATGTTTTCTTTGTTCAATAGATTATGTACAAGGATAGATAGATTTCTATTATAAAATCTTTAGCAATTTCTTATCCATATATCTTCCTAACATTTCTTTGCGGCTGCTTTATCACACTGACAACGCATGATGCAACCTTGATTTTTCAGTGGGAAATTTTATCACTTCTTTCAACTCATGTAGCTTTAGTAGGAAATAGTGGAGTTTAGTTTTATGCATGGGCTGTGAGGCAAAAAGTAAAATTGATTATCAACATCATGAGATATATTTTAACAAGAACAACCATACCCGACTTGGCTAGATCTAGTGCTTGTGGATTGGAATCTATGATATTAAAACATCGCCCCAAAGGTCTGATAGATGCATTATAACAAATAGTAGTCATGCCTGGGGCAAGCACAAAATTGTCTTTTCAGCCATATTGGAACCCTGGTCCCTACTTGCATTGTTTCTGTTGTTCCCTACTTGCACTCGTTAGCAACGTTACTGCTGCAGCTATGCTGAACAACACACGAGCTAGTTACACAATAGGAATATGTTACATCCATTAACCACAGTCAATTTCTCATTGTTCTGGTGGTTATTTGTATGGATTTTACCTATACTCAGCAGGTACATTTTTTTAATAAAAGGAAAAAAAAACCTTATTCATGACTAAATCTATAATTATTACGATAACAGTAAATGTGAACAAAATTATTTCCTTTTAAAAATAAATTTTTTTCCCATACTTAAAATAAGAGCAAAGAGGGTGCAATTCCACATGGTGGCAAGTGGTCTCCTGCCATGACCTCATCAGCAGAATGATGGCATCCCTTGGAAAATGACCGAGGCTCTTCAATTTTATGGCATTTCCTCTTTGCCTTGTAGCGGGTGGAAGCTCCATCTGCTCCTTACTAGGTAAATGATGGGCTGGGATTGGTGCAGGGACTTTCTATGCCAAGATTTCACAATCCTTTGGCTCCAAAAAGGACCTGGCCTATCAGCAGAGATTGGCTTCCCAGGTGAAGTGAGAAGTATCAACCTCTACTTAGACTAACGTGGGTCCCACCAGAGTGATCCAGGCTAAGGATACAGTCTGCAGCCCCAAAGAAAGCTGTAAGTTTCTGGGGGGGATTCTTCAGGACTGCTTCCCTGAGCAAGGGAGCTCAGGGGAATGTGTCCTGAGTTTGTGGGAGGAGGGGTACCTGGGCAACACACCATTAAATGTGGATGGCAGAGTTTCCAGTCTCCATGGGCAGGCAGGCTCCAGAGATGTGACCTAAGTGGCAGTTGTGTGTGCCTGTCCTATGTAAATGGGGTGCCTTCCCACTAAACCCACTAATCCCACAAACTCCAGTAAAGAGAAATTTCAGGGCCAAAATACTTCCCATACACAGTTGTGAAAGCAAGTTTAAAAATGGCATAAATGTGCATTAGAAAGAAAAGAAATAACTCGCAGTTATATAGTGCTTTTCATGACATCAGAACACCCAAAGTGCTTTACAGCAAATGAAGTACTTTTTTGAAGTGTAGTCACTGTAGTACTGTAGGAAACGTGACAGCCAATTTGCACATGCACATTGCACATCAATGAGATAATGAAGAGACTATCTGTTTTAGTGATGTTAGTTGAGGGACAAATATTGGCGAGGACATTAGGGTAGCTCCGCTGTTCTTTGAAATAGTGCCATAAGACTTTTTGCATCCATCTGAAAGGACAGTGGTAGTGCTGAGACATTGTCTGGTTGAATTAAGAAATAACAAAGGCACCTTACCATGTTGAAAATGCATTATAGACTGTTGAATGTGGGAAAGAAAATTGATAAGATTTGTAGACAAATTTAACATGTTTACAAGATGGAAATAGCAAAGAATGTTATAAGTGTTAAAAAAAGGACGGATGGGACTGCTCGGAGATGATGTAGAAAATGACAGCCATGGTTAATAAATGTTTTGCCTCAGTGTTTACAGACAAAAGTGAAAATCAGTCTGTAGATGTACCAGAGGAATATGTTGAAGGTCAAAAACTAGAGATAAAGAGGGTCAGTTCCATGTATCCCCGCAGTGTAAAACTGGCAAATATAGCATTCTTGTTGAAGAAAATGAAAACCGATAACCAGGAAAGTACAGGCCAGCTGGCTTTGCCTCAGTTGCAGGCAAATGTATTGTCTTAGGTTTTCTGATTCAGGGGTGTCTCTCATGCAGCAGGATGTCTACCCATCACAGAGCTGCCTCTCTGACACCAGGTGACATCCCCGGCATGTGCTCATTTGCATGCTGGAGGCAACCTCCAGTGGGGACTGTGCATAGTCATACTCTCAGAGCTATTGCATGGACTTATCTGGAATTACACATCCTAGACAATGTCACTGACCTTTGAATGCTGGATAACAGGGCCTAACAGGCAGTCCCAATGACCAAATTGCAAGAGAGATGGTGCAGGCCATATTTCCCTCATTGCATCTGTTTTGCAAACACTCACTAATAAGTGCATTTTATACCATCAGGCCTGCCCTCCAACAGCACCCTCAAGAACTTTCTAACCTCAACTGCCCAAAAACCTATGTAAGGGTGCCTGAAAGTCTAGTCATAGACTCCATAATACAGGCTGAAATACATGAGCCAATTGGGACAGTTAGGGTGGTTTTGGAAAAGGTAGGTTGTTCTTGACTAACAGTTGAATTTATTAGAGAAATCACAATGGTTATGTTTGAAAGGAATATGGTGAATGGTCTTTAATAATATGGCTCCACAACAGACTGCTCTAGAAAATTTAAAATACATGGTGTTTTAAAGGAAAGCAGCCACATGTATGAAAAGGTGACTAGGGGCAGAAAGCAATGAGTAAATGGATGTTTTTGAGTTTTTGAGATTGATGGGATGTGGATAGCGGTGTGCTCCACAGATTATTGTCTAATTCTATGATTCTATGATAATTAACTAGTCTCAAGGCAATACAGGATAAAAATGCTTCTGGCCCTTTTAAGGCACTGCCTCTGATAGATTTCTGTCCTTCCAATGATTTACGTTACAATCAAATTACATAACTTGTAAAATGTGCCATAAATAATTTTGCTATAGTCTCAGCATTCACAAAAGAATTAATTTATGATTAGGTTTGAATGCACAAATGTCTATCTTAATATACAAATGACTTGGTTGAACTGAACCCAGATACGTAACAAAAACAAATGCTCATTTAGATTTATCCTTGTAATTGGTGATAGTTCATAACAAGCAGCTTTAAATTTCCAAATGTCAGATGTTAAGAGTAATTTAATACATGGAAGCTCTCTATCACAAATAATGCCTTAGTTTTGTCTAAACCAAGAAAATGATGGAATGAAAACAGAAAGTGCTGGAAATACTTAGCAGGTCTGGCAGCATCTGTGGAGAGAGAAACAGAGTTAACATTTCAGCTCTGACCTTTCATCAGAAAGTGATGGAATGCTTTGACTGGGAAAGCAGTCTGGAGGTGATATAAGGTCTAACAGTTCTGATCTTAAGGCTGGGTAGGAGCAAAAAATTCAAACTGTCTTTAAAGACTTGACTTGGTCAATAACACCTCATATACTGGGTCATATACATGATCTAGAAAGTATGGAGCTGTGAAACAAAACAGTATAGGATGAGCCTTTGATGTAAATTCACAGCCTGAAGTGATAGAAACTGGGTTATTTTGAGTTAATTCACAATTACCTGAAAATTAAGACTAATTTGTGTTAGTATTGGTATATCCTTTTGACAACAAGCAGCACACAGAAGTACATAATGTAACAATGAACAAGCTGCAACAGCATCTGAAAATAATGGAAACACTCAGCAGTTCAGGCAGCATCTGTGGAGAGAGAAACAGAGTTAACGTTTCAGGTCTATGACCTTTCATCAGAACTGTCGAAAATGTAATAGGCTTTGAGTAAGTGAAAAAGGGGCGGGGAAGAAGAAAAAAAGGGGAGGCCAGTGATAGGGTGGAGGGCAGGACAGATTAAATGACAAAAGATTTCATGGTACACACCCAAAGGTAATAGGACAAGTAAAGAAACAAAAGTTGTGTCTGGATGAGGCGTGAATGGTCGGATAGCAGCTGTCCAAACACAAAGTAAAGGGATTAAGAAAGAAACAAGACAGGAAAAAAAGAATAAGCAAAAAAAAAGAAAAAAAGAGAAAAATTAGGGCAGAGGATATGATCTAAAATTATTGAACTCAATTTTGAGTCAGAAAGGCTGTAAAGTGCCCAGTCAAGTGACCTACTGAGTATTTCCAGCATTTTCTTTGTTTGTTTCAGATTTCCAGCATCTGCAGTATTTTGCTTTTGTATGCACAAACTGTCTCTGTTTATATGCTGGTCTTAGTTTCCATCTCAAGCAGCATGGTGAATAAATGGCTGCTATCTGGGGAGGTGGTGGCATAGTGGTAATGTCACTAGGCTAGTAATCCAGAGACCCAAGCTGGTGCTCTGGGGACATGGGTTCAAATCCCACCATGGCAGATGGTGAAATGTGAATTAATTAATAAATCTGGAATTAGAAAGCTAGTCTAATGGTGACCACGAAATCACTGTCAATTGTTGTAAAAACCTATCTGGTTCACTAATGTCCTTTGGGAAGGAAATCTGCCGTCCTTACCTGGTCTGACCCACAGCAATGTGGTTGACTCTGAAAATGCCCTCTGAAATGGCCCAGCAGGCCACTCAGTTTAAGGACAATTAGGGATGGGCAATAAATGCTGGCCTAGCCAGTGACGCCCAGATCCCACAAACAAATAAAAAATATCTGGACCCCTGATTTTAAACAGCCCCATTTTAATTGGGGTATCTGAACATTAAACAGCTCAGTAGCAATGTGCAAGGCCTCAGAGTTATGTGTGTCAGGAATTCAGGCACTAGACTAAAGATGAAAATGTAATCCATTGTATGTTGAGAGGTAGCTCTGTGGCTGCAATTTTACCAATTTATAAAAGCAGAAAGGAACCTAAATTCTGATGGGTCTGCTCCGATAGTACACGTGTGACACAGGGGGACCCACAGCTATCTGAAGCAAAAGCCATTAATCCCATCCCAAATTATACGAAAAGATTACTCCTGCTCCTAAATTGTGTGTAACCTTTAAGCAAGGGGCTGAAAGGTTTTTTGGGGGGTAGGTGGTAATGTGGAGTAATCAGTTCAGCCATGAACTTATTGAATGGCAGAACAGGCTCGAGGGGCTGAGTGGCCTACTCCTGCTCCTAATTCATATGTAACTTCAGTACTAGCAAAGTCTGGGGTCTTTCCTAGGACTGCACGCCTTCTTGAAATGGAGAAGGCGACAATAAATGCCCATGCTTTCCCCACTGGAAAATGACATATCCAGAAACGCAGGGCAGAATTCCAGTTTATCCTAGTTCTACTCCACTTTCGAAACCCTGGAAATTCAATCAAATTTCCACCTTTGTCAGGATTTGTCATATTTTTATTACATAATAATCCATTGAGTGCATCTATTTCTTTGTAGACTGAGGCCATAATCAACTTCTGGTAGTCTAGCAATGAGGATATCCAATATGTGGGTCTCTAATATTGTATTTGCATCTATTTTCTCTGATGGCCTAGTGGCCTTTACTTTTTGTTGTTCATTCATGGGATGTGGGCATCGTTTGCAAGGCCAGTATTTATTGCCCACCCTAATGGCCCTTCAGAAGGTGATGGTGAGCTGTCTTCTTGAACTGCTGCAGACCGTGTGCCTGATGTACTCCCACAATACTGTTAGGTAGGGTGTTTCATGATTTTGACCGAGTGACAATGAAGGAACGATTATGTTTTTCCTAGTCATTATGGTGTGTAACTTGGAGGGGGATTTGCAAGTGATGGTGTTCCTATGCACCTGCTGTCCTTGTTCTTCTAAAAGGTAGAGGTTGTGGCATTCGAAGGAGGCTGGGTGAATTGCTGCAGTGCATCTTGTAAATGGTACATACTGCTGCCACTGTGTGCCAGTGATGCAGGGAGTGAATGTTTCAGGTGGTGGGTGGGGTGCCAATCAAATGAGTTGCTTTGTCCTGGATGGCATTGGGCCTCTTGAGTGTTGTTAGAGTTGAACTCACCCAGACAAGTGAAGAATATTTCATCACACTCCTTCCTTATGCCTTGAAGATGATGGAAAGGCTTTGGGGTATCAGGCTGTGAGTCACTTGCCACAGAATATCCAGTCTCTGGCATGTTGTTCCAGCCAAAGTATATATGTGGCTGTTCCACTTGTGCTTCTGATCAATAGTGACACCCAGGATGTTGATGCTGGATGTTGAATGTCAAGGGGAGGTGGTTAGACTCTCTCGTTGAAAATGGTCATTTTCTGGCACCTGTGCCACAAATGTTACTTGTCACTTATCAGCCCAAGCCTGAATGTTGTCCAGATCTTGCTGCATGTGGGCATGAACTGCTTCATTATCTGAAGAGTTGTGAGTGGTACTGAACACTATGCAATCATCAGTGAACATCTCCACTTTTGACCTTCTGATGGAGGGAACATCACTGATGAAGCAGCTGAAGATGGTTGGACCTGGGACACTCCCCAGAGGAACTCATGCAGTGATATCCTGGGGCTGAGATGATTGGCCTGCAAAAACCATAACCATCTTTCTCTTTGCAAGGTGTCACTCCAGCCAGTGAAGAGTTGCCCTCCTGATTCCCATTGACTCCAATCTTACTAGGACTCCTTGATGGCACACTCGGTCAAATGCTGCCTTGATGTCAAGGGCAGTCACTCTCACTTCATAGTGTACAGGTGTAATGTCAAAGTTTGTGGATGATATGAAACTTGGAAGCATTGTCAACTGTGAGGAGGATAGTGTAAAACTTCAAAAGGACATAGACAAGTTGGCGGAATGGGCAGACAGGTGGCAGATGAAGTTCAATGTAGAGAAATGTGAAGTGATTCATTTCGGTAGGAATAACATGGAGAGACAATATAAAATAAAGGGTACAACACTAAAACGGGGTGCAGGAGCAGAGGGGCCTGGGTATATATGTACATAAGTCATTGAAGGTGGCAGGACAAGTTGAGAGAACGGTTAATAAAGCATACAGTATCCTGGGCTTTATTAATGGGGGCATAGAGTACAGAAGCAAGGAGGTTATGTTGAACTTGTATCAGACACTAGTTCGGCCTCAGCTGGAATCTTGCATCCAGTTCTGGGCGCCGCACTTTAGGAAGGATATGAAAGCATTGGAGAAAGTGCAGAAAAGATTCATGAGAGTGAATTGAAGAGTTGAAGAGTTCCGAAGAGTCACTGACCCGAAACATTAACTCTGCTTCTCTTTCCACAGATGCTGCCAGACCTGCTGAGTGATTCCAGCATTTCTTGTTTTTATTTCTTGGAGAGAAGGTGATTTGATAGAGGTATTCAAAATCATGAGGAGTCTGAACAGACTAGATAGGGCGAAACTGATCCTGCTCATGAAAGGATCGACAACAAGTGGGCACAGATTTAAAATAATTGGCAAAAGAAGCAAAAGTGACATAGAAATCATGAGGAAAAACATTTTCACATAGTGAGTTGTTAAGGTTTGGAATGCACTTGTTCAATTGAAGCATTCAAAAGGGAATTAGACTGTTATCTGAAAAGAAAGAATGTGCAGGGGTTACAGGGAGAAGGCGGGGGAGTGTCACTAAGTGAATTGTCATTCGGAAATCTGGTGCAGGCACAATACATCGAATGACCTCTTTCTACGCTGTAACAATTCTGTGATTCTTTGAATTCTGCTCTTTTGTCTATTTTTGGACCAAGGCCATAATAAGATCTGGAGTCAAGTGGTCCTGGCAAAACACAAACAAAGCATTAGTGAGCGGGTTATTGGTGAATAAGTGCCACCTGATAGCAGTTTTGACAACACCTTCTGTCACTTGGCTAATGATTGAGAGTAGACTGATGGGGCAGTAATGGGCCGGATTGGACTTATCGTGCTCTTTGTGGACTGACGTACAATTTCCACTTTCTCAGGTAGATGCCAATGTTGTAGTTGGAAGAAAAAGGAGCAACAATAGGCCATACAGCCTACTGGAATAGCTTGGCTAGAGGTCCAGCTAGTTCTGGAGCACAAGTCTCCAGCATCAAAGCCAGGATCTTGTCAGAGCCCATAGCCTTTGCTGTATCCAAAATGCTCAGCCATTCCTTGATATAACATGGGGTGAATCAAATTGGCTGAAGACTAGTTTCTGTGATGCTAGGGACCTCAGGAGGAGGCCAAGATAAATCATTCAATTGCACATCTGGCCAAAGATGGTTGCAATTTTTTTAGCCTTGTCTTTTGCACTCACATGCTGGGTTCCGCCATCACTGAGAATGGCAATGTTCATGGAGCCTCCTCCTCTGGTTAATTGTTTAATTGTCCACCACCATTTATGACTGGATGAGGCAGGACCACAGAGATCTGATCTGATCCGTTGGTTGCTTAGCTATGTCTATAACATGTTGCTTCCACTGCTTAGTCCTGTGTTGTAGCTTCACCAAGCTAACACCCTCTTTTTAGGTATGCTTAGTGCTGCTCCTGGCATGCTCTTTATTTTCCTCATTGAAGCAGCGTCGGTCCCCTGCCTTGATAACAATGGTAGAGTAAGGAATATGCTGGGCCATAAGTTTACAGATTGTGGTGGAATATAATTTTGCTGCCGCGAATGGCCCACAGTGCCTCATGCCCAGTTTTGAAATGCCAGATCTGTTCTGAGTCTATCCCATTTAGCACGATGGTAGTGCCACACAACACAATGGACGGTGTTCTCACTGTGAAGACGGGACTTCATCTGCATAAGGTCTAGCGATGGTCAGTCCTACCGATACTGTCATGGGTAGATGCATCTGTGACAGGTAAAAGTGGTGAGGGCAAGGTCAAGTAGGTTTTTCCCTTGTGTTGGTTCTCTCACACCTAAGGCAGGCCCAGTCTTGTCCTTCAGTACTGGGCTAACTTGGTCGGTGGTGGTGCTACTGAGCCATTCTTGATGATGGACACTCAACAAACATTCTGTGCCCTTGCTGCCCTCAGTGCTTCTTCCATGTGGTGTTCAACATGGGGGAGTACTGATTCATTAGCTGAGGGAAGGTGGCATAGGAACATACGAATATTGGAACATGAGTAGGCCATTTGTCCCCTCGAGCCTGTTCTGCCTTTCAATGACATCATGATTGATCTGTGACCTAACTCCGTATACCCATCTTTGCCCCATATCCCTAATACCTTTGGCTGACAAAAATCTAACAACCATAGTTTCAAAATTAACAATTGATCTAGCTTCAACTGCCATTTGTAAAAGGGAGTTCCAAACTTCTATCACCTTAGCATGAAGAATTCCTAATATCACTCCTGATAGATCTGGATCTAATTTTTTGATTATACTTCATAGCCCTAGACTCCTCACCTAGCAGAAATTGTTTCTCCCAATTAACCCTCTCAGTTCCCCTTAATATCTTGAAAACTTAGATAAATCACCCCTGAACCTTCTAAATTCCTAGTTTGTTTAATCTCTTATCATAGCTTAACCCTTGGAGTCCAGGTGTCATTCTGGTAAATCTATGCTGCACTCCCTCCAAGGTCAATATAGCCTTCCTAAGGTGTGGTGCCCAGAGCTGCTCACAGTACTTCAAACCAGGGCTTTGTATAGCTGAAACATGACTTCTACCACCTTGTATTCTAGTCCTCTATATATAGAGGCCAGCATTCTATTAGCCTTTTTGATTATTTTCTGTACCTCCTCATGAAATTTTAATGGTCAGTATATCTGGATCCCCAAATCTCTTTGGACCTCCACTGATTGGAGCCTTTCACCATTTAAAAAGTAACCTCGTCTATCCTTTTTAGGTCCAAAGTGGATGACCTCATACTTACATAAATTGAAATCCATTTGCCACAGTTTTGTTCATTCACTTAATCTATCAATATCTTTTTTGTAATTTTACACTTCCATCTACAATACCGCCTATTTTCGTATCATTGGCAAATTTGGATAAGTGGCTTTCAGTCTCATCATCTAAGTCTTTAATGAATATAGTGAATACTTGAGGCCCCAACACAGATTCTTGCAAGAGAACACTATTGCCAATTACAGGACCTGCCCATTATCCCAACTCTCTATCTTCTTCCGTTCAGCCAATTTCCTAACGGCTCAATAATTTGCCTTCAGTTCCATGAGCTTCAACTTTAGCTAACAGTTTCTTATGAGGGACTTTATCAAATGCCTCCTGGAAGTGTATATAAGTAGCATCCATAGACACACCCTGTCCACAACTTTAGTCACCTCTTCAAAACATTCAGTCAGATTCCTCAGGCATGACCTACCCTTTACAAATCAATGCTGGCTTGCTCTGATAGCTGAAAAGTTTCAAGGTGTTCAGCCTATTCTGATGATAGATGCTAGCAATTCCCTGACAACAGATGCTAATCGAAAAGGCTAATAGAATGCTGGCCTTTATATCTAGAGGACCAGAATAAAAGATGGTAGAAGTCATGTTTCAGCTATACAAAGCCCTGGTTTGAAGTACTGTGAGTAGCTCTGGGCACCACACCTTAGGAAGGCTATATTGGCCTTGGAGGGACTGCATCGTTGATTTACCAGAATGACACCTGGACTCCAAGGGTTAAGCTATGATGAGAGATTAAACAAACTAGGGTTGTATTCCCTAGAATTTAGACAGTTCAGGGGTGATTTATCGAAGTTTATAATTCCCTGGTTTCCCTCTGTCATCTTTCTTAAATAGCGGAATGACATGCACAATTTTCGAATCTAAAAGAACAGTTCCTAAATCGAAAGAACTTTCGAAGTTTAAAGGTAGGGTGGTGGGTGGTAATCAGCAGGAGTTGTTTTTGGCTATGATTGACCTGATGCCATGAGACTTCATTGGGGCCTGGAGTCAATGTTGAGGGTACACTCCCGGTTGTATACCACTGTGCCAGGGATGGCGATGGAGGAGTCTGGGATGTTGCCTGAAAGTTATGATTCAGTGAGAATGACTGTGTCAGGCTTCTGTTTGAACAGCCTTTGAGACAATTCTCTGAATTTTAGCACAAGATGTTTGAGAGGAGGACTTGCAGGGTTGACTGGTCTGGGTGTGCTTTTGTTATGTCTGGTGCCTGGGTCAATGCTGGGGGGAACCAACCTTTTTTATTCTTATTATAGTTTTTTGTAGTAGTTTGATACAACTGAGTGGCTTGCTAGGCCATTTCAGAGGGCGGTTAAGAGTCAATCTCTTTGCTGTGGATCTGGAGTCACATATAGATCAGACCGGGTAAGGACAGCAAATTTCCTTCCTTAAAGATCATTAGTGAAGCAGAAAGGTTTTCAATGAGAATCTGGCAGTTTCATGGTCACCATTACTGATTCGAGCTTTTTATTCCAGATATATGTATTAACTGAATTTAAATTACGCAGCTGGCTTGGTGGAATTTGAGCTCATCTCTGGATCATTTGTCTCGGCCACTAAGCATTGGTGATGACAAGCTGATGAATCTGAGAGGAGATGATGTCTGTAGCTAATGTATAGCATTATAGGCCTCAGTATGAATTGAATTACTTTCCCAGCCAGAATAATGGAGGTGGGAGGAGGACATATTGGGCCAAAATTTGTTCTCATCCCAATGGTAGGTTTCATGGGGGGATGCAGCGAGGGCCAGAAAATAGGGGCAGAATTGCCCACCACAGAATCGAAATTGGGATTCCCGGTTCCGATTCTCCTGGGGTTGGGACAGGCTGACGTCAACCTTCCCACCCAGAGGCAAATAATGGCCTCTTCCCGCCATCACTGAGATCTTACCAATGGTGGGAGGGGGGCCTCCGCCGCATGAGGAGGACACCTTGGAAAACAAGGCTCTCTCCCTGCAGGCTTGGGGGAAGGGGGTCCCTCCTTTTGGGCAATTTGTAGTCCACGGAGGATCCCCACTGGGAACAACTGTACCCCCTCTCCCTGGACCGAATGCCCAACCCCATCCCCCCTTGCTGGGGCCTTCTGAACTAGCCCCTGCAACCTCGCCTCACCTACCTCTTCTCCGGGGTTCCAGTGCTCGGCCTGGGTCCAAAGCCTCTGCAGTATTGACAATGGCCACCGTTCCTGGTGGCGCTGCTGAAACTGCAGAGCTGCCAGCACTGTGATTGGCTGGCAGCTCTTGGAAGCAGGATCCCCATCCCGATAAAGTCATTAAAGGGACGGAGATAACGCCTCCTTAAACATTGACCCCAAACAACCGGAGGATCGCTCTGGGGGTCTGGAAAAATGCAGAGACAGGGATTCGCCCTGACTTTTCAGCCTGCAGCAGGAGCCCCACCTCCTTCACAAAATCCAACCCATACTGCTCTCTAGTAACCTATGGAAAATCATGCCCTGACCATTAAGATCAGGGAATAGAATTGAATCTTGTTGTACCTGTTTTACAGGCATAAATCATGTGCAACAAAGTACAATTTTGGGCCTGCACCAGAAGGACACCTAAACTACATCCAACCTGAAATTGGGATAGGCTATTCTTCAGGTGCCTCAGTTGGCCACCCAAAACAAGGAATTAAATATGCAAATAAGATCATTTTTAGGTCCCCTCACAGAAATTGGAAGGCGATGAGACAGGCAGATGTCGAGCCTGCTCTGGTCATGATTCTTCAGTGGCCATCAACTAAAGTAAGCATTTTTAATGAAAATATTTAGGAAATAACTTCCTGTGAAGCCAGGAGGAGCTTGGAGTGCTTCACTAACTCTATATACAGCATAACTCTCCCACACACCCTCAACCCAACCTCCTGCTGCCCACTCCAAACACCGCCCTCCAGTGACTCCTCTCTGAGCTGCTGCAGGCAAGGCAAGCGGCCTGGCATTCATGCTCTTCAAATGTCCAAGAAGTCTCTAGTTTCACCACAAGCACTGACAGCAAGCGCATAAATTGTTATTGAGGCCCAAGGCCGAGTTTTGAGCCAGCATTGGGCCTCTGAATTGGGGTGCGTGCTGCCCGTGCAGTGTCAAGGCTGGTAAATGGGCTACTCACTCAAACTTCTATTCACAGGGGTAGAACTTCCATGGGGGGCCTCCCTCAATCTCCTGAAATAACGTCAGCCAAAGGTCGGCAGAAACCTCAGAGAAATGATCTAAATCAAAGCAAAATATTGTGGATGCTGGACATTTGAAATAAAAACAGAAAGTGCCGGAAATACTCAGCTGGTTTGACAACATCTGTGGAGACAGAAACAGAGTTAACGTTTCAGGTCTGTGACCTTTCATCAGGTCACAGTTCTGATGAAAGGTCACAGACCTGAAATATTAACTCTGTTTCTTTCTCCACAGCTGCTGCTCAACCTGCTGAGTATTTCCAGCACCTTCTATTTTTATTATAAATGATCTAAATGACACTGTATGCTGTTTCTCTGGATTTCCACCAATCTTCTATAAAAGTCACAGCAAACAATTGGAAGTATCTCCCACAGAAATTCCAGGCGTAGATCTTTAGATTTTCATAGGCTCAAATTGTATGTGCTCCAAAAACAAAATATATATCCATAAATATTTAAATAAAAAAAGCAAAAAAATAAATGATTCACTCCCACGAATTTCTGGATTTTCGGTCACATGCTTGAAAATACTTCTCCCATTGTTTTATGAACTTTTAAAGTGCAAGAGGGAATCAAATAGTATACCATTGTTTGCCTGTTGCTATGATGTGAGAGTATTTGAGCCCCAATAAGGAAAGAGATCGTCACTTCCATTTATATTGTGCTATATCATGTCAACAAAACTTCTCAAAGTCCTTCAAGCAATGAACGGAAGCACACTGACTGTTGTTAGGTATTAAAAAGAGACAGAGCTGAGACCTAATCACCCAATTACACAGATTCAAGCTAGAATCTTCCCTAACCAACAAGCAGACTTGGATTTCAGTCGCAATGATCTTCCCCAGTCTCTGGCAATCTTTCTGAGAGATGGGAGAAAAGCCGATAGAGCATTCTTCTCATACTAACCTTGCATGTCTTCTAGTTGGTGAACCAGTGAAGGATATTCTGATATCTATGTCTGTTAGCTAGATTGACTGTTAGCATTGATGC
The DNA here is from genome assembly GCF_036365525.1 of Heterodontus francisci. NCBI lineage: Eukaryota > Metazoa > Chordata > Chondrichthyes > Heterodontiformes > Heterodontidae > Heterodontus > Heterodontus francisci. The sequence goes on along the minus strand of NC_090376.1, from coordinate 133,837,810 downwards.
GTGTGGTCCAGTTGGAGATATGAGAAAAGAAGGCTCAAGAAATGTAAAACATTAAGTTCAGAGGGCAGAATGGTGAAATTATTGCACAGTATGTTATTATTTTAGAAACTTAGCTGATCCCAGCCAACCAACAATGTGGTGTGATAATGAACCTCAATGCTCTGAAACTGGGGATGTGTAAAACCATCCACACCTGCTTGTTATCCACTGACCCCTGAACGGATAGCATGAGTGTGTTGATGTTAGATGAGATGGGATCAAGCTTGACTGTGATGCCCCCACAATTGAGTAGGCAGCTAAACCTCACACATGAAGAATGACCACTTGAGCAATATACTAAAGAGCTGCTGGTCATCGAGGCAGCGTACCACGTCACACATTGATCCACCTTTTGGATTAGATGTTAAACGGAGGATCCATCCGCCCCCTCAAATGAATGTAAAAGATTCCATGGCACTATTCAAAAAAGAGCAAGGGACTCCAAGTCAATATTTATCCCTTGACAAACATCGCTAAAAACAAATATTTCCTGGTAATTAACATTGCTTTTTGTGGGATCTTGCTATGCACACATTGGCTGCCACTTTTCTGACATTACAACAGTAACTACACTTCAAAAGAACCTCATTGGTTGTAAAGTGCTCTGGGATGGCCTGCAATTGTGAAAGGTGCTACATAAATGCAGTGCTTTCTTTCTTTGTAACTGTTAGAAGGGGTTGGAGGATGTAAGATGAGAGAATGGGGGAAAATAGCATTATAATTTGTACTATTTTTACGGAACATCCTTAATAAAAATTTTTTTCCAAACATTCGGATTGTGATCATCAATCATATTTCCATTTGTAAAACAGAATTTGTATTTCACAATGTTATAAAGGATGAGATAGATAGCAGAATGCTGGCTGCTTTTGGGAGCTGCCAGTTGAGCAATCAGGCCCGAAGCTACCATGCTGTGCTTTTCAGTCTCTTGCAATTTGTGTTGTTAATACTCAGCAGATAAGGTCCAGAAGAGAGACCTGCGAAAGCACCCTGAGCCAGACTGCAGTAAGAACTGACAGGGGTAATAGGGGCAGATAGTCTGCCACTGCTTGCATTTCTGCATTAACACAAGCACATCTCAGCTCCATGTAGCTCAAGGCAAAAGCAAAATGTGAGAAAAAAATAAGAAGCAATAAATGCAAACAGTTGTCACTGATAGCTTTGATCCACAAGCCTGTGGGAGAGCAAGTAAGCAATCCTGCCAGGCCCGAGTTTCAATGGGACTTTGACATCTGTCCTTTGCTTGCTGATTGGGCATTAGATTCCCAGAGGGGATGAAGATGATGACCACCAGACAATTGCACAGAAGCAACTAAATCTCTCTGTGGTTAGATGTGAGAAAGCAAAAAAAAAATTGCAGCTAAGAGACTCATCACTTCTGTATGAGTGTTTCATCTTTGCTCTCACCATATGGAACAGAGGTTCATTAGGAGCATCACATCTGTGATCTGCAGGCTGAAAATCCAAACTAGTCAACATGCATCAAGGTGTAATGAAAGTGACAATTTTTGTGATATATAATAACACATCATTAGAATCGACAATTTTTAAAGAGCAGGATATTATATACACAGATATTTGAAAAATAAATATTTATCTGTAATGTGAAATATTTACATAACCTGCTGTATGATGAAGTGAAAATGTAGACATAATTAGCCTCCTTTACATAAAGTATCAAATATTGCCAGAGTTACTGGTGCATGGCCACTGGAGGATTGAGCAACAGGCTCTTTTTCAGTAAGTTACCTGTAATGGTGGTTGATTAACAACATTGACAGGTGTGAGTGGGTACACACCGTACATATGTTTATACAGCAACAACAACTGGCACTTAAACAGATGGCCACAAGAAATGTATGGAAGAGGCACATATTATGAACAGTGCAGAACATTTAAATGGAAAGTATGGGTAAATGTAATGAATTAACAGCCGTTGGACCAATGGGGAGGTTAGATGAGACAATCAGTCTTCGCACCTGATTCACGGTTCTCTCAATCTCCCAGACATTAAAATTAATAATCAGAAAATTGGGAGGGCTGTGAATTGGGAGAACTGGCCTTTCTACTGAATCTTTGATAGGCATCCCCTATCGAAAAAAGCTCTGTGCCAGCAGTCCTAAATCACAAAATGTACCCAGTAATTTTGATGTGCTTTGTTCCAGTAATTTATAAAGTGAAGGGTTAAGAAGTTGTCAATTTAATTGCTATAAAAAGAACAATTACTTGTTTTTTGACGTTACAATAAGGCAGTATTAATTTTGTTCAATTCAATATAATGAAACTGGTTTCAGAATTGCTGTATCATGGCCTTAGTTTATAACTTAATATAATGTATCAGTAATATTCAATTTCTTTCTTTCATTTAATTTCAAGAATTACAGGATGTACTTAGCAAAGTTACCCCTTTCCATTAATACAGAGAGGTAATGGGTAACAATCACAGTCTTCCTATTTAAGTCTTCCAATCTCCTGGAGAGTTTCAGTGTAATGGCAGAGTTGTGCCAATTTTCTCCTCGGAATCTCATGCGTAACCGATGTGTGGCAGCTAACTGCCAATACATTGCTACTTGCAAGCTCCTCAATTACGTCACTTTGCTGCTCACTTACATCGCTCCACCCCTGTGCAAAAGATCAGCCCACATAAATGTACAAGATTTCCGCAAATAATGCGCTGCTGTAGATTAACATCCAAATATTTGGATCCAGTACAGCTAGAACTCATCTGATGTCAGAGGAACAAAGATTTCTGGCATTTGATAGTTATTTTCTTTTGCATTTTTTTTTTATTTTTCTTACTGAGACCTGCACTATATTTAACTAAAATGTTGTCAGTCTCAGAGCATCTGAAATTTTTTCAGACTCCCCTATTTCTCCCATGTGTTCAGAAAGACTATACAGCTGAAGTGGCCTCTCAATGAGCATTTGCCTGTTCTGCATAATAATGGAAATAAAGGGCTGCAACAGAAGAAAGAGGGCTGGAGTTTCATTCTGGAGGCGGGAAACAGGGACAGGGTCTAGTTTTGGGTCAGAAACCTGCCTCCAGTGGGAAGCTGATTCAGATTGCAATTTCCAAATGGGTAAGCCCTTAATTAATATGGAGACGGGTTTCCTGTCCTCTTAGAGCCAGTGGATTGAAAATGGCAGTGGGTCAGATCAAGTGTGGGGCTCATGTAGACTTCCACAGCAGCTATGACTGAGGCTGCTGGTTGTCCTGAGGGAGAGATCTGCCTTCTACAGCACCAGAGGGAAGCAAGATGTCTCAGGGGTGATGGAGGTCTGGGACTAGGGGCAGGGCTGACCCTTGCTACATCGATGCCCAACTGTATCTGATGCTGGAGGCCGTGAGGGAGAGGAGGGAGGTCCTCTTCCCAGATGGTGGCAGGCGGCAGCCACCTCATCATGCAGCAGGGGTACCTCTCTGTTCAGTGTTATCCCCCTCCACCTCTTCTTCCTCCTCCTCTCTTACCTCCTGCTCCTCCCCCAATGAGCTATCTCCTTCCAGAGCCTCACTGTCATCAAGTTCCACACTTCTCTGGAAGGCCATGTTATGGAGAGCACAGCAGACCACCACAATGACTGAAACTCTTACAAGAGGGTATTGGAGGGTGACACCCCACCGCTCCAGGCACCAGAGTTGTATCTTCAAAACCCGAAGGCCTGCTAATTGATTGGCCTGCCGAGCAGGTGGTGTTGGCTGTATCACCTCTGTGTCTCTGTTTGTGGCTGCCGAAGAGGGGTCAGAAGCCATCTCTTCAAGGGATTTCCCTTGTCCCCTTGGAGCCAGCCATGCACTTTGAGGGATGGAGTGAAGGACCAAGGCAGCCTGGACTGGCAGAGGATGAAGGAGTCATGGCAGGTGCCAGGAAAGTGAGTGCACACATGGATGAAGCTCTTGTTGTGGTCGCAGACCAGTTGGCCATTGAGGGAATGGAAGCCCATCCTGTTACTGGATCTCACTGGCCAGTCACTGGGTGCCTTAATGGCCACATGGGGGCAAGTGATGATGTCCTGCATCTGGAGGAATCCAGCGATGGAAGCTGAACCCAATTCCCTCTGTGCTTGCACAGGCCCATCTGTGTCAAAGTGAGTGTGGTCCCTGCCCTCCTGTAAAGGGCATCCATGACCTGCCTGATGGTCTAATGAGATGCTGACTGCGAGATGCAGCCTAGGTCCACAGCTGTTCCCTGGAACAACCCAGTTGCACAGAAGTTCAGGGCGATGGAGACCTTGACGACTTCAGACCATGAAAAGAAAAGATGACCGAGACCATCTTCCTGGAAAGGCGCAGACTCCTACAGCAGTGGCGTTCTGTCATTTGCAGGTAGCTGACTCTTGGGCTGTGCACCCTATGTCTTGGGTAGTGCCTTCCTCACCTTGCAGCCCCGCTGTGCTCCTCCAGCCTCCTGTTGTCCAGGAGACTGCATTTGCCACAGCTCATCCTGGCTGCTCTGTCCAATGTCAGAGTACCTGAACTCCCTCAGCCGGGCTTGGTACGTTCACCAGGTCTTCTCCTGCCAACCCTAACTGCACCTGTGATGCAAGCAGGTTCATGTCCCTCTCTGGTTTCCTGCCACTTGCCAATGAGAAATTCAACTCTTCCAGCTGCAGCAATGGCTGCACTGAGGCACATCTGAAGCAGCTGAGCTTCATTTGCTGCCTCTGCTTTATTTCAATCAGCCCTTCCCATATCCCTCATGGCCCTTCACACTGTTCATGTCTACACAACCCTGTCAAATTCTCCCCATGACACCTTCCCTGTTCCCAACCTTCAAAGATAGTGAACTGATACTAACAAGTCCGTTAATGAGCTCAACAGGCACTTAATTGGAAATGCGCACTAGACCTGTTCCCTTGCTGGCCGCGTCCTTTTACAAACGGCATCACATTCTGGAGGCAGCGGGTCCCAGTGACGACCTCTGTGAACGCGATCTTCAAATCATGCTCACCTCCATTCCTGCACTCAGTGGGCTTTGAAAATCCAGCCCAGAGGCTCTAAGAGTGAGGTGTGTGAAATGAGACAGAAGCCTGATATATTTCCTTTATTTGTGACACTGCAATTGCCCTTTTTACACGCTGATTTTTGCAACTATGCGCCGTAGGAAATCTTTGCATTGGTCCTGGTTGGCAAGATTAGCCCGATAGCCAGTGTATATTTTGGCATAATTTCTGCATACGTGCAATTCAAGAAAGTCTATCCCTATCATCTAGCATCGTGGAATCATAGAATGATACAGCAGAGAAGGAAGCCATTTGGCCCATCGTGTTAATGCCAGCCCTTTGAAAAAGATATCCAATTAGTCCGATTCCCTTGCTTTGCCCATAGCCCTGCACATTTCTCCTGGTCAAGTATATATCCAATTCCATTTTGAAAGTCACTATTGAATCTGCTTCCATCACTTTTCCTGAATGATGTTAATTTGAAAATATAAGAACATTTTTTGTCAGGAAATGATTTAACTGCTATATCAAAACAGTTCCAGCTTCCTTTGTGATGCACTGATTCCCATCCTTGTAATATGTCCTCAATGAGTTGGTTCTGTTTTATTCTTTTATATTTCCTTGGCAATTTTCTTCTAAATTCAAGCGAACACCTTGTATTTACTTATATATGACTCAGTTGTTAATACTTTTGACTCTTAAGTCAGAAGGTTGTGGTTTCAAGCTCCATCCCAGGACCTGAGTATATAAGCTAGAATGACACTCTAGTACAATATGAGAAGGAAGACTGCATTGCCAGAGGTAGCATTGCTTGGATGAGATGTTAAACTGGGGACCTCAACAAGGCTGTTCCTGTGGTTTAGTTGGCTGCTGAAGATCATATAGCACTATTTGAAGAAGAGCATTAGTTCCCCTTGTGGCCTGGCCAGCATTCTTCAACTAAAACAACCAAAAACGGAATTCATTTTTTTATTAATTTCAATGCTGCTTGTGGGATCTTTCTGTGCCAAAGATAACAGCCTATATAATAATGGTAACTGTAATTCATTTAATGTGAAGAACTGTGATGATTCTGACAAATGCAACAAGGTAACTGTAAATGCAAGTCTGTCTTTGTGCAGTTATATTATACTTCTTTAAGTTGCCTAAACATCTCTGGCCTGTACTTGAAAATACTTTAAAGTAAATGCGTGTTAGTCCTATATTGTCAGGTTGGCTACAGCTTTTGCTTTATAAGTACATAGTTTAATAATAAGATCTGCTTCACTGAATTCTGAGTTTACTCATTTATACTGCAGGGAACGTTCTGATGCCAGCTGCAATGCCAGATTGGTGCATGTGCAGTTGCTTGACAGTCACATTCCTGATTCCTGCTTATGGACTTTCCCCAGTGTCAGGGAGAGCAACGTTAAAATCAGATAGCCTGTATGGCTGGGCGGAAAGTTCAGTTAGAATATGAAGTCCTAGCAACGACCTTACCATTATCACCACTTTGGTTCCAGAATCAGGAATTAAACCACTTTGCAAGGTGGTGTTCCCTACCTTTTGAGACATGTATATTAGCTCATTTATTTTATATCAAAGACTCTGAACACGGATTCCCCCTGCTAGCTACACTCACTATGCAATACAAATGGGCTATTAGGTGAATTTTCACCAAAAGAGGAGTTTAGTTGAAACATCTCTATTGCCATGCAATGTGAACTTGGTGTTTAATCACAGAAGAAGAATGCAGTGCACTTTGCCAGCTCCTCATCTTTCTGAATGCACAGGCATGCTAAGTTGCTCCATGGCACTGCATAATGTAACCATATTAGTATGAAATATGAATCACCCAAGTAGCAAACACCTAGCACAATAGCTGCACAATGTTCCTCTATACTCCATGTTAACACATTCACATAATGTGACAAGCATTCTGGATAATTTGGTGGCAAACTTCTTCCTTCATATTCCTCTTACTATCATCTGTTCCTTTCATACTCGCTTACAGGAGATGGTTGTACTTAACAGGATGTAACTCATGCAAACAAGAGTGGGTACAGCCAACCTATGAACCTTATCTTCTGATATGGAGAAGAATGAGAGATTATGAACATAGAAGAGTGAGTCAGAGGTTTCCCTGATCTCATGGCTATTATCATTTTTGCTCAGTCTCCTTATTCAATCACTCATTCATGCACTCCTTCACACACTAGCAGCACTGCAGCATAACACACTACAAATATCTTTTTATGTAAGTTCTGTTTCGAGTGGTCTCACTGTTAATATACAGAAACATCTTCTTTCTAGGTGTCCAACTGGAAAGATAAAGAAGGTGTCCTCAGGGTAACACCACATTCGTTACCAAAGTCATGAAAAACATTCTCTGGCTATAACCATGGTGCATTATCCATCCTTGTCCTCTCTGCAGCCCTTGGCACAGTTGGCCACACCATTCTCTTCCAATGTCTATCCTCAATTACCCAGCTCATTTTGTTTCACTATTAGTATCCGATCAGCGATGATACACCCCACTGATCCTGCACCATCACTTTGGGAATCCTTGGGAAAATGTCTTAATTGCAAGAGGGGGGGGTTCAGAACTTCAAGTAACAATCTAAATGATGGTATTCAAAGATACATATGAGAGAATTATTTTTAACATTTAATCATATTCTGAAATGTATAATGTTCTGCAGTTTATTATGGCACTAATCTTTTTTAACAACAAAAATGTTATTTACTGAGAAAAATTGCATCTGAAAAGATCTTAATTTCTTTGGAACAAATCAATTGATTGAATGTTAGGTTGAGAAGATTTTCACAAGTCTGCATAGTTACAGTTGATATTGGATAGTCGGGAATTGTGATTTTTTTTATTTCAGACAATCAAAAAGTGTGACATCAAAGCATTACATGAACCATGTACCATTTTATAAATAGATTGTAAGATTGTTAATCTGGTCACCATGTGACAACGTTGACTACATTTAAATCATGCTACTATGAGTTGGATGCCAAAAATACATTACAGATCATTTTAACAAATATCAAAATTGTGTATAAAATCTAACAGTTGTTGTCTACTATCATCTATATTCTATAAAACAGCTAAGAAAGAGACAATTTTCCATCTGTATTCTTGATGGAAAGTTATGCTCAAATTTTGAATATGCATCCACGATGAGAAAGGTCTCAGTTTGGAGCACAAAGTAAGAAAGTTGCCCCTATAATTTATTTTCTTACACTGCAGTATTTTAAAAAGGCACCTACATAAAGGTGAAGCTCCAGGATCAAAAATTATATTTTCATAACTACACAGATGAACATTCTAAACCTTTCCTTAATGGCCTTGAAGAAGTTATCAATCTTATAGAAGTGATTTTCTGTAAGTGCACTCCCAATGCAGAATCTTGCTCACTGGGACTGCATACTGGGAATTCAGGCACATGACCCCCATGGGTTTCCATCCTTGTAGACAAGCAGCCAGAGGAAAAGGAGGGAGGACGGTACGTCTGGATACCACAGGTACTTTGGCGTGTTGTAGTGAAAGAAAAGACCATTATTGCTTGTACCTGCAAAAGAAAGAAACAACCTTTCAGCCACAGAAATAAATAGTTACCCCTTCAGTATCTCTCTCCCCATAATATGAGGTCGCAGAAGTCGGTGAGTTCCTCGAGAGTTCAAGGTAACAAAAATGTTGATACAGCAGATTGGTTTTCGCCAATGGCATACAGGCGCTGCACTATAGTATGCAAGTTGGCTGGATAGAGTAGCTGAACAGATTTACCTGAGTCCTCAAACTACACCAGAGGTGTCAAATTCAATTTACATCTTGGGTCTGATCCAACATTCTGTCACTTGGCTTACAACACATTCAGCAAAGCCTATTTGAACACATCAGAGTTGATGGGGGGTGGATGGGTGGATGCCGTAGATGGAAATTGGTATATGTTTCGCCTATTTTTGGTCACAAAATGGGCACAATGTTCACCAACTTCAGGATGTCAGGTCCTGCACCTAATATGTGCCAGTTGCTTAAATGCAGACATGGCAGCTGCCAAAAATCAGCGTTCGATTAATTAGGGTATGCAAAAAGGGTCCTTCTGCAAAATGTGTGATAAACTATGTGGAGCGTGCCCGACTAGTATTCCAAATTCTCTCGAGGCCTAAAGTATGGTCCTTACATTAAACTACCACTTGTCACCCTCTTCATACAACTCAGAGAAGTTACCAATCAGGCCTACTTTGGTGGCTACTGTATGATTGTTGGGTCAGCCTCGAGTATCACTCTGTCACTTTGCTACTTATTTCACAGGCTAACCCGATAGAGGCTGATTATACCTAGGGTTGTTTCCATAAAGTAGTATTAGGTTTTTTTTTTAACAACAGGTAGCATTAACTACTATTTGTTTCTTTTTATTATAAAAGCACATACCCTTATTGAACACGTAGGCCCTGAAATTGTTCAGCTGTTCCAGAGGTCTCCTGCTTTATGTCCAGTGGGAGTACACTGGGACAGCTGTAAATCCATATGCTGGTTTCTGGTCTTAAGCGTGAATTTCCTGTACGGTTTTATAGGGGCAGTTCCTACAAAGCCATTAATGTAAGGGGAAAGGGACTTCCTAAGTTGGAGCCTGGAACCCCAAAGATTGAATTGAGGGGAACATTCTTTTACATTTTAAAGCATCCCAAAGGCGCACGGGAGCATGGATGCAGCTAGATCCCTCTTTAAAGTGGGGGGAGAATTCCTTCTTGACTGGTCAGTTTATGGCAGATCTGTACACCCCACCCCCCCCCCCCCACAACCCCAAATTAATGGCTATACGTATGAGAACCTGGACAGGACCAGGCTCCCACAGTAGCATGGCCTTATGCCATTTTAGGGCTGTATTCCAAGATGACGAAAGTCATTTCAAGTTCCTAGAAGCCACTTTTGCACTTTTCTTCCCAAGTCAAATAATAGGTGTACAACGGATTTCCTTTAAAGAAAAATGACATTCGGCCACATCTTGCTGGAGCAGGGCATCTCGTAGCATGCCCCATTAGTTCAACCTATTCGTGAATGTTTAGGTTACAACATTGTTTGCCCACAAAGTTACTGGAAGTGTGAAATGATAACGGTGTAACAAAGGCAACAGGCTATCTGGGATCTTGGTTAACAACAGGACCAACAGTGTAGCTCCTTAAACCAATGAGATTTAAGGATTGAGAAATAAACACTGGAAGAACTGAGAAGGAGGATAAAATGGAGTGGGTGAATCCAATATCAAATCAGAAACAGAAAGAGAAATGAAAAAGGGGAATTGAAAGATTGGATTAAGAAAAAGAAAAAAAGAGACAGAAAGAAAAATTAAATTAAATTAAAAATTAAAAATTTTACATTTTTAAAATTTCCTAATACAATTTACAACCTGAACGAATGAGGCTTTACACTTATAATTGTTCAGTTTCTGGGAAATTGAGGTTAATTGATAGTCATTAACAATTATCACATTATTAAAAGGCTGATTATGTTGTTGTTAATGAGGCTTAATTTTCTCTGGCGAGTTTAATAGGCAATTAATATGCGAATCCAGCAACTTCATGAAGTTACATATGAGATGCCATCTTCACAAAGCTAATGGTGGAGTGGTACAAATCAGCCAACAACTTGTGGTGATTCGCAATTCATGGAATATCTGTTCCTTGCTACAATTTACTGGCCGATTTGCGCATTAATAATGGCATGCAGTGTTGTTGTTGTTTCAGCAAAATCTGTGCCATCCTGAACACTGTTGGGGAGAGCTTTGTGTCTGCAATTTTCTTTCTTTCTGTCAGCCTGCAGAGCCCCCACATTGAAAGAGTTATACAACCCCAGCCATCTGCACCATCATCGCTGCTCCCCTGGGTAGCAGCAGTTCAATTAGCGATCAATAATTTGTCAAGCTATTTTTCCCTGTCTAACCAGCCCCCAACAATGACACACTTTCTTTCCTGCCATCGCCAGCTCAGTCCCCTTGCTGTAAAGTACCACTGTCTTTGCACCCCTATCTCAGCACCAACACTCGAGTCTATCTCCCTGTCCCACTCTTCCTCACCCCCTTCTTCCTCCTCTCACCATTCGTGCCCCATATCCCTTTACCTTCCCTCCTCACCCTCTCCCCTCAACCATCCCAGCTGCCTCCTCTCCCTCCCAGATCAAATCCCATGGCCTCTAACCCTGATTTTTTGAATACTGCAATACATTTTGACTCCCCATGTGCAGCACAAAAAGAGATCAACTTCTTGTAGCAAACTGGCTACAAAACAGAAAACAAAGAGTACAGGTTAAAGGTAGTTACTTGGATTGGCAAATGGTGAGAAGAGGTGTTCCACAAGGTTCGGTACTGGACTATTGTTGTTCACTATTTATATAAACGATTTGAACTTGGAAATCTGAAGTACAAATTTAAAATTTGCAGATAACACAAACTGGGGGATCAAGGTAGTGCAGAGTGTTGTCTGTTGTTGTAGTTGCAGCATAGCTAGGGTGTTATTGAGAAAGTCTCACAGTCTGGATAAGATCAACTAATAACTCTTTTATTATTTACACATCCCTATTTACCTTCTCCTCAATCATCCTTCGCTAACATCCTTTGAGCAGCCACAGTCTTCTTTTCCAGCCCATTACGTTGTGCCTGTTACATCATCATGCTTACAGTGGGAGGGGTTGCTCTCACTGTCTCCAGCATTAACCCTTACATGTCTTTATACTACACAACAAGAACTGCAACAAAATTCAGGAAGACATTAATAAACTTGCAGAATGGGCATGTAACTGGCAAAAGAACTTCAATATAGATAAGTGCAAGGTAATATATTTTGATAAGAAGAATAAAGAAGTCACATACTCCTAGTAAAATAAGATTCTAAATGGGGTAGAGGAACAGAGGGATCTGGGGTATAGATACACAGATCACTAAAAGTAGTGACTCAGGTTAACAAGGCCATAAAAAAGAGTAAACAAAGCTTTGGGATTCATCAAGGCACCTTCGACAGCAGCTTCCAAACCTGTGACCTCTACCACCTAGAAAGACAAGGGCAGCATGGGAACACCACCACCTGCAAGTTCCCCTCCAAGCCACACACAATCCTGACTTGGAACTATATCGCCATTCCGTCACTGTCGCTGGGTCAAAATCCTGGAATTCCCTTCCTAACAGCACTGTGGGTGACCTACACCCCAAAGACTGCAGAGGTTCAAGAAAGCAGCTCACCACCACTTTCCCAAGGGCAATTATGGATGGGCAATAAATGCTGGCCTGCCAGATCAGACAGCATCTGTGGAGAGAAAAACAGAAATATATTACCTTGCACTTATCTATATTGAAGTTCATTTGCCAGTTACATGCCCACATCCCATGAACAAATAAAAGAAAATTCTAGAGGGATAGAATTGAAAAACAGAAAGGTTATGTTAAACTTGTATCGATCCTTAAATCTTGGTTAGATCACTCTCAGAGTACTGTAAACAATTCTGGTCTCCATATTATGAAAACAATATAGAGGTGCTAGAGAGGATGCGAAAAGGACTCGTGAAGAGAAAAACAGAGTTAACATTTCAGGTAAAGATCACATAGACCTGAAACATTAATTCTGTTTTTCTCTCCACAGATGCTGTCTGATCTGCTGAGTATTTCCAGCATTTTCTGTTTTTGTTTCAGATTTCCAGCATCTGCAGTATTTTGCTTTTGCAGAAAAGATTTTCTGGAACAACAGCAGAACGGAGATATTATACAAATTGGGAAAGATTGAACTGTTTCCTTTGGAGAAGAGAAGACTGAAGGGTGATGTGATATTGGTCTTCAAGATTATGAAATAGTTTGATTGGCTAGATGTAGGAAAGATGTCTCCACTTGCAAATGAGACCAGCACTAGGGGTCATAAATACATAAATATAAGATAGTCACTAAAAATCAAATACGGACTTCAGATGAAACATCTTTACCCAGAAAGTAGTTAGAATATGAAACTCATGACCACAGAAAGTAGTTGAGACAAATAGCATAAATGCATTCAAGGGGAAGCTAGATAAGCATGTAAGGTAGAAAGGAATAGAAGGATAAGTTGATGGAGTTAGACGAAGATGGGTGGGAGGCAGCACATGTGGAGCATAAACACCAGAGTGGACCTATTAGGCTGAAGGGTGCTGTAAATACTTTGTTATACGTGTCATTACTAACTTTCTGTTGTTTTTCACATTATGAGCAGCTATTTCCTTTAATCTGCATTCTATTATTTTTACCCTCCATTCTTCTCTTGGTGAACTCATAGGCCATGCACTCTGAACTTCAGCTCGCCTTTTCTTGCTGCCATGGCCAATAACACTGGAAGCCTGATGTCTGGAATGGGAGAGAGTGGGCCAAATCCAAATCTGGACTGAGCCTGGAATTCAAAACAGGCCTTCCAGTCCCTGATGCAGCACGCCAAATCACTATGCAACCAGACTGTCTTTATCTAAATTTTTAATCTAGTATTACATATATTCAGCCTGATTTGTAAAATGCCTAATCAAACACCTGTTAGAACTCATGCCATTGATGCACTTTGCTGCCAGATGAATTTGTTTTTATTTTGTGCGTAAAGTCCCATAACACACTGCTACACTGATATTCCTGGCTAAATTAAAAATGTAACAGATTAATGCCAATCATACAATCAATGCCAAGTGCCCAGACAATTCATAAAATATGCAAAAGTTAAGATGGAACCTGTATTAATTTTTCAAATCAGTTTTCATCACAGAGTTTACTTGTGAAGTTACTATGCCCTAGGAAAATGGTTCATTTGAATTTATTGTGACTATAGTTACCTGGTCATTATATACCGTCTGGTCAAACTAATGATGACATTACACATGTAAAGGAAAATCTTGGCCTAGAATTTGCTCAACACAATACAGATACAAGCACTGGTTCCAGAAGCTGTGCTCGTGATTCTTCTCACTCATTTTATCGAAGGTCAGCTTCAGTTTTTGCTAGCAAAGAAACAAAAGTAATCTTTTGGGGACCAGCAATCAAGGGGGCCAAATTAGTGGATTGTCAAAATGTAGGAACATCATCAACATTTAAATAGATTGAATTAAAATGTTGCGAGCAAAAGTTGATGAAGGGCCATAATCTTCACTGAGATGGTGCTTTCCTCTAAATGCTTAGGATTCCACCTGTAACTGTTCCATAACTTTTAATTTTGATCCTGACGAAGTTGACAGTTTACACAGTTCATATAAATGTCATCTTTTTACTTTTTATTCAATCGGCAAAATGCAGCCAGAAAATAGAATATCAGAGTAAACTGGAAAGAAATATAAAAACAGATTGTCAGAGCTTCTACAAGTATGCAAAAAAAAGAGTAGCGAAAGTAAATGTGGATCCCTTAAAGGCTGAGACAGGAGAAATTATAATGGGGAATAAGGAAATGGCAGAGGCATTAAACAAATATTTTGTGTCTGTCTTCACATTAGAAGACACAAAAAACACACCAGAAATAGTGGAGAATCAAGGGTCTAATAAGAGCGAGAAGTAATTCATATTAGTAAAGAGAAAGTACTGGAGCATTTAATGGGACGAAAAGCTGACAAATCACCTGGACCTGACCACCTACATTCTAGAGTTCTAAAAGAAGCTGGGCAAAGATAGTGGATGCATCTTCCAGAATTCCTTAAATTCTAGAATGGTTCCAGTGGATTGAAAGGAAGTAAATGTAAGATCACTATTCAGGACAGGAGGGAGAGAAAAAAGAGGGAACTACAAGCAAGTTAGCCTGACATCAGTCATCGGGAAAATGCTGGAATTCATTATTGAGGAAGTGGTAACAGGGCACATAGAAAATCATAATACGATGAGAAAGAGTCATCATGGTTTTATGAAAGGGAAATCGTGTTTGACAAATCTATTGGAGTTTTTTAAGGACGTAACTAGTGTAGATAAAGGGGAACCATTGGATGCCATATATTTGGATTTTCAAAAGGCATTTGATAAGGTGTCACACTAAAAGATTTTGCACAAATAAAGGGCTCATGGAGTTGGGGGTAATATATTAGCATGGATGGAGGATTGATTAAATGACAAAAACAGAAAGCAAGAATAAATGGGTCATTTTCAGGTTATCAGGCTGTTACTGGTGGGGTACTGCAAGGATCGGTGCTGCAACCTCAGCTATTTATATCAGCTATCAATGAATTAGACGAAGGGACCGAGTGTAATATATCCAAGATTACTGATGATATAAAGCTAGGTGGGGACGTAAGCAGTCTGCAAATGGATAAAGCAGGTTAAGTGAGTGGACAGGAAGAGGACAGATGGAGTATAATGTGAGGTTATTCACTTTGGTGGGAAGAATAGAAATATAGAATATTTTTTAAATGGTGAGAAGCTATTAAATGTTGTTGTTCAGTGAGATTTGGGTGTTCTTGTGCAAAAACGTCAGAAAGTTAACATGCAGGTACAGCAAGAGATTAAAAAGGCAAATGGTATATTGGCCTTTATTGCAAGCGAGTTGGACTATAAGTGTAGGGATGTCTTATTGCAATTGAACAGGGCTTTGGTGAGACCACATCTGGAGTTCTCGATACCTAAGGAAATATATTTGCCTTAGAGGTGGTGCAATGAAGGTTCACTACACTGATTCCTGGGATGAAAGTCCTATGAGAAGAGATTGCATAGAATAGGTCTATACTCTCTGGAGTTTAGAAGAATGAGGTTGAAACATGTAAGATTTTGAGAGAGCTTGATAAAATAGGTGCTGAGAGAATGTTTCCCTTGGCTAGAGTGTTAGAACTATGTCTCAGCAAATTAAGTTCCTTATAGTTTTAAACAAGTTCTCTGAGAGTATCTGTAGCTAGTGAATTAGGTAACTGGCTTAAACTGGTTTCTGAGCTCTAGCAAAGCTGACACATCATTGTTTTCAGAGAGTATAAATTCAGGAGACTCGCAGTGCTGCTTGGCTGCTCTGAGTGCTGCTGGTGGGCACCAAAAGTGAAGAAGCGAGTTTGGTAAGTGAGGGAGTTTGGTAAGGAGGGAAACTATAAATTAAGAAAAAATAATTTTAATTAAATTAACACAATAAAGTTGTCAGGACAATGATGTGTCATGGTTGCAGTATGTGGGACATCCTGGATGCCATGGTAACCCAAGGCAACCACGTCTGTAGTAAGTGTCCGCGGCTTGAGGAGCTTCGGCTCAGTGTCATTGAACTAGAGGCCGAGCTTCAGACACTACAATGCATCAGGGAGGGGGAGATTACCTGGACACTTTGTTCCAGAAGGCGGTCACACCTCTTAGGATAGGGTCATCTGTTTTGGTCAGTGGTCAGGGACAGGAGGGACTGTTTGCGAGTCAGGCAGGTAAGGGGATTGCGTAGTTGGGAATGGAGCAGCCTCAACACTTGCAATTGAGCAACAAGTTCAAGGTTCTTACAGCTTGTACGGACAAAAGCAAGGGCTGTAGTGTGGATGAGCAGACTGATCATGGCACTATGGTATAGGAAGCCGTTCAAGCGGGGGAGCAAAAAGGAATGCAGTGGTAATAAGGGGCATTATAGTCAGGGGGATTGACACTGTTCTCTGCAACAAAGAGTGAGAGTCCAAACGGCTGGAGAGGAACTTACAGTGGGAGGGGGAGGATCCAGTCGTTGTGGTCCATGTAGGTACCAGCGACATAGGCAGGACAAGGAAAGAGGTTCTGCATAGTCAGTATGAGGAACTAGGCACCAAATTAAGAAGCAAAACCTCAAAGGTAATAATCTCTGGATTACTACCTGAACCACGTGCAAATTGGAGTAGGGCAAATAAGATTAGAGAAATGAATGCATGGATCAAAGACTGGTGTAGTAGAAGTGGGTTCTGGTTCGTGGGGCACTAGCACCAGTACTGGGAAAAGTGGGGGCTATACCGTTGGGATGGTTTACACCTGAACCATGTTGGGACCAGTGTTCTAGCGAGCTGCATGACGAGGGAAGTAGAGAGGGTTTTAAACTAAATATTGGGGGCAAGGGATCAAATTTGGGAAGATGTGATAAATCAAAGAGTAGAGACAAGGCAAGAGAGAAAGGTATTAATATGGGAAAAGATAAACAGACTGTGACGGGAAGGGACAGTGAGTACAAATCTAAGAGTAAATCAGCAGACAAGGCTAGAGGTGACAAAAATAATAAAAGGACAAAACTAAAGGCTCTGGATCTGAATGCACATAGCATTCAAAATAAAACAGATGATCTGTAGCACAAATAGAAACAAGTAAGTACAATCTGATAGTCATTACAGAGACATGGATGCAGGATGACATAGATTGGGACCTGATTATTGAAGGGTACATGACATTTAGGAAGGACAGGAAGCAAGGAAAAGGTGTAGGGGTGGCTCTGCTAATTAATGATGGTATTAGCACAATAGAGAGGGATGACCTAAGTTCCGAAAACCAGGATGGAAAAGTGGTTTGGGTCGAGATGAGAAATGAATTCACTTGTGGAAGTGGTGTACAGGCCCCCTAACAATAACCACATGGTAGGACGGGGTATAAAGGAAGAAATAATGGGTGCTTGATAGAAAGGTACGGCGATAATCAAGGGGGATTTTCAATCTAAATATAGACTGGAAAAATCAGATGGGCAAAGGTAGCCTAGATGAGGAGTACATAGAATACTTTCTGGATAGTTTCTTAGAACAGCATGTTCTGGAGCCAATATAAGAGTAATTAATGACTTCATAGTGAAGGTGCCCCTCGGCAGCAGCGATCATAATATGGTTGAATTTTACATTCAGTTTGGCGGAGAGAAGAGTGGGTCTAAGATGAGTATTTTAAACTTAAATAAGGGCAATTATGAGGGCATGAACGTATAGCTAGCAAGAGTGAATTGGAAAAGCAGGTTAAGGTTAGGTCAATAGAGATGCAGTGGCAGACATTTAAAGGGATATTTCAAAATACACAGAATAGATACATTCCAATGAGAAAGAAAAATTCCAAGGGGAGGACCCACCATCCACGGTTAACAAAAAAAGTTAAAGATAGTATCAAACTTAAAGAAAAAGCATATAATTGTGGAAACTTGAGTGGCAGGTCAGAAGATTGGACAGAATATAAATAGTAGCAAAGAATGACTAAAAGATTATAAAGGAGGGAAAAATGAGACTATGAGAGAAAGTTGGATAGAAATATAAAAACAGATAGTCAGAGTTTCTATAGATATTTAAAAAAGGAGAGTTAACAAAGTGAGCATTGGTCCTGTAGAAAGTGAGTCTGCAGAATTAATAAGAGAAAATAAGGAGATGGCAAATGAATGGAACAAGTATTTTGCATTTGTCTTCACCATAGAGGAGACAAGTAACATCCCAGAAATAGCAGTAAATCAGGAAATGGAAGGGAGGGACTCAAGAAAACTATAATCACTAGGAAAGTGGTATTGAGCAAATTGTTGGAGCTGCGGGCTGACAAATACTCGGATCTGGATGGACTTCATCCTAGGGTATTAAAAGAAGTGGTTAGTGAGTTAATTGATGTGTTGATTTTAATTTTCCAAAATTCCCTAGATTCGGGGAAGATTCCATTGGATTGGAAAATAGTCAATGTAACTCCTTTAGTCACAAAGGGAGGGAGACAGAAAGCAGGAAACTACAGGCCAGTTAGCTTAACATCTGAGATAGGGAAATTATTAGAAGCTATTGTTAAAGATGTTATAGCAGGGCACTTAGAAAAATTCAAGTTAATCAGGCACAGTCAACATGGTTTTGTGAAAGGGAAATCATGTTCAACCAACTTATTGGAGTTCTTTGAAGAAGTAACATGCACTGTGAATAAGGGGGAACCAGTGCATGTACTGTACTGAGATTTTCATGAGGAAACTTGTTAAGGTGCCACATCGAAGGTTATTGCGGAAAATAAAAGCTCATGGTGTAGGAGATAACATTTTGGCATGGATAGAAGATTAGCTAGCTAACAGGAAACAGAGAGACATAAATGCGTCATTTTCAGGTTGGCAAGATGTAACGAATGGTGCGCCCCAAGGATCAGTGCTGGGGCCTCAATTTTTTACAATTTATATCAATGACTTAGATGAAGGGACTGAAGGTTAGGTTGCTAAATTTGCTGATGAGACAAAGATAGGGAGGAAACTAAGTTGTGACGAGGGCATAAGGAGGCTACAAAGGGATAGAGATAGGTTAAGTGAGTGGGCAAAGATCTGGCAAATGGAGGATAATGTGGGAAAATGTGAAATTGTCCATTTTGGCAGGAAGAATAAAAAAGAAGCATATTATCTAAATGGTGAGAGATTGCAGAGCTCTGAAATGCAGAAGGATCTGGGTGTCCTAGTGCGTGAATCACAAAAGGTTAGTTTGCAGGTACAGCAAGTAATTAGGAAAGCTAAAGAATGCGTAAAGTTCCAGCCTTGGGGCTGGAAATCCCTGAATATTCAGGGAATCAAGGGATATGGGGATTGGGCGGGAAAGTTTGCTTGAAGATAAAGATAAGCCATGATCTTATTGAATGGTGGAGCAGACTCAACCGATATGGCCTCCACCTGCTCCTACTTCTTCTTAGCATTAGTAAACTTTTAAAAAATGGATATCAAAGCTCTAAGACAGATCACACTTCCAACTCATTGTCTAGTGTGCCGCATAAAGAATGGAGGGCATCCACTGTCCATGGTATTCATCCAGGAGTCAGCACCTTCAGAGATGGGAGAAGAAAATTGGGGAAGGGGAAAGGTGGGAAAAACAGACTGGCCACAAAATGGAGAAATTGAATTTAATGAGTGAGAAGTGAAGTAAGACGATAATTGCAGAAAGAAGTGTAAAAAAAGGTCTAAAATAAACAAATGGGTTGCAAATAGTGTAGATCCCCAAATAGAGGAAAACTTCAACCCCACTGCTATTGTAAGTTTGTATTTGTAAGAAAGGGAACGACTGTTCAATAAAGATATCTGGTTCTCTGTAAATAGAGAAGGAAGCATTATATGAGCAAGAAATATGCATTTGCACTGACATTTACATTCTGTGATGAAATTAATGTGAATAAGTTGGTCCTCTACATGAATTGGCACAGCAAGGTATGAATGGCATAAGTTACCTTGGATTCAAAAGTTCTACTCCTGGCAGACACATTCAAATAAAAAACTACATCTGTGCACCTTCCTTAATCAGCATCATTTGCTAAAACGAAATTTTTACTTTTTTCAAAGGAGGATCACTTATAATTCCAAAGTCAGAAATGGCATTGGAAGTTTCTAGCAGAATCTGAGTAGTCTGCCCAGATGATGTCTTCAGCTGTGATATCCTGCTAGGAGTAAACTCCAGAGTTTGTAGTTTGTATTGTAAGTTATAGACTGCGGGAAGATATCAAAGGACTGGCTAAGTGGGCAGAAAAATGGCAAATGGAATTCAATCCAGAGAAGTGTGAGGTAATGCATTTGGGGAGGACCAACAAAGCAGGACAATGCACAATTCCCACTTGTGAAAGGATCGAGAACGAGAGGGCACAGATTTAAAGTATTTGGTAAGAGAAGCAAAAGTGACATGAGGAAAAACTTTTTCACGCAGCGAGTGGTTAAGGTCTGGAATGCACTGCCTGAGAACGTGGTGGAGGCAGGTTCAACTGAAGCATTCAAAAGGGAATTAGACAGTTATATGAAAAGGAAGAATGTGCAGAATTATGGGGAGAAGGCAGGGGAATGGGACTGAAGGAAATGCTCTTTCAGAGAGCTGGTGCAGACATTATGGGCCAAATGGCCTCCTTCTACACTGTAACAATTCTGTGATTCACTGACAATAAATGGTAGGATTCTTGAGAAATGTAGAGGAACACAGGGAACTTGGAGTGCATGTCTACAGATCACTGAAGGTAGCAGGACAAGCAGAAAAGCTGGCCAAGAAGGCATATGGGATACTTTCCTTCATTGGCTGAGGCCTAGAATATAAGAGCAGGGAGCTCAGGCTAGAACAATATAAAATACTACTTGGACCACAGCTAGAGTACTGCATACAGTTCTGGTCACCGCATTACAGGAAGGATGTGATCACACTGGAGAGGGTACATAGGAGATTTACGCAGATGTTGCCAGGGATGGAGAACTTCAGCTATGACGAAAGATTGGATAAGTTCGGTTTGTTTTCTTTGGAACAGAGGAGACTGAGGGGAGATTTAATTGAGAAGTATAAAACTATGAGGGGCCTAGATTGCATGGATAGTAAGGGCCTATTTGCATTAGCAGAGAAGTCATAACCAGGGGGAATAATTGGTAAGAAATAATTGGTAGAACGATTAGGGAGGAATTGAGAAATTTAATCACCGAGAGGTGGTGGGGGTGTCTGGAACTCACTGCTTGAAAGGGTGGTAGAGGCAGACACCCTTATGTGTCATAACCTACAGGGCTATGGACCAAGAGCTGGAAGTTGGGATTTGGCTGGATAGCTCTTTTTCGGCTGGCAAGACATGATGGGTCAGACAGCCTCCTTCTGTGCCATACATCTTTCTATGTTTCTATGTTTTCCATGTTTGAGAGGTCCACTTCCTATTTGTTGGACATGTATCAAAGCAACCCTGCAATAAACATGTTCAGGTAGCAAGACTGAAAAATGAATATTGACATTCTGCCGCTGTCCCATATGCACTTTTCAATGGCATCTTCCAAAAACAAGAGACAGACTGGCAGGAAGCAGTCCATTTATTTTAGCAGCATGGAATCACCTAAGTCACAGGATAGAAAGGTACAGCACTCAGTAAAGGTAATAATACTGCTGCTGACGATCATTGGAGAAGATCCCCAAGATATTGTTCTGTGGAGACACAGCCACTCAGAATTCTTTCCAGATTACATCTGAGGAAGTAGGCACCTCAGTGGACATCCTTGAGCAGAGGAGGCTGGCCTGTGAGCATTGTATTTCTGTTTCATTTGGCTCCGATGGAGTTTTATGTAGCAAGATCAAGAATTTCTGAATGGGTCTGGATCCCAATGCCCCTTTCACTCCCTTAACAGGCAAATGGCGTGTCATTCCTGACTTAGGATCATGCATGTTGCTGTCTTTTCCCCAGGAGTTTGCATGCCTCATACATCCTACACCAATCTGTGTTCTCAAGTTCTTCCAATGTCAATAGCTACTGGGAAATATGGTTTACGTTTATAACTGTAGTTCATGATGTCTCTGCATAACCCATGCCCATCCTAGGTGCTGATTGAATAGATCCTTTATGTGTTGTTATGACCAGGTGAGGAAGGGGTCTCAGGCTCTCCTTTCGCCCCTTCTCTGGTTTGACCGCAACAGGGTTTACCCTTTTAACACAGTGATTTAACTTACCACCTCAGTGAGCACTTGCTCCTGCTCCTCTAATTATGATTGTACATGAACCAATTAGACAGGTTTTCTTGAGTTTAAACAAGAAGTATGTACGTTTATTAACCTTATCACTCTAAACTGGTTAAAATTACTAAAACATGCGATGCACCCACACTCACATTCATACAAGAGGCACACACACACAAATTGATACAGAGGGGAAAAGGCAGAGTGGGGAGTTGGAGTAGAATCGTTAATAAAAATGGAATTTAAATACGGAATTATAGTCCCAGTGTCCTTAGGTGAAATTGAAGTCTTGAAGTCTTTGCTGGGTCATGTGCACAATTCGGGTTTGCTTCTCTGGTTACAGAAGGCTGAAGAGAGGCTTTGTCCGTCCTCTTTTGCTGACTGTGAGGAGCTGTAGATTTGAGGTTTAGCTGCAGCCAAGGCTCCCCTGGGACTTTGCTGGAGAGGAAGCGAGAGAGATGCTTTCTCCCTTGGAGTTCAGTTACTGTCTGCCTTCTGAGGCACAATCCACTCTCTCAGAGTTACACAGGCAGGCATGACATGTGCCCACCTCTTTGTTTGAAACAGAAGTTTCCAGAAGGTCTTTTTGAAATTCAAAGTTCTCCTCTCAAGCTGTGCAAACATACTTGGTTGGAGGGTTTGGCTCTTCCAAAGTCAAGGGGTGTTAATGGCTTTTGATGACCAACATTGACAAAAGCATTCTAATTAACAGCATGCTGGCTGGCAGTGCAAAATTCCACGCCCGCCTACCTCTGTGCCTGCCCCCAACAAGGTGCTAAAAATTCAGCCCCTGGACTCTTTTTGCAGCTGCCCTATATACATCCCTGAAAGGCAGCTGAAAGTGTCCTGCATGCATTGCCATTAATAGTCAGCTGAAGAACATGGAGGCTTCTCCAGCCTGAGAACTGCAGTAACAACTGCCACATGCTATAGCTGCCTCAGAAAATGAGGCCAGTGTGTCCATCTCACATGGATTCTCAACATGCAACCAGAGGAGCTTTGGGTGACAAAACACAGGAAGCTGTGAGGGTTGACTTTGACTTGCAAGGACGTTGGCCACTCTACAGGTGGGATTGCAGTAACTCATACAGTTGAATCCAGCAGACTAGTGTCCCATGTGAGCACTTTTGTGCAGTATGAGGCAGGTCAATGTACAGAGTTTTATGGGTTGGCTCTCAGATTGGTAGTAGCCCTCTGCAAACACCAACCCCAATTAAGGTATCAGTGAAACACATTTCTGACCACTTGGATAGAAGGGCAACAACATCTCAAAAAGCTCTTGTGACTGATGCTGAGTTTGAGAATAACCATTAGGATCACAAGAGCATGGCTATATATAACTTGTTATGACTGGTTGAGGAAGGGGCCTCAGGCTCCCCTCTTGCCCCTTTCCTGGTTTGGCCATAACAGGACACTTTTGGCTGCCTTTTAAAAACACAGTGACTTTAGCTTAAGTCTTCAGTGAGCCCTGGCTCATTGCACTCTAATTGTAATTGCAAATGAACCAATCAGACAGGTTTTCTTAGTTTTAAACAAGAAAGATGTAAGTTTATTAGCCTTATCACTCTAACTCGGTTAAGATTACTAAAATACGTGACGCAACCATGCTCGCATGCATACGAGAGAAACACACACACACAAATAGATACAGAGGGGAAGAAGGAATTGGGGGACGGGTCGGGGGTGGGGGGGTGTTGAAGTAGAGTTTGTAATAAATACAATTCAGTTACTGGGTAGTAATGTCCTTGATACAATGTCCTTGATTGAAGTTAAGTGCTTGGAGTCCTCACTGGGTCTCAGTGCACAATTTCAAGCTTGCTTCTCCAGTACCAGAAGGCCAAAGAGAGGCTTTGTTGGTAGTCTTGAAGCGTAGAAGTTGCCACTACGACTTTGCTGGACAGAGAGAGAGAGAGAGATCTTCCTTCTGCTAGTCCAGTGGCAGTCTTTCTCCTTTCTGTTCAAATTGCAGTCTGATTCCTTTCTGTGAGGCACAGTTCAAAAAAGCCCCAGTCTGGCCAGCAGGTAGGTCATGTGACCATCTCTTTGTTTGGAACAGCAGCTTCTGGGAG
Source organism: Heterodontus francisci (assembly GCF_036365525.1). Classification (NCBI taxonomy): domain Eukaryota; kingdom Metazoa; phylum Chordata; class Chondrichthyes; order Heterodontiformes; family Heterodontidae; genus Heterodontus; species Heterodontus francisci. Next base: position 133,813,465 of record NC_090376.1, on the reverse strand, counting down.
GGTTGTTGGATTTCAAAGCTTTCCAGACACACTTTGTGGGGATGGAGTTTTGGCCCTTACACAGTCAAAGGATGTGTATCACCACTATTGCCCAGACCAAGCTTGTTAATTGAATCAGTGAGCACTCCCATTGCCTCTCTATTCAACCGTATCTCAGAATGCAAATATGCAACCATGTTATCAGCTGCTCAGGTCTGCTTTTTTTAAACAAGTTCTTTACAATGTCTGGTAAAAAAGTTTTAAGTAGTGTCCCATGTGACAAAATTAACATGTTTCCATTTGGCAGGTGTGCTTTCCATCACAAACTACATGCATATACAAATTATATATATATATAACTGGTGCCAAACGTCGTGTCCTGCACTCCTTTGGACCCCACCAGAAAGGCTGAGAGGGGGGTTTTGACGACTGGGCAACTCTCAACCTCCATAAATTTGCCCAGGCATGCACCATGGAGAGGTCACTCCATAGTTGCCTCACAGCGACTGAAACAACACGGAAGGCAGCAGTTACGGGTTATAAGTCCAGATAAATTGGCGTAGAAACTGGGCGCCACGGGTTGCCTTTGTCGGTGGGAGAGGTCATTGCACCTCACTGGACAGCTACCGCCCGCCTCAAACCGGGCAGCCCCCGGTCAATAAGGTTCTGTCCCGCCACAGTCTGCCTGCTTCAATGGGTGCTTGGAGCTCAGGGTCATTGCCCGAAAGGTGGACTGATACACCGCACCAAACAACATGAAAAAAGGAAAGAAGGTACCAGCCCTTCGCTTTGCAAGCTGGAACGTCAGAACTATGTGTCCTGGCCTGTCGGAAGACCTTACACAAATCAACGATTCTCGGAAGACCGCCATCATTAACAACGAGCTCAGTAGACTCAATGTGGACATTGCAGCACTTCAGGAGACTCGCCTCCCCGCGAGTGGCTCTCTAGCAGAGCAAGACTACACCTTCTTCTGGCAGGGCAGGGATCCTGAAGAACCAAGACAGCATGGAGTGGGCTTCGCCATCAGAAACTCCTTGCTCAGCATGATAGAGCCTCCCTCAAATGGCTCGGAACGCATACTGTCCATCCGACTGCTCACCACCTCTGGTCCAGTACACCTACTCAGCATCTATGCTCCAACACTCTGTTCCGCACCTGAAGCTAAAGACCAGTTCTATGAACAACTCCATAACATCATTAGTAGCATCCCCAACACCGAACACCTATTCCTGCTGGGGGACTTTAATGCCAGGGTTGGGGCCGACCATGACTCATGGCCCTCCTGCCTTGGGCGCTATGGCGTTGGAAGGATGAATGAGAATGGGCAGAGACTGCTTGAGTTGTGTACCTATCATAACCTCTGCATCACCAACTCGTTCTTTCACACTAAACCCTGTCACCAGGTTTCATGGAGGCACCCAAGATCACGTCGTTGGCACCAGCTAGACCTCATTGTCACAAGGCGAGCCGCCTTAAACAGTGTTCAAATCACACGCAGCTTCCACAGTGCGGACTGCGACACCGACCACTCCCTGGTGTGCAGCAAGGTTAGACTCAGACCAAAGAAGTTGCATCATTCCAAGCAGAAGGGCCACCCGCGCATCAACACGAGCAGAATTTCTCACCCACAGCTGTTACAAAAATTTCTAAATTCACTTGTAACAGCCCTTCAAAACACTCCCACAGGGGATGCTGAGACCAAGTGGGCCCACATCAGAGACGCCATCTATGAGTCAGCTTTGACCACCTATGGCAAAAGTGCGAAGAGAAATGCAGACTGGTTTCAATCTCATAATGAAGAGCTGGAACCTGTCATAGCCGCTAAGCGCATTGCACTTTTGAACTACAAGAAAGCCCCCAGCGATTTAACATCCGCAGCACTTAAAGCAGCCAGAAGTACTGCACAAAGAACAGCTAGGCGTTGCGCAAACGACTACTGGCAACACCTATGCAGCCATATTCAGCTGGCCTCAGACACCGGAAACATCAGAGGAATGTATGATGGCATGAAGAGAGCTCTTGGGCCAACCATCAAGAAGATCACCCCCCTCAAATCTAAATCGGGGGACATAATCACTGACCAACGCAAACAGATGGACCGTTGGGTTGAGCACTACCTAGAACTGTACTCCAGGGAGAATGCTGTCACTGAGACTGCCCTCAATGCAGCCCAGCCTCTACCAGTCATGGATGAGCTGGACATACAGCCAACCAAATCGGAACTCAGTGATGCCATTGATTCCCTAGCCAGCGGAAAAGCCCCTGGGAAGGACAGCATTACCCCTGAAATAATCAAGAGTGCCAAGCCTGCTATACTCTCAGCACTACATGAACTGCTATGCCTGTGCTGGGACGAGGGAGCAGTACCCCAGGACATGCGCGATGCCAACATCATCACCCTCTATAAAAACAAAGGTGACCGCGGTGACTGCAACAACTACCGTGGAATCTCCCTGCTCAGCATAGTGGGGAAAGTCTTTGCTCGAGTCGCTCTGAACAGGCTCCAGAAGCTGGCCGAGCGCGTCTACCCTGAGGCACAGTGTGGCTTTCGTGCAGAGAGATCGACTATTGACATGCTGTTCTCCCTTCGTCAGATACAGGAGAAATGCCGTGAACAACAGATGCCCCTCTACATTGCTTTCATTGATCTCACCAAAGCCTTTGACCTCGTCAGCAGACGTGGTCTCTTCAGACTACTAGAAAAGATCGGATGTCCACCAAAGCTACTAAGTATCATCACCTCATTCCATGACAATATGAAAGGCACAATTCAACATGGTGGCTCCTCATCAGAGCCCTTTCCTATCCTGAGTGGTGTGAAACAGGGCTGTGTTCTCGCACCCACACTTTTTGGGATTTTCTTCTCCCTGCTGCTTTCACATGCGTTCAAATCCTCTGAAGAAGGAATTTTCCTCCACACAAGATCAGGGGGCAGGTTGTTCAACCTTGCCCGTCTAAGAGCGAAGTCCAAAGTACGGAAAGTCCTCATCAGAGAACTCCTCTTTGCTGACGATGCTGCTTTAACATCTCACACTGAAGAATGCCTGCAGAGTCTCATCGACAGGTTTGCGTCTGCCTGCAATGAATTTGGCCTAACCATCAGCCTCAAGAAAACGAACATCATGGGGCAGGATGTCAGAAATGCTCCATCCATCAATATTGGCGACCACGCTCTGGAAGTGGTTCAAGAGTTCACCTACCTAGGCTCAACTATCACCAGTAACCTGTCTCTAGATGCAGAAATCAACAAGCGCATGGGTAAGGCTTCCACTGCTATGTTCAGACTGGCCAAGAGAGTGTGGGAAAATGGCGCACTGACACGGAACACAAAAGTCCGAGTGTATCAGGCCTGTGTCCTCAGTACCTTGCTCTACGGCAGCGAGGCCTGGACAACGTATGCCAGCCAAGAGCGACGTCTCAATTCATTCCATCTTCGCTGCCTTCGGAGAATACTTGGCATCAGGTGGCAGGACTATATCTCCAACACAGAAGTCCTTGAAGCGGCCAACATCCCCAGCTTATACACACTACTGAGTCAGCGGCGCTTGAGATGGCTTGGCCATGTGAGCCGCATGGAAGATGGCAGGATCCCCAAAGACACATTGTACAGCGAGCTCGCCACTGGTATCAGACCCACCGGCCGTCCATGTCTCCGTTATAAAGACGTCTGCAAACGCGACATGAAATCGTGTGACATTGATCACAAGTCGTGGGAGTCAGTTGCCAGCATTCGCCAGAGCTGGCGGGCAGCCATAAAGACAGGGCTAAATTGTGGCGAGTCGAAGAGACTTAGTAGTTGGCAGGAAAAAAGACAGAGGCGCAAGGGGAGAGCCAACTGTGCAACAGCCCCAACAAACAAATTTCTCTGCAGCACCTGTGGAAGAGCCTGTCACTCCAGAATTGGCCTTTATAGCCACTCCAGGCGCTGCTTCACAAACCACTGACCACCTCCAGGCGCGTATCCATTGTCTCTCGAGATAAGGAGGCCCAAAAGAAGAATATATATATAATGGACAGTAATGTATGCTGCAGTTAAATAAATATGCCGCTAATTATAATATGATACCTTTACCTACTCTATGATCATAAAGGAATATCAGAGCATATTCTGAATTACTGGTACGTTGTAGCACAAAAGTAACCGACCACAAAAGACAGACATCATTGCAGCCAATACAAGACAATTGTTTCAATACAGCAACTCAGGTGAGGAAGCCATCAATCAGCTGTTACTGCTCTTGTGCTGGCTGTGGTTCATCTTCCTCAGGGCAGATGTTATTGCTATCCTCATTCCCGAGTGCCTGCCGATCACTGGCATGGCAACTGATTTACAGTGAAAGAATAAATCAAATTCCATTTCTATTAATAAAATTCTATTTCATTACACGGGATTCAAGAATTGCATATGTGATTGTACCAATTTTCTCTAAAAACCATGGTCTTCATAATTGGTTAACCTTATGCTGATGCATCTATCAATGGCAGTATTGGACGGACAATATTTTGGCTAACATTCAGGGATATATATATGGCAGCAGCCAGAGTAATCCAGGTACTTAAAACACTTGGACATATAAAAGATCAATTCAATCAGCACCCTGACATGGGCAGGAGCATGAGCTGTCCAGAGACACCATGAGCCATGCTTATAACAGGTATTTCATATTTTCCAACAACTAGCCTCTGCTTCTTTGCAAGCGCTTGAGAACTCAGATTGGTACAGGAAGGGCACTAACATCCATGATCCTTATTCAGGAATGATGTTCCTACTTCCTGGTAAGAGAGTGAAAGTGCCATTGCTACTTGAACAGCAGTGCATGCACAACGGATTATTCTCTGAACCTTAAGAGTACAACACCAGCTGTAGAAATACTGATTCTTTGGGATTGCAGGTGCTCCTCTGTCCAAGGTTAAAGTACTGGTGGGCATGGCCAAATACTGCAATGGTCACCTTTTTAATGGTTCTGTGGGACAAATAGCTCTTCAACCCTGTGATGACCAATAAAGTGACATAGAGCTTGACCGGGAGAGCAGCACTCACTGTTTCTGCAGCTCATATTCTGGAGGTGTTTGGACCATAAACTATCTCCTTGGATAGCCTGATGCTTTGCATGCACTGCTTTCTCTGTTAGGGATAGATATCTGCTTCCTGGCCTGGAAAAACAATCCTGTGGGCAGCTTGTCTGTGGGAAAGCAATTTTTCCATGAAATCTCTGCTCCTGCTGTGCACACTCTCAATGTAGGAGGACCACAATAGTAACAACAGCTTGTATTTATACAGCATTTCTAAAGTAGAAAACACACCAAAGTGGTTCACATGAGTGCATAAAAAAACATAGGTGCTGAGCCAAAGAAGGAGGTAACAGAAGGGGTGAGAAAAGACTTCTTCAAAAAGGAAGGTTATAAAGCAGGAAAGGGAGTTGAAGCAATGAAGGTGCTCGGGGAGGGAATTCCAGAATATGTGGCTGATGCCCTTGCTTCCAATGGTGGAGTGACAGGAGAAGGGGCACACAAGTCAGAGTCAGAGGAACAGACAGTTATGGAGGGATGGTTGGGATCAAATAAATTACAGAGATAGGGAGAGGCTGCACCAGAATAGATTTGGGCATGAGAATGAAAATTTTAAATAGGAGATGTCGGAGGATCAGGATTCAATGTAATTCAGCAAGAATGGGATATGAGTGAGTGGGACATTGTGCAGGGAAGTGGGGAAAGAACAAAAGGGAATGTCTGTGATAGGGTGGAAGGCGGGAGAGATTAAATGGCACAAGATAAAAGGAGATGGTCATGAGATAAGTAAAGGAGCAAACATTAAGCCAGAGCAGATGATCTTCTGCCTTAGAGCCATTTTTCTGCCACTGAAGCTACAGCATGACATTGGAAGAAATCCCACAGTAATTCCAGATAATAGGTTGTAACTTTATATATGGTATAGGAGATCTAGGAGACCTGGCCTATCTGACCTCGGCCTCCGACTTTGTTCCAATGAAGCTCAACTTAAGCTCAAGAAATGGCACCTCATCTTTTGATGAGACACTTTACAGCCTTCCAGACTCAACATTGAGTTCAACATTTCCAGATCATAACCTCTGCCCCAATTTTTCAGATGGCAGCAGTTGGTGATGATTCTGCTTTTCCTGCTTACACCTCCTCTTGACCCATCTTTTGTTTCTTTATATGTCCCTTTATCATCTCCTTTTGCCATGAACCTCATCCCTTTTATCATTTAATCTCTCTTGCCTTTGACCCTATCACAGGCCTTTCCTTTTGTTCTTTGCCCCCTCCCCACTTTTCTTGCCTCTGAAGTTGCTTAAAACCTACTACTTCTCTAACATTTTCCAGTTCTGATGAAAAGTCATCGGCCTGAAACGGTAACTCTGTTTCTATCTCCACAGATGCTGCCAGACCTGCTGAGTATTTCCAGCATCTTTATTTTCATCTCAGATTTCCAGTGTCCACAATACTTTGCTTGTAAATGAACAGCTTATAGTTTTCAAAGTGAGAACAAATGAATTTCCCTCTCCCATATATAAAGTTACAACTTCTTATTATATGGAATTATTGTAGGATGTCTTCCAATGTCATGTTGTAACTGGCTCAAAGGCAGAAGATTATCTTCTCTAGTTTAACGTTTAGAAGTCAAGATGGTTCAGACTTGAAATACATAGTCTTTCTCTGCTGGGTACCAACATCAGATACTCTGTGAGTGAAAAATAGAGACTGCCCTAATTTGAACTGTCCACCCCCCCCTCCCCCCCCCCGCGCACTTAGTCTATGAGATAGGAACTCTGTCGGGCAATGTCTCCTCACTCTACTTTCCTTCCTCCTCTCCTTCTCACCTATTATAATAGTAAACAGAAGAATATCCATTGATCTGGTCCTTATAATCTCCCACTGTGGGTGGAGTCAAAAATATTTTGGTGGTCTCACAACCCTCGGGGTTGTCAGGGGCAAGTCCTGTCCAGGTGAAAAGCCAAAAGATAAGCATGAAGAAAAATAATAATCTCTATAGTAAAGCTATAGTTGGCAGATTGTGGGTAGGGCCTAACAACCATTACATGCTGGAGGGCATTAATTCAGAGGTGAAAGACTGTCAAAAATGCCTCCCACCCCAATTTGGAAGCCTGAAAATGCTGTTGTGCCATTCAACTGCTAAGGATATGCCAATAATGGTATTTCTTCATTATAAATAAATTTAATCTGTGGTTTGTTTAATGGAATTTTTCAATTTGTAGTGTTGTCACCTCAGATAGGCTTTTCAGAGGGATTTTAAAATTATAATTGTGATACCTCGAAACTTAAACTCATTTTATTCCACAGTTAAACAATATAGATACATTAAGAATTACCATCCTGCTGCTTGCCTGTTTGTGAATAAAGTGATGCTAGACCATTGAAAAAATCCTCTTTCTCCAATACATCTTTTGCTTCCAGTTGACAAAAAAGCTTTTGTTGAAATTAATTAATTCTTATTGCCAGCGATATATTAAAATTCATTATTAAAAGTCTTATGTATGGACATATTTCCTGTTCTCATATTGAGAAATGCTTTTTATATTAACATTTACAATGGAAACTGTTTATTTAATCATTTATAATGGCATTGCCTTACATAAACACTTTCATGTTCCTGTGAAATTCCATGCCTCCAACCACTGGTGGCATTGTACATCTTCTCAATCCCATGACTAAACTTACGAGTTTTATCTCCTTTCTTATTCTCTTGGCCCGTAATGTTTGTTTTTAAAAAATATTTGGACGCCTACAACCACAAAACGCAACTCCACAACAGCTCCAACTTCTTTGCCTTTGCACGCCAAGCGTTGACTTTACTGGATTTCACATTTCTCCTTGTATATTCTCTGTTTTGTCACCCTGCAGCTTCTTGGCTGTAATTCTTTAAAAGATTTCTTCCTCCCTGCCCTGCATATTCCAGGTGTGGCCTCACCAAGGCCCTGCTCATATACTCAAATCCTCTCGCTATGAGGGCCAACATACCATTTGTCTTTTTTACTGCCTGTTGCACCTGCATGCTTACCTTCAGCAACTGGTGTACGAGAACGCCCAGGCCTCGCTGCGTATTCCCCTCTCTCAGTTTATAGCCATTCAGATAATAATCTGCCTTCCTGTTTTTGCTACCAAAGTGGATAACCTCACATTTATCCACATTATACTGCATCTGTCATGCATTAGCCTACTCACTCAACTTGTCTAAATCACCCTGAAGCCTCTCTGCATCCTCCTCACAACTCACCCTCCCACCCAGTTTTGTGTCATCTGCAAATTTGGAGTTTTAAACTTAAACTCCTGGGATCATAGACTGATACAGCACAGAAGGAGGCCATTCGTTCCATCATGCATATGCTTCTTTGTCTTTGCCCCTTCTTCAGAACTGCTGCCCGCCTTGTGAGATTTCCCCACCCTGCAGGTTCCCGGTCCCAATTAAAAATGTGCCACTTGCAGACTCCCAATCTCCAACTCTTTAGACATTTTCTTTCCCTGCATGGTCCCAACCCCCTCCCAGCATGACTCTTGTCTCACTGCAGCTTCTTCCGCACAACCCTAGTCCTGTTTAATAAAATGTCTTCAGCCACGAACTCCGAGATACATCTGGTGGTGGGGTGGTGGCGTAAAATTGAGCGGGAGACTCCGGGAGGGTGCCCAATTGAGGGCCATTTCTGCTTCCCTAACCATCCCCAGGACCCATGACGCCCCCCCCCCCCCCCCCACCATTCGCCCAAACGACCATCCTTTCCTTGCCGGGGCCCAGCCAATAACCCCGGCGAGGCAACCCAAACTTACCTGCTCCATGTCCTCGGCTGGGCTGCAGTCCCAGCAGTGGCCACCGCTCCCAGTGGCGGCACTAGGACTAAGAGCTGCCCACCCAATCATTGGCCGGCAGCTCAGTGAGGCAGGACTTTCTCCCTCAAGCTGATGGAAGTCCCGCCTCGGAACAATTAAAGCCCGGGGACCTGTAAAATGTGGGATGGATCCCCGGGCTTGGTGAAAGCAGGTTCGCCACCGACTTTTACGTTGGTGGCCAGTTCCCGTCTGCCCGACGTAAAATCCAGCACTTTGTTTCTATACTTTTCACGCAGTGAGTTGTTATGATCTGAAATGCACTTCCTGAAAAGGTCATGGGAGGAGATTCAATAGTGACTTTTGAAAGGGAATTGGGTATATACCTGAAAAGGAAATAAAATGCAGGGCTATGGGAAAAGAGCAGGGGAGTAGAACTATTTGGATAGAACTTTCAAACAGCCAGCACAGCCAAAATGGACCAAATGGCCTCCTTCTTTGCTGTATGGTGCTGATTCATTATCACCTTCTTTTGCCTTACACCATCTTTACTTTTGTCATTTAATCACTCCTGTCATCCACCCATATCTTTACCTGACACCTTTCCCTAGCTCTGCCCTTGTTTAAAAGCTGTTCATCTCATATTAAGATAGTAACATGGGCAGGCCATTCTTCAGCCATTCAGTTACATCATGGTTGAATGGCCTAGCTCTAACTTTAAGGTGATGCCCCCATGTTCTGGACTCCCCCACGAGAGGAAATAGATTCTCTCTATCAACACCTACCAACACCTTTAATCATCTTAAACATCTCAGTTAGTTCATTCCTTAATCTCCTATTTCTCATCTCCATGCTGCCCCTCAGCAATATCATGCAAAAGCATGGTATTACTTTTTACATGTACAATGATGACACTCAGCTCCACCTCACTACCACTTCTCTCGACTCCTCCACTGTTGCTAAATTATCGGATTGCTTATCCGTTATCCAGTATTGGATGAGCAAAAATTTCCTCCAATTAAATATTGGGAAGACTGAAGCCATTGTTTTCGGTCCCTACTCCAAACTCCAAACCCTAGCTACCAACTCCATTCTTCTCCCTGACACCAGTCTGAGATTAAGCCAGTCTGTTTGCAACCTCGGTGTCACATTTGACCCCGAGATAAGCTTCCGACCTCATATTTGCGCTTTCACTAAGACCACCTATTTCCATCTCCATAACATTGCCCGACTTCGCCCCTGTCTCAGCTTATCTGCTGCTGAAACCCTCATTCATGCCTTTGATACCTCTAGACTTGCCTATTCCAATGGATTCTTGGCTGGTCCAAATTCTACTCTCTGTAAACTTGAGGTCATCCAAAGCTCTGCTGCCCATGTCTTAACTCGGACCAAGACCCATACCCTTATCACTCCTGTGCTGGCTCTCAGTCAAGCAATGTCTTGATTTTAAAACTCTCATCCTTGTTTTCAAATCACTCTTTGGCCTTGCCCCTCCCTATCTCTGTAACGTCCTTCAGCCCCACAACCCTCCAAGATATCTGCGCTTCTCTAATCCTGGCCTCTTGTGCATTCCTGATTTTAATCACTCCACCATTGGTGGATACACCTTCAGTTGCCTGGGGTCCAAGCTCTGGAATATGCTCCCTACACCTCTCTGCCTCACTTTCCTCCTATAAGATACTCCTTAAAACCTATGTCTTTGACCAAGCTTTTGGTCATCTGACCTAATATCTCTTTATGTGGCTCAGTGTCATACTTTGTTTTATAATGCTCCTGTGAAACATCTTGGGATGTTTTGTTACGTTTAAGGCGCTGTATAAATATAAATTGTTGTTATATTCAAGGGAAGACAAGCCTAGTCTATGCGATCTGTCCTCCTAGTTTAAACCGTCGAGCCCCGGTATCATTCTGGTGCATTTGCTCTGCAGCCTGTAGGCCAATATATCCTTCCTGAGGTGTGGTGCCCAGAACTGAATGCAGTGCTCCACACTGAATCACAGCAGAGGTCTGTACAGCTTTAACTTCCTCCACTTTGTATTCCAGCCCTCTTGAGATAAAGGCCAACATTGCAGTCGCCTTTTTTAAAAAAAGATGATTTTCCACTTCTGATGAAAGGTCTTTGACCTGAACCATTAACTGAGCGTTTGCAGCATTTGTTTTAATTCTCAGTGGGAAGTGGGTGATTTGTACAGCAGAGATCAGCCGCAGAGTTTATTGTTTGAAACAACACCATTGTGAATTTGTGATACAATATCAACAAAGGAAAGCGCTTGGGTTGGAAGAGAGAGCATTAATTCCTTTGCATTACTGCTGCTACTGCGACTGTAGCAACTGGCTTTGAGGCGCGCGGAGGGAGGCGGAGCCAGGATCGTTGCGCGCCCCAGGGGTTTCTCTGTGTCCAGGCCGCGTGCTCCGGGCTGGAATTCCAGCAACAATGCAGAAGCCGGCGCTACAGAACGTTCAGAATGTTACACTGAGCCTCACCCTGCCCATCTCGTGCCAGATCTGCCTGGGGAAGGTACTGTGTTCGCGCAGAGAGAGAGAGCGGGGAGGTACGGTCATTGCAGAGCATTGAGGACCGGGGGGGGGGTCAATCTTTGCAGCACTGCGACCAAACCACTCGACAAGATGCATTTTTTTCTCCTTCCAAACTTCTCTTTCCACTGCAGTCTTTCTTTCTAAGGCGGATTTAAAAAAAGATTTCTCCTCTGGTTAAATGCAATTTCGACTGCTACGCCGGGAAGTAATCGTGAATTTTGGGGACACAGACCCATTTTTTTTTAAAGAGTCTGTTCGTTTCTTTAACTCAAAACAAACTTGGCATTGCAGACGTTATGTGTCAGTTGAAGTTTAGAAAGGAAGGGAACTTGTGAACTCGCTCTCTCTCTCTCTCTCTGTGGGTTAGACTCTCACTTCCGCATCATTTTTGTTGAACCGTCAAAGGAAAGTGTTGTTTAATGGCAGCTGAAACGCCTGACAATTGTCAGTCTGTTCAGAGCAGCGAACACTTTCATAAAGTTTTACTTTTTACATGTTTCCAGAGTGCTTTTCTTTGTGTGTTTTGCATCTTTTTTTCATTAAACTTAACACTTAACCTAAATTGCCTGGATTCGCTTTCAAACATTTTTGAATTAGGAAAAGTAGCCTTATGTTATTCATGTCATACTGTTTGTAATTATTGTAAACGCTGATCATGGCACGTGACATCAAAAAGGACATTGAGTATTGCAAAAGATTGCGTTTTATGATTATTTTTGCTTATACAAATTTACGTGAATTCGAATATGTAAATGAAGACTTTTATTTATATAGTACCTTTCACAACGTCATGACATCCCAAAGTGTTTTTGCAGCTAATGCTGTATTTTTGAAGTGTAATCATTGTTGTCATGTAGGAAGTGCAGCAATCAGTTTGTACAAAGTACATACAGCAATGAAATAAATAAGATAGTCTGATTCAGGTATTGGTTGAAGGATGAATATTGGCCAGGACCAACAGAATGCACCTTCTCTTTGAATATGTCTGTGTTCACTTGAGGCTAGTGGGGCCTCGGCTTAACATCTCATTCGAAGGACGACACTTGCAACAGTGCAGAACTGCCTCTGTCCTGCACTGAAGTGCCAGCCTAGATTTATGGGCTCAAGTGTCTGGACTTGAAACCACCACCTTCTGACTCTGGCAAGAGACAAACTCAAATATTTTTATTTGATGAAATGGACTTTAAGTGCTATAATTGTGTCTGTACAAATGTAAATAAGTACACCTGTGCGAGCTTAGACACAGAGATGACTGGTCAGAAGAGGGGAATTCAATGAAACTAAGTGATTGACAATAATATGTGATCAGGCTCATTTAAAAGCCAGTTGTGTGGATGCGTTAACCTCAATTAATACCAATTTTGCAAATGTTTTAGGTACGTCAACCAGTTATCTGTTCAAACAACCATGTCTTCTGCTTCATGTGCATGCAGTCTTGGCTGAAAAACAGCACCCAGTGCCCAACCTGTAGAGTTCCAATCACATCTGAAAATCCTTTCAAGGAAGTACTGGGTAAGGCTTCTTTAGGATGGCTTTTTCTCAGTTCAGCTATAAAAGGCTTAATTCAGTTTATGTTTTAAAAGAGTAGCAATGCTCGGATGAATTTTTGCTATGGCGGTGGGAAACGGGAGCTGGGTCTGTGTTCGGGTCAGAAACTTGCCTGTGGTGGGAAACTGATTGAAGTTCAGATTTTCATGGGGGTGAGCCCTTAATTGATATGGACATAGGTTCCCTGTCCAATTAGAGCCTGTGGGGAGGGCTTGATGAAGTTTGAGACTCATTTAGACTCCCACAGCAGCTATCGCTGAGGCTGCTGGTTGTCCGGAGGGAGAGATTTGTGGTTTGTGGCAAAGCCGTCCACTATACCAGAGGGAAGCAAGATGTTACAGGGGAGTCGGAGGCCTGGCACCTGGCAGGGCAGCCCCTCGCTTCATCGATGCCAACCTGGATCTAATTCTGGAGGCCGTGAGGGAGAGGAGAGTGGTCATCTTTCCAGAGGGTAGCAGGAGGATGCCACCTCTTGATGCAGCAGGGACACCTCCCTTTTCAGTGTCATCTCATTCCATCTCCTCTTCCTCCTCTCTTACCTCCTGCTCCTCCCCTGATGAGCTATCCTTCCAGGGCCTCACCACCCTCACGGTCCACACCTCTCTGGAGGGCCACGTAATGGAGAGTGCAGCAGACCACCATAATGATCAAGACCCTTGCAGGAGGATATTGGAGGGCACCGTCTGACCAATACAAGCACTGGAAGCGCATCTTGAGTAGCTCAATGGCCTGCTGAAAGGATGGCCTGCTGAGCTGGTGACATTGCCTCTGTACCTCTGTCTGGGGTTCCCTCAAAGTGGTCAGTAGCCATCTCAACAGGGGTTTCCCTTGTCCTCTAGGATCCATCCACTTCCTTTTGGAGGTTGGTGTGAAGACCTGAGGAACCTGGACTGGCGAAAGATGAAGGAGTCACGGCAGCTGCCAGGAAAGCAAGCGCACACGTGGAAGCAGCTCTTCTTGTGGCCACAGACCAGTTGGACATTGAGGGAATGCAAGCCCTTCCTGATGATGAATCTTACTGGCCGGTCACTGGGTGCCATGATGGCCACATAATTGCAATCAATGATGCCCTATGCCTGGGGGAATCCAGCTGTGTGGGCGAAACCCAGTGCCTTCTATCCCTGCAGGGCCCTGTCCATTGTCAAACGAATGTGCTGCCCACTCTGACACAGAGGGCATTATTGACTAGAAAGTTGCAGTGTTGTGCAGCCGTTTGCAAGATGCCACCAAAGTCTGCAGCTGATGCTTGGAAAGAGCCAGAAGTAAAGAAATTCAAGGCCACAGTGATTTGATGGCTACTGGCAGGGCATGGTGACCATTGCTGGGAGGTATGAGATCTTCGATGATGAGGGTACAGATATCAGAAACCTGTGCCTTTTAAAGTCACAGTCTCCTGTGCACTGGGTCTCGGTCATCTCCAGGTAGCTCCATCTTTGGGGGTAGGTAGGTCAGCTGTTGAGGGTGTGGCTTCTGTTGCCTTCCTGCCCTTTTTTCCTCTCGCGCACCCTCCTGATACCTGGGGTTCCACCCTTCCTGTTGAGGGTGTTGACCCTCATCACCACTGGGCCCAGAGTCTGATATTTGTGCCCCCAATGCCAGCTGCAGCCTTCCTTTTGGACAGGTGGCCATCCTATTGTGAATAGCAGCCTTGCCTCCTGCTCTTCTACCCCCACAATGTCGGGGGTGGTGGGTGGTTGGTGGAGTGACGATCCTGTTTGATGCCTGAGTACTGAGAACCCACTCCCTGTCACCTCCACAGTGCCAAGGGCACCTACTTACCAAGTGCCAAATCCCCTTTTGCCCCTCGTATGGGGCTGGAGTGATGCCCTGGGGGAGCTTTTACTGGCTCCCCATTGTGTACCCGCCTCCCCTCAGCTGTTCAGAAACTCTCAACACCTAAAACCCATGCGCTGCTTTAAATATTGCACCCTCCCCCTTCAACAAGCTCTTGCGCACAAACATCTGAATTAGGAGCAGGAGTAGGCCATTCGGTCCCTTCGAGCTTGCTCCGCCATTTAATAAGATCATGGCTGATCGAATTTTGACCCCCGATACTCTTGTTAGTCAAGAATTTATCGACCTCTGTCTTAAAAATATTCGGTGACCCTCCCTTCACCACTCTCTGGGGAAGAGAGTTCCAAAGACTTGCAACTCTCTGAGAGAAAGAAATTCTCCTCATCTCTGTCTTAAATGGGTGATCCCTTATTTGTAAACTGTGTCCCCCAGTTCTAGTCTCTCCCACAAGGGAAAACATCCTTTCAGCATCCACCCTTTCAGGTCCCCTGAGGATCTTATATGTTACAATATGATAACCTCTCATTCTTTTAAACTCCATAGACACAGACCCAACCTTTCTTAAGATAACCCCCCTACCACCTCCCCCCCAATCCCAGGTATCAGTCGAGTGACTTAACAAGCTTTTTAACTGGTTTAATTCTCCACAGTTGGGAGGAGAGCAAGATTCCTGTACTACCCTCCCCCGCCCTGGTGATTATTGCTGGCACTAGGATTGACGGCTTGAAATTGACACGCAGCCTGGCACTTATATTTTCAGGCCCCCTCAGACTCTGTTCCTGAATTCGCTGGTGGGGGGGGGGGGGGCAGAAATTCCACCCACTATTGCTTTATCAAGATAGAAACTGATAGTTCAGTGCTGAACTGTCTTAACATACTTCCTCGTTTAACTTTGGATGTATATAGAAATGTATCAAGGTAGCACATACTGCAGAGATGAAACTTTGGGGACCGCAGCATGTAGACCAGTTTCACCATTAAAGCACTGAATTACTTATTGTGACATGCCAGATCAATACACTAATACACTTAAGTTGCTTCCCTTACAAATTGACTGATAGTTTTGGCATCAGGCATTTAAAGCACATTGAGGCTGATGTAAAGCGAACAAGCGAAATGGCCGATATGTTTAAATGAGCTGCTTTCTTTTGCACAGCTATGTTTTGTGTGACTTGCTGTCCAGACTTGTATTCATGCATTTTATTGAGACAAAGAATTCTACAGATTTCAGACAGAGCAGTCTAAAAGGACGTCCTGCATACTAGTATCTGCGAACTCGCAGCTGTGCTAAACAGCTCCGAGTTTACAAGCCTTTCTGGTCTTAATCCAAGAGGGAAACACAGCATTGAAAGATAAACTGGAGGGGCTTGGCTTGGCAATTATCATGCATACAATAAGTAGCAAAAGATTGATCGAAAAACTACCAGAGTGTTTGCCAAGTAATACCTTTCTCATGCATTTTTAAAGGAATAAGTAATCTTGTTAAGGGTGTATATTTGAAAATGGTTGGGTTTTTTAAGCCAACACAAACACAAAGTAAACAGATGTCATCTTTCATTTTCACACGGAATATGTAGCTGCAAGGTGTAGAGTTTGAAATCCTGGTGATAACCCTGCATCGTGTTGCCCTAGAATTGATAGAGTAGGTTCTGATTTTACCTGGTGGCATCTAGTTGCCTAGAGAGTAACATGGAATGGTATTCTACAGAATTATTTGCTGACTTATTTATGGGTTTACCAAGAGTATTATTCCTTTAAATGAACAAATTACCTAGGATAGTGAATACTCTATATAGATATCAACAGTACTGCCCTTATATAACAAAAGGTATGCAGTTATATTAAACATTACCTCCTTCCTATTTTTAGGATATATTTCAGATTAAGATAAGCTCTCTGGATTCAGTGCAGGCCAAGAGATCACTATAATAAGTGACTCAACTGGTGAACTTTCTCAGAAAGGTTGAGGTTGCTGCATACACTTGACATGTATGACAATTCCAGTCAGGACTGTTGAACATTGTTGGTGGGATAACTATTTTGTGATTTGCGGCGCAAGCCAAGGTGATTTGATGATTCTGTAAAAGAGGGAAAGAGGTTTTGGTTTGTGTATTCTTTACTTGTATGGAACTGAATTTAGTTCCCCTGTTCACCCACCACAGAGCGCAACTTTCTTCAATTGTCCTTGAATTCTGAAGCCTGTCATTTTATAACAGGAAGAAAATAAAAAGGCCAGGGCTAACTTAAATCTGAATCCTACATTTGTATAAACCAGTGTTGTGCAGTAGAAATCACTGACTAGCTACATGTGTAGCATTTTAACCACATGCATGAATTTTAGTAGAAAATGCCTTACACACAGTAAAGGTAAATGTACTTTACAAGTGTATTCACTTGACAAACATCTACCATTTTGTGCAAAAACGTTTACAATCTTTCTCTTTTGCCAAAGGCTTCAAATCTTGGCATGGATTTATCAGACACAGCATTTCATAGTGCAGCTTCTAGGTTTTCATCCAGCAATTGCGAGTGGTACTCTGACCTCATCAAAGTGAAATGCACCAGACCTGCCCTCGTTCTCCATCCAGAACGTCACGGGAAACTGCCCTTTTCCATGACCTATCCTGCTGTAGCTGCTCATTATTAGTTGGACTTTCTTCTGCTGGCCTGGTGCAGTTTTTCTGATTGGTCAGACTCACCATGATGACCATTCCATCTCCACACAATGTTGCTGGTTTTTCCAGGCTGCTGAAATCTGGTGTTTTTACCCGTGATACATACCTTTTTAGATCAGCACTAACCAAGGAAGGAAAGCATGCACAACGATCAAAAATCATTTGGACACTCGACTTTACATCTTGCCAACAAACGCACAAAATGGTTAAAATACATATGCATACATTGTGCAAATATGACTATTAAGATCACCTGCCCAACAATGGCATGTTTTCATTTTCTGTTTACTAATCATAAAAGTTCAGTTAACCAAGTCTAGATTCTCAATTAACCAGATATAGCGAGCGGCTAACATTTAATATAGGCTGGTTTACTATTCGTATAATGGATTCATCATACCTGCTGCACCCTGGCCTCCTCAGCACAGATGAATTTTAATTCCTCTCTGGCTGCAGGGGAGGTGCCAGAGGACTGGAGAACAGCTAATGTGGTCCCACTATTTAAGAAAGGTTGTAGAGATAAGCCAGGGAACTACAGACCAGTGAGTTTCCCATCAGTGGTAGGGAAACTATTGGAGAAAATTCTGAAGGAGAGAATCTATCTCCACTTGGAGAGGCAAAATTTGATTAGGAATAGTCAGCATAGCTTTGTCAGAGGGAGGTCATGCCTAACAAATTAGATTGAATTTTTTGAGCATGTGACCAGGTGTGTCACTGAGGGTAGTGCAGTTGATGTAGTTTACATGGATTTCAGCAAAGCCTTTGACAAGGTCCCACATGGGAGACTTATCAAGAAAGCAAATGCACGTGGGATACAAGGTAACTTGATAAGGTGGATTCAAAATTGGCTTAGCTGTAGGAGACAGAGAGTGATGACAGACAGCTGTTTTAGTGACTGGAAGCCAGTGTCCAGTGGCGTACCACAGGGATCTGTGCTGGGTCCCCTGTTGTTTGTCATTTATATAAACAACATAGATGACTATGGGGGGGTAGGATCAATAAGTTCGCGGATGACACAACGATTGGCCGGGTGGTTACCAGTGAGGTGGAGTGTCTTAGGATTACAGGGAGATATAGACGGGATGGTCAAATGGGCAGAAAAGTGGCAGATGGAATTTAACACTGAAAAGTGTGAGGTGATGCACTTTGGAAGGAGTAATGTGACACGGAAGTATTCAATGAATGGCCTGACACTGGGAAGTTCAGAGGAACAAAGGGACCTTGGTGTGTTTGTCCATAGATCTATGAAGGCAGAAGGGCAGGTTAATAGGGTGGTGAAAAAGGCATATGGGACACTTGCCTTTATCAATCGAGGCATAGATTACAAAAGCAGGGAGGTCATGTTGGAGTTGTACAGAACTTAGGTAAGGCTGGAGTACTGTGTGCAATTCTGGTCGCCACATTATAGGAAGGATGTGATTGCATTGGAGGGGGTGCAGAGGCGTTTCACCAGGATGTTGCCTGGGATGGAACATTTACGCTATGAAGAGAGGTTGGATAGGCTTGGGTTGTTTTCACTGGAGCAGAGATGACTGAGGGGTGACCTGATCGAGGTGTACAAGATTATGAGGAGGGTGGATAGGGAGCAGCTGTTCCCCTTAGTTGAAGGGGTCACAAGTTTAAAGTGAGGGGCGGGAGGTTTAAGGGGGACTTGAGGAAGAACCTTTTTACCCAGAGGGTGGTGACGGTCTGGAATGCCCTGCCTGGGAGGGTGGTAGATGCTGGTTGCCTCACATCCTTTAAAAAGTACCTGGATGAGCACGTGGCACGTCATAACATTCAAGGCTATGGACCAAGTGCTGGCAAATGGGATTAAGTAGACAGGCCAGGTGTTTTTAATGCATCGGTGCAGACCCGATGGGCCGAAGGGCCTCTTCTGCACTGTATTATTCTGTGATTCTGTGAATTACCACTGCAAGTCTGCGATGCAGTATATTCAAGATTCATTTTGACTGCTGCTATCCAATTTCTGAAATGTTGTAATGCCACCAGATTTCATTCAGGTGGGTATGAGATTAGATTTGATACTTTGTACAGTTACAGGTAAGGTAAATGTAGCAATGAATAGGTACAGATCTCACTGAACACAAACTTAATAAAGGCAGATTGTTAAAACAGAATTTGGAATTACTCATTTTCTTTGGGCATATGTAGGAAAAGAAATATTACAAACTCTAAGTCACATGCTGAAATATTATAAAGACATTGTTACTAATTATTTAATTTCCATTCAGGTGGAACAGATGGTACGGAAAATTATGACAGTCCATCCGTCAAGCGACACCTTCGGAAAACTAGGTTGGAACTGTTACATAAAGAATATGAGGTAATACGTTTACTATTAAACCAAGATTTTTCAGTATTAGCCTGAATAGGAGATGAGTCAAAAAGCAGCAAATGACAAAAGATTTTAATGGCTTAACATGATGTATCCCTTGAAAAATCTAACTTTTGGAAAAATATTGCAAGCAATCAAGAGTTCTCCATTACTTGGATTTATACATGCATGTGTGTTATATATTTGATGTCCCGTGAGGAGGGGGAAGGTGCACAGAGGAATAGTACTGGGTTGTGGATGGGGGATTGTCAGACCAGGATTTGACAGTATTGGGGAGGAGTGGTTACTGAGTTGTGCTACTATCAGGGAGGAAGGGGCAATGTCCGGCAGCCTTGCAGGGATCCAGGAGAAGTGCCTTGCCTCTTTCCCTGGCCATTTTCAAATTTGTCATCCTTAACCACCTCCCCCCAGCCATCCCCGCCGTCAACATGTCCCACTCTAAACATATTCCTTGTCTTTAGCTTGTTCATACTTTAAAGCCCTAGAGTATTTGCTGATTTACACAGTCTTTTAATAAACATGTACTTCCATTCGCAAAAACCACTCATACTCAAAATTCCATATTTTACTGTTTCCAAATTTTTATATCTTTTCAAAAAAAAAACTTCTAATCCCCAAAAGTTAGAACTAAATTGAAAGCCATAACGAAGAAGAAAGGAACAACAGCCAATCAGGAGTCCAAATTACTCTAGCTAGGTTGAAATCACCTTGTAAAACTAATTGAAATGCTGCTTCAATTTTTACATTGAGAGAAAGAAATCCATTTTCGATAAACCCTGTTTTGCTTTCTAAATACTATCAAAAAAAACTTAAAGGTGATCTATATGATGTAAATATTCAGCGCTTAATAGAAACAAGGCAGTTGTAAATAAAGCACCTGTCCCTTTCCTAAATGTGAAACCTGCCTGAAATTAAGCTTTGAGAATTAAGTCACCAACTTGTTTTGAAGTCTTAGAAAAAAGCAAAGAAACTCATAAATGCTCTTCAGGTTTAAGAAGACACCTTTCTACTTTTAACTCCGAGAAGCCTGGAATTTCTGAATCCTGCACATACTACGAATCCATGATGTAGGTGCTAATGGGCTTCAAATTAACTGGGGGCCAAATATCCAGTCAATGCCCAAATTTTGAGATGAGCTGAGGCCTTGAAAGAAAAACATTTACTGAAGGTATTAAAGGACACGGTGACTATTCGATGATTAACTTTTGTTGTACTATATGTAATTTTTTTCATTTCATATTTTAGACACTAGAAATTTCAGTATATAAAATATCAAACAATATTTTTTTTCATTGGGTGCCCGACTGGTTATTCAGATTTAGTTGTCATCTTATTTGCTCAGCAGTTTCTAGATTTCCTCACTACATTCCCTACTTTGCAGTTCTGTTTTGTAGCAGTTTTATTTTACAAAGTGTGAAAGGGTTGACGGGGAGAGTGCAAGATGAAACGAGTGACACTTGCAAAAATTGTGTTCTATATTTAGAGCATGATGATCCCATGTTTTTTTCATCTTTGTTACTGTCCTTATCCTCTTCCTCTCCGTCATCTCTGCTTCTCCTTCTCTCAAACTTTTCCTCGTTCTTTCTGCTCTGTTCCACTATCTTTTCTCATTCTGTGCACACGCTCTCTCTTTGTCTTTCAGTTTGTTTCTCTCTATTGCTCTTTGTTTTTCCCTGTCATTGTCAGTTCCACCTTTTTCTCTCTCCATTGATGTTTTCTCTTGTATGTGCTTTCTTGTTCTCACTCCTGTGCTGTCAGATGCGCATTTTCACTGTCTGTGCTCTCACACTGTCGCTCTCTCTCTCTCCTCTTGCATTTCAACTTTCCTTCCCTGTGGTGTTACATAATCTTTCAGAACTGTAATTGAAGATGCTGTTAGCTGTCATGTGATTTTAATTTTGTCCCATATAGTGCTTGTGTTTGGCATTAGTTGATACAGTAAGGCCACAGAAATTGGGAACAAGGTCAGATCTCCAAATTATGGAATATAATGGGCTGGGAACAGGCCATTTAAACTACCTAGTTTGCCCTCGAGTTTTTCTCAGTCCCATTCTCCTGCTTGCTTCCATACCCTGTAATATTCCTCTTTTTCAGCAACTATTTAGTTACCCTTTTATAAAATAAAAATGGACTCTACTCTGCTTCATCAATGATTTGTGGCAGGGAATTTCACATTATAAAATCACAGAAAGTTTTTGGCTCAGAAAGAGGCTGCTTGCCCATTGTGTCTGTGCCGGCCGAAAGACGAGCCACCCAGCCTAATCCCACTTTCCCGAATCTGGTCCGTAGCCCTGCAGGTTACGGCTCCATCCTCTGTGTAAAGAAATGATTTCTAATCCCAGCTTTAATCATTATCTTAAAATTGTTACTGTCTCGATGAGCCGGATGGCCCCATCTTTATCGTAAATGACTGCATGACTATGATCAGTGGCAACAATTGATCCTCATTCTCTACTCTTACTTAGTATCCCTCCCACCTGTTTAAAACTGCCCACTTCCATTAGCAATCCCTCATTCCATATGAACAATGACCTTACATGAACGATATGTGGTAATTCCAAGCTCCGGAATGGAAATCCTACTCTAACATGAGGGTGAAAGGAGTAGAGGGATATATTGAAGTAGTAGGGTGGGAGGAGGCTTGTGTGGAGCATAAACACTGGCATAGACCAGTTGGACCGAATGGCCTGTTTCTCTGCCGTAAATTATATTGTTGAAGGCTTTGATTGCTCCTTTAACTTCTCAACTGACTTTTCAAATCTCTATTACTGTAATTACTCATTCTGTTTCCCGTTTCACTGAATCTGTACTGTACTTTACCAATGCTTTGATATACTTTCCATATAACAATTTCCCTACACTTTAAAAACTGCACATGTTCAAATTATAATTAAAAACTTCATTTGGCTTTGCTAAACAACAATTAATAAGTATCCTGAGACATTTTTAACTACATTATCAGTCATGCAGTTTAATATTCTTTTTATGTTGATGCATGTTAGAACATAAGCACTGGGAGCAGGAGTAGGCAATTCAGCCCCTCGAGCCTGCTCCGCCATTCAATATGATCATGGCTGATCTCATCTCGGCCTCAACTCCACTTTCCTGCCTGTTCTCTATAACCCTTCAACCCATTTCTAATTAAAGATCTGCCTATCTCCTCCTTAAATTTACCCAGTGTACCGGCATCCACCGTACTCTGGGGTAGTGAATTCCATAGATTCACGACCCTTTGAGAGAAGTAATTTCTCCTCATCTCTGTTTTAATTCTGCTATCCCCTATCCTAAAACTATGACCTCTCGTTCTTGATTGACCCACAAGAGGAAACATCCTCTCTATGTCTACTTTGTCAATCCCCTTAATCATCTTATATACCTCAATTAGATCTCCTCTCATTCTTCTAAACTCTAGAGAGTAAAGGCCTAAACTGCTCAATCTCTCCATAAGGCAAGCCCCCCATCTCTGGAATCAATCTAGTGAACCTCCTCTGAACTGCCTCCAATGCAACTACATCCTTTCTCAAGTAAGGGGACCAAAACTGTACGCAATACTCCAAGTGCAGTCTCACTAATGCCTTGTACAGTTGCAGCAACACTTCCCTACTTTTAGACTCTATTCCTTTAGCAATAAATGCCAAAATTCCATTTGCCTTCCTTATTACCTGCTGTACCTGTAAACTGGTTTTCTGCAATCCATGCACGACGACACCCAGATCCCTCTGCACTGAAGCCCTCTGAAGTTTGTCTCCATTTAGATAATTTGCCTTTCTATTCTTCCAACCAAAATGGATAACCTCACACTTATCCATGTTAAAATCCATCTGCCAGATTTTGGTCCATTTATCTAATCTATCCATATCCATTTGTAGATTCCTTATTTCTTTATTGCAATTTACTGTCCCACCTATTTTAGTGTCATCTGCAAATTTGGCTATAGTACCTTCTATCCCTGCATCCAAGTCATTAATATAGATTGTAAATAGTTGGGGCCCGAGGACCGAACCCTTTGGCACCCCACTAGTTACATCTTACCAACCAGAAAAAGACCCATTTATCCCGACTCTCTGTTTTCTGTTGGTTAGCCAATCCTCTATCCAAGCTAATAAATTGCCCCTAACCCCTTTTGAACTTACCTTGTGTATTAACCTTTTGTGCGGCACCTTATCAAATGCCTTCTGGAACTCCAGATAAACTACATCTACAGGATCCCCATTATCCACTTTGCTTGTTACAGCTTCAAAGAACTCTAGCAAATTAGTCAAACACAATTTACCCTTCATAAAACCATGCTGACTCTGAATGATTGTGTTTTGGCTTTCTAAATGTCCTGTTATAACTTCCTTAATAATGGATTCTAACAATTTCCCAATGACTGATGTTAAACTAACTGGTCTATAGTTTCCTACTTTCTGCCTCCCTCACTTTTTGAATAACGGCGTTACATTAGCTATTTTCCAATCCAAACCTTTCCCGTATCCAGAGAATTTTGGAATATTATAACCAATGGATCCACTATCTCCACTGCACTTCCTTTAAGACCCTAGGATGTAGACCATCAGGCCCCGGGGACTTGTCTGCCTTCAACCTCAATAGTTTGCTAAGTACTTTTTCCCTAGTGGTGATGATTGTTCTAAGTTCCTCCCCTTTCTATAACCTCTGCATTATCTGATACTATCAGGATGGTACTAGTGTCCTCCACCGTGAAAACTGAGGCAAAATACTGATTTAGTGTCTCTGCCATTTCTGTGTTCCCTTCTATTAACTCCCCTGTCTCATCCTCCAAAGGATCAACATTCACTTGAGCTACTCTCTTCCCTTTTATATACTTATAGAAGCTTTTGCTATCCGTTTTTATATTTTGCGCTAGTTTTCTTTCATAATTTACCTCCTTTGCTCTTTTTATGACTTTTTTAGTAACCCTTTGTTGATCTTTAAAAGTTTCCCAATCTTCCAGCCTGTCATTGGCCTTTGCAATATGGTATGTCTTAGTTTTTGTCTTTATGTTCTCCTTAACTTCCTTGCTTAGCCATGGATGTTTTTTTCCCCCCTCTTAGTATCTTTCTTCCTCTCTGGAATATATTTTAGTTGGGATAAATTGAATATCTCCTTAAACATCTGCCACTGCTCATCAACTGTCCTACCTTTTAGTCTTCCTGCCCAGTCCACTAGGGCCAAATCTGTCCTCATGCATAGATAATTACCTTTGTTGAACTCCAAAACGCTACTTTGGTGAACTCCATGGTGGGTATATAGATCAAGATTTACAAACTTGAACGTATACTTGAAATTATTGAGACTTCTTGCAATTAGCATCAAAGCCATTCCCAACTGTAGGATTGTATAAGGGATTATGGTGGTTAAGATCTGAATTTGTTGCAAAATGTTACACCGTTACTGAATTACTCTTACGATGCTGGTACCAAATGAGTGCCATGATCAACTCCTTGTTTTCCTGCCCTCAACAACATGTACTTTGTTCAAATATTTGAGTAAAACTCTATGATTCCCGTCAGACCATGACTGCATCCCAGGGTGGAATTTAGTGAGGCCATTAGGAGTGGGAATGGAGGCGTGGGGGTCGAAGAATAGGGATGGACGTGCCCTTCCAGAAATCTGACTATGTGATGTCTGTTCTGGATTTAGTCAGCCCGCCACCCCGACATGATGGGACTGCAATTTAAATTGGCGAACAGCTCGTTGTAATATATTTGCATGGAACTGATCGCAATTCAATGGGGGATTTGGAATTAACTCAAAGGCGGGCGGGGCGGCCTCACGTGCCTTTGGATCCCCGGCCACTGAAAGGGCCAACACGGGTGGGCAGCCATGGGGAACAGGGGGAGCGTAGGCCATTGTTGGCCTGCAGTGCTGTACACTCTGCATGGGTGGGCCTGGTCTCGGGTGGCAATTCTGGGTGGGCTGAGTCTTGGGTGGCAGTGCTGCACGGGCTTGGGGTCTCGGATGAGAGGGTGCAGAGGCCATAGTATTGGTTGAGAGGGTCTGGTGTGCTATATCTTGGGTGACGGTCCGGTGGCCATAGTATTGGGAGCTGGGCTCTCTGCAAGGGTGCGCACATTAGCGTGTATACCAAGGGGTGTAACAAAGGTGCCAAGGCAAGTTTGTCTTTGCAAGTACAGCGCTCTGGAGGGCTACTGATCAGTTGGCTTGGGTCTCATACCCTATCATTGTGGATCCCGTGACGCAATGCAGCACCTCCGACAGAGGGAATGCCAGGAGGCAGCTGCGCCTACCCGTGAAGCTCCAAGAGGAGAGCGTCAGCAGGCAGCCATGCCAAGAAGGGCCCACCTGTGCCAGAGAGTGTACTGGATTCAATTTGCCAACCTCCAAATGTCTGAGCAGCATTGTCAGCGAAAACTACAGTTCTCCAGGTAGGCCTTCACCGACTTAATGCGGCATGCTGCATGACGACGTGCAACCGATGGACTTCCATGGACATCCAATGTCCGTGGCCCTGAAGATCACCATGGCACTTGACTTTTATACATCCAGCTTTTTCCAGGGATCTATCAGGGACATGGGTGGGGTCTCCCAGGCAGCAGCTCACTGCTGCATCATGGAGGTGACCAATGCCCTTTTCAAGAGGGATAGCGACTATGTGCACTACCGGACCGTCCCTGACAGTCAGGGCAAGAGGGCCATCGGCTTCGGGGCCATCACTGAATTTCCCCTGGTGCAAGGTATGATAGGTTGCACACATGTGGCCATCAAGGCTCTGTGAAGCTGCCAATCACCTTCATCAGCAGGAAGGGTTTCCATTCAATCAATGTTCAACTGGTCCGCAACCACTAAAAGCATTTCCTGCAGGCCTGTGCCCATCACCTGTGAAGCAGTCACGACGCCTACATAGTTTGACAGTCCCTGATGCCATGGCTTTTCAGGCCATCCGCTTGCCTTATGAGATGGATTCTCGGGGACAAGGGCTACCCATTGAAGACATGGCTACTGACAACTGTGAGGAACTCTTACACTGCAGCAGAGGAGAGGTACAACATCTGCCATGGCTCCACCAGAGCCACCATCAAGCAAGCCATTAGGGTGCTGAAGATGAGATTCCAATGCTTGGATTGATCTAGTGGAGCCCTGCAGTTTGCCCCAGCGAGGATCTTGCATATCATGGTCGTCTGCTGTGCTCTGCACAATCTAGCACTGCAGAGGGGGGAGGCCTTGTATGAAGAGGACATGATTGATCTCCAGTCCTCAACTGACGAGGAGGATGTGAAGGAGGCTAATGAGCAGGCAACACTGGATCTTGAAGCCTTTGCACTGGAGGACAGGCACATTGAGCAATGGGCGAGGGAGGCAAAAGACAATTTCATACTGACCCACCTCCACCCACCATGATGGCCTCTCAAAGTGAACTCAATAAAGACTCGCCTCTATGGGCTCAGTCTGTCACCTCTTTTCTATTTGGATTCCGTGCCTAGCACCCAGCTTAACCATGCACTCTGGCACATCTGAGACACTTACCAAAGGTGGCCAACACTGACAGCCAAATAAGGGTGAAGGTAGCATCTCACATTTCAGGCATGAAAAAATAAGCGTTTTACAACAATGAAGGTAAACTGTAATGATGACAAAATGTTATAAAACAATATAATTCGCAAATGGAAAACACATGTGAATCCCCAAGTGTGTCTGGGTGTTTTTTGTAATACTCCAAGCGCCTCATCCTTCTCTCACCATGCCACTGCTGCATTGAGCTTATGGCCAAGGCAATGGTGTGCAGGTCTGTGGGATCTGGCTCTCCAGGCGGGTCACCAATCTTTCGATGGAGGAAGCTCACATGCCTGAGACATTCCAGCAGTCATGGCATGGATGGACTCACGGCCGCACCTTGCCTCTGGCAGCTCCACCAGTTGCCTTTACCTCTCTCGGCAACTCCAGCATGCGCTGTGCTGTCGGCACCAGTGACTCTTCTTCAGCCTAGGACTCAGCATGGGCCTGACCACCCACAGTCCTCCGTGGCTACTCTGTCAGTGGCCTCGGCGCTCTCAGCCTCAGCCAGCTGCTCGGGCGCGTGTGCAGTGCTGTCATCAGCTTGTGACTCTGATTCGAAGCCCAAACGGAAACCCGCTGAGGTGAAAATATGTGCTCTGGTGGAAGGTGCAGGAGAATCATGTGATGGTGCATCCTCTGACTGCTCCTCCTCCTCAGAAATTAATGGCGGTCCCTCTTCAGCTGGAGCCTCCTGTGGAAGTCAATCTGCATGAGAGAACACAAACATCTGTGGGTTAGGCTCTGTAAATTTTGTCACGCCAACCATGCATGATGTGGATCTCCTGGTCTTATTGTAACAGGATTTAATTTTTAAACATACCGTGTTTTGAGCTCCCCCTTGGTGAATCCTTGGTCACCATTTTCCAATTATAAGGTAAAGAAATTTGCATAAACAGGCTTTCTTAGGTTTAAAGAAGAAAAGTGAAATTTATTAAAATCTTAAACTTAAACTCTAATTTGGTTAACGCCTACGGATACACACTGCGCCCCACACTAGCATGCATACGCGATACGCACATGCAAATGGAGACAGCAAAGAGCAGAAGACAAATAAAGTGGAGAAGTTTGAGGCAATATCAGAAGAGTTTCTTGTTACTGTGCTTCGAGCTCACTGTAGTCCTTTTGTAGGACGTTCTTGCTTGTAGGTAATTTTTGCTTTTCGTTGGGGCCCAGTATTCTTCTTAAACCTTGTTCACTGTAGGAGACTTTTCTCTCTTGGGGTTCATGGGTCTTGAGTTCTGTGAGAAGGAGATGGGAGCAGGCAGGAGAAAGATGTTCAGTCCAGGAGCAAAGAGCTTTCTGAGTTCAAGTTCTCTGTGGCAAGTTCAAATTCAAAAAACTCCAACAACCAGTTAGTCATGTGACTAAATAGGTCTGGCCGCGCCTGTTTGTGTATTTTGCCATTTTAGCAGTTAACCTGGAATGCTAGCTGTCCACCTTCAACGTCTGGTAATCAAAAGTCCATTGTGGATTAAATTGGAGCAGGGAATAGCCCCTTTGTCCTTTCCAAGTACTGTCTGTTACTATGCAAATGTCTTTACAGTCAAGGGTCTGGTGTTTTTTTTCAAAACAAGTTCTTTCTTTACTCCAGTAACAGTTTAAAAATCAATGTTCATGTGGCAAAATTGATGTCTCATTGGGGGCCTGCATGACAGTGTAAACAATACGGGAGCTATAATTTATAATCATCTGCTACCTTTGGCATTTTTCATGTCTATTTAGCTACTATATTAGAAATGTATTTAGTGGGAAGAGCTCAGTTCCATCATCTGTTGTCTATTCAAATAGTTCCGTAAGCATTAAAGTTCCAATCCAGTTTGGCAGAATTTTATTTGCACTCTTGGTCATAATACTTTATTTTGCATTCGTAGTCACGCAGGAAAATATATTATTGAAACTTATGATAGTTGAGTAACCTGATGAGTCTAACAGAATGAAAATAAACAAAAGAAGTTGCATTTATATAACACTTTACACAATCTCAGGTTGTCCCAAAGTGCTTACAGCCAATGGAGTACCTTTGTAGTGCAGTCACTATTGTAAAGAAGGAAACATAGCCACCAATTTAAACACAGCAAGGTCCCACAAACAGCAATGAGATTAATGACCAGATAATCTTGCCTGAACACTGGGAGGAACGACCCAGCTCCTCTTTGAATAGTGTCAAGGGATCCTTTGTGTCCAGCAGAGAGGGTAGGTGGAGCCTTGGTTTACTGTACCATTTGAAAGATTGGAACCTCTCTCAGTACAGAACACCTTCAGTACTGCACTGGTACTGTTAGCCAGATTATGCGCTCAATTCCCTGGAGCAGCACATGAACCCACAACCTCCTGACTCCAAAGTGAGAGTGCTACCACTGAGCCATAGCTAATACCAAAATATAGTCTGAATTCTAAAGAAAAATTCATTGGGCTGGATTTTAAGGAGCCCTCGATGTCGGGATCCGTGGTGGGGTTGGGGATGGGTGCCTGAAGATGATCCTGGATGAGGCCTGCCACGGACCCCGACACCGGGAGGGCTCGGCCTGATCCTCCCGGTGGCTGCGGGGCACTGTGGCAGTTCCCCGCCCCCCTCCCCTCCTCCCGCAGCTCGACAGTGGGACTACAATCAGCGTATGCAAATGAATAAAATTATTACATTTGCATGTACTTACCCTTAATCTTGATGGCCCGCTGCGATCTTCGGCCCACCGGCCGGCACTCCCGCGCCTTCGGATCTCCATCCGGGGAAAAGAGGAGCAAGAATGGTGGGGAGCGGGGAAGGAAGCAAGTTTATTGGTGTAGAGGGTGGGGGATTGGGTCAAATAAACTCATGGGTGTAGGGGTTGGTAGGAAGGGTTGTACTTTAAACCTTGTACACTTTGAGGGTGGGGGTGAAGGTCAGATGGTAAAGGTAAGTATTTTTTGGGGGGGGGGAAGGGCAAATAATTAATTTCATTGTCGGGGGGGTGGGAGAGGGGCAAAAGAAATGTATTTATTTGATTTTATTGAATATTTCTTTAAATATTAAAATAAGCCAGTAGGGCTGACTGCCCTTTAAAAATGGTGATCGCGCCTGCGCACAGGCAGCTTATGTCATTTCTGGGGACGGGCAACCCGCCCCCTCCACGTGATCAGGGCAGCCCGCCCTGCTATTTAAATGAGCCGCCATTTTTATAAAATCCAGCCCATTGTGTTGCTTGATATGTATAATTAATTTTGGGGTTGCTGATCATGATGCAGCAAAGCCACCCCTAGTCCCTAACCACTTACGTTGTGTTCATTTTGTTCGCTTGTTTACTAAACTTTAATTCTGGTGCAGTTCAGTTACCCCTGGCTGCGGCAAACTTGTTCTTTGTTTTCTCTGACAAATGAACCCTATTTGGTATCCAAATAACATTCAGAAATTTTGATGCTTCGGGATATCTGGAAGTGGCCAGCCTGTTCTGAAGAATTACCTGATGATTATTTCTGTGTGCTGAAATATGTTTTCATATTTAGGAGGAAATTGAATCCTTGCAGAAGGAAATTGAAGAGCTTCGTGGCAAAAACCTGAGCCTGGAATCACAGCTGAAAACCGTCTTGGATCCAACGACAAAGTCATCTTCCAGCAAAGTTGATAATCCGAAGCAAAGCCCAACTGGACAGGACAGCGTCCCTGACTTAATCAGTCAGCAGGAATGGAAAGCCAAATTAACAGCAGCTACAGAGATCTACGAGAAAACAAAAGCTGATTTGGCTAAACTTAAAGAAGTAGGTATTTACTAAATGTTCTTGGTGATAAAATAGGGGCGGGAGAAATAGAGGGGTAGAAATCCCTCTCGGACGGTGGCACAAAACAGGCGGTATTGGATCAGCCAGCCGCTATATGCAGGGCCTTGTATTTAATTCCATTGACTGCAGTGGAACCAAATAACGGGCACTGTGCATTGGATACAATACCACCCGAGCTGACTTTCTACCCCCACAAGCATCCATTCGAAGTTGCTTTGAAGGAAAGAAAGAAAGTGCATTTCTCTAGTGCCTTTCACAACCTCAACACGTCCCAAAGTGCTTTATAACTAATGAAGTACATGTGAAGTGTAGTTACTTGTTGTAATGGAGGGTGGCAGCCAATTTACGCACAACAAAGTCCCACAAACAGCAGTGTGATGATTACATAGAAAGAAAACAGGCCATTTGGCTTAACCATTCCATGTTGGCATTTGTGTTCCATTCAAGCCTCTTTCTATCCTTCTAACTCTATTAATATTACCCTCTATTCCCATCTCACTCGCTGCTTATCTAGCTGCTCCTTAAATGCATCTATATTATTCGCCTTAATTACTCCCTTGGGAGAGAATTCCACATGCTCACCACTCTGGGTGAAGACATTTCTTTTGAATTCCTTATTTGATTTCTTGGTGACTGTCTGTCTAATATTGTTAGCCTCTGGTTTTGCTCTTCTCCACAAGTGGAAACAGTCTCTCTCAGCTGAATTTTATTGGCGCGCCACACATTGCGGCAACACGCTTTGAAGTCAATGGATTTCAGGCGCAGATGCGCTGTCGCCGACCCTCCGCGATATTTCACGCGGAGGTTCATTTGAATGGAGGGGGCGGAGCTCCCGCCCCCAATGGCATGGAGGGGCCGGCCATTCCGTCCCCGGCAATGGCGTCCAGCAACACCGCGCAGACACTGGTGCCATTTTTAAAGGGCTTCAAGCCCATCAATCTTATTTCAATAATTAAAGATGGCGCTTCACCAGAACTTCCCCCCAGCTTCAGAACCTTTGACCCTCAACCCCTTCCCATCATCCCCACAACCAATTTCAATATTTCTTTCCTCCTCCCGCCCTGAAATTTTTACTCCTCCCCTCCCCCCCCCACCAGCGTCACACCTTAGAAAGCTGTACGGAGTTCCAAAAGCGCAGGTCTTCCATTTGGCGACCGTAATATCGGCATGGGATGGCCGTCGGGACAGGGTAAGTTGATTTGCATGTTGTTTTAATATTTAAATGAAGGCCCCGCACTGAAGCCTTGCTGCCGCCACTGGTAAAATGCGGCGGGGCCTTCTCGCTGTCGGAGGCCGTGGTGGGCCGCTCCCGCAAGTATTTTACGGGCCCCCCCCCACCCCGCCACGACTCTTGACGTCGAGGGGCTGGTAAAATTCAGCCCTCTGTGTCCCCTTTATCAAAACATTTCATAATTTTAAAAATCTCTTGTTCGGTCTCCCTCAGCCTTCTCTGTTCACCCTTTCCAGACACACATAACCTTGCAGTCTGTTATCATCCTGTAAATCTTTTTTGTACCCTCTCCAGTGCTTCTGTAATCCCTTTTATAATTTGGCAGCTAGAGCTGCACACAGTGTCCAAGTGTTGTCTAACCAAGGTTCAATATAAGTTTAGCATAACTTCTCTGCTTTGCAATTCTATCCTGCTAGAAATAAACCTTTGTGCTTGGTTTGCTTTTTTATGGTCTTATTAACCTATGTCACAACTTTTAGTGATTTGTACTCTCAGATCTTCTTTTTATTTTACTACCCCATTTAGGTTCCTATTTTCTAAGTAATATGTGACCTCCTTATTTTTCTTGAATTTCAAAACATAAGTGTGAGGTTTATTTGCCAATTATATGCCCATTCTGAATGTTCATTCATGTTGTCTTATAATTTGTTGCAGGCTTCCTCAGTATTGACTGTCTTTCCCAATTTGGTGTCATTGCAAATTTAGAAATTGTGTTTTTGAGTCCACAGTCTGAACCTTTCACATAAATTGTGAATAACAGTGGTCCCAACACTGATCCTTGTGGGGGCCCCACTTCTCACCTTCTGCCACCCTGAACAGCTACTCTTAAGCCCTACCCTGCTTTCTGTCTTTCAGCAAGGTAGCTATCCATTCTGTTAATTGTCCCCTAACCACGGCCACTCTGCCCTTATTAATTAGTCTATTATTTGATATTTTATTGTAGTCCTTTTAGAAATCTAAACACATGACATCTTCTGCATTACCGTTGTCTACTCTCTTTGAAGAGGTAACAAAGAAATCAATGAGATTGGTTAAGTAAGACTTTCCCTTTTGAAATCCATGTTGACTATTCATTTCATTTTTGGTTCTTAGATGTTTTTCTATTTTCTGCTACAGCAAGGATTCTATTATTTTACCTATAACCAATGTTAAGCTAACTGCCCTATAGTTCCATAGACAGTGTACTGGTACCAGTGACCAGTGAAAAGGAACCCTTCTTTCTCACACCATCCCTTAAGCTACATTTTAACTCGCATGATCTATCTGTTTCTGTGTCACTTTGCACATGGCTCAGCCAATAATTCAGAAATTACCACCCTTGAGGTCCTGCTTTTTAATTCTGTCCCTAACTCCTGATACTCCCTCAGCAGGACCCCTACCTATGTCGTTTGTTCCAACATGGACCATGTTATGAACCTGGTCTTCCTGTAACGGTTAAATTTTAAACACACTGTTTTTAGTTCCCCCTTGGTGAATCCTTGATAACCGCTTTCCAATTATAAGACAAAGAAACCAGAACAAACAGGCTTTCTTAGGTTTAAAGAAGAAAAGTTGAAGTTTATTAAACTTATAAACTAATTTGGTTAACGTCTACGGATACACGGCGCGTCCACACTAACATGCATATGCAATACACACATGCAAATAGAGACAGAAAAGAGCAGAAGTAAAATAAAGTGGAAAAGTTTGAGGCAATATCTTTCGAGTTTTTGTTACGATTCTTCGAGCTCACTGTAGAGCCCTTGATTGTAGGTAGATCTTGCTTTGTGTTGGGGCCCAGTATTCTTCTTAAACCTTGTTCACTGTAGGAGACTTTTCTCTCTTGGGGTTCATGTGTCTTCAGTGGATTCACAGACTTGTGAGAAAGAGATGGGAGCAGACAGACAGGAGAGATCTCTCTGAGTTCAAACTGTTTGTACAATTCAGAAAAACCCAGGTTGCCAAGCAGGTTAGTCATGTGACTAACTGGTCTGACCACTTCTTGGATTACAGCAGTCTCTGGAATGCATCATCTTACACACAATACCTGGTGATCAAGGTCCATTGTGGGTTAAATGTGTGAGGGAATGGCCATTTGTCCTTCAATCACCGTCTGTTAATATGCAAATGTCTTTTCCAGCCATGGCTGATCTGTTTAACAAGTCCTTTCTTCATCCAATAACAGTTTAAAATCAATGTTCATGACAAAAATTAATGTGCCTCATTCCTGAGGAATGAAAGGATTTTTGTTTTGAGAACCCACTGTTAGCCTCAAGCACTGCTGGATTAAATACAGGGACTTGGACGCAGAGTGAAGCTTCGCCCTACCCTGCCATGACAATACGTCTCAGCCACACCACAGATGAGTGACTCTAATGCACAAATGACATTTTTCTGTTTCTCATACCAGCCGTCCTGTGGTCTCTTGGAATAAAATTCTCAATTGGTGCCAAATTAGGGTGTTGTTTGTGCTGTGTGTCCATGTAACAAGACATGCCAAACTCATTTTCATCCACTGGCAGCAGAAGGAGATTAATAATCCCGTAATTCCAACTTGCATTTGAATCCATGTCGCTCAAGATGAAAGGCCAGTGCCCATTCTCCATACCACCCAGTCCCTATGGTATTTAACTATGATCCTAATATTCAGCAGAACACACTGCCTGCAAAACCTTTACTACCAGCTAAGCATAGAGGTACAGGAGTCGCAGCATCTTTTCTGCCTGAACATCATGATTATGCTGTATGATCTTTGCTTTAGCTAACATACTTTTATTGAGTAAGAAGCAATTTTGAATACAACTATTATAAGTATATAGATGAAGTAACATTTTTTTGGCCTGTTTATATTTGTGCAACAAGATTAGAATAATGGACTCTGGAAAAAATAATCCAAAACATTGAAAAGCCTTTGCTGAGGTAACTAATGTAGGCTATTTAATAAATTGGGCTGGATTTTGCAGTCAGTGGCAAAGTAACAGCACTCACTACTAACCTTAAAGAAAGCTGCCCACACAGAGCGAGTGATCGCTATGGTGCGGATTTCCCCTTTCCCTACGTTGGTGTGAATCTGTAGCCAATTCAAGAGGACCTCTTCACCTCCAGTAACAGTGAGGTCATCAAGCAGGGCAGGAGATTTCTTCAGAGAAAATCATGTTTAACTAACTTGCTGGAATTTTTTGAGGAGGTAACAGAGAGGGTTGATGAGGGCAATGCTGTTGATGTGGTGTACATGGACTTCCAAAAGGCATTTGATACAGTGCCACACAACAGACTTGTGAACAAACTTGTAGCTCATGGAATAAAAGGGACGGTAGCAATATGGATACGAAATTGGCTGAGTGACATGAAACAAAGAGTAGAGGTTAATGGATGTTTTTCGGGCTGGAGGAAGGTTTGTCGTGGAGTTCCCCAGGGATCAGTGTTGGGATCCTTATTAATGACCTAGACCTTGGTGTACAGGGCACAATTTCAAAGTTTGCAGTTGATACGAAACTTGGAAGCATCCTCAACTCTGAGGAGGTTAGTGTAGAACTTCAAAAAGACATAGACAAGTGACAGATGAAGTTCAATGCAGAGAAATGTGAAGTAGTTCATTTTGGTAGGAAGAACATGGAGAGACAATATAGAATAAAGGGTACAATTCTAAAAGGGGTGCAGGAGCAGAGGGACCTGAGCGTATATGTGCATAAGTCATTGAAGGTGGCAGGACAGGTTGAGAGAGTGGTTAATAAAGCATACATTATCCTGGGCTTTATTAATAGGGGCATAGAGTACAAAAACAAGGAAGTTATGTTGAACTTGTATAAGACACTAGTTCAGCCTCAGCTGGTGTATTGCATCCAGTTCTGGGTGCTGCACTTTAGGAAAAACATGAGGGCATTGGAGAGAGTACAGAAAAGATTCATGAAAATGGTTCTAGAGATGAGGAATTTCAGTTATGAAGATAGATTGGAGAAGTTAGGACTGTTTTCCTTGGAGAAGAGAAGGCTGAGAGGTGATTTGATAGAGGTATTCAAAATCATGAAGGGTCTGGACAGAGTAGATAGAGAGAAACTGTTCCCACTCATGAAAGAATCGAGAACGGGGGGACACTGATTTAAAGTATTTGGTAAGAGAAGCAGAAGTGACGTGAACATTTTTTTAAAGGTCTGGAATGCGCTGCCTGAGAGTGTGGTGGAGGCAGGTTCAATTGAAGCATTCAAAAGGAAATTAGACAATTATATGAAAAGGAAGAAAGTGCAGGGTTATAATGAGAAGGCAGGGGAATGGAACTGAGGGAATTTCTCTTTCAGAGAGCCAATGCGGACACTATGGGCCGAATGGCCTCCTGCACTGTAACGATTCTGTGAAGAGGCCACTCACATTGAAGTAAGCTCTCAGACAGAAAACCAGGAAGATTAAAGTACTGAATCCCTTCACTTCTTTAAATTTTTATCTTTTTACAGGTGGCAAAATAAAGATTAGGATGTACAGTTGGGATTAAAATAGAAGATAAAATATCAACCTTAAAATAAAAAAAGTGGAATTTCTTGTAATGGAGAAAGATGATATTCAACAAATATGAAATTACTCTTTCACGATTAGTGAGGCTATTAATCAGTAATTCTGAACTTAGTAGTTTAGTTTAGTTTAGAGATACAGCACTGAAACAGGCCCTTCGGCCCACCGAGTCTGTGCCGACCATCAACCACCCATTTATACTAATGCGTCGCTAATCCCATATTCCTACCACATCCCCACCTGTCCCTATATTTCCTTCCCACCTACCTACACTAGGGGTAATTGCTAATGGCCAATTTACCTAACAACCTGCAAGTCTTTGGCACCATTAAAAACCCAGTTACACCTCTTTCAACAAGAAGTAACTTTTTCAAGGTTTTTAGCGAGACTAAGGGTAGGCGTTCTCGCCAGTTTAATGATTTCCCATTGATTGAAGTGTTGGGGGAGTGGACGCAACAGCGCACCCTCTGTAGAAATCACTGACACCAGCTTCTGGATTTCCATGTTTAAGTGCACTTGTGCAGATTCCGGAAGGTTCTGTCAATTTCAGAGGAGTAATGAGGAAAAACACTGACGTTTCACTCTCATTACTATTGCAAAATTCAAGCAATTATATAATCATACAGCAGAGAAGGTGGTCAATTGGCCCATTGTTCCCCCACTGAAAGAGCTTTAATTCACTGGATTAGTTAGTTCCTTGTTTAGTATCTGCACAGACCCATTCTCATCTTTTTCTTTTCCTGGCTGTACCTAGCTTTTATCCCTATAGAACTTAATGAAAACTGGAAATTAATTTGCCTTTTGAACACTTCGGTTGAGTGAATGCGCCAGGTGGCACTGTGTCTCACAACTTCGTAACTCCCAGGAGTGAAGTGGTTACTTAAGTTGTATTTAGATCAGAATTACCATAGCTTATTTTTTTTCCCCTGATTGTCTTTTCGCTTGCAGAGATTTTCCACATCCACTCTGTATCGATTCTTTTCATGAAGTTAAAATCTCCCCTCCGTCATCTGTTGTTCTAATGTGAATAGTCTTGACCTCTCTTAGCCTCTCCTTTTATAGCATCATGGTTTTAAGATGTGGAAAATCCTTGGTACCAAGGTTCGGGTCCCAGGAAAGCCAGGATTAATTGCGTTTCACAACATGCAAACTTCTAGTACACAATCCTATAGGATTCTATTCTAAAGTAAGCATTAGAGCTTTCTCAGAAAGTGAGTAAATTGTGCTGTCCTTTCATCCGGTTCTGTTGATGAAAACTGAATTCTGCACCAACTTTTATTGAAAAACTGGAGTGTGTTCCTGGACCACAAGAAGCATTAACCTCTTTCTCAAATGGTGACTGCTTGATTTTGTGCATTTGAAGCAATCTGTTGTTGAATCTTAGATTCGATCAGTTTACACAGCTGCCATTTTCCTTCTTGATTTGTGTGTGTACATTTTAAACCTGTTTTTACTTGGTTGAGGTCATTATTTAGGGCACTGCCTGAAAGAAGTAACTGCACCAAATGTTGAAGGGTATCCTCATTAAAATGTAAACAGTTGAAATTACCTGGGAGCTGAACCAGTCACAATTGTTGTGCTGACTTTAGTCAATCTCGCTCACTCTGACAGGCTTCCACCTAATTCACGTCATTCCAGTAAAGAAGTTTAAAAATATTCAAGAAATCAATAAATGCATTAACTGTGTTAATCATTGTTCCTTTCTAACGAGAGGTGGATATGGTGAGATTCCACCCAAGATATTGAAAAATGCTGATGATCCTAAGGGGACCACATAATAGTGGTGTTTTGTAGCTGATCTTTATTAGCCCATAAAGGAATGCAGAGATTTAAGCCAGAGTTGAAACACCCTCAGAATAAGACCTAGAACATGTATTTTCTTTTGAGAAGTCCTTTACATATCATCTCTTTTTATGAAGGAAGGTGGTTGTCTGTTGTGCAACTTGTATTTACACTTCAGGGATTGTCTTTTGGCATAAACTTCAGTCTAATGTGACATGAAACCTAAATTAATGCTTCTCCTCCTTTCCTAATAGCTGCCGAGGAGCAATTCTGTTGATGCATGTGCATTGTCATTGCGTACTATTCTCAAATCAGTTAGTTGTGCAAGAAACATGATTTCAGCATTAGAGTATTCCCTTAATGTCTAGCTACTGGCTCTCAGCCACCAATAGAGTATTAAAAATATATTCTGCATCTTGCTGTAAAATATTCATTTGTAAAATCTAATTAGTTCAAATTAAAATGGTGATTTTTGAGTCTGCCTTAAAAGTACATCCTGTCCCTTTGTTACTGGCACAGAGCCTCTTGTATTGAGTCTTAAAAACATTTGGAAAGGTGTGCGTGCATGTCACTGGCATCGAACATGGTAATTTTATTTTGATATTGAAATGTTTAGTACAAAAGCTCTGCTTTGATAGACCCCTTGAGCGTTAATAATAACCGTTGAAGCCTTCAAACATTTTTTTTCTTCCTCAGGCACACCAAAAGCTTCGTGTTCAAAATGGTGATCTTGTGAGAGAGAATTTGCATCTGAAGGCTGAGGTTGTTAGCAGATCTCCACAAAAGTATGTACAATTACTGTGTTAAAAGAGCAAGACAAGTAACAATGTGACCTGTATCTACTTTCTCTAATCCCATGGAAATTGTTAGCAAGGTGACTGTGACCATTAATCATCTTAACACATTTTATATGTGTTGTTTTTGATCGGTTAAGGCTTCAAACAGGAAAGTTGGAAATTAGGAAATTTAAATAGTTAACTTAATATTTGCAAACTAATGGCTTTGAATTCTCTTGAGGCTTGCATGGCCATCATAACCAGGACTTAATGCTCACTGGCCCCAGGCACTCCTAAGTTCATTAGAATTCCCACAGTATTGGATTTTTGCAAGAAGCCTACACATTATCAGTGCAAGGGAGATATCCACCAGGTGGGGTGCAAGGAAATTGTGTAGGCCAGCCACTGTGGACTTGGGTTCTGCCAAAGAATCTTCATGTGAAAGAACTGACTCTCTTTCAAGAAAGCTGCTTTCCTTACAGTAGGCTGTTGTAAAATGATAGCTACCATTCCAGATTTGTTGGTCCCCACTTCTGTAATCTGGCAAGAACTACATGGCTGCTTTATGCTGCTTTACAGTCATTACGGGTAGTAGAGTTAGTGGGAATTCCAGATGGCATCATCCCACCAGTCACATCCCTTCCCCTGATGTCACCATTGAAGGGATTGGTGCAAGAACCACCCAACTCCTCTGCTGTAGTAAGCACTGTTGCAGCTGAAAGAGAGTAGACACTTGGCCAAAAGGGTTTCCAACCAGTCTCTACCCTACTCACCCTGATAGCGGTTCCGTTTGCTAAAACTCTTAAGCAAATTTGGGACCAATAAACCAACTTGCTAAGCCTGATTTGAGCATAGCAAACGTGTAATTTAAGGTGAAATGGAAGTAAGCAGAACATGGATGGAGGTATTTTGTGTGGATGTAGGCTTAGCAAGTTTAATTAAATATGTAATCTTTAAAATGTTTAAATTCTCAATATGATGCTACCAATAATCCCAAAATCTTTGTGCTGCATATTTATTGGGGGACCCTCTTCTTTGTCCTGACCACCAAAACTCATAACTGAGATTGCAGTAAAAAAGTGCCTATTAAATACCTTGAAACTGCAGTTACATAAAGTTCAGGTGTCATACGTACTTCAGCTATCCTGACCAATGTCGCTCAATTTATTCAGTTGAAACTGCAGCTGACTAAATTTTTGGCTTCACTGGAAACAATTAGTTGACGGATGCCACAAAAAAATTGTATGGAATTTGTAGGGTCATTCTATATGTTTGTACCCACGTGTGGAGCTTCACCTGGAGTAGCATTGGTGATGTGCCCAAGGGCAGTTTCTCTGCTCTTTTCTCCATGCCTCACAGTCCTGCGCTTTCCTCTTCAGTTGCTTGTAAGAGCTTCCCATTTTTTAACTTCAGTGCAAAATTAGTAATATGTTGAGGGAAAAAGTACATGAGGTGGTTTCGCTTTGCCTTCCTTATGTGTGCTTTAAGGGAAACACAAGTCCTCTTCCTGAAAGATCCTCTGTCTGTAAGCAGCCATTTACCCTGAGGTTCTAGCTCTTCCGCCATCACCACTGAAAATTCGCTGGTTCTGTCATTGGCCATGGCTTGTAACTCTGACCCTCGGACCCTTACCTGAGCCTGGGCAGACTTGTAAAAGGGCACTGCTGATGGGGATAAAATGATAATGTGCTATCTGATCCCCCTTGTGTGGCTTTAACTATTTTTATTTTACTGTCAAAACATAAACACAGCTCTAAAATGTATAAGATCATTGTGATTGCCTCTTATTTTGCAGCTAGTTATTATCCATAGCATTTTATATTTGCTAAGCTCATCCCTACTGGGCTGGACATTAGCCCATTAGCTCCTTAGTTGGAGTGCTCACATCTGCTGAGAGAACTATTCTGATCAGCAGTCCATGCAAAACAAATTTTAAACTGCTGTCTTTATGTGCGCGCAGAAATTCCCCTGATATCTGGGAGCTCTGCCATGTTCTTCGTAGCTGTTGAGTGGCACGTCAGCCCAGTGCATTTATTGAACCAAAATCAAGGCATAGGAAGCAATTCTAAGGCATTGACATACTACCTGATGGCGATTGTCATACCTTCTGCATTCTCCACATTATAGGATTATAGTCTAAATTTTTGAAAAGCCATACACTGACTACACACATAAAAATAGTCATGTCTTTAAAGAATTGGCAGTGCTGCATGTCCTCTCTTACCCCTGTATAAAGGACCTGCCCAAGGTACCAGTTGCTTTTCTCCCGGCTAACGGTTCTTTGCTCTTACATGATATCTCTTGTCAAAAATTTGGAATAAAGTCTAAATCCTCCTTAAGGTATGGCTTGGATGATTCAGCTTTTCTGTTCATTTATCTGACCCGCTCTGAGGCTTTTGTGTCTTTGTGTTTCCCAGGAGGCCTAAGTTGTCTGCAGTGGTTATCACTGGCTAATGAATATTGTACTAGGCTGTCTTCTTCAGGACAAGCTTACAAGAAAAGCTATGCTTTTAACCCAAATGGTGACACCATTGATGGCTCTGTAGAAAATAAGTGAAACAACTAAAAACAATAAGAATTAGCATGTGATGGCGTGGAATGTTACCTGGTGATCAGTGTGTGCCCCAACTGAGCTGTGGCCATAAATATCTTCTTTGGATTGTTCCATGCAATACAATGTCTGCATCAAAACAAATTGTGTTTTCATAGTTTGTTTATTTATTTAGAGATACAGCACTGAAACAGGCCCTTCGGCCCACCGAGTCTGTGCCGACCATCAACCACCCATTTATACTAATCCTACATTAATCCCATATTCCTACCACATCCCCTCAATTCCCCTACCACAGTGGCGCAGTGGTTAGCATCGCAGCCTCACAGCTCCAGGGACCTGGGTTCAATTCTGGGTACTGCCTGTGTGGAGTTTGCAAGTTCTCCCTGTGACCGCGTGGGTTTTCGCCAGGTGCTCCGGTTTCCTCCCACAGCCAAAGACTTGCAGGTGATAGGTAAATTGGCCATTGTAAATTGCCCCCAGTGTAGGTAGGTGGTAAGGAATATGGGATTACTGCAGGGTTAGTATAAATGGGTGGTTGTTGGTCGGCACAGATTCGGTGGGCTGAAGGGCCTGTTTTAGTGCTGTATCTCTAAATAAATAAATAAAAAAGCTGTGGATGCTGGGACAGTTGGGACTTCCAAGACCGAAGATTGATAGATTTTTGATGGTAAGGGTATCAAGGGATATGGAGCTAAGATGGGCAAATGGGGTTGAGTTACGGATTAACCGTGATCTAATTGAATGGTGGAAAAGGCTCGAGGGGCTGAATGGCCTACTCCTGTTCCTAGCTGAAAGGAACAGCTAACCGTGTTGCCAGCATTGTTCAGGACAGTGGTAAGTACAGTAAGACTCCGCTGCTAAGGGGAGTGTTAGCGAACAGAGATCTGTGCTGAGAAATCACTAGCATCACATGCCGAAGCTTTGACAACTTCAGTTGACATGATGCTCATCAGTGTCTGACAAAGCGGATGTTGTAATTGCACCGGCCAGTATCCATTCACTCTGCACAATGCAGAAGCCTTATTTTGCATCAGGAAGTTATTCGTAATGAATGCTATTTGAATTCTGGCAGATTACACCTACCCCATTCTAGGAAGTAACTATTGGTTCAGCAACATGGGACTCCCCTCAGAAAGGGAACTCTCAGCTAAGAGTTCTTTGCACTGTCCAGGACTGTACTGTAGGATAAACTTTGATGCTGTTTGACAATGATCATCTTTTGGTATATACTCCTTCAAGGATCATCCAAATAAACTGCAAATACCCCTTTAAGGGACGCTGGGAAGTTTTCTAGACTATAACCCAAGCTCTGTACTCTGAACAACTAGTAATGTTTCTGCACTTGCACAGATACGACCACTTTATTCTCAATGTGTACTGGGGTTAAACTTTTGGGACCACCAGACTCCATTTAAGAAAGTTTGAGGAAAATACAACGAATCTGGCATCCATTCCTGGAGAATATGCCAGGGAATTAAAGTCGAGTATTTGGCCAACTTGACCTATTAAGCAAAATTGTCCATGATGTGGC
This sequence comes from Heterodontus francisci, assembly GCF_036365525.1. Taxonomy (NCBI): domain Eukaryota; kingdom Metazoa; phylum Chordata; class Chondrichthyes; order Heterodontiformes; family Heterodontidae; genus Heterodontus; species Heterodontus francisci. The sequence goes on along the minus strand of NC_090376.1, from coordinate 133,770,164 downwards.
AGCAACAAGAGCCATGCTCCTGCCCATGGTGGAGCAGAATGCAACCCCATAATCGGTGGAAAGCAATGGGTTTGCTCCAGAATCTACACCTCTTCACTGGAGGTTGAGGACCAGATTCCCTCAAGGAGCAATAGGGAGGTCATGAGGAATTACCCAAGGGCAAATTCAAAGAGTAAAGCTCCAAATATGCAGTGTTTGTACTAGCATTGCCCAATCCTCAGTGCAGTATTTCTAGAGGTCTGTGACCAAGAGTAGTTTTCCTTTCAACAGCCTTCAGGTAGGTAAGGTGGATGTGGAAAAGATGTTTCCTCTTGTGGGGGAGTCCAGAACGAGGAGGCACTATTTTAAAATTAGGGGTCACCCTTTTAGGACAGAGATGAGGAGAATTTTTTTTCTCTGAGAGGGTTATGTGATGTTGGAACTCTCTACATCAGAAGGTGGTGGAGGCAGGGACATTGAATATTTTTAAGGCGGGGGTAGATAGATTCTTATTAGGGAAGGGAATCCAAGGTTACCGGGGGTAGATGGGAGTGTGGAATTCGAGACACAAACAGATCAGCCATGATCTTATTGAATGGCAGAGCAGGCTAGAGGGGCCGAATGGCCTACTTCAGCTCCTAGTTCGTATGTATTGTAAGTACATTTTACATAACTTCTCGTGTCCATATTCCTATACATTACAGTATACAAAGGTCTAGGCCGATGTACTAAATGGTATATTGATCTGCAGACTAACATGGCTGCATTCAGAATTACTTCCTCAAAACTGCAGTTCACATAAGGAAAAATATAGTATGCAAACATTAAGGCAGACTAAATGATTGACCTGGCTGTTGAAGGATAAAAATTCTTAGACCAGGGTGTCCCGTCTGTGTCTCATTCTTACAGAGTGCTTTATTCCGAGAGCTTATAACACAAAAGGGAAAGTGTTTGTGCACTGGTATTCCGAGCTAGTTATATATACCTCATATAATATCACACATACTGCATTATCCCCATCTTTTAGTTTAAAACCTATTTAGGTTTCATGTTGCAGCTAGTTCAGTCTTTTATGACCAATTTATGTTACGATCATTAAGAGGGCACTTATTAATATCTCATTATCCAAGCTGTTAGTTATGACCAGTCATAATTAGTTTTCAACTGGAATTTTGTGTTCTTCACAAGTTAATATATCCACTATTCAAACCTCTTTGAATGTTTGAACTTACTTGAAAAAGGCACTCTTCATGTTGTTTTGGCTCTGAAAATGACTGAGCTGCAAACACTTACTGCTCTGTGGTGTGGGCAGCCGATCTGGTTCCCCGCCCACCCCTAGGAAATGTTCCCTGGCAGTGGGAATACGTCAGGGAGTTGTCCCAACTCGTCTTACACCGCACTCGCCCACCAACACCCCCCCCCCCCCCACCCCCCCAACGACCCTGCGCCCATTTTCCTGGCTACCTCTCTAGCCTCTAACCCCATGTCCATGGGCTGGGAAAACCCAGGCCACTGTTTCCAATATGTAAATGCCTGCAGAGTCCCAAGTCTTTCAAAACAATTTAGACAGTCTTGACCATTTGTTTCTTGTGTTACAAGGACCCAAGGCAAATTGGTGATGAAGGAGTACATAGCCAAATTGATAAGTCAGTGTTTTCTGCCCTGCTAACATCCTGCACTTGTTCCACCTGTTCTGCTATTGCTTCTTTGCATCTCTCCAGTGGGTTTCAATTTATAGCAAATATCGTAAGGCTGCCAGATGAAGCAATCCTCGCATACATACTGGCAATTACTCTCTCAATTTAGCTGCAGCACTTAACAGGGCCTTTGAATGATTACTCCTGAGAGCTACTGCAAGGCTCCTACTCAAGACTGTGCCCCTAAAGCTTTACTACTTTGCTAAGCTGCTTCAGTTTGTGAACAGTGCGGAATGAAGATGAAAGATAATTTGCCACTTTGTAGGGTGGTCTTCATCCTTGAATCATGTGCATCCTCCAGAGACTCACCCATCCAACCCTGCAGAATGGCATGGATATAATTTTGGGGTTTCATGCAAAATGGTTTGCTAGTTTCAATTTTGCTTTGGCCAAAATGAATTGACTCAGTGGCACTTTATATAAATGCAGGAGTAAGATACCAGAGCTGGCTATCTGAAGAATCATCAAGACATTTTTATCTGTATGCTTAGGTTTTCTCAGAATTTATCAAGCCAGGCTATACTTCTGTGCTGTGTGAAGGGTGAAAAACATTTTGCAAAATGTTTGGGGTAACAAGGGGTTTGTTTTTAACGGGGAATTCTGATGTGTTGACATATATCCTAAAGTAGTTGTTTAAATTTAATAACCATTTTAGTTTTTAAAAATAATCTCCCAGCAACTCTTCATTATCAGTCAAGTTGATTGGAAAGATGCACTAATGCATCGAATAAGGAGCTCATTTTGTGGGTGGTATTCACATCTCTTCGCTTAGGAAAGTAGGCTTTTATCAATTTACAGTGAAGCAATATGCCAATCATTTACAATGCTCTTAGTAAAATTTTGAGTTCTGCTTTCAGAGTGGAGTATTAAGCCTGATTTATAAACCGCATTTTAAAGCAGTAATTGTTTGTTGATGGAATGTGCAATTAATGACCATTATCCTAAGCAAAGAGTACACTACAACTAACGTGATTATTTAAGTGGAAAATTGAGATGCAGATTTAACATCAGAAAAAGTGATCAGTCCAGTAGTTTGAATTATGCTGTAAGACTTTTATTGCTAAACTTATAAGTTGCTCTTAATTATCAGTTCTGCAATTAGAGAAACATGCTCCAGAATAGCCTTATTACTTGAAGTTTCACCAACAAAATATCTCTTGTAGCCAATATTAAAGCAGGAAAAAAATCCACGCTCCTGATGAGCATTGTTTCTGGAACTTTCCAAACTCGTATCACTTAGGAGCTCTATGGTTGGCAGAGAGACACATGTTGCTAGATTTTACTGTTAAATTAACTATGCTATCCTGATCTCTGAATTTAGTTTTGTTTTTAAATCAAATATAAACCTTTCTTCTCAGTTAAATGACCTGAGCTCATATAGTTACCCAAAGTTTTGATTTTCATAGATCTTGTAATCAAACTAATATGTGATGATGCTTTGTTTCGATGTTGCATCAAGGAATGATAGCAGTAATGATGTTACTGATTTTTTTAAATAGACTATAAGCAATACTACCCGATATGTGTTTTGCTTTTTACACTGGAGGTCCTGGTCAGGGACATCAGCTCAGAACTGGTTGCTCACAAAGCCATTCTTCTACTTGTTACCAATTCACGCATCTATAAATTCTGTATGATTTCAGATTTGGAAGATTCACAGTGGCTGCTCTTCAGTCAAAGGTGGAACAGTATGAACGTGAGATGAAACGTCTAAAAAGGGCATTGGAACGAAGTGACAAGTACATAGAAGATATGGAGTTCCAGATTGAACAACTGAAGAGAAAGAGTGAGGAAAAAGAGAACGAAAGTGGGAAACTCCACCCAGAATTACCATCTGTTTCGCTACTGGATGGAGAAAATGGAAGGAGAGAACTCCGGAATCATCGTGATGACGCCAAGGAGAACAGGATCGCAGCCATGAGGAGAAGCCTCAGTAATATTGAGCAGCCATTAGTCAACCAGTTAGATGATGCTGTATCAACCTCTTTTAGCTTCTCTTGTCAGCAAAGTTTAAGTGGAACAATGTCTGATTCAGTTCCAGTAAGCAGGGTCCCTGCTGATAATGGACTTCTAACAACAGCAACTGTTGAGAATGATGCTTTGTGTGTGTTCCAGAAGACTAAGGAGAAGGAAGAGCGACACTCCCCACCCAAAGATGAGAGTGAGATACAATTTGAACTTCCTAGTCCTTGTACTCCATCCACATCACTTGGTGCTCTCCACCTTCACAGTACAGATGATGAAGTAAGTCCCCTGATGAAAATGAGAAATGGAGGAAAGAAGTTGACCCACTTAAGAAAGCTTTGTTTTGATGATGCTGGTTGGAGAAATGTGTGTTCTGAAGAGCAAATATTACCAAAGCAAAATGTTGATTTCAATAGTATGCCGAATGCAGAGTTCACCTCCAGTGGCCTGACATTTTGGGATACTTGTCAACCTCTTCCTACTGAAAGTGGCCATAAAAGCACCCTAAAGAAAAACTTGCAGACTTCTCAATCTGAAGACCCCATGGCCGAATTAGAGGCCAAAATACCAAGTTTAATAGGTGGTCCAGTTACTGATGTTTCTTGTTTTCTTGAATGCAGCAGCAATGTACGTTCAAGAACATCCAGTGAAACGTCAATGGATGCAGCCTACCGGGAAAAGATATCTGAGCTGGACTTCATGTTAGATGAAACAGAGAACCTTAAGAATCCTCAATGCTCCCTAATATCTGAAGATCTCTCTGACCTTGACATGTCTTTAACGTCGGATCTGGTGCAGTGCGCTGAACTTTTGAATGAAGCTGAAAAAAGACTAGAACAAAAAAAGCGACAAAACCAGCTATGTGCTCCTGCCTCGGATACCACAGATAAGATAGCAAATAATGATGGGCTAAGTCCGGTTTCATTGCCCATAGTTCCTCCAGTTGCTTTGAATATCAAAAAAGAATCCTTGTCTTCAGAAGAGGAAACGCCTTTCCAGAGTAGTTTTAGTTCCCCTTTTCTTTCAGTATCTTCTGACTTATCTGGCCTGCATCATAAGAAACCATCTTTATGGAACAATTGTTTAATGCCTGAAAATGACAAAATGCTGAAAGCAACTAACAGATGCCAGACTAGTAAAAGAAAACCACAGAGATATGGTGAAGATTTAGCCAGTCCATCTAAATCTTCAAAAAAATGATTTCCAAATTGAAACCCTTATTGCAGTTAGAATTTTTTTTCTCAGTGGAATTTTCAAACCATCTGATCATCATTTGTCGCCTTTGTTACAAGTGCCATCTTATGAAGTATTATTTAGCGCAGCACAACCAAATGTTCAGCATAAGAAAACCCAGTGGGTACAGATTTTCTGCTTCTGCATTCATTAGCCCATGATTTTCCTCTGATTAAATGGGCAGAAAATGATGGTTTGAGGAGTGCAGTAGCAAAATACCTGGTCTAATGTGTCAAACACAATTTAACTGTTAAGCATCACAAGGCTGCTGAGACTTGACTTTGTTTTTGATACCATATCTGTCTAGCAGTAAATCTATCTTGTTTTCCATTTTTAGATTTACGCTAAGCAAGGAATCCAGTGCCATTTTTTTGAAACTGGAGTACAACTTACTTACCAAAGTTAATGATGGAACTGTAAGGTTAGTACAGGCAAGTGAGGATGGAAAAAATGCAGCAGCAAAAGCTTAGACTTTGTATATGGAAAACTTGCTGAGAAAATGTAGACAGACGCTCAATGTTTAAAAGTGGTACACTTGCGGTTTTGCTCGCTATAGCTGTAATGCAAATGAAGAAATTCTAAAGAGTTGGAGGAGAGTTGAACATATTCATAAAATTCTTGTGTTCATCCATTTTTTAGTCAAATCACGAGATAGAGTTGGAATGCTGCCAACGGTATTGTTTTGAGTTGGCATCCAAACATAACGTTTTTAAAATCTGGCAAACTTTATAAAAGAAATTATCTTCTCCTTTGTGGGTCAATCAACTAATTTTGAATGTAGCACCCAATTAAGTTTGCTCTGATTTGAGGTGTGTAAAGACCTTGACTGTGCTTAATCTGCATATTCCATCTACTAATATGCTTCAGAGATTAATCCTTCAAAAGCAGTAATGGTTTGGAACACTTTGCTAAATGGAGAGTATCCCACTGTTACAATAATGCTGCAGACTTCCTTCCCTCTCATCCAGTTTTGAGCTTAATAGTGAATGAACTTTGAATCAACAAATGTTAGCATTTCATCCACCTTTCAAAGGGCTTAGTGGAAAGGATATCTCACAGAACAAAGGACTTTGAGTAGTGAGATTGAGGTTGCTTCATCCTTCAGTCAACTAAGCACAAAGTGGTAATGGTGACAGTTAAGGGCATCTAACCCACCTGCTGATGGTAGCTGCATGAATTAAAGGAAGAGGGGAGAATGATAAGAAAATTCTCTGTACTTAATAGGGACTCTGGAATATAAGGAGACTATTTTAATTTATTTTTATAAAGTAGACTCTTCCAGCAGAGAAATGAACTGTCCAAAATGTGATCTTTTGCTAAATCCTATTTCCCCCAATGTTGCTCTCCAGTTCTGGGTTTATTTTTTGGTTGATCATTTAAAGCATTGTGTGGAAATATTTAAAAAAAAAAAGTTGTCTATTTGTTACTTGTCTTTGTGTGTTTGAGAAATGTATTTTCATTGATTTAACATTTGTTATTTCCTGTATATGTCTGCAACAGTAGATGAAAAGTGAGGGAAAAGTTCAATTTTCGACTGTGATAAGTTTATACAATAAAGCTCTTTTCAAAAATGTCATCACTGTTATGTTTCAGTTCAGGTTTTCTCTCAACACTTCATTCGTGTTAGTGGCAAAGAGACAGTTTCTGTAAGCACACCACAAGTCCCTTTGCTAACCTCTCCATGGATCCTTGTATCTGACCGGGAGATGGCGGCACAGTGGTAATGTCATGGAACTAGTAATCCAGAGGCCTAGGCTAATGCTCTGAGGACATGGGTTCAAATTCCACCAAGGCAGCTGGTGGAATTTAAGTTCAATTAATTAATAAAAATCTGGAATTGAAAGCTCGTCTCAGTAATGGTGCCATAAACCTATCATTAATTATGGTAAAAACCCATCTGGTTTACGAATGTCGTTTAGAGAAGGAAATCTGCCATCCTTCCCTGGTCTGGCTTACATATGACTCCAGACCCACAGCAATGTGGTTAACTGTCCTCTGAAATGGCCTCTGAAAGGGCAATTAGGATGGCCTTGCCAGCGCCGCTCACATCCCATGAATGAAAAAAGTGCCCTGAGTGGTATAGAATGCCACTGTGCTAACAGTTATCGCTTCTTCTTTGGCCTCTTTGTCTTGAGAGACAATGGCTAAGTGCCTGGAGGTGGTCAGTGGTTTGTGAAGCAGTGCCTGGAGTGGCTATAAAGGCCAATCCAAGAGTGACAGACTCTTCCACAGGTGCTGCAGATAAAATTGGTTATCGGGGCTGCTACACAGTTGGCTCTCTCCTTGCGCTTCTATATTTTTTCCTGCCAACTGCTAAGTCTCTTCAACTCGCCACTCTTTAGCCCTGCCTTTATGGCTGTCCGTCAGCTCTGGCGATTACTGGCAACTGACTCCCACGACTTGTGGTCAATGTCACAGGACTTCATGTTGCGTTTGCAGATGTCTTTAAAGCGGAGACATGGACGGCCAGTGGGTCTGATACCAGTGACGAGCTCGCTGTGTGTCCTTGGGGATCCTGCCATCTTCCATGCAGCTCACATGGCCAAAGCATCTCAAGCGTCGCTGGCTCAGTAGGGTGTATATGCTGGGGATGTTGGCCACCTCGAGGACTTCTGCATTGGAGATACGGTCCTGCCACCGGATGCCAAGGATTCTCCGGAGGCAGCGAAGATGGAATGAATTGAGACATCGCTCTTGGCTGACATGCGTTGTCCAGGCCTCGCTGCCGTAGAGCAAGGTACTGAGGACACAGGCTTGATACGCTCGGACTTTTGTGTTCCGTGTCAGTGCGCCATTTTCCCACACTCACTTGGCCAGTCTGGACATAGCAGTGGACACCTTTCCCATGCGCTTGTTGATTTCTGCAACGAGAGACAGTTTACTGGTGATAGTTGAGCCTAGGTAGGTGAACTCTTGAACCACTTCCAGAGCATGGTCGCCGATATTGATGGATGGAGCATTTCTGACATCCTGTCCCATGATGTTCATTTTCTTGAGGCTGATGGTGAGGCCAAATACGTTGCAGGCAGCCACAATCCTGTCGATGAGTCTCTGCAGATACTCTTCTGTGTGGGATGTTACTGCAGCATCGTCAGCAAAGAGGAGTTCCCTGATGAGGACCTTCTGTAGTTTGGTCTTCACTCTTAGACGGGCAAGGTTGAACAACCTGCCATCTGATCTTGTGTGGAGGAAAATTCCTTCTTCTGAAGACTTGAACGCATGTGAGAGCAGCAGTGAGAAGAAAATTCCAAACAGTGTTGGTGCGAGAACGCAGCCCTGTTTCACACCACTCAGGATAGGAAAGGGGTCTGATGAGGCGCCGCTATGCTGAATTGTGCCTTTCATATTGTCATGGAATGAGGTGATGATACTTAGTAGCTTTGGTGGACATCCGATCTTTGCTAGTAGTCTGAAGAGACCACGTCTGCCGACGATGTCAAAGGCTTTGGTGAGATCAATGAAAGCAACGTAGAGGGGCATCTGTTGTTCGTGGCATTTCTCCTGTAGCTGGCGAAGGGAGAACAGCATCTCAATGGTGGATCTCTCTGTTCGAAAGCCACACTGTGCCTCAGGGTAGACACGCTCTGCCAGCTTCTGGAGCCTGTTTAAAATGACTCGAGTGAAGACTTTCCCCACTATGCTGAGCAGGGAGATTCCACGGTAGTTGTTGCAGTCACCGCGGTCACCCTTGTTCTTATAGAGGGTGATGATATTGGCATCGCACATGTCCCTGATTTAGTCTTGAGGGGGGCGATCTTCCTGCTGGTTGGCCCTAAAGCTCTCAATGCCATCATACATTCCTCTGATGTTTCCGGTGTCGGAGGCCAGCTGAATACGACTGCATGGGTGTTGCCAGTAGTCATTTGCGCAGCACCTGGCTGTTCTTTGTGCAGCGCTTCTGGCTGCTTTAAATGCTATGGATGTTGACTCGCTGGGGGCTTTCTTGTAGTTCAGCAGTGCAATGCACTTAGCGGCTATGACAGGTTCCAGCTCTTCAAAGTGAGATGGAAACCAGTCTGCCATCTGCTTCACACCTTTGCCATAGGTGGTCATTGCTGAGTCATAGATGGCGCCTCTGATGTGGGCCCACTTGGTCTCTGCATCCCCTGTAGGAGTGTTTTGAAGGGCTTTTTCAAGTGAATTTAGAAACTTATGTAACAGCTGTGGATAAGAAATTCTGCTAGTGTTGATGCGCAGGCGGCCCTTCTGCTTGGAGTGATGCAGCTTCTTTGGTTTGAGTCTAACCTTGCTGCAGAACAGGGAGTGGTCGGTGTCGCAGTCCGCACTGTGGAAGCTGCGTGTGATTTGAACACTGTTTAAAGTGGCTCGTCTTGTGACGATGAGGTTCAGCTGGTGCCAACGATGTGATCTTGGGTGCCTCCAAGAAACCTGGTGACAGGGTTTAGTTATCCCTTAATTGCAGGATATTACACTGGACCTCACTGGTGCTCACCCCGTGCTCCTAACTATTTCAAAAGACCACAATTGTAGAGAAGTAAAAACACACAGCAAGATACTGATGGTACCAATAGTCAAAAAATGGAATAAACATAGATATTAACATATCATCTTAGGCTGTGATAAGTGATGCAGAATTTCCATCTACTGCACTGAACCCAGCTGTCAATGAACTGAAACGCAACTGAAGCTGAGCAGCTAGTTCAGCATCTTTGTCAGGAGATGTCTTGCATGTCGCAGCAGTGTCATGTTTAAACATTAACTCTCTTCTTAAAGCATATCCCTTGATGAATGATAAATTTTGTATATTTTCCACTAATTTGCAAATTCACACACTGGCATTTCCAAGAAAGACACTACCAAGTAAACTTTCTTTGAAGTCAACTGTTCCAAGTACATGCACTGGCACTAACTGCAAAATCTAGTTGCTCCTCATTGAAATCGGATCAATGGATAGTTTTGTATGCTGGCCACTTCTCTGACAGGGCTAGCTAAAGCCAATTTTAAATGTATTTACCTTGTGTAAACCCAACTATATATACCGTCATGTTAGGCCCCCACCTGCCAAGAATGAGGCACATTAATTTTGTCATGAACATTGATTTTAAACTGTTACTGGAGTGAAGTGGACTTGTTAAACAGATCAGCCCATGGCCGGGAAAGACATTTGCATATTAACAGATAGTGTTTGGTAGGACAAAGCAGCTATTCCCTGACACACTCAACCCACAATGGACTTCTGATCACCAAACATTGAAGGTGGGGGAGCTCACATTCCAGTTTGACTGCTATAATGGCTGAATACACAAACGGACATGGTCAAACCAGCTAGTCGCATGATTAACCTGCTGGGAAACCTGAGTTTTTTGAATTTGTACAAGCAATTTGGGGAAAAAAAGCAGAAAGCTGTTTGCTCCTGGACTGAGAAGAGCTCTTCTGCCTGATCCCATCTCTGTCTCACAGGCCTCTGAATCAACTAAAGACACATGAACCCCAAGAGAGAAAAGTCTCCTACAGCGAACAAGGTTTAAGAAGAATACTGGGCCCCAACAAAAAGCAAGATCTACCTACAATCAAGGACTCTACGGAAGAACCGTGACAACAACTCTTCAGATATTGCCTCAAACTTTTCCACTTTGTTTCTCTTCTCTTTTCTGTCTCTATTTGCATGTGTGTATTGCATATGCATGCTAGCATGGGGCATGTCGTGTATCCGTCGGCATTAACTCAATCAGAGTTTAAGTTTAATGCATTTCAACTTTTCTTCTTTAAACCTAAAAGCCTGTTTTTACTGGTTTCTTTGCCGTATAATTGGAAAGCGGTGAACAAGGATTCACCAAGGGGGAGCTAAAAACACGGTGTGTTTAAAACGAAAACCTTTTAGGGTAAGAACAGGTGAAGGCTGAAAAGAAGCCTGAAAAGAACCTTTCTCACTGGGTCGTAACAATATATATGAGAAGTTTTCCTTGTTTGAAACTGATCAAAAGATCGATTTTCATCATGGTGATTAACTTTTTTGTTAGATCAAACTCAGTTTTGGTTCTCTGATATGCAGATCCAGGCTCTGTAAGTGAACAAATAAAAATAGAACTTTGAAATGGCCATCTTTTAGATGTGGTAATTTTTACATAAGGAAATACAACTATTTGTATCTATATTTGATACATGTTTTAACTTCTTGTTCATTTGCCATAGTGTCCCTATCCAAACTCTTATAATTTATATCTGGTATATTCTAGTCTGCTCACAAACAATATCTTGTTTTATCAAAAGTTGGAATGTTTCAGATTTTAACCAGACTGCAAGCATATTTCAAATATACTTGAGTTCCTTCCAAAATTTGACAGTGCAAACAGTTTGTTGCTAGATTCTGAAAATCCTTTGGGAGCTCTAGAAACTGTGCCATTTAAACAAATTCTCATTTATCAGTCAATAAGAGCCAGATGTTCTTGGAATACGGGCGTACTGAATCAAAACAGTTTGTTGAAAGCCTGTGATAACTGGTGGCCAGTGCATGACAAATTAAAGCTGCATTGATCCACGTAACTATGCAGACGTATCAACCTTTCCTTTAATATATGTAGTGTCCACATTTATTTATTTTGGTAAGTTTAAGCTGTGTCAAATATATATCTACATTAGTGTAGCATTTTTGGGTTTACCAGCAATACCTTAGCAGAATTGCCAATTTATAATATTCCTTGTATATTTAGTCCAGCATTTTTATTACAGCACACTGGAAACTAAAGAGATTTGAAGTGCTAATTATCCACTCAAAACAGGTAGATTAGTGATTAAAAATGTTTATCTGCAAATTTCTGTAGCTTTGAGATGATAGGCTTTATCTTGTCATAAAACAAAAGGGTCTCTTTATGACATTTAAAACTGCAAAGGATGGTTTCCATTCAATGTACCCATCAAGAAACTTGGCTGAACAGACATTAGTCTCCCATAGTAAAGGATAGGCATATCAGTCATAATGGCAACTTTGAATGACAGCCGAGCCCAATCCTGCCTGAACATCTGGTGTTGAGGAGCATGTGGACCTTTTTTGTTGATTCTCATTCTTTCTGTCTCTGTCCGCTTCTCCTTGCCCCTCCCGAAAATGTTAGAATGAAGTATTGCTGCTTATAACCAAAAGCCTTGTATCATTTAGCTTTAGCTAGCTCAAAAGTGACCCTTTTGCCCAAAATGTTTGCAATTTATTATTTTAAAGAGAAGGAGCATTAAGTAATCATGCAGTGAAAACTATATTTATTCATTCATGTATAAAACAAATTTGATAGTTTACAATCGTGCCCTGTTTCATCAAGGACAGTGGACTGAATATCACACTAAAGGCAGGACATACAGATGGTGGCAGTTGTGAAATTACTGTGGCCAGTACATTGAATATGGGTCCTATGTTATAATCTCTAGCCCATGCTAATTAGATATGGCGTCGTAAAGGTCTTAGGGTTAAGGTCCTCTTACAGAAATGACCCATGACGCTAAACCTTTGAGAATAGTGAAAAACAGAAAATTTGTCTTCACACCTCAGCTCAACAAAATATTGCTTACGAACCAATTTTGCACTTCTCAATGGTAGACAAACAGGCTTTGAAATTGACTTGCACCAGCCTACCTTACACCAGAATGGGTGGACCCAAGCCACACCCAATATTGGGTCTCTGGTATCATTTACATGATATCAGTGAGCTGCAAACCACCTGCTGGATGTCTCCAGGCATCTTGCTAGCAAGGAGAATTTGAATTTTAGGTCATGCATTGCCAGCAGTGGCTCTTTTGTTGGCAGCTTCCAGCAGTCCCCTTAAGGACCACTACTAAGATTGCACATAAGCCTCATTAACCATGTAGTAGGGACTAGATGTGATGCAGTAAGGTTACAAAGTGTTTCTTTCAAGTGCATGTTTTTATTTTCTGCAGCACACAAATGAATTCATATTTTGAAAAATCTACTTCATAGGGCACTTGAATACAAAACAAAAATATTTCTGTAAAGTTGCTCAGGGTAGGTATATATCCTGAAAGATAAGGTCATGGCATAAAGGAGGTTTAAATATTTTTATTCATGTAGTTACTGTAAAGTTTGATCTGGATAGATGCTGTAGCAGTGGTTAAGCAATGTTGTGGTTTGTTAAGTGTTTTAATCTTTGCCACCAACACGCAAGATAAAATCTTTTTCGAAGATCTTGGAAATCACAAGATGGAGGTATTTCTGCAGGGAGCTCTGCTGACTGCTGAGTCTCTGCCACACGGGTGAAATGGAAAGGAGGGGGATGAAGGGAATACTTACATGGTCAAATTTGGAGGATTAAGGGGCAAGGGCTAGGACATAGTGCTCAAATTTGCTTGGACTGGTATGTGGCAAGTAACATTTGTGCCACGCAAGTGCCAGGCAATGACCATCTCCAACAAGAGAGAATCTAACCATCTCCCCTTGACATTCAACATCATGACCATATCTGAATCCCCCACTATCTACATCCTGAGGGTTACCATTGACCGGAACCTGAACTCGACCAGCCATATAAATACTGTGGTGACAAGAGCAGGTCTGAAGCTGGGAATTCTGTTGCATGTAATTCACCTCCTGACTTCCCAAAGCCTGTCCACCATCTACAAGGCAGGAGTGTGATGGAATACTTTCCATTTGTCTGGATGAGTACAGCTCCAACAACGACCAAGATGCTCGGCATCGTCCAGGACAAAGCAGTTTGCTTAATCGGCAATCCATCCACCACCTTAAACATTCACTCCCTCCACAATCATCGCTGCAGTGTGTACCATATACAAGATGCACTGCAGCAACTTAACGAGCCTCCTTCAACAGCACCTTCCAAACCCCCGACCTCTACCACCTAGAAAGACGAGAGCAGCAAGCGCATGGGAACACCAGCACCTGAAATTTCTCCTCCAAGCCACACACTATCCTGAACTATATTGCTATTTCTTTACTATCGCTGGGTCAAAAACCTGGAATTCCCTTCCTAACAGCACTGTGGATGTACCTTCACCAGATGGACTGCAGCGGTTCAAGAAGACTGCTTACTACCACCTTCTCAAGGGTAATTAGGGAATGGGCAGCAAATGCTGGTCTTGCCAGTGATGCTCACAACTCATGAAAGTATAATAAAAATAGTGTGAGGGGGGCCATGTAAAAAGTTGCAGAGTTTGAACTGAGAATTGGGGGACAAGGAACAAATGAAGGACTTCGTAGACAGGTATGATGGAACTTAAATGTGGAATGAGACATAATGCAGGCAGTAGACTTTTTGACAAGTTGAAGTTTGTGCTGAATGTACTTTGCAAGACCAGCATGGAGAGTGGGAGAAGGCAAATCTGGAAGTGACAAAATAAGGATTGCAGCAGCATTGTGGGTGAAATAAAGTTGTAGGTCGAAGTAAACAGTTTTGATAATGGATAGAATATGAGATCACAGCTTCGCTCGTGGCTAAATAGGTTTCACATTATCTGGCACAGCAGAAAGGAAGATGGAGTTGGGAAAGTTTTTGATGGGAGCATCAGTCTTCCTGGTTGTTTAGTTAGAGAAAGTTAGAATAAGTTGATATTGAACAGCCAGTCTTTCAAGACAGGGTTGGAAAATCAAGGGTTTTGATGGAGAGGCAAAGTTAAGAGCATATATGTGAAATGGCCTGATGCCTAAGGATAGTTACCCAGGCTAAGCATATAAACAAAGAGGGACCAAGGCTGGAATCTTGGGAGTATTCCAGAGGTAACTGGAGGAATGGGTAAGGAAGCTATTATTGAAAGAAGGGGAATGATAGCTAAGTGATTAAGACTTAGGGAGGAATGGATCGAGGGAGCAAAAAGTGCATCTCAGAGGAGATAAATGTAGTGATGCCTGAGGGAAGATGAGGGAGAAGCTCAACAGCCATATGGTGTTCAGTCTACTGTGATGGAGGGGTTGGAGTTGTCAGGAATTGCGAAGTAGGATAAGGATGTGGCAACTGAAGCAGCTGTATGAACAGTTTCAATATTCAAGACTATAATGTCCATAAGTTCCTCTCATTTGTCGGTGTGGATAAGGACTGAGGGACCAAAGGAGGAGGGTTGGAGAAGGCTGTTGCTCAGATAAGACATAAGGGGCTGAATTTTATTAGTGTGCCTGTTACAACCAGGTGATAAAGGTATCTACGGGTCTCTCTCAGCTTTCACCCGGTCTTACTGTAACAGGGTTTAATTTTAAACACACCGTGTTTTAACGCCCCCTTGGTGAATCCTTGTTCACTGTTTTCTAATTATAAGGCAAAGAAACCAGCACAAACAGGCTTTCTTAGGTTTAAAGTTGAAATGTATTAAACTTAAACTCTAATTTGGTTGATGCCTACGGATACACAATGTGCCCACGCTAGCATGCATACATGATATACACATGCAACTAGAGACAGAAAAATGCAGAAGAAAAATAAAGTGGAAAAGTTTGAGGCAATATCTGAAGAGTTTTTGTTATGGTTCTTTGAGCTCATGTAGAGTCCTTGATTGTCGGTAGATCTTGCTTTTTGTTGGGGCCCAGTATTCTTCTTAAACCTTGTTCACTGTCAGAGACATTTCTTTCTAGGGGGTTTATGTGTCTTCAGTAGATGCACAGACTTGTGAGAAAGAGATGGGAGCAGACAGGAGAGATCTTCTCTGTCCAGAAGCAAACAGACACTCTCTCTGAGTTCAAACTGTTTGCACAATTCAGGAAAACCCAGGTTGCCAAGCAGGTTAGTCATGTGACTAACTGGTCTGACTACGTCTTGGATTGTATCACCTTAGCAGTCTCTGGAATGCTCCTCTTACACACAATACCTGGTGGTCAAGGTCCATTGTGGGTTGAATGTGTCAGGGAATGGTCCTTTGTCCTTCCAATCACCGCCTGTTAATATGCAAATGTCTTTTCCAGCCACGGCTCATCTGTCTAACAAGTCCTTTCTTCACTCCAGTAACAGTTTAAAATCAATGTTCATGACAAAATTAATGTGCCTCATTCTTGGCAGGTGTGGGCCTAACATGACAGCTTCGCACCTTGTGGTGGCGTGTTTTGAACTCGGTGGCCTTCCGACATGGAAATGCTGCCGCTGAGTCCCCACGATATTTCGCACAGGGGCTTATTTAAATGGAGGGTGCGGAGTGGCCACCCCCGATGACGTAGAGTGGGCGGCTGCTGCGTCCCCAGCAACGGCATCCAGCGCCATCGCATAGGCACTGGCGCCATTTTTAAAGGGCTTCAAGCCCTTAAAAGCAATTTAAATGTTTAAAGGAACAGGTTTGTTTAAAAATTAAAATTAAAATCTGTTCACACCTGCAATCCCCTCTCCCCCAAATGAATAAATAGTTAATTATTTGCTCTATCCCCCCCAAAAATTGAGTTGTCACTCACGACCTTTCCCCCCCCCAAACTTTATTCCCTTTGACCCTAAACCCCTTCCCACCATCCCCACAACCAATCACAGCAGTTTTCACCGCTCCCCCCACCCCTCCCGCCTTGATAATTTCAGTATCCCCCCTCCCCACCTGTGTCCGCCTCGGAACTCTGTACAGCCGGGTTGCGGCCGGCTCCCGAAATATCGCTGTGGGACAGCCGCCCGGTCTAGGTAAATTCATTAACATTTTTTACATGAATTTTAGTAGGGAAATGAAGGCCCCGCTGCTTGGCAGCAGGGGTCCGCACCGAAACCTCGCCACCACCAGTAATATGAGGCAGAGCCTTCTCAGCGTCATGGGTAATGGTGGGCCTCTCCTGCAAGCATTTTACAATCCCACCCGCCACGACCCATGACGTCAAGGGGCTTGTAAAATCCAGCCCAAGGGGTGATTATAACTTTCATGAGTGGTGGAAAAACAAGCAGTAGCAGATTGGCAGTGCATTATATAGCCCACTTGATTTCTCAGGTGGTCTATATAATATGGAGCCGACCCGCTACCGCTTGTTTTCCGCCACTGATTTTAAATATAAAATCAGAACTGTTCTTCTCGGATGATATGGAAGTAATGATATGATTTTCTTGTGGAGGGTGTAGTATTGCTTAAGTTAATCAAGTTAGATCTGGTAATGGATGAGCAAATCAGTCACGCACCAGGTGCCCTTCAGACTGGGGCTCTTGGTCTCGAGGATGTGCAGGAAGGAACTACACCAGGTAGAACAGCGGTGTGTGAGACCAAAAGTGACTTGGGCATTAAGCCATCAGAACAATTAAGGGAACACATCGACAGAGACAGCAGTGGCACACCAAATGATTGAGGGAAGAGAAGGTATTTGTGATCAAGGTGGTGAAGAGGGTTTTTTTTTTCTAGGGTAGAAGGTGAGTGGAGTGGGCAGAGACATTTGCATGGTGAAGGAGACAAAGAAGTTAACTGAGATGGCATTATTGGTGAGGCGTTGTATGATAGCAGTGTCAAGCAGGTGGCTGAGTATGTGGGAGAGTGAGGTTGAGTGATGATAGGAGGGAAAAGAAGTCGGGGGGAGGGAGAGGAGGGCAAAGGTAATGCAGGGTGAAGATTGAAATCACCAAGGATGAGAGCTCATTCAATGTAAAGGATGAATAGTGAGGAGATCTCTCTGAATAAATCATGCTGGGGCTTGGAAAGGTATTACACAATCAATGGATTACTACATGCGTCCATTAGAGGATCCCAGTCTCACCAATGATTTGTAGTTGTTGACTTTACACTATATTACTTCTGATGCTGTATACTAATTTAAAAAAAATAATTCCTCAATGATGGGATTGTTGGATGGCTCATGCTGTCTTTTGGAAGTTCAGATGGGTATCCCTGGAAATGTGTCAAAATTTGCAGGTTGTCCCTCACACAGCAAAGCACAGAGATCTTAACAATGGCTCAGTGAGTTGCAAACCTTTACAAAGCCGTGGTCTTTACTAAAAACTAAATGAATTTGGTTCACCAGCCTTAGGCTGACTTGTTATTTCATTTCTTAATGGGATACTGTTTTAGGACAGATTATCCATAATATCCAAATAAAATAAATGAAGAGATAGATTATTCACCATTAAGGCGAGTAGTTATTAATCTTCGAATGAAGCTATGCATTTCTATCCCATTCTTTCTCCCTGGATTGCTCTTTCAGCCTCGGTATGCTTCTCTGACAGAAATAATTTTCTACAGTATTTGACCTGTATTTGTATATTCCCTGGAAAAATTGAAATAAACTATATTCAAAATTTATGCTCCTTTTGTTGAGGAAACTCGCTTTCGATTATTATCTAATCTTATGATAGATACTTTATATTGTCCAAAGAACATAAGATGATTACTTCAGGACACTACTGTATAGTGTGGGATGATCACCTATTTCTTGCCTAATGATCTTAATGGGATGTGCAGTGTGTGGTTTTTCTGATTATTTTAGCTAGCTGACCATAATAGGTGCAACTAAATTCAAAGAATTATGACCATTCCATATGAAGGTAAGTTTTCAAAACCTAAAAGGCTGGAAATTGGTGTGCCCAGGTTCTTGGGCACAGGGGTTGTGATTCATGATGTGCCTGTGACCATTCAGATCGAGGTGGGCAATGCAAGAACTTGGTGGACCCACTTCATCTGAATGATCGCTGCATTGGTGTGAGGGGCTCCAGGGCTGCTTCTCTCTCCTTCATGCTGCCTGTGGCCTCGGCAGTATTGTTTGCAGACCATGTGATGCAGGCAGCCTGTTCCTCTAAGTCACTGCCTATTAAAGGAAGGAGAGACACCTGAACTGAAGGCTGCTGGAAAATCAACTTGGAAGAGTGCAGGAACTGCACTGACAAAGCACACGAGGCAGCAAGCTCCCTGGTTCAGCGACGCCACGTTGGAGGCTCTGTTGTGCAAGGTGAACTCCAGGAGGATCGATATGTTTCCTCAGGTGGGCAGGAAGCCATCAGCATAATTTGGAGAAGGGTGCGGGAGCACGTCTCCAGGAAGGTTAATGCTGGGGGCCTGGCCCCCAGGACGTGGTAGCAGTGCTGGAAAAAGTATAATGACCTCACACGGGCGGTCAAGGTGGGTGAAAGCAGCCTCACAGTACATGCGATACCTCTACAACATCATCCTCTGACTCTGAATAATGCACCACACCCCCAGCAGCAGGCCCTGACACTCAGGACTCATGCCTGAAAATCTCACTGCATCTCACCAACAAACACCTTCCAATTCTGTCAGCATCACACCTCCCTCTCTCTGCCTCTACAGACCTCCAGCTATTCAGCTATGACAGGTTATCCAAGCACAGTGCCACACAATCGCTGACTGCCTGCCCTCTCAGGAAAAAAATAACACTCAACAATCTGGGGACCCAGAGAACCGGGGTGGGGACTCCAAGGCTCCATTCCCTGAGAAACCTGGAGGTGATGGTGCTTCAGATCATGGACCCGAAGGTGACAGAAACTGTGACATCTGGTGTTGCAGAGGTTGCCCAGGATGACCTTATGACCCTTCTCAACCCTCTCTTCACCCTGCTCCTGAGATGTGACATCAAGTGGAAGTTTCACATGTTATAACCCTGGAACTCCTGCTTTCCTCCCCACCAACCCTTCCATCACCCAACCTCTCGCCTTCTGCTTGTATGCTTTCAGATGCCCAAGATCTGCCACCTGTACAGCATCAGCAGAGCCAAGAAGAACAGGAGGAGGATCGCCATGGCATTTATGTGGATGCACCGTCACTTAGTCTGACACTCGCAGCCACCAACTCAGATACTGGCACTCTGTGAACTTTAGAGGGTTGCATAGAGTTGGGATCTGTACATGATGAGTCATTGAGCAAGGGTGGGCAGGGAAAGAGTAGCTTGTGTGTCATCTTGCCGGAAGGTGAGGTCACTCATGCATTCTGCTGCTGGGGACTCAGATGAGGCCTTCGATTGGGCTGCATGTTGGAGAACACTGAGCAAGCACACCAAGATACTTGGGGCATTGGCAGGCCTGTCAAAGACAGCATCCTGTCACCATCTAGGTGCGTAGAGGAGTCCAGCTCCAATATGGTAGAGCGCATCACACAGAGCTTGGAGCCCATCCTTTCGAGTGTGGAAGTGGTGACCAGTTCCATGGCAGCGCTGGTGGAATGACCCATGGTGGAGTGTCACGTGGCCGCTGTCTTAGCTTCCAATGCAGCACAGGTGGAATCCTTGTGATGTTTCAGTGCTCCACTGAAAGCTCAGACAGAGGCCATGAGCTCCATGCTTGCTGCCATGCAGGCTCAGACTGCTGCCATCGTGGGTCCAGATCTTAGTGCTCTAAGGGGCATGCAGGCTCTCACAGTGTGGGTGACTGTGGCCCAGTGAAGGACAAACCTGCTGTCCTCTCTCAGGATGACAGCATTTGTCCTCCCACCACTGCCACTTCACCAGTGCCCTTGCCGGTGCCTCTCAGCCAGATTGCTGCCACCCATACCAGGTACAGTCCAGAGTTGTGCGCTCAAGGCCCAGAACTGCTCGAGGTTGTCTTGCAAAGCCATCTGCAGTCTCCCCCAGTGAAAGCCTTCCACCAGCCATGCAGCAGCTTTTGGGGTAGCACCACATAAGCGCAGTAGGCCAAGCAAGGACACCTGCATGACAGGCACTAAGGGAATACACAAGGGTGATTAATTCATTGTTGTTTATATAACTGGATTTGTTGTATTATAAATATGTTTTGTGAAGGTTTTTGTTGGTGGCTTTTATTGTTGAATTTTGGCCACGGGGACTTTGTGATGGGGAGTCTGAAATGGATGAGACGATGATGAATGTTGGCTCCGTGTTGTGATGGGAAAGTTACTGAAATGAAAGAAGAACCCCTCAATTCTCTTCCTATCTCTCAGTCCTGGATGCCTCCTCTGAATCTCCTCCTGTGCCTCATCTTCCCTCCCTCCTCACGGAGCTTCCCATTTCTGCCTCTTCCGTTCCATTTTCAGTTATGCTGCAGACCAGGAGGCACTACAAAAACAGCCCCCAGCTCATCCTCTCCTCCTTGGCAGAGACTGGCAAAAACACCTCCAGTAACCCAACACAGGGCTTCCACTGACTTTGCCTGAGTGAAGCTAACTGAAAAAGACTTCTTGTATCGACCAGGTGAGCAATGTGTCTAGGGGGTCTCTTGCTGTCTTCACCTGGTGTTTTTATAACAAGGTTTAATTTTAATTACATTGTGTTTTGAGCTCCCCTTTTTGTGAACCCGTGTTCACAGTTTCCAATTATCAGGCAAATAACTGAGCACAAACAGGCTTTCTTTGGTTTAAAGCAGAAAGATTAAATTTATTAAACCTTAACCTTAATTCTAATATGGTTTACACTTACAGATATACGGCGCGCTCATGCTTGCATGCACACATGATATAAACATGCAAGATAGGGACAGAAAAGAGTAGAAGAGATAAGTAGAACAGTTTGAGGCAATATCTTGTTACTGTTTCTCGAGCTCGCTGTGGTCCTTAATTGATATATTCTTGCGTTTCATTGGGGCCCACTAATCTTCTTAAAACTTTGTTCATGTGGCAAACTTTTCTCTCTTTGAGTTTCACGTCTTCAATGGTTTCAGTTCCCTGAGAGATAGGCAGCAGGCAGGCAGGAGCTGTTCTTAGTTCCAGGAAAGCAAAAGGCGTTCTGCCTGGCAATTTCTTTGTTTGGGAGTTTAAATTCAAAAAGCTCCCAGTGTGCTCAGCAGGTTAGTCATGTGACTAGTTCCTTATATGGAACAGTTTCTTCACATCCTTTGTTGGATGCTCAAATTTCTCTGCCCCAGCCAGCTAGCCATGTGACTAAAACTAGTCTGACCACTTCTGTGTATTGGACAGCAACTGCAGAGTCTCCATTGTTTCAACATTGTCTGTTACCATGGAAATGTCTTTCCAATCAGAGATTGCAATTTTTAAAGTTTTAATGTTCATATGGCGAAATAATGTGTACCTCTGTCTTGGCAGGTGGGGGTTTGCCTGACACTTCTCCTGCAACCTGTGGAGTGGCTCTTTAACTAGCACAAGTTCAGGTCCCATCTTGTAGCTGCACATCTGATCTTTGTTGAGTGATGCATGAATTTGTGAGCTGGACCTGCATGGTCTAAGTTTCCAATCCTGGCGTTGTACCAGCTGGGTCGGCTGTGACGTCAGGATCAAGGTCTTCTGCTGCATGCAGGGGATGCACTTGCATGCTCCCTTCTAATGCAACAATGCCACGTCAGGCACACAGGAAGGGGCCAGTGGTGTATTGTGACCCTGGGAAATGCAGATAGGGAGCAGCACTGCGGCAATGAATTTCTAGCCTAAAGCCTTTTCGAAATATTTCCAGCTTTTATGTTTAATCTTTTTAGCATTGTCAATAAAACAATAATACATACTTTTTAAACTTAACATTTGAACTACAATTGACCATCTTTTAGAAAAAAATCATACAATGATGGTTTTAAAAAAGTTAATTAAAGCACAGTTAACCATTTCATTTTAAATGTTCGATTGGAATGACTTCTCTGGATCGCAAGAGAGGGTTTCTGCTAATTTAGTGATCGTGCAATGAGCTTGGGAGTTCTCCCTGGCGTCCTGGCCAATATTTATGCATCAACCAACATCACTAAAAAGAAGAGATCTGATCAATATCTCTGTTGTTTTTGGGGCTTGACTATGGGCAAATTGGCTGCCATGTTTTCTACATTACAGTAGTGACTATACTTCAAAATATCTCATTGGATGTGAAGGACTTTGGCATGTCCTGGGTAATGAAAAGCACAATATTATTGCAAGTTCTTTACTGTGTTAAAACTTTTTTTTAACCTGAAACCTTTGGGGTAAGAGTAGCTTAATAGTTTTATAACTCATTGTTTTTTGTCATATATCCTATTTATTTTAATATATTTATGATTTAAAAAAATAATAATTTTACAGTTTTTCAGTTCTAATGGTATAAACATAATCAGTTCAGCAGAAGAGATTCCACATTATAAAGGAAATTTATCACTTGCTGTAGGGCTGATTAGTAACAATCTTTTTAGTATGAGATAAGAGGTATAAACGGGTGACAGAAACCACGAGCTGTGGAGTCGTTTTCAGCTGTATCTCCAGAAGCAGAATATCCTGTTCTGAAAAGTTAAATAATGAAAGCTGACTCAACTGCACCTTAGCTAAGGACAACACATTAGACTGTAGTGTCAAGTCAACACAGTAAAAGATATTCTACTTGTGCTGCTTTTCTATGATGCCATATTGATGCATGTCTTTGTTTGCTGAATGCAGACTCATGCCCAATTCATTGACCATTCATTTAAAATGTGATACAATGGTAAGATAGAAATGTGATGATAATCGTAAGTTTTAGTTGTTTGTGTAAGAATGGCATTACTGATTTTAGAACTGTCAAAAGCATGTTAGGTGTCTTGGGAAATTGCTACACTCAACTCTGACAGTGTCAAAGATTCCTTTCAAGTTGTTAACTTACAACAAAGTTTGTAAGTGCTTTGCTTTAGCATAATATAAATTATAGCCAATATCATCAAGACCTTATTATCTTTAGACTCAACTATTCTAATACTCTACAGGCTGGCTTCTCACCTTACACCCTCCATAAGCTTGAGTTCATCCAAAACTTTGTTGCCCATATCCCAACCAACACCAAGACCTGTTCACTCAACAATCCTACGCTCACTGATGTACATCAGCTCCTTGTCTGGCAATGCCTTTATTTTAAAATTTTCCTCCTTGTTTTCAAATCCCTCCCAATACCTGTAACCTCCTCTAGCCCTACAACCTTCCAAGATTCCTGCGTTCTTCCAATTCCAGCGTCCCCTATTTTCATTGTTCCATCATTGACAGCCTAAGCTCTGGAATTCCCGCCTTAAACATCTCCACTACTCTCTCCTTTTCTGATGCTCCTTAAAACTTAGCTGTTTGACCGAGCTTTTGGTCACCAATTTTAATATCTCTTTACATAGCTCAGCATCACAATCACAGGGGCTGGAGTGGGGGGGTTGGGTGGTGGGGCAGCACTTCACTACTGGAATTGGTGTGGCCGGCAAGTGCAATCTGTCAGTCACCTGCCCAAAAGCGAATACCTAGCACAGAAAGTCCATAAGCATGGCTGTTACAGGAACTAGAAATTGGTGTAATGGTGGAGTTAAGACGTGTTCTTGGAGAAGTGTACAAAGTATTTCTGCATCCAAGTGTGATTAATGTAGACACAGGGTGCCTGAAATAAGAAAATTTTACATTTACTATGATTAAAATTATTCACCTTGAAAGAGATGTCTGCAATTCTCTAATTCTGGTCTTTTGGGCATCCCTGATTTTCTTTGTTCCATACCTCTTTATGTGGCTGAAATCTTATTTGATAATGGTCTTGTGAAGCACCTTGGGTCATTTTACTATGTTAATGGTGCTATATAAATGGACATTGTTGTAGATATACAGTGTGCAATTCCCTTGGGCAGTCTGATGTTAAAAATAAATTGCACTTATATAGTGCCTCTTGCCACCACTGGACATCCCAAAGTGCTTTTCAGCCAATGAAGTACTTTTAAAGTGTAGTCACTGTTGCAATGTGGGAAATGCAGCAGCCAATTTGAACACAGCACGTTCCCACAAACAGCAATGTGGTACTGACCAGATAATCTGTTTTGTGATGTTGATTGAGGGATATAAATTGGCCAGGATACCTGCTCATCTTTGGGTGGCACAGTGGCACAGTGGTTAGCACCGCAGCCTCACAGCTCCAGTGACCCGGGTTCAATTCTGGGTATTGCCTGTACGGAGCTTGCAAGTTCTCCCTGTGACCGCGTGGGTTTTTGCCGGGTGCTACGGTTTCCTCACACATCCAAAGACTTGCAGGTTGATAGGTAAATTTGCCATTATAAATTGCCCCTAGTATAGGTAGGTGGTAGGGGAGTATAGGGAGAGGTGGGGATGTGGTAAGAATATGGGATCAATGTAGGATTAGTATAAATGGGTGGTTGATGGTCGGCACAGACTCGGTGGGCCGAAGGGCCTGTTTCAGTGCTGTATGTCTAAATAAATAGTGTCACAGGAACTATTATATCCACCTGAGAGGGCAGATGAGGCCATTGCTTAACATCTCATCTGAAAGACAGCACCTCTGTCAAGTCAGTACTCCCTTGCTACTGCACTGGAGTCTCAGCCTTTGATTTTGTGCTTAAGTCCTGGAGTGGGACTTGAACCCACAACCTTTTGACTTAGAGAGGGGAGTGTTACCAACTGAGGCATGGCTGACACAGCTGTTAAAGAACTAACTTGCATATATTGTGCCTTTCACAATCTCAGAACATTCCAAGGTACTTCTTAGCGAATGAAGTACTCTTTGAATTGTAGTCACTGCTGTAATGTAAATGTGGCAGCTGTTTAGGACACAGCAAGGACCCAAAAACAACATTTTAGTGATGTTGGATAAGAGAGGAATGCCAACGAGGAGAACTCTCCTGTTCTTCACAGTGGCCTTGATTTTGCAGTGGTAACGATGGTGAAACTGTCAGCATTCACCATCATTACTCCACTCCAATGAAACTGACAGCAACTTCGGGAGTCTGCATGTACACAGAATAACACAGAAATCCAGAAATTGGTGTCAGTGAATCCATACTTCTCCAAAGGGTATGCTTTTCAGGCAGTCCTGGAATGCAATCAATGGGAAATCAATTGAACTGGCTGCTGGTCTCATAGTGAATTTTGTTGAATGAGGTGTAACAAGGTGTTTTAAACTGCCTACTAACTTAATAATTTCTGCCAAACACCCTCACTAGCCCTAAAAAGCTAGTTTTATATTTGTGAAGTGTCAAATTTCTCCATTATAATTTCCACGTTTTGAAAAAAATAGTTGTTTACTTTTTTTAGCTATCTAAATCCAATTGTAACCATTTATTTTGCTATTTGAAAATTTAATTTCAACTGAAGCATTTTAACTTCTTGGTTTGCTGTGTGTGAACACTTTGATGTGATTGGTTGCTTACCTGCTTGATGACATCACTGCTGCTGCAAGCCAATACGTCCCTTGACTTGGTGCCAGATTTGAACAGTCTCCAGGACAGGGGGATAACCACGTTAAAGAACTCTAGATCTTAGTGGGCAACTTTCTTTGAGGTCTGTGCCCCGACATCCGGACTATAGTGCCTTGGGATAGTTTATGTCCACCTGAAGCTGTAACTCTGTTTAACCTCTCATCTGAAAGACATGCAGCACTCCTTCAGTACTACTCTAAAATATCGGTCCAGATAAGTCTCGAGTGGGGTTTGAACCTGAACCTTCTGACTCAGGGAGGGTGTTGTTCCAAAGATTGTGAGAGCTGCCTGTCCCCTTCCAGGAGAGCAGCGGACCTGCGGGAGAAACACCAAGTGGGGAGCAGATAAATAGAGACCGAGGATCACGGCCTAGAGCACTTGCCTTCCAGGAGAGCAGCGGACAGGAGTCCTGGCGCGCCGGAGTTTGAAAACAAAGTGAGCAGTGACATCACAGGAAAGCTGCAAGGTGATTGGTTGGTGAGTAACTGCTGTTAGGGAATAACTCTAAATAGCTGGGTTAGTACATTACTGTTAGGATGTGTGTGTAAATAGCTTAATAATAAGGAACAAGTGAGTTGCTGGTATTCTTTTTTGAGTAAGGTTTATTTTAACTAGCGAACTGTATTGATTTTTAATAGGATTTATCAGTACTAGTAAGGTTTTATTAATAATTCTAATCTGTTGCAATATTGGTAAGGTTTTCTTTAGCAGTAGCAAAGGGTCAACTAATAAATAAAGATATGGCAGAGTTGCTTTAAACTCGAGAGTGCACCTCCTGTGCTATGTGGGAGCTCCAGGATGCTTCCCGTATCCTGGAGAACCATTTGTGCAGGAAGTGTTGTCAATTGCGGCAGCTTGAGCACTGGGTTTTGGAACTTGAGCAGCAGCTGGCAACACTGCAGTGCATTCATGAGGATGAGAGTTACGTGGATAGCACGTTTATAGATGTGGTCACCGCACAGCTTAAGAGTATACAGGGAGAGAGGGAATGGGTGATCACCAGGCAGTCAAAAAGAATCAGGCAGGTAGTGCAGGAAATTCCTGAGTGCATCTCACTCTCCAACAGGTATTCAGTTCTGAATATGGAGGAAAGTGATGCTTCACCCAGGGAGTGTAGCCAGAGCCACGTCCATAGCACCACGGGTGTCTCAGCTGCATAGGGGATTAGATTATATTAGATTAGAGATACAGCACTGAAACAGGCCCTTCGGCCCACCGAGTCTGTGCCGACCATCAACCACCCATTTTTATATTAATCCTACACTAATCCCATATTCCTACCAAACATCCCCACCTGTCCCTATATTTCCCTACCACCTACCTATACTAGTGACAATTTATAATGGCCAATTTACCTAACAACCTGCAAGTCTTTTGGCTTGTGGGAGGAAACCGGAGCACCCGGAGAAAACCCACGCAGACACAGGGAGAACTTGCAAACTCCACACAGATAGTACCCAGAATCGAACCCGGGTCCCTGGAGCTGTGAGGCTGCGGTGCTAACCACTGCGCCACTGTGCCGCGGGAGTACAGGGAAGACTGGAAGAGCCATAGTGATAGGTGATTCAATAGTCAGGAGAACAGACTGGTGTTTCTGTGGCTGCAGATGTGAATCCAGGATGGTGTGTTGCCTCCCTGGTGTCAAGGATATCACTGAACGGCTGCAGAGCACCCTAAAGGGGGAAGGTGAACAGCCAGAAGTCGTGGTCCACATTGCAACCAACAACGTAGGTAGAAAGAGGGATCTGGTCTTGCAGTCAGAATTTAGGGAGCTAGGTATGAAATTGGCAAGCAGGACCTCAAAAGTAGTCATCTCCAGATTACTCTCAGTGCCACGCACAAGTGAGTATAGAAATAGAAGGATAAGACAGATGAATGTGTGGCTGGAAAGATGGTGCAGGAGGGACGGCTTCAGATTCCTGGGACATTAGGACTGGCTCTGGGGGAGATGGGACCTGTACAGGCCGGATGGTAAAGCCTGGTTTGGGTATAAAATTAAAACCCGACCCGGGCCCAACCTGACAACAGCCAACCCAGGTCCGAGTCCTTTCATTTTTTTAAATGCTCGACCCGACCCGAAAATAACAAACACATTTTTGAAACAGAAAAAGATCACAGACTAAAACAAAAACAATACAAAATAAAATAGTACAGTCCAGCCCAACCCGACACGAGCCCAAATGCTGGACACTGAATACAGACCCAACCCGAACCCGAGACATGTAGTCGGGTTTGGTCGGGTTCGGGTCAGGTAGCCAGACTTTACCAGATGGGTTGCACCTGAACAGAGCTGGGACTGAGTTCCTTGCGGGACGCTTTGCTAGTGCTGTTGGGGAGGGTTGAAACTAGTTTGGCAGGGGGGTGGGGACCTGAGGATAGACTCAGCGGGGAAAAAAATCAAAAATTAAAATGGAAGGCATAAAATTAATGAATGAATCTGGAAGATAGAGGAAACGAGGGTTAGAAAATAAAAAAAAGACTTTGGCAGTGCTCAAGGGTATCTATTTCATTGCAAGGAGTATAGCAAATAAAGCAGATGAGCTGAGGGCACAGATAGACACGTGGCAGAATGATATCATAGCTATTACAGAAACATGACATAAGGAGGGACAAGAATGGCAGCTCAACCTTCCTGGTTACAGGGTTTTCAGATGCAATAGGGAGGGGGATAAGAAAGGAGGGGGAGTGGCAATGCTGGTCAAGGAAACTACAACAGCTATGAGGAGGGATGATATGTTGGAAGGTTCATCAAATGAGGCCATATGGATTGAGCTAAGGAACAAAAAGGGGCAATCATACTGCTGGGAGTGTACTATAGAGCCCCCAAACAGTCAGAGGGAGATAGAAGAGCAGATATGTGATTGCAATGGAGAGGGTGCAGAGGAGATTCACCAGGATGTTGCCTAGGCTGGAGCATTTCAGTTATGAAGAGAGACTGGATAGGCTGGGGTTGTTTTCCTTGGAGCAGAGAAGACAGAGGGGGGACCTGATTGAGGTATACAAAATTATGAGGGGCATTGATAACATAGATCGGAAGAAACTTTTTCCCTCAGCGGAGAGGTCAATAACTAGGGGGCATAGATTTAAGTTAAGGGGCAAGAGGTTTAGAGGGGAGTTGAGGAAAACATTTTTCACCCAGAGGGTGGTTGGAATCTGGAACACACTGCCTGAAGGGGTGGTAGAGCCAGGAACACTCACGACATTTAAGAAGTATTTAGCTGAGCATTTGAAATGCCATAACATACAAGGCTACGGGCCAAGTGCGGGGAAGTGGGATTAGTTTTGGACAGGTGCTTGATGTTCAGCGCAGGTGCGTTGGGCCAAAGGGCCTATTTCTGTGTTGTAAAACTCTATGACTCTATACGTAGGCAAATAGAACGGCGCAGTGGTTAGCACCGCAGCCTCACAGCTCCAGCGACCCGGGATCAGTTCTGGGTACTGCCTGTGCGGAGTTTGCAAGTTCTCCCTGTGTCTGCGTGGGTTTCCGCCGGGTGCTCTGGTTTCATCCCACAGCCAAAGACTTGCAGGTTGATAGGTAAATTGGCCATTGTAAATTGCCCCTAGTGGAGGTAGGAGAATGGTAGGGATGTGGTAGGGATTATGGGATTAATGTAGGATTACTATAAATGGGTGGTTGTTGGTCGGCACAGACTCGGTGGGCCGAAGGGCCTGTTTCAGTGCTGTATCTCTAAACTAAACTAAACAAATCTCTGAGACGTGCAAGAACAATAGGGCAGTAATAGTAGGGGATTTTAACTACCCCAATATTAACTGGGATAGTTTTAACGTGAAAGGAATTGAGGGAGCAGAATTCTTGAGGTGCATTCAGGAGAACTTTTTTGCCCAGTATGTAGCAAGTCCAACAAGAGAGGGTGCAGTTTTAGACTTAGTTTTAGGAAATGAAAATGGGCAGGTGAAAAGAGTGGCAGTGGGAGAGCATTTAGGTGATAGTGATCATAATTCAGTCAGTTTTAACATAATTTTGGAAAAGGACAGAGATGTACAGGAGTTAGAGTTCTCAATTGGGGCAAGGACAATTTTACTAAACTGAGGAGTGATTTGGCGAAAGTGGACTGGAAACAGCTACTTGAAGGTAATCAATGTCAGAATAGTGGGAGAGATTCAAAGAGGAGATTCAAGGGGTTCAGAGTAAACATTTTCCCACAAAGAAAAAGGGTCAAATCTAGAGCCCCATGGATGTCAAGGAGCCTACAGGGTAAGATAAGGCAGAAAAGGAAAGCTTATGTCCGATACCGATAACTCAATACTACAGAAAGCCGAGAGGAGTATAGAAAGTGGAAGGGTGAAATCAAAAAGGAAATTAGGAAAGCAAAGAGAGGGCATGAACTGTGCTGTATTTTTCTATGTTCTATTTTCAAAAGGCTTTTGGATAGGTATATGGATAAAGGAGAATGATGGGGTATAGATTAAATTGTCCTTGACAGAGGACAAAGGATCGGCACAACATCGTGGGCCGAAGGGCCTGTTCTGTGCTGTATTTTTCTATGTTTTCTAAAGAATATTGGCAAGCAAAATCAAGGTGAACTCAAAGATATTTTATCAATACATTAAGAGTAAGAGGATAACTAAGGAGAGAGTAGGGCCCATAAAAGACCAAAAAGGTAACCTATGTGTAGAAGCAGAAGATATTGGTATGGTTCTTAATGAATACTTTGCATCTGTCTTCATAAAGAGGGGGAAAATGCAGATATTGTAAAAGAGGATGAGTGTGAAGTATTGGATGTGATAAACATAAGGAGAGAGGAAGTTTTAATGGGATTAGCATCCTTGAAAGTTGATAGATCATCAGGGCCAGGTGAAATGTATCCTACGCTATTAAAAGAAGCAAGAGAGGAAATAGCAGAGGGTCTGACCATCATTTTCCAGTCCTCACTGGACAGAGGTGTGGTGGCGGAGGATTGGAGAATTGCTAACGTTGTACCTCTGTTTAAAAAGGGAGCGAAGGATAGACCGAATAATTACAGGCCAGTCAGTCTAACCTCCGTAGTGGGCAAATTATTGGAAACTATTCTGAGAAACAGGATAAACTGTCACTTAGAAAGGCACGGATTAATCAAGGATAGTCAGCATGGATTTGTTCAGGGAAGATCTTGTTTGACCAACTTGATCGAATTTTTTGAAGAAGTAACAAGGAAGATTGGTGAGGGTAGTGCAGTTGATGTGGCCTACATGGATTTTAGCAAGGCTTTTGACAAGGTCCCACATGGCAGACTGGTTAAAAGAAAATCCCCTGGGATCCAGGCAAATGCAGCAGGGTGGGTATAAAATTGGCTCAGTGGCAGGAAACAAAGGGTAATTGCTGGCGGGTGTTTTGGCGACTGGAGGGCTGTTTCCAGTGGCGTTCTGCAAGGCTCAGTACTGGGTCCCCTGCTTTTTGTGGTGTATATTAACGATTTGGGTGTAAATATATGGGGCATGATCAAGATGTTTGCAGACGACACAAAGATTGGCCGTGTGGTAGATAGCAAGGAGGATAGCTGTCGGCTGCAGGAAGATATTGATGGTCTGGGCAGAAAAGTGGCAAATGGAATTCAGCCTGGAGAAGTGTGAGGTGATCCATTTGGGGAGGTCAAACAAGACAAAGGAATACACAATTAATGGGAAAATACTGAGAAGTGTAGAGGAAGTGAGTGACCTTGGAGTTAATGTCCACAGATCCCTGAAGGTAGCAGGACAAGTCGATAAGGTGGTTACAAAGGTATATGGAATCCTTTCCTTTATTAGCTGAGGTGTGAAATATAAGAACATGGAAGTTATGCTGGAACTGTATAACTCCTTGGTTAGGCCACAACTTGAGTACTGTGTGCAGTTCTGGTCACCTCATTACAAAGAGGATGTAATTGCATGAGAGAGGGTACAGAGGCGATTTACGAGGATGTTGTCAGGACTGGAAAAATGCGGCAATGAAGAAAGATTGAATAGGCTGGGGTTGTTCTCATTGGAACATAGAAGGCTGAGGAGAGATCTGATTGAAATGTACAAAATTTTGAAGGACCTGGATAGAGTGGAGGTGAAGGGTCTATTCACCTTAGCGGGGAGGTCAGTGATGAGGGGACATAGATTTAAAATGATTGGTATAAAAATTAGAGGGTAGATGAGGAAAAACTTCTTCACCCAGAGGATGGTGGTGGTCTGCATCTCACTGCCTGAAAGGGTAGTTGAGGCAGAGACATTTAACTCATTCAAAAGGAGTCTGGATATGCACCTCAAGTGCCGTAAACTGCAGGGCTACGGACCAAATGCTAGAAGGTGGGATTAGAATAGGTGGATCGTTTTTCGGCCGGCACAGACATGATGGGCCAAGTGGTCTCTTTCTGTGCCTTAAACTTGCTCTGATTTCTATGATTTCTATCTTTACAATATTGTGTTTCTGCTAATCTCATTGATGACACATGTTCAACCGTGATTAGTAAATATCGAATAAACAATTTAGTTCTAGTTACTGATAGTTTGTGTACTGCGGTAAATCCCACTGTAATACTGTTGAACTCAAAGGCACTAATGGTGTTAGTGCTTTACAGTGTCATGCAGGCCCCCACCTGCCAAGAATGAGGCACATTGGTTTTGTCATATGAACATTGATTTTGAACTGTTGCTGGAGAGAGGAAATGACTTGTTGAACAGATCAGCCATGGAAAGAAAAAAACATTTTTACATACTAACAGATGGTGCTTGTGTAGACAATGGACCATTCCCTGACACATTCAACCCACAATGGATGTTGATCACCTGACAGTGAGGGGGTGGAGAAGGGCATTCCAGGGTCTGCTGGGGTGATGCAATCCACCGGGGCCAGGACTGGTTGGACCAGCTGGTCATAAGCCTAACTGGCTGTTCCCGGGTTTTTTTTTTAACTAGCCACAGAGAGTTTGAGTGAGAAAGACTGTTTGCTCCTGGACTGAGAAGGTCTCTCCTGTCTGCTCCCATCTCTTTCTCACAAGCCTCTGAATCCACTGAAGACACATGAACCCCAAGAGAGATCAGCAAACAAGGTTTAAGAAGAATACCAGGCCCCAACGAAAAGCAAGATCTACCTACAATCAAGGACTCTACAGTGAGCTCCAAGAAGCAAAACAAGAACTCTTCAGATATTGCCTCAAATTTTTCCACTTTATTCTTCTGCACTTTTCTGTCTCTAATTCCATGTGTGTATCGCAAATGCATGCTAGCGTGGGCTCACTGTGTATCTGTAGGTATCAACCAAATGACAGTTTAAGTTCAAGTTTAATCAATTTCAACTTTTCCTCTTTAAACCTAAGAAAGCCTGTTTGTGCTGGTTTCTTTGCCTTATAATTGGAAAGCGGTGAACAAGGATTCACCAAGGGGGAACTAAAAACACAATGTGTTTAAAATTAAACCCTGTTACGGTAAGACTAGATGAAGGCTGAGAGGGATCCCTAGATCACTTTCTCACTAGCTCGTAACAGAAATATGGGTGCTAGTGTCCGGAATTTGCCCACAAACAAATGAAAGAAATTGTTCCCAATCAAAAAAGAGCAAGATTTCAATACAGGTTTTCTTGTGGTTGTGTGTGCTTGAATACTAACATGTCTGCAATTGAAGTTAGAAGCTCCCCAAGCCAGGGTGAAGTAATTTGGGAGAAGTTAAAAGCACTGTCCATGGAAGAGTTGAGGAAAATGGCTGAGCAGTGTGGGATCACTGTTCGTGCCAAGGCTAGGAAGTCTGAACTCCTAAGACTAGTGGCCAACCATTTTTCCCTTGAATCTGAAGAAGCAGGAACAGCGTTTGAAGCAAACTCCGATAGGGTATTGTTAGCAAAGATACAATTGGAACAGAGGAAACTTGAATTTGAGGAAAGAGAGAGGGAGAAAGGCAGAGCCTTCCAGAAGGAAGGTGAAGAAAATGAAAGACAGGAGAAGGAATGAGAGAGAGAGGAGTGAGAGAGAGAAAGAATATTCCAGAAAGAATGCAAAGAAAGAGAGCTGAAGTGGCTTGAGTATTTAGGGGGTGACAGAGTAACCTCAGTGAAAGCATG
Organism: Heterodontus francisci; assembly: GCF_036365525.1. Classification (NCBI taxonomy): domain Eukaryota; kingdom Metazoa; phylum Chordata; class Chondrichthyes; order Heterodontiformes; family Heterodontidae; genus Heterodontus; species Heterodontus francisci. The sequence continues at coordinate 133,736,352 of NC_090376.1, read as the reverse complement.
GCCAATGTGGAGGAGTGTAATTCAGGGCTGGGTACAGAATTGTTAAAACTACTCAACTAAAGCAGGGCATTTAAAAGCTGTCTGCTGGAAACTAAAGGAAAAGCCTGTAGGGTTAATCAGGGCACACCCGCTCAGTGAAGAAGGGAACCTGATGGAAAGCACAGCAGAACAAGCTGTGGCTTTAACTGCAGTAAGAGGGAGACACAGGAAGCTTACGGCTGCAAGTGCAGGAACATTTAATAGGATTCCTGAAGATTATCATGGTTTTGTGTCCAAAGGGAAAGTAAACCCATGCCCCTTGAGTGGGGCAAGCAAGCCCATAGTAATTCTCAGGGACACAGGGCCACTAGATTCCTTTTACTGGGGAAAGGCCTGACCTTTCCCCCAGAGAATGCAGTGAACACCACAATGGTGGTGAATAGTAATGGAGGGCAGTATATGCCTGTACCTGTACACCGGGTGCACCTAGAGTATGACCTAGTTTTGGGACCGGTGACCATAGGGATTGTCCATAGTTTGCTTGTGGAGGGGATTGACCTGCTCTAAGGTAATGATCTGGTGGGGGTGAAGGTGGTAGCACCCTCAGTGGTGAAAGACCACAGGAGGTCAGAGAGACAGGGCCGTGGCAGGAGATGGACCCCTGCAGTTCCCCTGAATGTGTAGTGCATCAGGCCATGATCAAACCAGCTCCCCTAGAAGAGACTGAATTAGCACTGCAGGCAGATGACCAAGTCTGTCTATCTCAGACTTTCTTTGGAAAATTAGAAGACCCAGGGAATGAGTTAAATACATCTTCCCTAACTGAGGCTCAGCAAGCTGACCCAGTATTGTGAGAGTTAGCACAGGCTGCCCAGTCTGAAACTGAAGCAGAGGGAGTCCCTGATTGCTGCTATTTAAAGAATGATGAGGTACTGATGAGGAAATGGAGTTCTCCTCACAGACCTGAGAGCAAGGAATGGACAGTAGTAGTTCACCAGTTAGTGGTGTCACAGAGGTACCGGAGATAAATATTAAGAAGGGCCCACAAAACTGGCTGTACATGCCAGTATATGAAAGACGAAAGCCCACATAAGACAGCAGTTTGACTGGCCAAAGCTCCACAAAGATGTGGTGGAATACTGCAGGATTGCAACATGTGCCAGGTTGAGGAGAAACCCCAACCTACAGTGAAAATTGCACTCCTAAGCCCTGTACCAGTGTTAGGAGGACCCTCCAGCAGAGGGCTGGTGAACTGTAAGAGACCCCGCCGAGAACAAAAAGGGACAGGCAGGCACAAGGCTTGCAAAAGATTAGACTGGGAAGGGGAAACAGTGACCAGGAGGGCAGGTTAAAGGAAGTCTGGGAGGAATCCTGGAAGGAAATCCCTACTGGCCGGTCAGCCAACCCCGACAAATGTGAAACGTTAGACCCTACATCCTCCTACATAAATGCAGACACTAGAAGCACCCCACCAGTGTTGCTAACAGCATTTACAGGAACCTGCAGAGACAAAGAGACACCTCCAGGAGGCACAGAAACTGTGAGGGTGATGCCTCACCGAGTCAAAGCACCACAGGTGAGTACAGCCGAGTCTGCACAAATACCTTCAGGCAGGAGTGTCCTCTGGGACAAATGGTAGATTAGCAGAGAATCCTCCCCCACAGTCTCCCAAAGTCAAAAGTCTTTGCATGACCCCACAAAGCACTGAAAGAGAGTTCAGGATAGACCCGCCCACTACTGACTCTCCAGAGAAAAAAAAATCCAATTTAGGACTAATTAAACCTAACCATCTCAAAGACCCTAGGCAGCCAGGGAAATGGGCAAACTAAATGAAAACATCCTCCCAAAAAACACATGTTTACTGGAATGCCAAAAGGGAGGGGCAGGAGAGGGGTGGGGGGGGGGGCAGTTTTAATAAGTTTTAAGCTTTATGAATGAATGGGAATAAATGAGAGAAATGCATGTTTTTTTTTGTATCTTATATTTTCTCTCGACCCTTTTAATGAAATGTGCTTTTCTCAAATCGCATTTCATTCCGCAGGGTGTGGAAGTGTCATGCAGGTCCCCACCTGCCAAGAATGAGGCACATTGGTTTTGTCATATGAACATTGATTTTGAACTGTTGCTGGAGAGAGGAAATGACGTGAACAGATCAACTGTGGCTGGAAAAAAACATTTTTACATATTAACAGACGGTGGTTGTGTAGACAAAAGACCATTCCCTAACACATTAAACCCACAATGGATATTGAACACCGGACAGTGAGGGGGTGGGGAAGTGCATTCGGGGGCCTGCTGGGGTGATGCAATCCATAGGGGCCAGGACTGGTTGGACCAGCTGGTCACATGACTAACTGGCTGTTCCCGGGTTTTTTTGAACAAACCACAGAGAGTTTGAGTGAGAAAGACTGTTTGCTCCTGGACTGAGAAGATCTCTCCTGTCTGCTCCCATCTCTTTCTCACAAGCCTCTGAATCCACTGAAGACACATGAACCCCAAGAGAGAAAAGTCTCCCACGGCGAACAAGGTTTAAGAAGAATACTGGGCCCCAGTGAAAAGCAAAATCTACCTACAATCAAGGACTCTATAGTGAGCTCCAAGTACGGTAACAAAAACTCTTCAGATATTGCCTCAAACCTTTCTACTTTATTTTTCTTTTACATTTTTCTGTCTCTATTTACATGCCTGTATCCGTAGGCTTCAACCCATTAGAGTTTAAGTTCAGGTTTAATAAATTTCAACTTTTCTTATTTCAACCTAAGAAAACCTGTTTGTGCTGGTTTATTTGCCTTATAATTGGAAAGCGGTGAACAAGGATTCACCAAGGGGGAGCTAAAAACGCGGTGTGTTTAAAATTAAACCCTGTTATGGTAAGACCAGGTGAAGACTGAGAGGGAACCCTAGACCCCTTTCTCACCTGGTCGTAACAAGAGCAGTAAGAATACTTGTGATCGGTATTCCAGGATGAGGTCAGCGTAACCAAGGGAGTTTCTGGAAATTTACAGCGCGGAACCGGCAGTCACGCGGCACACACTTAGGTTTCCATTTCAATTTCTCACTTGATTTTCCCCGTGCTGGGGAGAAAGCCTAATCCAGTTTACAAACCCGATCCTGTGCAATAAGCTTTAATGTCAGTAAGACTGGTATAGTTAAAGGCTGAAAATGCATGTATTTTCGCGTTGATACGATGATGATGTGTCGCTTTACTTTCATATTACTGTACGGGAATCGGATTTTGATTTACATTTACATGTAATAAGATATCGATTTAAAGTCGCTGACAGAGCTGCAGCTGAAATTGAAACGGCTTCGAATACCCGAAACTTCGAATTCAGCCAAACCATCAGGAAGAAACAGGCGATTCTTGTATTTTTCAAAGTTAGTCCTTCACAAATAGTATTCTCCCCACTTTCAACTGCATTCATTTAAATTCGGCTTGAGAAAGAGGGCAGTTTCCTCATACTGCCTCCTTGTGATTAAACGCACGTATTCACCCTACAAACTGTACCTTAAATGAGGCCGGATTCGGTTTTTTGTCCGAATCTTTCAAACTCGGATTGCATGTAGCGAAAGACCACGGGTAGATATTTGCACTGGTAGGTTAAAAATAAATCAATCCCATGAATAAAAGAGTATTGTGGACACACAAAAGGAAATATAATATTTCGATTTTTGGACGTGCTTTGCTGTTTATCTATATGTCACTTTAGATTAAATCATAAACTTTTGACAACATTTGTAAAATGTTGATATAAGCTAAGAAATTTTTAATCTTTTTTGGTAGTGCTCTATTCTATTAGTACAAAAAAAAACTAACAGATCAATACTCTTTCACCCTTGCGTATAACTTTTTAACAAATTAATTAATCCTAATGAATTAACGCTTCATTTATTTAAATGCACCGCAGTTCATGAATTAAAATTTCATGGAGTGATTAAAGCCTTGTAAAAGATGCATGATTTCGTTAAAAATTTCTAATAAATCAGATCAGACGAGTGTATGACAAGGCAGCGATTTGTCAGCGCGCTCTGAACTTGAAATCGGTGTTATAATGGTTTCGAATTTCAAAGAGGGCATTCGCTCTTCATTTTTGCAAGACAGGTCTTCTGCTTTGTAAGCGGCAATTAGATAACAATGGGCATCGCAGGATGTTCTATATAATCAGAACACTGGCATCCAGATCCCAACCAGGCGTGCTCTTATCTTTCCCCTGAAGGGGTTCACCAGCAAGCATCCTGGGACGAAAACCACAATTACGGCTTTCAATATTTAATATTACAACGTTATACACTTTGGATGAAATCGCAATTACGCCGGCCGTATATAGACAGCTGTTCTTTGCTGATCTAAGGAAATTACTTATTAAAGCCACCACTTCAGTTTTAGTTTCATAATTTTGTATGCTAACATTTCAACCGTTATAGAAGTGCACAACAAATTATACATATAAACATGTTTCAGTAAATAGGATGAATTGTATGTCAGTCATGGGATATGTTAAATAAGCAAAGTAATAGCAACTTCCAAGCTAGATTCTTTGCTTCAAAGTGAAATAAAGAAAAGGCGTATATTCCTGTTTTAAAGTCAGGCTCTGAGATTTAAATGCCAAAACAAATTTGAACGCGCATTGTCTGGTCTTTGACCTTTTAGATGTTTGTTACATCGGTCGTTCAGCTTCTGAATCAGCAATGTGAAAATAGATCATAACTGAGTTTGTGAAACTGACTTGAAATTGATCATTTTGTGTAGAATTGTAGTTGGAATTTTAAAACGGTTTTGCCTGTACACTATTAAATCGGTAGTAACCTGAACAAGGGGAGACTTCATTTTGCACAAAGTAAATCTCATGAATTAATTTACCTCGTTTTTGTAAAATTAAGTCAGGTATTTTCATCAAATACTACTGTTATCACAATATATTTTATACTATGTCATAGAAGGCGTTTACACTAGTATAATAAGAAATATAAGATATTTTCATATAAATTAATTTCCTGGTTCTTCATACATAACAGATTCCTTAGCAAAATTGCACGACATTTTATATGAATCATTACGAGCAGTGCAAAAAAATAATTCAGTAGTTGTTGGAGTCGCTGTTTAAGATGTTTATCACAAAGTGTCGTTCGCATCCAGAGTAGCGCGTTATCATGATTTGTATGTGCGCTATATATGGACCACAACACCTTAGAATTAGAGGCATTTCACTGTGTATACAGTTTTACCCAGCACCACTGCATTCAAAAATCATAGCCGGCTATTTGTGGAAAATCTCTATTGAAGAATTGTTCAGAACGAGTTGTGCCTCATTAAAAACAATTCAAAATAATATCGACCCTAGGAGTGCAATCATACATTCCTGCGCATAATTCTCAGTAGAATTGTGATCCAGTAGCAATTCCAGCAGGAGCTGAACGTTGGCTGTTATGTATGCGAGTCTTTGTAAGAAGAAATTCTACATTCCCCCAGGATCAAAAAAAAAAGAATATTATTGCTCCAACTAAGAATATTGGCCATTTCAATAGACGACTCAAATAAGCCCCCTCCCCCTCCACCCCCACACCACCGTAAAGAAGAAAAATTAAATGGTATATCCATTTCCTGTCTGAAAAGCTTTTAACAATTGAAAACCCTGATTGCGTTTTCAATAATTTTAGTGCAATATAATGGGTATGGGTGGAATTCTACCTATTTATGCCACAAGAACTGTTGATCGTTTTTAATCACGTGAATGGTCTTCTGCATATATACAGATAAATGGTTTTGAAACGGTGGGTCACATATGCCTCCAGTTGGTCCGAGGATCCATTACCTTACTTACCTGAAGAAGGCACAGAAATGTCAATTTGTGGCCTTAAGGGAACACAGCAACCTATCTACAGAAGTACCTTGCTAGTAAAATGATACCTTGTGTGTTACATAATTTCATGCCTCTGTCCTTATAAAATACCAAATTATCTGACCTACCTTGAACAGCTCCATGAGAAAGGTATATATAAATACGTATGTCCATCGACCAGCTGTCACACTTCAAAATGCCATCATTTGTTATAGATGGCAAACATCTTATAAAATACAAAATATTCATTGGCCTAAAGCCTGAAATTTACAAGTGATTACTATTATCCTGTGAATGAGGTTATCAGTTTACAGTTTACAGATTTGCCTAGTAAAGCCATGACTTTAAAATAAAAACCAAGCTAAATATCACAACAAAGACCTAGATCCCAGCCTACTCATAAACAACGCCATAGAAGATCATGTAGTGTGCATTATAAAATATTTTAGCAGAGCTCCTCTGACATTGCTCACTCGTAACGAGAGTCTGTGCTGTTGTATGGGGGAGGGGCACATCTCCAGTGAAATAATTTGGAATGATGATCGTAAAAGATCTCCTCAAAGACAGCGAAGTCGTTTTTAATTGATCCTTCAAAACAAATACTTTTCTTACCAGCTTCAGGCAGGTAAAGACATTTGTTCTCTCAGCTTTCATGTTTATTTACATAGGTAAGTCAACAACAACGTACATTTATATACCGCCTCTAACGTAGTGAAACATCTCGAGGCGCTTCACATGAACCTTATCAAACAAAATGTTATTAACAGATGTCAATAAAGCAATCTCTGCATGTCAAATGGGGAGCATCCTCTACTGTTTAGAGTTTGGATATGGCTGTCTATGCTGAAGGCCAAGAAATATATAAAAATTAGATTAATATTTTCTCACTTGCCTCTTTCCTCCTTTACCAAATATCTCCTCAATTGTACTTTGTGTATTTAAGCCAAACGTTTTGGAATTCGGGACTTTGATTCAGACCCCACCTCCAAACTTGAATAATGGTAATGCTTCCAGGTGTTGCTTTAGTTGATATCCAGAATTATTATTCACTTGAATATAAATAGATGTAGCTGCTGTAATCATCTAGAATCTGTTAATACAAGGACATACCCAAAATTTCTGCCCATATGCCAGTTTTCTGTTCAGTTATGTGTTTTACTGTAAATGCTGACGGGACGTCAACTAGTATATAGCACAGACGTTCGAGAAAATCTTAAGTCCATGTTTTACATTGCTTTGTTTATATATATATATATATATATATGAAATCTATAATTTAACATTGGAGGAGGCATGGTTTATCATTAGGTTTTGTCATTCTCTATGTATGGTCAATCTGCTATCCACCCTAAAGAAATCTATACATTTTGACACAGTTGCACACTCTAAGCTGTGGGCTGCAATGCTGTTTATTCTGGGAACTTGGCGCAACTCAGTGGGCAGTTTCCTAACATAGGCATAGGCCTCTGACGGAAAATTTTTTTATCCACATTTTAAATGCCAAAGAGCTATTGCTGGATAGGTTTCATAATTAACTTAGGGATTTCATGTGTTATTTTACAAACCTTATTTCCAACAGTATAGGAATATATGAAAAAAACGGACGAGATAAGATCCACTGGTCCATCAAGTATGTCTTATACTGTCATTGTCAACTTGTACAAATCAGGACACCATTCCATCCCCTCCCACACAATCTCCTGGGAATGGAGGAAACCGGTGTGTGTCTGAGAGATAGATAGAGAGAGAGAGAGACCCGCGATGTCTTTGCTTAATAGAGATCAGAAGATGGAGAATGACTGAAATCCCCCTCTCCCCGCCGCCCCCACCACCCCCCCCCCCCCCACCCCCACTAAAATTGAACAATTTGGTCTGTGATTGTTTTTAATTGGGAGGTGTTGCTAATATCCCATTTTATTTATTAGGGGCAGAAATTCCACTTCTGCAAAATAGAGGGGAAATCGTGGGCTAACAAGTGAAGAAGAGTAATATCTACTCTTTTGCAATTTCATGATTCGAGATTTTTCTTCTACTTGCTACTTGTTGGTTGTTTATTTCCTACCTGTTCTGTTGTGATTTGTGCTATTCTATGAAATTTGAGCCAAGCTAATGCATATTTTGCATATCAGTTGTAGCACAAGAGTTAAAAGGACAAAGCGTACTCTACACTCACCATTTATACCTCTATAATGGGCATGTCATTAGCGATGACATCTAAGCTAGTATTGTACTGTTGCAGTAGGGTGTTTAAGAAAAACGTGCTTGTCTTATTTGCAACCCAAACTAGTTCGAAACCGATTTCATCTGTTAGGATTTATGCCAAATATTTGAGCAGTTTGATAGTTCAACAACCATTCACACCAAATTAATGTTGATATCTTGCAGAGACTTACGATAAACGTCAGGAGCACAGATAACTGAATCGCATTTAATTATATCAGATAGAAATTATTTGGGCATAGAAATGCCCAACCGCAGTAATAAATGGCGACTTCTCAGGAACTTGATACTGGCAGCAATGCTTCATTAATGGTACTACTCATATACCGGCCAATGTTGCTGTCTGGCTCACAGCTGAGATAACCCGACCGACGTTTTTACCTGCGGTTCCTTGAGTTTTAACATTTATCAATAAAACTTTTTTTGAATTGTATTTTATATTAACTATGAAAGAACGTGTGCACTGCTACTTACTGAATTGGACGTATTACTATGGACATACTCGAATAGGAAGCGATCATATTACAATCGTATACCATTGAAAATAGGGTACAATAATAAGTTAACATATTAATACAATTAACTCATGCATTCGTGTTTTAGACGCTTTTGCGGTTTCGCTATAAAATGTAAATAAATTCAGCTTTTAGATTGGATTGGAGCTAATTTTCTCACGCCACGGGGTACTATTCCATTTATCACATCCAACCCCTCTGGAGGGCCAATCAAACTTGTAAAGCCAAACTTTATTGAAATAACTGGAACATATACTGGTATAATGTTAGTATGAAAACACACATATTAGGCTGTTAAATCTAACCGGAAATTGCATGGTGAAAACTTATCACGTTGAGATCTACAAAGGAAGGCGAATAACATCTTTATGATAAAGGATTCAGTCGGTGTGAATGGTGAAAATCATTCTGTGAAATCATATATACTGTTATAACTGTTGTGAGCATATATTAACTGTAACTATGTATTGTGAAACTGCACATTTGCATACAACATTCAAAATAACTCTTTCTAGAGACTTTATCTTGAGTTTTTAATAGGAAGTTTAAAAGTTTAGATTTCTACAGTATTAGAGAAATGTCATAGACTTATTTGTTGTTTACTCGCCATTACAGAATAATAGTAATGATGATTTTGTTACGACCAGGTGAGAAAGAGGTTTAATTTTAAACACTGTTTTTAGCTCCCCCTTGGTGAATCCTTGTTCACCGCTTTCCAATTATAAGGCAAAGAAACCAGCACAAACAAACTTCCTTAGGTTTAAAGAAGAAAAGTTGAAATTTATTAAACTTAAATTCTAATTCGGTTAACACCTAAGGATACATGCCGTGCCCAATGCTAGCATTCATACGCGATAAACACATGCAAATAGAGACAGAAAAGAGAAGAAAAATAAAGTGGAAAGGGTTAGGGCAATATCTGAAGAGTTGTTGTTACGGTTCTTCAAGCTCACTGTAGAGTCCTTGATTGTACGTAGATCTCGCTTTTCATTGGGGCCCAGTACTCTTCTTAAACCTTGTTCACTGTAGGAGACTTTTCTCTCTTGGGGTTCATGTGTCTTCAGTGGATTCAGAGGCTTGTGAGACAGAGATGGGAGCAGACAGGAGAGAAATCTTCTCAGTCCTGGAGCAAACAGGCTTTCTGATTTTCCCCCTCCCCCAAGCTGCTTGTACAAATTCAAAAAACTCAAGTTGCCCAGCAGGTTAGTCATGTGACTAGCTGGTTTGACCATGCCCCTTTGTTTATTCGGCCATCTTAGCGGTCAAAGTGGAATGCGAGCTCCCCCACCTTCAACTGGTGATCAAAAGTCCATTGTGAGTTGAATGTGTGAGGGAATGGCTGCTTTGTCCTTCCAAACACTGTTAACATGCAAATGTCTTTTCCAGCGGCTGATCTGTTTAACAAGTCCTTTCTTCACTCCAGTTAACAGTTTAAAATCAATGTTTATGACAAAATTAATGTGCCCCATTCTTGGCAGTTCGTAGCCTGGCATGACAATATAAAAAAGACTTGCATTTATATAGTGCTTTTCAGGACCACCAGATGACTCAAAGCGATTACAGCCAATAAAGTACTTTTGAAGTTTCGGCACTGTTGTAATGTAGGAAATAGGGCCTTTCTGCTCATTATTTTTATTGATAATAATGACTAGTACACATAATAGATTATTGAATAAAACACCTGTAACAAATCTATTATTAATCTATTCAGGTAAGTTTGCAAAGTGACTTTTGTTAATTACATAAACGTTGTTTCTCATTGGTTGTTTCTGTTCAAATTGAGATGCCACATAAATTATATTATTACTTGAATAATGTTCTCGAGAGATGGAACCTAAGTACTCACACAATTCAGGATTCCTGCTGCCACTGGGGATTAACTAAGTTAAACGCTCTGTGACGCTGCCTCGCCAATAAAAAAAAACTTCAAGAGCAAATATGATTAATTCGAGACAATCAGTTCGATAGATTGGTGACATTCGTGTCTTTCTAATGAACAGGTATTGCAGTCGGGACAGATTCTCTACTCGAAGGTGAGGGAAATGTGCGTTGCCCCTCGCCTGGGGGGGCAATGTTCGTTTAATGGTCCACAGACATTTTTCAAACCCTGGCAAAATCCAAAATGCTCGAGGAGAGTCCAGTGTGTGCTCGATCCCCTTCCTGAGAGGCGCCGTCCCTTTGCTACAAATGCTTCCGTTTGAGGCAGAGACTACTGGTCAATAAGCAAGATAATTAGATGTGCTTCGTCCTCACTCTTGAAACCTGTTGAGCTAATTTGAACAGGAGTCTAGAAATCATTTTGAAACGCTCCAAATGTGCACGCAAAGAGCTTTGGGGCATTTATTCGATTGCTCCGGACAGATGAATAATATGTAACGGCATCGAGTGAATAAAATCTTCAGTCAACTTTTCAAATTCATCTGTGCAAGGCACATGAAAAGACTGAACGTGTTCAAGAGACTTAATTCGCTCCCTATCGTAGAACTAGTACCATCTCCTCTTTGCAATGTTTGCAATTGCTTCCTGCGACTGCAATAGTTATTTTACACGTGCTGACGATGAGCAGACTCTTGAACTGGAGGGAGGTTGTATTGTGGGAGCTGTAGTCTCCTCCTTTACCTTGCAGGCTTTGGCGGGGGGGGGGGGGGGGGGCGGGGAACAGGGAGAGAGAGAGCTGTCAATCAACAAAGCTGGGGGGGCGGGGAGCTGGAGAAGAGGAAGGCGAGTACGCCTGCGCGCATTCCTCCCGGGCCGTCCAATGGGCTGAGAGCTCGCGCCGGCCTCTCTCTGTCTCTGGGCAACCGCTCCGTGTCACGCACCGCTGCGGGGTTCCCGCTCCCCAGCGGCGGGCGGGAGGGCCGCCGAGAGTCAGCGCGGGCGGGCCGCCAAAGTCTCGCGCGAACGCGGAGGGGATGGGACGAGAGTGGGGAGCAGGTGTAAGCGGCGCATCTGTCCGCCCCAAGCAGCAATAGGGAGGCAGCAGCAGTGAGTGAGAGCCCGGCAGATAGAGCGGGAGTGTGCAAGTGCACACTGGCCTGCCGCTTCACACACATCTATTTATATATGTATATATTTACAACAGAAATCATAAATGCATATATAAATATATATAATAGACTCACAACTTTTGCTTTCTCTTTAAATACAGTTCCAGCCTCAGCTCCTCTCTCTCTCTAGCATCCCTATGTACAGTGTTCAAAATGATGTCCATGAACAGCAAGCAGCCAGCCTTCGGCATGCATCATACCCTACCTGAGCACAAGTACACTTCTCTGCACTCCAGCTCGGAAGCAATAAGGAGAGCCTGTCTACCAGCACCACCGGTATGTACCATCTCTACCTCTATCTCTGTTGTGAATGTGGAATATGTCGAGCTGCAAGGCACCGTTTGACAAAATGCAGCTTAAATGTTACATTACTGCTCATGTAAAGTCGAGTCTGCATCATCTCTGTGCCTTTGCACGGTTGCAACTTCAGCTCTTTATCTGCATTGGTTTTGCAGGTTTAAATGTGTTTTTTTTAAAAGTCTGTGACAGTATTCCCTTTTGAGAATTAGCTGTTGATCATGTTTTCTCCCTCTCTCTCTTTCTGATAGCAATTGCAGAGCAATATATTCGCCAGTTTAGATGAAACTTTGCTCGCCCGCGCCGAGGCTCTGGCAGCCGTGGATATCGCCGTGTCCCAGGGCAAGAGCCACCCGTTCAAGCCGGATGCCACTTACCACACCATGAACACGGTGCCATGCACTTCTACCTCGACCGTCGCCCTGCCGCACCCGTCGGCCCTGTCCTCGCACCCGCATCCCCATCACCACCACCACCACCACCAGCCTCACCAGCCACTGGACCCGGGAGAGCTCATCGACCACCTCAGTTCGTCCTCGCTGACCCTGGCCGGGGCCATGGCGGTGGCGGGAGGTGGCGGCGGCGACGGCGGCGGCGGGGGAGGCGGCGGCGGGGTGGTGTCCACCTCCTCGCACCCCCACGCGGCTCACATGCACGGCCTGGGCCACCTGAGCCACCACCATCACCACCACCACCACCAGGCCGCCATGAACATGACCCCCCACCCGCACGGGCTGGTCGGCCACGGCGTGGCCTCGGGCATCCCCTCCGTGAACGACGTGGACGCCGACCCGCGGGAGCTGGAAGCCTTCGCCGAGCGCTTCAAGCAGCGGAGGATCAAGCTGGGGGTGACCCAGGCCGATGTGGGCGCGGCGCTGGCCAACCTGAAGATCCCCGGGGTGGGCTCGCTGAGCCAGAGCACCATCTGCAGGTTCGAGTCCTTGACTTTGTCCCACAACAACATGATCGCCCTCAAGCCCATCCTCCAAGCCTGGTTGGAGGAGGCGGAGGGGGCGCACCGGGAAAAGATGAACAAACCCGACATTTTCAACGGCGGCGAGAAGAAGCGCAAAAGGACGTCGATTGCCGCCCCGGAGAAGCGATCCCTGGAAGCTTACTTCGCCGTTCAGCCCCGACCCTCCTCCGAAAAGATCGCGGCGATCGCCGAGAAACTGGATCTGAAAAAGAACGTTGTGCGGGTTTGGTTTTGCAATCAAAGACAGAAGCAGAAACGAATGAAATTTTCCGCAAATCACTAGCTGCAAGGAGGAAACAACAACAACAACAAAAAGGATCCTTTCTTTTGCTGGCAGACCCATAACAGACAGTTTCTTTGGGGGACCAAGAACAGTTGTTCATCCTCACTGACTCCAGACTTGGTTACAGTACTTTTCACTGTGTAGTGGAGCAAGCGGAGGTTTGCAAAGGCAGAAACGTGTTCATGATGATAATCAGGCGAAATCATCGGTTTCTGAGGCATCGTGGTGTTTGTGTTATTTTTCACGTTATTGGTGAAGTATGCAAATCACAGGTAATTCAGATCGCCCAGTTACTGTGCCGAAATTTCTAGCTAAAACTGTAAGCGAGCCAGTCTGGCTGCTACCTTGTTAAGGAAACAAAATATGAAGCAAACTTTGATTGATGTTCAGTCACTTTAGTATTGTTTCACTCCGGTTATCCAGTATTTCATTGATGCTGTAATCCGTTTGCTTTTCTCCGTTTTTAAAACCGTTACCTCGACACGTTTTGTTATTCCCCAGCCCAACGAGCGAGTCTGTTGTGTTTTGACATTTTCCTTCTGACTTTCAGAAGGTAATTGCTTCAGTTACAAAAAGCTCAGGCAAATCTGAACGATTGATGCGCCTCGATCGGCCATTCATTTCATTCAAGTGTTAGGTAAAGGGTACTGTGGTAGTTTCCCCAAGTAACATCCTTCAATTTACGTGGGAGAAGAACAGCACACGCGTGCTTGTGGATATTCTGGCTTGATTTGCTGTTTGAGACAGTATTTATGCAGATCAAGATATATTATTAATTATTATTAAGTCATCATTAATTATTTTGGTTTCTTAATAAAAAAGACAAAATATACAAAAAAAAATCACACAATTGACATTTTACAGTGATAATCGTTTCCAAAGGTCTGCATGCTGATCAGAACACCTTTTTTGTTAAATGTAACGGGCGTTAGCTGTCAGCACTCCGTTTTGGTAATTGCACTAAAGTATGTTGCAGAATTTAGTATATTGTACTGGTTGGAAAACATGTTAGTGTACTATGGTTTACGATCAAAATTCCAAGTGATTCTCGCATCAAAGCTTGAAATAGGACTACCAAAAGTTTGCGCATAAAATATTCACACTAAATTATTGATTCTGTTTTGGGTAGGAATATCTCCTTTATGGGCATCTAAAATACGTGCGCAGAAGCAAAATAACTGCATGAGCTGAGGATGGATACCGAATTTGGCGCCTATGGATTCGATACAAAAAATGTTATGTCTGCAGCGCAAACATTCTATGCATTGGAACTGAAATGAGCACTATAGAGTAGCTTGATAGACCTTGTGGATGGTGTGATTTCACTGTTAACTGCCTGTTTTCACTAGACACAACATTCTGACCCTGTTTATAACTGTACATAGGCGTTTATTGTAAATAACTTTTTAATTTGCGCACATGTATGTTTACAAACTGCAGCCACGTGTGCATCATACGTAAAGGGGAAAAAAGTCTCACTTTCAGTCAATCCCTGTCCAATGTATATTTGCCAAGCTTTCTCCTGGATTGTGTTTTTTTAAAAATTTATTTACTTATTTATTTAAATTATTTCTGTAAGCCAAATACACCAGGGAGATGTGTCTTAGCACATTTATTAATAAAGAAAAAAACAAGGGAAAAACTGTTTAAAGGTGTAATATTTCTTTGCTTTTTTGGTAAAACTGCGATTTAAGTGGTTAGATGAAAAGCCCTAGAAGGTTGGAAACATCAGCTTTAGACGTCGATATAATATGAAGGCAGTTCCTAAGTTTTCTATTCATGGTGTAAACCAGAGCACACACCAAAACAAAAGATGAGAAGATACAATCAGTGGAGAATTTGATCAGTTTAAACTCTTCGTTCATGGATTTTTGAGTCAACCAACAAATTGTAAGAACTAAAACATGCAAAAGATGGTTCCCGGATGTTTACAATCATAGTTTCTTTTCAAAATCTTCATATTGGGAAATTGCGTTTTGCATATATGAGCAGAACAGCTATTTAAGATAAATGTAGGTTCTCCGAGTTCGCATTATTTTGCAGCAAGGTGTAAATTCATTCCCTGTAGTCATGCTTGTAGTTTGTAGGGGCATCATGAAGCACGTTTGTGATGCCACCTACTGCACTAGAAAAACACTTTTCATCCGGAGTCTCAGCTAAAGCCGGCAACGTTTCGGGTTAACTTTTGGACTCCCTGTTAATTTTTCGCCGCTTTTTAAAATGGAAGCGTCGAATACACTAAAATAAGACAACAC
Organism: Heterodontus francisci; assembly: GCF_036365525.1. Classification (NCBI taxonomy): domain Eukaryota; kingdom Metazoa; phylum Chordata; class Chondrichthyes; order Heterodontiformes; family Heterodontidae; genus Heterodontus; species Heterodontus francisci. The sequence continues at coordinate 133,720,940 of NC_090376.1, read as the reverse complement.
TTTTGCGAATACACTATTGAATCGAATAGGAATGCGTGGATGTCTCACTCAATCCCACTAATGTTACTGATATTGGTTAGAACAAACGCAAATGTTGGATATTAAGTACCCGATTTGTATATGTTATCCAATTATGTCAGTACCATAATGCTGCAATTATTATTAATGAATAAACGAAATGATTCAAATAAGCACATCAATTGTTGTACATTTACACAAGTAAAGCGATTTCATGCCTTTAAAAACCCAAGCAGTGACGCAGGTAAGATTTCACAATTGCATACAGAAAATGTTGAAATAAGCAGAGAGACAATCCAAAAAAGGGTGAAAATACAGTTAATGATATAAAATGCTTTTGCCCAGTATAATACAAATCGAAAAAAGTAAACAGAACACATTTAAATATAAATTGGAGATTTATGTTTTAATGAAAATTAACCCTTGAAATATTAATTGGATTTCAAGTAATATGCCAAGTTAAAATAAAAACCATTAAGCGCTCACACTGTGTAAGTTGAACTTTGGTTTCCAAGAATATATTAATATCAACTTTTACTGCTATATCCCATCATTATTTGGCTATAAAGAAATGTGCAGTGTTAAACGCAAACTGCTTTATATTGTCTTCAAAGTACAGCAAATTACAGAAAACAACGGGTCGCAATCCACAAGGAATAACGTGAGAATTGTGGAATTCGCATGTAACACTTGTTCGGCAATTGGTCTCAACTTATATTAAACCATCATAAATGAATAATAGACGCTCACTGCCATGATCCTATTGATTTTTCCTCTTGTCTGATACCTTGGCTAATTTCTCTGCTGGTTCAACAAGCAAACGCACCAGTACTGCAGAGTAACCCAGACTCGTTCCAGAAACCTTGGGGTTTTGCCTGAAGAAATCATATTCTAAATTACTGTTAAAACAATTCCCCTGATTTCGATTCAGCCACTCATATGATCACGTGTACATTTAGTCTGCCATTAAATTATTTTAATACGATTATCTCTTTTGAATTCGAAATAGATGACTCAGAATATTCTTCTGCACAACAAAGCGTTTTGCGATATACTAAATCAGCATTGAAGAGTCTGTTTTTCGCACAAAGCAGGTCTGTTTATTTTCCAGGGGTTATAAAAAGACTGGATGTCGTAATCATTTTTAAAAAATAAAATACTTTTAAATTGCAGAGAATATTTTCCATTATGCAAGGTACGACTTTTAAAATATTGTAGTACTACAAAATATGAAAGTATACGACGCAAATGGGAACTCGCCACTGTTAGCTAATTAAGTTATTAAATTCATTTTTATAATGCACAGCGGAAGAGCAATGCATTTCTCCAACACGAGTCTTCTCGCTTATCGTAATTATTGCCTTTTGCATTGTAATGCCAGATCTAAGAGGATTCTCACAAATGTAATTACGAATGCTTTGTAAATAATTCATGTTAAGAGATTTAACAAATTAATAAAGCGAACGATGACAAGAGGCTAATTAAAACTTTGGTAATTGTTGTCACGACAGCTTTGTTGTGTGGTACGATGCAAAACCCTCTTTGAAAAAAAGATCTGCTTTGATAAGTAAAAATGTCTCAGTAGGCTTTTAAACACTTTGAACTTTATTTAATTTACATTTATTCTTTAATTGCATTTAACAACCGATTTATTTCATTTCGTTCCTCCATGACATTTATTCTGGACTTGTTTTGACGCCAAAGATTAAAAGAACACGAAAACTGCACAAGTGAAATAGTTACTGGACCTTTCCCCCTCCCAAATAGGAAGTTTCCCCCCCAAAAAATAATAATTTGGAAAGAAAATATCAACCATGGCACACACACCAAATATAAGGATTTTAAAAGACAGTTGTCTCCATTCTGAACAACTTGGCTATTCCCTACAAGCGAACAGAAATTGAAATGCAAAAACAAAACTGTTTTAAATTCGCTGTAAATTCATTGACGAACTTATTTTTCGGAGATTTGGTGGTGGGTACTGAGATGTAATTCTTCTGGAGTTACTTTCAGCAATAAAATCCGCACGATTCCTTTACCTTTTACAAAATGGCTCAGACTTTCTGCTATGATTCTAAATGTGGTGCATTTGCAAATTGTTGATAGTGGTAAAAAGCATGAATCAAATGTCTATTGAATGAATAATACTCAATTCCAAGTTGCCATTGCCAGGTGGCTATCACAGATTAAAAATATGGCACATATTATTCTCTTGTAAAAGTAATAACTACTTTGAATCAATCCAAGTCGATGATTCCACTTACTAGCCATTTCCACAGTGCATTTTTACAGCTTTTATTTGCTGACAATCAAGATTTCGAAGCGGCTTTGTTGAATCAATGACAAAGCAAAAGCAACACTAGATGGCAGTGTCAGAGGTCAAGCTGGTGAGGACCACCTACAACTGCGCTAAGAACAGTACAGTACATGCATATTATTTTTCTTTGAAACTCTAACGATTGTGTCTGTATGCTTTCAGACATTTTTCCAATTATTTCATAATCCTTCCAAAACTGTTCTTTCTTAATTTTATGCTGACCTGCCCTGTTTTGGTTTCATAAGAGGAATGAACTACACTCTAAACACGAGTTTAACTTACATCCGCTCACTGCTTGATCAGCCTATGCGAAACTCATTTACACAAGGAATTCTCAGGCAGTCAGGTACTGACAATAAACATTTAATGAAGCCTGAGACCTATGTGTCCCGGGACTGTGTCAGAATAATTTAACTGTAGCATTAGCATGGCTTTTCCCACATCAAAGAGGTGATTGCCGATTATGGGAGTTTAAGGGGTGAAAACATACAAAAGAGCAACGTTTCAGATCTCTTCCTATGCATTACAGCCAAGTTGTTGGGATCGTTTTTAAAATTTCATGAATATTGACATCCCAACAGTTCATTCCTCAATAAATGGATTCAGTCTATACAGATATAATGCCGGTTTAAAAATGTTAAATACAGTTAATGCAATATTAATCGCCCTTGGTGATATAAAATGCAATATTTTCAGACAGCAGCCGGATTTTTTCAGTGCGCTGAGGAAAAGGGGCACAGCTGCAGTCTTTTCCCAGCAAAAAGCTATATTTATTGCTATTGTCTGATTTTTGCCTGCCAACTCAGAGACATTTTAATGGGGTAAGCACATTTACTTTGTTTTAACTATCTATTATAGATTTTGAGCGACTGCAGGGTTTTTCCACACTAGTCATTGGACACATTTTGACCGTATGATTGTTAAAATCATTCAAACTGACTTAGTATATAAGCTTTTTCATCAAATTAATCTTGGCAATAGACGGCGCCACAAAAACATAGCAAAATGTAAGACGGACAACGATGTTAACCGGGTTTAAAAGTTTGTGGAAACAATAGGTAACATCGCATCTGAATTTGCAACAGCGAACACCTACAACGTAAAACGTGCCTTTATAAATACTGTGCATTTTATCCACTATGGATTGTGTATGATGGTTTTCCAGTCAACTGTCATCAGCAGAGAGCAGAGGAAAAGCTGAGAGCGGACAAAGTAACTATGGATTCTATGTAATCGAATGATATCTATCTCCCGCAGATTATGATCATTTCATTGTAAATTTGAAGCTGTTTCCCAAATTCACTTTTAACTGCTGGCCGACAAATAGCGACAGTATCTGATTGATATAGCCTGTACAAAACTTTTCAAAACTTTTGGTAATTGCTACAAAATCCAATTGAACTTTGCGTTTAGTGTTTCAGCATTTTAGTGCACAGAATGATGCTCTGTCAGGAAAACACAGTTTAGCACGTCGCGAAGAAATACTTTTTTCAACAATCCTGTAAATAAAACAGAATATTTGGATGCATTTCATCGCGCGCGAAGGTATAATTTTTTAAAAGAAACAATACATAGGCACCATTGCCTGCGCTTCCCCATGTGTAATTACGATGATATCGTACAAACTTGTTACCTTTTTATGGTCAGAACCAAACAGCGTTCTAAATTATAATAACAGCCTACAGTCCTCATCTAATGTGGGCATAAAGTCGAAGGAATATTTTACATGAATGAAGTTACAGTAAGGCACAACAGGAGCGGGACAATTGTCTGAATTCAGCCTTCACTTAGAACTCCCTAGCATGAAACTTTTAAATTGTAAACTACAACATGGCGCATCCCTCCTTGAGTGATTTTTTATTTGGAATAGTATTGGTAGAACTTTCAATCACAATGTCATCAGCGGCTTTACAGGGGTTTGCGCGGATAGCGGGGCAACAGCAGCCAACTGTGCTGTAGAACGGAGACTCTAATTTAGATCATGTTTGTTGATAATTTTTTTAAAATTATGTGTAGGGAAAAATAAAACTGTGTTTAAGGGTGTTGATCACTGTGAGATATTTTCATTATTTCTTTGCTTTATTTGGGTTGCGGTCCAATCTGTTACCAGGTATTAGCCCAAAAGTCCGAGCAATTCGCACCGTTTAGTTTTAAGTTGATCGGGGCAAACAATTGCAAAAAAAAAAGCAATCTTACTCGGTGTTAAACTAGCTGCTGTTTTGTCACTGACGCACATGTAATAAACAACAATCGAGTAAAATGGGATAGGGACATAACGACTGCTCTGACTGTTGTTTAACCATCTTTAAAGACGGCTGCCAGATTACTGCAACATTGTTGCAGTTCTGAAATAACATCACGAAATGTAGTTGCAATGTAGTCAGATGCTTGTTGACACGCTTGGGTCCTCTTAGGAAAGTGTCACCATAAAATTCCAAACTACATAAATTTGTGCAGAACATCTAGAAGACATGCTTTATGTAGCAGTGCCTCATTTGAAGTTTAAAATTCTACAAGGGGAGCTTGAGATAGCAGTTTCAGTCATCTCTTTGAACCTCTATTTTAAAGTGATTTTTATATAAAAGGCATTAGAACTGGGATCCCTTTAAGTATAAGTCTGTCATTGGCAGTAATGCATTATTGAAAGCCTATCAAACAGCTCTGTGCTCTGACTTTACGAGGCGTACAGAAGATGAAGTCTGACTGTCTGACTGCACAAAAGCCTCTAATATGTTAATCGCCGTAGGGGATGCTTAAGGTACCATTTCAAGCTGCTTCGCACACCATATGTCGGGCCGTTTGCCACATGTATCTATTAATCAAAAGGAAGCACACCAGAACACCATCCATCCCACCTTTTCTAGGCCTGCCAGCACCTCCCAAAACGAGCACAAAATTTCAGGAAAAAGTCTGACCATTTCAAAGTAAACGGAATACTCTCATCGATGACCAGTGGCCTTTAGCGTCCCTGTTCCCCCGCCCACACCGTAATGTGTGATCACCTCAATAGTTTCGATTTTCATTTGCACATGAAATTGATCAAAAAAGCTCTAAGCTATAATTTTAATAGGATGTTAGTTTCCTTAATTATTTAACGTTTCTTCCTGTCTGCTGCAAAGAGAAATATGAAGCCGTTGGAAAATGTTCGGTATTTGATAACATCTACAACATACAGACGTTGTTTAGACATGGAATTATTTGTATTCTTAAACGGACTACCTACCAGCAGACATTATTGTGTCATCTAATTGGTAAAATATCGAGGATCGTGCGACATTGCTGAAAACAGTGAATTTACATGATAACGAAACTGAGAAGCAAAATGTAAATATTTGCTGAGTTCAGATTCGCATTTTAAAGACTGATTGGGAATCATGACATGTTTAGCATGTTGTTGGACGATTATGCAACTGTATATCTGAGTATGGGAAAATGGGAGCTTGTGAGGTGCCTCTGGGGTGTGGCGTGTAGTCAATGTTACCAAACCTTCAGAGAAATTCAGCACATATCACGTATGTTCCAAAGGATCTTAATCCTAAATTCAATGTGTTAGGTAGTTCAAGTGTGACCTGAACTTTACAGGGAGTTCCATCAAATCTAACCCAGCCCTCTCCCAGACAGACCCTCGACAACGCCAACAAAGTTTACAACTAATTGTAAAGAATGAGTCCATCTTGTTTACGAGATGCCGTAAGAGGTTTATCCACATCACTAGTCACGTACAGCCAATGCAAATGGCGGCAAGGAAATCGCAGTTGAAAGTGAAAAAAAAAGCTTGAACATTGTAGGATATTCAGTAATAGCAAAACAATTACGTACAACTACTGTCGTATTGTGGCAAAAACTTTTGGGGTGTCTTTCGTAAGTTAGGCGATTGGGCGAATTGCGGTCAAATTATGGAACAGGAGCTATTTCACGCTGTGCTGGGGTCGTACAACCAACTCATATTTGTTGATTACTGACTGAATTGTTAATGTAACAAGTTCGCAATGGGTGCGTTCCAAAGTTTAACGTCATTTAAAAAAAAATCAATTGTGCTGCACATGGGTTTTACAAAGTCAATGCAAAGCAATGGTAGGTACAGTCGAACAGTGCACTCCGTTTCAATTTGTTTCCTTAGCCTATTTGGCTGAGCATGTGAAAAATGTCTTGAAATAAAAACACACTCACACTCCAAGTTCCCCGAGTGGAGAGAACGAGTTACAAACTGACTGCCAACAAGAGACACTCAGTGCATCCTCGTCTAATTTTCATGCATACAAGCATGCAGTTTTTTGTTCTGTCTAGAAAAAATAGCCCATATATCTGTCGATTTGGGTTTCTAAGGAATCGTAACTTAATTCCTTTAGGCTATTCATCAGCACAGTAATTAAACTACCAAATGGATGTAAATAAAGTGAAATTGGTTTCATGACAGATGAGACGAAGAGGCCTTTTGACATCAGCAGGGCAGGACAATAATTATTTCTGCATGAGGCTATATAGAGAACGCCAGCTGGATTTATTAGGTGCTACATATTATTTGCTACCAGCACATCGGACAGGAATAAGCACGATTCAGCTGTCAGTTTTTTGCATTTAGCAATCTGAAAGTAGAAATGAAATATTTTGTCTGAGAGATTGCATGGTAACTGCACCATAGAGGGGGATAAATATCAGCACCATGGCCAGTTCCCTTCCTCTCACTGAGATGCTCACCTCCATGCTGCCAGATAAGTATTTGACATAAACCCAGCAGAAATAAACAACAACAAAAAACTGTGCAACGTACTTTTTTGGCACCTCCCAGCTCTTAAAAATTGCAGCAGCTGCTTTCAGCGTTTGAGAAAAGGCTACCAGGAATGTGCAAATAAGGATGGCAGCCGAATAGTGCAGTTTCACAGCTATGTGGATTAAATCATTATATTCGAATCCAGTCAATGATACTTCACAAAGAAAAAAGACAATTTGGCAAAGAAGCTCATAAATTGGACTATATTGCCAAAAAAATGGAGGCATCTAAACAATTAGAGGGCAAAGTCATTTTGTTAACACTTATAGAATATCTCCATTGTACGACAGCTATTGTTACAACTTTTAAAAATAATCGAGACTTTTACCGTTATTTGACACCACAATTAATTAATAATATGAAACTTTTAAAATAATCTTTTGTATGCTAGAGCGCTTGTACCTAAGACTTTGATATCACTAGCAATCCTAGGAGGGGAAGCTGGATGGCAAGGTAGAGGAAATGTCAAGCGGAAAGTGCCAGAGCAGATCCCTAGAAATCAGTATTCATTTCAAAACCCTATTTGTTGAGTAATCTCAGCCATCATCACTAAATCTCGGGGCACTGATGTAGTTCGAGTTGTTGTTGACTTAACGTAAAAATTCAATCACTGGGGTTTTTGCATCAGCCGGGCTACTTATTTGTCTAATAAATCCGTCATTTTGTAAGAAAAATATTTGAGCAGCCGTACTTGACCTCTTGATACCCAGAAGTCACATTTATTCCAGCAGGTTTGCAAATGTAGAATCAAGATGATCATTTAATGTCTGTAGGTACAAGGAGGTATTGTGAAAACTGGTTCAAAACAGCTGCGAGGGACGTGTCTTTTCTGAAACTCTGATTTCCCCCGTAGACATGGTACAATCAACAGCAATCGTAAACAGAGACACACACAATACATACACACACGCACGCAACACACAGCACAATAAATATAACATGCACAAACGTATATCTGTATATGTGTCCACACATAAACACATGGTACATGCACTGATACACGAAACACACATAGCAACGTATATAGAACATGTACAGCCACAAACTCAAAAGACCTGCACTGATCAACATACAAAGCACATAGAGCACATAAACACACACAGTACGTACATATATACACACGGTACAATGCATACAACAGACTCAACATGTACACACAAACACACAACATAGATGTTTAAACGTGTAGACACACAGCATGTGCATAACACACAATTGTCGTATGCACAGCGTAATACATGTATAGATAGAGTTGCAACACATAACACAGCACATATATACGAAACAAGCAAAACAAATACACGCTATGGTTATACATAAAATCGCGCATTCAATACAGACGCACGCACAAGTACAGAATCACACGCTTCTTTTCATATTTGAGTAGTAAACAGGCTTCAAAAAGGTTAGCCCATCGCAATTGCAGTGCAATCCCGAAACGTACAAGGTACCCTAAGGGACAAGGCTGTTTACAAAAAGCTGTTCCAAATGTGTTGTAAACATGTGCCAAAATAGATCTCAACAATCGTCCTCAATTTTAGAAACCCTGCTGTCGAGTGCACTTTAATCTTAAAATTAATAAGTGCATTACTTGCATTTTCGTTTTATATAAACTATATAATTTTGTAGACGGTTGGCATATTTTTTTCGACATTTTTTGTGGGTAGAACAAAGAAAGCAAGAGGTAAGAATCTTTTATGCACAGGATAGTCGTAAGGGAGGAAAAAATATGCGTTAATAAAACACAAAATGACTAAAAATGCAGTTATTAACTTGACAGCAAGGAAAATTGGAATTTATGATGTAAATATTTCAAGGATTTAAACGCAGATTTGCTTGTAAGGATTGAGGTCAATTGCATAATTTGGTGATTGAATTGGATTCATATGAAAAGAAACAGCAAAAAAGGTTTAAGTTGGAAGCCGATACAGCAAGTGGTTGGAGGATCTAGGTCAAAGGTATATCAAGGATAGGTCACCTATATCTGACTTCATTTTTAAAATGTCTAAAACTTTTAAGATACTTGTTTATGTAATTCTGAAAGCCAGCTACAGAAATTATATCCCCAATTACCAGATGGAAAAAAACATAACGAGCTAAGTTAAAAACGTATCTAAATTAATGAGGTCACTTCGTACTTTCTTGACATAAAGTAATTTTAAGTACGAGTACTCTCCTTTTAGTTGTAAATTCACCAGAGGTCTTAAGACTTAAGCGCATATTTTGTTGTAATAGTTTAACCCATAAACCTGGTGCGAGTAAAAACCGTGCAAAAATCAGGACAAAGTGTTAACAGACCAGTTAGTGTCTAGCATTCCTCGGGATTCCTATCCTTCCAAATGGATTAATGAACATTCGTGAATGTTGAGAGGGGAAAAAAAAACTAATTGTACTTGATAAGCTGTTGTTCGAATTATTTTTGATGAACCAGTGCATCATTGTGCAGCTGGACACTCATACTGAAAAGAGAATATATAAGTTCCAGGGCGGCTTGGGTTGGTGAGCTTAATGGACGGAAAGATTTTATTGTACATACAATGGCAAATAAAATGGTACATACCAAGAATTTTGAGCTGGACTCCAAACTATGTAGATCTCACACCAAGTTCCCACGCAAATGTGCTATAGCTTGGAATAAAGAGATTGCTATGTGATGGTCTACCACTTGTTCCATGCTACAACCTGCCAATTACGTGCAAGATTAACTTTTAAACACAAGAGCATTGGGGATTGAGAGAGAGCAATCTCATCCATGGAAAGACCTCTATGAAGCACCTTCTCTTTTTCATCGTAATATGTATAATGTAATTTGCATAGCCCTACAAATTTTCACTGCTATTGCTCACTTTACACATTTCAGCTAACATTTCTCTGTGTTAATATGATGATTTGGCAACTATTTTTTAACAACTATGACTTTCTATATGTGTATGTTTGTCCTACACTCTTACCCTACTATACTATTCTTATGTTTCCTTTGTGCTTTCTGTAAATTGTGGAACTTCATCTGGACCTTTTACTAGTTCTGTAAAGTTGTTGGCATCACATTGGTTCTTTCACTGACATACTGTTCAACTTGTCGCATTAATTTCATATTTGGGTGCATCATTTTCTACTGACAACATGCTATGATTTATGCATTGAAGAGTTTATCTAGAATGACTGGAGAATGATTGACAAAACAGACTTTTGTCAATTTTCATTAAGTTGTGCATTTTTTGAGGAACGTGGTAGACGAACCAACTTTTCAAATTTTATATCTTTTAAGATTTCTGAAACTATCTGTATAGTGTGTGGCACAGATAAAATAGGATCTTGACTTGTATAAGAACATAGAATAGGATATAAAAATAAGAATATAATACTGAGTCTATACAGGACATTGATTCATTTCCATTTGGAGCAATGTCTGTAGCTCTGGCCACTTTATTATAGGAAGGACATCATGGCAGTGGACAAGGCAATGAAAGTTTATCTGTCTGATACTTGGATAGCAAGACTACAGAAGTTGAGTTTGTTAAACTGCAGAAAGGAAGACAGGGAGAGGAAAATTATTAAAATGTTCAAGATTCTTGAAGGTATCAGCAACTTGAACCTAAGAAACTGTTTGCTGTGGCTCAGAGACCAACAATGAGGCGACACGGGATGAAGTTCAGAAGAAAGAAGGTGAATGAAGAGATCAGATATAAATTTTTCACTTTCAGGGCGGTGCATGTTTGAAGCATCAGTAATTTTAAAAGGCATTTAGACAGGCATTTAATGACAAAATCAATTGCAGGATATAGGTAGTGAATTGTCTGTTCTGTTTTGTGGGTTGGCCAGATGGGCTGAAATGATTTTCTTTCTGGTACTTTATATTCTTATGTTCCGAAGTTGCTCATGAGCTGCTTGAGAAGCATTAAGGGTTTGCTATCATTGCTGCATCATGATAATACTTTATTTTTGCTGTGCAAATGAAATGATCATCGCCAAGGCATGAGTAATTTAAATGAACAGGTTTTCTCTTAGTGTTCTGATACAGTGGTGGAACTTTTGGAACACATATCTTTTATTCTCAGGGCCATATATTGGCACCACTATCCCTATAAAGACCATGCCAATGTGGGCAAGTGCATAAAATCCATAGAGTGCAAAATAGACTTCCAAAATTAAAATTATTTTCTGTAGAATACATAAATTCTTTCAAAAGCAAAATAGTTGCTTTAAAAAGAGGAATATTAAAGGACACATAGAGCAAGCAGGAGAGTGGCATTAGACTAGATGTTTCCTGTGAAGATAAACACTGTTCTGTAGTATTCTATGGTTCAGTGTAAGGCATTTGAGTTGAGCAATATGATATTGGTTAAGAATGTAAGGACACTGTAAGTAGTAGTGAACAGTAGATAGTGTAGGGCGGACAGGAACCAAAATGGCATGAAGCAAACTTAATTGGCTGTGAACCTAAGTATAAACAGTACAGATAAACTATTAATGCACAAACCACATAGCATGTAATTCATAGTGGAATGCTGAATATTTTAGTGTGATTTGTAATATTGCCTTAAGTAAGACTGTATCCTTCAGATTGCCATTAAAATTTTTCCCCAAATTGCTTTGAGTTCCATCAAACTCTGCAGGCTTATACTGGAAGACCAGTGGAGTGTCTCAGAGACAGCAAAGGGTTGGGATAATGCCGAGTTCCTGTAGATTTCAGGAGTCCCTGGTTGGCCTTGTAAGGCATAGAACCTCTGCATACCCTTTACAAGGGCAGTGACACTAAGAATGTAGAGCCAGGGCCAAGGACTCTTTATACTGAGAGTTGTCACTTTCCAGACTCTGAGGAGCCACAGGTAAGACCAGAGACTGGTACACCAAGAGAAATAAGGAAAGAACACACCAGGGAGATCCACACCAGAGAAGTAGCCCAGACTCCTGAAGAGAAGACACAAATCGAAAAAAATCTTAATTGGTACCCAGAAAAGAACTGAGAGGAGACTCCATGGCATCTTTGGGATAATGAAGAATTTAAGTCTAGGGGTGGGTGGATCTGTGGTGGCCAGGCACTGAATTTTTAAGCAACATGATGTTAATGAATGCTGGAGATGCTCCCATAGTGGTGTGGGTTCCCACTAGCCCCATGCTAATCAGGTATTCCACAAATCTCTGGTGGGGTCAAAGCTGTGGACGGCACAGGTGGGCACTATCCCAATACAACTTCCAGGATTACCACCTGCAGATTTTTTGGGCCATTTCTTTTTAGAAATTATTGGATTTTAATTTTGTTGATAGATCATTAAATTTTTAAAAATTAAATAAATCGAACACTTTACCAATCTTGACTATTACATAGGTAACTACTAATAGTATTTAGTGATCCTTTTAACAATGTTAGCAGACCATCCTATATTTAAATATCAAAGAGAATATACTCAGTAATTAGATATTTCAAAACTGTTCTTTTCCACAATTTTGTTAGCAAGCCATAAATTATGAAGCAAAATAGAAATTTTTACTGCTTATTTAAACAGAGGAATATAAGACCCTTAGTAATTGAGCCATTATTAAAACAATGCATTTTGCTCATTAAAACACTTTACTCCTGTAAAGAAAACATGTTTTTATTATGCATCAAGTTTCTGGAAAGATAGAAGATCTATATTCAGATGTTATAGAATAAAATTATTTTATAAAACAAAAATGTTTCTCATTACACCAGTATGTGACCACACAGCCTAATGATGAAGTACAATATGGTATAAGTAGAAGGGTTCTCTCATGAAGTACCAGCTGTTTATTAAGCACATCAGACATTTTTCATAGAGCTGGTTATTCAACTTCATTCACTTATAACTGCAGCATTAATGAGGATACACAATTGAACACAGATAAAAGATTGGGCACCAGATTTTTTTTTTTAAAAGAACAGCTTGCATTTATATTGTGTCGTATTGTGTTTTTGAAAACATCCTAAAATGCTTCATGTAGAATTAATTACTTTGAAGTGTTCATGTAGGCAAATTTGACAGTTATACTGTAAATGGCAATATCTCACAACAGCAGTGAAATGATTAACTATGATTTTTGTTTTGGTGGTATTGATTGAGAGAAGTTTGTTGGCCCGAAAGCAGAAAAACTCCCTGCTCTTCTTCAAATAGTGCTGTAACATCTTTATCAGCTGTCTGAACCACCATAATTGGGAAAGTGGGGCTTGGTTTAACACTCCCTACGAAGCATGCTTCAATCCCTCTATACTGCATTAAAGTGTCAGTTGAGTTAGTTACGACCAGGTGAGAAAGAGGTATAGGGTTCCCTTCCAGCCTACACCTGGTCTTACTGTAACAGGGTTTTATTTTTAAACACACTGTGTTTTTAGCTCCCCCTTGGTGAATCCTTGTTCACCGCTTTCCAATTATAAGATAAAAAAGTGAACACAGGCTTTCTTAGGTTTAAAGAAGAAAGGTGAAATTTTATTAAACTTAAACTCTAATTTGGTTGATGCCTATGGATGCACGATGCACCCATGCTAGCATGCATATGCGATACACACATGCAGATAGAGACAGAAAGGAGCAGAAGAAATAAAGTGGAAAAGTCTAAGACAATATCTGAAGAGTTGTTGTTATGGTTCTTGGAGCTCACTGTAGAGTCCTTTTGTAGGTAGATCCTTGCTTTTCATTGGGGCTTAAACATTGTTCACTGTAGGAGACTTTTCTCTCTTGGGGTTCATGTGTCTCCAGTGGGTTTTTGGAGTTCCATGAGAAAGAGATGGGAGCAGACAGGAGGGGCTGTGGCAAGCCAGCCACGAGAGGTCTTTTCAATCCAGGAGCAAACAGCTTTCTGCCAATTCAAACACTGTCTCTCCAATTTAAAACTCTCAGTTCAAACTCTGCAACAGCCAGTTAGCCATGTGACTAACTGGTCCGACCATGTCTGTTTGTGGATTGGATTGGAGCGGGGAATAGCTCCTTTGTTTACAAGCACTGCCGGTTAAAATGCAAAAATGTCTTTCTAGCCAGGGGCCTGGCAACCCATTGTAACAGGCCTTTTCTCCTTCCCAGCAAAAATTTGAAATTCAATGTCCATGTGGCGAAATTAATATGCCTTCTTCTTGGAAGGTAGTGGCCTGAATGACAATTTGCATATACTGTTATTCACATTCTGGAATGGAACTTGAGCAGAATTGAGCAAAAGAGACTGGAAATGTGTTTCCTTTTTTAAAGATACTAAACATTAGTAAATAGTGGTAAATATTTATTATAATATGAGCTCCCTTGCTGAAGGTGATAGTCCTTGGATAAACTCATTTATGGTTTGTGACAGATACTGACAGGCAGATTATGTAATAAGAGAATAAGCATTTTTAACTGTCATGAAAACAATTGATATTAGAAGAAGTCAATACAATAAACTAAACTCTTGAGCTGTAGATTTTATGAAATCATTAGTCATAAATGAAACATTTATAGTCAATATTAAATTGCATCTTCATATTGACATTTTGAGCAAAGCTGTTTTTGAACATGCAGAAAGGGGTGATCTCACAGTGAAGACTACTGTCTATCATTATCACTGCTGCATTGCCAGAGGATATCTACTTTCCAACCTGGTAATCAATGCATCAATTAGCATAACCATTTGGGTTGTCATCTATGTTAGATGTAATTAGTGCATAATTATATTCTCATTGTTAAAATACTTTATCATTGCACTCATATGCAGTTCACGCCAAAGCAAAACAAATACTATTTTATTTTGCATGTATGAATGTGGATCCGTCCTTTCATTGCTTCATTTTTCTGTGATGTAGAATAAATGAATACAATAAATATAAAACTTCAGATTGATTTCAGTCCCTATTGCACTGCTTCAACAGTGAGGTATCTCTGCTCCTACAGTTTCATTAAAAAATCAACCTGCTTTGCCAGTGCATGTTTAAATTCACGCCCGGTACAGCAACAGAAAGATATGCTGCTGAGAATATAGTAAGCAGTTTTTTAAGGCTATGAACTCTAATTAAGCCATCACAGTTAAAGCATTTAAAGCAACAGGATGTGATAATTGCTGCAGCCATTAATAATTTAGCTCTAGATTCATTGTTTCATAGTCATCTTATGAATAAAATGGAACTGTTTTTATTGTTGTTTTAACTCTTGGAGCAAACAATTGATTGACAACTTCTACAACCTCTGGAAGCAGAACGTACCCTTCTAAAAACACACTATCAGGAGAAGTCTAAGATAGTGTAAAACTCTGGTGATAGCCTATACAGCATACTTATGGTTGGATATTCATTGCATATATAGGAAGTCTTTCTTGTGCTAAGAAATTTTCTTCCTTTTTCTGGCTTATTAAGAACACTAGTGAACCAACTATAATGAATAAAAGGGTGCACTTTTGGCAAGATGAAATAGCCTGACTTGTTTTTCACCATTTTGAATAATCCAAAAGTACACTGAAGGCTTGCTGAAATGTTCAGTGAGATTTAACCACAGGCCTTCTGTTATGGTATAGCACATCATTTAATTGGAGAATATCTCTGGAAGTGAGATATAAGGCTGTAATCTAATAGGGAGGAGAGCCACATGTATGGTTCTAAGTGTAATTTGAATCTAAAAAATAGATTAGAGCCTCTATTTGCTCATAATAACATGAAAAAAAAGATTATTTTATTGTATCCTCCCAGTTTATCCTGCTAACAGTTGGAAGCTTCCTTCTGTTTGTGATATGCTGGCCAACAAGTTCTGGAAATTCACAAAATGTGATGTATCGCTTCATCCCCTGAACTTACTGGCTGATTTGTGCGTCGTAAACTTGCCATTATTTTTCCAGGAAGATTTGGCCCAATTATATTACCACACGGTTTTAAAGCACTTTCAAAAGCCTGTATTAAAGCCAATATTAAATTAATAGTTATTTCAACTGTATGCTATAACAATTTACGTGTATGTATTGATTTGCATTTTTGACACTGTTCATTTTATTTCCTCCTGAAGGCACTGTCTCTTTGCTGGAGTACAGTTCAAAGGGTGTCAGTCACTCTCTAGTACCTCCCCAAGTGGCCATTACTCATGGGGAATATTCACCTAACATTCACAGAAGTAATTTTACCAAAAGTCACTGAACAACAGCCGGGAGTAGAAAGCTGAGTTTGCCTTTCTCAACCCATGGTAATTGTACTATCACATGGCCTGCCTGAGATGAGCTAACTCAGCAGAGACCAAGGATGGAATTGGAATCTTCCTGATCTGCTGAGCTCGGTTACTCTGTGGATAAACATTGGAGGCCCCCTAAATTACTTTTTAATGTGTACCTTATAAACCTTACTGCTTTCCCAGAAAATTATCAAGTATCCTATTTGAATGTGCACTATCATTCAATGAAGGTATTTATGTACTTGACAAAAAGAACAGCAGGGCATGCCCTCCTTAAATGGGAAACTATTTTTTGTCCTCTGCACAATCAAACCACCACTTTAAGCAGTTTGCATCGTAAGCTTGGGCGACCACTGAATTAGTGATGTTAAATCACTAATGATGGGGCGGCACAGTGGCGCAGTGGTTAGCACTGCAGCCTCACAGCTCCAGGGACCCGGGTTCGATTCCGGGTACTGCCTGTGTGGAGTTTGCAAGTTCTCCCTGTGTCTGCGTGGGTTTTCTCCGGGTGCTCCGGTTTCCTCCCACAAGCCAAAAGACTTGCAGGTTGATAGGTAAATTGGCCATTATAAATTGTCACTAGTATAGGTAGGTGGTAGGAAAATATAGGGACAGGTGGGGATGTTTGGTAGGAATATGGGATTAGTGTAGGATTTGTATAAATGGGTGGTTGATGTTCGGCACAGACTCGGTGGGCCGAAGGGCCTGTTTCAGTGCTGTATCTCTAATCTAAAAAATGACTGTAACATCAACTCTCTTCAATAAAAATTACAGATCGGGATACTTTACAAGATTTACCCCCAGCTTTATGTATGTCATTTAATTTGCAGCTTTGTCCACAAATATTGTGAAAGTTTTAAGCGTACCGGTTGCACTGGAAATTGGGTCACATGTAAATAATGCACTCTTTGTGCTTCAGCAGAGTTGTGATTGAGAGAACCTGGAGCAGCTTGAAACGGGTTTCAAAGTGAAAACTTGCTGCATATTTTTTCCATTACCCTGGTCATGTGCTGCTATAATGGATACACTTCTTTGCTGTTATGAGGCTAACATTGCATAAAGTACTTTAGTTCAGAATCTACTGATTTCTTATACTGATCTGCAGCTTTAATGAGATGGAATAGTCTGAAGAATTAGCATGACATACATGCATAGGTAAGCAAGCAGTGATCATTTTACTAATTATGAGGAATTGAAGGAATGATTTAAGAGGAAAACATTTATAGGCTTATTTGCATGCAGGCTCTCATTTCAGAAGTTCAAAATTACTATTTTGTAGAGCGCTGATTCATACTGTATTTAATATTGTAGGTTCAATGTACAGTATAAGTTTTTATGCTGCACTTAAGAACCAGCCCATGGGCTATATATTTCAATTGTTCTCATGATGAAATTCATATGTTGTCCCCAGAAGATCCCATGATGGGGATGGGGGTCACTGCAGATGGTAGTTTTACCTTAACATAATGGGTCTAACATTTCCATGACATCATTGGGGAATCTGTGAGGAATTCTAAGGATAATGAGGATGGTCATTCAGAATCAACAGTAAATATTTTATGAGGATCTACAGAAGAGAGAAAAGAAGGTGGTCAGAAAGGTGACACTCTTTCTCTCTCTCGGCTGTGTGAAAGCCCTGCTCATAATCATACACTGCTGGCTTAGTATCAGGTTCAAAAAACAATTTTGCTCAAATGAGGCTATTTGAGAATTTTTTTTGCGATCAACTGATTCCTCTTTGAACCTTTAATGAATGTTGTTGATGTGATAAACCTTGGTGCTGGGAATGATGCAGCAGTCAAGAAATACCTTAGTAGTTTAATAATTAAACTGAATCAACACTTCAAAGCAATGGGGTAGCTAAATAAATATAGATGTTACCACTTTTATGGTGGTATTACATTTATTACATTTTACGCAGCAGAAGTACATGGAGCTTATGCAAGAAAGATTATTGCGTGGTGCTGATTCTTTATTTAGTGTATTACATTATTGCAGTTCATTATATTTGAATAACTTTTACATGAGCTAAAGCAAACTAGATGATATCAGTACCAATCAGAATTACTATATTACAGGAGAAGCAAATTGATTTATCAAAGGATTGACTACACAATGTGGTGAGCCATTTGACTGCAGGCACACTAGAGCGTAGTGTAACATTTTCAGACTTAAAATATTTCTCTTTCATTATACAGCACAAGCTTGTATTATCCTCTTGTTTATTTAAAAAATAATTTACACTGTCAGTTTTCCCTGTTTCTAATTCCTTTCAAAATGGTGATCATCAGTGATTAATGTAAGTGCAGAAACAAAATAAATGATGCAGATTTCTGCATTTTTGATATTTCTGATTTCCCACAAAAAGATGGAAATTGTACTGCATTTCTTAAGAAATGATCCCTTTTCATCTAATCAGATACTGTTGGAAACCCATGAGAAAATAATGTAACGCTTATAGTAGCTGTCCTACCTATTGTTAGATGCAGTAACTGCATGCAGCTTATTTTGATTATGCATTGAATCTGGATGTGAGCTTTAGGCACACCTTTATAACACCATACACTTTAGCCTTCTAATTATCATTTCCAATTTGCCTGCTCCATTTTTGTATACAATGCCAGCAAACAAATGCCACCACCATCCTGAAAAGGTTATCCAAGAAATCAGCACTCAAGAAGGTGGCTGACAGGATTTCAGTCTCTCAAGTGGGAAGATACTAAACAAACATAATCAAAATTCTTACCTATACCATTACTTTAATCATTGTGTTTCACTTCTAGCCCATCTTATATAATATTCATAACAAAAATCAATACAGTGGAAAAAATAAGATTCTGTAATAAAAAAATATTAATCACATTTCAATATGCCTTTTTTCACAGTGTTCTCGAATTAGGGACGTAATTAAAATGACTACCACAATCTAAAAGCTCCAACGAATAATTTCTCCCAATGAAAGGTAGTTTCGTCGAAAGCTATGTAGAGAGTGACAGCAACATGAAGTGGAATTACACAGATTGAATAAAACTTCAATTCATTGCGATTGTAAAGTAAAGCACATTTGTCTAACAAAAGGTTTAACCTTTTTACTTTCTGCATTTTTTATGACCAGCATGGTACTGCATTGGATATATTTAACTAGCGGGTACCAACATTCAGTGCCTGACATGTTTCACCTAATTGTTGTATGCTGCCCGTGATATGCAATATCAACTGGTATATTAAGATATGCAGCCTGTTTATTTTAATTTGATGCTATTGGTCATAGCTTACATTAAGCCAATAACAGACATTACATTAGCATGCAGCTGAGTCTAGTTTCCTACATGAGATTGGATATTTGTACTAATTCTTTCAATTATCTTGTAACATTAATGATTTAATCACTTAAATTTGATATGCAAACACTATAATATTGCATGCTGTTAATTTTCCAAAAAATGTTTGACTTACTAGCAGGTGGAAGACATTAGTTGCAGTTGATTTAACCAATTAATTTCTTAAAAATCAGTCCTTACTGGAATCATTTACTGCATATACAATAATTAGAAAACAAATGTTTTTTTTAAAAAAAAGATAAATGCCATTTTATTTTAGAAAACATTCATTATTTCAAAGTATTATCAAAGCTTGTGATTATAAAAGGAAATAATCTACATATTTCCTGTTGAGGTCATAAAAGTCCAAAGTACTTCTGTTTGTTCATTTCTATACAGCAATGCGGCTCTAACCTTCCTGCCTGACCTGAGTGCATTTGCAGTGGACTCCAGGGTTCATAGCATCTGTCTACAGCTTTTCTGACTAGCCCCTCTGGAGGCCTGAGTTTTTTTTTTCAAATTGAATATTATAAACCACACTGCAAGCCACATCCGAGTTCTGTTTCTCTTTGTGCCCTGGATTGTCTTACTACCAATGACAGCATTAGGCACCTTCATTAACATCCTCCTAGTGCATTCAGGTATCGAAATATCACTTTCTTGATCCAATGACAGTGATATTGTACTCCTGCCACCCGTCTGTATGATCAGCACTTCAAATGCTTTGCAGACTTAAATAAATTGAGGTAAAAAGGTCTGATTTTTATTTTTGGGTCTCGTTCAGCTCATAGTTAGTTTGCGGTATTATATATATTATATATATATATCTAATATAATCCCTAAACTGTACAACTCTTCTGCTACATCACAGCCTTTAATTTTAAAATTTCTGCTAAAGTTGCTGCAAATGTCTTGTATAAATCAGCATCAAATGAACATGCTGTGTAGCCTTCCTTGTTCTCTAAATAGACTCAGTCCTTTGTAATAAACCTACTTTAGTTAGAGTCCAGAATTGCCATTTAGTCAGATGTCTACACAACAAAGCTTTTCAACGCACTTTAGTCTTCACAGAAAGTGCCTTGCACATGTTATTTTTAATTATTTAAATGCTACAGAATCCTTCGATGCCAACACACAAAATAGCTATTGTGAAATGTGAAAGTTGTATAACTTTGATTTTTTTTTTAGTATGTGGCTGTTCTTCAACAAAGCTGATGCAGGGTGACAGAAGTGCACCATCCCTCTGAGAATCGAGCTTCACATCTTCATCTTTAATAAACATTATTTCTACTGGAGGCATGCCATAACGTTACAGACTGCAAGCTGCAACTGAGTTGGTGAACAATACAACATTTATTTTTACAATGACTGGCACAGGGTATCGGCAGATGTAGCTCAGAAGTGGCACAAATGACCAAGGAAATCTGTGTGTAGTGGTTTCAATGCTTGTGAAATCAGTTACATGCAAAATTTCTCGGAAAAGTGACAGCGTAACTCTTATCTCACATTATAATTAACCCAAAACATTCTAAGAGGTTACAGGCTATATAATGCAGAGAAAATTTTGCCCTATTGTGTGTATATGACCAGTAATCTGCCAACCGAATGTTTAGAATAAACGAAACAGGTATTATAACTCTTTCACCACGACTGCCATTTTTAACATGGGTGATCTGAGTATGCATCAGTAATAGTTCTTTTCCCATCGCACACAGAAAAGGGACAGAGGTTTTCTCTTACATTGGTCACTGTAACTGATATAAAGAGTTGAAGCTAAGGAAGCTGGTGGACTACGTATTTCAATCAAAAACCTAAAATATATCAAAGAATCATAGAATGATAGAACAAAGAAGGAGGTTATTCAGCCTCTTGTGCCTGTGAGTATTCTTTGGTAGAGCTATCCAATTAATCCCACTCTCCGAAGTCATATTAATTTAAAATCAAATTAAGGCAACAAGGTGCTACTCCAAATATGTGATGCCCAATGATGGTGGAATATGGGTTTGAGCATGTGATTAAGCCACACCATTCATTTATTGATCTCGTTATGCCATACTGAGGAGATTCTGAGTGGAGACCATTGGTTCTTGATGGGGAAGGGAAATAAAAGATGACAGAGAATCCTCAATGGGCCACAATTCCAGTGATTAGTTCAAGAATGGTGTTACCAGAAATCTGGGAGTTGGTCATTCACCTTCTTTCTGCAGTTGGTGCACAGCTAAGGGATCTCAGGAAACTTGACAGAAATAGAGAGATACATACTCTCACCAAGTAATATATAAAGGAATGAATAAATAAATAAGGCATGCCATACTTCTAATAATTTATTGTAATACATAACTTGAAAGCAACCTACTTCGCTGCAATATATATGATATCACTGACATCTCTCCAAGTCCAGAAAATTTGTGCCTGAGAGATTTCCTGGTCCAGCTTTTGGAAAGGTTGTTACCTGCAACTGAACTTCAAGCACCATATGGTAAGCTGAAAGTAACATGGCAACATTTTAACCATGCCACAAATGTATTTGATATAATGCCTAGTTTCCCTTAGTAACAAGAGTAACTACTCTGCAAAATTAGCTGCTTAAGATCGACTTGTAATAAATGAAATATTTATATCTAGTTTGCCCATAGTAGATTAGTATTCAAAAGGGAGTGATGCTTGGCATTTAGTCTTTATTTTTCATTTTAACTTTTATTCTAGGTTCTCCGTGCCCCTTCCCAATCCCAGGAGGTTCCAGCTGTTGACAATTTATTGGATGCTATCATTGCCATCCTTTGGACAAATGACGAAGAAGCCAACTTGGGAGAGGCAGGAAGAGTAAGTTTATCCTCCCTTTCCCAGGTGAGTCAGTTGAGAATTGTAAGTCAATCTCCTAAAAGGAATGCGGAGTGTTAATGTCAGGCAAAACTGCAAATGGAACTTGGATCTCCTGAGGAGAGCTCGACACTCTACCGCTGCCCATGATTTTATTCTTGAAATTAAGATGACAGTTTATATAAATATAACCAAAAATGCTTTTGAGTATTTTACTCTACTTCTTAAAATACAACAGTATGAACCTTTCAGTAAATGCGGGCTGTGTTTGGATGTGGATTCTGTCAAGCTCCCATCATTTTCTGAGTGCAGCTTCACACTTTTAACGTCATGGCAACAGTGTCTCAAAACCATGAAGGCATACTTAACAACTGTATCCTGGATTTCCAAGCTGGGCTGCAACAACTAGTTTAATGGAATTTTGCAAAATAAGCATAAAACTAGTTGTGACATAAGTAGTGACATGGCCTGTTCAGTAAACATGCCTGAATTGTTCAGCATATGTCAACTCTTTGCAAAAATAACTCCCTCAGTTCAGACCATTTTGAATTTGAGAATCAAGAGCTTAACCCTGTCTAGCTGTAATGATGTCATCTAGATACTGATAGTTACGGGTAGTGACTTGCCATGGTATGACATCTCATGATTTCTGTAATCTACTGTGACCCATGAGATGCTGTACTTGTATCAGCTGCACTTGTGTGCTATGCTATGACTGCAGCGGACATGGCAGCTAATCTCAGTGTTCAAGTCTATGAATTTACTACCTTCAAAGTCACAATATATTAAGCAAATTTGTAGATAGCAGCGGGTTGGTTTGAGAAAGTTCCCACTAGAATCATTACTGCAGGAACATGTTTCAGCATTAACATTTCTTACATTACAACAGTGTCTACACTTCAAAAGTACTTCATTGGCTGTAAAGCACTTTGAGATATCTGGTGGTCGTGTTATGAGAGTGCTTCTATTTTGTTGTAAAAAAAATGTTTTTAAGGACTTATAGTTGAATTATGGATATTGATTCATCTGGAAGCTTGAAGAGATGCTGAACTTTATGTTTTTTTAAATAAAGTCACCAGAAGGTTCCTGAACTTGGCTTGTAAACAAGCCCTTACTGGAAGTACCTGTTTTCAGTTAAAATACCAGCAGGGAGCTTGTTGTTTTGACTTGGAGAAGATGTTTACAAAGAAGTGACAAGTTAAGATTTATGGAGGTCAGGAGGCTTGATTTCTTGAATGCTTTCTGTTTCGCTTTGAATTGTTAAAAAAGACAGTTGATTTTTGCCTGCCAAGAAAAAAACCCAGCTCATCTCTCTGTCTTGGAAGGAAACCCTGCATATCCAGTGTGTCATCTCTTCTTTCCTCCTGTATTTGAAAAAAACCCCTGCGTATTGAATGTGTGGGAACTGAAACCCCTGTTGTCGCATTTCTGCTATAAGGCCTATCTGAAACCTCTGTTGCTGCATTTCTGGGAAAGCCTACCCAAACTAATCTTCAACATCACCTGGAAAGAACTGTTCTAGGAAGATCCCAGTGACAGCTGTCTATAGGCATTGGGCCAGCCACACCAAAATAAAGAACAAAAAAAGAACAAAGAACAGTACAGCACAGGAACAGGCCATTCGGCCCTCCAAGCCTGCGCCGATCTTGATGCCTGCCGAAACTAACACCTTCTGCACTTCCGGGGCCCACATCCCTCTATTCCCTTCCTATTCATATATTTGTCAAGATGTCTCTTAAACGTCGCTATCGTATCTGCTTCCACCACCTCCCCCGGCAGCAAGTTCCAGGCATTCACCACCCTCTGTGTAAAGAACTTGCCTCGCACATCCCCTCTAAACTTTGCCCCTCTCACCTTAAACCTACGTCCCCTAGTAACTGACTCTTCCACCCTGGGAAAAAGCTTCTGACTATCCACTCTGTCCATGCCGCTCATAACTTTGTAAACCTCTATCATGTCGCCCCTCCACCTCCGTCGTTCCAGTGAAAACAATCCGAGTTTTTCCAACCTCTCCTCATAGCTAAAGCCCTCCAGACCAGGCAACATCCTGGTAAACCTCTTCTGTACCCTCTCCAAAGCCTCCACGTCCTTCTGGTAGTGTGGCGATCAGAATTGCACGCAATATTCTAAGTGTGGCCTAACTAAGGTTCTGTACAGCTGCAACATGACTTGCCAATTTTTATACTCTATGCCCAAAAAACAAAGGACATATTTCCATATCTTCTCTTTTTTTCTTCAAGAATGAGCAAGTATTCAGCCTCAGTGTTTTTTTTTTATCATTTTGTTTTGTAACAGAGCTCTAAACAACAATCCCTTTTATTTTTCTGGTTAAACAGTGTATGCATGTGTGTGTGAGTGTAAACAACAAAGGTAAAAATGGAACTTTAATATTTCAATCTGTATGCTTATGCTTTACTTCATTACTAGTAATACTTGTTTTCTAATAAACTAATAATTTTGTTGCTTATTAAAGAAACCTGGTTGGTGTGTTTTATTCTGGGATAAAAATAGATACTGTGGCCGGATTTTACCAGCCACCGCACCCGACCCCTGCACCCCAACATCGGGGTTTGTGGTGGAGGGGCCTGGAAAATACTTCTGGGAGAGGCCCACCACAGGCTTCGATGCTGGGAAGGCCCCGCCCCATTTTGCCGCAGCGGCGAGGCCTCATGGTGCCCCCTCCCCAGCCGCTCAGCAATGGAACCTTAATCTAATTAGTCAAATAAATGTTAATGAATGAATAATTACTTACCTCGTCCTGACGGCTGTCCCCCGCTGATATTCCGGCCGGATGCTGGAACTCCCCTACCTTTGGATCTCTGTCCAAGGCGTAACATTGGTGAGGAGCGGGGAGGAGTGAAGTTTTCAGGGCGGGGGAGGGAGCATGGAAAACTGTTCATATTGGCTGTGGGGGTGGTGGGAAGGGGTTGTTGGTCAAAGTTTATTAATTTCAGGGCGGAAAGTTTGGGATTCCAAAAAATGTTTTTTTGGGGGCAAGAGGGCAATTTACATTTTTATTACTCATTGAGGGTGTGGGAGAAGGGATTCAAAGTGCAATTAAAAGTTTAATTTTATTTTTTGGACACCGGGGGGCCTTTAAAAATTTGAATCTCACTGAAGGGCTTGAAGCCCTTTAAAAACGGCTCCAGTGCCTGCGCAGTGGCGCTGGACGCCATTGCTGGGGACGGAGCACCCCCCCCGCCCATGTCATCAGGGGCAGTTGTTCCGCCCCCTCCATGTTAATGAGCCGCTGTGCAAAATACCACGGCGGCTCCGTGGTGCGTATCTCACGCGTGCGCCGCGCCGTTCGTGATGCTCACCACCGAGATCGGCAGAGAGCTTTAAAAATTCAGCCCTATGATTGACCGTATCGGCAAGTGAGAAAAAAATTAAATACATGTTGTGACCCGTGGAGAAGTGAAACTAGAATAAACAGTGCACTCCTTCTGCCTCGGTCGTAACAGTCGTGTAAAGCTTTATATAAATGCAAGTCTTTCTTTTTAGCATCAATCTGCTGTTCTTGCATTTAATACAATGTTTTTCTGATAACTGTCCTGTGACTTTTGACTAAATTTCTTGTGATTAATCACTGAAATTAATGATGGAACACCTGAGAAAATGCAGTCAGTACTTCCATTAGAACATAAATATAGATATATATGAATATGAATATATATCTATATATTGAGGGACTGCTATTTTGATGGATAATGGCATACATTTTCACTTTATCTACAAAAGCAGGGATTAGACTTGTCTGTCCAATGGATATTAATGTCATTTGTACTGCAAGATCTAGAGTTAATGATTACCGCATTTGTGATTAGGTTAAGAGCATTAATCATACTGCCTCAAAATAGTGCATCATGCCCTGCGAGTGACCTTGTGAGTGCCCAGAGAGTCATAGCTGTAACTTGCCACAGCAGTTACAATAATGCATAAGAAAACAAATAGATCACATACGTAGTGATTTGCAAGTATTCTACTGCAACATTATAGGCAACATTACTATTGTAGGATAGATTAATCCCACTGTTATTCTTAATTGTTAGCTTGTATTTATTAGCATTTTGAAAACTATATTTTTCTACTGTATTGCATTGTGGCATAACAATATTCCTCACCAATCTCAAAGATTTTCTTTTCAATTTTTCTCTATCATTTAAAAAAGTGATCTGTTTACATTTTGAGAGCAAACTGTAGGACTGGAAAGAAGGCATAGCTTTTAACAAGTATAACAACTTGCATTTACATAGCTCTTCTCACATAAAGGAAGATGTTTCAGAGTGCTTTACAATAAGGAGAAAAGGAACATGATGGGCATCCAAGGTACATAAAAAGCTTAGTTTATGAACTGGGTCATATCAACTTTATGCCATTAATTTAAGTTATGTGGCAAACTCCTGTAATGCAGGAAGGAGAAATGTGCCTGCCACAAACAAGGATATCTTTGGGCTTCTTTCTCCCAAATGGCTGAGACTAGTAAGCTGCAGTAATACTCAATTCACCAATCTGAGACTCGTCGAATAAGTATTGGTTCTAACCAGGCAGTAATCATTTATCCTGAGTAATGTCAACTGGAATTCTCCTGCCACGCTGACAGCTCCTCTCCCAGTGATAAAATATGAAATGTTTAGAGAGCATGGGAAGGAGTGCAGCACTCTTGAAACATTCATGTCAATTTTGGATAAGTTTGAAAAGTGTTAGGGAGATCCAAAGACTAACTGAACACTTTTCAAACCATGTTTGATTCCACACTGGGTTTATTGGCATGTAGAGTCCAACCCAAGAGATTTGAACCTCCCTCCTCTCGAGGTTTCCCACTGTTGCTTATTACAGTTCTGGAGCTGCACTGTAACATTAGTCTCAATGCGAAGGGAAATCCACTTTACAGCAAGTCTAAGGTTACAGAACAAAGACAAAGCAACGCACCTTTAGTAAATGTTCCAAGGTCGGTTAGATTGGGTACAGGAAACAACGTTGTTGTTGAGCTGAAAATTGTGTGTGAGTAACTTTTAAAGGGGTGTGGACAGTTAAAGGGGAGTGGCACAGAATGGGATAAAAATTCCACAGGCCTTTGAAAAGCCTCAAAAGGTTTTTTAAATCATCATGCCAAGGCTGCAAGTGAGTGGACCAAGAAAAAACAGAAAAAAAAGATAAAGAAACTCTCGGATCGTATGGAACAACCCAGCACCTGTTGCATAGCTGCTGAAACCGAGGTGGGTGCTGCATGAGAAGATTGTGAACACCATCCATACAGATCAACATTGCAGTAAACCTGCAAGGAAGTGCAACCTAGTTTCAGGTCACAGCTGACGTGTTCTGTCACTGGATGAGCTAGACTTATGCTCCATGGAAGCCACAGATGCTTTGGCAGCAGATGGCACAGCTGATCTGGATCCAGGGTTCAGAGGAGACTTACTAGAATGATATGAGGGATGAGGGATGTCAGTTACATAGAGTGTAGAGAAATGCAGTTGTTCGCCTTGGAGCAGAGAAGATTAAGGGGAGATTTACCAGAGGCTTTCAAAATTTTAATGGGATAGAGTAACCAAGGAGAAATTGTTCCCACTGGCATGAGTGTTGATAACTAGAGGATACAGATTTGAAATAATTGGCAAATGAACTAGAGGGGAGATAGGATTTTTTTTTAGCAGCAAGCTTTTATGATCTGGACCTTGTGTGAACGGATGGTGGAAGCAGATTCAATAGTAACTTTCAAAGGGAATTGGATATATGCTTAAAAAGGAAAACCAAAATGCAGGGCGATGGAGAATTGGACAGGAAAGTGCAACTAATTGGATAGTTCTTTCAAAGAGCCGGCACAGACATGAAGGACAGAATGGTCTGCTTCTGTGCTGTAAGATTCTATAATTCTGTGAAAATGGTTTCTCTGGTAGATGTGCTAGGTTTTGCAGATATGGGTGGTGGTATCTTGGCACGTGGCCAATCAGCGTATCCTGCCTGTTGATCACCTTGCCATGCCTTCTTTTACGCAATGCTACTGACAGCATGACATACAGTGATTGGAATGCTTCCTTCTGTGTACTTCCTCCTGATTACCCATCCTGGATGTTTGGTTCATGAGCGCGTGATTTAGGTTGGAAGTCCTTCACACTTAAATAGTGTGAAATGGTATGCAAGATAGACACAACCCAAATTAGTATTGAAGTAAAGCACCAGCCTGTTTGAAGTGATCACTCGTCCGGCTCTGGAAACTATGGGCTGAATTTTACCAGCCCCTTGACATTGTCGGGCGTGGCAGGGAGGCCCGTAAAATGCTAATGGGAACGGCCTGTCATGACCCATAACGTCGAGAAGGCCCTGCAGGATATTAGCAGTGGTGGTGAGACCTCGGTGTGGCCGCCCCCGCCGGCAATGGCGGGGCATTCATTAAAATATTTAACTTGGATAAATTAACATGCAAATAAACTTACCTGCCATCGGCGGCTGTCCCACGCCAACTTTATGGCCAAGCGGCCGCAACTCGAGTGCCTTCAGAACTCCATTGGAGTTCCGAGGTGAGACACTGGTGATGAGGGGGGAGGAATAAAATTATCAGGTCGGTGGGGGGGGGGTGGGGGGGGGGGGGGGAGTGGGGAAAACCATTCCTATTGGTTGTGGGGATGGTAGGAAGGGGTTGTGGGTCAAAGATACTGAAGTTCGGTGGTGGTGGTGGGGGGGGGGGGCCGGTGGTGGGGAAGTGCGGCATTTCAAAAATGGCACACTGATAAAATTCAGCCCGATATCTGGCCACAAAGTGAGTGATGTTCTGGTGAAACAGAATTCCAGGCTATTCACCAGTTGACTGATTTCCAGCACAGTAATGAATGAACAGCAGTGGGAAATCCAGACATATTTCTCTGTGAACCAACAGTTAACAGCAATATTTAAAAAAAAAATATGAATGAATATAAGTACAGCTTAGGGTAAATAGTCTATTGTCAACCTTTTTATGGGGGTCCATGGTAAACAGCAGAAACATTGAAGGGAACTTTAGGTCAGAATTTTTAAAGTTCGCTGCCAATCTTGGTGGCAAGCTTCAAAAGCGGCGGGGGCACACACGGGATTTGCCCCCCCGAGCCACGGTGGCTTATTTACATGGAGTGGACGGAACAACCGCCCATGATGACATTGAGGGGGCGGGCACACCGTTCCCGGCAACAGCGTCCGGCGGCGCCAGCACCATTTTTAAAGGGCTTCAAGCCCTTCAGGTCCCTTTAAATTTTTAAAGGTGCAGATCTTTAAAAATAAATTTAAAACTTTATTAGCAGTTTCAATCCCCTCTCCCACCCAACCAATGACTACTCAATTTATTATTTGCCCTCTCCCCTCAAAAAAGTCAACTTTCGATTCTGACCTTTCCCCCCCCCCGAACTTTCTTCACTTTAATCTTCAACTCCTTCCCACCATCCCCTCAACCAATGGCAAGAGTTTTCCCTGCTCCCCACCCCACTCCCTGAAAATTCACTCCTCCCCCCTCCCCACCAGTGATCTGCCTCAGATCTCTGAACGGAGATCCAAAGGCGTGGGAGTTCCAGCAATCGGTTGGAATATCGGAGCAGGACGGCCATCGCGTCAAGGTAGGTCTTTATTCATGTAATTTAAATAAATTTAAATATGTTAATCGGCTTCCTGTTGCTGAGCGGTGGGTGGAGGGGGGCGTCACGAGGCCTCGCTTCGGCCGGTAATATGGGGCCAGGCCTTCCTGCCGTTGAGGCTTTTGGTGGGCCTCTCCCGGAGGTATTTTCTGGGCCTCCCCGCTATGACCCCCAGCCCTTAATCTCCAAAAACAGGTGGGTTTTGGATGGCTGGGATGTAAAAAGTTAAAAAAAACTCAAACCTGCCATGCATCGCACATTTATGGTTTCATTGGAGACAGGACATGCGGAAGTTAACCAATTCACTCCAGGATGTGTGTCAGTCATTTAAATGTTTTCATGAGGGCCTCGGGAAACCCAGCAGCTAAAGAGAGGTGAGGACTGCTGCATAGAAGACGTAAGTGATTTTACAGCACTGTTTATGGGTCAGGAAGTGCAGGAGTGCTTTCCCGCTAACCAACAAGGAAACCTGCACCCTCCCCCCCATGATCCCCCATGATCCCCACTGCCCCATGATCAGCCCACTCCCTCTGTTATCTGATCCTTCCCCCAAGCCATGAGCTTCCCCGATCCTGTCTTTTCGACCTCCCACCCTCCACAACTGGCCTTTCCAAACCCTCCTTTCTTCCTCTCCTCTCTGCTGCCCCACTGCGGCCTAGTGCTAAATCAATCTAGTTGGCTGTAGCTGGGAATTGGAATTAAAATGTTAATGAGGCCCTGCCGTTAAATTCAGCAAGAACTGATCCCATGTGAAACTGCAACCCTGCTCCCTCCACAGCTCCTTACCCTCCTCCCTGTTAATATTCAGGCTTTCATTCCAGGTTTCAGACTATCTGTAAACAACATCATGGGAGATCGACTGATGCATAAGGTATAGAGAAAATCTGTATACTTTCTCTAAAACTAATTCCATCATTTATATGGCAAACCAGCATTTCTTTATATCATAACACTCATGCTTGATATTCAGCGATGCCACAAAATTAATTGCAAACGTAGGAAATATTGATCTTAAAGGAACAATGATAAATTATTGCATGTTTAATTTTCTTTTTGACTTTAAATGCATCCTAGCCAACATTTATCCCTCAACTAACATCACTAATCTGGCCATTATCACATTGCTATCTTTGGGAGCTTGCTGTGCACAAATTTGCTGCCATGTTTCCTGCAATACAACAATGGCTACACTTCAAAAATGACTTAATTGGCTGTAAAGCATTTTGGGACATCCTGAGGTTGTGAAAGTTGCTTTATAAATGCAAGTTCTTTCTTTAGCGTTTCTCTTTTCTAGAATAAAAAAAAATCTTGCTTACGTGATTAAAAATTACTAAATACATTGAAATGAGTTAAAGTACATGCAATGGGTACATGGGTTCAGATAGCATTTAGAAAGTGTTTGAATTATGCTGTAAAGTTAGATTTTCACTTTCTATTTCAGACGTTCTTCATCCAAGATCCTACATTCATAAATCTCCTCCCTATGTGGACACTTTTCTTACCTTGAAATGACACTGGCTATTTGTCACAAGGAAGGCATCAAAAGTATTGAAACTTGAAAGAGGGTCCAATGACTCAATGCCTAAATGGAACATGAATGTGGCAATGCCCTATGTTTCCTCCCTGGTCAGTGATTGTCAGCTCCCTTTAGCTGAGATGGAGGTAGATGGACTACAATTGACTCTACCATTTTTGGATTTGCAGAAGAAAAGAAAATATAGTAAGGGTTCCTGCCCCTGTTCATTATCCAGCACACCCTTTTGGAAGCATTGGCAAGTAATTCTAAACTGATATTAAATGGCCAAAGGGTAGCCATATCAGTAAACACTTTGATTATTCCTGATAATAATAGCCATTAGATTTCCTCCCCATTATGACTTTTTATTTTTAATAGAAATTTAATTCATTGCCACTTCATCAAATATACTGGAATTTTGTCCTGGAGATTTGCTCTTACATGAGATGAGTAGATATTTTTATTCAGAAAATGTAACCCAAACAAATACCCAAGAATGTTAATGTTTTTTTTGTGTGCTCAATTAGATTTAGTCATTGAAAATGACCCTGCAGGTTTAACTTGGTAAAGAACATGTCTGTCTGTCAGCCTGGGCTTTCCTGCATTATTTCCTTGTATTTTTCAAGCACTGTCGGTGCAGGACTGGTATTGTAATACAAGGTTGTTATGTGATCCATCTTATTAATACTAAACACAGGGGAAGGAAAAGGTCAGAACCCCCTGATCTGAGTAATATGCAAGAGATAATACACTTCTCTAAGAACAGATGGGGAATTTAATGACTGATTTATTTGTCTACATTCTTGTGAGTCTTATATGCAGAGAAACTGCAATAATTATGCTCATTCTTAGTGTGTAGCAATCTGTAGTTTAAGTGTTATAAATAGTTATTGATGTGATTGATGTAGTGTAGAATTTCTATTGTCCTGACAGATGTTTTGCTAACACAGCAAATTACAACTTCAAAAATGCATTGCCACATAAAAAAACTGGAAAAATGTTACAATTTGCAAAGGTGAGAAGTAGAGGATGAGATTGTGGTCCTTTCATCTTTGGGATCTTAGCTTGAATGTGGACTAAGATAGAAATTCATCTTGGGAGGGTCTACAAAGCAGGTGACTGTGAATCAGCAACAGCCTGACGTCAGTGGTAAAGAAAATAAGGCAGAGTGTGAAATGGGCTGCTGATTTGCTGTTGCCCATTCTAACTAGCGCACAAGAATAACATCTACCCCCAAAACCTTATCTCAAGTTTTGACTCAACCCTGTTTTCACTGACAAGAGGTCCAAAGCTAAAATAACCCCAAAATTCAACACTGATCAGCACTTTATTTTCTGAATTTCCAATGTTGGCAAGGCCACATATATTGGCCATTCTAGTGGTGCTGAAGAGATGGCGGTGGGCTTTCTCCTTGAGCCATTGCATGCCTTGTGCTGCTCACGATCCAATGTTGGTGTTAGGTAAGAATTTTCTATTCTGTTGACTTCAATGGAACTCAAAATGGGTGTATTATGGACAGCCAATCGATATTGCCCATTTTACAACACAGTTCAAAGTTAAAACTCTCCCAGCTCTTTTAAATATCACTTTAAATTGCACAGTTTTTTTTCTCCAAGCTAGCCCAAAAACGTTCAATCTGTCATTTCTGAAAGTTTTATTAAAAGAGTTTTATTTCTGCACTGCAAATGTTTTCTCCATTGACAGCATTCATTGGAATGGATTGTATCACAAGCAAAATAATAGCAAAGCCAGCCTATGAAACCAAATAAACGGATACTATTGCATATGAAGGGCAGAGTGACTGTCTTTCAAAGCAACACACACCACTAAGCATGCTGCTGACATGCAACAAATGATGAAAAGTCAAGAGTGTGAACTATTAGAGGCCATTATGAGCCTCAGTTATGGATCTAGACTCCCAACATGAAACCAGTGTTGATACATCTACTGATTGCAGTGATTGACTGTTGTGTCATATTATCTGCCTGCCTTTCCTACCCCTGTTTCGTCAGGGGATACCAACACCACTAATCGTCAGGCAGGACTCAATTGATTATCCTCAAAAATTTGCTCCTGCTATTGACCATAATGGAAAAAAATTGTGCCTCTGAATTATTCAGAATGAAAACATACACAGAAGAAATCGATACCAGTGCATCTGATATTAAAGACAAATTAAACCAGGCAGTATAGCATGGCTGCAGGCAGATACTGTGCACTCAGAGGCACACTTTAAAAGATAAAAAGAAGAGATCCTTTTTCTTTGTCTGGTTGGTTGTTATGCTAGCTTTTTCCTGCTTTGAACTGTCACCTCTGCATTCCCACACAGGAGTTCCAAGTACTGTACATTGGAAATGAGATCATTTGAAGAGTATTTGAAATGCAGTATGAGGTATGTTCACTACATGCTTGATCAGTTCACTCTTGCTTCTTTTCCATCCAGTCTAACAAAACCCAACCTGCTGAAAAGTCTCTATGCCTTAATCATTCCACACAAAAGTCCAGTCAATTCTGTATATCCTTGTTGGTTGTCAGCCTGCTGGCATCTGGTTGAAGGATAATAAACTGTTGCCTATCTTCACATTTAATCCTTTAAATACTAAATTCCCCGTGGGGGGTTCTGTTAATTTTTAATATTGTAGCATTGAAAGTTTTGTAAGTTTGTGGTCATTTAGAATGCATTCAATATGGAGTGGAAACCTATATAAACTTAACTCTGATAAGATTGAAATCTCTGCTTGGTACACCACAAGATGAGTCAATGATGACAGTTTCAAAGCATTTTTTTTTAACTATTGAAGCTCAGCTTTACTTTAATCATCAGAGTAAAAATTTCATAAAATGTCCCAGTTAGCTAGAATTTTATAGAAGTCTAAATGACCACCTTGTTATATCACGGAGGATTAATTAAATCATAACTTTAACAAGCTGGACCAGTGCCAGGCTATGGTGAGGCCTTACTACTCTGTCATACTCTCACATGTTGAGCTTAAGCATATAACTCATGTTGACTTGCAGTTTTGCACTCTTGTGGTGATTGCATATTTTAGTAGCAGCAATTTAACTTCTTTTTCCGAAGTTTCTAAGATGAGATTGTATTCAAATTTCATATTGAGCTGATTTTTGACATAGTCCACCACTTTGTCACTTACATCCACGGCTTGTAAATCTTCTCAGTTTTTTTTGTAATTATTTTTCAACAAACAAATAATATAGTTACAGGTTTATTTAGATCCAAGTAAATTTTTTTTGGGGGGGGGTCTCCTGGACCTAGGGATTCAGAAAACGCTTTAAATATTGTTTTTAGCAGACACTAAGAGGTTTATCCATCCAGCCATTTGGATATGTTCTTAGATCAATTTTAGAAATGCTAATGGAAGGACTTAAGGTACTTGGATTCAGATTTCCTTCTCTCGTGGTCTACAGCCCATGAGATTCCTTCAGGGAGGTCTGAGCTACAGACTGTGCAAATGGTAAATGCAGACTGAGCTATGGACTAACAGCTAAGATCCCTAAAAATCTGTTGAATGCATTGCAAAGTACCTTGTAACCTGTTAAGGGATGATCAGTTTTTGAAGATCCCATTTCACAATGCAAGCTTTTATAAGAACAAAGGAATACTGGTTGAGGGTTTATCAATTTTTTTTTATATTAATATGTTTTATAGTATTCCTACTCACTTTTTCCTGTTCAAATGTAGAACCTGATTTTATGACATACCATGGCACTGTATTGAGAAAAGTCTTCAGAAACTGCCACATGTACCCCACAATACTCTGTCCACTTCTAAATGGAAGGGAGAAAGAGTAAGGTAACATTGTAATGTGGTCACATGAATTATTCATCCTGTTCATAGTGTAGCCACTGCTACAGTTTCCACTTTTCACATGTGTCACAGACCCTTGTAACCAGGACACCCCTGTTCCTGTAATTTACATTTCTCCTCAAAAGCACAAGTGGTCACTTTGCCATAAACAGTTTATTTGCCAGGTTCTATGGCTCATGATTGAATTTTTCAATAAACTATTTCATAGGTATATGCATGCATGGAACAATGCTTTTTGCTGTATAAATAAGCCTTGATTGATGCAGTGGCCTGCGTAGACTTGTTGATATTGGTGTTTCGAATGAAACAGGGAACCAGAGTTTCTGTGCTGCCATTTTAATGGAGATTTTTCTATTTGGTACTCTGAGAAATGAAACCTAACTGTTAATGCTGCTGTTGTGGAGGGGCAGGACCATGCTTATGTATAATTTGCAAATGGTGAGCGTAGCATCAATGTGTTAGAGAAAGTCTGCTCATAAAGTTTCTGCATAAGCCCAAAACGATCAGTATATGATCCTTTGCTGAAATCATGGCACTGCCATCAATCTACCTGCCAGTGAAATGGTAAAAGATTAAACATGTGTACTAGTACTGCAGTCATAATGCACATTTGGGCAGGATTTTAAACCCCCACCGGGGCTGGGAATGGAGGCAGGTGAGAGCTAACAATAGCCCTGCCGACCTGCATGCCGATTCCCCAGCTCCATCCCGCACCCGAGCCAATTTTGTGGCGGCAGGATGGGGAGGTGGCAGGAACACCCACCCACAAGTGGCGGATAGTCAAAAAGATTCATTAAGGGCCACTTAACGTCAATTAAAGAGGCCGACTGGGGTCTTCCAGTTGGCCTCCAGTTCCTGCAGGCACAGCGGCCAGTTTGGCTGCTTGAATGTGGCATCCTGGTGGCAGACCACTTTCCAGCACTCTGGGCAGGCATAGAGGCCCCCCCTGCCTGCCTGGATGTTGCAGCAGCCACAGGCCAACCTGTAGAGGGTCTCCCCAGCCCACAGTGGTGGCCTGGCTGCAAAAGCCATTTTTTAAATTTTAAATTTTAAAATTTAGAGAAAGGGCACCTCCATCTTGAAGCACCCTCTTCCTTTACTTACCTTCCATTGCAGCCTGCTGCTCCTTTCAAGATGGAAGGTGTCCAATTGGGCATTCAGCTTCGAGAGCTTGTCTGCTGTCCTCAATTGGATGGTAAGCTGCCCTTTGGCCATTAACTTGCCGCCGCGGAGAAAATCATAATGAGTGACTGTTTCCCACACAGTGCGGGCTTTTGACCCCCATTTCATCCTGACAGCCGAGTACAGAAACCCAAAGGGAAAACCTTGCCCTTTGTGTTTCTGCAACACCATATTTGGCGTGACACAAATACCAAATTTCTTTTTGATTCATCTCTGTAAGTTTTTGTCTTAAATTACATTCGTGCGTGTTATCAAACTTTTGTAACTTCAGAACCAGGACCATATACAGGCATGCTGACCTGTGGTAATTTGGTAATACCATGACTTCATCAATGGTGCCTCATTGCACTGTGGAATTCCAACCACTGGGCAGCCTGATTGATAACAAACATGACAATCTGCAAGTTAGAATGACAGTCAAATGATGACTTCTGAGCACTTTTATCATTAAAATAAACAGGTGTAGAAACAAATAAAAATGGCCTGTCTCCATCCTAATTTCTTTTACTGTTTCTCATTCTGGGAAAAAAATAACAAGGTAAGAGGGAACATTAGCCCCTACTTTCAATAAGACTTTAGGCATCCCTCATTCGATGAGCAAGGAAAGGGATGGGTTTTCCAAAGCAATTATGTAGTCACAGATAAATGGCCCCTGTAAGTCTGCCTATTGGTTTGAAAGGCTTCTCAGCAGCAGCTTAGTAATCACTCATAAAGGCTCCAGTTCATCATCGAGTAATTAGTATTTTCATTAACTTGCTTATTGTCAAGGAAAATGAACCTTGATCAGCTAATTTTTCCTGAATGAGTTGAATATTGTAATGTATCTATAATTAATGTGTTTTATGCCACAAACCCATAATGGAGGAGGAATCTGATCCTGCTCCCAGCAGTCACTGTCAGTAAATGTTTGATGAATAAACAGAGACTTTCTAATAGGAAGTGGTGGCAACTTTTCTAAGTGTACACAATACAGACTTAATTAGGATTCCCAAGATATAGTCTAAGAGTGAGAAATAAATGTAGTGCTGCCATGTCAGAATTATTTGTATGATTAAGTGCAACTTCTGAAAAGTCTTGTTGCTACCATATTAAATTGTGATGAGAAAAATTCAGGTACAGCTGATGCCAGTTATTGGCTTTGTGGTTAATGGAGAAAGTAAAGGGGCATGTTCGGTGAGTGAGTAGAAATGAATTATTTTCACCATGACAACATCCCATACCAGTGACTGGAACAGGGGAGGCTGATGGAAGATTAAATTGAGGTGTATAAGATTATAAGGGGCCGAGATAGACTGGATCATAGGGACCCACCAAGATTTAATGTATTTGGCAGAAAGATTAGAGGAACTTGAAGAAAACTGTCTTCACCCAGAGGACGGCAGGGGTCTGGAACTCACTGCCTGAAAGGGTGGTAAAGGCAGGAACCCTCATTGCATTTTAAAAAATCCTTAAATATACCTTTGAAGTGCCTTAACCTACAGAGATATGAGCTGAAAAGTGGGATTAGGCTGGATAGATCTTTTCTGGCTGACACAGACCCGATAGGCCAAATGACCTCCTTCTGTGCTGTAAATTTTCTACGTTTCTATGATGCAATGACATAATTTTACATCACTGTGTAATAGGCATCAACAAATGGACAACAAAGAATTGCAGTCATCTTTTTAATAAAGGTGAAGCCCTTTGAGTTTATGGGAAGCATTTTCACAGCCAGTGATTGGAAATCAGTGACATAACTAGGGAACATTCTGGTGTGACTATACCTTGTACCAGTTTGCTTCTGGAGATCCTGCCTTTTATTGCAAAATCCTTGAGTAACTGAATGTAAAGGTCCCAATGTGTGTATTGGTATTCTTTCTAGAGGACTAAGTTGTTCTTGTGCTATGTAGTTGCAATGTGAGTTGTGCTTCAAAGTGGCTGTTCCAGCAGAAGATACTTAGTCTCTTACCTCTCTCATCTCCATCCTCCCTCCTTTCCCCATCATTAGGTCTTCTTGGACTACTCTTGTGCTGGTGACTTGGCAGGTGACTTGCTCCTATGTTTCTACTTATGCTGCTGTGTAACCATCCACTAGAAAGTCTAAGGGGATTGTTCATAGTGATGCAAACACCATCTTTTTCCTATCTTTTGCAAATGCTGCCCACCAGTGATGCCACAATCAAGATCAGGAATTCACTGTGTGAGAATGTGCAGTGCAGACTCTATGGCATTGTGTATTGGAGCACTGATGTGCTGTGCCACTCTACTGCCTCATTGCTTTTTTCCCTTGGAATCCATTATCCTTTCTTTTTAATTACTCAATGCCAAAAAAAAAATGTGATCACAGCATTAGAGTTCTACTGACTCTTCCCAGCTCCTTGGAGGTCTGTTGATGAACGTCACCACTCAACAACAGCCCTGAAGATTATGAGACCCAGCAAATGTGTGTCATAGGCAAAGTGGGTCACTAATATCTTTGAGAAGTGAAAGAGGCAGACATGCACGTGTGAAGCGCTCATCTTTCCATCTTGCTGCTTATTTATTTATTAGAGATATTTATGCAGGATATTCCCAGTTAAGCTTGAAAGCTTGTTTACAATGGTTCTTGTCCAAGGGCCGCCAACAGACACAACTGACCACCGAAGAAGAAATAGATTCAGCACCGATCAACATGCTACAGCCTCTAACGTTTCAGATTTATTGAAAACTGCATTTCATTTTGTGATTTTGGCTGATCTGAAGCATTTATCTCATCATGGAGGAAACTGTGAGAATGCATGAGCCATCTGACTAATATGTATATGATGGAGAGCGCTTTAGATAATTAGATGGTCAGTTTTGCTTCCCTCCCCAGATGACCTGGACAAATACATTAATTTCAGCCTTTAGGTTAAAGTCAGTGTGAATGACAGTCCACGCTATGTTTTAAATCCAACTCTGCTTGTTGAGAGGCCAGCAGCGATTGAACAATACCATGCATCCATTTGTATCTCAACAATTATTTATTACACAAGAACCAAAATCACAATTTTTGCTACAAGACAGGTTAAGGAATGAAAAATTGAGGAACATGTTCTGTGAAAATAAATGCCACATCTCATAAATGGATGATTTTGCTTCACATTTTCAATGTGCCTTATGAAGTCGAACATGTGACATTCCACACACGGGGATGGATATTATTGTCCCCAGGCATCAGGTTCTGTAGCAGGGGGGTGGCCTGAAGATGGCTGCGGATGAGGCCCGCCACGGACCTCGATGCTGGGAGAGCCTGGCCCGATCCTCCCGGCGACGGTGAGGCTCCGTGGCGGCCCCCCTGCCGCTGGACGACGGGACCACAATTTCAATATTCAAATGAATAAAACTAATGAAATTTGAGTAGACATACCTACGATCTTGAGGGCCCACCATGATCTTCAGTGCGGCGGCCAGCACTCCCGCGTCTTCAGATGCCCGTCCGGGGAAACGAAGCACTGCACTGGTGGGGAGGGGGGAGGACATAAGTTTGTCAATGTGGGGGGGGGATGGGGAGGTGTTGGGGAACGGGGTCAAATACATGTAATGGGTGTAGAAATTGGTGGGAAAGATTGAACCTTAAATTTTGTGCAGGTTGTTGCGGGGGAAGGAAGGTCAGATGTACAAGGTAAGTGTTTTGCGGGGGAAAGGGCAAATAGTTATTGTAATTGTTATTGGGGGCTAGGAAAGGGGCATTAGAAATGTATTTATTTAATTTTGGGGGATAGGAATTTAAAAATTTACATTGGGCAGCAGGGCTGGCTGCCCTTTAAGAATGGCACCAGCACACAGGCAGTGGACACCATTGCGGGAGATGGACAGCCCGCCCCTCTCCATGAGATTGGCGGGCTGCCCCGTCCATTTACGTGAGCTGCCGGGCTTAAGTTTGCGGCGGCTCTTTGGCGTCGTGGGCCACCATTTTTGAGCTCGTGGCAGGCTCTTAAAATCCAGCCCATGGAGTAATATCTAAATTAGTCTGTGAACAAACAATTGCCGATATCTTACTGTGGTTGGTAGCAGTACAGATTAAGTCACAACAATATTAATAATGCATTGTGAAGCGTATCTCATTTAAAAGGGCCATATGCGTTATTTTGACATTGTTGGTGGTTAAATCACTAACATTGGGAGACATAAACCAAGGGTCTGCCAAATAAATTTTACAATCAAAAGAAATTAATAAAATGATAAATTAATTAGAGGCACAGTAGCACTCTTCTTTGTTAGGTCACCAGTTTGCAGGTGGGCTGAAAAAGGACTGAAGATGCATATCATTCCTGATGACAGCGAATCTCCTATACCAGACAGTGTCTGGAGCAGTGACAAACTCTCAACTGCACTTAACGCTGATTATTTTAATATGAAATAAATAAAAGAACTAATTGTTTAAAAAATATACTTACGTG
Source organism: Heterodontus francisci (assembly GCF_036365525.1). NCBI lineage: Eukaryota > Metazoa > Chordata > Chondrichthyes > Heterodontiformes > Heterodontidae > Heterodontus > Heterodontus francisci. Next base: position 133,680,038 of record NC_090376.1, on the reverse strand, counting down.
AGGAATTATTATAAATTAGATTTACTTAAATTATCTTTTAAATATATACAGCTCCATTAAATTTAAGATTACTGATTTATACGTAACATACACTTTTTAATCCTTTGATTCCCACACCATTGTATGTTGTTTATATTCTATGCTTTCTGTTCATTAAACTTTGGATTATCTTTTAAATCAATGGGAGGCAACATTCCTCTTTTTGCCAAATTTAGCAAACATGAATTGAAAGTGGTGGAATGTGAGTAGAAAGCGCTGCGGGTCAGGTCATCCGTGTTTAGTCCAGATCCCTACAAAAAAGGGGTAAAAAGTGTGAGAAAATACGCTGGACGTTTTTTGGTGGATTGTTGTTAAGGTCATTAATGATGTGGTACCAGCAGTTGGTGAATCAAACTGAAGAGAGTGGCCATGGAAATCTGTGGGGGTGGCACCTTTTCGCTTAGCTTTGAAGGTGTCCCTGCCCCCGAACTTTCCTACAGATGCCACCAAGATTTGTGGGGCCTGGGGGAGTTCCCCTGATTTACATGGTTCGGCCAAGCAGTTGAAAAATCTGGTAATGGATCGCAGGCTTGAGAGTGGGGGTGGATGGGGGATGGGGGTGGGTGGGGCTTTATGTTTCCTCTGCAATATCACTAGCTATTTCTCTCATACTATCAATATCTGGACTGGTATCTGCTTTTTAAAAATTCCATTTGGGGGATGTGGGCATCGCTGGCCAGGCCAACATTTATTGCCCATCCCTAATTGACCTTGAGAAGGTGGTGGTGAGCTGCCTTCTTAAACTGCTGCAGTCCTTGGGGTGTAGGTACACCAACAGTGCTTTTAGGAAGGTAGTTGCAGGACTTTGAGCCAGCGACAGTGAAGGAACGGTAATATAGTTCCAAGTCAAGGTGGTGTGGTTTGGGGGGGAACCTGCAGGTGGTGGTGTTCCCATGCATCTACTGCCCTTGTACTTCGAGGTGGTAGAGGTTGCGGGTTTGGAAGGTGCTGTCAAAGGAGTCTTGGTGAGTTGCTGCAGTGCATCTTATAGATGCTACACACTGCTGCCACTGTGTGTCGCTGGTGGAGGGAGTGAATATTTAAGATGGTGGACGGGGTGCTGATCAAGTAGGCTGCTTTGTCCTGGATGGTGTTGAGTTTCTTGAGTGTTGTTGGAGCTGCACCCATCCAGGCAAGTAGAGAGTATTCCATCACAGTCCTGACTTGTGCCTTGTAGATGGTGGGTAGGCATTGGGGAGATAGGAGGTGAGTTACTCGCCGCGGAATTCCCAGCCTCTGACCTGCTCTTGTAGCCACAGCATTTATGTGGCTGGTCCAGTTCAGTTTCTAGTCAGTGGTAACCCCCAGGATGTTGATAGTGGAGTGATGGTAATGTCATTGAATGTCAGGGGAGATGGTTAGATTCTCTCTTGTTTGAGATGGTCATTGCCTGGCATTGTGTGGTGCGAATGTTACTTGCCACTTATCGGCCCAAGCCTAGATGTTGTCCAGGTCCTGCTGCATATGGATATGGGCTGCTTCAGTATCTGAGGAGTCGTGATTAGTGCTGAACATTGTGCAGTCATCAGCAAACATCCCCACTTCTGACCTTATGATTGAAGGAAGGTCATTGATGAAGCAGCTGAAGATGGGTGGGCCTAGGACACTACCCTGAGGAACTCCTGCAGTGATGTCATGGGATTGAGAAGATTGACCTTCAACAACTACAACCATCTTCCTTTGTACTAGGTATGACTCCCACCAGCGGACAGTTTTCCCCCTGATTCCCATTGGCTCCAGTTTTGCTAGGGCTCCTTGATGCCATACTCAGTCAAATGCTGCCTTCATGTCAAGGGCAGTCACTCTCACCTCATCTCTGGAGTTCTCATGAGGGTGGTGGCAGCAGTTATTCAAGTGTGTGGCTTTTCAGGTACAATTAGTGGTCTGGGTTCTCCTTGCTATGTGAAGAGAGCATAATGTACAATATTAGTACATAAGCACTAATCTATCTGGGCTTTGTGTGCTCAGCATCACAGGGGTGGTAGTGGGGCGGGGGGGGGGGGGGGGTGGGGGAAGAGGGGGTACTGGTGGTGGGGAGGAGGGCTTCTGCCTCTTTTTCAAATGCACTCGCATGAGAACCTGGAGTAAGCACTTGGTGATAAACAGGCTTAGTACATCATACTGAACTTGGACAGATAGAAAGAAAGACTTGCATTTATATAGCACTTTTCACAACCTCAGGACATCCGACAGTACTTCACTGCTAATGAAGTACTTTTGAAGTGTAGTCACTGTTGTAATGTAGAAAGCATAACAGTCAATTTTCACACGGCAAGGTCCCACAAACAGAGATAATGACCAGATCAGCTATTTTAGTGATCATGGTTGAGGGATAAGTGTCAACAGTGGAGAAAATTACCCTGATTTTCTTTGAACCAGTGCCATGGGATCTTTCCCATCCATGCAAGAGGGCAGCTGGGACCTCAGTTTAACATCTCATCTAAAGAACAGCACTTGAGTACCAGCCCAAATTGTACACACAATTTTCTGGAGTGAGACTTGAACCCCCAATCTTCTGATTTAGAAATAAGAGTGCTACCAATTGAGCCACAACTGAGACCACATTAATATTGGGGGAGGTGGTGGCATAGTGGTAATGTCACTGGACTAGTAATCCAGAGCCTAGGCTAATGTTCTGGGGCATGGGTTCAAATCCCACCATGGCAGATGGTGAAATTTGAATTCAATTAATAAACCTGGAATTAAAAGCTAATCTAATGGTGACCATGAAACCATTGTCGATTATTGTTAAAAACCCAGCTGATTCACTAATGTCCTTTAGGGAAGGAAATCTGCCATCCTTACATGGTCTAGCCTACACATGACTCCAGACAGCAATGTGGGTAACTCTGAAATGACCTAATAAGCCACTCCATTCAAAGGCAATTAGGGATGGGAAATAAATGTTGGCCTAGTGAGCAATGTCCACATCCCACAAATAAATAAAGAAAAAAACATGTGAGGCACATCGCAAGCTGCCATACAAGCAGCCTTTCACCACTTTGAAGGCAGATGTCTGTTAGAAACTGTTGAGTGATATCCCTTTAAGATCTCAGTATGCTAATGAGCCAAATACCAGGATGTAGTCATGTGACTTCCAGCTAGTTAGTTAGTTCGTTAGTTAGTTAGAGATACAGCACTGAAACAGGCCCTTCGGCCCACCGAGTCTGTGCCGACCATCAACCACCCATTTTATACTAATCCTACACTAATCCCATATTCCTACCACATCCCCACATTTCCCTACCACCTACCTATACTAGGGGCAATTTATAATGGCCAATTTACCTATCAACCTGCAAGTCTTTTGGCATGTGGGAGGAAACCGGAGCACCCGGAGGAAACCCACGCAGACACAGGGAGAACTTGCAAACTCCACAAAGGCAGTACCCAGAATTGAACCCGGGTCGCTGGAGCTGTGAGGCTGTGGTGCTAACCACTGCGCCACTGTGCCGCCCAGAAGCTGCAACTGTAACACTAAGATGCAAACCCTGTAAATGGTTAGCCCTGTAAACTGTATATACTTGTTAGCTGTTTAATAAACCTGCTTAAAATCTTCAATCAATGAACTCCATGAATCTTATTTATGTTGCATCAGACAACATAAAAAGCTTCTCATTACATGGTGACAGCTGTGGTGAGAAGACAGAATCCAAGATTGAAGACCACAGGTAAACAGCTTTAAAAACTACCTACATCAAAAAGAGAGAAAGTTAAAAGAAACACTAGCCAAACAGTGTAAGGAAGAAAAAAAAAACCTCACCTCCAGCTGTGGAAGACAGAGCTGAATGGCGGGCTGCAAATCAATCACTGTGATCGGGTGAGTCAGTGTACGTCAGTACAGGAACCCCAGTTAAAAAAAAAGCTTTAAGGGGCAAAGTTGATTTTTTTTTAAAGGCTCAGTAAAAGAAAAAAACAGGGAAAACCCAATCCCTATCTCAGGCTAATTGATTGTTTTCAAAGGCTCCCCCAGGCTGATCAGGTCCGTGCCATTACAGGAGGCACCTGACAGCAAATAGCATGGGAATCCTCCATTCACTATAAAACGGAATCCCATGAAATCACTCGTACTCTGAAGAGCTTTCATTCACTCAATCAGAGTTTAAAAAAACTCATAAAACCACTCAACCATGAAGAATTGCCCATTGAACAGCTGCATAAACAAACTCTAAAAAAGAAGTACTTGAAATGCCCATTGCACAACTGTATAAACAAACAGAATAGAGTGCTGGAAGCTAGATAAACAGATAAGCACTGCTAAAAACTTGCTTCTGTCAATCAAAGCAACCAAGACAGTTTCTTAAAGAGAAACAGTAGAGACACAGAACCAGGTCTTAAAGCTTTAAAGCATAAAAACAGAAGGAACATAGATATCAAAGGTCCCAACATGAACTGGAAAGCCTTTGATATCCTATCCGAGTTCAAACTGTTACAACAAAGAATGAAGTTATATTTTACAGACCAAGCAATCGTCGAACCAAAAAAGGCTGTAAAAATAATGATAGCGATTGGAAATGAGGGAACTCAGCTACTGGAAGAAGGGCATAAGAACATGGGCTCATATATGTGTGGAGTCTGCCCATTAGCCTGATAAGGCTGAAGAGGCAAAGAGCTGTGGTATGTTGTATGTACATGCTATATTTATAAAAATGATGCTCATTCATTTTATGAGTCATGTTGTTTGCCATGTCACTTTAGCACAGTTGTTATCTGGGAGCAGTTTCTGATTCTTGCTGTGCACCTAGCAGGGTATCAACCCCACATTTTCCAGTTGTCTAATGACCAACTAGTGACCTTCATCTTCAGGGGAGGTAATTGGGGTGTCTCATTGTAGTCAAGCTAGTTCCACATAACATGCAATGGGCATTTGAACCAAGCTAATCTTCAATAGTCTCAATAACCTGTAATTATAGACAAGCAGGTCCGTGGTATTCTAAGATGCTGTTGATAATTGACCAGCTAGTTCAGCTCTTTGATGGACCAGGAGCAGTAGCAGTGTACTGGGGCTGGGTTTCTACTCAGTCAGCTATGGATAAGCTGAAAGTCAATGTTCTAAAGGATAGGATGGTCCTAGCTGAACAAGCAATGTGCTGGGTAAATTCCAAAAGTACCCCTGTACACTGTAGTGATTTTGTACTTGGAGTTTCAATCATTCTACATGTGATTAATATGTTGTGTATCAATATTTCTGCACTCTCTTCCAAGTTCCACAATCGCATGCCCTCCAGACACCTCCTCTCAACTAATGTAGCTATTACTTCCTAATAATAGGAACACAGGAATAGCAGTAGGTCATTTAGCCCCTGGAGACCATTCTGACATTCAATTACATCATGGCTGATCTCTATCTTTACTCCATCTACCAGCCTTGGTTTCATGTCCTTTAATACCCTTGTCTAACAAAAATCTATCAGCTGAATTGACCTACCAGGCCCAGCCTCAACAACTCTTTATGGGACAGAGTTCCAATTTTCCACTGCCCTTTGTGTGAAGATGAGATTGTGCTGTTTCATGTCTGCCGATCTACCACCTGTTGCACACCACAGGCTGGGACTTTACAGGGCTCCCGTCGTCGGGCTCCATGGCGGGGTGGGGCCAGAAGATCATCCTGGCAGCGGCCTGCCACAGAGCCCGATGCTGGGAGGGCCGGGGCCTGATTTTCCCAGTGGCGGCGAGGTTCCGTGGCAGCCCTCCCACTGCTGGGTGATGGGACCCGGATTTAAATATGTTAATTAATTAAACGAATAAATTTAAATGAACTTAGCTGCGATCTAATGGTTGGGCCACGATCTTCAGAGCGGCGGCCGCCACTCCCAGGTCTTCACATTCCCGTCTGGGGAAAGCAGGCGCCGCAGTGATGGGGAAGGGAGAAACGTAAGATTTTTAATGTGGGGGAGGGGAGCAGGGTCAAATTTTCATCATTAGTGTACAGGATGGTGGAAAGGAGTGACCTGTGAAATTTGATCAGTTTGGGGAGGAAGGTCATATTTGAAAGGTAAGTGTTTTTGTGGGTGAGGGGGGGGAAAGAGCAAATACTTATTTTTATAGTTATTAGGGGTTGGGAAAGGTGTGATAAATTATTATTCGGTACATAGTGGGGTGTATATCTTTAAAATGTAAATCTACCGGCAGGGTTGGCTGCCTTTTAAAAAGAGCCTGTGCACATGCAGTTGACACCATTGCTGGTGTGGACAGCCCGCCCCCTCCCTGTGATTGGGTGGTGGGGGGGAGGGCAAGCCGACTGGTGCATTTAGATTAGCTGCCGCTCAGCAGATAGCAGTGGCATGGCAACATTTGTGGGCTGCCATTTTTTCACCCACTGTCTCTTAAAGTCCAGTCCACAGTGTCCAATTATTTACAAGTTCAGCTTTTAAGCATAAGAACACCAAAGAATGGGAGTGGATTCCAATTACTTCATTAGCAGTTTTTAATTATGGAGAAAAACATAGCTTTCTCTCATTTTTCATGAGAAGAATATTTGTGCCCAAGATCATTATTGAAATTCTAATTGTGATACTATTATAATTTTAATTTTCCACTCCATAAATTGCATCACTTATACTGTATAGCTTAGAATTCTACAATATGCCCTCAATTCAAGAAATTTGTCATAAATATTTTGTGATTAACATTTCTGTCATGTTTGGATGAAGCTAAGTAAGCTCAGACTACCTCACTGTTTGCACAAATGTGTATACGACAACCCGACTGGAACATTCTCTGACATTCATGACCTCTGATATAACATGCATTGTTCATGCCTTCCTTGCTGATAAATAAACTATAACAAACCCTGTCTGCAACATATCCATCACTGTACAGTGAGGTGGTTTTGATGTATCTCCTATAGACAGCATTAAACATATGGGTCAGAGTTTTTGTGGCCGTTTGAAGTGGGTGGTGTGGGGGGACGGAGAATCATGTCGGAAGTGTCCATCGCGAAATCCGGTGCTGGGACGCCGGTTCCGGATTTAGTGAGCAGCAGAAAGCACCAAGGTAGGATTGCCGCCCCGATGCAACAGAATCTATTTTAAATTGCTCAGCAGTTAATTGTAATGCATTTGCATCTAATTCACATCGATTTAATGCAGAGCTTGTGATTTACTGCATGGCAGGCAGCAATCATGTGCCTTCAGGTTCATGACTCTTAAAAACCGATGGCACCGAGGCTCAGAGGCCATTGTTGGACTGCAGTGCTGTGGGGTCTGCAAGGGGTCTCTGCAAGGGGTGGCCGTGATCTTGGGGGAACTGCAAAGGGGGTCCTTGGTTTTGCCTGGCTTAATTAGGTGATATAATTGTTGGGTGAGATGTGCAGTTGCCCATTCTGCTGGATGACAGGGCTGGCCATCAGAAAGGCTGGGCAGTGAAGGCCATCAGGGACTGTGCCAGGAGAAGTTGCAAAAGCTCAGTTCACAGAGCAGGATCATCTCTGCTTCAACAGTGCTCTGTAGGCCTACTGGGCACCTAGCTTGGTTATCGTACACCCTGTAGTTTTCGACCCTCTTGGCGTGATGCTGTGCCTTTGATGGAGGGAGGGCCAAGAGGCAGTTGTGCCTGCCAGTGAAGCTCCACAATGAGAACAACAGCAGCCAGCCATGCAAAGAAGGGCCCACCTATATCAGAGTGTGTACCGGACTCAAATCAGCTACCTCCAAATGTCCGAGTGGCATTGCCAGAGAAAGCTACTGAGTTATGCGCCCCATATGGGATGAGTTGCAACCTATGGGCTTTGGGGGTCACCCTATGCCAATGGCCTTGAAGATCATAGTGACACTAAAGTTTTACGCATCTGGATCATTCCAAGGATCCACCAGGGATCATGCTGCATCAAGGAAGTGACTATTGCTCTGTGCAAGAGGGCCGGCGACTATGCGCGCTACTGGACCAACCCTGACTGTCAGGCCGAGCGGGCCACTGGATTCGGGGTCATTGCCGGATTTCTCTGGGTGCAATGTGTGACTGATTGTACGCATGTGGCCATCAAGTCTCCAAGGGACCAACTGACCGCCTTCATCAATAGGAAGGGATTCCATTCATGCAACATTCACCTGGTCTGCAACCAATGAAAATGTTTCCTGCAGGTGTGTGCCCACTTCCTGGGAAGCAGCCACAACGTCTACATACTTTGATAGTCCCAGGTGCCACAGCTTTTCAGGACCCCGTTTGCTTTCGGGGATGGATTCTTGGGTACAAAGGATACCCATTGAAGACGTGGCTACTGATGCCTGTGAGGCACCCTCTCAATGCAGCAGAGGAGAGGTACAACACTTTCCACGGTTCCACCCAAGTGGCCACTGAGCAGGCCATTGGGTGCTGAAGGTGAGATTCCGTTGCCTAAATCGAGCCAGTGGAGCCCTGCAGTCTGCCCCTGTGAGGGTATTGCATATCATAGTGGTCTGCTGTACTCTGCACAATCTAGCACTGCAGAGGGAGGAGGCCTTGCATGATGATGACATGACTGAGTGACACCCCTCCACTGACGAGGAGGATGCAGAGGAGGCTAATGAGCAGGCAGAACTGGATGTTGAACAGCTTGAAGTGGAGGCCAGGCAGATTGAGCGATGGGCCAAGGAGGCAAGAGACAATCTCATAAATAGTCACTTCTAGTTGATGGTCCTTTTGCTGCCTGAGGCCTGGAGGGCCCCTGCTGCCTGAGGGTGTCCTTCACTGGTGTGTCTCCTCAGGTGTCATGGCTGCTCGAGCTGGACTCACTGGCGGAGGGGCTGAGGAGCCACTGTCTACACTCGGAGCATTCTGAGGGGAGCCCCCAGCTGTGGAGGTCAGCCTCTCCTCCCTTTCAAGGCTCACTTGAACCTCTCTGCTCACCAGCTGAATGACGAGGAGCTGGAGAAGACTCCAGGCACCTTGCCCTTCTCTCACCTTGTTACTGCTGTGTCAAACTTGTGGCCAAGGCGATGGTGTGCAGGTCTGCATGTATCTGTGGGATCTGGCTCATCATGAGGGTTGCAAACCTTTCGATGGATGAAACCATGCACTCACAAACCTGAGACATGGCAGCAGTCATGGCATGAATAGACTCCTCTATCATCCATTCAAAGCTCTGCATTGCCTCTGGCATCTCTGCCTGATGTTGCCTTACCTCACCCTGCAACTCCAGCATGCCCTGTGCTGTCAACACCAGAGACTTGTCATCAACCTGGAACTCAGCATGGGCCTGGCCACCCACAGTCCTCCGACTGTCAGCTGCTTGCATGCGTATATGGTGCTCTCATCAGCTTGTGACCCTGATTCTTCAGCCAAGCAGAAACCCACCAAGGTGGAAGTATCTGTGCTGATGAAAGGTGCAGAAGAGTCATGGGTTGGTACATTCTCTGAATGCCTGTTGTCTAATGACCAGCTAGTGACCTTCCTCATCCCCTAGTGGGCAGGTAGCTCATGCTCCAGTCTGCTCTCAGGGGAGTCAATGGGGATGAGCTATGAAAGAAGGTGGTCTGTGGCTGCCATGCAGCCATGCATCTGTCAGAATGAGGCGATGCCTAACCCCCTCTGCCAATGCAGGTATAGTGCCTCCCTCCCCATCTCCCGCATCCTTCTGCTTAGCCACTTGCTATCCTTGAAAAGAGAGAGTTATGGAGCAGCCACCTGGGCAGAATGAAAGAGATTGTTGACCCTCTTACGGCACTGGACCTAGTTGCGTTGGGTGACTCCATGGCTGCTGACCTCCTCAGCTATCTCCATCCAGATTTGTTGGTCAGTTGGGAGCACCTGTTCTTGCCATTGCTGGGGGAGAGGACCTCCCATCTTTTCCTTAGGGCCAGGAGGAGAACCTCCAGGGAGGCATCGCTGAACCGTGGGGCCACCCAGTGTCTTGCACCCCTGACATGCCCAGTCTTGGCTTCTGGAGAGCTGCTAGACCTCTATCCTTGGTCAGCAGTTCAGCAGCAGAGGGACTCCAGGCAGGGGGGCAGCAGCACAGCAGCAGAATGGCAAAACCTCATCAAAGGCAAATCAGCAGCAAAGCCAGTAAGTGAAGCAGCAGTTTAATCAGGGCTGGCAGTGCTTTAAAGATGGCGCCAGCACCTCCATTGTCTCTGCTGTCGATGCCCATTGGTGCCTTGCCGCCACCCCGGCACGTGATTGGCGGGGTCCTGCGTCTCCATTATGGTTAATGGACAACCACCGCGTGATCGCAATGGGCTGATCGCACATGTGATGAATGCCGAGGTCAGCCACTTCTGGGTCCGCTGCCGGGACCCGCAACGGGTTCACTAAATTCTGCCCACCATCTCTATTTGCTCTTACACATGCAAAGAGATTCACAGATCCGTCTAAACAGATAGAGTGAAGGTGCGTACCAATGCCATTTAAAAAAAAAATCAGCATTCAATTTAATCAATCAGTTTATTTGCAAGATGTCATTGTAAAACCAGATATATTTAAGAGCTGGATATTTTAGCATTACCCTCCTTTTCTCCTGTTTATATGTTGCCATTTTTAATTGAAAACTATTTACTTTTTTCAGACTTTGTACAGATGTTCTGAGATAAGATGCACCCGAGGGATAGCAAATATGTTCATGTTAAAAAAAATCACTATTGTGTAGAACGACATTGAAATACAGCACGTGGAAACATTCACAGCTGGCATCAATGAAATCAAAACTGCAGTCCCTTCAGGATAGTTTGACAGATACTGACATCAGTTAAATCCAATTGATAGTTCCCTTCTGTTGAAGTTCCTATCCAAGTGCTGTTGACGTATTAGTGAACTATACACCTCTGTCAGAATTGTGCACTGATGTTTCTTTAATGTACTTGAGCAAAGCTGCAATACATATTTCACCAGCGAAATGTCTTTGTATAATATGCCATGTAAATAGTCTCAATAAAAGTACAGTAAGACGAAGATAAGGTTCTGCTGGAAGGAGTAAGGAAATAAATGGGGGATTGGGGAAGACATAGAGGCCTGGATTTTATCTTGATGATGGAAGTCTCGGCCACTGGCTAAAGCGCTGGCGAAAGTCTTGAGTTGCCTCCTCTGCGGAAGGCCAGCCGCATTATGTGCCAATTAGACACTTAAGTGGTCAGTGGCGGGCTTTCCCTGGCATTAAGGACTGGCAATGGAAGTCCTGCCTGGCAGAGTTGCCGGCCAATCAGAAGCAGAGGCAGTGGCTGCTGCTGGTACTGGACTCACTGGAGCCGCTGGACTCAGGCCACAAGTGAGTCAGAGCGGGAGGGGTTTTGCGGGGTGGGGATCATGGGGCAGTGGGCTTTGAGGGGCTGGCAGCAAGGGTGGGGGGGGGGGGTGGGGGGGCGGTGGGTGGCTCTCAGCGGGCCCTCCCTTCTCGATGCCGGGTCCCTCGATCAGGCACTAAATCCTTATTAAGAAGGGATTACCCCCACTCTCCACCCTTGGAGCTGGCAAGCAACCCGCACGGGTTTGCTTATCATGTTCTATGTGCACGACAGGCCCGCTTGGGTGGGATGAGACCTTTAATTGAGCATTAATTGCCTACTTAATGGCCTCAATAGGTGGCGGGCAGGAAGGCCGTCCATGGGAGAGCATAAAATTCCCCCCCCCAGCTCCCTGTGGTAATATTGCATTGGGCTTCAACGTATACTGATGAAGTTCAAGGTGCCCATGATGATCCTCATGGTGAGTTCTTCATTCTGCCATGCTGTTCTGAAGGACAGCGACGTTGGGAAATGAATGACAGTGATAGCCCCAAGCCATTTTTACACACCTCTATGTAGTTGGGAATAGTGGGAATGGCAAATGGGAGTGATGCATAGCGCAGGAAGATAAAAGGAGGCAAAGGAAAAATATAAAAAAAGCTGAACAAGTTTGAAAAAAGAGGAAAGCAAATCTCCACTAACTGCACATTTGGTAACATTTTAGTCTGCATCATGTTGTGGTGGCTAATAGAAAAGCAAAGGCTCCATTGGCAATTGTGCTAGGAAACTGTAAGTATAATTAATATATTAAACACTAAAGTTTACAAAGAAACTTTGCTTCAAGTGGTAACGAGCAACAATTTTTTTTCCATTCTTTTGATGTAAAACAAAATAGAAATTTTTAACTCCTTTAGTGCATGTTTCAAAAAGCATTGAATCTGTCAGGTTAAAGGAAGGCAGGTCAGTAGTGTAATGAGTTCTTTTATGTTGTCTGATGCAACATAAATGAGATGTGTGAAATCCAAACAGGTTTATTTATATACAGTACAGAACTTGTCTCTGGGCGTTACAGTTCCAGGGTGATTCAGGCTTTGAGTCACATGACTACATCCTGGCACTTAACTAATTAGCATACTAAGATCTTAAAAGGGACATCACTCTTAAAGGCAAACATACAACAACCACTGAAATTCTAATTCAATTCATCCCTTGCTTTAGGTCTCCCCTATTACTTGCCATATTCACTAAAGTGGAAGGTGGTCTGACTTCACAGCTTCCTCTATTTGATCTCAATAGTTCAATTTGTTGATGGACCAGCAAGAGGAGGTGTTCCTGCAGTCAGATCCTGTAAACTGTTCCTCTCGTTCTAATGGGAAATGTTCAATTGCTTCAAAAAGCCAACAAAGAATTACTAAAGTTAATCTAATAAAATTAGGCCACGTCTAAGGTGGGAATTTGATCTCACAATCTTTTTAGTTGGAAACCCAATGACCTACTGCCATGGCTGCAGAGTAGCTGCAGTCCCACCCCTCAATTTAAAAAGAAAAACACCTGGAAATCTGGAATGATAGAAAATGCTGGAGATACACACAGGTCAGTCAGCCTCTGTAAAGAGAAAAGACCAGCTATGACATTTTGTGTATGGACCCTTCACCCAAAACATCAGAACCTGTGTCTTATCTTTCTGGAAGTTGACAGATCTGTTGTGTATTTGTGTCATTTCCTTTTTCTTAAATCCCTAATTGGAATTGTACTCTCTGCACATTGCATATTAATTGTTACTTGTCCAGAACAGTCTTTTGCAACAGAAGTGAGACATAAGAAGATTGAACATAATTAGGTAAATCCAAGTTTGTATTTTTATGTTTTTTACTTAGAACTCTAAACTCAGATTCAGATTTCTGAAAGGCACAGTGGTCTTGAAAATCATTTGCTCTCAGAAATGGACATGCAGGGGTTACTGGGAATGATCCCTGCTCCTCAATGGAGAGGCTCAATAGGGTTATTATTGGACCTTGGGCCTCAGTATCATTGAACTGGCTGTGGTCACCTAGGGGAGCAATTTTAACTTAACTCATAGGCTGGGAACCCTATGGTATCAGGTAGAATATTGCTTTTTGCACCCTATAGTATTACTCGTTGACGTTAATAAAGAGTAAAGTTGACTGGGTCTAAAATCAACAATGTGACCGATCCCATCAATTTCCTGACTGGTGGGATAGGTTAAAATTGCCCCCATTGGGTGGGTGTCAAATCAGTATTCCACCTGATCCCATGGGTTAAATCAAAATTGCCCCCTCATGAGGGTCCCCAGGCAGCTCGCCGGAGAAGAGGTCCAGATGATTGGCAGTGACCCTTAGCTAACTCCTTAAAGGGGATTGGGTGGGATGCGGGTCAGGAGAGGGAGATGACCTTGGGAGGGACAATTAGGAGAGGGGCAGGTAACCGGATTCAGGATGGTAGCAGCTGGGATGAGGAGGCTAGTGGCCTGGATTGGAGCGAATAGCAGCTGGGATTGAGAAGAGTGGTGCCTGGGACTGTGAAGGGTGCTATCGACAATTGGGGTAGAGGTTGGCAATGTTTGGAGGGGTCAGAGTCATGATTGAGTGGGGGAGGGGTAGTGGCCTAGAGTGGCATGCATTGTTTGAATGTATTCTTCCCCTCCTGGCTCCACATTCTGCTAAACCTATTTCAGAAACTTACTTGCATGCAGACATGGTTTTCCTGGCTGTATTCAGGGCAGCCCAATATTGTACAGGGGGCCTCAAATAGGTGGTAGGTCCCGTATTTGTATATACAAAGGGACTAGGACATGTTTCAAGTAAGGGACTGGAGTTCTTTCTTTCCTACACCAATATGGCAGCAGCACATTGCCAGCTCATAATATCCACACACTTCCAGCCACCATATTGGAAACTTAGGTGCCCATTCAGTGCCTAAAAATCAGGGCCAGCACCATCCAATTTCACCACCAGTTACTTTTAGAGGTATCTCAGGTGTCATTGCCATAGCGCTTGTCTCTGCAGCTCTCGGGAACATGCAGTGACAGTGTATAAAATCTGAAGTGATCCAAACTGGACAAAAGTCAGAAGAAAATCTACGCACATCTGAATCCAGTTTGAATTGGGGTCTGTGGCTCGTCTATGATCTGCAATGAGCTGTTACCAACTAGGTCCATATAATGATCAAAAACTACAAATAAACATGTCAGTATGAATTTGCTATTATTGCATTGAAACAGGATAAAAAGTGTACATTAATCAAACCAGAAAAATGACATTTCATCAGGTTTGAGTAGCTTGATTTCAAACATGGTTTATATAGCTAATTTTTGTCAGTTAAGATGGAGAATGTTTGGTTTGTTCCCCACCCCCGCCCCAGTTGATTTAAAGCAAAATGCATTAAAAAATGAATAAATCCTCTCTATTACGATTATTGCTGCTGCTATTGTATATATCACTAATATTATTCTGTTCTAAATACATTGCTTATGCATTGCTGTGCTACGTATGCATTTCATCTTACACAATGCAGTTAAGCTGTGTATGTTTCAGCAAACTTGCCAGCTCAATATACACATAAAAATTTATTGCTTTCATAAAGTCCACATTGAGGTGCTTGAGCCCAAAGCTGTGGTACTCCTTTGTCACTGCTATGACTACAAAACTCTGACTTGATTTCATACAGGGTTATACAAGAAAACCTACTTATGCCACAGATATGCCAGTAAATGGACACAATATAAAATGATAAGTAAATAATAAAACCAGCATCAGTGGCAAATATTTCCTCAATTGTGCTATTCTTTTGTTGTTGAATAGTAAAGCTCTGAACGACCTCTATATATACTAGTACTAGAAACACCCCATTCTGTTTTAAATCCTACTGAATAATTAATTATAATTATCATGGTGCAGTTATCGTCAGTGATAACAATATATCCTTAAGCTGAATGCAATATTCTACCGCTATGTACAAGGTAATGCCTAATATACAAAAGAAATATTGATACAAGATAATTGTCTGGATTAACTTCTGATAAATTATCTTTAATTCAGAATGGCTTTATACCCTTATTTTGCTGCTGAAGTATAGAAAATGGACACTTTGGTGCCCCAGAAATATCTGTATTAACATTAAAGTATGTGAGAAATTCAGATACAAATCATTAGTTAATAGCAGAGCTGCACCATTAAAGCTTCACTCCTAAAATTCAAAGAGCAACAAATTATTATTGTGATTGACTTTAACATCTTCATGTTTCATTTAAAAAAATGTGGTACAATCGGTGAACTCTTTTGGAAGAGTTTTTACATTGACAGTGTGGAAAAGCTGATTTTAACATATAATTTTAATTGCACTATTGCTGAAATGTGACTTTCAATTCTACAAGTCACCAGTTTCTCCCATTCTGGCAAGACCATTTAAGACAAAAATGGCAAATTGTTTAGTGATTGTCAAAGTACAGAATATCAGTGCTGTTATACAGAATATTTTCCCATATTTGTCATCCAGTCCCATTGACAAATATTTCTTGGTTGGATACAGCACAAGTTGGATGCAAAGTACAACTCCCTACTCTGTTGTCAATTGGAACTTTCAAAGAACAGTATCTACTACCACAATGGATTTTGTTTATATTTCCTATAAAATTTATCTTTCTTCCCTTTTAGGTCAGATTCTTTAACCATTCTATTCTGCCATTGCACATTTTCTAACATATAGCAGGTACAAAAATGACAATTATTAACAAAAGAGAAATAGTCAACTATGGAACTTGTCTTCCTTAACAGTATTCCCTGAAAAGAAAAAAAATGTTTTAAAAAATTACTATAGCTCTCAAAGGGTTGGTAAGTTTTATGCAAAGTGGTTACATATTGTTTAATAATATAATGTATTATGGGTTTGGTGTTTATGTATAGGTATTATTTGTGCATAGGAATACTTTACAAATACACTAGAAAAGCAATGTACCATGATTTGAGGGGTTTAATGGACATTTTTAAAAAAATTTTTTAGCAGAGCTCTCTGTTAAAAGCAGTTGGAGAAGATGGAAGTTTGAAATCATATAGCGATGCTCTTGTACATCACTGGAGAGTTCTGGTGCAAATGATATTGATACGAAGTGACACTTGTGCCTGTTGTCACCAACTTATGGTAATTAGTCTTACGTCTTAAGTGGCACCAGGACCACTGCATCCAAGCATATTCCATTAACATATTGCAGCTGTCATCGGCAAGGAAACATAATGGAGTTAGTGGATCTGTGAAACACTGCATACCTTGGCTCAGTCAACTAAACGGCCCATAATGGGTCATCAGGGATGGTAAGAGTGAGTCTGGATTGTAGCCAGTTAGTACTTCTCTAGGTTTACTTGGCATGCATAATGCATTGACTTCAAGGTCATTCTGCCAGCTGAATCAGAAATATCATATTGTACGTTACTCTCCCCCCACTGAACCTCACCCCTTTTATAACAGTGTCTTGCCTGTCACTAACATGTACCTATTGATAGTATGCCTTTTATTGAAATGCCTCCCAGATCGCGTAGAGCTGTTGCAGATTACAATTGAGACTGGGACAGGTCAAACTTGGTAAGTTTGCATAGGTCAACACAGTTGCCAGTTTCAACCAACATTCCTTGGAAGAAATGTTACGACCAGATGAGAAGGTCTAGGGGTTCCCTCTCAGCCTTTGCCTGGTTTAACCATAACAGGGTTTAATTTTAAAAAAACACCGTTTTTTAGTCCCCCCTTAGTGAATCCTTGTTCACCACTTTCCAATTGTAAGGCAAAGCAATCAATTCAGACAGGTTTTCTTAGATTTATAACAAGAAAGGTAGAAGTTTATTAATCTTAAACTCTAATCCGGTTACCGACTACAAATATGCGACACGATCACACTAGCATGCATATGCATTAAACACACACGCAGATAGAGACAGAAAAGTAGAAAAGAATAAAGGGGAAAAGTTTGAGGCAATAGATGGGTTTCTATTTGACTGTCCTTTGAGTTTGCTGTGAAGTCTTTGGTTGCCGGTCAGACTTGCAATTCCTTGGGGCCCAGTGCATGCTTCAACTTGTTTCGAGGTCGGAGTCTTTTCTCTCTTGAGGTTTACATGTCTTCCGTAGGTCCGGGGGCTTGGGATAAAGTGTGAGAGATAGCGAGAGAGAGAGACAGCCAGGAAAGAGATTTGCTTATTTCAGCTTCCAGTTCAAACAACCTTCTGAATTCAAACTGTCCTGTGGCTAGTTCAAAAAACTTGGACCGGCCAGTTAGTCACATGACCAGCTGGTTTAACCAGTCCTGGCTCTGTGGATTGTATCATCTTAGCAGGGCCTGGAATGCACTTCCTTGCCTTCAATGTCTGGTAATCAAAATTCATTAGCGGTTAATTGGAGCAGGGAATAATCCTTTGTCTCTCCAAGCACTGTCTGTTAGTAAGCAAATGTTTTTCCAGCCAAGTGTCTGTTGATTTTTAACAAGTCCTTTCTTCACTCCAGCAATAGTTTAAAATCAATGTTCATCTGACAAAATTACTATGCCTCACATTTGGCAGGTGCGGGTCTGACTGCTGTACCAGTCAAGAGATCAAAACATGTACCTGATGGATACTTTGGAACTAATCTGAGTCCTCATCTGTGTTGTATACTTTTGGCTCTTTCCACTGAAGAAGTGCTGCACTGTTGGAGGTGTCATCCTTTGGATGAGATGTTAAACTGAGACTCTGTGCTGGATTTTGTTCCCAGCCTGATGTCGGGTTCAGTGGCTGGGGGATGGAGGGCAGAGAATCGGAGTGGCAGCGGCCACCATGGAACCAGATGCCAGGATGGCTGGGCCCGATCTTCCTGGGGTGGGTTAGGCTGACGTTGGCCTTCCTGCCCAGAGGCCAATCGAGGCCCTTGAGTGGCCTATTGATGGTCAATAAAGGGCCTCTTCCCACTGCCGATGGGATCTTACCAGCGGTGGGGGGGCCTCCGCTGTGGGGGGAGGACGCCTTGGAAAATGAGGAGCCCTCCCTACAGGCTTGGGGGTGTCTCTCCTTCATGGGTAATTCGTGGCTCATGGAGGACCCCAACTGGGAACCAATATACCCTCGGGACTCACCGCCCCCCCCAACCCCCGGCCTAAGGCCGATCTCCCACCCACCACGTTGGGGCCTACCAGACCAACCCCGATCCCACTTACCTGCGTCTTAGTGTCTCCTCCACCTTTGACACTGCAGGTCTTCCGCAGTATCGGCAGTAACCACAGCTCCTAGTGGCGCTGCTGATACTGTTGAGCTACCAGCACTGTGATTAGCCGGCAGCTCTTGCGGGCGGGATCCTTGTCCCTTTAAAGTGTTTAAAGGGACGGGGATGCTGCCTCTCTCAACTTTTTTGAAGAACAGCAGGGCAGTTATTCCCAGTGCCCTGGCCAATATTTATCCATCAATCAACATCACTGATACTGGTTATCTGGTCATTATCACATTACTCTTTGTGGGAGTTTGCTGAACGCAAATTGGCTACTGCATTTCCTACATTACAATAGTGACTACACTTCAAAAGTACTTAATTGGCTGTAAAGTGTTTTGTGACATCCTGAGGCTGGGAAAGATGCTATATAAATGCAATCCTTTCAAATCTTTCTTTTTGTGGTTTCAATGGCCCAGTTGCTTTTAATCCAAATCTAAATCCAAATCCCAGTGAAGCCTGGGAGCTTTATATGAGCTTTAACCTCAGATAATTTAAGACAAAACTAATTGCAAAACAAACTTATTGTAAGGATAAAATAGAAACTTGGTTCTGCAGCAAGTTTTGCACCTGTGTGTGCATGTGAAGTAATATTTCGCTGAAGTATATGTGAAAAGCAGTGGGTGTGTATTTTTAAGCTTACTTCAGTATTCCATTGAAATCATCCACAACTTCATAGCAACCAGGAAGAATTCTTGTGGTCGTATGTAATGTTGCAAGGATTGGCATCATTCTATGTCCTGAAAGGAACAGTTCTCCCCAAAATGAGAAGAAAACATCAGCATTTATTTCATTGTCTAGCAATGCGTTCATTCAGTGTAGTGAATTACTTATCTCCCAACCATGAGTCATGTTTTTGTAAAGGTAATACAGCAAACCCGTGAAATCCTCAGAACATTGCTGATATTTTTCCACACCTGCGAAAAGACTTTGTCACCTACTCATGCTTGCAGAGTTATGATTGCTTAAGAATGCTTACAATACATATCATCATAATTAATAAATTATAGTTACTGTGGTTAGACCTCATATAGAGTACTGTGTACAATTCAGGGCACCACACTTTAGCAAAGATGCCAAAGCCCTGGAGGGAGTACAGAGGTGCTTTACCAGAAGGATACCAGGGAGTTCAGTTATGTGCAGAGATTGGAGAGACTTGGATTGTTCTCCTTAGAGTAGCAAACTGTGAAGGTTAAGGGGAGACTTAATAAGGATTTTCAAAATAATGAAGGATTTTGATAGAGCAAGTAGGGAGAAACTGTTTCTTCTGCCAAGTAGATTGGTAGTGGTAATAGCTTAAAATAATTGGCAAAAGAACTAGATGGGAATGAAGCGAAATTTCTTCATACTGGGGGTTGTTAAGATCTGGAACACAGTACCTGAAAGAATGGTGGAATCAGATTCCATAGAGACTTTCAAAAGCCAATTGTGTACGTACTTGAAGTGGAAGAATTTGCAGGGTTATTGGGAAAAAGCTGGGGTGTGGGACTAATTTGGACAGCTCTTTCAAAGAGCCAGCACAGACCTGACAGGCCAAATGGCCTCCTCTGCTGTATGATTCTGTGGTTTTATTCTATGATTCTAACTGGGCTATATCTCAGAATTAGGAACCACAACTTCAACTGGAGACACGGCTCACACTAGATTAATTGTATGCAGTTCAATTAGCATTGTTGTTGAGTTTCAGGTCTCCGCTGCACTGCTATGGGCCATGACAGAAAGAATACAGGAAGTTCCTATAAGGAAGAAGCAAAAATACATCCCTGGACCACTTTTGCATGCCCTTTAGTTGCTGGCTTAGAGTAGCATTGGTGATGATTCAGTAGGGGGTCAGCTGCCTAGCTTCTTGGCTGTGCAACATATAGTGTGATA
This sequence comes from Heterodontus francisci, assembly GCF_036365525.1. NCBI lineage: Eukaryota > Metazoa > Chordata > Chondrichthyes > Heterodontiformes > Heterodontidae > Heterodontus > Heterodontus francisci. Next base: position 133,659,756 of record NC_090376.1, on the reverse strand, counting down.
GGGAGAGCAGGAAGCAAACAGAAAAAGAAATATATTATATTTATAAGGAGTCAGTCATAAATTTCATCCTTTTTCACAAAAATGTATTGTGAAAAGCCATAACAATTGATGCCAACTGCACATGAATCAGAGTGTAAATATATCAGTCGTGCCCTTATGCAGACTCTTTATACTTTTTTGTCAAAATGAGGAAAATTCTGAATGGTCTCTGAGTAATTATTTTTGTTCATTATAATAAATTTGTAAAATATCCTTCACTCCTTTCTCGGAAATCAGCAGAAAGAGTAACGTATACCAACAATGTACATATTGGGCAAAAACGGCGGCCCGCCCATGCGGGCCACACGCCACAGAGCCACCACAATCATCCGTGCGACAGCTCATTTGCAACCCTGGGGCGGGCCCCCCCCCCCCGACCCCCCGATCACATGGAGGGGGTTGGCTGTCCATTGTCGGCAATGGCGTCAGCTGCCTGTGCGCAGACACTGACACCATTTTTAAAAGGCTGTCAGCTCTACCAGGATATTTAAATATTTAAAGGTAACTTGAATTAAAATAAATAAATACATCTCTTCTTTCAGGCCACCCCCCACTCCCCGCCGTCACAAAAACTGACATGGGGGGGGGGGGCGGTGAGGGCGTGGGGGTCAGTATACTTATACACTTATATATTTAGATATATCATTTAAATTACACAGTATTTTGTCCCATGAGTATAAAACAGAGAGAAATGTTGCAAATGAAAGACCCTGTCCTTGTTCTTTTCCCATTGTAACATTATGGATTATAAAGGGAATCTCATCACCAGTGGCCTTTTTTAATTATTAAATGGCTGAGAAATGAATTATAATTTTTTCTATTTTTAAAACTTTTTCTGTCTATTTCTGTGGTCTTTTTTGGGCAGGTAGGATGAGGGGACATTTTTGCTTCAACTGCACTGATAATATCAAGGAACTGGCTAGAAAACTTTACTGAGCCTGACAGTATGAGGGCACTGAATTCTTATCAGTAGACATTGCTTTAACCTAGATTACTTCAATTGGAGGTGCAAATTCTTTTCCATTGGATGGCTGGACTCAGCTGAAATTGAAATTTTCTCCAATGCCGTTAGCACCCAAAACCATTTCTTGAAAAAGTTAACAAGTATACTTAAAACAGTATGCTGAAGCAAATCATGGTTTTCATCAATTATAATTCCTAAAGAAAAGGATTGTTGGTGGGACCCATAATTTTAGAAGTGTTCTACATCTTTCTCTAATTGTCCTTTATACATTTATCTTAAGAAAAGTCAGTAATGGAGACCTCATCAAAAATAAATGGGAGGCAGATAAATATGCTGAAAAAGTTTTCAGTCTTGCAAAGTCAACAAATCATAATTTGAGTAAAATGAAGATAATGTGCTTGTCACATTTCGTGCCTTCCCTTTAAGTCAGTGGTTCTAAAACTTATACATCCGCAGACCACTTAGGCGGGGCAAAAGACCCCGTGGACCACCTACCAATCCTACTCTATCGGCTTTCGCTTGCCACAGCATAAAAACTCATCAGAATTAATGGGAACTTGTGGGAACAAACAATATTTTGTTGCTTTTTCGCGACTAAATGTAATAAATTTATATGCATTCATTTTTTAAATTAAATATCATAAGTAAATTATTAATTCATGCCAGAAATAAAAGTACAGACATTGTCACATTATAAACATTAATACTACAAGAGAACACATTTAATTGAAACATTCTAACATTTGTTATAAAATCATTACAATAATCTTCTTCTGAGAAACAACTACCTATCTTATATCTATGGCCTTGGATGTCAGTGACTTACATTTTGGACCAGCCTGCAGACCACCTGGAAGACCCTCATGGACCACTACCACACTTTGAGAATCACTGCTTTAAGGCACCCTAAACAATCATCTCAAAGGAAGTAGGAGAGCATTTTCATTTGGAGTGTATAGGTTTGCAGAGATTTATTTTTCTTTGAATAATCTCACTAGTGGCTAAGTGAAGGCTCACAGTTGCACTGTGACATACCAGTGTTCAATTGCTTAATACATTCATCTCTGCTATTTTTGTGGAAGTGTTAACTAATTTATTTTAAACACTTCCAGTAGATTAGTGGAGAGATGACATATCTGATAAACATGTTAAGAGTGTCTAGAATAGGACTTAAGCCAAAGTAAAAAGAAATGTTAAATGAAGTGCTTAAAAATGTTACTGAGGCACCCCTGATGGCTCCATAAGTTTATAAGTTTATGAATCTATGAGAAATAGACAAGGAAGCTATCTTTGTCTCCTTGGGCAAGGGGAGGAGAGGGAAAATCAGCCAAAGTTCCCATTCCAAATCACCAACAAGAAACACACTGTAAGGATAGGAAGAAATTGATACAATGTTGAGGCAGGGACATGCTTTTTGTGTCTTTGTTTGCATGTGCATATGTGTGTTGGAGATGTAGCGGGAGTGGACACAGTAGTGTTTAACTGAGACCCTTGTGTAATAATTATAAATGTTTCATGGTGTCCATTTTGAAAGGCTTGTGTGGAAAATTCTGTTGAAGGGACAATTGTACAAATGTTTAACGGCCTCAAGTTGCCCTGTAGGGATCTGTGCGATCGAAGTGTCCTTGTTATGATTCCAGCACTCTGTTTAGATTCTGTACTGAAATCTAAGTATTGGGTATCAACTGAGCAAATTATAGCACATGATATAGGATCAGGAGTAGGCCATTCAGCCCCTTGAGCATGTTCTGCCATTCTATTAGATCATAGTTGATCTGTATCTCGACTTCATTTATCTTCCTTAGATCCCCACCCCTTGATGCCCTTATCGAATAAAAATATGTCGCTCTCAGTCTGCAAAATTTTCAATTGATTCAGATTCCACAGCATTTTGGGGGGAAAAGTCCAGATTTCCACTAACTTTGTGTGAAAAAGTGCTTCCTGATTTCACTGTTGAATGGTTGAGCCTCAGGTAGGTCAGGGTGGGAGGAGTGTTGCAGGGTGAGGACCATATGGGAGGGGTGGCTCTCAGTGGGCCCCCCCTTCCTGATGCTGGGTCCTTTGTTCAGGCACTAAGTGCCTTTGAATGAGGGCCCCCCCCACCCCCACCCCCCAGAGCTGGGAAGCAACCTGCACGGTTTTCCTGTGCAGTGACAGGGCAGCCCGCCGCATGGCTAACTATGGCTGTGGCAGGAAGAGGCCCTTAATTGGGGGCTAATTGCCCAGTTAATGACCTCAATTGGAGATGAAATGGGAAGGCCGTTCACAGGCTCAGTTCCAAATCTGCTGTAGGGGGAGAGCATAAAATTCCCCCATACAAGTCAAATTAAGTAACCTGCCCTCATGTTATAACTTTGTAATTGCTCGTATCATTCTGGTAGATCTGTACTGTCCCCTCTCAAAGACCAAAAAATTCTTCCTGAGGTGTGGTGCCCCGAACTGAATGCAGTGCTCCGGATGCAATCTGACCAAGTCTCTATAAAACTTAAGAATCACTTCCTTCCCTTTATATTCCAGCCCCCTTGAGATAAATGCCAACTTTCCATTAACAGTTTTGATTACCTTTTGCATCTTTACACTAGCTTTTAGTGATCTATATACATGGACACCCAAATCCCTTTGTTCCTCCACAACTCCAAGTCTCTCGTCATTAAGAAAATATTCCAATTTGTATTTCTTAGATCCACCAACAACTGCACAACAACACTGACTACTTGTATTTATATAGTGCCTTTTATATAGTGATAAAACGTCCAAGGGTGCTTCTCAGAGGCATCATTAAATAAAATTTTACAAGCAGCCACATAATGAGATATTAGGGCAGATGACCAAAAGCTTCAACAAGGAGCAAGGTTTTAAGGACCATCTCAAAGGAGGAAGGAGAGGTAGCAAGGCTGAGTTGTTTAGGGAGGGAATTCCAGAACTTAGGGCCTTGACAGCCGAAAGCACGGTCAACAATGGTGGAGCAATTAAAATTGGGAATGCTCAAGAGGCCAGAATTAGAGGAGTGCATGGATCATGGAGGGGTGTGGGGCTAGATCCAAAATTATGACCTCACAGTTCCCCATATTGAACTTCATCTTCTCCAATTTTTCTCACTCACTTAATCTGTCTTTATCCTTTTGTAACTTTCTGTTCCCATCCACACAAATGGAAAATGTACAAATGTGTTGGGCTAACTGGGGCAATGGATTCAAAGTGCGAGTTCCTGGTTGATGTTTTATATGTTACAGAAAAACTGCAATGTGTCAGTACTTTCATATTACTTATCAATATTCCCCTTCCTTTTAAAAAAATTATAGTTTATGTGCTGTTTCGTAGAGATAGAATGGAATCTAATATTAGCCAATGATATGGTCTAAACACCTAATTCAATTACATTGTCACATTGATAAGATTCAAACAAACCTGTGAACTGGAGGAAAATAAGTTCTGTCATGATATTCTATCATTTTTGAAGCTTGTGTAAGTCTATCTGAGTTCTCCACCTAACATTTACCACCTTTTAGTTCTTTACACATTTTCTGAGCATGATAGAAAATTGGGACCATTTAGAAAAGAGTTATTGATTTTTTGTATTAAAAAAAAATCTTAAAGATTATTGAGATTATTTCTTTGTGGACAGATGTCAAACTGTTTTAGTTGATGAAATTGTAATTTGATAGGTATTAAAAATGACCTGAAGCCATTCAGCCCACTTCAGTCTTTGCATACTGCTACCTTATCTTTATGCTGCCCTTTTGCCAATGGTGTTGCCTTTCCTTCAGTACGATTTGAAAATTGCTGACACCAGCTCTTGTTAATTGGTGGCAAAGTGACTCAATTCAGGTGCTGGGTGGCAGGATTGCTTACGAATGTTTGAGTGTGGAAGCATGGTCCTCTGCCAGTCCCCTACTTCACAGAGATGTGAGTGGACACTTCATTGTTGTCAACTTGCTCACTCTTATGGATATTGCACTCGCAGTTTCAGTTATAAAGACAGATTAAAAGGTGTGTATATTCTGCAGGGGGTTTCCTGAATCTGAAGTACTGAAACCCATGGTAGAAGGCTTCAAAGCTTAAATGGTTTTAATGCCCAAAAATCAAGCATTTATGAGTACTGTGCCTAGTTAGAAGATTGAAGTTTTCTATAGTCAGAAAAGATGAGGATCCTACATCGCATCAGCACCACAATGAACATTGGTGGCAAGTGACAGGAATTGATTGCTGTCCTCCGTGCCTGTCAGTTCTCCCGATTTTATTTCCAGCATCTCTAGTGCAGCATGAAAAGAGGCACAGTCAAATTCTGCTGTGGCCTGAGGGCATTGCTACCTGAGTCTCTATCTTCTCTTCAATTAGCAGGTCTCCCGACTTTATCCTGAGATGTGGTTCTGACTGGGGAACCAAGATACTAGCTGGTATTGATTGGACATAATGTGGTGTGAAAGCTGAATAAAGGGCTGTATGATCAAAAATACTCCATCTGTGACAGGCCAACAATTCTGACGAGCTCTGATTCCTTTCTCAGAGAAGTTCATCAGTTTCAATAAAATACCTTCTTTGGATAGAGCAGGCCAGTGGATCTGCTGTCAATAGGATAGACAGATCAGAATTTGACAAGTATTTGTCAGATTTTATCACACCTCACTCTACACGCTACCCTTTAGAAGTACTTCTGAGTGGGAACTCGGCTAATATTGTGCAAAATTTAAAAAAATAAACCTGACTACACTTCCTGTCAGAATCAATAGCAGTCTAAACAGTTTGCCATTCCTAACAGCAAACATCTCGTTAAATTTTTTAACAAACATAGATTTAAATTTTTTTTAAAAGCAATATGTCGTAGCCCATTTTAAAAGATGAAATAGATTCCCTCGAAATGTTATTCTGAAAATTGGAAATAAATATTATTTATTCATTCAAGCACACAGGTCTTTGTGATAAGTGTTAAATAAAGAAGAAATCTTGTATTTGATTAGTTTTAACAGCTTAGTTTGACATTTTTGAACAATGTGAAGTGCTGTCTCATTTTCACCTATGAGGCCAGTTAACATTCTTGCACTGGACTAAAAGGGCTTACAGTCCAAGGAAAACATAAGAGAAGAAACATTTTCTCGCTTTCTGGATACACTGAGACATTTAGCAGTAAAAGTATGCACCAATAGTCTGTCTAAAATGGTGAAAATAACTATTTTCTATAGCTTACAAGTTGAAGCAATGTGTTAAAGAGGATGACGGAATTGTTAGTTCTGAATAGATAGAGTCGGGCTGGATCCGATAGCTCATAAGATCAACCAGCTTACTATCAATGCTGTTAAACCTCTCACATGTAGAAGAGATTATGCCTGTGTGAAATGATTTGGAACATTTTTCTATATTAAAGGAGAGGTACTTGAGGAAAATAAACTTGCAGGCCAAGGGGATAGTACGGGGGTAATGGGACTGACTGGATTGCTCTACAGAGAGCCGGCATGGGCTCAATGGGCCCAATGGTCGCCTTCTGTGGCGTAATGACACTATGACTCTCTACGATTAAAGTAATTGGTGTATTGGACTGCACCGCATCTGGGTGGGTGAATGAGAGAAAGAAATAAAGACTTACATTTATATAGCACTTTTCATGACCTCAGGATGTTCAAAAGCACTTTACAGCTGATACAGTTTAGTATTTGAGCAGACTGGAGGAGGATGCATTAATGCTAGCAGGGGAGGACGGAGGACGTGCTATAGCTGATGGTGAGGCCGGTGCACCAGGCCAGGAGGGTGAGTTCCCCAGTGTGGCATGGCAATTGTCTCAGGCACTGAAGGGTGCTCTCAAATTTAAAATCACACAGATGTGCCAACAATGCAGCCTAGAGCATGTCCTCCAGTCAGGTGTGCTGACCACAACTGATCATTCTGATTTTCCCTGCAAGTGAACACAGGTGCGGCCAGGCAGCGTCTCTGGGGATCATCCGTCTACCTCTGAGGATGAGGAGGGGACCTCAGAGGGTGCAGTGTCACATCCTCTCTCCGCACAATTCACCTCTGTTAGGATGTGTGTCTCCTCGGATTCACGGGCACAATCTGGTGTCAGCACCACACAATTGCCGGGCCAGCTGCCAGAGGCAGTAACGGCCAATGCCTCTGAGAATTGGAGGACTGTGGGAGACCAGGCCAGTGCAGAGCCACAAGCTAATAATGAGCTTCTGATCACATCCATGTGACTGGAGATGCTGCAAGTGCAGCTTGCGGAGTTACCAGATACTTTGCGTGCTATGACTCAGACTTTGGAGATGTCCATCCAGGGCTTGAGTGCCACACATTCTCTGTCATCTGTCCATCTGGCCTCCTCCATTAGCAGATTGGCGTCTGCAGTGGAGAGGCCGATCCTGGAGGCCATGCAAAACCTCACAGAGAGAGTGGCCACTTGGTCCAGAGTATTAGAGATCGGACTCTGATGTGCAGGCGACCGTTTGAGGCTGCTCATCCCTTTGAGGTTGGCACAGTGGACCAAATGAACCTCAGGAGGGCACAGGGGCAGCAGCAGATTTCATATGGGAGCTCTTCTCATGGGGCTGCTGATGCATCCTGCAGCTCCTTGTCTCCTCTGCCAGTGACATCAGCACCGCATACTCCCAGGGTGTCAGAGAGTGGTCCTGAGACTGCTTGGGGTCACCTTGACATGTCGCGGCCCGTATGGCCTCGGGCAGGCAGAGGACACCCGCTAAAGTCAACCAGAGCAATGGGGCAGCCTGATCAGCCACCTGCCTCTGGTGTGGTTGGCGGCGAGGGGTCGTCCACACATATGAGCACTCGCAAATGTTTCAAAAAAATCAGAGGAACAGCATTCCGGGGTTACTGGTGCACTTTGTAGATATTTATTTAATGTATAAATGCACTAAAACTTCTTACATTTTTCACTTGGCATTTTTACATGCCACAGGTCATTGCTGATGTTGTAGGAGATATGGTGGCTCTGCATGAGAAGGATTATTTGAGAGGTGACACATTTGGCCGCCTGGCTCATATTGAAATGTTTCTCTGCATCATTCCTTGTGTTCCTCACCAGTGTCATCAGTCATGTCTTCAGTGGATAACCCCTATCGCCAAGTATCCATCCTTGCAGGCGCTCAGGGGGGCTGAATAGTGCTGACACCTGGGAGTTCCAGAGAATGAAAGCATCGTGGCTGCTTCCAGGATAACATGCACACACCTGCATGATTTCCTTATGATGGTCACAGATGAGCTGAACATTCATTGAGTGGAACCCCTTGCGATTAATGAAGGCCCCTGACTGACCTGCAGGTGATCTAATGGCCACATGAGTACAGTCTATTACGCTCTGGACATTGGGAACCCAGCAATGGTGCTGAAGCCTCTGGCTCTCTCGGCCTGACTGGCGGTGTGTGTCTTGAGGTTGATGAAATGGTTGGCAAGCTTGAATGTGGCATCAGTCACAACCTTAATGCAGTGATGCGCTGATGCCTGGGAGACTCCGCACATGTCTGCCAATGAAGCCTGGAATGAGCCTGATGCATAGAAATTCAGTGCTACTGTTACCTTCAATGCAAACAACATTGGATGGCCACCCACGCAGTTTGAAGCAACCTCCACTCCAGCATCTCACACAGAGATGTGACAGTCTCCTGTGACAGGCGCAGTCTTCTTCGGCACTGGCGTTCTGAACAGTTACAGGAAGCTCAAACAAGGGCGGTAGACCCTGCCTGCTGGATAGGCTCATCTCCTGACAGGTAGTTGCACTAGGGCCACTCGGCCACCTTCTCCCCCTCCCCCATTACGAGGCTGCACTGGGCCAGCAGATTGCTGATTCTCCTGTCTGGTTGTCCTCCTGTCCCTCCTTGGGGCATAGTCTTCCTCATTAGATGAGCTGCCTCCAGAGTGCACAATTCCCATTGATGCTGTGTTCCACAGATGCAATTACTTGAGGTATTACCAGCCTGCTGTAAGGACAGGCACACACAACCCCCTCCCTCTCACCCAATAAATCAATACTGCTGGGGCCCAACCAGGAGTGACTAACACTCAGATGACCCCTGCTGAACAAGCTGTAACTACCACAAATTGTAAAGTCACACAAAGAAATAACAATAAACAAACAATCAACAAAACAGTACCTCCAACTCCCTCACAGAAACACTGCCTGCCGCACTTTTTAACCTGCCGGGTTCCCGACACGTCCCTCGACTCGTTTTGCGGCCATAAAATCTGATAGCCAACGTAAAATGGCTGTCAGTTGCCCTTTAATTGATTGTAAGTGGATGGCAAGTGGCGCTTCGATCTCGCCCGCTGTCCAACCAGCGTAAAATGGCATTTGTGTGTCATGACTTTGGGGACCTGACCCGACGTCCTCGACTGCCATTTTACGTCTCGGACGCCTCGGAGGACACCCGCTTTTCAAAGGTAAAATTCCTGCCAGTAAGTCTGTAAATAAATAAATAATTGATCATCAGGTTAACATTTTGTCAATAAAGAATTCCTAACACTTATTCCTAATGTGTGAAAATTAAAGAAAAAACTCTTTTACTAAGCTGGAGAGGTCAACAATGATAGTTCTGTAAAATATTCTTAAAATAAAAATATACCCCATCAACTCCTGAGTGATTCAAGTCTTTTTGTGAATTCAACAAACATCAGAATTGTAGTACTTGGAAATGTATGTTTTTATTTAATTAATTTAAAGACTCCAGTGGAGCTAATAATTTTCCACATATGCACATTTCTGTTCTGGAAAGAGGAAGGGAGGGATGGGATTGCAAGATTACTGGTGTTTTCAGTGTGGAATTTCACCATTATTTCTCATACGTGCATGTACTGGAGAACTGACTACATTTGTGCATATTAAAAAAAGACTTGTTTATATAGTGCCTTTACAGTCACTGATATACATTTTTTGAAGTGAAGGGGAATGATAGCATAATAGTAATGTTACTGGACTAATGCTCCTGAGATATGAGTTCAAATCCTATCACTGCAGCTGGGGGAATTTAAATTCAACTAATAAGTCTGGAATAAAATGCTAATCTTATTATTGAAGATAATGAATCTATTGCACTGTTGTAAAAAAAAACCCAGATGGTTCAATGTCCTTCAGGGGAGGGAATCTGCCATCCTTACCAGTCTGGCCTACACATGAAATCAGATCCACAGCAATATAGTTGACTCTTAACTGCCCTCTGAAATGGTGTAGTAAGCCACTCAGCTGTATCAAACCACTACAGAAAAAAGCACTGTGGGTGTACCTATGCCACATGGACTGTAGCGTTTCAAGAAGGTGGCTCACAACCACCTTCGTGAGGGCAATTAGTGATGGGCAATAAATGTTGGCCTTGCCAGCAATGCTCACAGCCCAAGGACAAATAAAAAACTTCATGGTTGTAATGTAGGAAATATGATAGCCAATTTGCACACAGCAACTCCCACAAACAGTAGCATCCAGATGATCTGTTTTCGTGATGTTGGTTGAGGAATAAATATTGGCCATTATACTAGGGATAACTCCCCTGCTCTTTTTTGAAATAGTGCCATGGGATCTTTTATGCCCACCTTAGAGAGCTGATAGGGCCTCTGTTTAACACCTTATCCCAAAGATGGCACCTCTGACAGTGCAGCACTCCCACAGTACTGCACTGGAGTGCCAGCGTTAATTCTTGTGCTCAAGTCTTGGAGGACAAAAATCAAAAGCTGAAACTCCAGTGCAGTACTGATATATTGAAGATATGGGAATCTTGCACTGGAATTACTAAAATAGATAAACGATGGTCCTCTATTCACACATTCAATAGAAATATAAATGCATATATATACTCATTTTGAACATGTGTATAGAAACTTAACAACATAAACACAAATATAGGCCTTGATGTAACTCTAGTTTTTGCTGATTGGCACTCTATATTCTGATGACATTTCTATTATAACAGAGGCAGTAATCCATTTAAAACAAAGGGGGTTAGTGCCTCCATTAAAAGAGTGATTCCATTAAAAGAGTGGCAAAGTGCACATTAGGCATCTGTACATTACGATTATACAGCATAACTTCAAGGCCCTAATGAAGGCTTTCCATTTACCAGTCTGATTTAAATCCCATGGGTCTTTATGCTGCACCATAGATATCTTTCCTTAATATTTCCCTGAGTACTGTCTTTTATGCTGATAAGCTGGAAAAGCCTATGCCAGGCATTTTGCCAGCTCCTTGTAGGTCTTTGGTGAAATGAATGTCCACCGCGTGGGATGAGTTTCCGACCACATATCAGCTCCATCACCAAGACTGTCTACTTCCACCTCCGTAACGTCAACCATTTCTGCCGTGCCTCAGCTTATTTGCTGCTAAAACCCACATTCATGCCTTTGTTAGCTCTAGACTTGATTATTCCAATGCTCTCCCATCAACTTGAACTCATCCAAAACTCTGCTGCCCCTATCCGAACCTGCACCAAGTCCCATTCACCTATTACCCCTGTGCTCGCTGAGCTACATTGGCTCCCAGAACGACAACGTCTCAATGTTAAATGTTAAAATTCTCATCTTTGTTTTCCAATCCCCTCAGATCCTCACCCTTCCCTATATCTGTCATCTCCTCCAGCCCTACAACCCTCCAAGATATGTGTGCTCATCTGATTCTGGCCTCTTGCACAACCCGATTTTCATTGCTCCATGATTGGCAGCTGTGCCTTTGGCTGGCTGGGTCCTAAGCTCTGGAATTCCCTCCTTAAGTCTCTACACCTCTCCACCTCTCTCTCCTCATTTAAGATGCTCCTTAAAACCTATCTCTTTGACCAAGCTTTTGGTCATCTGACCTATGTGCCTCAGTGTCAAATTTTGCCCAATAATGCTCATTTACTACATTAAAGGCGCTATATAAATGCAAGTTGTTGTTGAAACAACTGTAATTTTTCTTGGGCGGTAGAACAAAAGGAGAGAAAGCACATCAGCAGTCTATCTTACACTTTGGCTGATTGTCTTTTCCAAGTCAATGGGAGAGACAATCAGGCAGAATGTAAAATGACCTGTCAGTGCACTATCACCCATTACCCTGTTCTGATGAAAGGTCATCGACCTGAAATATTAACTCTGTTTTTCTCTCCACAGCTGCTGCCTGACCTGCTGAGTATTTCCAGCATTTTCTGTTTTTGTTATACATTTCACCCCCATATCTTCATATTTATCAGCTTGCACTAGCTTCAAGTGTATTCCTTCAAATGTACTCAATGGGGTAGAAATTGTCAAACGATATGCCCGTTTTCCAAAAGGACCAATTTTGTAGGACTGTGACCTGAGGCATAGGGAAACCTGAAAAACTTTTCATGCTGTATTGAAGTCAGGCAATTTTCAGGAGTCTGGGTGCCCCCTAAAGCAGGCATTAAGACATTTGCTTTAGGTAACGAGGGTCCTGATGCCTTCCTGAAATTGGACTGCCCTGATTGGATAAGGTGTCTGCCTGCTCTGCTCAGATTTTGTAAGTGTGGAGGTGGTCTTGCAAGTGGCTGCCATTGAAAAGCTAAATATATTTTCTAAAAAAAATCATCCAGGAGGAGCAGCTGTGCTTCTCCCAGTTCCAGTCAAGATTATTCTGCTGGCTGCTGCCAGTAGCAAGCGCTCCACCCCTTCAAAGCTGTCGTCCCCTCCCCTTAACCCCACTTAACTAACGGTTGCTGCCAGCAAGGCAAACTGCCTGAAATTGGTTGCCTGAAATGTGCATGCTGCCTGTGGAGGTAGCTCAGGCATTGGCAGCTCACCCACATTATTTAAATGAGGCTCAATTTCAGGTGGGTCGTGGGCCTTCCAGTTTGGGTAGTGCCTGCCTGTGAAAAAGAGCCCAGATGAATTTCTACCCCAGCATCTTGCAGATAGATTTGGCAAATCTGTAAATATAGCTGAATTCCACAAGACTCTAGATTCTTCTTCCCCTTTCCTCTGACCTCATTCCCCCTTTGCCATGTCTTCACTATCCCCTCTGACCTTCCTTCTCTGATCCCGAATGATCAGTCCTCAGCAAAGGCCTCAGTTTCATCTCTTCAGGCTACTACCTGAATGAACTTTGAGCTCAGCATAATGCTGAACTCTTCCTCATTGTCTCCAGCTCTACATCTGGTTCTTTGACCAGGAGTCTTCCGTCTGCACAGCAGAACCTTTCTCCCAACTTCAGAATTCTGGTTCCACCTGGATCCCTCCTTCTGGCCTCCTATCCTCTATAGCTTGTTTCATTGAGAACTGTCAGCATGACGTCCGCCATCTGAATTTTCTACTCCCCTCTCTCACTCCAGCCTATCTCCCCCTGAAATTGCAGCACTCCGCTCTCTCAACCCTGACATGGTCATTAAAACTGCTGACAAGGGGACGCTGTTGTCTGTCGAATGGGCCTCTACCATGCGGCGACTGAAAGCCAACTCTCCGACACCTTCTCCTACCTCCCCCTTGTGCACAACCCGACCATCGAACATCAAGCCATCGTTTCTCAAACTATCACTGACGTCATCTTCTTTGGAGATCTTCCCTCCATGGCCTCCAACCTCATAGACCCAACCCAGCACAGCCTGCTTCTAACTCCTTCTCAAGATTTACCAACAAGACTGCTCGCTAGAGCCATCGTTTCAGCCTGTTTTTGGTCCACGGAACATATTTCTAACTATCTGAACTCAATTTTTTTTTCCTCTTCTTCAGTCTCTTCCCACCTGCATCTGCAACTCTTCTGACACCCTCTGCCACTGTAACAGTTTCCAGTTTTCTAGCCCTAACCATCTCCACGGACATCCAATCCTTCTATATCTCCACCTCCTACCAGTACAGTCTGAGGGCTCTCCATTCCTTCCTCGAATGAAGGCCAAGCTGTTCTCCATCCACCATCACCCTCCTCCGCCTGGCTGAACCAGTTCTTACATTGAACAACTTTTCCTTTGACTCCACTCACTTCCTCCAAATAAAAGGTGTTGCTATGGGAACCCACCTGGGTCTTCGCAAGGCCTGCCTTTTCATGGGATACATGGAACTCAGGTCCCCTCTTTTACTAATATATTGATGACTGTAATGGTGCCACTTCCTGCTCTCCCCCTGAACTGAAAGATTTCATCAACTTTGCAACTTTCCACCCCTCCTTCGCCTTCACATGGTCCATTTCCGATTCTTCTCTTCCTTTCCTCAGCTTCTCTAGTTCCATTTCTGAGGATAGACTGTCAACCAATATCTACCATAAGCCCAGTGACTCCCACAGCTGCCTTGATTACATTCCTCACACCCGGCTTTCTGTAAGGACTCTAGCCCATTCTCTCAGTTTCTCCACTCTGTTGCATTTGTTCTGACAATGTCACCTTCCAATTGTCTTCCTTTTTCTTCAGCCAAGGATTCACCAGTAATATGATTGACAGCACTCTTGACTGTGATTGACCTATTTCCTGTGCTTCTGCATTGGCTGCTTCCCCTCCTTCCCAGAACCATGATAGGATTCCCCTTGACCTCACCTTCCACCTTACCAGCCTGCTTACTTAATGTATCATCCTACACCATTTCCAGCACGATGCCACAACCAAACACACCATCCCCTCCCTCCCCTTTCAGCATTCCGAAGGGATTGTTCCCTCCGTGACATCCTGATCCACTCTTCAATCACACCCAACACCTGTCCCCTTCCCATGGGACCTTCCCATGCAAGTGCAGGAGATATAACATCTGCCTTTTACGTCCTCCTATAACTGCCCAAGGCCCCAAACACATTTTCCAGGTGAAACAGCTATTTACTTGCATTACTTTCAATTTTTTTAATTTAAAATTTTTTTTCAATTTTCAGAGCATATGCAGTGCACCATGTGGTCATATCGGGGAGACCAAACGCAGATTGAGTGATCGCTTTGCTGAACACCTCTGTACAGTCTGCATGCGTACCCTGTGCTTCAGGTTGCTTGTCAACTTAATTCTCCATCCCATCCCACTCTGACCTCAGCCTCCCATACTGTTTTTTTATTTATTTAGAGATACAGCACTGAAACAGGCCCTTCAGCCCACCGAGTCTGTGCCGACCATCAACCACCCATTTATACTAATCCTACACTAATTCCACATTCCTATCACATCCCCACCTGTCCCTATATTCCCCTACCTATACTAGGGGCAATATATAATGGCCAATTTACCTATCAACCTGCAAGTCTTTGGCTGTGGGAGGAAACCGGAGCATCCGGCGAAAACCCACGCAGACACAGGGAGGACTTGCAAACTCCACGCAGGCAGCACCCAGAATTGAACCCGGGTTGCTGGAGCTGTGAGGCTGCGGTGCTAACCACTGCGCCACTGTGCCGCCTGTGTTCTAAAAGAGCTCAATGGGCACTCGAGAGCCTCCACTTTCAATTAGGCTTTTTACAGCCTTCTGGACTTAACACTGAGTTCAACAATTTCAGTTTATAACCACTGGTCTCATTTTTTCAGATTGCAGGTGTTGGTAATGATCCTGTTGTGTAATGTACAGCTCCTCCAGGCTCATCTTTTGTTTGTTTACTTGACCATTACCACATCCTTTTGCCTTGCACCATCATCCCTTTTGTCATTTAATTACTCCAGCCTTCTATTCTATTGTTCTTCTCCACCCCCTCTCTGCTTCCGTGCTTGCTTAAAACCTGCTTAAATCTCTAACTATTGCCAGTTCTGATGAAAGGTCATCAACAGGAAGCATTCGCTCTGCTTCTCGCTCCACAGAGGCTGCCTGACCTGCTGAGTATTTCCAGCATGTTCTGTTTTTCTTCCAGAAGACTCTGTTGGGGATATCCTGTGATTTTTGTGAACCTGCTAGCCAAGAAAACTGAAGCCTAGGTATCTGTTATTTAAATTGCTGCAGGAAGACCTGGACTTGCTTTGTACAAAAAGTCTACAAATATTTTATTGTAAGATCTGTTAGTGAATTTTATTTGATGAGGAGGAGAATTTCTGCTTTGAAAGTCTTCAGGTTAAAGAGAACTCTCTAAAGATATTACATCTGGTGAGGACTAAAGCAATTTTTGATGATATTAGGAGTCAAAGAGAAGTCAGCTTCCCTGTTCTGAGGGAAAAGCAGAGCTAACATCACGTTGTGGATGGTCACACAGATATTTGCATAATTTTGCCCATAAAATTTGAATGACCAGGGATTTTGGAAATGAGGCTTTTTCTTTTAAAGCTTAGCCATGGTGAATTATTTTTGCCCAACATCTGACAAACAACTGCACGGATGGAGGAATTGTTTTCTCTGCTTTGAGAGCCTAGTGTCAACATCAAACGCTCTTAACCCAAGTATAACATGGGTCAGATACAGAGTAGAACTCAATAACGTGCCTTAACACAAACTTCAGACGAGTAGCCCTTACTGCACCAATGTGAATTTTTCCAATTCCCAGAGTGTGAATCTTATAGTCTTTCAGAGCAAGATTGTCAGTTTTTCATCAAAACATTGGACACTTTGAATTGAGGGCCTGGACCCATTAGAAATTGACACTACCAAACTCATTCACATAGGATCTTGCAGCCTGCAGGGAAGACTTTTGTTCCTTGAATGTGGCATGACTTCAAAGTTAGGAACTCAATATCAAAATTTATGGATAATACCAAACTGGGTGTACAGCTAACACCGCGGGAGAATGCAACATAATAAAAGACATTTGAAAACTTGCAGTCTGGGCAGTTAAGTGGCAAATGTACTTTAACACTGATAAACATGAGGAGATGCATTTTAGTTGGAAATATAGAAACACCACTACACCTTAGAAAGTAAGAAATTGAATGGGATAGAATGGAGATACAGGTGAACAAATTAAAAGCAGCATCCCAGGTCAGCAAATCAGTTAAAAATACTAACAAAACACCAAAACACTAGGGGTATGGAGTTTAAAAGTAGTGAAATTATGTTAAAGTTATATCGGACTCTGGTCAGGCTGCACATAGAGCACAGTTCTGAGACGGACTTGTACGTGGTGGTGGTCACCCTGCCCGCTGGAGAGCCCACGTCCACCAGACCTGGAAGCCATGCAGCGATTTTGCGTGGCCCAGGCCCTTAATTGGCCTTGGTCAGGGCTTCTGCCCTTCTGAGGCATTCAGAGGGCCGGCAGCTCCTTGGTCCCAGCAGTGCCACCAGGAGCAGTGGCCACTGCTGGGACTGCACCCAGCGAGAGGAGCAACAGGGATGCCGGCCCTGAAAAAGAATTTTGGCCACGCCAGGGACAATCGGCTGGGCCCAGGCAAGGGGTGTGGGGGTTGATCAAGAGGGCGGGGGAAGTGCTCCAGTGGGGGCAGATTGTGCCTCTGGGCTGGGGGGTGCGGGGTTCCTCTGTGGGGTGGCCTCCTCAGCTGTTGTACTGCCCGGCCTTGGCGGAGGGAAGGGGCCTTTACATGCAATTAATTGACCACTTAATGGCCCCAATTGGTTTGGGGCAGGTGGGCCATTTGCCACCTTCCCCGCTGCTGGTAAATTGGCAGCGGGGGCAGGTAGGAGTTGGGATCAGCACCCCTCACCTCCACTCAATTTTATGCACTGCCCCCCTCCAGCCCGCTTTCGGGGGTGTGTAAAATTCTGACCCTGGTCTCCATACTATAAGGACATAGGAGCATTGGAGAAACTACAAAAAATAATTATGAGGATGGTACCAGAACTGAGAGAGATTATAATCATTGGGAAAGACTGAACTGGTTGGGACTTTTCTCTTTAGAAAAGAGAAGACTTAGAGGTGACCTGATGGAGCTCTTTAAAATTCTGAATGTGTTGAATAGGGTCAATGTGGTTAGAATGTTTCCACTTGTAGGTGAATCCAAAATGAGAAGCCATAAATACAAGATAGTTACTAATAAATCCACCAGGGAAATAAGGAGAAATTTCTTCTTCGCAGAGAGTGGTTAGAATGTGGAACTCACGACCACAGGAAGTGGTTGAGGCATTTAGCTTAGATGCTTTCAAAGGGAAACTAGATGAGTACATGAGACCAAAAAGAATAGAAAGATATGCTGAAAAGCAGAAATGAAGTAAATGGAATGGGAGGAGGCTCTTGTGGAGTAGAAACGCTAGAAAGACTAGTTGGGCCCATTGCTGTACATTCCACGTAACGTAACTTGTTAGAGTTGAAAGGATCACAAACTGATTCAATCTTCTCGGACAGAAAAAAAAAGCATTAGGAGATCTATGTGAAGAGATAGATGACAAGAAATAAATTCTTTGCTCCTTGGTAGTTTTTGGTTAAGTATTTAGATCCAAAGTCCGTGTGGCTCAAGTGGTGGAAGATTAAAATGTTGAGAAATCACCTTGATATATTTTTGCTTCTGAACAGTATCAACTATTGAATTCTGGAATGTATGCTGCAAGGCAAGCAGATGATGGATAATCCTCCCTGGAACCAGAAATGAAAGGTCAGATGGAATCAATAGGTGTTGAAGAGCAGGAGGCAGCCCAAGGCAAAATGGCAATCTGGAATAGTGAGCATCTGAGCCTGCACTTAAACAAATGTAGAGTGAAAAAAAAGTATCTTACAGGTTGTGGATTGGAAATGCCAGATTTATTTTGTTTTCTTCCTTTCCCACCCACAGCATGATCTAGACCCATTAATGGATTCAGATAAAGAGTCATGGAGATAACCATCAAGAAGTTCAGCAATAGCCTTGTGGAATAGGGGAATTAGAACCAGCAGGTGGTGCTAAAACAATAAGCAACTGATCTTTGCTGCAGTGTTTAGCACTTAGTTAACTTATAAAGATTAGGGACAATAAGTGCCAAAGGTGAAGAAGCATGCCCTGAGAGTTGCAGAATAAGAACCAATTGTAACAGGATAATGACGACAAGGATGGTAAATTAAAGTAGCACCATAAGATAACTGTGATCCTCTACTTAATGTAAAACTAGGAAAGATATCCCTGGTACATTGACTGGTGTTCCAATGTTCATAAACATGAGGGACTATTAGCCTGGAAAAGAAGGACAGAAATCTTGACCACAAGTACATTAGACAATTCTTTTTTTTTCAAAGGACGTTTTCATTTCTAAGCTTACTATGGTTCCAACAGGGTTTGTATGAAATCACAGTCCAGAATAAGGATAGAATTATAAACATGTAAGTTAATGCTGTAACTTCATGTTTATATGTACTTTGTGAACTTGTCTTCATTTTACAATCTGAATTTATTTTTCCAAGGCTGGATTAAAACTTTGCCTCATTATTTGGCAAATTATTAACTTCATTTAAACATGCAGTGTGAAGGAGTTTACTTTTTTTTTTTGTTCCAATGTTCATAAACATGAGGGACTATTAGCCTGGAAAAGAAGGACAGAAATCTTGACCACAAGTACATTAGACAATTCTTTTTTTCAAAGGACGTTTTCATTTCTAAGCTTACTATGGTTCCAACAGGGTTTGTATGAAATCACAGTCCAGAATAAGGATAGAATTATAAACATGTAAGTTAATGCTGTAACTTCATGTTTATATGTACTTTGTGAACTTGTCTTCATTTTACAATCTGAATTTATTTTTCCAAGGCTGGATTAAAACTTTGCCTCATTATTTGGCAAATTATTAACTTCATTTAAACATGCAGTGTGAAGGAGTTTACTACACTGGCAATATCCAAAATATGTAGGACAATCTTGTGGACTTTCGTATTTGAATGTATCTTTGAAATGTTTGATCCGGTCTCTTAGATTTTCCCCCAGCTCTTGCTGAAGAACTGGAGAATATCTAAGCAGATTATATCAAAATATCATGGAAGAAGAGCAACATGTATGAGAAATTTTTTTAAAAACTAGGCACATGTTAAAAGTAACCTGTAGTAACCCGAGTGATTCAGTACTTGGGCAAAATATACAGAGAATGGAATTGGCACCAAACTGTCAAATGATAGAGCATGTTTTCCACATTAGGAGTGAATGGGTGGTTGGAACAGGTTTATACCATTGCTTTCACTTTTTCCTTACTTCCTTCCAAGTAATCTTCTGTCACTTTCAAAGTTCAAGCTAAAGTCACTAAAAGCCCCATTAAAAAAATGTAGAAGACTATTTTTTTTTCTAAATGACAAAACAATAATGGCGCAAGATAATTCTCTATGTCATGTCATATCAATTTTACCCAAGCTGTAACTGATAGAATTAGCCATTTAAAGGTGATAAGAATGTTTGTAGAAGGTGGTGCACAAAAGCACTCAAAAGAGAAATGCAACATTCTTAATGTATCAAAGTTTGGCAGCAGCACCAAAAATATCACTTCCCGAAAGATCTCAGCTGCTTAAGGCTACAAACCTACAACTCATGCATCTTCTGAATGCATCTCCTCATGAGTCTCCATGTAAGAATTGTGACAATGAAATTCTTTCAGAGATTAAAAACTGCATTTAGAATGTCAGCTTGATCCAGGAGGTACCAGTTCCTTAACAGGAATGGTGAAAATAAGAACAAAGGAACATAATGCAATACTGAATTAGTGAAACCTAAAATATCTGCTGGTGCAATATCATTACCATAAAGATGCCCTTTATTCACCTCTCTTTTCCCCATAGACCAGTATCCAGTTGTCTTAGTGAAGATGACTGTGTGCTTCCTAACAGTTAAATCAACGGCGTCTCACATGAGTGGTGCCAAACATTCTGGTTGACTGATTTCATGAAAACTAATCATGTATTCATCATGAAGATCAAATATTTCATCAGTAATTACAAGAAAAGCCAATTTGATAAGACTGGGGGGGAGACAGCATGCTGGATATAATGAATGGATGAGAAAACATTTCATTGTCTTGTCCAGGTGATCATTTTTAATTTCTTTGTTAAAGTAAGTTTTAAGCATATTATCCTGTGAAGCATTACCTTTCTGAAACAAATCTTAAGTGATAGTTTATATTTAACTAAAGACTGTTAGAATTTACTTATAGGAGAACTGAACAAGAAATAGAATGATAAAAGAACAATGGGATCGAGGCTTGGAACTCTGAAGGTTGCAATACGAACAAGCTGATAATGTAGTTCAAAAGTAAAACATCTAGTGCAGTTTCATCTCTAGCCTCCAATCTCTCACTCAGTCATATTTTTTCCTTATCTTTCTGTATTTTAATGACACTACAATTTAACTTTCCTCGCCTGTTCTTCCTAAACACCCCATGTGCTGCCCTACAGCATTTTCCTCCCCCACATCCTCTATGTTGAAATCAAAGGCATATCATAATCTAACTATAATAAAAACAGGAAATGCTGGAATACTCAGCAAGTCTGGCAGCAACTGTGGAGAGAGAAACAGAGTTAATGTTTCAAGTTAATGAGGGTTCTGATGAAGGGTCATTTTCCTGAAACATTCTAACTCTGTTTACCTCTCTACAGATGCTGCCAGACCTGCTGAGTCTTACCAGCATTTTCTGTTTCTATTTCAGATTTCCAGCATCCACAGTATTTTGTTTTTGTCTTAATTTAACTAGTTCTTTTCCAAGATCTCAAAACTGTGAAACTAATTATTTCCCTCATTGTTTACATGCTCTTGTAATCTACAGGCTTTAAAATCCAAGCTTGTATCACTCAGTCATCACTCATGGATTTATCTTATTCTCTCTTCTACTTTTTCAAACTTGATGGTGTCTTCTCCTATTGCTTCCATCTAATTTATAACAATGACAAAAGCTATTGTTAAATCTTGAAGAATTATATGTATTCTCTGGAGGACCTTAGAATGTCTGGACCTTTATTTTACAAAGTGTCCTCATGTGTACCTTGCAATGTCAATTTCTTGATCTGTAGCTGAAGGGAACTAGTGGCACAGTGTCTTTCGAAACAGAGAAATTGCACTGGATTGTTAATTTGTGAAAAGACACTTAGATTATGTGCCATATAGAATGATCTGAAAGCATAATATTCCACAAATGATTTGGATTATGGTTGGATTTAGGTTTTCAACTTTAAGGGCAACTGAGTTTTTGATATCCATTTTAACATCCATGATCTGGGTCCTTAATAGTATTGATATGATTTTTTTAAAAAAACAGAAGTTAACAGCACAGAAGGAAGCCATTTGATTCATTGCGTCTTTTTCTGACTCTTAGCTGAAGGAATCACATGATGATTTGACATTGAGTCAAAGTATTGGGGAGCACTTACCACGATACTCAACATAACACTTTGGGAAGAAATTGTTTTTAAGTGAGAAAGTGGAGAGAAACCGGCAATGTGTTACAAACCAAAGACTGATGATGGATGATCATCCCAAATTGGTGTCATGATGCAGATAGCTGGTTTGGAGGAGACCAATTTGTGCTTGCTATGATGCCACTAGCACCCCTCAGTTACATGCTGCGATGGATGGAGAGGTGGGAGTGGGGAGCTGGGTGAGCACGGGTGGGCGATGTTCTGCTGTATTGTTATGGAGCTAGGAGGAACCTTTCAATGTTCCTTCCTTCTCTACATGAAGATAAATTAAATCCAGAAAACCTACCTTTATGTTGCGACTTCCAGCAGTCCCTTTAAAAGCCACAGGTTAGACTGCAGAAGACCTGGAAAAATGGAATCGAGATCGCTTGGCACATGCTCCATTCAGTTCTTGCAAAATTTTGGGGTTGGGTCATAAAACAGGCTCCATACATAAGGGGCCTAAGGCCTATTTCAGTTGTGTGCACCACAGACATGGAAGTCGCCAGCTTCCAATTTGGCAACCGTCTCACCTCCAGGTGGCTTGAGACTGAAATTCATCCCCCTGACCCTGGTTTTCAGGCATGACACATATAAATGTCTTCTCCTTTTCCTTCAGAAGGAGTAGATGACAAAGGAATCTAAGAGGAAAAATTGGAGGTTGAAAAAATTGGAGAAATTCTCATATGAGCTGGTTGCAGGAAAATCATCAGTTGGATTTATGAAGAATACAAAATAGACTGGTAATCTTCCCTTAGGTACCATTGAATGTGCACTTCAAAGGGTAAAAAAAGCAATGGAACTTCATTTTACGAAACATACTGTTGGAAATTTTCTTAACATCATAAACCTTTCATTATTTGACAGTGGAGGAGCTAAAATCTCCATATCTTGCTAGGAAGAACTACTCTGCCAATCCCATCAGTTAGTAATAATGAGGTATAGCAATATAATATTAAATAAGAAAAGCTACTCTAGTGTATTTGCATTAGATCTCCTCTTCTCATACTCTATGTCAAACAATCATTCATGTACACACTCTGTTCTTGTGTATCCTGGTAATGATGCTGCTGCCTCCAAATCCTCCTGGAAAGATTATCCATTAATGCCAATTCAGTTGGTTAAAGCAACACACCGGCAAGGATAGTGTGTCGTGAAAAATTTAAAATTTGAAAGTTTGCAGTGCTACTAATTATTTTGAGTAAGTGTTGAAAAAGGCCTCTCCACAAGTAACAACATTGTTACCTCATCACTAAATTTAGTAACAATAAGGATTCAAGCAGCTAGCCCTTAGACATAACATTTACAATCCCAGCAAGAACCTTGGCATCACCCATGGCTATCACCTACAGGATGTAGGTAACACAGACTAAGTATCAATTTTTTTTGCTAAGAGGGGATTGCTTCACCTGGTTTAGCTAGCAGTCTAGCAAGACATTCAATAAAACGCAGGATGCAGGTTCACAGGTATAAATGTATTTCCAGTTCAGTTCAACACTAACTGACTCTAATCCCTTTAAGTGGGGCAATTCCTATCAAGTTCAAAAATACAATGGGAAATAGGGGCTTGCTGCACATTTTAAATAAAGCCTGGATTTCTTTGTGGAGTAGCACAATATGGCTTTATGTATCAAGGTGCCAAACCCAATCCATCTCAACCAGCCAAATGTGGATGAGTGCGATTTTCCAATCCACTATCATTCCCATCTCAATGACACTATTCAGCATTGGGTCACCGATGACATAGGAACTTACAACCCAAATGTAATACGAGCTAGATTGCCTTGGCATGGACTTTAAATGTAGATGTATTTGATTTTCATGTATAATTGAATGCTAAATATATGAAACAGAGTTTGAGAGAAGTACTGAATTACTTAATTAAAAATGTGCGCAGAATGAAAGATAAAATCAAATGTCTCTGCCAGGCAACCTATATTTTTATTTTGTTAATTTTGCTGAGAAGTGATCCTGCAATGCTCAAAAAGCTGTTTGGATAAAAGCACTTCAGTTATTTTGAGTTATAATTTAAATATAGTAGCTTTGTCGCAACTAATCAATACTAAACATCAATATAGATAAAATGAATAAACTTTCTACCGACATGGTCAACATGTCCTTGTCTAGACCATGGTCTGAGGTTACTAACTTGCAGTATATTAGCAGATCAAAATGAATATCTGACACCACACATTGATTGCTTATTTGTTAGTGCAAAAGTCAGGATGGAAGGATAACAGGTGAATATAATTTTTTGATAATTAAAAATTTAACCCTTACACAACTGACAGGTCCAAGGCAATCCATGTCTCCCTGGTCCAACTGTTGTTTAAAGTTTAACTTAATTCTAACTAATATATAGGAACAGGAGTAGGCTATTCAGCCTCTCGAGCGCCACCATTGAATTAGATCATGGCTGATCTGCACCCACCTTAGTTCCATATTCATTTAATATCCTTACCTAACAAAGATCTATCAATCGCAGTCTTGAAAGCTCCAGTTGGTTCCATATCCACAGCCTTTTAGGGAGAGAATATATTGTTCAACATGACTCATAGTTTTTTGTAAAAATAATGACAAAACTAATATCGCTACAAATGCAAATGCTAAGCAAATTCACACAGGGGCAAATGTATGGCTAAACACAGAAATCAAAAAGTTTCTGTCTGACTTGTGCCACTCCACCATTAGCTTTGCCAAAACTGCGGGCTGAAATTTACAGACCCTCCGAAGTCGGGGGTCGGAGGGGGGCATAAAATGCCTCCGGGAGAGGCCCGCCACGAACCTTGGCACCAGGAAGGTCCAGCCCCATATTGTTGGCGGCGGCAAGGCCCCTATGATGGCCCCACCCCACCCCATGACGACAGGAGCCCAATTTAAATATGTTAATTCATGTAAATAAATTAATTGATTACCATTGCGCTCCTGCTGTCCATGTCAGAGTGATATTGGTGCCGGTGGCCGGCACTCTCACGCCTTCGGATTCTCGTCTGGGGATCCAAGGCGGAACACTGGTGGGGAGGGGGGAGCAGGTAAGTGATCCGGAACTTCCCTCCTTGCAATCTCTCCCTCCCAATTGCTGGTTTGACCCCTGCCTTCTGCCTGGCGATTTCTCCCTTCCTTCCTACACCTACAGTCCTTGGGCCCCACAGTCTCTCCCGAATGCCAGGGACCATCTTGCACAGTGCCTGGCTGCAGCTTCCAAATGAAAGAAAACATTTATAATGAAGTCCTGCTGTTAAATTCAGCAGGGCCTCCTCATCTCTGGGTTTTCCATGTTCCTCCCCACAACTATCATGTTCTCCCACCAGCACCCCCTCCCCCACCCCCTGGCAGCTACCATCCTGCTGCTCCATAAATATCAGGGCCTGACTGTCTGGAGTGCTACTCAGATGCTCGAGGCAAATTATGGGGCTTAGTTCTAATTTTCTTGAGATTAGTAACCTTAATACAGTAGGATAGATTTAAATTCTTGGGTTAAATTGATTAGCCCCTGAAAATAGGCAGAGGGATTGGGATGTACTATTAACTAACACCCATAAGTGTAATGCAGGCAGCATGCCAACCTCATGCTGCCTGCCCGTTATTAAGATTGCTGCGTGCAGCCAGCATTAACCATGCTTGTTCAATGGCTGATCCCATCAGCAGGAGCTCAATGTCATAACTTCCGAGCACCACTTAAAGCTAGCCTGCACCTTTTCAAGGGTATGTACATGGAATAGGTGCTGGGAGTCATTCTACAAGTGAATCTGACCTGGAAAAGAGTCATGAATGGTTGACAAGGAAGACAGTGGGCACCAAGATTTTCGGACGCTGCATGTCATGCAGGTGCCCACCTGCCAAGAATGAGACACATTCATTTCAACACATGGACATTAAACTTCAAATTGTTGCTGGAAAGAACAGAAGGCCTGTGACAAGGGGTTGCCAGGCCCCTGGCTGGAAAGACATTTTTGCATATTAGCAGGCAGTGCTTGGAACAAAGGAGCTATCCCCTGTTCCAATATAATCCACAAACAGACATGGACAAACCAGTTAGTCACATGGTTAACTTGCTTGGCAGATTGTTTTTTTTTCTGAATTGTACAGTTTGAACTGAGAGCCTGCAGAAAGCAGAATGCTCCTGGACTGAAGAAGACACCCTGTCTGTCTGCTCCCATCTCTTTCTCACAAGCCTCTGAATCCACTGAAGACACATGCACCCCAAGAGAGAAAAGTCTCCTACAGTGGTTTAGGAAGAATACTGGGCCCCAACAAAAAGCAAGATCTACCTACAATCAAGGACTCTACTGTCAGCTTGAAGAACCAAAACAGCAACTCTTCAGATATTGCCTCACATTTTTCCACTTTATTTTTTTTTTCTGCCTCGATTTGCATGTGTGTATCGCATATGCATAATAGCGTGGGTGTGTCATGTATCTGTAGGCGTCAACCGAATTAGAGTTTAAGTTTAAGTTTAATAAATTTCAACTTTTCTTCTTTAAACCTAAGAAAACCTGTTTGTGCTGGTTTCTTTGCTTTATAATTGGAAAGTGGTGAATAAGGATTCACCAAGGGGGAGCTAAAACACGAGGTGTGTTTAAAATTAAACCCTGTTACAGTAAGACCAGGTGAAGGCTGAAATGGAACCTAGACCTCTTTCTCACCAAGCCGTAACACTGCACGAGATGCTTTGGTTGAAGAGGTAGAATGTAGATGAGATGTCTTATATCCTCAAGGGGACAGGAGGAGTCCAGGCACTTGCTCAGAAGGCAGTGGCAAGAGTTAATGGAGGAGGTCAATGCCAGGAGTACAGCTTCAAATCCATGGGCGCAGTGCAGGTAAAAGTTTAATGATCTCACACGAGTGGTCAAGGTCAGTGAATACATCTTCAAATGCCATATCCCACCTTCTGCACCGCTAGCCTCAGCCACTGCTCAATTCACCACACCCCCATCCCTCACCTACCAACAACCTCTATCAATTAGGACTCATTCCTAACATTCATATTCTTCACCTCAATCTCGCATACTTAGCACTGTTTCAAGACTCAAACCCACATTTCACAGCTTGCACACACTAGCAGCTACTCACCCAAAACAGCCACATCACCCACACAGATTGCACTGCACTCACTGACACACTTCCTGTTCTCTTGCAGGAGAAGGTGGTGCACAACAGAGGCAGCAGGAACCAACCAGAGAGGCAGAGGCCGTACCTTCACGTTTTAAGGCCGATGAAGGAGATGGTGCTGGCCATTATGGGAAGGGCAATTGCTGAGGCCGTGGCATCGGCGGGTTTGAATTATTCAAGATGTAGGTTTCCGCCTACCTAATCCTTTTCCACTCATCCCACTTTTCCCTTATCCCATAATCTCTTCTGACTTACAAGCTGTTGATGTTGTAAGCATGCACTTCTTATATTCTCATCTCCCCTCCTCACCACAAGCTTAACCATATCCCTTTTTCCTTCCAGATACCCAAGATCTGCAACCTCCGTAGGCAGTGGAGGAAGAAGACACTGAAGATCACTCAATTTCACAGTTGCAGCCACCAGATCAGACACTGACAATGAGCACAATTTAAGGAATAGCATACAGGTGGAATCTGCATGTGGTGAGACACTGAGCAAATGTGTGCTGTAGCGAGAGCAAGGGGAAAGGATAGTGCAGGTGCCAGCTTTCCAGAAGGTGAGGTCGCATACTAGTCCTGCTGCAGAGGACTCAGATGAGGACTTCGATGGGCCAGGCTACAGAAGAAGGCTGATGAGTGTATACACCCTAATGCTTGTTGCACGGGGAAGCCTGCCCGAAAGCCTGCATTCAGTGTCAAGGAGCATAGAGGAGTCAGGCACCAACTTGGCACAGGGCTTTGCACAGATCTTAGAGCCTGTCCTTTTCAATGGGGAACAGGTTGCTCCCTCCATCAGCACACCTGTGGAACCCACCATGGTGCAGTGCCTGACGGTTGATATCTCATCCATTGCAGCACAAGCAACAGGCACCCACTGTCTGAAAGCTGTAGTGGAAGCTCAGACTTGTGTCACACAATCTCAGCTTCATGCAAACTCAGACTGCTGTTTCCTGTAAGGCAGCCAGCCCAGACTACTGTAGCCCAGGTCAATATGATGCAGTCTTCAGCTGGGCCTTCTAGGCCCAGAGCTCCTTGTGGCCATTCTGCAAGGCCATCTGCAGTCCTCCCCACTGAAAGATAGCAGTCTTCCACCAGCCAAGCTCTCATCACTGGGGAAGTACCTCATAGGAGCACTAGCACAGGCAAGGACATATGCAAGAGGCAATAAGGGAATGGACAAGGGTGATTATTTGTTTGTGCACGGCGGCATGATTTCATTCATAAATTTGAATCAGAATGTGCATTTTGTGTTGGCTCTTATTTTTGCATTGTGGTAAATAGGACAATGTGATAGTGACAGAGGGAAGATAAGGAGTGTGGGACTATTGGTGAATGGAGAGCTGTTTCTGAGGTTACTGGTATTGCTCGTTAATTATTTGTTCATGTGGTGTCCGGGCAGAAAGGAGCTCTGTAGGTTGCAGCCTCCATTCTTCATCTCCTCTTCTTCTGCCTCCTCCTCTTACACTTCCTCCTCATTCACCAATGCTTCTTCCATCTTCTGCTCCTCACATTCCTGCTCCTCCACTGCTTGCCTGATAGGTGGTGACAAGGGCGGTTCCCCCATGATGTCACAGTTCTGCAGCATGCAGCAGACCATCACAAATGCTGACACCCACTCAGTCAAGTATGACAGGGCTCCTCCAGAGCAGTCTAGGCAGCGGAATCATTGCTTCAGGATGCAAATTGGAATGCTTTATCGGATTCCTTGTGCTAGTCTGGCTCACGGTGTATGCCTGCTGCGCACGTATGCGTGAGTTGCAGACTAGAGTATGAGCTATGTCATCAGTGGATAACCTTGTTGCCCAGAAGCCACCTTTTGGTTTGTGGTGATGGTTGAAATACAGCTGGCAGAGAGGACTGCCACAGAATGAATTGTGATTGTTGTCAGATATTGGGCATTGACCTGCATGATGCGCTGCCTGTGGTCACACAATAGATGCACATGAGGGAGTGGAATCCCTTTCAGTTCAGGTTCGTGGCAGAGTTGACATGAAGTGCGCACAAAGCAAGGTGTGGGGAAAGTGAGTTGGAACCACTCACACAGGGAAGGGATACCCAGGGCAACAATGGCTTTTGTGCAGCCCGAGGAGTCCTCTTTTCCCCCTTAGACCAATAACTATAATTTTTCATAATTTTCGAGGCCTCGTTTGCTTCGCTGCCCAGTACAACTGGATGCACACATGCTCCTCACAGCTGTCACTTGAAAAAGCATCAGGTTGCAACATGCATTAGTTGACCCCGATTTGCATATAGCCATGAGACTCCTATCTGACTCAGTTGGCAACTGGGCAGCCCAGCGGAGGGCTCTAGTAAATACACTGGTGGAGCATGGGTGAGACTGTAAGTTTACCACAGCTATTTTAACTCCCTGTTCCCGCCACGTGGACCAAGTTGGCATCAGCCTGAATGTATGAGCTGGTTTGAAGTGTTTCAGGGTTGCCTTGCTATGGCCAATGTGCATTGAGTGTGTAGTAAACCATAAGCCTGTTGGCCCACTATTATGGATCATTCTTCATATGCAAATAGTGAAGCTATTTGACCATGAAGGGCATCATAGCCAAGTCTGACACTATCTTTATCTGATGTACACCATCAAATACTTTCCAGCATGGGTTGCTGGATAATGATCAAAAATTGGCTGGTGGTGAGAAGGGCCCTCCCCGTCAGATCCTTCATGCACACCCGAAGTCTCGCCCCCTCCGCACAGTGCCCCCGCGTTGGCTGTGGTGGGGAAGAGACGGTCGCCCACCTCCTCCTGGAATGTGCCTTTGCAAAGCAGGTGTGGAAAGAGATGCAGTGGTTTTTGTCAAGGTTCATCCCAAGCAGCTCTGTAACACAGGAGTCTGTGCTCTACGGGCTGTTCCCAGGGACGCACACCGAGACAAACATCAACTGCTGCTGGAGGACTATCAATTCGGTGAAAGACGCCCTTTGGTCTGCCCGAAACTTGCTGGTCTTCCAGCGCAAAGAGTTGTCCACCACCGAATGTTGCAGACTGGCACATTCCAAGGTCCAGGACTACGTGCTGAGGGACGCACTAAAGCTTGGGGCAGCCGCAGCAAAGGCTCAATGGGGAAAGACCACAGTGTAAGGTTCCCCCACCAAGCTGGACTGAGGGGCTGGATCAATGGGAAACCCCTCGAACTGTATGTTAATATTCTCAATTGCTGTAAATGTAAAACTGTAATTGACATGACAATTGTGAAACGGAAGGGTTGGGAAGAAACACATGACAGTATTGAAGAAAACTGATCTCCCTTGCAATGTTTGTATTTTTTGGTGCTGTTTGGAAACTGTTTGGCAATGTAATTTTTACAGATGTTTATGAATAAAGTATATTTTGGAAATAAAAAAAAAAACAGGAACCGTGGTCAGATTATCCATTTCCTAGCATGTTGGTGCCATGATTATTGTAACCACTACTACTGAAAACAACACAAACAAACTCAGCACAGACCAGGGAATGAACTTGGAGCTTTTTTTGATTGGTGTGTCTTCAATAATGCTTCAGGCAATATGTTACTCATTAAGACAAGGAGGACAATTTTAACCCAATTTGCTGTGTGGGAAACCCATGGGATCAGGTGGAACACTGATTTTACAGCCCGCCCAATGTGGGTAATTTTAACTTATCTCACCAGTCGGGAAACCGATGGGATTGGGTGCAATATTGGTTTTACACCCCACCCGATTTTACTATCCATTGAAGTCCACGCATATTGTTGGATGGGGTATAAAATCAGCATTCCACCTGATCCCGTGGGTTTCCCACCTTGCAAGTGAGATTAAAATTGCCGCCATTGGGATAATTTATCTTTTTAAGTATCATTCTAAATTGTTCATAAGTGCTTATTGAAATGTAAGACTTTTTGTGCCTGCCAGCAAACAGATACCACTGTTCTTTTAGTATCGGGTTGTTTGCCAGTGGGAGTATTTTGACACTGAAACTCATCTATTTTTGTCCCTGACATGGCAAGTGCAGCAAACAATTAATCAATCAGGCACTTAATCTCACATGTTGAGACTGGAACAATAGCACTAAGAATTTGATTGTAATAGCTTATCCCTTACACTTTTACTATTGTTGGTAAAACCTGTAAAGAATGGCATAGCAATTATAACCACTCATAGTAGCAATACTGCTGTGCATGATAGATAGGACAGAATCCCATTAAGAACAAAGGAAGAAGATAGCAGGTGTTTTCAGCCAACTTCATTTCTTCTCCTCCTGTATCAGAAATAATTAAAATATAAGCATAACCTTCTAATAAGTGGTACATTAATGTTAATTAGACTGCTGAACTATAAGCCTCCACCAACTTCAAGCAGCATTGCAAAACAAAACAAAAATTGGAAATCTGAGTTTTATTACCTGACGGCAGTAATGATGTCGACCTTGGCTGATTGAGTTGACATATTCTACTGTGAACACGTTGATTGGCAACTGCTGACAACCAAATATTCCAATGGAGGTAGTTTTTTCAATAAAGAATTAACAGTAACTGCAAACCTTAACCTCATTATAATTCCACTGACATTAAAAGAAATAAAATTTGCGCAGCAGGTGTTCTTCATTTTTACTTCTGTGCTGTGATCCATTGAATTTATACAGCTACCTCAGCTAACGCTATCTAAACCTCTGTTCCCTGACTTGTTAATATTAATCTTATTGGTGCTAACCTTATTAATGCGTATTCGTTACTTTTTACCATTTTCTCTCCCCTTGTGACCACTTGTGGGATACGGTTCTACAAGTGCCATTGATCCTCCAACACCTAGTTCAAAAGGGTTATTCTTCATGCATGATCCAGAAGGGTGAGTCAACAGGATATTCAACAAAAGCAGGCATCACAGCCAAGTCCCATCCTGATATACTTTCCAACTGGATAATGAATCAAAGCAGGCTATTTGCACTCCCCAGCCATTGCTCTACCTGAGCCAAGTACCTCCACATAGATTACGAATCACACATGGGATGCTTTTATCTGTATGACTTAATGTCACACTAGTTAGTGCCTTTAGCAAGAAGAGTATTATGGCTGGGAATTGTTTCTACAGTTAAATGTACTTATGTCTCAGACAAAGAGATAACACTTCTCTTTTAGGGCCGAATCTTCTCAACCTAGAAAATTCTCCGGCGTCGGGACTTTATGTGGTCCTGACCCTGATGGCATCCGAATCCCACCCACCTGCGTAATCTTCCCAGAGGCAGCCAGTTAAGAGGCTGCCTCCTGGAGCCTTGTCCAATTAAGCATAGCGGGCAGGCTGCGCAGGCAGGAGGGCTAATCAGAGCACCCAAGGCTGTGGGTGGCTGGCAGCCCCAAAGGGAGGGGTGGGCACGGCCAAGATGGAGGTGGCCTCTGAAGGCTTTAAAAAATGGTGAAAACAAGTGTGGCCATAGCTGACAGGCCATCATTGTGGAGGGGGAAACCTTGCCCAGGATGGTCTGCAGCTGCATCTGTTGCCCTTTGGCACCCGTGGCTCTGGGGGTGGGGAGGAGAGGTGGGGGTGGGGTGAATTAAAGGAGGACATGCTGGCCCACTGACCTGCCGCTGGGAGGTCATCTTCAGGTACCTGCCGGGCTTTAGACTCAGCAGAGAGCCCACCCATTGCAGTAAGAACCCAGTAGCATCACCAATTTTCCCCCAAGTGGGCACTTAATTGATCCTAATTGGCTACCCACCAACTAATGAGTTTCATGATGTGCTGAAACCTAGAATGGGTTAGTGATGTACATGGAGCTACTGTGTTTGCTTTTTAATAGTGGTTACTGCATGCTCATAAATGGCTTGCCCTAAACCACAGTGATAAAATCAATCATTAACTGAAGAGAAAGATGAGTAATGCAAGGACAGAAATGACTTCATCACTGGGATCCTGTTTCTCTTCAACTATCTATTTTCTTTATCATTGTTTGACTAAAATAAATCAGATCCCAAATGCATCCAGTGATATACCTTGATGTTACAATTTATTGCCTTTTTAATTTGAGTTACTAATCCCAATTTACCAAATGCTACTTGTGTCTAACGGGCAGTATTTTGCATACAATAGTGCTTTTCATCCACCTAACATCACCAGAGTTACCGATTCGTAAGGCTATGCAATGTTCAAGAGCATTACAATGTAGCTGGGCAAAAGCCAAGTACTGCAGATGCTGGAAATCTGAAATAAAAACAGAAAATGCTGGAAATACTCAGCGGGCCTGGAAGCATCTGTGAAGAGAGGAACAGAGTTAACGGGCTGGAGCTTGTGCAGGAGGTGGGGCTCCTGGCGTCAGGCGGAAAAGTCGGGGGAACCCTGCCTCTGCATTTTTTTCTGACCCCAGGAGCAATCCTCCAGTCTTTTCGGGTCAAAGTTTAAGGAAGTGGGATCCCCATCCCTTTTAACACTTAATGGGGATGGGGATCCTGCCCCCAAGAGCTGCCGGCCAATCACAGGGCCGGCAGATCAAAAGAATTGGCAGGGCCACTGCGGGCGGTGGTCTCTGCCGGTACTACAGAGTCCTAGGACCCAGGCCCAGTCCTGGAACCTCGGAACACAGGTAGGTGAGGCGAGGTTGCCAGGGCTAGTCCGGAAGGCTCCGTCAAGGGGTGGGAGTGGGGCGGGTGGGTCAGCGTCCGGTTCAGGGGGAGGGGGGTCCAGGGAGGTGCATTTGTTCCTATTGGGGGCCCTCCGTGGGCCATAAATTACCCACGAAAGAGTGACTACCCCTCCCCCTCAACCCACAGGGAGAGTGCCTCATTTTGCAAGGTGTCCTCCCTGAGTGGTGGAGGCCCCTCAGTGGCAGAAAGAGGCCGTTATTTGGCCTCTGGGTGGGAAGGCCATCATCGGCCTATCCCACCCCTGGGAGAATCGCAACTGGGATTCCTGCCGTTGGGTTCTGTAGCGGATGATTCTGCCCAGATTCTCTGGCACCCAGGGCCACGAAACCTGCTGTCGGGATGAGCACAAAATCCGGCCCAACGTTTTAGGTTGATGAAGGTTCTGATGAACATTAACTCTGTTTCTCTCTCCACAATGCACCTGGGCTGTATTTCAGTGAAGAATCCACTCCCATACATTGCTGAGAAAAGTATAACAGTTTTCATATGAGTACAAAAAGAGTTTGCAATAAGATGCTTCAATCTGATTAACTCCAGATCTACCAGTGTCTCTTGCTTCTACATAACACAAGCAGTTTTGAACCTATATACAGGTTAAGATGTAGTGATGGGAATATAGTAAAGTTAGGAGCTCTGTGAGCTTGGAAAAGCTGTTGACGTTGCTGACTGGTGGAAAACCGCAAAATAATGTATCTTAGTTTCTCAATTGCTGATTGATGCACTAGTTAAGCAAAAGTGTTAATAAGAACGGAAAGTAATAGGTAATTGAGATTGACCTGGCCTTCACCATTAACAACAAAAATCAAAATTCAATGTTAGCCATTTGATTAAACAATCTAACATAAAATTGTTTGGATTTTATTTCCGAGGTACCTTGGACATTCTTTAATGTACACTATGACCTGCAAATTATATAATAGATTTTAAGCACCTGATCAGAGAGTGGCGAATTGTCATATTTTAAACATCCCTCTGTCTTATGTTAACAAATATTATTTGCATTCAGCTAAGAGTAATCTGGACTAACCAAATTATGGCAATTCTGTTTAGATATTGAGGATGGGTCTTCCTGAGAAAACAGAATCATTCTCTTCAAGTTAATGAGTATTTTACAAGAGCCTTTAATAACTAGCATGGGAATTATAATAATACCCAGTTTTCAGATCATGGCTAGAAAACAGAAGTCAATAACAACTGAAGTAGGAGATTACTCTCCACACTGATTAGATTGCTGTGATTGAACCATGACAATGGAGATAACGGTAAAATAAGATCAGACGAACGCTATATAGGACATAAAATTTATTGCTGATGGATACATAGAATCTAGATGGATCAGCGGATACTTAAATAGGTATAACTCTCAGTTACCCTCATATTATCGTAAGAATTTGAGGAAAGAGGACGTAATGATTTGTGAATGATCGAGAGGATTCTGGGAACAGGTCAAATTGGAAGTTTGAAGGAAACAATTCAAGTAGACAATATGTACACAATTATTCAAGTGATTGATTGCTTAAATCAATACTTTAAACAATTCATGAACCAATTAAGTGAGACTGTGTTCATGGAATGTTTTGCCGCACAAGGTGTTGTGGTATTGCTTTAAATGCAAGTGTTGCTTTAAGGGGCGTGCTTTAAATGGCTGTCCATCACCCTCACTGCATATGATGCACAGACCCATGTGACCCGTGGTATTGTCACTGGACTAGTAACCCAGAGACCCAGGGTAATGCTCTGGGGACATGGGTTCAAATCCCAGCACAGCAGAAGGTGGAATTTGAATTCAATTAATAAATCTGGAATTAAAAAGCTAGTCTAATGATGGCCATGAAACCATTGTCGATTGTTGTAAAAACCCATCTGATTCACTAATGTCCTTTAGGGAAGGAAATCTGCTGTCTTTACCTGGTCTGGCCTACATGTGACTCCAGACCCACAGCAATGTGGTTGACTCTTACATGCACTCTGAAATGGCCTAGCAAGCCACTCAGTTATATCTAACCGCTAGCACTGTGGGTGGACCTACCCCCATGTGGACTGCAACGGTACAAGAAGGCAACTCACCACCACATTCTCAAGGGCAATTAGGGATGGGCAATAAATGCTGGCCTGGCCAGCGATGACTACATCCCATGAATGAATTTTAAAAAAACCTTTGAGCATTCATTGCAAGCAGCTAATGTTGTATGATTGCCTTAAGAGTGATATCCCTTTAAGAACTCAGTATATTAATGAGTTAATTACCAGGATGCAGTCATGTGACTAGAAGCCATAGTCACTCTGCATCTGTAACATCCTAGACAACGGGTTCTGTAAATAGTTTGCTCTGTATTGTATATACTAGTTTAGCTGTCAGTAAACCTTCTGGAGATCTTCAATGAATTGGAATCCATGCACTTCATTGTGTTGCTTAAGATAACCCAATAAAACTCATGCAATGGTGGCAGCGGTGGTGAAAAGACAGGATTTAAGCTTGAAGGCCACAGATAAGACAACTGTGAAAGTGACCCTTTATACAGCCAAAAGAGAGAAAGTTCAAAAGAAATACTGGCCCAAATAGTGAAAAGAAGAAAAAATGTACCTTCAGCTGTGGAAGACAGAGCACTGAATGACAGGCTGAAAATAAATTCCTGTGATTGGGTGAGTCATTGATTTCAGCAATCCCGGTTCAAAAAAAAAACTTTGGAGTGCTTAAAAAACAATTTTTTTAAAGGCTTCATGGGAGAGAGAAAAAAAAACCAGGGAAAATACAATTCCTCTCTCAGGCTGATCGAGGTTGGCGCCATTACAGGAGGAATCCAAAAAAAGGGGCGGGAAACATCCGAACACAACAGAGTCTCCATTCAAATAGCTAAAGCTGAAAAAAAATTAAACAAGTCAAGTATGACAAACATAAATAAACTAACAAAAAAGCAAAGAGGAAAACCCTTGAACTGCCTATTGAACAGCTGTGTAAACATACAAGCTGAAGTGCTGAAAGCAAAATAAACAAAAAACATTGTCAAGCACCTGTTACTCTCCATCAAAGCAGCTAGTCTAAATAAAAGAGAATTTTGTAAAGGGGGAACAGCGCAGAGCTAATAAAACAAATTTTAAAACAGTTTTAAATGATAAATAGATAAGCAATAGTAAGTACGGTGCTGAAGGCACACACAGAGCTGAACAAAGTTAAATATAGAGCAGAAAGCAAAAGAGCAGCAGTAAGACAGATATCAAAATTCCCAGCATGAACTGGAAGGCCATTGACATCCTATCCATGTTCAAACTTTTTAAACAAAGAATGCAGTTATGCTTCACAGACCAAACGGTTGTAGAACCAGAGAAGCAGGCTGTGAAAATATTGATAACAGTTGGAAATGAGATGTTACACAGAATCAATACCTCTGACTTATCTTAAGAAGACCAGAAAGATGCTGCAATGGTATGGAAAGTGCGAGAAGATCATCTCCAGCTAAGAATGAATTTTAGAATTCACCGGCTGGAATTGAAAACCTACAGGCAACAGCCACAGGAATCAATAGATCAGTTCATCAGTAGATGACGGAGTAAGTGCAACAAATGAGATTTTTCAGAAACTGAGCTGTCAGAGTGAATAATGGAGCTGGTGATTGTCTCAACACCTATTGAAGTGTTTCAAGAAGACCTCTTGGGGAAAAAGAAAGATCACAGCATTGATGCACTGCTAGAACATGGCATTGAGTGAAGCCATTGTAGCTGGACAACAGCATCTGCAAGCACGAGGTGCAGCCAACAGTATGGGCACGATAACCAAGTTGCAAAAAGCAAGAAGCTGTGTGTTAAGTGTGGTTTGTTCCACTTACCGTGAAGTTGTCCTGCATTTTAAGACCTGTGCAAGGCATGAGGTGCAAAAGGACACTGAGCCTGCCTATACAAGAAATCTGGTTCCAAAGACGCAGCCAGAAATCACAATAGGACACAAACAAACAGAAGACAGGTGCAGCAAAAGGGCAACGGCAGCAAGGAGGGTGCTGGAGACCTACATAAATGCAAGCTGATACACAAACTCCAAAGTGAAATTGACCCGAGACAATGCTCACAGTGTAGTGATTCTCAGCCAGAAGATGAGCAGGTGTTTCACATTGTGAAGCTGATACCTTGTGTTGATGAAGTTAAACAACTGGAAGCTTTTGCTACTATTAACATCGTGTGCCCAAAGAAAGTTGGAAACTCACACTCAGGATTAAGATTGACACCAGAGCTAGTGCAAATATCTTACCAGTCCAAATCCTGAAGGATATGTACCAGAGTTGTTGGAAATTAATGATATAACTGACAAATGCAAAGTTAACTGCATACAATGGGTCACCCATCCCTTGCAGTGGCACGTTAACAATTCAGTGCAGCTATGGCAAGTTGGCATGGAAATCACAAATATTTTACCTAGTAGACACGAGTGGAACAGCAGTGGTAGGACTACCAGTGTGTAAGGACCTCAACATTGTGACTATCCATGAGATCACAATGATAACCATTACAGAAGTAGAGACCAAGGGTACCCGCATTGAGTCAGTCCATGATAGAACATAGAACATAGAACAGTACAGCACAGTACAGGCCCTTCGGCCCATGATGTTGTGCCGAACCTTTAACCTACTCTAAGATCTAAGTAACTACCTACCCTTCATTCTACTATCATCCATGTACCTATCCAAGAGTCGCTTAAATGCCCCTAATGTATCTGCTTATACTACCATCGCTGGCAGAGCATTCCACGCACCCACCACTCTCTGTGTAAAGAACCTACCTCTGACATCTCCCCGAAACCTTCCTCCAATCACCTTAAAATTATGACCCCTGGTGATAGCCCTTTCCACCCTGGGAAAAAGTCTCTGACTATCCACTCTATCTATGCCTCTCATCATCTTGTACCCGTCTATCAAGTCACCTCTCATCCTTCTTCGCTCCAATGAGAAAAGCCCTAGCTCCCTCAGTCTTTCTTCGTAGGACATGCCCTCCAGTCCAGGCAGCATCCTGGTAAATCTCCTCTGCACCCTCTCTAAAGCTTCCACATCCTTCCTATAATGAGGCGACCAGAACTGAACACAATATTCCAAGTGTGGTCGAACCAGGGCCTTATAGAGCTGCAGCATAACCTCGCGGCTCTTAAACTCAATCCCCCTGTTAATGAAAGCCAACACACCATACGCCTTCTTAACAACTCTATCAACTTGGGTGGCAACTTTGAGCGATCTATGGACATGGACCCCAAGATCCCTCTGTTCCTCCACACTACCAAGAATCCTGTCTTTAAGCCTGTATTCTGCATTCAAATTCGACCTTCCAAAATGAATCACTTCACACTTTTCCAGGTTGAACTCCATCTGCCACTTCTCAGACCAGCTCTGCATCCTGTCAATGTCCCGTTGCAACCTACAACAGCCTTCCACACTATCCACAACTCCAGCAACCTTCGTGTCATCGGCAAACTTGCTAACCCAGCCTTCACTTCCTCATCCAAGTCATTTATAAAAATCACAAAGAGCAGAGGTCCCAGAACAGATCCTTGTGGAACACCACTGGTCACCGAGCTCCATGCTGAATACTTTCCATCTACTACCACCCTCTGACTTCTATGGGCCAGCCAATTTTGTATCCAGACAGCCAACTTTCCCTGCATCCCATGCCTCCTTACTTTCTGAATGAGCCTACCATGGGGAACCTTATCAAACGCCTTGCTAAAATCCATATACACCACATCAACTGCTCTTCCTTCATCAATGTGTTTTGTCACATCTTCAAAGAATTCAATAAGGCTTGTGAGGCATGACCTGCCCCTCACAAAGCCATGCTGACTGTCTCTAATCAAACCATGCTTTTCCAAGTAATCATAAATCCTGTCTCTCAGAATCCTCTCCAATAATTTGCCCACTACCGACGTAAGACTGACTGGTCTATAATTCCCAGGGTTATCCCTATTCCCTTTCTTGAACAAGGGAACAACATTTGCCACCCTCCAATCATCTGGTACTACTCCAGTGGACAGTGAAGACGCAAAGATCATCGCCAAAGGCGCGGCAATCTCTTCCCTCGCTTCCCGTAATATCCTTGGGTATATCCCGTCTGGCCCCGGGGACTTATCTGTCCTCATATCATTCAAAATTTCCAGCACATCCTCCCTCTTAACCTCAACCTGTTCAAGCATATCAGCCTGTTCCACGCTTTCCTCACAAACGACCAGGTTCCTCTCACACGTGAATACTGAAGTAAAGTATTCATTTAGGACCTCCCCTACCTCCTCCGACTCCAGGCACAAGTTCCCTCCACTATCCCTGATTGGCCCTACCCTACTCTGGCCATCCTCTTGTTCCTCACATAAGTGTAGAACGCCTTGGGATTTTCCTTAATCCTACCCGCCAAGACTTTTTCATGTCCCCTTCTAGCTCTCCTAAGTCCATTCTTCAGTTCCTTCCTGGCTACCTTGTAACCCTCTAGAGCCCTGTCTGATCCTTGCTTCCTCAACCTTAAGTAAGCTTCCTTCTTCCTCTTGGCTAGCTGTTCCACATCTCTTGTCATCCAAGGTTCCTTCACCCTGCCTCATCGGGACAAACCTATCCAGCAGTCGCAGCAAGTGCTCCCTAAACAACCTCCACATTCTGTCGTGCATTTCCCTGAGAACATCTGTTCCCAATTTATGCTCCCCAGTTCCTGCCTAATAGCATTGTAATTCCCCCTCCCCCAATTAAATATTTTCCCATCCCGTCTGCTCCTGTCCCTCTCCTTGACTATCGTAAAGGTCAGGGAGTTGTGATCACTATCACCGAAATGCTCTCCCACTGAAAGATCTGCCATCTGGCCTGGTTCGTTGCCAAGCACCAAGTCCAACATAGTCTCCCCTCTAGTCGGCCTATCTACATATTGAGTCAGAAAACCTTCCTGGACACACCTGACAAAAACTGCTCCATCCAAACTATTTGCACTAAGGAGGTTCCAATCAATAGTAGGGAAGTTGAAGTCACCCATGACAACAACCCTGTTACTTATGCACCTTTCCAAAATCTGCCTCCCAATCTGTTCCTCCATGTCTCTGCTGCTATTGGGGGGTCTATAGAAAACTCCCAACAAAGTGACTGCTCCTTTCCTGTTTCTGACTTCCACCCATACTGACTCAGTAGACAAACCCTCCTCGACGACCTCCCTTTCTGCAGCTGTGATACTATCCCTGATTAGCAATGCCACTCCCCCACCTCTTTTACCTCCCTCCCTATTCCTTTTGAAACATCTAAACCCTGGAACATCCAACATCCATGCCTGCCCCTGTGATATCCACGTCTCCATAATGGCCACAACATCGTAGCTCCAAGTACTGATCCATGCTCTAAGTTCATCACCCTTATTCCTGACACTTCTTGCGTTAAAATAGACACACTTCAACCCATCATACTGGCTGCAACTTTGCCCTGTCAACTGTCTAACCTTCCTCACAGACTCTCTGCACTCTGTATCTGCCTGTTCAACAGCTACCCCATCCACTG
The DNA here is from genome assembly GCF_036365525.1 of Heterodontus francisci. Classification (NCBI taxonomy): domain Eukaryota; kingdom Metazoa; phylum Chordata; class Chondrichthyes; order Heterodontiformes; family Heterodontidae; genus Heterodontus; species Heterodontus francisci. Next base: position 133,618,463 of record NC_090376.1, on the reverse strand, counting down.
ATCCGTGGCTCCGGTTCCCATCCCCCTGCCAAACTAGTTTAAACCCTCCCGAAGAGCTCGAGCAAATCTCCCGCCCAGGATATTGGTGCCCCTCCAGTTCAGATGCAACCCGTCCTTCTTGTACAGGTCCCACCTTCCCCAGAAGGTATCCCAATGATCTACATATCTGAATCCCTCCCTCCTACACCAGTTCTGTAGCCACGTGTTCAGCTGCACTCGCTCCCTGTTTCTAGCCTCACTAGCACGTGGCACCGGTAACAATCCTGAGATTACTACTCTGCTCGTCCTGCCTTTCAGCTTCCAACCTAACTCCCTATATTCGCTTTTCAGGTCCTCATCCCTTTTCCTAGCTATGTCATTGGCACCGATATGTACCACGACCTCTGGCTGCTCCCCCTCCCCCTTAAGAATCCTATAGAATCCTATGATCTATAACAAATGTACCCGGGCAGGTTCGATGCCATAGGAGATTTCAAAGACAATGCTGTACTGCATACTCTGAGAATATAATTCATCAATAGACCCTCCCAGAAAGTGCACATAGAAGAAAAGCTTAAGCACAAGTTAGATGACATGGAATGCAATGGCATCATCCTTCATGTACAACATCACACAGACTGGTGCAGCTCAATTATGTGCATACTAAAGAAGTATGTCTCGATCCGAGGCATCTAAACCTCTTCCTAAAGAAATGCCCCCACAAGATTCCAATACTAGAGGAATTGAATCCCAAGTTAACAGGAGCTAAATTCTTCTCCAAGTTGGATGCCAAACATGGATATTGGTCGGTACAACTAGCTAAGGGATCTCAGGAAGTCATCACCCTCAGAACACCATTTGGAAGATATTGCTCATAGAGACTACCCTTTGGCTTATCTGTCAGTCAAGATCCGTTTCAGCAGCATATGGACAGAATTATAGAAAACGAGCCTGGATATATATGCATTGCCGATGATATTGCGGTAAGGGACAAAACCAAAGAAGAGCATGATTGAAATTTTCATTTACTAATGGAATTAGCTTGTCATGAAGGGCTCATTTTTAACAGCAAGAAGTTTCAGGTGGATGTAAGTCAGATCAATGTCTTTGGCTCCATCTATTCAGGTTGCGGAATCTGTCCTGTCCCAAGCAGAATCGAAGATGTCCGGCATATGCCTACCCCACAAGACAAGGAAGATCTACAGAAATGTCTTGGATTTTTCAATTTCTTGGCACCATACGTTCAAAATTTTTCTGACAAAGCATCATCCCTGAGAGAGCTCTTAAAGAAAGAGGCACCATATGTATGGTAGGAGGACCATCAGCATATGTTTGAGACTCTCAAACAAGCATTGTCAACAAAAACCTGTACACTGCAGTAATATGATCTAAGGAAGAAGAAATTCCTGGAAGTCGACACCTCACATAAAGAGCTAAGAGCGTGCATCCTGCAGGGTGGCAAACCATTTAAATTCAGATGCAAACGTTTATCCTCAGCACAATCCAATTACTCAAACACAGAGTGTGATACACTTGCTGTGCTGTTTGGTGTAGTGTTTGATTGATCTGGGTTTGATTTTTATTAGTCTGTTCACTTAACTGTGTTCACTATGTTTGATTGCTTAAGCCTATGGGTGGAGCTTAAGAGTTAAAACTGAAACTAAAAGACAGAACTAGAATCTTTTACAGAACACACACTGACTGCTCTGAGAAGGCACCGTACTGAGATCTTGTAAGAACTGATATATTTTAAAGTGCTGTAAATAAACCAGTTGGTGATTTAATACAAGTGTGATATCTGCATTGCTCTGAGATAAATAGATGCACATAATATATCCAGCAACCTGGTGTAAACATAAGAAAACGTGGCGATGAAGATGATTCAACAAAATTTAATGTTACCAGCTCCAGAACCTTTTCTTCCAATGCCAGGAAATTGTCTCTTGTGCTGGGAGCGATAGATTTCAAGGTTCAAGACCTACTTGCTCGCTATGAGGATGGAGAGCCCAGATATAGCAGTGAACCATCAGAAAGCAATACTTGTACATAGTCTAGGAGCAGAAGGCTAGTGGATATTCGAGCAGCACACAGAAGATACGTCTACGTTTGGTACGGCGATTAGTGCTCTTGAAAAATACTTCAGGCCAAAGAAATGTGTGATGATAGAGCAATACGCATTCTGCCAGAGATCCCTGGGTCATGGTGAGTCCATTAAACAATATATGACAGCATTGCAGCAATTGGCAGCTACATGTAAATTTGGTACACTAATCAATGAACTAATTTGTGACCAATTAAGTGAAGAGATTTCAATTCCACGAATTAGGGAACATCTCCTCATGGATGATGATGATTCAACCTTGGAAAAAGCCATAACCTTAGCAGTAGAGATTGAATCTGCCATGTCAGATTCAAAGATGTTACTCACACATGCACCCTTAGACTCCAGGTTGCAGGCACAGCTTGCCCAATCAGCTTCAGTGCAAAGGTTAAGGACAAGAAGATCTCAGCAACCTCACCAAAATGTCAGTTACCTTCAAAACTCTGCCCACATTGTGGAAATGCTCATTGAGTCATAATGCCATGTCAAGCTCAAGGAAAAAAGTGTAATTCATGTTTAAAGTGGAACCATTTTGCAAAGATGTGCAGGTGGTCGAAAAAAAAGACTTAATCAGTTTGGCATGTGGGGGAGTCTCTTCCTGAGAGTGAGGTCGAACAAGTATTTACCATCACAAAAAGTAAAGTACCAGGTCACTTTAAGGAGTGCTCAGTCGAGATCGCAGGCATCTCAAATGTCACTTCTTATCGATGTTGGTGTGAAAGTATCTATTTTGAGTGACAAACTCTACCATTGGTATTTTTTGCAATTCTCTCTCACTCCTGCAACAGACACTCTTCAAGCTTATGACGACACTGTCATTCCAGTTTTGGGGACAATCACAGTTCCAGTATGCTACAAAAATGTCACCCTAGACAGAGTCACTTCCTATGTAGCTAAAGGCCAAAGACTTATGGGGTAAACCTTTTCGATAGGCTTGGATTTAAACTCGCTGACCCCACTGGAGCACACATTAATGGGATTGATAATGCAGATAATACACACTAGCATCCTTCCTTATTTACTGGATTTGGGGAGATCAAAGGGTACTGTCATGCTCCTCGCATTGACACATCAATTCGACCAGTTTCACCAAATTTGAGATGGTTGCCATTTGCAATCCGTGATGAAGTGTCACAGGAGCTGAAACGACTAGATGCAGATGGTATCATTTAGCAAATCGACTCATTGCCGTGGATATCAAATTTAGTTATGCATGACAAAAAAATGGTGAACTTAGACTGTGCATTGACCTAAAGGCAGTCAACAAAGCTATTATACCAGACAAGTATTCACTTCCTACAACTGTCAGCATCATTTCATGACTCCAAAGTCTTCACAAAGCTTGATATGCGATGGAATTATCTTCAGATACCTCTAGCAGAACAAAGCCGATATCTTACAGCTTTTGTTACCCATGAAGGTATGTTTCAGTACCGCAGATTGCCACATGGACTCAATTCAGCACTGAGCGCATTCCAGAAGATCGTTTCTACAGTCTTGTCGGATGTTTACGGAACGCTCAACATACTTGATGACATTGTTGGCCATGGAAGGAACAAAGCTGAGCATGATCAACGCTTATCAGCAGTGCTCCCTCGACATACAAAACACATTTTGACACTAAACAAGGACAAATGCACATTTGTAGAATCTGAGATTGACTTCCTAGGTTACAGAGTGACAGCAGCTGGAGTAAAGCCCACACACTTTCTGACTGGAAAAACACCAGTCGTACTTATGATAGGTCATAACTTTTGCATGCCACTGACTATTCTTAAGCCATCACTACCAGTTAATGAGGATGTCAGGGCAAAAGCAGATGAAATCACAAAGCGACAAGGTAAAACAAATGTATACTTTCACAAACATACAGGCTCAAGGGAATCACAATTTAAAGTTGGAGATTGAGTTCGAATCAAATGCCAAATCACAACTACAAACTTGCTTCATCAGAATCAGGTCCAAAGCAGATTAAACGTTTGCTAGGTACCAATGCTTATCTGTTGGATGACAACAGCAAGTGGAATGCAAGATGTTTGATAGGGAGCAGACCAGGATATTTTGAGGATAGTGGTTGTGAGGAGACATTACCTTTTCCTATGAGTGATATTGATTATCTGCCTCATCAAGCTGATCAAACAGATCCACAACCTCAAATTCGTAAATCTAATCGAAGACCTAAGAGACCTTCCTATCTCAAAGACTATTCCTGTATTTTGATAAAACAGACAAGTTGAACACTAAGAAATAACTTGATGTATATATGTTTCTTGTTTAGAATACTTTATTTCAAAAATAATGGCCGGGATTCAACCCTGAGCGGACAGGAGACGGCTACCGACTGAAATGTCGGTGGCGAACCCGCTTCCTCCTTGCCCGGGGATCCGACCCATATTTTGCGGGTCTCCAGGCTTTAATTAGTGTGAGGCGGGACTTCCACCCGCTTGAGGACGTCCCGCCTAATAGAGCTGCCGGCCAATCAACAGGCTGGCAGCTAACTGTCCCAGCAGAGCCACCAGGAGCGGTGGCCGCTGCTGGGACTACAGCCCAGCTTCAAAAAGAAGATGGCGGGGACCCCGGAATATAGGTACGTTTCAGTCACCTTGCCGGGGATGATCAGGTGGGCCCCGGAGAGGCAAGGGTGGTCAATTTGGGCGACGGGGGGTGGGGGGCGGGGGGGTGGGGGGGGCGTGATGGGTGTTGAGGGTGGTTGGGACAACAGGGCGGCTGTCCATTGGGCACAGTGTGCCCGATCATGAGGGCCCCCTCCAGGACGTCAGAGAGCCACCTGCTTTTAACAGGCAGCTTTTCTCGGGCCTGGCCGCCCAACTAACCACGGATAAAATCCCTGTGGAGGCGGGTGAAGGCCCTTAAGTGGCGATTAAGTGGCTACTTAAAGGCCTTGATTGGATTGGGGTGGGCAGGCCATTTTTCACGGCTGCTGCCCTACGTAAAGTGGCGTCAGAAATGGGAGCGGGTCAGGAAGGGCTCCCGGAGCCTCCTGCTCCATTTTACACCCCCACCCCACCACCATTCCGCTCTTTGGGGGGGGGGGGTGTAAAATTCAGCCCAATGTCTTTAGTGAAAAGAGGGGGAAATGATTGATCTGGGTTTGCTTTTATTAGTCTGTCCAGTTATCTGTGTTCACTGTGTTTGATTGCTTAAGCCTGTGGGTGGAGCTTAAGAGTTAAAACTGATACTAAAAGACAGAACTAGAATCTTCTACAAAACACACACTGACTGCTCTGAGAAGACATTGTACTGAGATCTTGTAAGAACTGATATATTTTAAAGTCTTGTTAATAAACCAGTTGGTGATTTAATACAAGTGTGATATCTGCATTGCTCTGAGATAAATCAGATGTGCATAATATATCCAGCAACCCAGCATAAACATAACATTTGGAATCACAAGACTCCATGCCTACCTGTTCCGTAAGCAGTTCACTGTGGAAAACAACCACAAAACACTGGAGATGATCTGGTGCAAACCATTGACAAGCACACCACCTTGACTACAGCGACTCTTAGTGAAAGTACAGGGGTACAATTTTGACGTCTGCTACAAACCCAGTACCAAAATGGTCACCTCGGATATGCTGAGCAGATTGCCAAACCCAAACAAGAATGAAGATGTTCCACTGGATCTACAAGTGGACAGCATAGATATTGACATGGAAGATGTGCTCAAAATCGATTTATTGCATTTTGGCCAGCACAAATTTGGCCAACTACAATCAGAAACAGCCAATGACCCACAACTGAAGTCATGGTGGAGAGTTATCAGAGAAGGTTGTCCTGACACTGTAAAAGAGATGCCAGAGACCCTCAGATGCTTTCTGCCTTATAGAGATGAACTGGGTATCTCGAGAGGCATCACCTTCAAAGGAAAACAAGCGATTGTGCCTAAAGCTCTCCAATAGGACATCTTATCACAACTTCACCAAGGCCATATGGGCAGAGAGCGAACGAGAAGACTGGCACGAGACACTGTTTATTGGCCAGGGATCAACGGTGATATCGAAAAGTTAGTGAGGATGTGCGAGGCATTCCAGAGCCACCAGCCACAACGACGTGAAGAACCTCTACACTCTTACAGGATTCCGTCAGTCCTTTGGTCCAAAATATCCACTGATCTATTTTGCGTTAATGGAGATGACTTTATCTTAGTCATTGATTATTTCTCCAAATTTCCAATGATCAGACAGGTGAAAGACACTTCAAGCATGCTTATCAAAGACACATTGAGTGCCATCTTCAGTCTATTCGGTGCACCTGAAGAAACTATTTCTCACAATGGACCGCAGTATACGGGCAAACCTATCAGGGATATGGGAGTCAACCATGTGACATCCTCACCACATTATCCCAGATCTAATGGTCTTGCCGATCAAATGGTTTGCACAGTTGTCACTTATCCGAAGTGTAGGATAATGAAACAAGATTTTCGTGTTGCCATGCTCCACCTCAGAGCTATACCTATGGCTAGGGGTTACTGTCACCAGCAGAGATCATGTTTGGCAGACAAGTCTGAATGACTCTGCCGAGTCATCATCTGTCCAAGTTCTCCAAGATGCAGGACAGACTGCTTGAAAAACAAGGAAGAATGAAGATGTTGCATGACCGACATGCAGGGGTGGAAATACCTCAGCTACACATAGGACAAGAGGACAGGGTCATACACCCCACAATAAGAACATGGTTACTGTAGAGGTATCCAAAGTATGCAGCGAGCCTAGGTCCTATGTGGTTACAACATCTAACAGAGCAGTGTTGAGGAGGAACCAAAACCAATTAAGAGAAGTGTCCAATACTCCAATCGTGCACAGCGGACTCGAAAGAGCACACTCCGACGATGAGGATGTGATGGAACAACAGGACAAAAACCAACACAGTGACAATATGTCTGCAAACCAAAAACAGCCAAGGGTGAAATCCATATCCCAGAAGGCTATACCATAATAAGATCTGGAAGAGTTTTCAAACCATCAAAACAATATATGGTCTCTTAAGCTTCTGTACTCATAAATGTCACAATCTCTATCCTTTTACCTGTAAATTTTATAATTTCTATCCCATACAACTAATTTTGATATTATCCAATTTTATGTGTTTTTACTTGCAGCATACAAGACTTAACTTTGAAAAGAAAGGGGATGTTGTATGATCGCCTTAATAGTGATGTCCCTTTAAGAACTCAGTATGCTAATGAGCTAAGTACCAGGATGCAGTCATGTGACTAGAAGCCATAGTCACTCTGCAACTGCAACACCCTAGACAAAAGGTCTGTACATAGTTTGCTCTACACTGTATTGTCATGCAGGCCCCCACCTGCCAAGAATGAGGCACATTAATTTTGCCACATGGACATTAAATTTCAAATTGTTGCTGGGAAGAAGAGAAGGCCTGTGACAAGGGGTTACAAGGCCCCTGGCTGGAAAGACATTTTTGTATATTAACAAAGGAGCTATCTCCTGCTCCAATACAATCCACAAACAGACATGGTCAAACCAGTTAGTCACATGACTAACCTACTTGGCAGTCTGTTTTTTTTTCAGAATTGTACAGTTTGAACTGAGAGTCTGGAGAAAGTTATTTGCTCCTGGATTGAATAGCCCTCTCCTGGCTGGCTCACCACAGCCGCTCCTGTCTGCTCCCATCTCTTTCTCACAGAACTCCAAAACCCACTGAAGACACATGAACCCCAAGAGAGAAAAGTCTCCTACAGTGAACAAGATTTAAGAAGAATACTGGGTTCCAACGAAAAGCAAGATATATCTACAATCAAGGACTCTACAACAAGCTCAAAGCACATTAACAAGAAACCTTCTTCAGAGATTGCCTCAAACTTTTCCACTTTATTTTTCTTCTGCTCTTTCTGTCCCTATTTGCATGTGTGTATCACATATGCGTGCTAGCGTGGGCGTATCGTGTATCCGTAGGCGTCAACTGAATTAGAGTCTAAGTTTAATAAATTTCACCTTTCTTCTTTAAACCTAAGAAAGCCTGTTTGTGCTGGTTTCTTTGCCTTAAAATTGGAAAGGGTTCACCAAGGGAGAGCTAAAAACACGGGGTGTTTAAAAATTAAACCCTGTTACGGTAAAACCAGGTGAAAGCTGAAAGGGAATCCTAGACCTCTTTCTCAACTGGTCGTAACAGTATATACTAATTTAGCTGTTAATAAACCTTCGAGAGATCTTCAATGAACTGGAATCCACGCACTTCATTGTGTTGCTTAAGATAACACAACAAAACCCATGACAGCAAAAGCAGTAACAACCAAGTACAGCGTTTCCCCAGTATTGCTGTGGATGTGAGTATCTTCAATAAAAGAACCTACCTTATAGATTAAGAGCAAAATACTGCAGATGCTGGAACTCTGAAATGAGAACAGAAAGTGCCAGAAATACTCAGCAGGTCTGACATCATCTGTGAAGTGAGGAACAGAGTTAACATTTCAGGTCCTACCTTATCAATTCACTCATTGTGTCCATATGTATTGCATTACACAAGGAAGCATTATTCTCTTTCTTTCTGACTAAAGTTCCATACCAGTTATGAAGAACAGGTGAAAGATTCAGTCACAGGAAATACCAGATGTAAGTCAAGCCTCTCAACTAAACATGTTGAAGATCATATGGTAGGCTCCTGTTCCTATGTAGCATACACCCAAAACTTCTTGACTTTGGGAGGTACTGGGGTGATGAAACAACAGTGGGCGAATTAGATGCTTTGCTGATATAAAGTAAAAATTACCCAGTATATTGAGAATTTCCTCTGCTGCTCCTGCTCTGCTACTGTAATAGGATTTGGGCAGAAGGTTTGATAGAACTAAAGTTTATGGTGTGTGGAGGACAGAAGGCTGACCAGGGGAAAACTGGAATAGTTTGGAGTTAGCAAAAGGAATGGTATCAGAGCTTCAGCAGCAGATGAGCTGAGGCAAGACTGGAGGTGGGTGATATTACAGAGGCAGAAGTCGGTAGTCTATGTCCTTAAGACCATAAGGGGTAGGTAGCTCAGCCCTAGGTTGAATGAGATGTCAAGGTTTCAAATGTTGGCTCAGTTTGCGACAGTGGTCAGGGATGGGTTGGTATCAATGACGAGGGTGCAAAGTATTTTTTTATTATGTGTTCAGGGGATGGGGGCGCAGCTGGCTAAGCCAGCATTTATTGCCCATCCCTAATTGCCCTTACTTATATTAAAAATGCTTATTAAATTAGATTGACTCAGTTGCTTGTATCAGCTTCTGTATCAGAAGGTTATGGGCTCAAGCCCCATTGCAGACCCGAGCATATAATCTAGTGCAGTACTAAGGGAGAACTGCATTGGTCAGAGGTACTGTCTTTTGGATAAGACAATAATCAGAGGCCCCATCTGCCTGCTCAGGTGAACATAAAAAAATCATGGCACTATTTGAAGAAGGGCATGGAGTTCTTGTGTCCTGACCAACACTTTTTCCTAGTATGTACCTTCTTCTTCTTCTTCTTCTTCTTTGGCCTGCTTGTCTCGGGAGACAATGGGTGAGCGCCTGGAGGTGGTCAGTGGTTTGTGGAGCAGTGCCTGGAGTGGCTATAAAGGCCAATACTAGAGTGACAGACTCTTCCACAGGTGCTGCAGAAAAATTGGTTGTCGGGGTTGTTACACAGTTGGCTCTCCCCTTGCGCCTCTGTCTTTTTTCCTGCCAACTGCTAAATCTCTTCGACTCGCCACACTTTAGCCCCGCCTTTATGGCTGCCCGCCAGCTCTGGCGATCGCTGGCAACTGACTCCCACGACTTGTGATCAATGTTACAGGACTTCATGTCGCGTTTGCAGACGTCTTTAAAGCGGAGACATGGACGGCCGGTAGGGGGGTCTGATACCAGTGGCGAGCTCGCTGTACAATGTGTCCTTGGGGATCCTGCCATCTTCCATGCGGCTCACATGGCCAAGCTATCTCAAGCGCCGCTGACTCAGTAGTGTGTATAAGCTGGGGATGTTGACCTCCTCGAGGACTTCTGTGTTGGAGATACGGTCCTGCCACCTGATGCCAAGGATTCTCCGGAGGCAGCGAAGATGGAATGAATTGAGACGTCTCTCTTGGCTGACATACGTTGTCCATGCCTCGCTGCCGTAGAGCAAGGTACTGAGCACCAAAGCAATTATCTCATCATTATTCATTTACTGATTTGCTGTTTGTAGGTCCTTACTATGAGGAATTGGTTGCTGCCTTTGCCTCCCTAACAATAGTTACTGCACTTCAAAAAGTACTTAATTGGTTGTAAAATGCTTTGGAATATACCAAGAACATGCTAAGGTGCCAGTTCCTTCCCAGATTATGCAGATTGAGTATCACAGACACATAGGAGGAAATAAATGCTGAAAAAAGTCACTGATTTGCTGCAGAGACGCAAAGGTTAATTGAGAACTGAGCACTAACATGAACTAGTTATAATTGTTACAAAATGAGATTGACATTGCTACAATCTGCCTATTTCAGATCCTGAACCAAAACCAACACCCTTTGTGGATCCATTACAAGACACTGTGCAGTTCCCAGAACAGATTCCCAGGGATTATATTTTTATTTGCATTAGGGCAACAAATCCGCACAAGTGACAGGGTTTTCTTGGCATCATGTTACTGTGGGAATGTTACAAATGACAGTAAGAAATCTGCCAGATTGATGTTTCTTTCTCCTTGCTTGTGATGTGTGGGGCTTTGTGGATAAATCAAGATTTGTGTTCAATTGTGTCAGTTAGCACAAATTTTGTGCACTCCAAAGCTGGAACAATTGGCCTTCCAACGTTTATATTGGCTAAATGGCTCATTAAATGCTCGAAGCATTAAAGGATCTAGTATTACAAGAGAATCATGATTGTCTTTAGTATATTCCCGCAATCAAAATGGTTTTTTCAGAACATGCATCTGAAACCATATTTTTGTGTAATTCTGTTAGTGGGTTGAACATTTGGAGGGAATATAGGTAGATTTCTCATTTTCTGAACAGAAGGAAATATAGCTCTAATCACTAAAAGTGACTTTTATAACAATAGCATTCTCTTCTTTGTAATGCCACTGTTCATGTCCTTCTGAGTTTGAACCATTGTTGTGATTTTACTTTGATGTACCATTTTGTAAGCTATGTTGTATTTTTAATGACTGTTTCAGTATTACTTAAGTCTGTCAGCCACTCAAGTTGGTGAACCCTTGATGTTCTGGCAACGTTCCCATTCTGGTTTTTCAAGCTAGCTGCAGAAGAAGAAATACAAAAGAGTGCTCAAAGTGAAGGGTGCACATTTTTGGTTTTGTTAAGGCTTAAAATACAAAGAACAATCTTCAAGCATCCTGAGCTCACAAGGACCTTTTGATGCAATATTTTCCATCCTGTAAAGATATAATTTCCCAACTGGTGCTCTGCCAGATCAAAAGACTGAATGCAACCCATTATTTCCTTTCACTTGTATTTGTCTCCTCTTGAATTCCAGCAGTAGCAGTCCCAAAGAATAAAAGTTACTGCAGTAATGGTTTGTAGGAATCTTATCTTTCACGCATGCCAACATTGTATCAAAGCATTTTAACGTGTAATTATCTGAAATGATTGTGAAAACGATGATCTGTTAAGAGTTTGTAGAGAACAGTTTTCATTTAATGATGGTATGATTCAATCATGCTCAGTCAGTCTCAAAGTAAAGCTGAGTTGTCTATTCTTCTCACTGGTTCAAATCAAATCTGTTCTTCTAATGCTAGGATCAGAATGCAACGGATAAAATCTTATCACAATGAACGTTGATTTCTCAGTTGATTTTACTAGGGCTTCTTAATGTCACAGAATAAACCATGAATTTTATACAACGATGCTGAGTGGATTAAAAACAAAAAATGCTGGAAATACTCAGTGGGTGCTGAGTGGATGTTGTGTTGTTGTAATCACCCTTCTTCTAAAGCTGTTGACTCTAGCTGTAGTTCCATGTGTGTGCAAACTGTCCCTCTGTATCTTAGTCAAGTAGATACTTTTCATGGGTAATTTAGACAGTGAGGATCAACATGCTAATTGACCATGGGTCCACAACACCTGAACTACAGCCAACATGGACACATGTATTTTCCAGCAGGAATAGCAATAGGAAAGTTTGCTGAATTAACTCCTTAGCTTAGGGGGCCAATTGTAGCCACTATTGTTGATACCTTTTTCTGCTATCAGTGAACTGAGTATAGAGCATGGAACCTTCATGGTTTGTATACCCCAAACTATACATTTGTACATATACCCACGCAAATAGTACAGGATAGTCTAGCACTTAAAAAAAAATCGTACACCATATTTAATTTCCATTGCAGCATTGATAAATAAATCAGTGACATGAAGGGTGAACTTAAACATAATGAAGGAATTTTAATTCCTCCATTACAACTGGCACAAGACTTTCTTGTCATGGTGTAACAGAGGGGTGAGGACAGAGAAGTGTTCTTTATCATACATATGTAGGGTAATGCATACCACATAAGCCCTTGAGCAGTGGTTCATATTTAGATGCACTGACTGAATTTATTGAACTCTTGACATCTGAGTGGAGGTACTGAAGAAACTAAATTTACATGTAATATGAAAGGGAGGAGGCCTATGACAATATTAAATTTCAAATATTTGTTTCTTTTACTGTTATGGTTCTATGAGCACCTATGACATCAAGCCTGGGATCAGTCATAATTTCCTTCAACACAGCATTGCCAATATCAGTCCTTTTTGGTTCCAATCAGCACCTATGGTCCTCTGGCATCAATTTAATCCATCTTCCAACAATCAACTGCAGCTAGAACGGGTGGTCCACTTCCTTTATGTCTACTTTAACCCTTCTACCCCACTCTGATCAGTCTTTAAGATTGCATTTTTTTCACCACAGGAACATTGCCTTTCTAAGTTCCTACCTTGTCACTTCCATAGTTGAAACCATAATGCAATTTGACTTCATGATTGCCTGCCTCATTAATCTCCCATCTTTCTCCCTTTACAAATTACAACTAATCCAAAACTCTGCTGTCCAATCTTTTCACACTCAGGATTGCGCACTCCAATTCCACCCGTCCTTGCCAAGCTCCCTGTTCCACATCATGTTAGTTTCAAGGTCCTTATCCTCATTGACAATACCTTTCACAGCTTCACCTTTTCCTAGCTGAGTAATTTATGTCCTAGCACTCAGACTCTGACTTACTGTTTGTCACCCATTCCCTCTGCACTACCATAAGCGACCAAACTTTCAGTCACTACAACCCCTGTTCTCCGGAAATTTCATCCACAAATACTCTGCCTCACCACTTCTTTTGTTTTCTTCAAATGTCTCTTAAAATGTTTTTTCCTTGATGGTGACTGAAGGACGTCTCTTACACAAGGAGCTCCATTCAAATGTAAATTATCTTGCTGTACTATGAGTTAAATGTAAGATAGAAAGTCTACCTGTCCACATTAAAGCAATAAGAGTATGTGATAAACAGCTATCACCTTGCAAGTTTAATTAATATATTTAAGGTAAGAATCTGGTTGAAACTATGTTTCTAAGATCTTGTCAATTGAAATAAAACTCAAGATGTTCATTAACTCCTAGCTCCAGCCAGTGCTAGATATAACCATAACATTCACTTCCAAAGTGGTGCTACTTCATAATACTTAATTCTGTGAAAATAAATAGGGCTTGTACTAGACATAAAATGCATTGAGAGTGAAGCACAGAGTGATCATGGAACAGAGTACTATGTAAATTGAATGCTAAAATCGGGAATTTGGTGCAAGTAAGATTTCTCTATTAAGTATTTCTCAAGCTGTAATTTAAATTAACATTTAGAATTTGACTCAGGACTTTAAAACTGCAAAAGAAACTGAAGCTAGTTAAGATGCCTAGTTAACAGAAATTGCCTGTCATGGTGGTTAACTGTCAATCAGGTGGAAGTGGTTGCCTGAATAAGTGATAATTACTGTAGCAGGAAGCTGATTTAGCAGTTTGAACTTGGGTGTGAGTCATAAGCATAAGTAGGCAGTGTTTGCTACTGCACAGAGGATCAGGGAACAGAGTGCTTCATTAATAGACTGCTAAAGTCAGGAATTTGGTGCAAGTGGGAATTTAGTGCAGAGGGGGAAGGAGGTGTTGCTTTTTATTCTTTTTGTTTTACCTTATTAAGCTGGTACATCTTCTCTTGTCTCCAAACTAGGAGACTGTAACTTGCTATTGCTTTACTAAATTAATAATCAGTTAATTAATCAAATAAATAAATAAGGTTCAACAGATATAGCAAGGCAGGTGGTGTGCTATGACCATAACATGGAGTTCGTACAATGCATTGCAATCCAGGATAACCATATCTACAATAAGTGTCTGCAGCTTGAGCAAATTTGGCTCAAAGTTGTTGAGCTAGAGTTCAAGCTGCAGACACTGCGGGGCATCAGGGTAGAGGAGAATTACTTGGGCACTTTGTTCCAAGAGGCAGTCATAGCCCTTAGTTTAAGTAGAACTTTGGAGTTTGTCAATGGTCAGGGACGGGAGGATGTCACTGCAAGTCAGGCAGCTGTGAGGACCCAGGATGTAGTGATGGAGGAGCCTCAGCACTTGCCTTTGACCAACAGATATGAGGTGCTTGCTACCCGTGTGGATGAGAACAAGGACTGCAGGGTGGATAGGAAAACTGATCATAGGTGTGCAGGAAGACGTTCAAGTGGGGGAGTGAAAAGGAATGTGGTAGTGATAGGGGACAGTATAGTCAGCGGGATAGATACTGTTCTATGCAGCTGTGACTGGGAGTATTTTGAAAGTGGTTACCTGCCCAATGCCAGGGTTAAAGATATCTCCTCATGGCTTAAGATGAACTTGGAGTGGGGGGAGGGGGTGCGGGGATTGTTACCTGAGTCACTCACCAATTGGCATAGGGTCAAGCAGATTAGAGAATTAAAGATGTGGCTCAAAGAGTGGTGTGGGAAGAAGGGGTTTCACTTCATTGGCCACTGGCACCAGTATTGGGGAAAGACGGAGCTGTTCTGGAGGGATGGGCTCCAATTACTTTGGACTGGGATCAGTGTCCTGGTGAATTGTATAACTAGAGCTTTAAACTAAAAGAGTGGGACAGAGCTCAAGTGAAGGGAGATTTAGAAATCTAAAGAGAAAAATTGAGGCAATAGAGCAGTACAGCGATTTGCATAAAGATAAGCAAAGTGGGCCAGGAAGGGACAGAGTTTAATGGTAATAGTGCATCAGTAAATAGTTTCATGCAGAGACATGGTTACAAGTTGACCAAGGCTGGAAAATAAATATTCCAGGGTACACATTTCAAAAAGAAAGACAGAATGGAAAAGGAGGAGGAGTAGCCCTGATAGTAAATGGTAACTTAAGGAAAGTAGTGAGAAAGGATCTTGGCTCAGAAGATAAGGAAGTAGAATCCGTACAGGTGGTGATTAAGAATAATAAGGGTCAGAAAATGCTGGTGGGATTAGTTTATAGTCCCCCTAAGAGTAGTTATGCTGTTGGGAAGAGCATTAAGCAAGAAATAATTGGAGCATGTAACAAAGGCAATGTAATAATTGTGGGGGAATTTAATCTTCATATAGACTGGACAATTCAAATTAGCAAAGGCAGTCTGGAAGATGAGTTAGTAAAATGCAAGTTTCCTGGAATGATATGTTGTGGAACCAACTAGGGATAAAGCTATTTTAGACCTAGCAGTGTTCAATGAGGAAGGTTTAATTAGTAATTTCATAGCAAAAGGTTCTCTGGGGAAAAGTTGATCATAATACAATTGAATTCCATATTAAGTTTGAAAGCGACACACTCCATTCCCAAACAAGAATCTTAAACTTAAACAAAGCCAATTACGTAGGTATAAGGGGCGATCTGTCTAAGGTCGATTGGGTAAATAGAATAAAAGGTATTTGGTGGAAATAAACAATGGGATTGGTAGAAGGATTAGAGGGGACAAGAGGAAAAAAAATTTCACGCAGAGGGTGGCGGGTGTCTGGAATTCACTGCCAGGAACAGTGGTGGACACAGAAACCCTCATTCTTTTAAAAGGTACCTGGACATGCACCTAAAGTGTTGTAACCGGCAAAGCCATGGACCAGGTGCTGGAAGGTGGGATTAGATTGGATGGCTAGTTTTTTCAGATGGCAAGGACACAATGGGATGAATCCTTCTGTGGTGTAATTTTTCTATGGTTCTATGGGAAACATTTAAAGAAACAATTCAAAATGTTCAACAAAACATATTCCATTAAAAAACAAAAACACAGCAAAAAATCCATCGTGGCTTACTAGGGAAGTTAAGGATATTGTCAGAATAAAAGAAGAGGCTTATAATGTTGCAAAGATTAGTAGTAAGCCTGAGGATTAGAAGGGAAAAATAGAATATGAGAGTAAACTAGCCATGAATACAAAAACAGATAGTAAGAACTTTTACACATATATAAAAAGGAAGAGAGTAGCTAAGTAAACATTGATCCCTTAGAGGCCGAGACAAGAAATATTATCATGTGGAATGAGGAACTGGCAGAGACATTGAACAAATATTTTCACAGTAGAAGACTCAAATTACATACCAGAAATAGAGAGTAACCAAAGGGCTCATAAGAGAGAGGAGCTTAAGGTAATTAATATCAGTGGAGATAAAGTATTGGCAAAACTTAAGGAACTAAAATACAAATCCCCAGTGCCTGATGGCCAACATCCAATGGTTCTAAAAAAGGTAGCTGCAGAGATGGTGGAGACACTGATTATCATTTTCCAAATTTTCTTTAATTCTAGAATGATCCAAGCAGATTGGAAGTTAGCAAAAGTGACACTGCTATTCAAGAAAGGACAGAGATAGTGTGTTATTGCTTTCTTCAGAAATAAGGTAGCAAACAAACATGAGCTGAATGGTAGTTAAATCTTTTTTTTTTTCTCTTTTTGGGCCTCCTTATCTCGAGAGACAATGGATACGCGCCTGGAGGTGGTCAGTGGTTTGTGAAGCAGCGCCTGGAGTGGCTATAAAGGCCAATTCTGGAGTGACAGGCTCTTCCACAGGTGCTGCAGAGAAATTTGTTTGTTGGGGCTGTTGCACAGTTGGCTCTCCCCTTGCGCCTCTGTCTTTTTTCCTGCCAACTACTAAGTCTCTTCGACTCGCCACAATTTAGCCCTGTCTTTATGGCTGCCCGCCAGCTCTGGCGAATGCTGGCAACTGACTCCCACGACTTGTGATCAATGTCACACGATTTCATGTCGCGTTTGCAGACGTCTTTATAACGGAGACATGGACGGCCGGTAGGTCTGATACCAGTGGCGAGCTCGCTGTACAATGTGTCTTTGGGGATCCTGCCATCTTCCATGCGGCTCACATGGCCAAGCCATCTCAAGCGCCGCTGACTCAGTAGTGTGTATAAGCTGGGGATGTTGGCCGCTTCAAGGACTTCTGTGTTGGAGATATAGTCCTGCCACCTGATGCCAAGTATTCTCCGAAGGCAGCGAAGATGGAATGAATTGAGACGTCGCTCTTGGCTGGCATACGTTGTCCAGGCCTCGCTGCCGTAGAGCAAGGTACTGAGGACACAGGCCTGATACACTCGGACTTTTGTGTTCCGTGTCAGTGCGCCATTTTCCCACACTCTCTTGGCCAGTCTGAACATAGCAGTGGAAGCCTTACCCATGCGCTTGTTGATTTCTGCATCTAGAGACAGGTTACTGGTGATAGTTGAGCCTAGGTAGGTGAACTCTTGAACCACTTCCAGAGCGTGGTCGCCAATATTGATGGATGGAGCATTTCTGACATCCTGCCCCATGATGTTCGTTTTCTTGAGGCTGATGGTTAGGCCAAATTCATTGCAGGCAGACGCAAACCTGTCGATGAGACTCTGCAGGCATTCTTCAGTGTGAGATGTTAAAGCAGCATCGTCAGCAAAGAGGAGTTCTCTGATGAGGACTTTCCGTACTTTGGACTTCGCTCTTAGACGGGCAAGGTTGAACAACCTGCCCCCTGATCTTGTGTGGAGGAAAATTCCTTCTTCAGAGGATTTGAACGCATGTGAAAGCAGCAGGGAGAAGAAAATCCCAAAAAGTGTGGGTGCGAGAACACAGCCCTGTTTCACACCACTCAGGATAGGAAAGGGCTCTGATGAGGAGCCACCATGTTGAATTGTGCCTTTCATATTGTCATGGAATGAGGTGATGATACTTAGTAGCTTTGGTGGACATCCGATCTTTTCTAGTAGTCTGAAGAGACCACGTCTGCTGACGAGGTCAAAGGCTTTGGTGAGATCAATGAAAGCAATGTCGAGGGGCATCTGTTGTTCACGGCATTTCTCCTGTATCTGACGAAGGGAGAACAGCATGTCAATAGTCGATCTCTCTGCACGAAAGCCACACTGTGCCTCAGGGTAGACGCGCTCGGCCAGCTTCTGGAGCCTGTTCAGAGCGACTCGAGCAAAGACTTTCCCCACTATGCTGAGCAGGGAGATTCCACGGTAGTTGTTGCAGTCACCGCGGTCACCTTTGTTTTTATAGAGGGTGATGATGTTGGCATCGCGCATGTCCTGGGGTACTGCTCCCTCGTCCCAGCACAGGCATAGCAGTTCATGTAGTGCTGAGAGTATAGCAGGCTTGGCACTCTTGATTATTTCAGGGGTAATGCTGTCCTTCCCAGGGGCTTTTCCGCTGGCTAGGGAATCAATGGCATCACTGAGTTCCGATTTGGTTGGCTGTATGTCCAGCTCATCCATGACTGGTAGAGGCTGGGCTGCATTGAGGGCAGTCTCAGTGACAGCATTCTCCCTGGAGTACAGTTCTAGGTAGTGCTCAACCCAGCGGTCCATCTGTTTGCGTTGGTCAGTGATTATGTCCCCCGATTTAGATTTGAGGGGGGTGATCTTCTTGATGGTTGGCCCAAGAGCTCTCTTCATGCCATCATACATTCCTCTGATGTTTCCGGTGTCTGAGGCCAGCTGAATATGACTGCATAGGTGTTGCCAGTAGTCGTTTGCGCAACGCCTAGCTGTTCTTTGTGCAGTACTTCTGGCTGCTTTAAGTGCTGCGGATGTTAAATCGCTGGGGGCTTTCTTGTAGTTCAAAAGTGCAATGCGCTTAGCGGCTATGACAGGTTCCAGCTCTTCATTATGAGATTGAAACCAGTCTGCATTTCTCTTCGCACTTTTGCCGTAGGTGGTCAAAGCTGACTCATAGATGGCGTCTCTGATGTGGGCCCACTTGGTCTCAGCATCCCCTGTGGGAGTGTTTTGAAGGGCTGTTACAAGTGAATTTAGAAATTTTTGTAACAGCTGTGGGTGAGAAATTCTGCTCGTGTTGATGCGCGGGTGGCCCTTCTGCTTGGAATGATGCAACTTCTTTGGTCTGAGTCTAACCTTGCTGCACACCAGGGAGTGGTCGGTGTCGCAGTCCGCACTGTGGAAGCTGCGTGTGATTTGAACACTGTTTAAGGCGGCTCGCCTTAAGGCACGCCTTAAACAAACATGAGCTGAATGGTAGTTAAATATTGGGTTCTTTATTGTGAAGTAACAAGTTTACAAGAGAGTTTTTTAGTTTTAGTTTTCGAGATACAGCCCTGAAACAGGCCCTTCGGCCCACCGAGTCTGTGCCGACCATCAACCACCCATTTATACTAATCCCACACTAATTCCATATTCCTACCACATCCCCACCTGTCCTTATATTTCCCTACCACTTACCTATACTAGGGGCAATTTATAATGGCCAATTAACCTATCAACCAGCAAGTCTTTGGCATGTGGGAGGAAACCGGAGCACCCGGAGGAAACCCACGCAGACACAGGGAGAACTTGCAAACTCCACACAGGCAGTACCCAGAATTGAACCCGGGTCGCTGGAGCTGTGTGGCTGCGGTGCTAACCACTGCGCCGCCCTACCACTGCGCCACTGTGCCGCCCTATCATACATGTGAATGGGTGACTAACATGACTCCAACTGCTATATCACATGTTGTTGACATCACTTCTTGTGATAATGTCTGAAGTACTCAAACAGTTAAGGCGATAGCACAACAACCCCCTTTCCTTGAATGGAAAAATACACAAAAGATAAACTATGTACATAATGAAACAGGACGTATGCAAACAATATTTGCATATGCATTGACTCATGTCCTTCAATCATCTTCTTCTTCTTTGGCCTTCTTGTCTCGAGAGACAATGGATAAGCGCCTGGAGGTGGTCAGTGGTTTGTGAAGCAGCGCCTGGAGTGGCTATAAAGGCCAATTCTAGAGTGACAGACTCTTCCACAGGTGCTGCAGATAAAATTGTTTGTCGGGGCTGTTGCACAGTTAGCTCTCCCCTTGCGCTTCTGTCTTCTATCTTGCAAACAGCGAAGTCTCTTCGACTCGCCACTCTTTAGACCCGCCTTTATGGCTGTCCGCCAGCTCTGGTGATCACTGGCAACTGACTTCCATGACTTGTGATCAATGTCACAGGACTTTATGTCACGTTTGCAGATGTCTTTAAAGTGGAGACATGGATGGCCGGTGGGTCTGATACCAGTGATGAGCTCGCTGTACAATGTGTCCTTGGGGATCTGCCATCTTCCATGCGGCTCACATGGCCAAGCCATCTCAAGCGCCGCTGGTGCAGTAGGGTGTATATGCTGGGGATGTTGGCCTCCTCGAGGACTTCTGCGTTGGAGATACGGTCCTGCCACCTAATGCCAAGGATTCTGCGGAGGCAGCGAAGATGGAATGAATTGAGACGTTGCTCTTGGCTGACATACGTTGTCCAGGTCTCACTGCTGTAGAGCAAGGTATTGAGGACACAGGCTTGATACATTCGGACTTTTGTGTTCCGTGTCAGTGCGCCATTTTCCCACACTCTCTTGGCCAGTCTGGACATAGCAGCGGACGCCTTTCCCATGTGCTTTTTGATTTCTGCATCGAGAGACAGGTTACTGGTGATAGTTGAGCCTAGATAGGTGAACTCTTGAACCACTTCCAGAGCGTGATCGCTGATATTGATGGATGGAGCATTTCTGACATCCTGTCCCATGATGTTCATTTTCTTGAGGCTGATGGTTAGGCCAAATTCGTTGCAGGCAGCCGCAATCCTGTCGATGAGTCTGTGCAGATACTCTTCAGTGTGAGATGTTAATGTGGCATCGTCAGCAAAGAGGAGTTCCCTTATGAGGACTTTCCGTACTTTGGTCTTCGCTCTTAGATGGGCAAGGTTGAACAACCTGCCATCTGATCTGTGTGGAGGAAAATTCATTCTTCTGAAGGCTTGAACGCATGTGAAAGCAGCAGGGAGAAGAAGATCCCAAACAGTGTTGGTGCGAGAACACAGCCCTATTTCACACCACTCAGGATAGGAAAGGGGTCTGATGAGGTGCCGCTATGCTGAATTGTGCCTTTCATATTGTCATGGAATGAGGTGATGATACTTAGTAGCTTTGGTGGACATCTGATCTTTGCTAGTAGTTTGAAGAGCCCACGTCTGCTGACGAGGTCAAAGGCTTTGTGAGATCTATGAAAGCAATGTAAAGGGGCATCTGTTGTTCGCGGCATTTCTCCTGTAGCTGGCGAACGGAGAACAGCATGTCAATGGTGGATCTCTCTGCTCGAAAGCCACACTGTGCCTCAGGGTAGACATGCTCAACCAGCTTCTGGAGCCTGTGTTTGAAAAAGCCCTTCAAAACACTCCTACAGGGGATGCAGAGACCAAGTGGGCCCACACCAGAGACGCCATCTATGACTCCTTCAATCAAGTGTCTCTGAAATGTACAGGAGGTATACTGACTGCACCTGATTTTGCCACTGTGTAGCTTGGCTGAAAACTAGATTTGTCAACTTTTTTTTCTTGACAGTCATCCTGTGCTTGAACATTGCACATCCACTTTCTTCGCAACGTTCTGTGGATTTGAATGTGAACATGTTCTGAATGCAGTCAGGTAGTCAGGCACAATATTGTTATCTTTTTCCATCAGCTGACATCTGTTTCTTCTTAATACTGCTCCATTAGGGGTGGTGACTTCATATGATCTTGGTTTATTGCAGATTTTGGACACTTCTGCAGGAAACCATGTCTTCTCTTGTGGATAGATCACTCTGTCTTTCTGTTCAATCTGTAACGGTGGTAGTTCCACACCCATGTGCTTATCATGTGCAACTCTCATCTTTTCTTGTTTCACCAACAATTTGTCATGGATTGACAAAGATTTCATGAAATGGTGACTTGGAAGAGTTGTCTTGACTTGCCTTCCAAACATAATTTCCGCAGGTGATGGTTATCCTGTGTTAACTGATGTTGCCCTTACGTGAAACATGGCTATGTGCAGATCCTGTTCAGTTTCTCTATGCTTCACAATCAATGACTTGACTGTACGTACCATTCTTTCTGCTAGTCCATTCAACCTAGGGTAGTGCAGTGACGATGTAACATGGCTCACAGCCCACTTCTCACACAAGTCTTGGAATGGTTTGCTGCTGTATTGCAGACAATTATCTGACACTATCTATTCCAGGGGACCAAATAAACAGAAGATTACACTGATAGTGTTAGCAACTGATTTGCTTGGTATGTCCCTCAATTGATGGATTATGGGGAACTTGGAGAAGTAGTCGGTAATCAATAGAAAATCATCGTTTTTAATGGAGAAGAGGCCAGTGGCTCTCCTTGACCAAGGATGTGACGGAACATCGTGAGGATGGAGTGGCTCTTTATGTTGGCTTGGTTGATGCTCTTGGCATGCAACACATAACCTTACCGCTCACTTGATGTCACTGTTAATTCCTGGCCAATAGACTGTTTCACGTCCAAGTCTTCTGTATTTCTCAACACCCATTTGACCTTCGTGCAACTCAGAGAGAATGTCAAGTCGAAGCGTTTGTGGAAAAACCACTTGTCTTCCTTTGAAGATAATGCCACTAGATATCCCCAACTCGTCTCGATATGGCCAAAAGGTTCTGCAGGAACCTCTGGTATTGTGTCAGGCCATCCTTTGGCAATAATGAGTTGCATAACTCCTTTTAAACAAGGTCTTTGGAAGTCTCTTCCTGTGAGTTCTTCACATTTCCTTTGTCCAAAATGCATCAGATCTATTTGGTTATACATCTTCTAGCTCGATGTTGACTTTGTCAAATCAGATATCTAGTGGAATATCTTCACACTTTCTGGGATTAGGTAATCTGCTTAGAGTCATAGAGAGATACAGCACCAAAACAGGCCCTTTGGCCCAACGAGTCTGTGCTGCCCATCAACCACCCATTTATACTAATCCTACATTAATCCCATTTCCCTCTCACATCCCCACCTTCCCTCAATTCTCATACCACCTACCTACACTAGGGGCAATTTACAATGGGGAACCTTATCAAACGCCTTGCTAAAATCCATATACACCACATCCACTGCTCTTCCTTCATCAATGTGTTTTGTCACATCTTCAAAGAATTCAATAAGGCTTGTGAGGCATGACCTGCCCCTTACAAAGCCATGCTGACTGTCTCTAATCAAACCATGTTTTTCCAAATAATCATAAATCCTGTCTCTCAGAATCCTCTCCAATAATTTGCCCACTACCGACGTAAGACTGACAGGTCTATAATTCCCAGGGTTATCCCTATTCCCTTTCTTGAACAAGGGAACAACATTTGCCACCCTCCAATCATCCGGTACTACTCCAGTGGACAGTGAAGATGCAAAGATCATCGCCAAAGGTGCAGCAATCTCTTCCCTCGCTTCCCGTAATATCCTTGGGTATATCCCGTCTGGTCCCGGGGACTTATCTGTCCTCATATCATTCAAAATTTCCAGCACATCCTCCCTCTTAACCTCAACCTGTTCGAGCATATCAGCCTGTTCCACACTGTCCTCACAAACGACCAGGTCCCTCTCACTAGTGAATACTGAAGCAAAGTATTCATTTAGGACCTCCCCTACCTCCTCCGACTCCAGGCACAAGTTCCCTCCACTATCCCTGATTGGCCCTACCCTCACTCTGGCCATCCTCTTGTTCCTCACATAAGTGTAGAACGCCTTGGGATTTTCCTTAATCCTACCCGCCAAGACTTTTTCATGTCCCCTTCTAGCTCTCCTAAGTCCATTCTTCAGTTCCTTCCTGGCTACCTTGTAACCCTCTAGAGCCCTGTCTGAAACAAAAACAAGAAATGCTGGATTCACTCAGCAGGTCTGGCAGCATCTGTGGAAAGAGAAGCAGAGTTAACGTTTCGGGTCAGTGACCCTTCTTCGGAACTGACAAATATTAGAAAAGTCACAGATTATAAACAAGTGAGGTGGGGGTTGGGCAAGAGATAACAAAGGAGAAGGTGCAGATTGGACCAGGCCACATAGAGCCCTGTCTGATCCTTGCTTCCTCACCCTTAAGTAAGCTTCCTTCTTCCTCTTGACTAGCTGTTCCACATCTCTTGTCATCCAAGGTTCCTTCACCCTACCATCTCTTCCCTGCCTCATCGGGACAAACCTATCCAGCAGTCGCAGAAAGTGCTCCCTAAACAACCTCCACATTTCTGTCGTGAATTTCCCTGAGAACATCTGTTCCCAATTTATGCTCCCCAGTTCCTGCCTAATAGCATTGTAATTCCCCCTCCCCCAATTAAATATTTTCCCATCCCGTCTGCTCTTGTCCCTCTCCATGACTATAGTAAAAGTCAGGGAGGTGATCACTATCACCGAAATGCTCTCCCACTGAAAGATCTGCCACCTGGCCTGGTTCGTTGCCAAGCACCAAGTCCAACATAGTCTCCCCTCTAGTCGGCCTATCTACATATTGAGTTAGGAAACCTTCCTGGACACACCTGACAAAAACTGCTCCATCCAAACTATTTGCACTAAGGAGGTTCCAATCAATATTAGGGAAGTTCAACAAACATGTATACAGTATAGAGAATCTATTGAATATGACCTTTGGTTTATGTATGAAGAAATCTATGTAGACTTTTTTTTTCCAAAATATACTTTATTCATAAAAATCTGCAAAAATTACATTGCCAAACAGTTTCAAACAGCACCAAAAAATACAAACATTGCAAGGGGGATCAGTTTCCTTCTATGCTATCATGAGTTTCTTCACAACCCTTCCATTTCACAATTGTCATGCCAATTACCGTTTTACATTTACAGCAAATGAAAATATTAACGATACAGTTCGAGGGGTTTCCCATGGATCCAGCCCCTCAGTTCAGCTTGGTGTGGGGACCTTACACTGTGGTCTTTCCCCATTGAGCCTTTGCTGCGGCTGCCCCAAGCTTTAGTGCGTCCCTCAGCACGTAGTCCTGGACCTTGGAATGTGCCAGTCTGCAACATTCGGTGGTGGACAACTCTTTGCGCTGGAAGACCAGCAGGTTTTGGGCAGACCAAAGGGCGTCTTTCACCGAATTGATAGTCCTCCAGCAGCAGTTGATGTTTGTCTCGGTGTGCGTCCCTGGGAACAGCCCGTAGAGCACAGACTCCTGTGTTACAGAGCTGCTTGGGATGAACCTCGACAAAAACCACTGCATCCCTTTCCACACCTGCTTTGCGAAGACACATTCCAGGAGGAGGTGGGCGACCGTCTCTTCCCCACCACAGCCACCGCGGGGGCATTGTGCGGAGGGGGCGAGACGTCGGGCGTGCATGAAGGATCTGACGGGGAGGGCCCTTCTCACCACCAGCCAAGCTACGTCTTGGTGCTTGTTTGAAAGTTCTGGTGATGAGGCATTCCGCCAAATGACTTTGACGGTCTGCTCAGGGAACCATCCGACAGGATCCACCGTCTCCTTTTCCCGTAGGGCCTTGAGGACATTCCGTGCAGACCACTGCCTGATGGACCAGTGGTCAAAGGTGTTTTCCTGCAGAAACTGCTCCACGAAGGATAGGTGGTACGGCACCGCCCAACTGCATGGAGCGTTCCGCGGCAATGTGGCCAAGCCCATCCTTTGCAACACCGGGGACAGATAGAACCTCAGCACGTAGTCACACTTGGAGTTTGCGTACTGGAGGTCTACACACAGCTTGATGCAGCCGCACACAAAGGTGGTCATCAGGATGAGGGCCACGTTGGGTACATTTTTCCCGCCCTTGTCCAGAGATTTGAACATCGTGTCCCTCCGGACCCAGTCCATTTTAGATCCCCAGATGAAGCGGAAAGTGGCTCGGGTGACTGCCACAGCGCAGGAGTGGGGTATGGGCCAGACCTGCGCCACGTAGAGCAACAATGTGAGCGCCTCGCACCTGATGACCAGGTTCTTACCCACAATGGAGAGAGATCGCTGCCCCCACATGCCCAACTTTTGTCGTACCTTGGCTACTCGCTCCTCCCAGATTTTGGTGCACGCCCCAGCCCTTCCAAACCATATCCCCAGCACCTTCAGGTAATCTGACCTGACGGTGAAGGGGACAAAGGATCGGTCAGCCCAGTTCCCAAAGAACATGGCCTCGCTCTTACAGTGGTTAACTTTGGTTCCCGAGGCCAGTTCGAACTGGTCGCAGATGCTCATCAGTCTGCGCACGGACAGCGGATCCGAGCAGAAGACGATGACGTCATCCATGTACAGGGAGGTTTTAACCTGAGTGCCTCCGCTGCCTGGGATTGTCACCCCTCTTATGCTCGCATCCTTCCTAATAGACTCAGCAAAGGGTTCAATACAGCAAACAAACAAGACCGGGGAGAAAGGCCAGCCCTGTCTGACTCCAGATTTGATCGGGAAACTTTCCGATTCCCACCCGTTGATTGAGACTGCGCTACTGATGTTTGTGTCGAGCAGTTGGATCCAATTGCAGATTCCCTCCCCAAATCCCATTTTGGAAACCACGTCCATCATGTAGGTGTGCAATATCCTGTCAAAAGCCTTCTCCTGGTCCAGGCTGATGAGGCAGGTGTCCACCCTCCTGTCCCGTACGTAGGCGATCGTATCCCTGAGTAGCGCGAGACTATCAGAGATCTTCCTGCCAGGTACAGTGCAGGTCTGATCGGGGTGAATCACCAACTCCAGAGCAGATTTGACTCGACTGGCTATGACTTTGGACAGAATCTTGTAGTCAACATTGAGCAGTGAGATGGGCCGCCAATTTCTGATCTCTCCCCCTTCTGCTTGTAAATGAGGGTGATGATGCCTTTTCTCATGGATTCTGCCATACTGCTGGCCAGGAGCATACTCTCGTATACTTCCAGCAGGTCCGGGCCGACCCAGTCCCACAGGGCCGAGTACAACTCGACCGGTAAGCCGTCGCTTCCGGGAGTTTTACTCGTCTCGAAGGCCTTTGTCAGCTCGTCCAGAGTTAGCGACTTGTCCAATCTCTCCCTCCTGCTGTCATCTAAGACCTCTGTGATAGATGACAGGAAGGACTGGGAGGCTCTGCTGTCTGTGGGCTTCGCGTCATACAGCCCAGCATAAAAGGATTTGCTGATCCTTAGTATGTCGGACTGCGAAGACGTTACCGAGCCATCCACTTCCTTCAGGCTGCTGATAACAGAGCTCTCTCTCTGTATATGTAGACAAATCAGACATTGTACAACTTGCTGTTCAATTTACTCAATGCATCCCTTAGACACTACAGGTGAGATACTAAAGAAACTACATTAAAGTCACTGTTAAAGTTTAGGACAGTAACTGTTAACTTTTAAAATTAGTTTTTGGAACCTATGTTATTGTTGTTGACAACATACAGTTTTCAGTGGTTCCCAGAAGATGTTATTTATTTAATTAGATGAACTTAGCACATTAGCATATTGGATGTAATTTCCAAATATTACACTTTAATTTACTAAACAGACAATAGGTGCACACATTTAACACCAATCCATCATTGTAGTTGCAGGAGACCTCAAATTAACCTCATTACAATATACAAAATGATGATATGATTTAATTTAGCCTTATCATACTGTATAAGATATAATAACTTGACAAAATTGTTCAAATGCACGTATTCTATAAACAGGGAAAAGAAACTTCCAAAACAGAATATTAAATCACCTGGTGTGTTAAAATTGACCCTTCTTCACCCAATAGATAAATTTAGAAATCTTTGGATACGATAGAAAGGTTTTTTCCCCCCAACTCTTTTATATCTCTCGTACCCAAATTTATTTACAGGCGAACCTATTGGAAATACAATCCAGGAATAATGTCGGGAAGGCTGCTGCTGGCAGCTCATCTATTTTTTATACGCCACTCAGACAAATGAAACATGAGCCACCCAGAACAAGGGGACCTTTTGACACTTCAAAGGAAACCCCTATGGGTGGTTTCCTCTTGAAGCTGTGCTAAACTGGCTCTATCTCCTCAGCTGGAAGCTGCCAATGTCTCATTAACCCCTAAACAGGCCCCGCAAGATCCTTCCTTTTCTGGCATAATTACAGCGCGCACTCCTGTTATGCTTTCATAGAATGGCAACACTACTACAGCAGTATTCAAAAAAACACCACCCTAATTGAGAGAACATAAGTCAGTACGCTCGCTAGCTAAAGGGACTTCCCACTTTGCATGAATTATTGTTGCCTTTTAAATCGGGAAAATGATAAAATCCCCAGGAAAGGTAAGGAATGTGCTGATATGCTTATTAACTTCAAATTCACGTGAACTTTAATTGTTTATCAGGCTCATTTGGCAGTGTTAATGTCTTTACAAATTAATTATCCAAATTAGTCATGCCTTTTGGAGTTTTCTAGATGAATAGACTGTACAGTAGCTTAGAAGAATTAGTAAAACAGCAGGGAATCAAGCAGCTGTTTGTAGTTAAAGCGGCTGAGAATCTTAACTGCGAGTGCACCATCAAGATACAAAGAAAGTTCCATTGCTTGTACATGACATTATCTATAGTACCTGAGACACACCTGGGACAAAAAGGCACAAAGGACCTTTTCAGTTCTGAACAGGCTTGTGTGATAGTGTAAAATCGACAAGACTCAATAAATGGCGAGATTCTGCTAAGTGCGCATTGCATTTAAGTGATGAAATTTGTAAACAGAGTTTGGTTCTTAAGGATATTGGGGAAAGATAGTAATAAAATAATTCTCCAGAGCATTTAACAATACTAAAGACTTCAAAATTATTTGACAACACAAAGTATCGCTTGATTAAAACCTTTAAATATTACAACATATTTTCAACATTTTCTAAAGTTTCTGTAGTCAGTGCTCTGATTGTAATACTCAATCCTTGTCCATTTTATTGCTGCCTACATCTGTGCCTATCACTCCCATAACTCCTTATTTGAATCCCTCTAATTAGGTTTCTACCTCTCCACATCACTAAAACAACCTTAACCAATGTTCTCTCTACTATGACTGTGGTACATTATCCCCCCTTGTCTTTCTTGATCTCTGCCGCCTGTACTGACCACACCATTATCCTCAAATGCACCTCTTTCGTTATCCAGCTTGGGGAAATTGGCCTCATTTAATTCCACTATTCCTTATCTGAACTTAGCCAAACCATAACTACTAATGGTTTTTTTCCATACCTGAATCGTCACTTCAGAAGTCACCTCAGTAATCCATCCTTGGACTCTTCTATCTCCTCATTTAACCTGCTACCCCTTATTAATATAATCCACTGACACTGTGTCCAATTCCCTGCTTTGCTGATCACATCCAGCTCTACTTCTCCATCACCTTGCTTGACCCCGATGCTGTCTTTGTGCTGTGACTCTGCCAGCCCAATATTCACGATGAGCTGCAATTTCTTCCAACCAACCATTGGGAAGACCGAAGCCATTTCCTTTGGCCCTTAGTACAAACTCTGTTGCCTCACCATAGACTTCACCTCCTCCCTTGACAACCTATCATGCTGAATAAGAATGTTCCCAATTTCAGCATCCTACTTTCTCCCAGGCTGAGCTTCAGGCTCCATATTCTCTATAGTGTTCCACCTTTGTAACATCGCCTGACTTCACGCTTGCTTTGGAAAATCTGTTGCTCATCCATGCCTCTGTCCTTCTAGACTCAACTATTCCAATGTCTATCTAATCAGCTTTCATCCTCCATTCATTCATATAAGTTCCAACTCATACAAAATTCTGCTGCCCCCTGACTGCCTATCATTGACCTACATTGGCGGCTCTGGTTGAAAACACTGTAATAAAGGGCAATTATTGGTACAAGTCTTTTTTTTTAAACTCCTAACACACAAATCTAAATGCACACAGCCATTAAGCGAAAGACACCAGTACGTGTGAGTATATCACACACATTTGAGAGCTTTAATTAACTTTGTGATAACAATAATTGTTTATGCTATAAACTCAATAGCTGATTTGTCAGTTATCAGATGTTTAGAAAAAATGTTATGGCACATAGAGCACGCACAGTGAGTTACATGACACCACATACAATCAAATCTTATGTCACTAATAGTTTTATTGCCCTATCATCTATGTCTAAACATTTTGACAGCTTTTGGCACACATTTTAAAGAGCAACAATTAAAGTAGAAAGTATATATGATTCATCCCAATACAAAATAACAAATAGCCAGCAATGATATTAGGTAGTAATTCAATTTCAGCTTTCTGCTGACATATACACACTGTTTATATGTGTTTCTGCCTTCTGATTAATTGAGTTTCAGTCTTGTATCTCACTTTGAGTTATCTTTGATACTACATTTAATTAAAGCAGCCAGTTGGGTTAATTTATGGAAATGATATGACATGGGCACAGTAACTATAAAAGTCTCTTTGTGCAATATGATGGTGCAAGCAGTGACTATTGTGCAATATTTGAATAATACAGATTGGGTTCACATGGCTGCCTGTCACTTGGATTTGCCTGCCTACGTTTGAGCGAGATTCAAGAGCTGACATTTCAGCCCCTGATTGGGATCCTATGTTAGACCAAATGATTCCATCTACTGTGAAGAAAAGGAAACGTTCTGACTCTCTTTTGACTTGTTACTCCTGCTGGCTCACATTGAATGGGTGTAGATACCAGTCAAGGAGAGGTCCATGGCCCAAGCTGTCCAAGCAGGCTGCCTGTCGTTGACAGCCCTGTGAAAAGAGATGAATGCTGGAGAAACTGGGGAACAAAAGGTACTAAAAATAAAATAAAACTTTTTCATATTTCAAACCTAAGATTTTGTTGTTATATTCTGAAAATGGAAACCAACAATGCTTGCATCAGGATGAAGACTGAATAATTCAGTCATGTGTATCAGTTAGAGGGTATTTTTCTGCTAATTTATTAGAAGAGGGCAACTTTTCATAATACTTAAAGCAGGTAAATAGCTTTAACAGGGAATGCCCTTTTTTGGTTTGAAAAAAATGTTTCATCTCCCCCTAATGGTTTAAATCACATAAATCAGAAAGTCTCCGTTTGAAATTTGGTGTCTACTAATCTGAACAATGAGAGCAGCCAGGATGCTTACCATTGTCCTCCATGCTGCTGGATTAGAGAGGGGAAAAATCATCCAAGGTTCTGCCTCTTTATCGCTATCCAGTATACAGGATGTAGGGATGCCAGCTGAGGACAGGAATACAATGGGTTGCACCAATGGATCTCATGTCAAAACAACCTGTCAGCACTCACCGTGGACCCACACACATGAGAGAGGAGCACTTTGCTGAAGTACTGGAGAGCTGCTGGCACCTACAGAACTGTATAAATGTGTGTTATTTCTTTCTATATGTTAGCAACATATGTTAGTGTCTTCAGCTATAGATAGGCAAAATGGAGGAAAATAAAAGTTTTCAACGAATACCCTTCCCATGAGACATTTACAGGAATAAGAAAAATTTGGCAAATTTGTAGAGTAGGTTCTGCTCCTTAAGATTCTTTACAAATGACAACACAGTGATGCTTTTAATTTGATTTTGTTAGATAGATGAGAAGTCCTCATAGATTCCAGACAACATTTAAAATTATATCATAAATCTGACCCGACAAATTGCAGGTGAAGGAGTCACAACATGGTTAATGCTGCTGAATAACACAAAAACAGCTTGCATTTATATAGTGCCTTTAATGTAGCAAAATGTCCCAAGGCAGATGATCAATGATCTCAAGAGGAAGTTGGATGGCCACCTGAGAGAAATAGACTCGTAGGTCTATGGGGATCGAGCCGGGGAGTGGGACTGACTGCATAGCTCCATAGAGATCTAGCATGGACTCAATGGAGCCAAATGGTCTCCTTCTGTGCTGTAAATGACTCCATTCTATTTCACAGGAATGTTATCAGACAAAATTTGATACTGAGCCACATAAGGAGATATTAGGACAGGTAACCAAAAGCTTGGTTTTATGGAGAATCTTAAAGGAGGAGCAAGAGATAGCAAGGCAGTGAGGTTTAGGTAGGGAATTCCAGAGCTTAGGGCAAAGGCAGCTTAGGGCACAGCCTCCAATGGTGGAGTAATGAAAATCGGTGGTGTGCAAGAGAGCAGAATTGGAGGCGTGCAGAGATCTCTGAGGGTTTTAGGGCTGGATGAGGCAACAGAGATAAGGAGGTGTGAGACTATGGCAGGATTTGAGAACAAGGGTAAGAATTTTAAAGTCAAGGTGTTGTCAGAATGGGAGCTACTGTAGGTCAGTGAGGACAGGCATGATGGGTAAACGGGAGTTAGTGCAAGTTAGGATATGGGCAGCAGAGTTTTGGATTAGCTCAATTAATGGGTATAATATAAATCTCACAATAGAGAAATTATATACCACAATGGAAAGATATACAATGGTTAAAAAGAATGGATTTGTGGTTCAAGAGATACATCAGAGGCAATGTTCCCTATTAGGTACACACATGCACGGACGTACAGCAATCTGCGCAGGCCACTCACAAATTGTCCTGTCTAAGATAAAGTGTGTGTGGCTGCGCAAAAAATTTTAAAGATACTGCGCATTAAAATGAACAGGTCGTGCACAACAACAAAAAAGTGAAATGGTACATTGATCAGAGGTATATGATTTTTACACTATGGGTCCACAGACTAGTATCATGGTGCAAAATCTTTGCTCACGTCTCTCCTATAATTTTGATTCATCATGATTAATATTTTAAAAGAAACCTGCAGCATTTTCAACCAGAAATTATACAGAATCTCTCTTATTTAAGCTTCATTAACTGTAGACTTCATTTCATTATCTTTGCCATGACCTCAGAGAACAGAAGGAAAAAATGTGAAGTTGAAATAAATACCTTAACTATGTAAAGGAAATAAAACAAATGACAATTTTAAGATGAAAATTGATGCACCAGGCACCAATTTTTGATCACGTGGGCTTTTTATTCATTTATTAATGAGCTCCATAAAGCACCCTCTGTGTCAGTACACATGGGAAAACCAACCAGACACCAATGGGCCATAAGCAGGGGCATTTTCAATGAACCCACTGACAGAGTAATACTGACATGCAGAGGAGAAAATTCATGTCACATCCTCCAGTGAGCACTAATTATATTGGCTTATTAATTTAACTTCAAGTGGTCTCATACATGAGGAGCTAAAGAGACATTACTGTTTCCAATTGATTGCACTAAATATGCGAGTGTTGGAAAACTTATAGTCACCAAGCCTCTACCTTCTTCACCTCCTGCAAGTTTTGTGTATAAAATGAAGAATTTAAAATAAGTGTAGCCAATTTTAACACAGTAAAAGTGCAAGTTTACTGACAATCTATGAAGTATTGAGCTGCGTCTTTTTTAATTTCTCACAGTAAATGCAATTATTTATTCTCTGTATAATATCAAATTTTAAAAAAAAAATCAAAATCTTTGCAATTGTCTTTGGGCATTTCCATGATGTTGGCACAAGCATGTCATGTGAATCTCCTTGCTGGTTTCTGTGGGGAAAGCAGCCCCACCCACAGCCCCTACCACCATACATTGTCCTGGTAATCCAAAACTGCAGTTATACTGGAGGTTATTTTTTAAAGAAAAACAACACCAGTTTTGAAAGTGCTGTGAGCCAGCAGCTCTGAGTTTGACACTGCTGATTCAGCACTGCTTTAAAACTGAGTACAAGCAAAGCACTGTGCAGCGTGAATGTTTATGGTTTGGTTTTCATTGGACAGTGGTTAATTTTTGCGCATATGTTTGAAAAGAAAACCCAAATGCTGGAAATACACAGCAGATTACCCACTATAAAGTGAAAAGGCAGTTTATGATGTTTTGAACATCAAAGAGTTCCCTACCTGAATTTTCATTTTACAGATGCAGACTGACTGCTATTCATTTTCCAGCATTTTCTGTTTTTTTTCAGATTTCTAGCATTTTGAGCAATTTCCTTTCTGCTTTAAAAGAAGTCTTTTCAAATAAATGCTGAGGCGATGATGTCATCAATCACATTACTGTGCACCCCTGTTATAAGGGAATCACAATCATTTGACCAGGACTGTGTCCCCTTTAATATCACATGCTGCTTTAACCGGGCAGCAGTGAGTAGGGAACCTGCATTCATTATGGATCATTCTGATTTGAACTGAATGCAATCTCGATAGGGCTGCAGTGTGAAGGTAGTTTCTGCCTCAGAATAGCAGATTTCCTTTGTTAAAGTTTTGTCAGAGAGCTAATATGTAGGTTAAAATGCTGTAAAGAGAGAAATTCTACTGCTGAATGTTTGAAGCACATCATGGAACCAATGAAAGGCATCTATTATTATTTACCGAAAGATGTATTCTCTAAGAAGAGATTCATAAACATAAGCTTGATGTCCAAAGCTGTTCTAGCTCACAAAAAGATTAGAAGGCTGTTCAAGACTGTGCAGGTCTTTTAAGGAAAAGATGAAGAAAAGAGCCTACTATTGCTGATGAATGAAAATGGGAAGGATGCCAACTCTTTAATACCATGGTTTTCATTTGAATTGTATTTACCAGTGCAGAATGGGTGATTTACTAAGTACTCAAATTCAGCTTCTGATAGCTAAGGAAGGCGAGTGGTACAAAATCAGATATTTGGCCGTTATGTGTGTTTTGATGGTGGCGTTAAGAGTCTATGATGTGACAGATGTTTCACTGCACTATTGTGAAATGAGTAGATTATGAGACGTAATTAGATGTACATAGGAATCAATGCTGTTATCATTGGAGCCCCCGGGCTATGCAGTAGATGACAATCGAGGCAGCAGGTGGTCGAATGACTTGGAGACAGGAAGACACACCACAGGAGACTGAGTGGCAGGTTTCAGAGTTCTGGGGGGTGGGAAGGGGGGGTGGCGGTGGTGGTAAGTGAAAGATCTAAGCTGCAACATCCATTTGTACTCCTTGCTGATTTATAAATAATACAAATATACAGCATTTCATAAAACATGCTACTCCTTGTCTGTTCATTTTCTATCCAGCCTTCTGTTCACCAATTTTAGGTATCAGTACAGGTTATTGCAATGGAGTTTAGATGTAAGTTTAACTATTATTTCCAAGGTCCCTACTCTATACTGTGGTAGTATATTTATACTGCTTTTTCAGCTTTGGCTCAGTGGCAGCACTCTTGGCTCTGAGTGGGTTCTGATTGGTTGTGGGTTTAAGACCCACTCCAGAGACTTGAAGGACGAGACATTAAAAACCAAAGCCCCTCTGTCCTCGAAGATGGATGTAAAATATCCCATGACAATATTTTGAAAAAGAGCTGGGGTGTTCTCGCTGGTGTCCTGGTCAATATTCATCCCTCAACCAACATCATTAAAACAGATTATCTGGTCATTATCTCATTGTTTGCAGGGCCTTGCCTTGTGCAAATTGGCTGCTGTAATTCCTATGTTACAAGTGTAACTGCATTTCAAAAGTACTTCATTGGCTGTAAATTGCTTTGGGATGTCCAGAGGTAGTGAAAGGCACTATTTAAATGTAAGTTCTTTCATTCTATTCCAAACCCTGATTTTCTTACTTTACTGGATTTGTTCTCAGCTTCTTCCAGCAAAAAGGTTATTGTTTTTTGCTTTCTTGTCAGAGCTGTTCTCCACCTGGTTGGCAGGAGCCATAATTTAAGTGGGCTAAGCCAATTCTCCTCATTGTTTTCCTGTCTCTCCTTTTATACTGGATTGTGTTTCCAGTGCCTGGATTTTGGATTAGCACAAAGAACAGGCTCAACCACCATACCCAGTGTTCCACCCCTTTTGTTCAACCAATTTTTGTCAATTAAGAGGTAATTAGTGCTCTCTTCATAAAGGAGTACCACTAATAAACAGTAACAAAAAAAAACCTTAAACGAAACTAAACAAATCAAATTTAAATGACATTCCTGGATGTGATGATGCACTGAACTCCAGCCCCTCCAGTGCTCACCGGTCGCAGAAGGCCTCAAGCAGGTGCTCCCTCTCCAGGGCCACCCAGGCGCAGACATAACCATGGAAGAGAGGCAGGCAGTCAGGCCAAACAACCCCTTCGATCGCCCACTGCCTGGACCTGCTGATGGTCACTTTGACCAGGCCCAGGAGCAGTCCCACCAGGAGGTCCTCTGATCTACCTGTCCCCGCTCCACCCCACCCGCCCCCACGCCCCCCCCCCCCACCACCACACCGTGTGGGGTGAATCAGGAACATGAAACGGAAGTGCAGCCAGCAATTGAGGAGCAGCCCCTTCAGATAACTCTACAAATACGTGAAACACTGACTCCTCCAGGCTGCAGAAATTTCAGGTGGCCTGGAAGTCCGTGAATTAAAGGTCTGCTACCCGACCTGAACCTGACGGGACCCGATGAAGTATTGGGCTTGGGTCGGGTTGCACTTCTGAGTCCAGCATTTGGGCTCGAGTTGGGCCAGTTCAGACACGCTCTATCATAGGTAAGTGGCTCCAATGTTAATTTAATTTTTGGACTAGAAAGGTGGTTTCGTTACAGTTATTTTAAGCTTGTGCAGATCAGCAACAAAGTGAAAAATGGAAGGTAGGTTAACTGATGGTTGGATCGGGTCGGGCGCTGGAATAATGGAAGGGCGCGGGCTGGGTCGGGCTCGGGTCAGATGTGGTTCTGTTGGGCTCGGGTCGGGTTTTTTTTTTTGCAGACCCAAGCAGGTCTTTACCGTGAATCAACTTAACAATCTGCTGCATGGGATTTCCCCATACAACACCCTCCACACCAAATCTCCAATGGACAAGGGGAGGACTCCAATGTAGAGAGCTCTTCACTGGGGTTCTGCACCTCCTCAGGATGGAATTCACAGTGTTCTAACATTCTGATAATGTCGTGTGGTTACTCAGGGATAACATCTGTCCAGGACCTGACTTGGATGACGTGCTAGAGAGCAATCACCACTTGCGAAACTGCATCGCAGTGTAGGTCATCAGGTTCAAGAGAGGAAAAGGGAACATTGAAATACCAATATCTAATTGCCTTGTGTGCTCACGTGCCAGACTGCATGCTTTAAAAATAGGCTGTTAACAAGAATTTCCAGAGTGTAAGATTGCATCGTTGAAATTGCTTGAAAAGACTTTTACTAGAGAAAAATTGCAATGCGTTCAGACAATATTTGCCATTTTTGGTGGCCACCATCGTGTCTTCATTTTGCAGGAAATCGGGCTTGCTCTTGTGAAGATCTGAGTGCCTGATTTGTTTGCAGATTCAAAGCAATTCCCAGGGCCTGGTTAGGACATTTCTACCCTTCCAGTGCAGTTGGTATGGGTGTGTGCTATGGACTTGTGAAGGGAATTGGCAGGTGAAGTAAAGGTGGCCTGGTGCCACTGTTCAAATGCCCCCCAAAACACTTTTTTTTTTTTTTACCTTTTTCAGACATAGCAGATTCTCATACGGACCCAAAAATTAGGAACAAATAGGTTTGCAAAGCAATGTTGTGTGACTCGGTTAAACTGAATTTGGCATTGTTTTGGATGCTGAAGTTGATAGGAATTAGTGCACAAATGAAGTTGCAATTGCACCAGATTTACTTTGAGAGATCTATGCCTCTTGCATTGCTAGTTTGTCACTTGTGTGGACATGTTTTTCCTGTTTGCTGCACCACTAAACACTTGTTTAATGATAGCAAAGATGACTGTGGATAGATCGAGTTTGTCTCATTTTTAATGGTTTTAAATAAGGGATATATATTTTAAAAGTCTGAGTAATAAGATCTCCAAAACGTTATTTATACATAGTATTTAAAGTACAGAAACAGCCCATTTGGCCCAACAAGTCTATACCAATGTTTATGAGCCTCCTCCCACCTTGCTTTATCTCAGCCGATCAACATGTCATTTATTTATTATAAAAATCATAATGGACCTATCCTTCACTATCTGAGGTAGTGTTCATCTCACAGATACACAGCATCCAAGACCTGATGTCCTGGTTTCTTGACCAATTATTTACTTGAAAGTAAAAAAATAAAACAGATGGTGCTGGGTCTTGAAGATACATGTGAAGACCACTTTGAGTCAGCTCAGACCTCTTCACCTCATCATCCTGACTGTCAGCAGCAAATAGAATCCCAACCACTTCAATAAAACAAGCATCAAACTGACAATTATTTGCTGCATCCCTGGTTTCTTCAAATCAGGCATTTCTACAGGTCTGTCACTATTTCAGATGCTGGTCACTGTTACTGCTGTTTTCTGGTAAGATTGCTTCAACTTTTTTGGTTTGGGGTGGTGGATTCATGGGGGTAAAGAAATATAGGGCTGAATTTTCAGGGGCCACCCCGAAGTTGGGAATGGAGGGGGTGGGGAGTCCTGAAAATACTGGCGCAAGGTGCATGTCAATTTCAAGGCGCTGATACCAACACTGGCAATAATCACCAGGGTGGGGGGAGGGTGCTCATTCTGTGCCCGGGCTTTGAATGGGGATGGAACCCCTTGGCACTGCAGGGGCAGAAGAGCAGGAGGCAAAGTTGCCAAAGACAATTGAGCAGCCAACTGCCCAGAAGGAAGGCTCCAGCTGGCAATGGGGCCACGAGTGTTAGATTTTGGGACCCAGGCATCAGGAGGACATGGGAGATGAAAGAAGAGCAAAAAGGCAACAAACCCTCAAACCCTCAACACAGGATCGACTGCCGAAGACAAAGCTACCTGGAGATGATGAGAACCAGTGCTGCAAGAGGTTGTGACTCTCCAAGCATATGATCACAGACATCTGTGCCCTCGTTGCCAATGACCTCACAGCACTGATTGCCATGATCTGCCAGTGGCCATCAAATTTACAGTGGCCTTGAACTTCTTCACTTCTGGCTCCTTCCAAGGATCAGCTGTGACCTCAGTGGCATCTTACAAACAGCTGCACACCACTGTATCTTGCTGGTCACTGATCCCTCATTGCCAGAGCTGACCAGCACATTCATTCCATGATAGATGAGGCCTTGCAGGGACATAGGGCTTAGGATTCAGCCTCCATTACTGGATTTCCCCCAGGTGCAGGGTACCATTGATTGCACCCATGTGGCCATCAAGACACCCAGTGAGCAGCCAGTGCAATCCATCAACAGGAAGGCCTTCTACTTCCTCAATGCACATTTGGTCTGTGACCACAAGAGCTTCCTCCACATGTGCGCTCGCTTTCCTGGCAACTGCCATGACACCTTCATCCTCCGTAGTCCAGGCTTCATCAGAGCTTCACTCCAACTCCCAAAGTGTGTTAATGAGATGGCTTTAATGAGATGGCTACTGACCCCTCTATTTGAGTCTTGAAAAGAGGTACAGAGGTGATATAACCAATGCCACCTGTTCAGCAGGAAAACCATTGAGCAGGCCATCGGACTTCTGAAGATGCGTTTCTGGTGCCTGGACCAGTTGGGTGGTGCCCTCCAATATTCTCCTGCAAGCGGCTTGCTTATGGTGGTGGTCTGCTGTACTCTCCATTACATGGCCCTCCAGGGATGTGTGCACCTTGAGGATGGTGAGAAGGAGTCAGCTCATCGGAGGAGGAGCAGGAGATGGAGGGAGGTGATGCTGAACAGAGAGGTGCCTCTACTGCCCTATGAGGTGGCATCCTTCTGCCACCTTCTGGGAAGAGGACTTCCTTCCTCTCC
This sequence comes from Heterodontus francisci, assembly GCF_036365525.1. Classification (NCBI taxonomy): domain Eukaryota; kingdom Metazoa; phylum Chordata; class Chondrichthyes; order Heterodontiformes; family Heterodontidae; genus Heterodontus; species Heterodontus francisci. The sequence continues at coordinate 133,578,569 of NC_090376.1, read as the reverse complement.
CTCATGGCCTCCAGATTAGATCCAGATTGGTCTCAATGAAACGAGGGTCTGCCCTTGTCTCCATACCAATTAAGGGCTCACCCCGTGAAAATCTTAACTTTCTCACCGGAAACAGGTTTCTGACCCAAAAACAAACCCAGCTCCTGTTTCCCGCCTCTGCGGTGAAAATTCAGCCCATAGTCCCTATGCATGAAAATGATGCCGCTACTATCAGATACAGGATGCAGAGACACCACAGAAAAATCCACACATCATGAGAAGAGTAAGTAAAGGGGCAGAGATCAAATTATTGATTAATCAATACTAACCTTGCTAACGCTTGATCAGTTACAAAAAGAAAAGAAACTCCAAAATCATTTGACCCATTCATATTACCAGTCAGAACTCTCAGCCTGTGTTTTTTTTTATTCCTGACATGAACTTTGCTGGAATACAGTCTGATCACAGACAAATGTCTAAACTATACAATGTCCATGGAAAAGAAAATGAGAATGTCTGAGACAGAAAGCGGGATGAAGCAAGAAGCGTTAGATGGCATGTAAATAGCTGAGGAACACAAGCGTTTTTTATTTTCAGCACTGACCCCTCATTAATTCAACAGTAACATTTCTTTGCTGCTCTGTGTTTCTCACTTATCCCTGTGCCGTTCCTGCCGGCTCTCTCAGGGTACTCAGCTCCTGGTGATGTTTCGTATCACAGATTCCATCTGCCTCCTTATACCTTCCCTCTAGCACAATATTTTGTTCTGCTCTAGTGTGTGCCTTCTAATCAACTCGCTTGTGATCTTCCCAACAATTAACATATGCTTATTAATGTCAATTGTTTAAAGGTTTACCGGTGCCATGGTTTATGAACTGTAACTGAATCAAGAAACAAGATGGCAGGTTAGTGAGGCCCCCTGCTTCTCCTCTAAATCTTTCAGTAGCATCAAAAGCATTGGGCATAATTTTTTCAAATGATCTCTCTCTCCCAAGCAGTGTTGTACTTGTGCAGATTTTGTCGACAAAGATTTACATGCTGCACATTAAGGCAGTATTGGAGGAAGGCGCAGTGAAATTTCATTTTGATATATAGCGTACATTTATTATTTTACAGGCATGAGTTGTAATTCCACTGCCCTCAGGATCAATAATTTGAATGTGTTAAAAGAAATAAAAGAGATATTTCAGGAGTGAAATAATACAAAACCTAGCACAGGGCGCATTGTTCTGGAATTAATTTTAAGAGCTTTTTGTGGTTCTACAAGATGCTGAATGCACAAAACCATCTCAGTAGGCAGCTCGGTCTGGTCTTTAACTTGAACCAGTCGTTATTCATACTTGTCATATTTCAGTGTTTTTTGATCATCTATGCTCACTGTTTCCAGTCACATGCTTCTAGAAATGTTTATCTTATTTTTCCACACTTTCTAGGTCACCTACTTTTCCTCCTTACATTGCATTTCTGCTTATGCCAATGTGGTGCCAGGTTTGGGTGGGGTGGGAGAGTTAGGATGTGGAAAATATGTTCCTTCTCCTGGACCAACCAAGCATTAATTTGGCTCAGTTGATAGAGCTCGCATTTCTGAGTCAGAAAGTTGGAGGTTCTAAGCCCCAATCCAGGATTTTGCATAATTTAAACTGATACTTTTGACCGATAATAAAGGGAGTGCTGTCTTTTGGGTAAGATGTTCAACACAGTCCCTGAATGTCAGTGGACAATATCTGAAGTCAACATTTGAAATAGAACAGAGAGTTGTCCTGAATAACATTTCTTTCCCAACAACCGTAACCAAACTTGACCTTTTGGTCATTGACCTGAAATGTTAACTTAGTCCCTGTCTCCACAGATGCTGCCTGACCTGCTGAGTATGTCCAGCATTTTCTGTTTTTTTTAATTTCAGATCTCCATCACTCACAATACTTTGCCATTGCCTATTCATTTGCTGTTTGTGTGACCTTGTGTAATTGTCTGCTATGTTTGCCCACAGCATAAGCCCGACTACAGTTCAAGTGTAATTAATGCAAACATACCAAGACCTTGTGAGGACATGGACAGTGTTATATAAATACAAGCTTGTACTTTCTTTTAGCCTTTCAAAATTACTTTCGGATCTGTTCAGAGCATGGCTGATTCTACCAATTTGTTGGTCCCATATCACTGAGGACTCCATTGCAGCATAGGTCAGAAATTATGAAACTTCGTCCAATGAGAGCAAGTGATCTTGTTTACCAGTCAGTCCTGGAATGTGAAATCACACCTCTATGGAATGGGAGTTCATGCCATAAGAACTATAAGTACTGGGCCACTGCATTCTTTAATGATGGGGATAAGAACTCAAACCAGGTGCTGCAATCTTCTAAAACATTTGCAATACTTTTCACGTACAGAGCTATGATCCCTGAAAAACACCTCAGAGTTTTTAGGAAATCACATCTACTAAAATAACAATGCATAGTCAATGGAATTCTGTGCTCCATCCAATTCAGAAGTTCAGATTGGCTTAGATCAATCCACCTGCTCTTTCCAAGTTGCGTTGAAATCGGATTGCTTTGCCTTGGTTTGTTGAAACTGTTCTCCGTCCCATTTGGGTGAGCTCCAGCTGGTTTGATTAATTTACCTATCTACATCATTACAGCCTCTGAATTGAAGAAAGCTTGGCATTTTGCTCTATTCCTGGTGATTCCCAGGTTATAATTCCTATAGGGTGACTGTGCCACCAACATGCTAAATTTGAAATGTCTTTGCCCTTCATCGAATTTAATAAGGAAATAAATTAATCTATGTTTTTGTTCCTGGGCATTTGCCAATTCAGCTTTTAAGTTAGTCAATATGAAATCTATAAGAGCTGCTCAAGGAGACTCACCAGATTTTTTCCCCCTTCTTGCATGTAAGTGGCCTTCACTTCTCACCTCTCCTTGACTGCCTGATTATTCTGTTTTTCTTAAATATATTAATGACTGCTAGACAGCCAACAAGAGTAGTATATGAAGAAAAAAAAAATCATATTACATAGTTACTTTCATGACCTTATGACATTCCAAAGTGCTTCACAACACGTGAAGTACAAATTAAATGAATGGTCATGATGGGCAGTATGTTTCTGCACAGCAAAGTCCTACGGACAGCAATGAGATTAATGACCAGGTAATTTTTAGTTTAGAAAAGTTTATTGAGGGATAAATGTTAGCCAGGACACAAGGAAGACTCCCTTGTTCTTCTTCAAAATGTATCATGGGATCTTTTCCATCTACCTGAGAGGACAGATTGAGCCTTGGTTCAATATGTCATCTGGAAGATGGCACCACTGACACTGAGGCACTCCTTCAGTACTGCACTGAAACGTCAGCCTAGATTATGTGCTCACGACCTTCAGATCAGAGGTGAGTGTGCTATCATTGAGCCAAGGCTGGCACTAAGCAGCATGGAACAGGGACAGAGAACAAGTTAAAATGAGAGATGACAACAAAGCACTATACAGTTTATACTATTCTCACCTTTACCTCCATCAGATTAAATTGCTAGTTGCATAATGATCCACATGAAGCAAATTTACCAGGCTGAGCCGGTTATATTGATTATACTCACTGGAAAGCTCAGAACCGCATTGAACGTGGGAGCATCACCAACACCAGCAGTCCACATAGCATGCACACAAGGAAATATGTTGCAGAAAATATGGCACTGAAATTCATATCTGTGTAACACTTCATAGAAATATATAGAAGGTACAACAGAGAAACAGGCCATTCAGCCTGACCAGTCCATGTTGGTGTTCAGCCTTTATGAAAGCAAATCACATTTCCGAAGAAGGGTCACTGACCCGAAACGTTAACTCTGCTTCTCTTTCCACAGATGCTGCCAGACCTGCTGAGTGATTCCAGCATTTCTTGTTTTTGTTTCACATTTATCCACCTTCTTTCAATATCCCTTTATTCCCTTTTCCTTCATCTATCTATCCAATCTAATCTTGAATGTTGACTTAGTTTCTGTCTCAACTACTACAACATGGAAGTGAATTCCACAACCCCATAATATTTTGAGTAAAGAAGCTACTCTCGATCTCTGCTCTAAATTTCTGACATTTAATCTTCACAGATACATCTACTAACAGTGTCCCTTGATTATTATAAATGTTACTGCATAATTTGTACTTTGAAACTGGTTAGGAAGATTTCCTAATATGCAGTAAAAGCACTTTCCAAACATTGGATATGAGTCTCTCTCAATGTATCCATATTTCATGCTTTTAGCATTTTGGAGCCACTATGAGGCTACACAACTATGAAGCCACCACTTTATAAGGTCCTGCTCCAATCGATACAAGTAAATGTGGAAACATGGATATATAGTATAAAAGTCAGTTGTAATGGAAGCATGAGATGTGTGCATTTTGAATGTATTAGCACATTCCCCTTACGACCATTACATTTTTTACATGCAATGAAATGAGGCATGTTGGTGCTGACTGCTGGGGCCGGATTTTGAAAGCCTGCTGGCGGCAGAAGCAGGAGCGAGAGCAATTTGAATATCAGCTTCTCGGAGGTCGGCACTGGGTCCTGCTGCCTCCAGAACACGAAGCCATTTTTAAAGGGATGGCAGCAACAAGGGAATGGGTTGGGCACACTTTTTCATTTAAGTGCCTGTTGAGCTCAACAACAAGCACCAGTGCTGTAGGAGGCTGCGCCTATCCAGGCAGATGGTCTCAGACCTGTGTGCTCTGATCCACAATGATCTGAGGCCTCACGGCCCCCATGACAGTTCCCTACCTGCAGCTGCCAAGGTCTCAGTCGCCCTAAACTTCTACGCAACTGGGCCATTCCTAGGTCCTAGGTGGCAGATTGCAATCGGCAGCTCATCAGGCAGGTTATGGATGCCATTTCCAGGAGGGCAGGGGATTATATCCACTTTGATGCAGATGGGCCAGCGCAGACACAGAGGGCATTTGGGATCAACCTCGATCACTGGATTCCCCCAGGCGCAGGGCATCATCGCTTGTACCCATGTGGCCATCAAGGCACACGGCGACCAGGCAGTGAGATCCATTAACAGGGAAGGTTTCCACTGCATCAACATCCAACCTGTCTGCGACCACAACAAGAGCTTCCTCCATGTGTGTGCTTGCTTTCCTGGCACCGGTGATGACTTCTTCATCCTCCACCAGTCCAGACTGCCTCAGTCCTTCACTCCATCCATCAAAGCGCATGGATGGATCCAAAGGGACAAGGGAAATCCCTTGAAGAGATGGCTACCAACCCCTCTACGGGAAGCACAGAGAGAGGCATAGAGGCAAAACATATAATGCCATCTGCTCAGCAGGCCAACCATTGGGTAGGCCATCGGGCTTCTGGAGATGTGATTCCTGTGCCTGGATCGGTCGGGTGTCACCCTCCAATACCCTCCTGCAAGGGTTTCAGTCATTGTGATGGTCTGCTGTGCTCTCCATAACATGGCCCTCCAGAGAAGTGTGGACCTTGAGGACAGTGAGGCTCTGGAAGGAGACAGAGCATTGGGGGAGGTGTAGGAGGTAAGAGAGGAGGAGCACTAGGGGGCAGAGGGGGATAACACTGAACAGAGAGGTGCCTTGCTGCACAATTAGGTGGCCTCCTCTTGCCACCCTTTGGGAAGAGGACCTCCCTCCTTTTCCTCATGGCCTCCAGTATTAGATCGAGGTGGGCATTGATGAAGCGAGGGTCTGCCCTACCCCTAGTGCCAGCCCTCCAGCTCCCCTGTGACATCTCGCTTCCCTGTGGTGCTGTGGAAGACAGATCTCTCCCTCAGGACAACCAGCAGCCTCAGTGATGGCTGCCATAGAAGTCTACATGAGCCCCACACTTGATCTGATCCACTGCCATTTTCAATCCACTGGCTCTAAGTGCACAGGAAACCTGTCTCCATACCAATTAACGGCTTACCCATTTGAAAATTGCAATCTGAATTAGTTTCCCACAGGAGGCAGATTTCAGACTCAAAACTAGACCCAGTTTCTGTTTCCCACCTCTATAATGAAAATCCAGCACCTGGACTTTAGTCCCAATCAGGCTTAGATACCAGGAGTCAGAATTATTACTGGTATGGTGGAGACATAAGTATGTCATAAGTAACACATTTATACACTCACGTATGAGATACCTATTGTGATGCCAAGAATCTTCTGGCTGATTGAGCTCTTCAAGTTGAGTAACAAATATGCACAGATTTGTTCTGCATTAATAAGTTCATCAAAATGCACTTACTATGTAGATATGATGCAACACTGATTTCAATATGCTCATCCTTGATGCTAATCTGGTTAACTTGTTTGCGGAGTTTGCCATCTAAAACCAATGGTTTATCTTATACCATATCATTCTGTTCTAGATCCTATTATTTTGTGCTAAACTGTATCATCCTATACCAGATCCTATAATCTTGTGTTAAACCATATCATCCTGTACTAGATCTTATTATCTTGCAGCCTGACTTACATGAATTAACCCTTAAACTATGAAATGACTCTAACTCCTACATTCTGGATAGATTATTTGCATTTTGGAAACTTGAGGGTTAATTTCTTGGGAACTCGATTCTCAGCATGAAGTATTACTCAACAGGTGGCAAGTCAGAGAACTGGGCTTGTTCATTCCCACCAACCCCCACCCCGCCCCCCGCTGCCCCTCCGTATTCTACCCCTGCCAAAGGAGACTCTGTATTGGCAGCAGTGCCTACAAAAACAATACACTTGGTGTTAGAATCTACTATTCCCAAAGCAATGCAATGCAGTTAGATGTGGACTAAAGCTTCCACTGCTTTATCCCAACAATGCGCCTCACCTTCAGTATGATGTCTTTCAATTTTCCACACAGCTAACTTAGTGGCAGTTAATGTTGTTGTATTATCAACAGTTTTGTGTTGTAAGGGCATGCCTAATAATTGGATAAATCATAGAATCATACCATGGTTACAGCACAGAAGGAGGCCCTTCAGCCCATAATGTCTGTGCTGGCTCTCTGCAAGAGCAACTCAGCTAGTCCCACTCTCCCACCTTTTTCCTGTAGCCCTGCAAATTTTTCCTCTTCAGATAATTATCCAGCTTTCTTTTGAAGGCCTCGATTGAATCTGCTTCCAGCACACTCTCGGGTAGTGCATTCCAGATCCTGACCACTCGCTGCATAAAAAGGTTGTTCCTCATATCGTTGTTGCTTATTTTGCCAGTCACCTTAAAGCAATGTCTTCTGGTACTGGATCCCTAAGGCCAATGGGAACAGTTTCTCCCTATCTACTCTATCTAGACCCCTCATGATTTTGAACACCTCTATCAAACTCGTCTTAATCTTCTCCAAGAGTAACAGCCCCAGCTTCGCCAACCTATTCACATAACTGACGTTCCTCATCCCTGGAACCATTCTTGTGAATCTTTTTTGCACCCTTTATAATGCTTTCACACCCCTCCTGAATTGAGGTCCCCAGAACTGGACACAAGACTCCAGTTGAGGCCAAACCACTATTTTCTACAAGTTTATCATAACTTCCTTGTTTTTATACATTGTTTTCAGGCTAGTTTCTTAGAACAGCACATTTTGGACCTAACCAGAGAGTAGGCTATACTCTACCTGGTATTGTGCAATGAGATAGGAGTAATTAATGACCTCATAGTGGAGGCACCCCTAGGTAGCAGCGATCATAATTTGATTGAATTTTACATTCAGTTTGAGGGAGAGTAGAATGGGTCCAAGACTAGTATTTTAAACTTAAACAAGGGCAATTATGAGGGCATGAAAGCAGAGCTAGCTAAAGTGAACTGAAAAATTAGGTTAAGGGATAGGTCAATAGAGATGCAGTGGCAGATATATAAGGAGGTATTTCAAAATACACAGAACAGATACATTCCAACAAGAAAGAAACATTCCAAGGGAGGACCCACCATCCACAGTTAATTAAAAAAGTTAAAGATAGTATCAAACTTAAAGAAAAGGTATATAATTGTGGAAAGATAGGTGGTAAGTCAGAAGATTGGACAGAATATAAAAAACAGCAAAGAATGACTAAAAGATTGAGAAGGGGAAAAATTAGAGTACGTGAGAAATCTAGCCAGAAATATAAAAACAGATAATAAGAGTTTCTATAGATATTTAAAAAAGAAAAGAGTTAACAAAGTGAGCATTGGTCTTATAGTAAGTGAATCTGGGGAATTAATAAGGGAAAATAAGGAAATGGCAGATGAATTGAACAGGTATTTTGCTTCGGTCTTCACTATAGAGGATACAAGTAACATCCCAGAAATAACTGTAAATCAGGAAATGGAAGGGAGGGGGGAGCTCAAGAAAATTACAATCACCAGGGAAGTTGTACTGAGAAAATTGTTGGAGCTGCGGGCTGACAAGTCACCGGGTCCTAATGGATTTCATCCTAGGGTCCTAAAAGAAGTGGCTGGTGGGATAGTTGATGCGTTGGTTTTAGTTTTCCAAAATTCCCTAGATTCGAAGAAGGTTCCAATGGATTGGAAAATAGCCAATATAACTCCTTTATTCAAAAAGGGAGGGAGACAGAAAGCAGGAAACTACAGGCCAGTTAGCTTAACATCTATCTTGGGAAAATGTTAGAAGCAATTATTAAAGATGTTATAGCAGGGCACTTAGAAAAATTCAAGCTAATCAGGCAGAGTCAATATGGCTTTGTGAAAGGGAAATCATGTTTACCCAATTTATTGGAGTTCTTTGAAGAAGTAACATGTGCTGTGGATAAAGGGGAATCGGTGGATTACTATACTTAAATTTCCAAAAGGTATTTGATAAGGTCCACATCAAAAGTTATTGTGGAAAATGAAAGCTCATGGTGTAGGGCATAACATTTTGGCATTGATAAAAGATTGGCTAGCTAACAGGAAAGAGAGTAGGCATAAATGGGTCATTTTATGGTTGGCAAGATGCAACAAGTGATGTGCCGCAGGGATCAGTGCTGGGGCTTCAACTTTTTATAATTGATATAAATAATTGGATGAAGGACCGAAGGTATGGTTGCTAAATTTGCTGATGACACAAAGATAGGTAGGAAAGTAAGTTGTAAGAGGACAAAAGGAGGCTACAAAGCGATATAGATAGGTTAAGTGAGTGGACAAAGATCTGTCAAATGGAGTATAATGTGCGAAAATGAGGAATTGTCCATTTTGGCAGGAAGAATAAAAAAGAAGCATATTATCTAAATGGTGAGAGATTGTAGAGCTCTGAGATGTGGAGGGGTCTGGGTATCCTAGTGCATGAATCGCAAAAGGTTAGGATGCAGGGTTCAGCAAGTAATTAGGAAAGTTAATAGAATGTTATCATTTATTGTGAGGGGAATTGAATACAAAAGTAGGGAGATTATGCTTCAGTTATACAGGGCATTGGTGAGACCACATCTGGAGTACTGTGTATAGCATTGGTCTCCTTATTTAACGAAGGATGCAAATGTAGTTCAGAGAAGATTTACTAGAGTAATACCTGGAATGGACAGGCTATCTTATGAGGAAAGGTTGGACAGGCTAGGCTTGTATCCGCTGAAGTTCAGAAGAGTAAGAGGTAATTTGATTGAAACATATAAGATCCTGAGAGGTCTTGGCAGGGTGGATGTGGAAAGGATGTTTCCCCTTTTGGGAGAATCTAGAACTAGGGCTCACAATTTAAAAATAAGGGGTTGCCTATTTAAGATAGAGATGAGAATGTTTTTTCTCTCAGAGGGTCATGAGACTTTGGAGCTCTCTTCCTCAAAAGGTGGTGGAAGCAGAGTCTTTGAATACTTTTAAGGCAGAGGTAGATAGATTCTTGATAAGCAAGGGTGTGAAAGGTTATTGGGGGTAGGCGGGAATGTGGAGTTGAGGTTACAATCACATCAGCCATGATCTTATTGAATGGCGGAGCAGGCTTGAGGGGCCGAGTGGCCTACTCCTGCTCCTAATTCATATGTTCGTATGTCTAGTATGCCCCTATTTATAAAGCCCAGGATCCAAGTATGCTTTATCAACTGCTTTCTCAATCAGCCCTGCAACCTTCAATGATTTGTGCACATATGCCCTAGATCCTTCTGCTCCTGTACCACTTTTAGAATTGTACCCTCTAATTTATATTGCCTCTCCTTGTTCTTCTTACCAAAACGAAAAATTGCTCAAAAGCATTTTATATTGTGGAAAGGTCAATGTTCCATCATTGCATTGTCCCTCCTTAAAATACAGTTTAAAAGGATTAATGCTTTTTTTGCTGAAAATATGTTTGTGATAATTCTGAAAAGAGTCACCAGTAAGCATGGAGGCAAATGACACCAATTCTTGGCAACATAATAGTAAGATGAATAAAACATTTCACAGAGAGATAAGTATGAACATGTCAATAATATAATTAAAATGTAATCAAACTCAGGTAAGTGTCATGTTTGCAGTGATTTGTCATATTGAAAAATGAGCCTTGTAAAATAAATTAAATGAAATGCATTAGCTGGCAATGTTCACACCCATTTGAGTGTTACATATTGGCAACTTGACATGCTTTAGTGAGGGAAATCAGGTTTGGTTGGTGAATTTTTAAACACAAGTAATATGGTCATGCTGCCGTTTTAAAATCAACAAATTGTTTTTTAATGTAAGCACAGATAGAAAACAACACAATGACAGACATAGAAACTCACAGAAGCATAGAGACACAGAGGCCAGGAGGGTTATTTTCAGCTACTGGCCACCTATTTCTTGCCTTAAATTGAGGATGGATGCTCCTCAGCTACGTCAATGATGCCTAAGGCCCATCTAATGCAATCTTCTTGGCTGACACATGCAGGAAGCTGCTTAAATTTGTAAATTAGGGTGTAACACCAGTTATAGGACTCAGATTCCAATTTCACGCAATGAACAGCCTAAACAATTGTTATCAAAAGGACTTCCAGATGCCACTCACAAAAAAGGGGGCCAGGAAATGTTCAGCTTTTTTGTAGTAGGCTCAGGAAGAATACTCCAGCTTTTTCTGGGCCTGCAAAAGAACCTCTGTCCCACTGCTGGCTATTTTAGGCCCCCCTGGTATCGCCTCCTTCCAAGGCCTCACATGCTGACTGTTTCAACATGGGAGCTGACTGATTTCCCACACTCCCAGAACTGGAAAACTGAGGCTCAGGCCTCATTCTGGCACAAATGGGAGAAAGCAGCAGCCAATGAAGTACTGGGTGCTATATAAATATTGCCACTCATGAGAGCCAGAGATTCTGAGATCCAACTGCACCAATTGGCTTTGAATATGCTACCATTGATTGAGCGTGGAACTGGGTTGGATTATGACTGCAGATATACCAGTCCATTCATGAAAATCTCTCTCTTTATGTTTATTCCTGTTAAGGTCACAGTTTCAGTATTTGTGGCTGTTTTGATGACCTTCTACTTCTTACCCAATAGTTTAACTAAATACAGTATTACCTCCATGATTAGGCTCCATCTACTGGATACATATGCAATTACACAACATTCCAGTATGATTTCAATGTACAGTATAATCCTTCTAATTTGCAGATACTAAAATGTTTTTCAGTGTCAACTAAATTAACTTTGATTAGTTTCATTCAGGACCACTATAACTAGACTAGTTCCGCTGGTACATCCTCAATATCCCCATACACTGAAATTAAAGATGGCAATGGCTGTCAGCATAATTGAAAAGAAAGACTACATTTATATAGCTCCTTTCACTAGCAGACGTCACTTTGAAGTACTTTTGAAGTGTAGTCACTGTTGTAATGTAGGAATCACAGCAGCCAATCTGAGTGCAGCAAACTCCCACGAACAGCAATGTGACAATGACCAGATAATCTGTTTTTGTCATGTTGATTGAGGGGTGCATATTGGCTAAGACACTGGGGAGAACTCCTCTGCTCTTCTTCAAAATCATGCCACAGGATCTTTTACACCTACCCGTGAGGGCAGATACTCAACATCTCCTCTGAAAGACAGGACTATACTAGAGTGTTAACGTAGATTTTTATGTTCAAGCCCTTGATTGGGACTTGAACCTATAACTTTCTGACTTAGAGGTAAGATTGCTACCAACTGAGCCACAACTGACACTATTGAGGTTAAAAAAAAAACAAAGCACACGTATTAACAATACTTCATCTATGGTAGCAAAGAGAAGCTAAAAGAATGAACGTATTCTGATCTTTTTACCTGCACCTGCCACTATAAATGTAGAGATTTTAAGAATATCATGTCAAATGAAAACCTATTTTTTGATAGATTTGGAAAAGTTGTCAGTGTTTCACTTTAGCTTTTGATGGAATAAATGGCAGAGATGGTGGCCAAAACACTGTGGCCAATATCAGCAGAATGGCCTTCCTTCCGCTTATGCACTGACCACAATCACGCCACTTTTTACACTACTGTCAGCAGGAAGACAACTCATTTTGATTGTGGCTTGGCAAGAATGGGAGTACTTGAGGTAGTTGAGCGGAGAGTACTCGGCTGTATTATCTTCAAGTGCTGTCTTCTTCCTACCATGAAAACCATCCAACAACAGAAACAGAATGGCTTTAGGCAGCAGAAGAAATTCAGAATCTTCAGAGATACCTTTTAACAGCAACTGGCTGTAATGCCAGGTTTAAACTAATTTTTGTTCCAGTTTGAACTCCTTAGCTGGAATCGCTTTACCTGAATTCAAGGTCCAAATCTAATCATGTGCACCTATTCTGTTACACCAATAACTAATCAATTGTTGTGATGAAGGAAGTGATTTTAAATCTATTAATGATCTGGGTTAGTTTGAAGACTGGTTTCCACTGGCATTTTCGCACACAGTCCAGGTCAATTCATAGATATTGGATCATGTTATTAACATTTTTGTGGGTCTCTGAGCTCCCATCCTAATAGCAACAATTAGACTAATAATTAAAATTATTCATTATCATTTTATGGCCAGCGTTTTTTTTTAAAGATATTTAATTATTTACGTGCCCCAGGTCATGCATCTTTCTCTGAGCAGAGGTAACTTGTTCTTAGACTTCCAACAGTAACCTTACATGTCAACACTCCATAGTTCCCACTACTCAAGTATTATCCTGGACTATGAGGAAAATCTCAACTTCCACTTCTCGATGGCAAGCAACCTGCTCTGAATGCCTTCCTTCATGTACTCCACCTTTACAGCCAGTGGCAAATGTGAGGAGTTGATGGATTTCCTTTGTCTTAAAGTTTGAGACTATCTACTTGATTGCTTTATCATCCTCTTCCACTGCCCATCCCTCCTCCAACTTCCTCTTAATTAAGCTCCAATCTCATATCATTCTGTAACCTCTTCTCCATCCTTTCCCAGCTCCTCCATGAAACTTAGCTCCTACATCCTTGACCTGCATCTGACCCAACTCCTGACCACACAATTACATTTCCTTACATCAGTGCCCCCTGGCAGCAGCAAGAGTTATTATCTCCCCAGCCATTGTTCTTCCCTTTCCTCTCTAAGATCCCTAAATTTTAACACCCAGTTCAGTATTCATCTCTCCCACCATTCAATGTTTGAATCTTTTCAGGCCAGTTTCCACCAAGGCCAAAGAACTGGTCAAACTCTCCAATGTCATCCCTTATGAGCTAGCAGCCAGAGAAGGGGATGGGATTAGGGTCTAGAATGCAGAATTTGCATCAGTCTTGTCCATGTTATTAATATCCAGGACTTGATGCTGGGCAAATGGTTAAATGGCCAAGTGATAGTCATTTACCATTGTATAAGTGAAGTTGTTGTCCTTGAACCTATTACTAAGTGCTCCAGAGCGACTTGCCTTCCAATGTTCTCATTCCTGTAGTAAACAATTTCAACTTTCTTTTGCATTTCTGGTACCATAGCTGGGATTGAGAATTCACTGTGTGTAAAATTATGGTTACAAATCTATTCCCCATGATAGAGGATTCTGGTTCTGTATCACCATACCATCAGAAAGCATTAATTTGCAAATCTGGATGCTTTCTGTTATTTTTTTAAATGCTGGATTATCCTCCAGATCTGATGTTAACTCATCTGTCCTCTCCATAGATGCTGACCAACCTGCTGACTTCCATTATTTTCTGTTTTGGTTCAATATTTTTCTGTTTATTTTAGTCGAAGGGTCCATTAGATTGATTCTTAGGAACATTTTTTTTTTGCTGGGTGCTGATTATTTTATTCATTTGGAATGTAACCTCGCTGGCAAGGCTGACATTTATTACCCATCCTGAGTTGCCCAAGTATGATACAACTGAATATAGGAATATAAGAGCAGGAAGGTTATGCTGGAACTGTATAAATCATTAGTTATGCAACAACTTGAGGACTGTGTGCAGTTCTGGTCGCCTCATTACAGAAAGGATGTAATTGCACTAGAAAGGGTACAGAGGAGATTTACAAGGATGTTGCCAGGACTGGAAAAATGCAGCTATGAGGAAAGATTGGATAGGCTGGGGTTGTTCTCCTTGGAACAGAGAAGGCTGAGAGGAGATTGAAATGCACAAAAATGTGAGGGGCCTGTATAGAGTGGATATGAATGACCTATTTACCTTAGCAGAGAGGTCAATGACTAGGGGACATAGATTTAAAGTAATTGGTAGAAATATTAGAGGGGAGATGAGGAAAAGGTTTTTCACCCAGAGGGTGGTAAGGGTCTGGAACTCACTGCCTGAAAGGGTAGTAGAGGCAGAAACCCTCAACTCATTTAAAAGGTGTCTGGATATGCGGGCTATGGACGAAAAGCTGAAAGGTGGGATTAGGTTGTGCAGCTCGTTTCTCGACTGGCACAAACAAGATGGGCCAAGTGGCCTCTTTCTGTTCCATAAACTTTCTATGGTTCTATTCTATAAATACTTTACTAGGCCACTTCGGTGAGCAGTTATGGGTCAATTATGTTCGCGTGGGACTGGAGTCAAATATAAACCAAAATGGATTGTGAAAGGGGTACAGTAGTTTGGTGGTTATGTTACTGGTCCAGAATCCAGAGGCTTAGACTAATAACTTGGAGATCTCAGCTAAAATCTCACCATGGAAGCTGGAGAATTTAAATTCATTTAGCTAAATAAATCTGGAATAAAAAGCTAGTATTGATAATGGTGCCCGTGAAACTATCAGATTGTCGTAAAAAGAAGCTGGCTCACGAATTCGCTTTCGGGAAAGAAATTCTGCTGTCCTTACCTTATATGTGAATCCAGACTCACAGCAATGTGGTTGACTCTAAACTGCCCTCTGAAATGGCCTAGCAAGCCACTCAGTTGTTTAGGGATGGGCAATAAATGCTGGCCTTGCCAGCAGTGCCCACAGCCTGTGAAGGAATTAAAGGAAAAGGTTACATTCCCTAAAGGACATTAATAAACTAGATGAGCTTTTACGACAATCCGACCGCTTCACGGCCACATTTACTGATAACGCTTTTCCGACTATTTCCAGAAAATTTTTAAACCTGAATTCAAATTCTCAAACTGCCATGGTGGGATTTGAACTCGCGTTATGTTACTGGACTAATAATTCAGTGTCCTAATTGCAGTCAGCAGAGAGAGGAAGCAGCCTTAACCAACACAAAGCTGAAATGTCATAATCGCCAATGCACCGAGGAAAGATGTTATCTTAAAGACAATATAAAACGAGCAGAAAGATTTTTTATCATCAATTGCTTGATTGAAACCATAAATATGTTCTTTTAAAAATGTTCTTATGGTTTTGCTAGAAATGGTGATGATAAAAAGTCTTCCTGCTACATATACAATGTTGGTAACACCACGTAACCCGGGGAAATTTATTCCCAAATTAATCATTGGATCTCCATATGTCAATTCACCTCATTCACACTTGCACTAATGCTGTGTTGCCTGCTCAGTTTATATAAAAATAAACACTTTAAAATAAACATTATTTTTATTTGTTCATGGGATGTGGCCAGCATTTATTGCCCATCCCTAATTATCCTTGAGAAGATGGTGGTGAGCCATCTTCTTGATTTGTTGCAGTCCTTGTGATGTGGGTACACCCACAGTGTTATTAGATGGGGAGTTCCAGGATTTTGACCCAGTGACAGTAAAGGAACGACGATATAGTTCCAAGTCAGGATGGTGTGTGACTTGAAGGGGAACTTGCAGGTCTTGGTGCTGCCATGTGCCTGCTGCTCTTGTTCTTTTGCGCGGTGGAGATTGTGGGTTTGGAAGGTGCTGTTGAAGAAGCCTTGGCGAGTGTAAATGCACCCACACAATAGCTACTGTGTGCCAGTGGTGGAGGGAATGAATGTTTAAGATGGTGGATTGGGTGCCAATCAAGCAGGCTGCTTTATCCTGAATGGTGCTGATCTTTTGAGAGTTGTTGGAGCTGCACCGATCCAGACAAGTGGAATACAAATGGAACATAGAATTACAATTTTACTAACTCAGTGTTGCGAAGATACCTTTGGCTGAGTTCAATTCTCTTTTTTCCAAACGATAGGATTGGCAGTTTTCGAAATGGTGGGATTCAATATTATTCATTATCTCAATTGTTAGTCTTATTCGTTTCACTTGTTTCAGCTAATTATTTAGTACTTTTTCCATTTTCTTTTAGACCTTTCTGGGTTCAATGCCCCACTGAGAGAAAAAGGGCTGTGCTGTGTTCTTTCAGTATTCTGCAACTGATCATCTGGCAATGGTGTGCGCTGAGGCACCTTTTGACTGTCCTTCTATCCCTCTGAGAAGATATTTTGTCCCGAGATTTCATACAATGGCATGGTAGTGATCAACAATACAATATGTGGGTAATCATGAGTGCAATCCTATAATCCCATCCGAAGTTAAAGACCAGTTCTACGAGGAACTCCATAATATCATTAGTAGCATCCCCAAAATTGAACATCTGTTCCTGTTGGGGGACTTTAATGCCAGGGTTGGGTCTGACCATGACTCATGGCCCTCCTGCCTTGGGCGCTATGGCATTGGAAGGATGAATGAGAATGGACAGAGACTGCTTGTGTTGTGTACCTATCACAACCTCTGCATCACCAACTCGTTCTTTCATACTAAACCCTGTCACCAGGTTTCTTGGAGGCATCCAAGATCATGTCGTTGGCACCAGCTGGACCTCATAGTCACAAGGCAAGCCTCTTTAAACAGCGTTCAAATTGCACGCAGCTTCCACAGTGCGGACTGTGACACGGACCACTCCCTGATATGCAGCAAGGTTAGACTCAAACCAAGGCAGCGACATCACTCCAAGCAGAAGGGCTGCCCACGCATCAGCACTATCAGAATTTCTTCTCCACAGCTGTTACATAAGTTTCTAAATTCACTTGAAAAAGCCCTTCAAAACACTCCTACAGGGGATGCAGAGACTAAGTGGGCCCACATCTGAAGCGCCATCTATGACTCAGCAATGACCACCAATGGCAAACGTGTGAAGCAGAATGCAGATTGGTTTCAATCTCACTTTGAAGAGCTGGAACCTGTCATAGCCGCTAAGCGCATTGCACTGTTGAACTACAAGAAAGCCCCCAGCGAGTTAACATCCGTAGCACTTAAAGCAGCCAGCAGCGCTGCACAAAGAACAGCCAGGCACTGCGCAAATGACTACTGGCAACACTTATGCAGTTGTATTCAGCTGCCCTCCGACACCGGAAACATCAGAGGAATGTATGATGGCATTAAGAGAGCTTTTGGGCCAACCATCAGGAAGATCGCCCCCCTCAAGTCTAAATCAGGGGACACGATCACTGACCAACGCAAACAAATGGACTGCTGGGTACAGCACTACCTAGAACTGTACTCCAGGGAAAATGTTTTCACTGAGACCGCCCTCAATGCAGCCCAGTCTCTGCCTGTCATGGATGAGCTGGATGAACAGCCAACAGAATCGGAACTCAGTGATGCCATTGATTCTCTAGCCAGCGGAAAAGCCCCTGGGAAGGACGGCATTACCCCTGAATAATCAAGAGTACCAAGCCTGCTATACTTTCAGCACTCTATGAACTGTTTTGCCTATGCTGGGATGAGGGAGCAGTACCACAGGACATGTGCGATGCCAATATCATCACCCTCCACAAGAATAATGGTGACCGTGGTGACAGCAACAACTACCGTGGAATCTCCCTGCTCAGCATAGTGGGGAAAGTCTTCGCTTTAAACAGGCTCCAGAAGCTGGCTGAGCGTGTCTACCCTGAGGCACAGTGTGGCTTTCGAGCAAAGAAATCCACCATTGACATGCTGTTCTCCCTGCGCCAGCTACAGGAGAAATGCCACGAACAACAGATGCCCCTCTACGTTGCTTTCATTGATCTCACCAAAGCCTTTGACCTCATCAGCAGACGTGGTCTCTTCACACTACTAGCAAAGATCGGATGTCCACCAAAGCTACTAAATATCATCACCTCATTCCATGACAATATGAAAGGCACAATTCAACATAGCGGTGCCTCATCAGACCCCTTTCCTATCCTGAGTGGTGTGAAATAGGGCTGTGTTCTCGCACCTACACTGTTTAGGATCTTCTTCTCCCTGCTGCTTTCACATGCGTTCAAGTCTTCAGAAGAAGGAATTTTCCTCCACACAAGATCAGATGGCAGGTTGTTCAACCTTGCCCGTCTAAGAGCGAAGACCAAAGTACGGAAAGTCCTCATAAGGGAACTCCTCTTTGCTGACGATGTTGCATTAACATCCCACACTGAAGAGTGTCTGCACAGACTCATCGACAGGATTGCGACTGCCTGCAATGAATTTGGCCTAACCATCAGCCTCAAGAAAACAAACATCATGGGACTGGATGTCAGAAATGCTCCATCCATCAATATCAATGACCATGCTCTGGAAGTGGTTCAAGAGTTCACCTACCTAGGCTCAACTATCACCAGTAACCTGTCTCTCGATGCAGAAATCAACAAGCGCATGGGAAATGCTTCCACTGCTATGTCCAGACTGGCCAAGAGAGTGTGTGAAAATGGCGCACTGACACGGAACACAAAAGTCCGAATGTATCAAGCCTGTGTCCTCAGTACCTTGCTCTACGGCAGCGAGGCCTGGACAACATATATCAGCCAAGAGCGACGTCTCAATTCATTCCATCTTCGCTGCCTCCGGAGAATCCTTGGCATCAGGTGGCAGGACCGTATCTCAAACACAGAAGTCCTCAAGACAGCCAACATCCCCAGCATATACACCCTACTGAGTCAGCGGCGCTTGAGATGGCTTGGCCATGTGAGCCGCATGGAAGATGGCAGGGTCCCCAAGGATACATTGGACAGCGATCTCGTCACTGGTATCAGATCCACCGGCCGTCCATGTCTCCACTTTAAAGACGTCTGCAAATGTGACATGAAGTCCTGTGACATTGATCACAAGTCGTGGGAGTCAGTTGCCAGTGATCGCCAGAGCTGGCGGACAGCCATAAAGGCAGGGCTAAAGTGTGGCGAGTCGAAGAGACTTAGCAGTTGGCAGGTAAAAAGACAGAAGCGCAAGGAGAGAGCCAACTGTGTAACAGCCCCAGCAACCAATTTTATCTGCAGCGCCTGTGGAAGTGTCTGTCACTCTAGTATTGGACTTTATAGCCACTCCAGACGCTGCTTCACAAATCACTGACCACCTCCAGGCGCTTATCCATTGTCTCTCAAGACAAGGAGGCCAAAAAAGAAGAAGAGAAGAAGAAGAAGAATCCTAGATCATAGCACTTTGCAGCACAGTGTGTTTTGAGCACCACCAATGCTCTCCACCACTATCTGTATGTTCAATATTTTGCTTAATATTAGAATTTTTGTTGCCATATTACATATATTAATAAGCACACTCTACAAAGAAAATTATTTCATTATTAGATGCATGATTTTCCCTCTCTGTAGATCCCACAGTTTCCTCTTTACAACCATATTGCAAAAGCAGATGCAGAGCTGGGAGGTTGTTTGGGGAGACATCTACCGCTCTTGCAACTCTAAGGGCTTTTTGAGTTATTAAAAATTAGAAACTGCTTAGTCCTTGTTGTAACCGTTGGCTAAGTGATTACTCACATGAAATAGATTCAAAGCATATTGCCGAAGTTTACAAGTATGTGCCTTCAAGCTATTTCCGGAACTGTGCAGGGAAGGAAATGGTACCAGTCTCAAATGTATTTGCATGTTAGAAGTGGGGAAAAGAAGCTGAAAATCTTTTTAAAAGCTTAACCTCTTACTTAGCGAGAATATTAGTAGCTTGATTAAGAAGCAAAATTAAACAGGCCTGTCAAACATTTATATTTGTTTGCTGATAGCTCCTAAATATTTCCAGTAAATTTGTTTTAATTTAAATCTATTGATTAATAGGAAAACAAAATCAATATATTAATAGTTGCCTCTTTTGTAGGTATCTAATCAAATTGATCAGATCAAATTGCTCGTAAATTAAACGTTTTAGTTTCTCTAATCTTCTCTTGTCACCCTATCTCTCTTGCAAATGATAAAGTTGGGTGTGGTAGCATCGTGGTTATGTTATTGGACTAGTAATCCAGAAGCCTGGATTAATTATCTAGAAATCTAAATTGAAATCCAACCAGAGTTGCTGGGGAACTTAAATTCAGTTAATTAAATAAATCTGGGAGAAAAAGCTACTATCAGTACTAACCATTATCAGTAATGGTGGCCATGAAACTGGTAGATTGCTGTAAAAACCCATCTGGTGCACTAATGTCATTTAGAGAAGGTAATCTGATGTCCGAACCCTGTCTGGCCTATTGGAACAGGAGTAGAGTAGGCCATTTACTCCCTTGTATCTGTTCTGCCATTCAATGTTCTGCAATCTAACTCCAAATACCTGTATTTGCTTCATATCCTTTAATACATTTGGTTAACAAAAATCTATCAATATTAATTGCTATTTGGGGAAGTGAGTTGCAAACCTCTACCACCCTTTGTGTGTAGAAGTGTTTCCTCATTTCACTTATGAAGGGTCTGGTTCCAATTTTTAGACTATGCTCCCTAGTGCTAGACTCCCCAACCAGCAGAAATAGTTTTTTTTCTATCTAACCCATCTGTTCCCATAATATCTTGAAAGCTTTGATCAAATCACTCCTTAACCTTCTAAATTCCAGGGAATATAATGCTAGTTTGTGTAATCTTTCCTCATAATTTAACCTTTGGAGTCCAGATGTGATTCTGTTAAATCGGCACTGCTCTCCCTCTAAGGTCCTTCCCAAGGTGTGGTGCCCAGAACTGCTCACAGTATTCCAGGTGTGATCTAACTGGGGGCTTATATGTTACTCCAGACTTACATCAATGTGATTAACTCTTAACTAGCAAGCTATTCAGTTATCTGAAACTGCTTCAAACATCTATAAGAAGAATAAAACTGGACAGACCACCTGGCATCGATCTAGGCAGTGGACACAACAAAGGCACACCCAGCCCAGTTAGCCCTGTAAAGTTCTCCTCTCTAACATCTTGGGACATATGCCAAAATTAGAAGAGCTGTCACAGACTAATCAAACAACAGCCTGACATAAATATATTCTCAGAATCATACCTTTCAGACAATGCCTCAAACTTATGCATCACTGTCCCTGGCATGTCCAGAGGAGGCAGCACGGTTGGGAGGGAATGGCTCCCATTTGGCTCCAGATCCCATGAAGCTGTATAGCTTCAGGTCAAACATCGGCAACCACCTGTTGATTATCACTGACCCCACCCCCCCCCCCCCCCCCAGCTGATGAATCAGTACTCCTCCATGCTGAGCACTGCTTGGAAGAAGCACTGAGGGTAGCAAGGGCACTGAATGTACTTTGGGTGGGGAACTTAAATGGCCACCTACTGACCGAGCTGGCCAATTCCTGAAGGACATATCTGCCAGACTGGGCCTGCAGCAGCTGGTGAGAGAATGAACATGAGGGAAAAAAAACTACTTGACCTCATCCTCACCAATCTACCTGTCACAGATGCATCTGTCTACGATAGTATTGGTAGAAGTGACCACCACACAGTCCTTGTTGAAGCAAAATCGCACCTTCACACTACCCTCCATTTTGTTGTGTAGTCCTACCACTGCGCTACATGGGATAGATTCAGAACATATCTAGCAGCTCAAAACTGGGCAACTATGAGGCACTGTAGGCCATCAGCAGCAGCGGAATTGTATTCCACCACACTTTCTAATCTCGCCCTGCATATCCCCCAGACTACCATTACAATCAAGCCAGAAGACCAACCTTGGTTCAATGAGGAGTGTAGGAGAGCATGGCAGCAGCATCACCAGGCATACCTAAAAAAAAAAAGAGGTGCCAGCTTGGTGAAGCTACAACACAGGACTACATTAAATGCTTAACAGTGGAAGCACCATGCTATAGACAGAGGTAAGCAATTCCACATCCAATGGATCAGATCAAAGCTCTGCAGTCCTGCCACATCCAGTCTTGAATGGTGGTGCACAATTAAGCAACTAACTGGAGGAGGAGGATTCAGGAACATCCCCATCCTCAATGATGCAGAGCCTAGCATGTGAGCACAAAATACAAGGCTGAAGCATTTGCAATCATCTTCAGCCAGAAGTACCGAGTGGATGATCCACCTCGGCTTCCTTCTGAGGTCCCGTCCATCACAGAAGTCAGTCTTCAGATAATTTGATTCACTCCATGTGATAGCAAGGAACAGCTGAGTACAATGGTACAGCAAAGGCTCTGGGCCCGACAACATCTTAGTTGTAGTGTTGAATACATGTGTTCCAGAACTAGCTGTACCTCTAACCAAGCTGTTCCAGTGCAGCTACAACACAGGCATCGACCTGACAAAGTGGAAAATTGACCATTTATGTATTATGCACAAATAGCAAGACAAATCCAATCTGGCCAATTACCACCCCATCAGCCCACTCGCAATCATCAGCAAAGTGGGAAGGTGTCGATGATACTTACCAATAACCTGTTCGCTGATGCTCAGTTTGGGTTCCCCAGAACCAATTGGCTGCGCAACTCCTTACAGCCTTGTTCCAAACTTGGACAAAAGATCTGAATTCCAGAGGTGAGATGAGAGTGACTGCCCTTGACATCAAGGTAGTATTTGACTGAGTGTGACATCAAGGTGTCCTAGTAAAATTAATGTCAATTGGGAATCAGGGAAGAACATTGCACTGGCTGGAGTCATATTTAGCACAAAGGAAGATGGCTGTAGGTGTTGGAGGCCAATTACCACAGCCCCAGGACATTGCTGCAGGAATTCCTCAGGGTAGTGTCCTAGGCTCAACCATCTTCATTTACTTCATCCATGACCTTTCCTCCTTCCTAAAATCAAAAGTGGGGACGTTCACTGATGATTGACAATGTTCAGTTCCATTCACAACTCCTTAGATGTTGAAACAGTCCATGCCCACATGCAGCAAGACCTGGACAAGATTCAGGCTTGGGCTGACAAGTGGCAAGTAACACTCAAACACAAAATACCAGGCAATGACTGTTTCCAAGAAGAGAGAGTCTAATCACTTGCCCTTGACATTCAAAGGCATTACCATCACTGATTCCCCTACCATCAACATCCTAGGGGTCACCATTGGCCAGAAAGTTAATTTAATCAGCCACATCAATACTGTGGCTACATGGGCAGGTCAGAGGCTAGGAATTATGATGTGAGTGACTCACATTCTGACTCCCCAAAGTTTACATCTACAAGGCACAAATCAGGAGTGTGATGGAATACTCCTGACTAGCCTGGATAAGTGCAGCTCCAACAACACTTGATATTGAACACCATCCAGTATGAAGCAGCCCACTTGACTGGCACCCTATCCACCACCTTAAACGTTCACGCCTTTCACCATCAGTGCACTGTGAATGCACTGTGTACCATCTACAAGATGCACTGCAGTGCAACTCATCAATGCTTCTTTGGCAGCACCTCCCGAACCCATGATCCCTACCGCCTAGAAAGACAGGACAGCAGATGCATGGGAACACCACCACCTGCAAGTTCCCCTTCAAGTCACAAACCATCCTAACTTGGAAATATATTGCATTCCTTCATTACCACTGGGTCAACATTTGGAACTTCTTACCTAACAACACTGTGGGGGAGTAATAAACCACATGGACTGCAGCAGTTCACCATCACCTTCTCAAAGTCAATTAGAGATGCGCAATAACTACTGGCCAGTGATGCCCAAATCCCATGATGAATAAAAAAAAATCCTTCCTGTATTGAGGTATAGTTCCATTGATGACAGTGATAGTCTTTAGATGCTTTTATATTGCATGGGCCCTGTGCTAATGCTGCTGGACTCCCAAAACGTGGGCCATGCACAAGTCAAATGTAAAAACGTCAGGACTAAGTCTTAGTGGGTCCAGAAATAAACAGCATAAAAACACCTTTTATGCTTGAATCTAAGCAGCAAGTATGGAACTATTGAACCGTGGGTGCTAATTATAGCTAAGCTCAGTCTTATCCTTGCCTGGAATCTATGCACGCATGCTCATTTAATTAGGAGTTGCTGGATAGCCAGTAGAAGTTTGAACTTTTGATATTTCTCCTCTCTAGTTTGAGGATATTGGGACCAGTCAGATTATGATAGGCTGATAGGTGTGATGCTAGTTTAGCAATCCAGAGATTTTGCATTCAAATGCTACTGTTGCAGTATGTGAAACTGAGCTCAATAATTCTGGTAATTTGTGGACTATCGATAGAGAAATGACCATGAAAAGTAGTTGGCTTGTTCACTGATGTACTTCAGGGAAAGAAACTGACCACCCCTACATAGTATGGCCTGCATGTTACTCTAGTCCTATAGCATAGCTGATTCTTAATGCCCTCGGGGCATCTGGTGATGGGCAATAAAGGCTGCCTTGCCAGTGTAGCCCATATCCTGAGGATAAAAAAAAACTCACCATCACCTAGACTGAGATTAGAAAATTCAGGAATGGGTTTTAAATGTATAACAAAATCATCTTTGCTCAAGTATCAATTCTTTTGTTATTAATAATTATTATGACAACAATTTTGACAAGAATTTTAGTGTTATTAGCTTTTGATTAACTATACCATTTCATCTGATGACACGTCGTCAGAATGCCCGAGTCAGAACTGCCCGAACAAGTGCTCTGCTCAGAGCAACACAAGGAAGCCCGTTCACACAGGAGTCAAAGGAAACATTTCAAAGACAATCTCAAAGCTTCCATGAAGGTCTGCGCTGTTAACATTAACACATGGGAAGCAGATGGCCAATTACGACCAAAATGGCGAACCATCATCAAAAATGTTGTCAAGATCTTCCAATCTAGAACAGCAGCCACTGAGAGAGAATGGTGAGAGCGAAAGAGAGGGCAACTGTTCAAGCCAACTCTGCGCCACCACCTCCACTGGCCAACAACCAATGTCCTCACTGTGGAAGAGGCTGCAAGGCTATGACAGGACTCATAATCCATCTGTGAACCCACAGCCAACACTGACATTTCACTTGCACCCAGCTATCCACAAGGAAGAATCATCCTCGACACGAAGGATTGCTTATATATATATATATATATATATATACCATTTAGACTAATTAGATGTAAATATGTGGCATCATGGAACGGTTGGACTGGTTTTCTTGGATTTCTCTTTGAACTTTGGATGTGATTTTGCCCAGAAACTGCCCCAAAGATATCATCAGGATACGCTATTTAAATTAAAAAATCGACTAAATAAAATGAGTTTCAGTTTTTGGTTTTAAATCTATTTTGTATTAGTATGTAGCAAATGTAGAATGATTGGTTTATGAAAGTAAAATTTTACAATTTTGCAATTTTACAAATGTTGTACTGAAATGTTAGAGATGGTCAAAATACACACTTTAAAAATTGTTGCCAGACTAATGTTTCACCTAGGCTCTTTATGAGCATTGCCACTTGATGCTCCCATGAGTTGACTGGAGAAATGAAAGTGAAATTGTATCACTGATCAAGCATTCCATTGAGAGTAGGGTAGCAAAATACAAATTTAACAAGATGTAAATTCAGGATTGCAAATCACTGAACATAATGTTAATCAGAGATCAAAAACGTTTTTCAAATTAAAAGTTTGCCATCAGTAATTCAGATTCCAATTAACTAAATCTTTTGCAAAGAACAGCAAGATCTAGATTGTCAACAGTTCAATTTTTTACTGGATATATTGAAACTCCTATAGACTCCCATTTTGTACCAGATTGCTTATGAGATTGTGCTGGGATAATATATTTCAGACGGCACAGCTGAATCATTAAATTTTCATGATGGCCCTTGCTTGTCTCCTTTACATATTACCATAAATAAAGAAATAAATCTATTTTCATAATGTGATTAAAAGTGGCAATTAAACATTCTTTCAAATATAGAAAAGCCTATTGCTCATTATTTCAGTTCAATATGATGGACACAATAGTGAGTAAACCGGTGACAGAACTGAAACAACAATCTATTGATGATTCCATTTTACTGCATGACTCTTCATTTGCACTTGCTGGCTTTAACAAATGTCACGTGATCAATGGTTACAGTTAGTTGATGTAATAGGCTTTACTAAATAACCAGAAGAGAGCTGTTTTCATTAAGAAATATGCTATATTTTAGCAGGGAAGTTACAAGCAGTATTATCTAAATCTTGCTGTTCAATTGATACTGTAAACTGTCGACTACCCTACCATTGCTTTTATTGTCGTTTCGTGTGACAGCTTATAATGCATTTGGCATCCTGTTTCAGATTTAAACCGACACACAGCTGCCTAAAATTATCAATTGATAAATGTATTGCCCAGTATGAAACAAAACTGGACCAGGAATATCTCAGGTTCAATCCAGAGTAATGTTTTGTTGGGTGCAATCGAGCGCTGACTGCAATTTTCAGGAGTTGTGATGATCTCTGGGTCCCAGCCCTGCATGGGTCTGATGTGTGCATTCCAGTGCGTAGGTGGCCACTTCCATGTCCGCCGTCCAATTAAGGATGGTGAGTGGGTTCCTGAGGCTGCAGGCCCAATCAGAGGGCCCATAGCAATGTCCTGTTGGATGCCCCACCAGGGAGAGGTGGGCATTGCTCAGGGAGACAGAAGACTGCTTTCACATCTTCCTCTACGGGATAGGGAAGGTTCCGTCCGTTAACTTGCTTTGAGTTTTTCAAAATGCAAAAGACGTAAAACTCAGACAACACTATTCAACATATATATGTTTCTTTACTAATCTTCTGATTCCCCAGTTGCCTTGACTACATGCTGAACATTATCCCACAGAGAGAAATGTGCATCTTTTGCTTCAGAATGTTCACTTTCTGCAACGGCAGTTGCAGCTCAGTCAGGATATTTTTAGATCTGTCCTGCTTCATGCACTTCCATCTTAGTTTTAACAGTTGCCAAGATGCAATCCCCTAGTCACACCCTAGGGACAATTTTAACCTAGCTCGCTGGGTGGGAAACACATGGGATCAGGTGGAACTCTGATATTTACACCCTGGGACAATTTTAACCTTTTCCCCCTCACCCCCAACCCCCATTCTGGAAACTCCAGAAATCAAAACTTCAAAGCAAAACTTCAAAAGGAAATTGCAAACACATTTTTTTAAACCTAGCTTTTAATCTATTGAAAATCGACTGCACATTTGTGTCTGGGAATAAGTTTTACTTTTTAGGTGGAACAATTAATTAAAAGGTGCACTTTATTGGAGAAATCTGTAATCTGAACACATTGAGCTGATTTTTAACTTGGAAAAATGAGGGGGTTTGGGTCGGGTGGTGGGGGATGTTTAAAGTGTCAGAACCTTAAACCTCCTCCAACCTGCCCATTTCCGGTTTTAATTGAACCTGGAAGGTGGGTGCATGACCAACCTGATCCAAGGAGACAGGTTACAACTTTAAATATGATAGTGAGTCTGCAAGGATTGGGTGCAATGTTGGATTTACACCTGGCCAGATTTACTCTTCAGTGAAGCTAATGGGTAATATTGAGTGGGGTGTAAAGTCAGCATTCCACCCAATCCCATGTGTTTGTTTTCAGCGACTGCATTGGGTGAATATTTACTGACCTAACCTGCAGGGAGTGGTCGGTCAGAAAGTCAGGGAAGCCCACAAGTTAGCATTCCCTCATACGCTGTGGAGTTTTAATTCCACAGCATGTCGCTGACGTCATGGATCAGCTCCCCACCCGGAGGCCCAGCCTGATTGACAGCTAGGCCTCTAGTTAGGCAGAGAGCCGGTTGTTGATGGCGGTGGCGGCAGGTAAGCCCGCGCCAGGAATGGTGGTGGCTTGATTTGGGGATGGAGCACAGTTCGACCGGGGTAGGGAGGGGAGTGGCAATTAGTAAGGGAGGCAATCATGGAACTTGCGGACCCCAGGGAGGCTGGGAGAGGGTGGGGAGATTGGAGGTTGGAGGCCTTGGTGGGTGTTGGGGGGGATTTGAGAGGGGGGGGTGTCGGGGGGGGGGTCAGGGTCTGGTCGGGGTGGGAATTGGTGAAGGGTGTTGAAATCCGATCCCTCATTGGGAAGGTCATTGAGGATGGCCTCGATCATGAAGACTCCTGAGGCAGGCACCTGGATCCAAGAGGTAAGTGTGAAGACCAAGTCCTCACATTGAGGAAGCTGCCAGCTTCCCCAACATTCAAGAAACCTGGCAGACAGCAGGTAAATGTCAATGGCAGAATGACAATGAGGCTTGCAGACTCATTATCATATCTCCTTGGATCAGGTTGGTCGCCCACCCACCTTCCAGGTTCAATTAAAACTGGAAATGGGCAGGTTGGAGGAGGTTTAGGTTTCTGACACTTTAAACCACCCCCCACCACCTGACCCAAATCCACTCATTTTTCCAAGTTAAAATTCAGCCCAATGTGTTCAGATTACAGATTTCTCCAACAAAATGCACCTTTTAATTAATTGTTCCACCTAAAAAGTAAAACTCGACCAACATTTATTCCCAGACATTAATGTGCAGTTGATTTTCAATAGATTAAAAGCTAGGTTTAAAAAATGTGTTTACATTTTCCTTTTGAAGTTTTGCTTTGAAGTTTTGATTTTTGGAGTTTTCAAAATTATGAAGAAAATTGCCAAAATTGAAACTGGTAACATGCTCATGATGATGAAGGGCTTGTGTTAGTGTTAGGGACACTTTAAAAATTGGGAAGTTCAGATTAAGAAGGGAAGTGAAATGAAACTTTTTTACACAAAGGGCAGTGGACTTGTGAATACAAGGCAAGGCCACTGAAAATGTGTTCCTGAAGAGAGAAGGGACAGTAGGATATGATGAAAAAATGAATTGGTTATTTTGAGATCCATCAAAAGGGACAGGCTTGTTGGAACAAATATACTTTTCCTTACTTGGCCGGAATGTAAGGCCCTCCCGCCCCAACACCCAGGAACAGGCTTGGAGGTGGGTGGGGGTCCATAACATTGTGTGGGAGGCGGGGTGGGGTGCCATGCCCATCGGGTACCGCCCCGCTGCAATTTAGCCAGCGGAGGGGAGGTGGCAAATGGCCTGTCTGCCCAAGGCCAGTTAATTACCACTTAAAGGCCTCTTCCTGCCGCCGCTGGTATTTTACCAGCGGCAGCAGGTCACTTCAGCACCTGAGGAGGCTGCCCAGTAATACCTAGCGGCCTCCTTGCAGGCTGGGGAAGGGGTCCCTCCTGATCAGGTACCCTGTGTGCCATGGAGGACCCTCCCAACAGCATGGGCCACCCTGCTAGCACTACCCCCTCTCCCTTCTCTCCGACCCACACCCACCCACCTCGCCGGGGCCTAGCCAATTGTCCCCGGCGAGGCCTGACCCCTCTTTGAAGGGTGACATTCATTGTTCCTCTTCTTGCTGGGTGCAGTTCCAGCAGTGGCCATCATACCTGGCGGTGATGCTGGGACTGATTGGCCAGTAACTCTTGGAGGCGCTACTTCCTGCCTCAGAGGGGCGGAAGCCCCGACCGGGGTCAATTAAGGGCCTGGACCACACAAAATAGCATGGCTTTCAGGCCTGGCGGAGGTGGGCTCTCCCCCCAACTTTCCAGCCAGTGGGTGGGGCCACCACCTCAACATTAAATTCCGGCCCTTATGTTCTTGCAAAATCTGCAGCCATATTAATATCTAATAGGCATGCCCAACAAAGAGAAAATACTAACATAAGCTTTATATTCCATCATATGCACCAGCACTAGAGTCTCAAATGCAGACACTGTTGGACTATTCAAGACTTGATCTGGATGGATTTAAGTCCCTCATTATTTTCCTATTTTAACGTTGTTGTGAATACTACCAGTACCAGATCAGTACAGAAAAGAATACCAGAATACACCAGCTTAGTAGTGTTGGAACCAGTTCGGTCCTGGCTGTTTATTTATGTCATTGTCTATTAGGAGTTTTTTTTTCTTTTGACAGGTCAAGAAAAGGTTTATGTGATTATGTAAGTGAAACCTCTCCATTTATATCTGAATGTATTGCTTTTTAGAGAGGTAAACATTAGAGTTATGATGAAATTATTTCCCTATAATCTGTGATTCGCAGTGTGCACACTTCGGCCGGGATCTTATGGAGACGACAGGGCTCCCAGTGCTGGGGCAAAAAGGCAGGGGGAGCACCGCCTCGGTCTTTTCGCGCTTGCCCCCAGCACGATCCTCCGATGTTCCAGAGGTGAAGGTTCTGGCACCGGGGTCTCTGTTCCTTTAAAGACAGGGATCCCGCCTCCAAGAGCAGCCAGCCAATCAGAGGGCCAGCAGCTCAGCCATATCGGCAGCACAACCAGGAGTGATGGCCACTGCTGGTACTGCAGAGGCCTTGGACCAAGGCCCAGCGCTGGAAGCCTGGAGGGGTGGGTTGGGGGTTGCGCGTGAAGTGCAGGGGGAGGGTGTACATGGAGGTGCAGGTTTTGCTGGCAGGGTCCTCTGGGCCACAGATTGCCCACGGAGGAGAGACACCCCACCCCACAAGCCCGCAGGGAGTGCACCTCATTTTTACAAGGCACCCTCATGCGTGGCAGAGGCACAGTCCCCACTGCTGGTTAGATCCCAGCGGTGGGAAGAGGCCCTTAAGTGGACATTAATAGGCCACTTAAGGGCCTCAATTGACCTCTGGCAGGAAGGCTGTCATTGGCCTATGCTGCCCCCAGCAAAATCACTTGGTTACAGGCGGTGATGGGCCCTCCACCCCCCTGCCACCTGTTGTAATTCTATGGGCCCTCCCACCTCCGACCCCGCCTCAGGGGAGCACATAACATCCAGCCCCTCATTACAAAAATCCATGTTGATACCTGGAAGTGTTGGGGAAGTATTGGCCTTGATTTTGCTGTAGTAATGACAGCAAACCCTAACAGTTTCACTGTCATTCTGAAACCGACCGCAACTTCTGGAATCTGCACATGTGCAATTGAAAACAGAAATCCAGAAATGACTGTCAATGATGCTACACTTCTACCGAGGGTGCACTATTGAAGTCACTCCATCCTCCAACCCACCCTGCACCCCCCCACATCCCCCCCCCCACCCCGCTCAAAACCAGCCTGCAGTCAATTAGAAATCACTGAACTGATGAGTATTTGGTCTTTTATCCTATCAGCCTCCCTATTCAAACCCTTGAAAAAGTTGCACTTTGTTGAATGAAGTGTAACTGGGCTTTTAATGGTGTAATAAGTTTGTAATTACTGCTGAAAAGCCTTAAACACCCTGAAAAACTAATTTTATATTTGTAGACTGTAATGTTTCTCCATTATGAAAAAAAACATATTTTTCATTTTTTTAAAGTTTGTTTGTTATTTCAGCTTCTACCTTAATCCCAGGTGTATGTCACAATTATTTATTTTCCTCTCTGTAAAATTTAATTAAAAGAGAAAGATAATCAGTGCATTTTACTTGCTGGTTTGCTGTCTGTGAGAATACTTCAATGTGATTAGCTACTTACCCTGCTTGATGAAATAACTGTTGCTGAGCGCCTGAAGATCCCCTTGACTTGGCACCCAATTCAAACTAATATCAGGCAAGGGGATATCCATGCCACAGAGATCACTAGATCTTTGTGGACAGATTTCTTCGAGGTTAGCAGCGAGCGCTGTCGCTTTGCGACTGACTGCGAAATCTGGGCCATAGATTTTAGAATTGAATCTGTTGGCCATGTGCTCCGGTGTTCATTAGTTCAGAGTTCAATATGTTTCACTCTTTTTTCTGCTGTGTATAATGTATAGCAGACAACCTCCTCTCTTTACCAAAATATTTATGACCTATGTCTAAGTGAGGAGAAGCATTCTCAACATCATGGACTGACCAAGTTTATATATAATTCCCCCTCTACTAGTAGCTGGTGTTAGAAACAATATCTGACCTCATCATCAGACATGATTTGGTCAGTGGATAATAGATTCTATGTCTTCTACTTACAGAAAATGTGCCACCAAGTATTTGACTGTACAAGAACTGTGCAGATCTACAATATAAATAATAAAAGCACTGGATAGCTATCTGTTGTTCATATAAGTAACTCTTCTTTTGCTGAGCATGGGACTCATTCATTTTAACTTATTTTTCTCCCTTCCTCCTTCCCAGTCTTTCTATTATGAAATATCTTTCCAGACCGAGAAACTGGG
Source organism: Heterodontus francisci (assembly GCF_036365525.1). NCBI lineage: Eukaryota > Metazoa > Chordata > Chondrichthyes > Heterodontiformes > Heterodontidae > Heterodontus > Heterodontus francisci. The sequence goes on along the minus strand of NC_090376.1, from coordinate 133,546,150 downwards.
TAAGGGAGTTGGGCTCAAGTATTTCCCATTGTTGCCATGAAATTGGTCAATAAAAAGTACATGATGGTAGCTCAGGATAACTATTTTTTGCTGTTGCTTCAATTAGCAGTTTCCCCTTGGCAACATGACTCTATCGAGGATCATGGGGACAAATCCATTTCTTACCATTCATTGCCCATTGTATTGGTGTTCCAAAGCATTGTGCTGGTGTGTTGCCTCCAGTATAAATTGCTTGAGAGCTCTCCTGATGGTTAGTGGGTAAAATATTACACAGTCTAATACTAAACTATCCAGCTGATCCCATTTTTACAATCTTCTGTCATTGACTTCACAGCAGGCTGATCTGAAAGATAGATGTGGAAGTTTATTGTGCTAGTCTTTTAATTAGCACATGTGATAAGTTTGAAAATTTACATTTGTCACTTATAAGGCGGATATCGTTGACCCCTTAAAAAATTACCTGGATAAAAATGTAAGCTAAATTTGTAATTTCTTTCTTTAAAGTAAGAGTTTCACAATTAACAAGGCCTTTTACAATTGAAAACTTAGGCACAATATCAATTAGATTGAACCGAATTCTTTTGCATTCTATTCTATTTTCTGTACATCTGCAGTTTGATGGAGTCACTGAGCCTCACAGTGTGCGGAAGATAAATTACTGTATAGTGTTGGAATGGTGCAATTGTTGAACCGCTTGGGTTACTGACAGTAGATGTTGTTGGAAATGTTCTCTGTAGTTAACTCATGGCACTTTTGGTGGTAGCTAAATGCAAATGCAAACAGCAGTATGCTGTTAGCACATTATCCTAATTCCCTTCACGATAAGATATCACAGGTGCGATTTAAGGCAGTAGTAAACTAAATTATTCTAGCATGCACATAGTGTAGATGCATTTAAGGAGAAGAATTTGAAAAGTAGGGAAGTTATGCTTAACCTGTATCAAAACTTGGTTAGACCACACTTGGGAGTACTGCATGCATTTCTGGTTGCCATATTAGAAAAAGGACATAGAGGCACTGAAGACGGTGCAGAGAAAATTTACAAGGAGGATACCATAAATGGGTGGGTATAAATATCAGGAAAGGATGAGCAGGCTGGGTCTCTTTTCTCTTGAAAAAAGAAGGTGGAGGGGTGGCCTAATACAGGTCTTTAAAATTATGAAAGGTTTTGATAGAGTGGATTAAGAGAGAATGTTTCCACTTGTGGAGAGGAGAATAACTAGAGGTCATCAATATAAAATATTCACCAAGAAACTCAATAGGGAATTCAGTAGAAACGTCTTCATCCAAAGAGTGGTGAGAATGTTGGACATGATACCACAGGAAGTGGTTGAAGCGAATAGTATAGATGCATATAAGGGGAAGCTAGACAAGCATATGAGGGAGAAGGGAACAGAGGATTACAATGATAGATTTAGGTAATGAAAGATGGGAGGAGGTTCGAGTGGAGCATGGACTGGTTGGGTGCAATGGCCTGTTTCTGTGCCATATATCCTATATAATCCTAAGTACCTTGGATCACCCATAAAAACACCTTGCATCGGTTGAAAAGAGAACTGGCCATCATTGTCAAAACCTTGAGAAAGCGAAGATCCAAGGAACAAAGTCCTCAGATTCTGGTTATGTTTATTTAGTACATATACATTGCTGTTGCCATTTCATACAGCTTTCAAATATAAGTAATATTGATAGCTAGATATTGGTGTGCAGATATTCATAGAGAGTATATAAAGCATATTCTTTTCTCTTAATACTCTGGTGTGGTGGGGTGGGGGGGTTTGTGGGGGGGGGGGGTGGTGGAATGGTGAGTTGTGTAAAGGGCGTAGTCGGGGTTGGGAAGAAATGTTTAGCCACGATGGTTCAGCCATTGTGTTGTGGGGCAGATTGGATGGAACAGCTGGTCTTTTTCTGCCCGTCATTTTCATATGCTTGTATAACTTTAAAATGGAAGACTGAAGCACTTTGTGTGGTGAATATACACATGTTCAGTTGATACCTTTCATAATTCCTTCATTCATATTTTCAATGATGAATCATTCAGATGCAGGAAGATATGACTAGTTGCCAGTAGCTCTTTCCAAGAAGGAACAGAAATAGGACTCCTAGGGGATGAGGGCACAGATTATGAGATTACTTTGGAGCCAGGCAACATGAACAATCTCCATCTGACAAAGGAGGAATAGAGCCATGTGAAGTAAGGGATAGAATTAAACATGAGCATTTTCAAAAGGTGCCAGGCATCAGGTAGGTAACCTGTATGAAATGTTATTGTACTTTAGCTCAAGTGCACAGAAGTCGGAAAACTATTTCACCCACCCCAAACACAGAGATAGATAATGTCCCTGAGGCTTATACCATTGAGAATTTATTATGCAGAATGTATTAAAGCACCTGCACAAGTAATTATCGGTTTGGAGTACAATATTCAGCAAGGTTAGGCACTGTTAGGTGTCACTGCTCCCTTCATGGGATTCCTTCCTTCTGCAGTTTCCTATTTCATATGCAAAGAAGGATTAAATCACTTCAAGAGATAACTGAGTCTGACTCCTGCTCTTCATGGCAAAGAAAGGAAGATATATGAGATGAATATCCTCGGAGCTCCTCCCACTCTACCACCTTAATTTTGATGGAAACCCTGTTTACAAGCTAAAGCCACAAGCTGGAAGCCGTGAAGAAGTTCACCCCTAAAGGGAAAGAAAGGAAGTAGATGGAGAAAGAAAGGGTGATAGGGAAGAAAAGTATGTGAGATATGTACGGAGAGAGTAAGAGACATAAAGAATATAGAGGAAGTAAGAGAAAAAGTAAGATAAAAGAGTAAGAGAGAAAAAGGGGGCAAGTTTAACACTAACTCACAACGTGGGATTCCCATGGGATGAAATGAAACACTGATTTTACACCCCTACTCAATGGGGATAATTTTAAATTGTGCCGCCTGTCGGGATCTGACACGAATTGGGTGCAATGTTGGTTTTACACGTAGCCTGATTCCACTCTGCATTGCAGTCATTAAGTAACATTTGTGGGTGTAAAATCAGTGTTCCATCTGATCCCATGAGTTTCCCACCTGGCAAGTTAGGTTAAAATTACCCCCAAAGTGTTAAGAGTGGGATATGAGAAGCGAGGCAGTTACTGGAAGAGAGTGATAGAATTAGTTTTGCCACACAGATGATTCCAAAGTTGTTCATTTGGACTATGTAGGAAATGGTCATATTTTTGGTAGGTCTTATTTCTATTTTCTGCTCTATGAGGCTTTGAACACTGCTCAGTGCACTGGGGCAAGAGTATTAGAACTGGGACTTTCAGATAAAATTGGGATGTCACCTCACTCTCTAAGATAATACGTCTAATTTGACTCTAATTATCAGCCACAGTTGGTTTCCATTTGCCTCCTTGTTTTGGATTTTTACAGTTGTAGTCATTGTCTGGAGTGATGACTATTTCACCTTCATATATTAGTAGCTGGTGGCTGTGCACCTTTTGCAGCCCAAAGCAAGCAGCAGCATTAACAAGTAACACAGGTCCTAGGAGAGCTTCTATACAGCCACTCATTCCATCTCCCACCCCTCTGGCCCAGGTGGTGGAGCCGCAATGCGAAGAAACAAAGCAAGAATGACCTCAAAACCCAGCTTACCAAGCTGCTCTTAGCTGAGATCGGCTGAAAAAACAATGCATTACGTTCTAGCCTAAAGCAGCCATTCTGTTGTTTTAAATAACTGTATGTTACAGAGTCAGAGTAAATTGGCCTGACTGGACCTGCATCTGGCTCCATTTCTTCCCTGCCATCAGATGCTAGATCAATTAGTGCTGCAACATAAAATGCCTTGGATATTGCATTGGTCTGGGCAATAAACAGTACAATGGCAGGATCTATGCTTTCAAACGTACAGAGGATTTGAATTTTTAATTAGCCTTTACTAATTACAGCTATCAGAAAGTAGAAACAAACACACTCTTCTTTGTATTTAGGAGACAATTCTACATCCGAGTGTATTTTTTTTTGCTCCATTTCATTAATATTTCATGAAATAACCCTTGCTGTTTCAACCCATTCAGTGCCTCCTAGTAACTGTCCCACATTACGAATGCCAATGCCTCTAAGCCATGTACATTACCACGATGACAAAATGCAAAAGAGTGTCTTGTCAACCCTGTGCATCGATTGATTATGCTACATAGTGCAAAAAAAACAGTTGGGTGTGAGTTATAATCTAACTGGCACTGATAATGAGTCAAGACACTGTCTGAAGCAGAGCCAGCTAGTAATAAGCCAGGGAACTAATGTTTTGATATGTGTTGTAGAATGTAGGGGAATTTAACTGCAGACAACCACTACATATTATTGCAACACAAGACGTTTACAGTAAAAATATATTTTAATAATTGAAAGCTATTAAAATAGATATTAAAATATACTGCACCATGTGAACTGGAGCTTTTATGAAAGTAATTTTATTAATACTTTAACCACCAGATCCCCATTGCTGCCTGCATTTAATGAACAGTTTTTGCATCTCTCACTCATAAAGCCAGAAATGGCCTTTACAAATTCCCCAATGTGATTAGGTAGCTTTCAGTAGTCACATAGATTTTATTTTCCAATTTATAGGGCCAGTATGTCACCATTTCTGTCAGGTGTTACTGTGGATTGTAGTTTTTGGATGTCGAAGGTAGAAATTTTGAGAGTTTTCTTTCAGGAGGTCAGTGAGGGAGAGCTACACTGAACTTGCTGCATATTCTTGACATTCAATGGATCCATCTGCAAGCGATGCTCTTCGTAAGCAATTACATTCTCTTGTCTTTCTTGATACTACTTTCTGTCCCAACTCCCATTCTCTCTTCTGAAGGATTGGTCCCTTCATTGGTTTCTGGCAGTGCTGCTTTTTCCCCCCTTTCTGTACTGCTTCATAACCTCCCATCCCAGAACCCTTACCTATGATCAGTAAATCAACATATGGGAAGTTATGAATTCAATATCTGGTGCTACTCGGCTTTGCATCAAAGTAATATATACCAGACCTCTGGGCTGTTTATAATACTCAAACAGTGGGAAATGCGCAAGTGTCAAAGCACACTCTCATCAATAAAATAAAGAATCCAATAGACACAACATTTTTTACAAGTTCTTCCAGTGTGTTTTGGTGTTTGGAACATGGATTTAGTTTTGCATTGTAAAGTACATTCAAGGTGACATTATATCTAATATTCGACTTATTTCTTTCTGTAAGTAATTTGCTTTGAATAAGACTCGAACTCTCTATTTGGAAATCTATGCTTTAAAACAAGACCCCAACATGTGACAAGTTAACAGAATTCTAGAAAATCGTTGGTTTCTACAAACTGTGAACTCCTGAAAAAGTAGGCAATGGATTTTGCTTAATAATTTGGCACAAGACACATCACTGCTGGGGCTGAATGGAGGTATTTCATCGAACACACAGCTTTCTGAAAATAATCATGATTTTTTTTCAGACTTTTGCAACAAACACTGCAGTGTCACAGCTCTGTACATGAAATAACTAATAGTAATTATTAAGGAAATCATTTTATTGTACATCTTGTACTGCAAGCAATGGGTAGGAAACTTTATTCATTTCTGGTAGTAATGCTTAATGCAGAGAGACAGGAATAACTAGACTAGAAAGCACCTGTCAGGTCTGTTTCCCACTCTCGGTGATTAACATGAAACATTAATAGCCCTTTCTAAAAACTTCAGCCTGAAATGGGGTCTTAGTAAAGATGAGGCTGTCTTTGTATAGTGCCAGAAGGAAGATAATTCAAAATGAAAGACAGAATGATGTCTCCTTCTGCGCTGTAACGTATTTTATGTAGTGACAACTTATTTTATGTCATATTCTTTACATAACACTCACAGTTCTATACATATTTCATGTTTTTTATATTTTGACTGGAAATGTTAAAATGAACGTACTGGTAATAAGAGAACTATAAATGTAAATGATTTAACAGGTACATTTCATCAGCTTTCCACTTTATGCCAAGGTGTTTTGGATGCTTCTTGTGTTTTCTCTGTCATGGTATCTATGCAGCTCTAACATTTTGGATAATGACTCTGGGTAGAGATGGATAAATCAGAAGACAGCACATGCCTTGCTGCTATGGTTTGTCATTTGGCTTCAACAGATTTTTTTTAAAGTCTATTAAAGTTCTGATGTACATTCCACATGCTGACACATACAACGTGAAGGTGAAGGATAATAGTGCAAGAAAATTGATTTTTTTCCACCACTTCATAGTCTGTGCCAAGCACTGCATCACTTAGGAAAACACGCAGGCATAATAACGCTCCTGGGTTTCGAATTGCTAGTTGCATTGTATAAGTTTGCAGTGACGAAAAGCAGTATCGACACAAACTGTGCAATAGATGTGAAGCCCTCTGGATTACTAGGCAGACTGTATGAGATTACCTACTGGAGGTTGTCTTCCATATCTTTGGCTTCATACCTACTGCAGCAGCAGAATAATTGCAGCCAATTCAAAGAAAATATTAAAAATGTTCCCAGGTGATATATTGAACAGCCTACAAATCTTTATAAACTTCATTTCTAATCCTTTTGGTGTTGGCTGAGTATAGATGGGATGCTAAAATTTAACTGATAATCATATACTGGTGAGCAGTGCACACAGGTGCCAAGGCCTATTTTCCATGGCCAGAGAGCATTTCAGGGCTGCCCATCTAACTAGAGTCTACAGACCCCGACATTGCTAATAGCAGGAGCTGGTCTCAAACTGTAGTATAATATTCTTAGACACCAATATCAAAGGGGGTAGTGCCACCTGGGCCAGTACAATGTGCCAGTCTCCACTTTATGAAATCCTGTTCCTCACACAGCAGCAGCTGCAAAACTGGAGTGCTGAATACAGGGTAATTTTATGTTGTAGACAGCCCTCCACAATGAATGTTTTGGAGACAATTACAATTTTATCTCACCATGATACAAAAACCAGCATTACAGAAGCTTCTCATTTGCCTGCCAATGAAGATAAAGGAGGTGACTCAGATTAATGTTTCTGTCTGTTATCTCAATATATTCAGGAGCCCCAGAGTAATAACTCTAGTTAGTACTCTTAGTTGCCAAACAGTTTGGGCATAACTTTCCTTTGCGCATGTGCATATGTGTATCCATAAATATGACAATACACTCATTGAATTTTAGCTGTCAAATACCCATGATTTACCTGAACGCATAGATTCCGTCTGTGTTTTTTTTGCTGTATTGTATGCCTGTACTCTTACATATAGGCAAAGAGTTTTGATTACCTCCTCTATTAAAAGTGTACAGTTTAAACCAAGAGAATTCTTGTATAAACAGTGTGTCATATGAACATACAAAATTGAGGGACAGGAAAAGACTAACTGGCCCATCAAGCCTGCCCCACACCATAATGGCCAGCACTTCATAACTACATAGTTCGCCCCAACCCACCCCCACTCACAGGGCTGGATATTGTAGTTCTATTGCCGCTCCTGGTGGCAGGCGCAGAACATGGCGGCCGTCCCCCACGAGACCCCTGCCGCCACGCCACTACGATTACGCTGTGGATGGCCACTTTAAATATCGATGGTGGGGCCGCATCAACCCTGCACGCCCATCCCCCACCCCCCCCGGCAACCCGCAATGATGTGGTGGGGGTGGTCTTGGCAAAGCCGTTCTTGTTGTCATCTATTGAAGGAGCAGGTGCTGGCACCATTTTTAAAAGGCTGCCAGCTCTGAAAACAGCACACCATAACACAGAGTTCGCCCCTTCCCCCACTCCCCACCCCCCATGCCAAAAGGGTGCAGACTTCACCCTTTCCCCACCTTGGTGGCACCAGCCTTCCCTGGACGGGAAAGCAAAGGCACGTGAGTTCAGCACGTCGCGCTGAAGATCGGGAACTGAAGGTAAGATCACTGCGGTTTGCATTTTAATTCATGTAAAGATGTAATTTACATATGCTAACTCAGGTCCCGTTGCAGAGTGGCGGAGGGGCTGCCATGGAGCTTCCCTGCTGCCAGGAAGATCGGACATGGCAATCCCGGCCTCAGGTTCCATAGCGGCCGCTGCCGCTCCGATTCTCCAACCCCAGCCACGGAACCTGACGTCAGGTTGGAAACAAAATCCAGCTCACAATCTTCTATAATGATTCTGATAAACTAGGTTGTGGGAAGAGGAATGGAAAGTTGGATATATAAGGCAGAATGTTCTGTTGAGTGAAATAGAAGACTAAGTCCATTTATAATGGCTGTCTTGCATTACTGCTTCTGCTTATTATTGAATGCACTCTGTTCTAGACACATAACTGTGCATAGAGCTTTGTCAACTAGAAACTGACGACCCTGCTGTAATGTGCCTAAATGGGTCTTTACCACTACTGCCCAAACAAATATTCCAGTAATTCGAGGGATTATTTTCCTTTAGCTGCCTGCAAAGAGAAGATCAGTCAGGGAGCTGTTCTGCTTGGCCCTCATCATCGACTGTAACTTTAGGGATTTCCTCTGAAGTGACGTTAGTGTTCGATATCTCTGCCAAAAACGTTTCGGCGTATTTTAATGGCATGGAAATGAAAGGAATACATATGACGTATTTCCCATTATTTGCAATACAGCAATGCTGCACTCTCGGAATGACATTCCCGACGTACAGCTTTGCTATGGCATGCAGAGAGTGGGGGGGGGGGGGGGGGGGTGGGGGTGAGTTTAAATTGTAATTGCCGTAAAAGGAATTAGATTGATCAATGACCAAATAATCCCTCTTCCCAGCCCCATGATCAAGTTTTTAAAAAAAAGAACTTTCTTCAGCTGTTCCCAAGATAGCTAACCTCATTTTAATATGGATACTCAAGGCCTGTGCCAGCAATTTTCTTCCCTTCTCCAAGGTGGAATCCCCAAAACAGACAAGAATTTCTCTGGAAGGCCACTGAAAATATCAAAATTGACCTGATCCCAAAAAATTGGCATAGGGAGGATAGAAATTCACTATAAATATGGATGTATGCATTTATTATGGAGACGTCAACAAAATGTGCACAAAGTCTATCAAAATACATCAATTATATGTCTTAATCATATTAAAAATAATTGCCTCTGCATATCCTGGGCAAATTATCACCCCCACCCCCACCCCCATGTCTTCCAACCGCACTTCACCTGAAGAATTCACTTGGTGTAACTCTCCAGGAGTAATGTCACAGGAGATCAACTTGTGATTTATGTGTGTGATTTTTATATATAATCTTTGTTGCTAATCCTGGGAATTTTCTTGGGGTGTCTCCTGCTTCACCACCATAACTTCAGATATTTACAAGTGGGGTTGGATTTTATGTTCTCTCCTGTTGGTGGGTTGGTTTCCCGCCACCATCCCGCCTCCGCCAGAATTTAGTCCAGGTCAGGAAGGCCTGTGAACAGCCATCCCACCCCACTGCTAATTGAAGCCCTTACCTTGGTAATTAACCCCTATTTAAGGGCCTCTTTGCACTGCAGCCGCAATTAGCCATGTGGCAGGTGGCCCTGTCGCCGCATAGGAAACATGTCACAGAAAACCGTGCAGGCTGCTTCTTGGTTCCGGGGGTGGTGGTGGTGGGGGGTCCCTGGTTCAAAGGCACTTAGTGCCTGAACAGAAGATCTGGAATCGGGAAGGAGGGGCCCTTGCTGCCGACACCCCCCTCCCTCCCCTGCGACCCCCACTCTGTGAGACCCCTCCCACCCTGATCTGCTTGAGGCCTGGCTGCAGCGACACTCCTTGGCTTCCAGGATGGTCATCTCCAGCAGCAGCCACTACCTCCACAATGGCAGTGCAGTTGCCGGCCTCTGATTGGGCAGGACTTCCGCGATGGAGTCTTAGATCCTATGGATAGTCCACTGCTCTCCATTTAAGTGCCTGATTGGCACTAAATTTGACGGACCTTCTGGAAAAGAGGTGATGTGGTGATCTCGGCATTGGGTTCTTCTGACATTGAGAGCCCCATCGCCAGGATAAAATTCCCCCCAGGTCTTTGACACGGTTGGCCACATCATACTCCTCTAAAGTCTCTCTTCTATTGTCTTTGATCCCCTAGCCACTGATTCCATCTCCACTCTGTCCACTCTCTCAGACTAAACCAGACAGTTTGCAATCTTGGCATCCTATTTGCCCACAAGGTTAACTTCTACCCAATATCCCATCCGTCACCAAGACTGCGGACTTTCACTTCCAATATATCATCAGTCTCTGCCCATCTGCTGCTGAAATGCTCAACCATGCTTTTGTACTTGCATACTTGACTGTACCAATTCTGTCCTTGCCAGCATCCCATATTTCATCCATAAACATCTGCTCATCCAAAACTCTACTGCCCGTCTCCTAACTCACATCATGTCCCACTCACCCATCATCACCATCAGGTAATACAGCAGCCTTTAACCTCTTTGGAAGGGTTTTGAAACTCCTCTCATTCTGGTTGAGAACCCTGAGATTATCTAAAGAAGATTTTACAAGGTCTGTAAGGCCTGCCTGAAGACAGTATTGATGCATATATATCAGGTAGTAAAAGACCATTTATGTATGGCATAAGCCACTCAGAAGACAAAAATATGACAACAAGATAACAATTTGTTTTGATATTAGTGACTTGGCCAAAGTAAATACCCATGCTCCTGGACACTAATTATAGATTTGGGAGGTCACAGGAGGGCAAGATGGTTAGTTTCTTCCACATGTAAGCCATCCTTCCATGCTGAACATGGGAAAAGTTCATGGAGTTATGGACAAAAAAGTACCAGAAAATCCCAAAGTTAGAATATTTCTCATTTTCATCTCCATCAATAGTATTATCAGCATCTTCTGTATTACCTTCTGATGCTCATTGATCAGAGATACTAATAGGTAATAGTAATCTGAAGAAGCAGATGTCTACTCTATGTCTTTGGTGGAATGTCATCATCTGATAAGATCTTAATTGGTTTCAAATTGGACAAGTTTGATAAAGCTGATGATTGTGATGATGGTTGCAATTTTTCATTGGACAGGAGGCCCCCGTCCATCGGCTGAAAAGTCGGTGGCGAGCCTGCCTCTGCCGGGCCTGGGGAGCCAGACTGGGATTTTTCGCTCCCCGACCTTTAATTGGCCTTGGGCAGTTCTTCGACCTCCTTGAGGCAGGAAGACCCGCCTAATGGAGCTACCGGCCAATCAGTGGGCCGGCAGCTCTTAGTCTCAGCAGCGCCATCGGGAGAGGTGACCAACTGTTGGGACTACACCCAGCCGTCGCAAGCAAGTTGATGGACAGCCCTGGAACTAAGGTAGGTTTTCAGGGCCTCACAGGAGACAGGAGATAATTGGTCGGGCCTCAGCGAGGCAAGGGGGGTTGATTAGAAGGGGTGGGGAGAGTGTTGTGCATTGGGGGCGGTTGGGACTTTGGGGGTGGCCGTCATGGGGCAAAGAGTGCCCGATCAGGAGGACCCCCACTAGCCCACAAGAGGCAGACAGGGTTTTTGAGGCTTCTGCCATCCGGCCACCAAGGGTAAAATACCCACGGTGGTGGGTGGAGGCCCTTAAGTGCCAGTGAATTGGCCACTTAAGGGCCTTGATTGGCCTGGGGCAGGTGAGCCTTTTCTTGCCGCCGCCACCCCGTGTAAAATTGCAGCGGGGGAGGGAGGGGCTCAGGAACGCCCCTTCATCTCCCACTATATTTTACGCCCCCAACCCCCCTGCCACCAGCCCACTCGTTTGGGGGGTGGGGCGTAAAATTCTGGCCAATATGTCCCCACATTTCTTGGTCCCTGAGAAAGAGGAGGATGTACCGTTTACCTGATTAGTTCAGTTACTATACTCCATGTGACCTCAGTTAATCTCTAAGGTGTGGGGTGGATGGAAACTAAGCAGTGGAGAAATATTGTCTATTCAATGCAGGTTGAAACTGACAAGCCATCAACAGGGAATTGTAATGTTCTGCATATGTGGCTTTCTTTGATGTTTTGATGCTAAATCTGTTCGTTAGTGCGAGGATTGTTATGTGGTTATCACATGTATTACATAATGACAGAACATCAGCAACTGAATGTGAGGATAATGTCATTTTCCAGAGGCATTGGGAAGGTGGGGTTGCCCTTGAGGAAGGGGAGCGGGAAGTTGGTATATGGGAAAACCCCAAAAGGTTCTATGGAAAGAGAACTGCAGAGGCTTGAATTTTACGCCACCCCAGCGAGCTGGATGGTGGTGAGGAAGTGGCATAAAATAGAGTGGGAAGCTCCGGGAGGCCTTCCCTACCCGCTCCCGCCTCCACCCCACTTTACGTAGGGCGGTGGAGGGGCGGATAATGGGCTGCCCGCCCCAGGCCCTTAAGTTACCAATTAATGGCCACTTAAGGGCCTTTGCCCGGCTCCACGGGGATTTTACCTGTTGCAAGCGGGCGTCCTGGAGCTGGGAAAGGCCGCCTAGAGAAAGCTGTCGGTCTCTCCATGCTCTGGGGAGGGTCCCTGACAATCGGGCACAAGGTGGCCACCACTCCCGGTGGCACTGCTGGGACTAAGAGCTGCGGCCCGATGATTGGCCGGCAGCTCAATGAGGCGGGACTTCCTCCCTCAAGTGGGTGGAAGTCCAGCCTCGGAACAGTTAAAGCCTAGGGACCCGTAAAATACAGGACAAATCTCCAGGCTAGGTGGAAGTGGGTTCGCCACCAAATATTACGTCAGTGGCCAGCTCCCGTCCACCCAATGTAAAATCCAGCCCAGAGAGAAGGTGAAGTATTGTTACAATTACTGACTTGTATTATTATTATTATTGATCATAAGCATATATTTTGTTCTATATAAATAACCATGTTTGAACTAAATGCAAAATTAGATTGATTAGAAATTTTCATACCTTCTAGTGTTTGAGTGTATGCATTGGCATTAGTGAATGGGTGAGTGTGCAGATAGAGAATAACTGGAATGATAAAAATCACTTTTAGAGCTTCTAACTGAGGTCACATGGAGTATAGTAACTGAACTAATCAGGTAAATGAGATCAGCTAACATCTCTTCATACAATTGAGGGGCTATTAGTTGCATATCCTTCCTCCTGTATGAGTGTGCTATCACTTGTCATGCGCCGCTTTGCATTATAAGGAGAGAATGAATGGTGAATGAAAGCTAGTAGTTCACATTGCTGGAGTAGATACAGAAATATGTCAGGAACATTGTGCAAACAATGTACCTGCAGCCATCTTAGAAAGGGCGGAAAGTAGAGTGCAGGTTTCCAGAAAGGGTGAGTGAAGTCAGAATTGTAGGTAGTTACTAAAATTTTCAAAAATGTTATGTTGCTAAATGGACTTGCATGTTACGTATCCAAATAAGTGGGTGATAATGTGAAGGGCCTGAAAGAGTGCTGTTTACCTGGGATACTTTGAAATAGTTCTTGGACTCAACTTTTCAGTCCTGTAAAGACTTTAGACTTCTTTATGACCTTCAACCAAGATCTGTTGAGGTTATTCTTAGAGTTGACATATGAAACTGCCTTTTGCCAGGCATTATGCCTAATTCTTTTGTTACAGACAGGTGGAAAGGGGTGTTGGTTGTTCTCATTGTTCACCCCGCAACTGACTGCAATTGTGTTTTGTTAAAATATTGCATTAGCCATAGAGTCATAGAGTTATACAGCACAGAAACAGGCCCTTCAGCCCATCGTGTCCATGCTTGCCATCAAGCACCTATCTATTCTAATCCCATTTTCCAGCACTTGGCCCGTAGCCTTGTATGCTATGGCATTTCCAGTGCACATCTAAATACTTCTTAAATGTTGTGAGGGTTCCTGCCTCTACCACCCCATCAGGTAGTGTGTTCCAGATTCCAACCACCGTCTGGGTGAAAATTTTTTTCCTCAATTCCCCTCTAAACCTCCTGCCCCCTTACCTTAAATCTATGACCCCTGGCTATTGATGCCTCTGTTAAGGGAAAACGTTTCGTCCTATCTTTCCTATCAATGCCCCTCATAATTTTGTATACATTAGCCCCTGAGTGTCTTTCTGGTCAAATAAACTGACAGGTTTTCCCATAGGTTAAAAAGGATAATTTTTTTTTACACAATTCCTGAAATGGTCGCAACCTCGCCCAAACACACATCCACAAGAATAGCTAGACAGAGAGAAAAGGGTAGGTAGTTTAACGTCCAAAGTGAGGTAAGTGCTCGTGGTTTACAGTAAACCTGTTGAATTTTCTCAGGAGGACAGTCTCTTTTAAAAGTGCAGGCCTGGGTGTTTATAGTCTTGAACTTGTTGAGGTGTTGCTTACATCTCAGCACAAAATTGGTGGTGTGGATTTTATTACCTTCACAGACGGAGAGTCTTAAATTCACTTTATGATATCTCTGCTGTAGTTGTTGTTCAGTTATTGTATAGCAGGGTTCTTCTTGCTTAGCTGGATCTCTTGCACAGTCTCTTACTGGACTGCTTTTCTGAGGGGTTGGCTTGATCTCCCCTTTCTCTCCAGAGGACTACCTTTTTAAGGTAAAAATCAATCACATTAGAGTTTCTGTTAGGAGACAGATGGCTATCTCCCCTGGTGTGACCACACAATGGGCCACCATATGATAACCATGTCTATCGATTGATGGCTGAATGGGGACCATTCTGTTAACACAGTTGTACTTCACACCTATTCAGTCTTGGTGTGGGCTGTGAGTCCGTTTGTCTCCAAAATCCATTGTTAGTTCATTCATGTCAATAAGAGTCATTAATATGGAATAGTGCTCCTTTCAATTTCAAAGGGGTTCTCCCCAGATCTATTTCAGATGAGGTTAATGAGTTCCATCTTTTCAGACATGTTTGTTGATTTCCAGTACAGGAGGGCCATGTGACCACTACTCCATTTTGACTGTGGTACAAGTGTCCATGTTCTTGTGGCTTTGTTTAACAGTTGACTTTTAAAATTCATAATTCTTCTATTTCATTGTTTATTTCATCATCACACCTTTCATGCTTGACACTTTTGTGAAACTTGTAACCCGGTGTTCCAAATACTACTATAACATCAATAACTTGCATTTACACAGCACCTTTAATGTAGTAAAAATGACCCAAGGCACTTCACAGGGGCATTATCAGAGATAAAATGTGATATAATGCCACATAAAGAGATATTAGGGCAGGTGACCAATAGCTTGGTCAAAGCGATAGGTTTTAAGGAATGAATTGAAGGAAGAGAGAGCGGTAGAGGCAGAGTGGTATCGGGAGAGAATTCCAGAAGTGCAACAGCCCACCCAAGCCATAATTGCTTGCGCAGCACTGGCACGCTGAGATCTGAGAGTTTTATCTTGCTCACTCTGCTGCTTCCATGCTCATTAATATCTTGATGAAGTTTAGATAAAACTTGCCCATCAATTCCCATATTGGACAACACTTATGCTGGGAGCTCACTTCCTTAATGGTAACGAGGTATGCTACAGAAGTTTGAATGTAGCCTACCTCCAGCAGCTGTGAAGTCCATAGTATTCACTTTTCCTCTGGTCTGCTCCTGGCCAGGAACATTTGCATTACCTAGAAAACAAATGACTGAACCCACAATCCACAAAACTGCTGGATCTTGACATCTGGTTACAGAGAAAAAATAGTTCTTGAGGAAAACCATTCGAAATCCTACCTACCTCGTGGACCAAGGTATTAGTCAACTGTCCTAATACCTCTTTCTGTGGCTTGTCATCAAATTTTGTAGATCTTCACATTTAATGGACTAAGTCAGAACTATTGGATCCAATAGAACCATAAAAAGTCCTGTAATCTCTTTTGTCATTTAATCTCTTCTGCCTTCCATCCAATCACAGACTTTCCTTTTTTATTCATTCCCTTTTGTTCATTTCTACTTTTGTGTCAGCTGTGCCTCAGATGGTAGCACACTCACTTCTGAGTCACAAGGTTTCGGGTTCAAGTTCCACTCCAGGCCTTGAGCACAAAGGTAAGACTGACACTCCAGTGCAGTACTGAGGGAGTGCTGCACTATCGGAGCTGCTATCTTTTGGATGAGATGTTAAACTGTTATAGTGGAATGTGGACCAGATATGCCTTTTAAGGTAAATGAAAGAGGCTATAGGTGTTTCCTACTGATAACTATAATCCTATTTAGTTGATAATAATGATACAGACAGACCGACTTAAAGAGATGGTACATAGAAACATAGAAAATAGGAGTAGGAGTAGGCCAAAAGGTCCTTCGAGCCTGCTCCGCCATTCATTATGATCATGGCTGATCATCCAACTCAGTAACCTGTTCCTGCTTTCCCCCTATCCTTTGATCCATTTTGCCCCAAGAGCTATATCTAACTCCTTCTTAAAAACATACAATGTTTTAGCCTCAACTGCTTTCTGTGGTAACGAATTCCACAGGCTCACCACTCTCTGGGTGAAGAAATTTCTCCTCATCTCAGTACTGAAAGGTTTACCCTGTATCCATAGACTATGAACCCTAGTTCTGGACTCCCCCACCATTGGGAACATCCTTCCTGCATCTACCCTGTCAAGTCCTGTTAGAATTTTATAGGTTTCTATGAGATCCCCCCCTCACTCTTCTGAACTCCAGCGAATATAATCCTAACCGACTCAATCTCTCCTCATACGTCAGTCCCGCCATCCCAGGAATCAGTCTGGTAAACCTTCACTGCATTCCCTCTATAGCAAGAACATCCTTCTTCAAATAAGGAGACCAAAACTGCACACAGTATTCCAGGTGTGGCCTCACCAAGGCCCTATATAATTGCAGTAAATACTCTGGCTACAAGAGCGGGTCAGAGGCTAGGAATCCTGCAGCAAGTAACTCATCTCCTGACTCCCCAAAGCCTGTCCACCATCTACAAGGCTCAAGTCAGGAGTGTGATGGAATACTCTCCACTTGCCTGGATGGGCGCAGCTCTAACAACACTAAAGAAGCTTGACACCATCCAGGACAAAGCAGCCCGCTTGATTAGCACCACATCCACAAACATTCACTTGCTCCACCATCGACGCACAGTGGCAGCAATGTGTACCATCCACAAGATGCACTGCAGCACCGCACCAAGGCTCCTTAGACAGCACCTTCCAAACCCGTGACCTCTACCAAATAGAAGGACAAGGGCAGCAAATGCATGGGAACACCACCACCTGCAATTTCCCCTCCAAGTCACACACCATCCTGACTTGGAACTATATCACCATTCCTTCACTGTCACTGCCATTGGGTCAAAATCCTAGAACTCCCTTCCTAAAAGCACTGTGGGTGTACCTACCTCACATGGACTGCCGCGGTTCAAGAAGGCAACTCACCACCACCTTCTCAAGGGCAATTAGGGATGGGCAATAAATGCTGGCCTAGCCAGTGATGCCCACATCCCATGAATGAATTTTTTAAAAATCCTCTCGCTATGAAGGCCAACATACTGTTTGCCCTTTTTACCACCTGTATGCTTACCTTCAGTGACTGGTGTACGAGAACACCCAGGTCTCATTGCATATTCCCCTCTCTCAGTTTATAGCCGTTCAGGTGATAATCTGCCTTCCTGTTTTTGCTACCAAAGTGGATAACCTCACATTTATACAAAGTGCCATCAAGGAACCATCATAGATAATCAATCACAAAATGGAATGTTACCTACAAAACACAGATGCCATGCCAATTTAACCCAAAAAGGAGAAAAAACAGTTACTGCACAAATTTAAATAAAAATGTTTGAAGTATAAAACACATTTATAAAGTTAAGTCTTAGTGTTACTATAAAACACTACAAACATTTTGACCAGATAAAAGCTCACCACTTCATGAGAAGGGAATTCTCAGCAGATAATTAATTGGGAATAAGTAGCTAATGATATTACCATAATTGGAAGTAAGTAATGATATTACCATATATGGATAACGAAAGCAGGAAAAACACGCACATAAAGGTAACACCGACATTCCAAAAGATTACTTAATTGATTAGAAACAGTATAAAAGTTTTGATTCGAGAAATCATTGGTATTGAAATTCCTCATCAATACTACTCATCCTATTGTAAGAATAGCTGACTGCATGACAAGAAAATTTTGCTCTTAACCGAGAGTGTTTTGTCTTGTTAGGCAGGAGACTTACTTGGGGAATTAAAGATAAATTTCACATGGAAGTGATTTCTGACTTTAACCCCTTATAGGGATTAAACCAAATCAGGAGTACATCCCTATGAATCTCCTTTAATTAAGTTCAAACCAGACAAACTCTTATAGACACTTATTTTGGATCCTAAGAATTGAACTAGCTTGTTTACTTTGAATTTTGATGGATATTCTAAGATATTTTGCTGTAACATTGTCAAGGTTGAACTTTTGGATTCTATTTTAGAAATAAGATTATGTTTTACATCTCTTAGTAATCTTTGACATTGTAGTATACTTATCCACTTAAAAGTGCATTGCATGTTTAATTCTTTAATAAATGTATAAAAGTTAATAAATCCTCTCATGCAGTATTCTATATACAACTACAAGAACCCCCTCTCTGTGTCTCTTTAAGTGGAGAGATACATATTGAAGAGAGTTTCCCAGACTCTTATAATATCTGGGATATTTATGACGTATCCATAATTATTTTAAAAACAGGCTATCCAAAAGATGGTAATATTCTCTATTGGTTTCGTTTCTTTGAGGAAAAGCTAGTTCAATTCTTTGGACACAAAATAAGTGCCTGTAAGAGTTTTTCTGGTTTGAACTTAATTAAAGGAGATTCATAGGGATGCACTCCTGATTTGATTTAGTCCCTATAAGGGGTTAAATTCAGAAATCACTTCCATGTGAAACTGTCCATTTTGGCAGGAAGAATAAAAAAGAAGCATATTATCTAAATGATGAGAGATTGCAGATTTCTGAGATGCAGAGGGATTTGGGTGTCCTACTGCATGTATCACAAAAGGATAGTATGCAGGTTCACCAAGTAATTAGGAAAGCTAATTAGGAAAGACTGGTGGATCGTATCAAACAACATGTCCCTTCTGCTGTTTGCAACGGGCAAGGTATAGGCAGCACCCAACCAGCTCATGCTTGCAAAACCCAAAACAAAGTATCCAACATTAGATGTGATTCCGCGATTGGACAACATTTGCTAAATAATCCACACTGTACTAAGAATTATGCCGACAACCAATTTGGTTGTCAGTAGGGCTCGCAGTGTGGTGCATTTGCATGCACTGGAAGCTACATATATTAATACACAGGGCCCTGTTCTTTGCAGACAGAAAGAACATGGACACACATTGCACTTGTTTCAGCTAAAAAAAATAAGTGACAGCCATTTTCTGGTTCTTTCCTCAGACCAATCAGAGTCAAGCTGTCCGGTTTTAATTTCAAACAAAGCTTGGCAGTTAACTATCAGTCACCATTAACTGGTGCATTCTCCATGATAACACCTCTACCAATCAGAGTTCACTTGCCAACCAATTAGCACTCTCTTCTCATACAGTAAAAAGTTATTGTTTTTCCAAACATTGGCATTCTTGTGGATTTTCCTGATGAGTACAAGATGAAAAGCTTCGACTATATGTCTTTATTTTCAGCAATACTCAAATTCAACATTATGAATTGAGATCACTGATGAAGAGCTGCTTGGATGGATTTTTAAAAAATGTATTTAAATGCAAAGTACAGTAATATGTTGCAACCTCTAGGAACATAGGAACAGAAAGGAGTAGGCTGTTCAGCCCTTTGATCCTGTTCTGCTATTCAGTTAGATCATGGCTGATCTTTAAGCATGTATAGTTACTTCAAAGCTATAGAAATTAATCTTGGCCATATTCCATATCGTCAGCAATAGTCCCTTACTCTGAAACCTGTAGATGTAATAGAGGACTTTCACTCTTATTCCTGATTCCAGGTAAGTCCTTCCTTCCTAGCATTGAAGCATACATATGGTATTGAGCACCAACAATGCAACTTTCTGCTTGGTAACAGGCAAAAGCCTTTGAACTGTCAAAGAGTTCAATGTTTGACTCTGATAATTATGGACATGCAGATCCTAAGTTCTGTATTAATTATTAAGCACTCATATCAACATAAAATTAAATACTGGCCACTTTTGAAGGTATTTCATATGCAGTAGTATATATCAGTACCTCCAAAATCTCATTATCATGTTAAACTGGTGACCCACAGAACCTCGTCACACCCAGACAGTTAAACAGATGTGTGCCTCTTCTCTTGGTTCACGTGTTTACTTCACTTACTTCTGACCTGACAGTACTTTGTGTTATATATTGTTGCCATATTGAAGCAATTTGAAATATTGTCACGGTTCTACATAAAGTAGCATTAAAATTGTATTTTTCAAATGCATACAAAGCATAAGGTTTAATGCAATTTTTACATGGCCATTTTATTTATTACTCAGTGATTACCAGGTTCATTTCTTTTTAACTCAATGTAATTGAATGGAAAGGGTTAACATAAGAACGTAGGGAATAAAAAAATGAGAGCAGGAGTAGGCCAAATGACCCCTTGAATCTGCTCCGACATTTCATAGGATCATGTTGATCCTCAACTTCACTTTCCCGCCTGATCCCTTGATTTCCTAAGTGTCCAAAGATCTCATCAATCTCAGTCTTGAATATAAACACCAACTGAGCATCCACAGCCCACTGGGGAAGAGAATTCCAAAGATTCACAACCCTCTGAGTGAAGAAATTTTTCCTCATCTCAGTCCAAAATGGCTGACCTCTTATCCCGAGACTGTGCCCCTGTGTTCAAGACTCTCCCGCCAGGGGAAACAATCTCCCAGTATCTACCCTGTCAAACCCTCTCAGAATCTTTTGTTTCAATGATATATGATAGCTCATAATATATTTGTATTTGCAATTATATATATATTTGTATTATAGTTCAAAATGTATTTGTAACAGGAAAACTCAAGTTTAGCTGTTCACTGGACTAATTAACTGATTATGTTATGGTGGCACTTTCTAAGGTGGTTTTTGATGCAAGCCTGCTATAATGAGGTGTATTTTGCACAGATTTATTACTACATTACAGAGAAAGCAATAAGCATAAGCAATGTGTATTGCACCAGAGATTATGTTGTATCAGAGTTACTGAGTATTGCTGACGTCTAATGTGCTTTCATGCTACTGGAGTTCAAATTATTGGACTAAAGCCTTATTAATGAAAAACTGCATTTGCCCAAACAAAATCCAAATTAAGTCCATTTAAACCAGTTATATCAGGTATTATATGACATTTATATGTGAATTAAGGTATTTTAGAGCTAAAAGCAAAAGAAAAACTGCAGATGCTGGAAATTTGAAATTAAAACAGAAATTGCTGGACACACTCAGCAGGACAGATAGAGAACAGATGAGTTAATTGCTGAAAATAGAGACATATTGTCGAAGCTTTTCATCTTGCACCCATCAGGACAATCCGCAATAATACCAATGTAAGGGGAAGCAACAACTTTATACTGTATGAGAAGAGAGTGCTAATTGGTTGGCAAGCGAACTCTGATTACCATGGAGAATGCACCAGTTTATGATGACTGACAGTGAACTGTCAAGCTTTGTTTGAAATTTAAACGAGGTAGCTTGACTCTGTTTGGTCAAGGCTTTGCCATGAGGAATGAACCAGCGAATGGCTGTCACTTATTTGGTTTAGCTGAAACAGGCATAATGTGTGTACATGTTCTTTCTGTCTGCAAAGAACAGGGCCCTGTGTATTAATATATGTAGCTTCCAGTACGCGCAAAAATGTCACACTACGAGCCCTGTGACAATCTTCAATTGGTTGTCAGCGTAATTCTTAGCACACTGAAGATTATTTAGCAAATGTTGTCCAATAGCAGAATCACATCTAATGTTGGATACTGTGTTTTGAGTTTTGAAAGCATGGGCTGGTTGGGTATGGCCTGTACTTTGACCGTTACGAACAGCAGAAGTGACATGTTGTTTGATATGATCCACCAGTCTTTGGGATGTACAGCCTATGTACCTATCATCACACTGGCATTGAAATTCATATATCACGTTACTCATTTGTGTGATAGGCAAGACGTCTTTTTGGCTTGACAGCAACATCCTGTTGGCGGTGGACACCACACATGTTGCTACTGCATAGTAGCAGCATCAAGCAGCTTGCTTCACCTGTTGCTTAAATTTTTGGGATACATTACCTTTCCAGGTCAATTTGAGGTAGACTGGGCACTTTTCAGGGCCAAAAATGATGGCCTTAGGCCCGTTCATAAGTTTGGGTGATATACAGCGAGAAATGATCTGATCAGGGTAGCCATAGTTATGCAGGATGCCTTTCATTCGCCCTATTTCAGCAACAAGCTTGCATGGTGAGCAAATGGCTTGGGCCCTATTTACGAGGTTGCCGATAAGGCCAATCTTATAGCGCGTAGAACTCCCTTGACATACCAGTTGAGAAATCTGCTAAGGGGTTCTCTACCTCATCTACTGCAAACCTACCTTCACTGGACAATACATGCATTGGGATTCTTACAGTTCCATGCACCTCTGGCTCTCCATGAGGTTGGCCATTCTCTCAATGGAGGGGCTCATGCGCTAATAGCCCTGAGCCACGGTGGTGCATGTGAGCTGGAGTGCCTAATGTCCTTTTGGGAAAGAAATCTGCTGTCCTTTCCTGGTCTGGCCTACATGTGCATCCCCCCCCCCCCCCCACCAGTTTCGCTAATGTGGACCTGAAAGTCTTCCTGAAGGTCATAAGGGTGAGGTGGGAGATCCTCTTCCTGGAGGGTGGCAGGAGAAGGCCACCCATCCAGACTAAGCAGACCTAGTTGGAGATAGCTGACATAGTCAGCAGAATGACTGTGGTGCACAGAAACTGGATCCAGTGTAGGAAAAGGTTCAATGACCTGATACACTCTGACAAGGTGAGTGCAACCTTCAACTCTTAGGACAGGCCTCTGGATATTTACCCTCCAGCAGACACAGCAGCTGAGGAGCCTTAGGGCACATGCTGCCCTTGAACATGGGAGGAGTGTGTGCCCAGGGCACTTACTGACCCTCAGAATAACTCAGAGCCATAGTGCTGCTGAGGACCTATTAGCATTGAAACATGCACAGTGACGCAGTGGTTAGCACCACAGCCTCACAGCTCCAGCGACCCGGGTTCAATTCTGGGTACTGCCTGTGTGGAGTTTGCAAGTTCTCCCTGTGTCTGCGTGGGTTTTCTCCAGGTGCTCCGGTTTCCTCCCACAAGCCAAAAGACTTGCAGGTTGGTAGGTAAATTGGCGATTATAAATTGCCCCTAGTATAGGTAGGTGGTAGGGAAATATAGGGATAGGTGGGGATGTGGTAGGAGTATGGGATTAGTGTAGGATTAGTATAAATGGGGTGTTGATGGTCGGCACAGACTCGGTGGGCCGAAGGGCCTGTTTCAGTGCTGTATCACTAAACTAAAAAAACTAAACTAATGAATTGGAGGAGCTGGCATTGGCCATAGAGGACAGCACAGCCTTATCTCTCTCTCTCTTTTCTCCTGCAGGAGAAACAGTCTCATAATTCCCAGGAGAGGGCCCAGAGTGGAGGAGGAGTTCCCTACCTTCACCTTATTACTGCGAAATGGGGGGCTTCTCTGCCCCAGGTTCTAAATCACTGGTTCTCCGAGGACATCTTTTAAACAGAAGGTACAGCAGTGAAATGGTCGTTAAATCAGGCCCACACTTGAACAGTCCTGCCCCCAAATCCACTAACTGGCCAGCAAACCCGTTTTCAAGCGAGTTGAGTGAACGCCCCCGTGACAATTGGGTCTGGTGACTGTTCCCCTCTAGGGACAGGTTCCAGACCTACAAACAATCCCAACTTTGGTTTCCTGCTCCCAGAAGGAAATTCCTGCCCATAGTCTCTGACATATATAAGTATTACAAGTGCATTGCATGTAGGTGCAATCTTATTAAAGAAGCATGTTTTTGGTATGAGGATATCTTAACATGCAACAAATAGGGACAGCAAATGTTCACTGGCCATTCCAGTTGTCCCACACAACTGTGGTGCCTTGTCAATTACAATATATACACTCCCTAAAATATATACATTACACACAATATTTACATGCCCTAACCCAACTTGTAATCTCCTGGGAGAGGCAGAAAACCAGATAAACCCAGGCCAATTAGAGGGGAAAAAATCTGCAAAATTCCTCTTCGACTCCTTTAGGTGATCAAAGCTAGTCTAGGACACCTAGTCCTAATTAGTGTCAACCTTTCGTATGATGCAATCTCCCCAACCAGAAACTTATCCAGCTGTCATTTGAATGAATTTGGCAAATATAGATGAGCACCCCATTCCCCTAGCTGCTGTATATGTCAGCTGTGACTCAGTTGGTTACACTCTGACCTCTGAGTCAGAAGGTCGAGGTTCAAGTTCCACTTCAGAGACTTGAAACCATAGGCTGACACTCCAGTGCAGTTACCTGAGGGAGTGCTGCATTGTCAGAGATGTTGTCTTTCAGATGAGACATTAAAATCAAGGCCCTATTTGCTGTCTGGAGATGTATGTGAAATATCCCATGGCATTATTTCAAAAAAGAGCAGGACAGTTGTCCCTGGTGTTCTGGTCAATATTTACATCCAATCAACATTTACATCCAATCAACATTACCCAAACATATTACATGGTTATTATCTGCTGTTTGTGGCACCTTGCTGTTTGCAGTTTGGCTCCCTCATTTCCCCACATTACAACAGATTGTGAAAGGTGCTATATAATCATATCCAAGTTTGCTGATGATACAAATTTCGGTGGGAAAGTAAGCAATGAGGAGGATGCAAAGAGGCTGCATGGAATATGGACAGGTTGGGTGATTGGGCAAGATCACGGCACATGGAATACAATGTGGCAAAGTGTGAAGTTATCCACTTTGGTAGGAAAAAAAGCAGAATTTTTTTGAATTATGAGAGACTGCGAAAATGTTGCATTCAGAGGGATGTCCTTGTGCATGAATCAAAGAAAATTAACATGCAGCTACAACAAGCAATTAGGAAGGCAAATAGTATAAAGCAGTAATGTTCAAATGGACTAGGAGGAATAAAGTCTAAATTCCTTAGTAACAATACAATTAACTCCACTTAGTTTTATATCTTCCAAGTACGAGTTTTTTTTGTGAAATTTAAACTTTTCCCTGGCTGTTTATCTAGATACTTGTTTCAATAGTACTTAATAGTAAATTTCTCCATTAGATAATTTTTGAAGCCTGTACCCTAAGACAGGCACTAAGCTGCTGATGGTTCATTTCTATTTACTAGCCTAGTCAGTGTAAATACAATATCATAAACTCTTTAATCAGTTCAAATCTGTCCTAAGTACAAAACAGTATGCTTCAAAATTAATTCGTAGTAAATTAGTAATCTAGTCCTCTTTGATAAGTATTGACTAGCTGTGGAAAACCACTTGTATATCCAACAGGAAAACAATGTATTATCTTGAATCATTTTGGAGTGGAGGTATATATACAAAGATTTTCATCAGATACCTTTCATAACAGTAGCAACTACCAATTATTCAATATCTGGTCAATAGGTTGTTATTAATTCAGTAATGCTGCCCAAAGAGGAATTTTTAATCACGTCACCATATAGGGAAAATGCCAATGTAGACCTAAAGGTGGTGTAGATACTTTAAAAGTAATATTTTTCAGCATAAAACATACTTAAGGTACAATAGATTTCAGGTTTTACAGACATACCAGCTTAAAGTGACGTATTTGCAAATAAAATAAACCATATCCATGCTTTGCAGTCAATCCCTTGTCAAACTTTAATAGGTCTCATCAATTATTTGTAGCTAGAAGATTGAAGATGCTAATGGCTAAATTCTATTCCTTCACATTATTGCATTAGCCGCACTAAACGAATGACTGCAATTTATTTTATGCAAAGCCATGACATTGCCCCACTCGCCTTTACCGTTTCCAGCCATGGAAAGCTACTTTTTATGTTTTATTTTTACCCAGCAAATTTACAAATTGATTCAAGGTTTTTAAAAAAAAACGTCTCAGCCATTTCCTGAGATGCACGGGATGTATTTCGTTCTTTCTCAGTGACATTATTTGGTTGCCATTCAAAATAGCTGAGAGCAGCTGGTAGGTAGGTGAAATATGAGGAGCTCCATTTTCTGATTTTGTTTCTAAAGCGAGATGTAAACAGGGCATCTATGCTCACAATAGGAGGCCTCTTCATTCCCAGCAAAACAAAGATTTAAACCCAGCGTCGCACAGATGCTAGCCTGGCATTCGTTTCAACGAAATAAATGTTGGGCAGTAATTTCAACAAATCAGGTTTATGCCAATCACATGCCACCAACTCTTCCCCCCCCCCCCAACAACCAACACTGCCCCCCACCACCAGCCACCCCCCCCCAACCTAAGACATTGCACCAGACAGCACAGAGGCATTATGTGCACATCAGAAAACACAGTGGTAGAAACCATTCTTGAGGGAAATAGGAAAACAAGTCACATTTGTGCACAGAACAAGCACTCAACAAAAAAAAAATCCTTGACCCCTTGTAAGATGTAGTGAGACAGTGCTTCCTAACGCCTAGCAGCACTACAGTGATTAACAATAGCACAGTCAGTCTGGGTTCTGACCCAGGATCAGATTCCACAGCCCAACGAGTCGGATAAAAACCACAGCTGTTTTTTTTAGAAGAAGGGAGAGTGAAAACAATGTTGGATATGTGACGAGAAAGTAATCCCACGCATGTTAACCTGAAGAAAATAGCCTTGGAAATTATTAGCACAGAAGCATACAAATGGCCAGACTTACTGTGTGTCCCATGGAGCAAAGTTCCTCATGTAGCAGGAGCCTCTGTTTCCCTTATTCCAAGCACTGAGATACTTTAACATTACGACGAAGCAACGGGTCACAGATATTTGTAGCAAGAGCTCTTAAATATCTCATTTTCAAATGGGATATCTCCGTTCAGAGAGAAAAAAAACAATTTTTTTCTTGAACACATTGCAGGATGAAGCCAAGTAGAGGCATCTGGTTGCTAAAGCACAATCAATATGGAGGGAGCAGTATTTTATGATTGGAGAAGTTGTTGTGTTTTTGGTGGTGAAATTCATTATTTAGTATCTGAACCCTCAGCATTTCAGTATCATTTATTCATAAAGTCCCTTTTTGCCAGGAGGAAATGGATACAGCTGGAGAGAGAGAGGGAGAGGAAGGGAGACGGATTGATGATATTGATCAGGTACCATCTTGAAACAAAGGCGAGGTGCTCTATTTTAGTTGACAACTGTGACAGATAAAAAAAAACAAGCAGAAGAGGAGAAAGGCAACAGCCTTGAACATCACAGGCTTTAAACACCGTTTGAAGCGAATATTATGACAACCACGTCTAGGCAAGCTACTGCAAAAAAATAATCTGAGTCATTAAAAAATGATGCTCTGTTTGGCTTGTGAATATGAGGCTTCAGGGAGCGACGCTGCACTTTCAAAGAGAGAAAATTAGTTTTGTATTAAATTTACATAGCTTTTTTAAATGTCAAAACCCTATTTGTTAAATTGGCTGCTGATTAGCATGGCGTCAGATTAGTACTTTGGGATGTATAAATTTTAACTCATCATAAGCTGGAGAATTACATAGTACTCGATAGCTGAGTCATTGTCAGAGCAGCAGACTAGACATCTAAGACACCTATGAATCCCAAAACTTTTTTCATAGTTCAAAAAATATTCTGATAGAAATTTAGGTGAATATTTTTCAAATATTTGAGGTGATTGACCTTACAAAGCCTGTAATGTTTGATTATAGAGATATCAATATACGTTTCATAAAAACTCCCATGAAACTGAACTTGTGTGAAAATCCATTTAATGTAGAGGACAATCAACATAAAGAATTACAGTGTCCTTATTTCTAACATTGTTCATAAAAATTACCTGCAAAAATACACCTGAAACTTTTATACACACACATATATGTTTAGACAAAGCAATGGACCTAGATTTTCTCCCTTTTAAAGTGCCCACATTTTCTCTGCCAATGAACTCAGTTGCTCCTTTGTCCTTCAAGAGTTAAACACTTTCACTGCTTTCTTCAAATTCACTATCATTAATCTTTAACCACTTTATTTCCACTGATTGTTTTCCCATAGCACTTACATACACCATGAGACTTGCAAACAATTTCTTTCCACCAGTTGATTATTTAACAAATGGAAGGTCCAAATTCCCTACACACAACATAAAGCCTTTTTCACACTGTTTCAGCCCTTTGAACAATAATCTCCACTTCTTTATAAACATTGAACTGCCTTCTCCAAAAGCACAAAGCTGTTGTTCCTGTCAGTATGGGTTGTGTGTGAGTTGCTTGTAACCAATTACACACTCTATTTGATTATGGACCACAGGTAAAGGCAAAGTAACTTTTCTAATAGTTGCTATCACGTTAACAGACTAAGCAAATGGAGCATACATTTTATGACATGATCAAAGATGTGAAATGATTGTTGAAAACTGTACTCTTCCTGCTGTTATGTCACTGCATACTAATATTACTTTTCAATCTTTTGTTCCCAGCCAGGGTGCTGCTGGATGGATGAACTGATGGGCTAAATCTTCCTTATCCATCAATATTACACAGAATTTACAGCACAGAAACAGGCCATTCAGCCCAACAGGCTTCACACAAGCCTCCTCTCCACCCTCTTGCATCAAACCCTATCAACATGTCCTTCTATTCCTTTCTCCCTGATGTACTTATCTACCTCCCCTTAAATGCATCTATGCTTTTCATCTTAACTACTCCATGTGATAGCAAGTTCCACATTCTAACCACTAATTGGATAAAGAAGTTTTTCCTGACTGCCTTATTGGATTTATTCGTGACTATCTTGTATTAATGACCCTTAGTTTTAGATTCTTCAACAAGTGGAAAAATCTTCTCTGCATCTCCCTATCTCCTTTGTAATTTGACATATATTTTTAGCATGAGGTGGTAAGATGAATAATGTACAAATGTACCGTTACTCTTTTCAAGTGTCTCCTGAAATAAATTATGTCCAGAATTTACATAAACACTTTACATTTTTTATTTGCTAAATCTTATAAGTAGGCCTCAGTAAAGCCCCACATCTTGTGAAGCTTAATCATCAGAGATCTCTTTATTTTATTTTAAAGAATGAATCATTATCAGTAGCCCTTTTAAAAATCAGATGCAATTACAGCTGTAATCAACATTAATATTGATGTGTTTTTTATAGCATCATAGATTCTTACGATATACAAGGAGACCATTTGGCCCATCAAGCCTGTGCCAGCTCTTTGAAAGAGCTGTCCAATTTAGTTTCACACCCAGTTTTTTCTCATAACCCAGCAAATTAGTCCTCTTCTAGTACAATGTTCATATACATGTCTCACTCTATAGTACTTCCGTTATTTCCATGCATACTTTATTTAAATGGAGAGTGCTGATACCATTGATGAAACTAATGGCATGAAGCAGCTGAATTAATATACGCAGTTAAAATGACTTAATTATCCAAGCACTCTTGGCTAATGACTGTATCTCGCCTGATGTGACATCAGCTCCTACATGCTGTCAAACTCAATTACTTCACCCATCCAGTTCCACCACTGATGTTATATCAGGCTGAGTAGAAATCGGCAACATCACGACATTTAGATAAATTCAAAGGTGATTTTTTTTTTGTTGAAAGTTATGAAAGTCCTCAGTGGAACTTACTGAAATCAATAGGATTTTTACCGTCAGTCTGATTGTATTTTTCCCTCAATAATACCAGCTTATCATATGCTAATAAGAAGAAATCAGGTGGAATCATTAAAATTTAGGTTGATTTTAACTTCGGGGACTGTAGTAGCTCCGAATGGATGTGGTGACCATGCTCTTTGCCCTTGAGACATCATGAGAGATTAGAACCATTTTGACGGGCGGGCCTCATGATCTGATCACTCATGAGATGCCTACGAGCTTTACAATGTTAACAGGAAGATCACCAATTTGGGGGGGGGGGGGGGGGGGGTGGTGACCGGGGGTGGGGGGGGGGGGGGTGTTGGTGGGGGTGCAGGGGTGGTGGTTGGTTGGAGGGATGAGTTTTCTGGCAGGCCTAACATCATAAAAAGAGTTTTCCCAATCAACATGTAATATTTGTGCTGCCTGCTCATTATCTTGAGTCATTGGTTGCTCACTTGTTTGTGGGGCTAGATATTGGCTATGTCTGGTGTCAGTTAGCAGCACCCAGCACCTTTTAAAGGGGAGGTGCATTCTGGCTGCATGCAACTGGGAGACAGGTCTGCACATAAAAATGGCTGCAGCAAGTACTGAAAGGGCATTCAGGTTTTCTGATGTTGCTTTGGAGGTGCTGATGCAGGCAGTGGACAGGAGGAAGGAGATCTGTTCCTCCCGCAGGGGTAGAAAGCCCTCTAGGCAATAACTCCATTTCCAAAGGGAAGACATCATTGAGCAGGTAAATGCCAAATGCTTAAAGCTCAGGACATGGATACAATCCCAAAGGAAGTTCAATGACCTCACAAGAATTCTTAAGGTAACAATATTGCTCTCTTTGTGGACACTTCCACCACCTCCAGCCTCACCCCACTTCCATTCACTCTCCTACAATCACTGCATTACACTTTACTACACCTCCTTCTCCTGATACTCAAACATTTATGACTTTTGAGCCCCTCTTCTCCACACTTCAAATCTGACACACTACCTATCAGTTATTCTAACAAGACAGGCAAATTGTCTAAAAACATTGACAAGACTGTCACTAACACACTCTTTCTTGTAGAAGAAGTTTGTTCACAATGGTCTTCCTCTTGAATAAAGCGACTGGACATCTTGGGCAGGGGTACAGTCATGGTCATGGTAACTGACAATGTTCGAGGAGACATCAGGCAGGGTTTTTCACACATTACCCTCATTTTCCCTTGTTACTTCTATCTCACCCCACCCCCTCACCCCCCAAACACACACACACACACTGCATGAAAAACTGCAGATGCTTTCACAAGGCACTTCTCCCTTTTCCCTCCCTTCAAACTAAAAGCTAACCCTTGTCTCTCTCCTTCATTCCATGTGCTGAAGATGTGGAGATATCTCTGCCATTTCAGGAAAAGAGGAAGTCAGCCTTCCTAATGAGTTAGCGTCTCATTTTCACCCCCACAAGCACCAGCTTAGATACTCTTACCATGCGTATTTTAGAGGCTAGGCTAGAGGATGGATCTTTACCAGCACAAGTACTCAGGAGCCAGGGAAGAGGGATGGGACATCACTGGTACCAACTTGCTTTAGGGCGAGGTAACATACTAGCTCTGTTGCAGAGAGCTCAGATGCTGTCTTTAAACTTCCATGTTACTGAAGAAGTGCTGTCGGACATATCTCAAGTGCACTAATTGACTTGCCAGGGAGGTTGTGCACAATGTCACAGATCATAGATGAGTCCAGCTCCAACCTGTGGCAAGGCTGCACAGTGACCATGGAGACCATTCTGCCTAATATGGATCGGTCAGCTCTAGCAATACAATAGTGGCCCCCACCTTCATGAACACTCTCCTGACAGGTCTCATGGCTGCCATCTTGGCTCTGGGGGCTACTGTTAAACAGGGGCTTCCAGAATGTCAAGTTACTCCTGCACTCTGTTCTCATAAATAGCCACAGGAGAGTGGTGGCACAGTCTCTAGGGGAGTGGGCTGGGCTCCATGGGTGATGCATCTTCTGAGGATGACAGTATATCTTCTCCCTCACCAGGCACTCCGGCAGCATCCTTGTTTGTGCCACACAGCCAGTTTTACCAGATTACCCATGTCTGGATCAGATAGTTGTCTCCCAGTGGCCAGCCTGTAACATGACAGCTTGGCTAGTATTGAGGTGGCACAGAGGATTGGCGCATGATGAATGAGTCGTGAATATTGCCAGAAACCTAGGCACAGACCTGCATGATGTGATGCTTGTGTTCATAAACCAATTGAACGTTGAAGAAGTGTAATCCCTGCCAATTGATAAAGCTGCCAGGTTGGTGATGGGGTGTATACAAGGAATTTTGTGGGCAGTCTGAGGCATCTTGCACTTGAGGAAGCCAGTCATGTGGCTGAAGCCTGCTCTCGTCAACTGCTTCGCTCAGTGTATAAGGAAAGTAATGTAGCTGTTCCTTCTGGTGTAGAGAGTCTCAGTGATCTTCCTGATACAGTGTTGGGCTGCAAACTACAATATGTCTCTGGTATCAATCCTTGCAGCCTGAAAGGAGCCTGTGGTATAAAGGTTAAGCGTCACCATGACCTTGCCAGCCATGGGCAGTGCCATCCATGCCCTGATGTGAAGTTGGCATTGTGGCTGCAGCAGATGACATAGCTCGGTGATACGCTCCTTGGTCAAGTGAAAGTGCCTCATACATTACTCTTGAATAGAGGTAATGTGGGAGAAATGCTTCCACAAGTTAACCAGCAGCCTGTAATGACAAACTGGCAACTAACCTTTAATTACAGCACAAATATGTTAAAATCACTCTGGTGAAGGATCTGTCCTGCATTGATGGTGAGTTTAGCACAAGGTAAGTCAAGTGCTGGGGGAATTTAAAATCAACAAGCACTGTACCATAGTTTGAGCATATTATTGTATTTTCCATTTTTCTGGTGCACTCTGCTCACGTGTGGAGAAGCCCGATCCAATATGGCAAGCTTCCGGCTTGTAATGAACATGTGCTTTCTGCCTGCCATATCGAATGCTTATGCACCTGTTTAGCACCAGAATTTCTAGGCCAAGGTTTTCAAAACATTCCACCATTGAGGGTTTTCCTTGCTTCATGCTGAGGTCTGTTGTAGACTAACTGTTATGAGATTGATTGTAATGATCAGTCAACAACTCCATTATCATGTTATCATGTTATCATGTGACTTCCAGGATGGCAGAAGCGGAACTAGATTAGGGCGGCACAGTGGCGCAGTGGTTAGCACCGCAGCCTCACAGCTCCAGAGACCCGGGTTCAATTCTGGGTACTGCCTGTGTGGAGTTTGCAAGTTCTCCTTGTGTCTGCGTGGGTTTCCTCCGGTTTCCTCCCACAAGCCAAAGACTTGCAGGTTGATAGGTAAATTGACCATTAGCAATTGCCCCTAGTATAGGTAGGTGGTAGGGAAATATAGGGACAGGGTGGGGATGTGGTAGGAATATGGAATTAGTGTAGGATTAGTATAAATGGGTGGTTGATGGTCGGCACAGACTCGGTGGGCTGAAGGGCCTGTTTCAGTGCTGTATCTCTAAAACTAAAAGATGCAACTAGAAGCAACTTTGGCTTTTTTCATCTCCCAATATTTATTATTCTACTTTGTGAAGTGTGCAAAAAGGCAAATGATTGCTCAGTACTTTGCTATGGCTGTGTCATTCTCCACTTTAAAGCAGATTTCCTAAGGTATGTACTCTATATAATTCAGCTGAACCACTTAGCATGATGGGACTCTGACCCATACCTACTGGCCCTGTAATACTAGGAATGCCATTAACCCTTCCTTAGCAGTCACTGGGTCTGTCGCCATGTGCTTCCTCTTTAACATCAGATCTACTTCCCTGTTGTGTATGTTTAATTGTTGGTACATGTTTTGAGTGGTATGGTGATGCTTGGGTGTGGCTGCCAGTCTGCTGAGTTCTCCCTGCTCTGTGAAGAGAGAGCAAGGTACTTTGTAAGTACATGTACATGCGTATCCATTTCGGTATTGTATTGTTAGTCAATGCATTATTATGCACTTATGCACAATTTGTGGACACATTAAACATTTCTTGCTCTCCTATAATCTCTAGATTCTTTCCTTTGAACACATTCATCCATAGTTTACTGATTTGTGGGATAATCATGTGGTCCACACACCCAGGATATCACAGCAGGTGTTCCTCAGGGTAGTGTCCCAGGCACAACCATCCTCAGCTGCTTCATCAATGACCTTCCCTCCATCACAAGATCAGAAGGGGGAAAGTTCGCTGATGATTTCACAGTTTTCCGCTCCATTCACAATCCTCAGATAATGAAACAGTCTGTTCTTGCATTGAGCAAGACCTGGACAACATTCAGGTTTGGTCTGATAAGTGACAAGTAGCATTTGTGCCACACAAGTGCCAGGCAATGACCATCTCCAACAAAACCATCGCTCCTTGACATTGGCTTTACCCTCAATGAATCCTCCACCATTAACATCCTGGGGATCACCATTAACCAGAAGCTTAACTGGAGCAACCATATAAATACTGTGACTACAAGAGCAGATCAGAGGCTGGGAATTCTGTGGTGAGTAACTCACATCCTGACTCCCCAAAGCCTGTCCACCATCTACAAGGCACAAGTCATAAGTGTGATTGAATACACTCCACTTGCCAGGATGAATATAGCTCTAACAACACTCAAGAAGCTTGACACCAACCAGGACAAAACAGTCCACTTGATTGGCACCCCATCCACAACCTTAAAGATTCACTCCAACCACCACTGGCACACAGCGGCAACCATTTGTACCATATACAAGATGTACTGCAGAAACACGCTAAGGCTCCTTCAACAGCACCTTTCAAAAACATGATCTCTCCCACCCAGAAGAGCAAGGGCACTAGGCATTTGGGAACAGCACCACCTGCAAGTTTCTTCCCAAGAAACACACCATCCTATCTTGGAAATATATTGCCATTCCTTCATTGCCATTGGGTCAAAATTCTACAACACCTTCCCGAACAGCATTGTGGGAGAACCTTCACTACATAGACTTCAGTGGTTCATGAAGGCAGCTCACCACCACCTTCTCAGGGCAATTAGGGATGGGCAATAAATACTGGCCTTGTCAGCGATGCTCACATCCCATTAATGAATTAAAAAACGACTTGTGTTACTTAACATTGGGCCACACTCTCTGGGAGTGCAAGGTAGAAAATCAAGGCTACAATGTTGTATCACCCCTTCTGAGTTAGTTCTTCAATGTTTGGTGCTCCACCAATTGTTGTCTGCTGCAATGTCCTATCAGATATCAGTTTTGTCTTTAAACATAAGACTAATGGGATTAAGATATTGTCCCAGAATTTCATCTAACATTCTGCTGTTGTACTGCCAAAACTTTGCAGACCTGCAGGAACTCTGTTTACACTTTTGACAAATTTTTGGCAGCACAGTGACTAAAACCTGAGGCAATTTGATGATTCGCCTGTAGAAATTCCTCCCTGCACTATAATTCTCTCTCTCCAATTATGACATTTATATTGGTCACAAATTTACTGTCAAAATAATGGTGAGACTAATACACCATGATTTATGCGCAAATCTCACAGCAAATTTTAAGCGAAGGCAGACGCACTGTTAAATACGTTGCTATCCAAGGTGGGCTGCTTTGCCATTCTCTTCCCGAAAATGGCATCTCACCTTCTGTCTCCCCATTGAAATGCTTTGAATGGTGTGAAGTTCCTGTACTTGTATAGTCGCTATGAAATAAAGTCGCCACAGAAAGTTAAGGTTTGTCATTTTCCACGGGGCCATAATTACTACCAAACTACCTCATTGGCATTGAAAATTAACTACTGTAAGGGTTGAGTCATATTCTTTCGGTTTTAATTGTTGTTGGAGATTTAAAAAAATTGTTAAGCAATTCTTTAAAACCCTTTCTATTTCTTTTCTTGATCACATCTTTCTTTCTCTCTATTTTGCTTTCTGTAACTGATTCAATATTGAATTAATTATTACAAATTACACTTCCTGATTCAGACTCTGTGCTGTTCATTAACAATTTTTCAATCTGATTGGTGAAGGAGTTACAAAGTTCTTTGCCCTGTTCCCTCAGATCCCAGATGCCCTGTACAGGATGCTGCACCATTTTGATCTCCTACTTGCAGCCTTGCAAAGTTCATGGAAATTGAACAGGAAAGGGAAAGTCTACCTAACCACTGGTGCCATTTGTTCACAGGTAACAGTAAAGTCTGGTCTATTATAACACTGCTATTTTCACTTCTAATATTGTACTTGCTTCATCCTTCTTTGCTCAATGCAGTTTTTTTTTGCTTATATGATAACAACAACTACTTTGCTTTGCAGCCATTTAAGTACTGTCTCTTACTTACAATAATATCATGGCTTTATCTTGTGCTCTCCGTTATGTTGTGCACGTACTTCCAGACCTTTGGAGACCACATTGATCCTGTCTCTGACACACTGCCGCACTCCTACCTTTTTGCATACTGCACCCCCACAGGAAATGCTTTTGTGTCGGCCTATTACTGCACTTCCTAGCACTTCCAGGACCTCACTGTTACATCAACTTTGTCTCTGTTGGTGTTCAGACAATAATTGCGCACTCCACAGCTGGATTATCGAACTTTTTGACATTTATACCGGTTAACAGGCTCATTAGCTGCTTGAGGAGCATTATAGGATCATAATTACAGCTGTGCTGCGATTCGCTGCTGCTCTCTCATTGAGGCTAGCAAAATGGTAATATCACGAATCATACATTTGAAAGCAGAACATGGTTTTATAAGCAATGAATTACTATCAATTAATCCATTGCTAATTAATCTTAGAGGGCTTGACAGACTATATACTGACAGGCTCTTTCCACTGGCTGGAGTATCCAGAACTAGGGGTCATAGGCTTAGATAAGGGGCCAGCCATTTAGGACTGATATAAGGAGAAATTTCATCACTCAGAGAGTAGTGAATTTTTCTACTTCTTATCCCAGACAGATGAGGATGCACTGCCATTGAGTTTATTCAAGACTGAGATCGATAGATTTTTGGACACTGAGGGAATCAAGGAATATAGGGTTAGGACTAGTACATAAAGTTAAGGTAGAAGATCAGCCATGATCTTATTGAATGGTGGAGCAGACTTGAGGGGCTATATGGCCTACTCCTATTACTATTTCTTACGTTGGAGGAAAGCAAAGTTATGCTCTGTTTCCATCAAAAAGAAAAAATGCCAATCCTTCAGTGATGTATATGAGAATTCTCTTACAACAACCCTATGGTACAAGCCTCCAGTAATGGACACAGGGCCATAACTCTACCAGTACTGTAGCATGGATAGGGTATGATTACCTAGTCATCACAGTTCCGGTAACCCAGAGGTCATGATATCAAATGCCTCAGTTTGTAAAAGTGAGTTTAATAAATTTGGTAATTTATGAGCTAGTATATATTTTGTATACATATTTACAGAAAATAACAAAAATTTTCCTTTGAGCCCATTTATGTACTGTGTTCTTACAATAATATTACCACTTTACCTTTGTACAAGAGTGACTTGGTAGTGCCTCCATTGACTGAACTATTACCCTGAAGGGCATAACTGTCAGATTAACACCTGAATTGTTTGGTGAGAGACCATGAGGAAGTAATTTACCAGTCCTACCTACATTACACCAGTGACTACACCTCAAAAGTGTTTCATTAGCTGTATAGCACTTTAGGACATCCTGAGGTCATGAAAGGTGCCATATAAATGCAGGTTCTTTCTTTTCTTTCTTTACCTGTCACAGACATGTCTATCCATGATAGTAGTGGTAGCAGTGACCATAGCACTGTCCTTGTGAAGACAAAGAGTGTGATTTTCACTTCCCATTTCCCCCAACCTGAGACCAAATGAAAAAATAAACTAAGACTATTCCAGTAGTAACTGTATATAAATGTGTATATATATATATATATAGTCAATAATAGATACGTGTGAACATCCTCCGAGTATCCCAGTCAACAGTAACAGACACAAGACTACCTCAGTCATAACCTTAAAGTAGATCTACCTCCGAGGGTCACAGATTACTCAAGAGTTAAGGAGATACAAGCAGTTTATTGAGAAGCAACAGAGCAATAGTTCAAGTACAACATATAATCAGAATAAGTAGACATACAAGCCATAACAGGTGAGGACAGTTTACATATTTGGATAGGAACGATGGATTATAGGGCAGAACAGTTTGATCTTTGTAGCCTGTGGTGTTGATCTCTACTTCTTCCGTCATCTCTCAAGCTGGTTGAGGTGTTAAGCTGAAGCTAGCACGGATCCACCTTGAGGTTGAGCTGACCAAGGTGTTAAGCTGAAGCTAGCATGCACTTTGGGGAGCATCCCTCGTCTGCCCTCCCTCCTTCTGACTGTCCATTTTCATCCCTTATCTTAGGGAGTAGTGGATATCATATGTCAATCAATCAATTGTCCAATTGCAGGGGAATAGATGCTCAAAGCGGACCTTTCCCAACCTGAAATTATCTTAGTTTATCTCTCATAAGGACATCCTGTCACCTTCATCCAGCAAGCTTGTTTAGATATGTGGGTTATGATTCCTCTCAACCTCTTTTCAGACTTACTCAAAAGCCTGTTTCTATGTTATGTCCTTGACCAGAAAGTGACCCTTATTGCAAAAACCTTATTCATCATTGTCCTGTGTCAGCTGAAGCAGATTGCTGGGCGGTCTTTTAACCAGAGAGTTTTTAAAAATATATAATGCTAAATTTCATATGATTTTATAAGGCCATTAGACCACCATTTCTTGCAAGCCTACTCCTCGAGCAATGTTACTACGATCAACTCCAAGTAATGTATGCAGTAACATAAAAAAGGCTGTAGTAATACTAATAGATCTGTCCCTAGCAATAGCTACAGACCTATTCCTATAGTAATCTTGGAGTAATTCTATTTACAGTATGACATATTGAGCTACTCCTGTGTGCCCCTTTTAAAATTTGAAAGGATTAAAGGTCTACAGTTGTAATCTTACAGTAACTTTGTTGCCAGTAATAGATACCGGATTACGGCTGCAATAAATTTATAGTAAGTCAGTTTCGAGTAGTAAGTACAGTGTTATTTCTGCAGTAACCAAATGGTAAATCAGCCTCCTCTAATCAATATCGGACTATGCCTATAGCAACCCTACCATAAATCAGTTTGTAGCAATAGATACGGGACCATTACTGTTGAAACCTTACTGCAAATCAGCCTTCAGTAATAGGAAGAGGCTACTTCTATAATAACCTTAGAACAAAATAGTTGCAAGCAATTCAACAGAATGCTTTATTTCCCATAAGCTCCATTAGATACTGTACACTAATCTGTTAGTAATTTACTTTCAGTAGATAAATGAATGAGAAAGTAACAACTCTACCTCAATTTAAGTGCTTAATCTTATATAAGTTTGTGTACACAAACAATATTTAATACATTTCCATTGAAATAAAGATATGATGCAATGAAACATTATCAATTATATTTTAATAAGGAAATTTTCAAATGCTACTTACTTTAAAAATGTTTTAATTTTGCTGATTATTGAATTTTTTTTATGCCTCCTAATTTCTCTTTTCTCCTGAGGGTGTTGATTTTGTGTCAGTGTAGAGACCAAGGGCAAATTCCCCATCAATACCTCTTTCAACTCGCTGTTCTTCATGTTTGAATATAGACACTGGCCTAGAAATTTGATGGTGTTGCACCTGGGAGAAGGAATGGGTGCTCTTTACATGCTGGAAGTGCTCTGCCTGTCATGTTAGTAAATGCAGGAAAAGAGGGGTCCATGGCTCATGCCCGAAACAGCTGTTAGGCCTTTTGCAACTGCAAATAGGGATCTAATACCTGTTTGAGGCCCCTTTGCAAAATTGGGCTGCCCTAAAAAATGTGGTCTACTGGTGGCCTAGTCAGCATCCATCCTTAAAGGAGCTGCTGGAGGCTGCCACTTAAAAAATACTTAACCTGAGTGTGGAGCAACTGGGAGAGAAGGGGTGGTCAGGAGGAGAGGATCTGGATAACCCACTGCGTCTTCTGATCACCCTTCCTCCCTCTCCCAATCACCCCCTTCACTCTTCCAATCATTCCCCTCTCTTCTAATTGCCCTTTTCTTCCCTGACTAGCCCCGCTCTCTCCCGATTGCATGCCCTCCTTCTTGATCGCTTCTTTCTCTCCCAATCAGACCGCCTCCCGATTGTCCCTCTCTCTCCTGATTCCTCTCGCTTCTCAGCCTGTCCTGAGGGCTGCTGCGATATTGAAACCTTCTTTGCTGGTGAGCTGCCTGGGGAGGTCCAGCAGGTGTCTGCAGCTCACCAGTCTCCTTTAAATGAGACCCAAGGCCCAATATTGGGTAAGCATGGGGCCTACCCATTCCTGAGCAAGAATCGTTCCATGGGCCCAGTTTACACCAGCAGGCTGCCA
This sequence comes from Heterodontus francisci, assembly GCF_036365525.1. NCBI lineage: Eukaryota > Metazoa > Chordata > Chondrichthyes > Heterodontiformes > Heterodontidae > Heterodontus > Heterodontus francisci. Next base: position 133,506,075 of record NC_090376.1, on the reverse strand, counting down.
TCGAACAATTCCTAGGCCAGAGATTGTTAGTGAAGGACATTACAGCCAATTTCAATTCTGCTTTTACCCAACATTTACTCAAATTGGCACTCCCATAGTATCCAGCAGGAGTCCCTCTCCTGAGGCAGCTGACTCCTTGCTGGTGCAGAGACCAAGGGCACAAGCCACCGGCAAGGCCTGTTCCTAATGTGTGATAATAAACAGTGGTCTAGAAATTCAATGGTGTCGCACCTTGATGATTTGTAGAGTGAGTCCAGGGTGATTCCTTCTAAATGCTTGCTGAGGTCTGCAAAACAAAACCCGACCCGAGCCCACCAGAACCTCATCCGATCCGAGCCCGACCCGACCCGACCATCAGTTAACTTACCTTCCGTTTTTCACTTTGTTGCTGATCTGCACAAGCTTAAAATAACTGTAACAAAACCACCTTTCTAGTCCAAAACTTAAATTAACAATGGAGCCACTTACCTGTGATAGATCGTGTCCAACCCACCCCAACCCGAGCCCGAATGCCGGACCCGGAAGTGCAACCTGACCCGACCCCACCTGACACGTCGTCAGGTCCTGTTGGGTTTGGGTCGGGTAACAGGCCTTTAATTCCTCCCCTCTCTAACCCAGAGTTGCCCCAGCTGAGATCAGCTCGGTCATTACAGACAAGCGCATGGGCCTGGGTCTTTTGTCATTTTTTATATTCCACATTTCAAAACTGGACGGTGCAATTATAAACTGAAACAATGGGAAGCTGATCGGAGGACATATAATAATGACAATTAAAAAATTTTGTTGCTTGTCAGAATAGTCCAAAAAGTAGCATTAACAACTAGTTTTAAATGAGAATGTCAGTTATTTGTGGATTACTTTAGAAAATATGTGTAAAGATAGTTATGAAATATGCCAATACATAAGAATATTCAGAGACCATCTTGTCAGGCCTAAAGCTTTAAGATATCAGGCACTAATCTACCTCTCATAGCCCTAAATTGCTTGTTGATAATCTTTTGGAATTGCTAATGAAGAATAAATTTTGTTCTGAAATGCTCCTCCACAAAAGACCAACGTTTCATGAAAACAGATTTGATGCCCGCAGCCTCGGCTGAAGACAGGCAGGGTGATTCTTACCAGCAAGTCTATGTGCCCCACTTGTGTGCTTTGTGGCTGCTCTATTTGCAGGCCCATTGGAAACTGGCATTATTGTCATTTTGTTTTAAAAGAAATCCCTGCTGATTTTTTTCTGTTTGACAGTAAAACTTGGCAGCGACTGATTTTATAAAAAAAAATGATGGCTCACAATTGCTCTGTAAATAAGACAACAGATGTTGCACTCAGTGGTGGCTAGGGTATAGGCTCCACGAGAATCCCTTGCCTGTGGGCATGGAGCACGTTCCCTGTGCATCTGCTACTGTGAGATGGTGACCAGCTATGGGTGAAACTTATAGAAGATTATAATTCTCTATAAGTAGTGTCATATTACAACAATAACACTGCAGGTTACATAACCAGATAAGTTATGAAATTATAAATGCTCCACTCTACACTCATTGATATTTCATTTTATATTTAAATATTTTCAAGTTAAAAACTCTGATGAATAATTTTAACTTATCTTACAATAAACAGGGTAACTTTGATCTCCATTAATATAAGCTCATATTACAGTAATATAATTGGGAATCTTGGTTTCCTTGTCCTACCAAGTGTATTTGAACATGTTTGCATGCTTGAAAGCCTGCTCAACTTGGTGTCCGGCATCCCTTTTTTTTTGATGAATTAGGCTGCTGTTTTCAACTGTAGCTTTCCTAAGGCACAAAAACACTGCAGTCACACACAAATGACTACTCCTTGAGACAAAACAAGTACCTTGACAGTATTCAATCCCTTACAGACATTAGAATCAAATCCACGTCATGGCATTTTGGAGGATTGCAGCATATGTACCCCTAGATGGCACTGCAACAGGATGTTTTACTTGAACCTGGATTTAATTTAGCAGAAAATTTTTAAGTAATTGAGCTAGAAAATAGTACAGATTGTGCCCATTTTTCAGGCATAAAATGGGCATAAAGTATATAAATTTGGCTTGCTACCAACCTTCATAGGCATTGGTCCCATTGTGCAATTTGTGGCACCCATTTTTTAGGCAATCTGTGCAGACATCTAGGGGCCTAATTAGAGGATCCTGTTGACAAATTGGTCACTTCATGAGCAGCAACTTCCATAGTAGCCATCAAAGGTACGTTTTTGAAATTTAATCTCGGAAAATACCTTTCTATGGAGCCAAGAGTAGCAGAAGTTGTCCACCAAGTCCACAGGAATCATGATTGCTAAATGAAAACCCCCCCTCCCACCCCAACAGCCCGTGACTAGCATGGGCAACTCATCCTGAAAATGCAGACGAGATCTAAAGACCAATTTCTATGGATTCTCAGGTGTCTTGTTTCAACTGCAGACTAATTTCTACCTCATGAACTTAGTTTGAATACTATTTTGGCTCCTATCTCTGCTTTCAAGTTCCAGTTAGCTTCTTTTTATCTATGTGTACCTCTAAATTAGTTATTGTATCTGCCTGTGACTCACTCGTTGAGTCTGCCTCTGGATCACCCAGTTACTCTGCCTCTAACTCCGCCAATGTGTCTGCCTGTTATTTCCTCCACTAAGCTGAATCAAAATCCTTGAAGTGTACATCAGGCTGTGGGACAGCCCTGGTTTTGCCATACTCCATAATGATCCTCAGCAGGCTTATGCTCTGTGTCATCATTACACCTAATGAACAAAAGCTATTTGAACTGTAAATGGGGAACCTGCTATTATAATAGAGCTAAATCTTAATTGTTGCCACATCTGACAATGTGTGGTTCTATTCTGGAAAAATAATCTGTAAAATCTTAGCTCAGTAAGAGACCCAGAATGGCCTCCTTCTGTGCTGTAACAATTCTATGATTAACTCCAATAGGAGTAGCAAATCTTATTTCAATCTATAGAGAGTAATTTAAAATAAAACATATTTGATCCAATTCGGAGACTTTGCACTTGATGTCAGAATAACAACATTGCAGCATGCACTTTCCTGGTCTCCCTTATAATGGTAACTATTTATTTACTTTAATCATGGCTACTGGTGCACATGTATGGTGGTAATTTTAAGGTATGGCACCTTGGTTTACAAATACTTGGTAATACAAAATAATTGTGGGCCCACCACTGTAATTCTCCACATGCTGACTTTCCAGTGCTTGTTAGCCCATTTGAGAGAGTTGCTGGGCAGTGATATTGCCAGCAGTGAACAGAATTATGTCTCAGAATTTCATGGCAGGTTAGAGTCGGGGTCCACATTTTTACAGATGTAACCCCGTCCACTGAACCGCTGCTGCCCATTGTGGTGATGTGGGGTGGGGGGTTAAATTACTTACTATGACTCTGGGACATTTTTCCAAGTTAAAGGCAATATATAAATGTAAGCTGCTTTTGTATCCTGGCATAAAATTAGAACAGAGCTGTAACAAATTTACTGGTGTGCAATCAGATTGAACTTAATGATCATCAAAGGTATTTGTTATGTGTTATGAAAGTAATTCTGTTTTTGTTAAAATATTTTTTGAGGAATTCATAGTCAAACTGAAGAAATATTGGACTAGTTTTTTCTTTCAAGACAGCCATCAAGAGGACACTGAAAGAACTGGTTTGGCAACAACATTTACTGGTTATCACATGACTCAAGTTTAAAAATAGAACAGAAACCCTGGTAACTGGGAAAGATGTGAGCAGAGAAGTGACAGTCGCATGCCCCTTGACAGGACAAGCCCGGGAGCAGCAGCGCACACCTGAGAGAGCAGCAAACCCGCAAGCTTTTGGTTGCAGTGTCAGTGTTTATCTTCTGGAAGGAGATAAAATTAGCTGCTGCTGCTGAAGAAGTGTCACGGCGGAGGAGACCAGATTCTTGCTGAATGTTTAAAGAGTCAAGCCTGCATAAGTAGAAGAGAATTCCCAAGGAAGGAAAGAAGACCACAACCCAGCTCAGCTTTCCAGCACCTCTCTAAAAGACCCTGAGAAGTCCACTGTGTCAACTCATCTCATCTCCTGTCTTTGAAGAAAGGCCTGTTAAATTAATTCTCAATGCCACCTGAAAAGAATTGTTCTGAAAGATCCCAGTGACCTGCCTATGTGTACTTGGATGCTAAACTGTATGCCAATTTTGGAACACAACATATTTCATCTGTTTTTTTCAAAATGAACAAGTATGCTGCACAAGATTTTTTTGTCTGTAACAGAGCTCTGAACAAAAATATCTTTTATTTTTCTGGTTAACCAGTGTGTGTGGTTGTGTGCGTGTGTAAGTGTGAGGGGCTAAGGTAAAAAGGGAACTTTAAAATTTTAATCTGTGTGTTTATGCTTTATTTCATTACTGGTTAAGACTTGTTTTATAATAAACTGATAATTGTGTTGTTCATTAAAGAAACATGGTTAGTTTTATTCTGGGAAAAATAGAGTATATGATTGACCATATCGGTAAATGGGAAAATTTAAATATATGTTGTGACCCGTGGAGAAGTGGAACTAGAATAAACAGTGTACTCCTCCAGCTCGGTCGTAGCATATGTGACTTTGGAGGAAAAAAGAATGAAACGTTAGAGTATGTTTAATGTAAGGAGACAGAATATCTTTCCCACTGCTATAATGTTTGAGTGCAAATAAAAAGCTAGCAAATTGAGAGGAAATTTGTGTGACAATAGATTTGGGACAAATGTTCAGTGGTCTAATAAAATTGAAGGTAAAACTGTGAGATGTTTGGAAGTTGTAACTTAATGCAATATTTATAAAACTAAGATCTTTAAAAAAAAAACAGATCAGATGGTGAAGGAAAAGCCTAAGGACTAGACTGTTCATCACATTTCATAACTCAAAGATTCTGACTTGATGTATCACTTGTCATGACATGAGGCTCCTGTGAGCTTCTTCAGATGCCATTTTAAAATCATACTTCTTGAAACAGTTATCTCATGTATTTTTAATTAGTCGTTCTGAGTGTGTTTATATGGAAGTACACTAGGACTGATGAATGAAAGAGTTTTCCATTTGTGCTGAGAGAATTAAATATTCCAACATTAGGTACAGCATAGGTTAAATGCAACATTTTGAACGCACTCAGTCGCAACCTCATTGAACCTCCTTTCTGTAGCATGAGTGATTCTTTCTGTTCTGTTTCCTATTGACCCTCGTTGCCTCTTGCAAAAGAAGTTATCAACTTGACGTCAGTTGTGCTGCATTGGAGGTAAATTTTGTTCTCTAGGCTTCTGTCCACTGGGAAATTGGTTGAATCTGCTCAAATTCACTTAATTTATATTATACTCAACTATCAGAGAGAAAATGACCCATAGGAATATGTGAGGTTTGGGAGAAGGGGGCACCCGTACCACGAACGTTGCTTTTAGACACCTACCTTACCCTGCAGGTCAGAAAGTCTGGCACACTTGTCTCATCTTGCATGGGGTTATCAGTCACCACCCCGACCTCCCAGAAAATACTTGGCATGCCCGCAGCCATTGCTATGTACAGAAAATAATTTGTGCTTCTTAACCTGGGAAAACCTTCACCCTCATCCAATACCTGGCAATTGAGTGGACAGAGTGGAGGGAAGTTTCCTGTACCCCAGGATTTCCTGTGCACTCAGGCTCAATAGGACCTGCCCTAAGTTGGAGGCTAGTATGCCAAAAGAGACGAGGCCTACATTTTGCCTAAATGGTGGCAGAATCCCCCAAGAAATTGTAAGCTATATTTTTTTTTTGTAACTGGAGCCGCCCTTACACCTTGAGGCAAACTTCTTAAATTCCTGTGCCCAAGTGTCCAAGTTTATATCACCTAATCACTATCTCTTGATTTATCTGACATGTGTCAGCTGTGGCTCAGTTGGTAGCACTCTCACCTCTGAATTAGAAGGTTCCAGGTTTAAGTCAAATTCAGGACTTGAACACAAAAATCAAGTGCAGGATTGAAGGAGGCCCTGTCCACCCTCTTGGGTGGACATAAAAGATCCCATAGCGCTATTTTGAAGAAGAGCAGGTGTCCTGTCCAATATTTATCTCTCAATCGACATCACAAAAACAGATTATCTGGTCATTGCTGTTCAAAAGCAGGAAAGTTATGCTGAATCTTTATAAAGTTCTGGTTAGGCCCCAATTGGAGTATTGCATCCAGTTCTGGTCACCACACTTTAGGAAAGATGTGAGGGTCTTCGAGAGGGAGCAGAGGAGATTTACCAGAATGGTTCCAGGGATGGAGGATTTCAGTTAGAAGGTTAGGTTGGAATATCTGGGGTTGTTCTCCTTAGAACAAAGGAGAGTGAGGGGATATTTAATAGAAGTGTGCAAGATTATGAGAGGCTTAGATAATTTAGATAAGGAAAAACTGTTCCCATTAAAAATGGTACAAGGACTAGGGAACATAAATTGAAAGTTTTAGGCAAAAGATGCAGGTGGAATATGAGGAAGCACTTTTTTTTGCAGCGGGTGGTAATGACTTGGAACTTGCTGCCCACAAGGGTGTTGGAAACGTAAACAAGCAATGACTTCAAGAGCAAATTAGAATTAGATGGTCACCTGAGATAAATAGCCTTGCAAGGCTACAGGGATCGAGTCGGGGAGTGGGACTGATAGCATAGCTCCGTGGAGAGCTGGCATGGACCCAATGGGCCAAATGGCCTCCTTCTGTGCCACAAATGACTCTATGGCTCTATTTTGTGGGAGCTTGCTGTGCACAAATTGCTGCGTTTCCTACATTACAACAGTGAGTACACTTCAAAAAGTAGTTCATTGGCTGTAAAACGTGTTGAGACGTCCGGTGATCATGAAAGATGCAATATAAATGCAAGTCTGTCTTTCCTTTTATCTCATCTTTTATCTTCTTTTCAACCTGGATGTTTTTTTGAGCGACATATCAGGAAACTGTCCTTTTTGGATCACACTAATTTCGCCATTATAAATTTTTACTTGGAATTTGTAGCTTGTCAGTATAATAACAATTTCAAATTGTCTCCTGGGATTGCTGGACCACTCTCCGCCTTTCTGCCACTAGCAGCTGCAGGCACTCTACCTGCTCCAGAGTGCTCCCTGCCTGATTGAGAAGCAAAATCTGTCAATCAGCTAACCTCCGGGCAGAGATCCTGTCGAACAAAAAGGATGCACACCGTGCTGTCAAAACCCAGCAGCACTGACCGAAACGCTGCCCCTCAGCTCAGAAAACCCACCCTGTCAATATCGGGGCCAATGATTTATATGGTTAACAATGAAGTGCCGGGGTAGGGAAATTGGGAAAGTTTCGGGCTGAGGAATGATCTATGTCTCGGATGCGGTAGGCGTGAGGTCCACCTGATATTTGGCCTCAGGCCTAATTGAAAGAAGAGGGTGATCTGGAGGGGAGGAGGGCAATTGGGGTAGGGGGGGGGAGGGAAGGTGATCGTGGGGGGAGGGGTGGGGGTAGGTTAAGGGTGATTGGGGTGGGGGGGAGAAGGGCAATCTCAGAAGGGGAAAAAGGGTGATCGGAAGCTGATCAATGATCATGAGGGGCGTCAAGCAGTACAAAAGCTGAAACACATAACATGAACAGTAACAAAACGAGAGTAGATTGAAAATGAGCTAAAATAAAATACTGTATGATCATAACTAACTGTTGCGTTTCAGACAAACACTATTTTCCCTAATGATGCTATAGAGCTCCTCTCTACACAACCATTACCCAAGACAGCTCAGTAGGAATTAAATTCGCTGGGGTCCAACAAGAACAAGGTTGAAAAGGATGTATGGACTTTCTAGGAATGCCCAGACACATCCCCAAGCTGAGATGCAGAGGTGTGGGCACACGACATGCCCAACTCCTTCATCTCTCAGTATCTGGGTTTCTGACATCAGGGAAATGGGGGAGAAAGCCTGAGGATCATGGTTCCATCCCAAATTCTGGTTCCCCCATCACTAGGATTGTGTTGCATTTCTGCTCTCCCTGACATATAGACCTTAATACAGCCTAATTTATCCATGGCTTGATGAATGACTATTAAGAGCACAAGCCATTCCAAAATAATGCATTGCACCAAATATCATAGAAACAGGGCGTCTTGTACATGCACCATTAAGTAGACGTTTTCCTGCACCCTTCAGCTCAAGTGTTTTGTGCTGTGCCATGCTGGACGTGCGAGCTGATATTGGAATGGTGAGGGCAACTGGACACCTGGATCTTAGTGAATGATAGGATCAACAATGTATCTCCTTAACCAATGAAGTTTAATGATTGAGAAATAAACAGAGGAAGGCCTAAGAAGGAGGGTGAATTAGAGAGAATAAATGTAATGTCAAACCAGATACAGAAAGAAATAATGAAAAGGAAAGAAAGATTGTATGAAGAGAGAGAGAAAAAGGAACAGAAGGAAAAGTAAGAAAAAAAATAAATTTGACATTTATAAAATCTCTAACAACTATTGACTACATGCTGGAATGAGACTCAACATTTTAAATTGCTCCCTTTCTGGGCCTAAGGGATTGATTGGCATTGCATGAACAATTATTATGTCATTAAAAAGATACTTGTGCTATTAATTATGAACCCTAATTTTCTGTGGCAAACAGAATGGGTATTTAATATGCAAATCTACCAAGCTCTTAAAAATAATGGAGAGGCTAAGGGCGAGATGCCATCTGGGTGAAGCAAACAACACAGCGGCGTATGTCAGCCAGCAGGTTAGGGAGATTTGCAACGTATCTACTCATCCCCTGAACTTGCTGGCTGATTTGCACATTAATAACGGTGCTTATTGTCAACTGTCACTAATCTTCCAGTAAGATTTCACCCAATATATTTTCAGCTGTCATATGTTTAGCACTGTTGATTATCTAATTTAATAAAGTCGTACGTGACTTTTCATCCTTGTAAGCCAAGGTATCATATATATATTTTTGAATTGAAAATTATGCATAAAAGACTGGTCAGAGGCTCTTAGCATTGTTAATGTAAGACAATATTCTTCCTTTCTCACAGCTGAGTGTATATGAAATTGTCCATCCTTCTAAACCTTAAGGTAAATTGCTCAGGAAGTAGCTGCCTGGAATCCTTGCAGGGGGCAGCAAATGCCTGACACAGACACCTCCAGTAGCTTTACTGATAAAAGGGAGGGGATAACCCAGCTGAGAGATGACCTTTTAAACTTCTTCTAATTCAATTTGTAAAATATTTCATTCACTGTGAAGTATTGCACTATCACCCCCTCCAGAGATTTATTTTTATAACAAAACAGACTTGCATTTGAAGTAGAATATTGTTATAAAAATGCTGTCATTTATTATTTATGATCCTTATCACACTTAAGTATGGAAATTGATTGTTTCTTTACTCTATTATGTTCTATACATTTGCCAATATTTGATGAAGAGCAGCATGTTTCTAATTAATGGCCTTAAGATTTTAAAAGATTTTATACACTGGGGCCTTGAAATTGCTCAGGATACAATCCTGGCAGTTAGGTTGGTCCCTGTCAGTGCTGACCCTGCTCGGGTTAGCAGGGTGTTCCTCCATATGCATTGGCCAAGTGGGCACAAATGCTGCTTCTGATGCATCCCCAGTGCTTGCCTGCTGCAAACTCCAGTGCACAGCAACCTATTGAGGGATGGGTGTCGTCCAGCTTCTACCCCCACCCACCTCCGTGACCACTCCCCCACCCCACCACCCCCCCCACCCCCACTCCACCACATGCTGCCCTGGCCTTGGCCATTATATCTTCAATCTTCATCCCCATGATCAAAGAAATTAATCTTTGAGAACTTCAGGGGGTGAAAGCTGTTTATTTGGCTTGGAACCACTCACTGCCCCCACCCCCTCTCCCCACCGCCCCTGCACCCCTGCCACTGGGGCTGACATTCATGCTTACTGAGGCCAGTATGGCTCCATTCATTTTATGAATCAGTTGCTACTACAGCACCGAACCCAACTGAAGATCGGGGCTGGGTATTGCTGGTTTTTGAAGACTCAAAATCTCGTCCATGGGTCCGCCATTTGCCTCTTAAGGGGCAGATGGAAGTTCCTGGCACTGTGGAATCAGCTTGAAGGTTCTGCTTGCTTGAGTCATGATGGGAAATGAGTGGAACCACCATTCTGTGATAACATGGTGCATTTAGTGTGCAGCCATTCTAATTTGTAGGTACTTTATCCTCAAAAGTCTGTGGTATTATGATGACAGAGCTCAGGAGCAGCATTCAATATCAAGCATGCTTTTCTTATTAAGATGAATATCTTTAGTATCACTTCTGCAGTTACTGTGCATTGTTTTTATGTGCACCAGGCTTAAAAATTAAATAGGCATTGCAATATATTACATTGGATACAATTTGAAATTGTTTTCTGATACTGCTTTCAGTGAGAGGATGTACAATTTATCTAATTAAAGGGACTCTGGTCTACCTTTCTGTTTCGGTCCTTGACTGGAAAGAGTCCTCATCAAAACCAAGTTTGTTGAACAAACACCTCCACGTACATTGTTTAAAAATTAGCATCTCCCAGATATAGCAGATGAATATGGTGATTTAGGACCATGCCATCTGTGTTGCTCAACAAGTGTTATGAAATGGAAAGTCCAGCCAAATAATAGAACTATTTGGTAATGGTTACCAGGTGGTCAATGGCTTATTTCTCTGGCTTCTCCTGGTGGCTTTGAGATAAAAAAGAAAGACATGCCTTTTATGACCACCAGACATCTCAAATTCTTTACAGCCAATGAAGTACTTTTTTGGAACTGACCTGAAATGTTAACTCTGCTTCTCTCTCCACAGATGCTGCCAGTCCTGCTGAGTTTTTCCAGCACTTTCTGTTTTTATTTCCGATTTCCAGCATCCGCAGTATTTTGCTTTTATTATACTTTTTTGGAGATATAGTCACTGTTTGTAATGTAGAAAACATGGCAACCAGTACGCCAACAGCAATGTGATCATAACCAGATAATCTGTTTTTTCTGATGTTGTTAGAGGGATAAATATTGGCCAGGACTGAGAGAGAAGAGAATTTAGAACATTACAGCGCAGTACAGGCCCTTCGGTCCTCGATGTTGCGCCGACCTGTGAAACCATCTGACCTACACTATTCCATTTTCATCCATATGTCTATCCAATGACCACTTAAATGCCCTTAAAGTTGGCGAGTCTACTACTGCTGCAGGCAGGGCGTTCCACGCCCTTACTACTCTCTGAGTAAAGAAACTACCTCTGACATCTGTCCTATATCTATCACCCCTCAACTTAAAGCTATGTCCCCTCGTGTTTGCCATCACCATCCGAGGAAAAAGACTCTCACTATCCACCCTATCTAACCCTCTGATTATCTTATATGTCTCTATTATGTCACCTCTCCTCCTCCTTCTCTCCAACGAAAATAACCTCAAGTCCCTCAGCCTTTCCTTGTAAGACCTTCCCTCCATACCAGGCAACATCCTAGTAAATCTCCTCTGCACCCTTTCCAAAGCTTCCACATCCTTCCTATAATGCAGTGACCAGAACTGCACGCAATACTCCAGGTGCGGTCTCACCAGAGTTTTGTACAGCTGCAGCATGACCTCGTGGCTCCGAAACTCGATCCCCCTACTAATAAAAGCTAACACACCATATGCCTTCTTAACAGCCCTATTAACCTGGGTAGCAACCTTCAGGGATTTATGTACCTGGACACCAAGATCTCTCTGTTCATCTACACTACCAAGAATCTTCCCATTAGCCCAATACTCTGCATTCCTGTTACTCCTTCCAAAGTGAATCACCTCACACTTTTCTGCATTAAACTCCATTTGCCATCTCTCAGCCCAGCTCTGCAGCCTATCTATGTCCCTCTGTACCCTACAACATCCTTCGGCATTATCCACAACTCCACCGACCTTAGTGTCATCCGCAAATTTACTAACCTACCCTTCTACACCCTCTTCCAGGTCATTTATAAAAATGACAAACAGCAGTGGCCCCAAAACAGATCCTTGCGGTACACCACTAGTAACTAAACTCCAGGATGAACATTTGCCATCAACCACCACCCTCTGTCTTCTTTCAGCTAGCCAATTTCTGATCCAAAGCTCTAAATCACCTTCAACCCCATACTTCCGTATTTTCTGCAATAGCCTACCGTGGGGAACCTTATCAAACGCCTTACTGAAATCCATATACACCACATCCACTGCTTTACCCTCATCCACCTGTTTGGTCACCTTCTCGAAAAACTCAATAAGGTTTGTGAGGCACGACCTACCCTTCACAAAACCGTGCTGACTATCGCTAATGAACTTATTCTTTTCTAGATGAATATAAATCCTGTCTCTTATAACCTTTTCCAACATTTTACCCACAACCGAAGTAAGGCTCACAGGTCTATAATTACCAGGGCTGTCTCTATTCCCCTTCTTGAACAAGGGGACAACATTTGCTATCCTCCAGTCTTCCGGCACTATTCCTGTCGACAATGACGACATAAAGATCAAGGACAAAGGCTCTGCAATCTCCTCCCTAGCTTCCCAGAGAATCCTAGGATAAATCCCATCTGGCCCAGGGGACTTATCTATTTTCACACTTTCCAAAATTGCTAACACCTCCTCCTTGTGAACCTCAATCCCATCTAGCCTAGTAGCCTGAATCTCAGTATTCTCCTCGACAACATTTTCTTTCTCTACTGTAAATACTGACGCAAAATATTCATTTAACGCTTCCCCTATCTCCTCTGATTCCACACACAACTTCACACTACTATTCTTGATTGGCCCTAATCTAACTCTAGTCATTCTTTTATTCCTGATATACCTATAGAAAGCCTTAGGGTTTTCCCTGATCCTATCCGCCAATGACTTCTTGTGTCCTCTCCTTGCTCTTCTTAGCTCTCCCTTTAGATCCTTCCTGGCTAGCTTGTAACTCTCAAGCGCCCTAACTGAGCCTTCACGTCTCATCCTAACATAAGCCTTCTTCTTCCTCTTGACAAGCGCTTCAACTTCTTTAGTAAACCACGGCTCCCTCGCTCGACAACTTCCTCCCTGCCTGACAGGTACATGCTTATCAAGGACACGCAGTAGCTGCTCCTTGAATAAGCTCCACATTTCGATTGTTCCCATCCCCTGCAGTTTCCTTCCCCATCCTACGCATCCTAAATCTTGCCTAATCGCATCATAATTTCCTTTCCCCCAGCTATAATTCTTGCCCTACGGTATATACCTGTCCCTGCCCATCGCTAAGGTAAACCTAACCGAATTGTGATCACTATCACCAAAGTGCTCACCTACATCTAAATCTAACACCTGGCCGGGTTCATTACCCAGTACCAAATCCAATGTGGCATCGCCCCTGGTTGGCCTGTCTACATACTGTGTCAGAAAACCCTCCTGCACACACTGGACAAAAACTGACCCATCTAAAGTACTCGAACTATAGTATTTCCAGTCAATATTTGGAAAGTTAAAGTCCCCCATAACAACTACCCTGTTACTCTCGCCCCTGTCGAGAATCATCTTCGCTATCCTTTCCTCTACATCTCTGGAACTATTCGGAGGTCTATAAAAGACTCCCAACAGGGTGACCTCACCTCTCCTGTTTCTAACCTCGGCCCATACTACCTCAGTAGACGAGTCCTCAAATGTCCTTTCTGTCGCTGTAATACTCTCCTTGATTAACAATGCCACACCCCCCCCTCTTTTACCATCTTCTCTGTTCTTACTGAAACATCTAAATCCCGGAAACTGCAACATCCATTCCTGCCCCTGCTCTACCCATGTCTCCGAAATGGCCACTACATCGAGATCCCAGGAACCAACCTGCAGGGAGAACTCCCCTGCTCTTCTTCAAAATAGTGCCATGGGAATCTTTTACGTCCACCCGAGCAGGCAGATGAGGCCTTGGTTTAACATCTCATCTGAAAGACGGCACCTCTGACAGTGCAGCACTCCCACAGGAGTATCTGCCTTGACCTTTGTGCTCAAGCATTGGCATGGGACTCAGAGGTGAGAGCGCTACCAACTGAGCCACTGCTGACAATGATTGCCAGTTCTAATCAATTATGAATAATATTTGTTTATCTTCTTTAGTATCGTGTATTTTTAAAGAAAAGGGAGTGATATGATCAGCTGGCAGTCCTCTTCACATCACATTGCCACATGAGGAACTCCATGAATTTTCTTTCTCATTGAGGTTCATCAAGCTCATCAAGGACATGTGGTCTAGGTTACAAAAGTTCCTAAAGTGTACTGTGACATTTGGTTCTTTTACTGTTTTGAAGTTGGCTTAAAGTACTTGAGATGAAATAGATGATGAGATTAAACAAAATATTCTGTGACTGTACTCATTCTGCTGGTTCATCCAGTTTGCTCCTATGTTATTCTATTGCTTAATGAACATTAATTAGCTTCAACCTGAACTATGTGATCTATCAGCATGATATTTAACACCAATTTTAGAGAGTTATGGAGGGACCCCATGATGTTTCCAGTGCACTAACCTTTGAAAAACTAATATATATTTTTTCCCTGTGCAGACTACATCGAAGGTATGTTGTGAATAAGAAAGATCTCAAAGGTTACAGAATATCAACTGACCAAGAGCTGACTAAATGAAATAAAAGCAGACAATGCTGGAAATACTCAGCAGGTCAGTCAGTATATGTGGAGAGACAAACAGAGTCAATGTTTCAGGCTGATAACATTTCATCAGGACTCTGAAGGGTTAAATGAATCCTCCCTGCTATATTCATGGTGATGACCAGCACAGAAGTTGCAGAGGAGAAAGAGGTTGGCCAACTCACTAAAATTGTAGGACTTACTCAGATTGGACAATCCTGTATCCTATTCTGCAGTCCATCTGGTGTAAGTACCCTCACAGTGTTGTTAGGGAGAAAGTTCTAGGATTTTGGCCGAGTGGCAGTGAAGGAACGGTGATATAGTTCCAAGTCAGGCTGGTGTGTGATTGGAGGGGAACTTGCAGATAGTTGTATTCCCATTCATCTGCTGCCCTTGTCTTCTAATTGGTAGAGTTTGCAGGTTTGGAAAGTGCTGTCAAAGGAGTCTTGACGAGTTGCTGCAGTGCATCCTGTAGATGGTACACTCTGCTGCCACTGTGCTTTGGTGGTGGAGGGAGTGAATGTTTAAGGTGGTGCTGATCAAGTGGGCTGCTTTGTTCTGGATGGTATCGAGCTTCTTAAGTGTTGCTGGAGCTGCACCCATCCAGGCAAGTGGGGAGTATTCCATCACACTCCTGACTTGTGCTTAGTAGATTGTGGTCAAGCTTTGGGGAGTCAGGAGGTGAGTTATTCACTGCAGAATTCCCAGCCCCTGGCCTGCTCTTGTAGCCACAGTATTAATATGGCTTGTTTGGGTAAGTTTCTCAAGCACTTTTGAACTTTACTGCAGTCGAGTAGAGGTAGAGCTGGACGTGGATTTTGCGTCAGAGGTGGAAGAAGGTGAATTGGATATGGGGAAATAAGATTAGTTCAAAATCAAGGACAACCCAACCCACTGAAGCATTAGCTTGCAGGGTTTCCTGGAGTCAATAGTGAAAAATCCATTTTCCCAGAGATAGGTCTACCCCTCCAGGCTTCATTGACAAGAAAAATTGATTCACTAATCATAAATATAACTAGATTAGTGCAATGCTGTCTGATTCACGCATTGAATTACTGACTCTACTGCAAGAGTTGACTAGGTTCTGAGCTCCATTGCCAGCTCTGTCATTTTGGAGCCACCTTAACCTCAAACAGATTACCTCTTTCCTTTGTACAAGGAGGATAGTCACTAGTTGACCATTAAATCCTTGTTAGGTGAGCAGTGTATGCTAGAGTTTGGGGAAGAATGTCATTGAGGTGTATAAAATTACCTTGAAATTATATTCTAGTTCACCTTAACTATACAATGAATATAAACCAGCCATTTTTTGGATGAGATGTTAAACTGAAGTCCTGTCTTCCCTTTCAGATGGATGTAAAAGATCCCATAGTACAATTCGAAGGTGTACAGGGTAGCTCTCCCCATGTCCTAGACAATATTTTTTACTAAAAACAAAAGTCACCCACCATCTTGGCTTGAATACGTATCACCAATTCTTCATTACCATTGTGTCAAAATCCTGGAACTCCCTATCCACAGCACCATGAGAGCACCTTCACAATATGTCCATGTGCAGCAGTTCAAGAAGAAGGTACACCACCACTTTTTCAAGGGCAACTAGGGCTGGACAAAAGATGCCAGGCTTGCCACCAATTCCCACATCCCAAGAATTAATATTTAAAAACAAAATTCCTGGTCATTTATCTCATTGCTGTCTGTGAGACATGCAACGTGCAATTTGAATTCTGCATTTCCCGACACTAAAACAGTGATTACTTACTTAGTTGTGAAACACTTTGGGATGTGCTAAGGTTGTGAATGGTATTATATTACTTCAAGTTCTCTTCCTTCATTGTCTTTATTTGTCTTCCAAATATAATTTCAAGGTAGATTAGGCTATTGGGACATCAACAACAACTTATATTTATATAGCACCTTTAACATAATAAAATTGCTTAACAGGAGCATTACATCACAATATATGGCACTGAGCCACATAAGGAGATATTAGAAATAAAAACAAGAAATGCTGGAACCACTCAGCAGGTCTGGCAGCATCTGTGAAAAGAGAAGCAGAGTTAACGTTTCGGGTCAGTGACCCTTCTTCGGAACTGACAAATATTAGAAAAGTCACAGGTTATAAGCAAGTGAGGTGGGGGTGGGGCAAGAGATAACAAAGGAGGTCTAGATTGGACCAGGCCACATAGCTGACCAAAAGGCCACGGAGCAAAGGCAAACAAAGGCCTTCCCCCCACCAGCAGACCCATTCACCCGCCTCCAGCATTCTCCCTCTACCTGGACCCCTCCCCCTGGCCTCTTACCCGCTCTTGATCTCTTCATTGAAAATTGTCGGCGAGACATTGGTCATCTCAATTTCTCTGCCCCCTTCACTCACTCTAACCTGTCCCCCTCTGAACTTGAGGCACTCCGTTCTCTCAGGTCTAACCCCGACATGGTCATCAAACCTGCAGACAAGGGTGGTGCTGTTGTCGTATGGCGTACCGACCTCTACCTTGCAGAAGCTCAACGCCAACTCACAGACACTTCTTCCTACCTCCCTCTGGACCATGACCCCACCACCGAACATCAAGCCACCGTCCAAAGGACTGTCACTGACCTCATCTCCTCTGGAGATCTTCCCTCTACAGCTTCCAACCTCATAGTCCCACAACCCCGAACAGCCCGCTTCTACCTCCTTCCCAAAATCCACAAACGGGACTGTCCCGGCAGACCCATTGTGTCAGCCTGCTCCTGCCCCACTGAACTTATTTCTTCCTATCTAGACTCTATCTTTTCTCCGCTGGTCCAGTCTCTTCCCACCTACATCCGTGACTCTTCTGACGCCCTACGTCATTTTGACAATTTCCAGTTTCCTGGTCCCAACCGCCTCCTCTTCACTATGGACGTCCAATCGCTCTACACCTCCATCCCCCACCAGGATGGTTTGAGGGCTCTCCGCTTCTTCCTGGAACAGAGGCCCAACCAGTCCCCATCCACCACCACCCTCCTCCGCCTGGCTGAACTTGTTCTCACATTGAACAACTTCTCCTTCAACTCCACGCACTTCCTTCAAGTAAAAGGTGTCGCTATGGGTACCCGTATGGGTCCTAGTTATGCTTGTCTTTTTTTGGGATATGTCAAGCATTCTTTGCTCCA
The DNA here is from genome assembly GCF_036365525.1 of Heterodontus francisci. Classification (NCBI taxonomy): domain Eukaryota; kingdom Metazoa; phylum Chordata; class Chondrichthyes; order Heterodontiformes; family Heterodontidae; genus Heterodontus; species Heterodontus francisci. Next base: position 133,488,335 of record NC_090376.1, on the reverse strand, counting down.
GTCCTACTCAGGCCCCCTCCCCCAACTCTTTTTCCGGTACATTGATGACTGTATCGGTGCCGTTTCCTGCTCCCGCCCCGAACTGGAAAACTTTATCAACTTTGCTTCCAATTTCCACCCTTCTCTCACCTTTACATGGTCCATCTCTGACACTTCCCTTCCCTTCCTCGACTTCTCTGTCTCCATCTCTGGGGATAGGTTGTCTACTAATATCCATTATAAGCCCACCGACTCCCACAGCTACCTCGACTATACTTCTTCACACCCTACCTCCTGTAAGGACTCTATTCCATTCTCCCAGTTTCTCCGTCTCCGACGCATCTGCTCTGATGATGCTACCTTCCATGACGGTGCTTCTGATATGACCTCCTTTTTCCTCAACCGAGGATTTCCCCCCACTGTGGTTGACAGGGCCCTCAACCGTGTCCGGCCCATTCCCCGCACCTCTACCCTCATCCCTTCCCCTCCCTCCCAGAACTGTGACAGGGTTCCCCTTGTCCTCACTTTTCACCCCATCAGCCTCCATATCCAAAGGATCATCCTCCGCCATTTCCGCCACCTCCAGCGTGATGCCACTACCAGTCGCATCTTCCCCTCCCTTCCCCTGTCAGCATTCCGAAGGGATCGTTCCCTCTGCGACACCCTGGTCCACTCCTCCATTAAACCCACTACCTCGTCCCCATCCCATGGCACCTTCCCCTGCAATCGCAGGAGGTGTAATACCTGCCCATTTACCTCCTCTCTCCTCACTATCCCAGGCCCCAAACACTCCTTTCAGGTGAAGCAGCGATTTACTTGTACTTCTTTCAATGTAGTATACTGTATTCGCTGCTCACAGTGTGGTCTCCTCTACATTGGGGAGACCAAACGCAGACTGGGTGACCGCTTTGCGGAACACCTCCGCTCAGTCGGCAAGCAGGACCCTGAGCTTCCGGTTGCTTGCCATTTCAACACTCCCCCCTGCTCTCATGCTCACATCTCTGTCCTGGGATTGCTGCAGTGTTCCAGTGAACATCAACGCAAGCTCGACGAACAGCATCTCATCTACCGATTAGGCACACTACAGCCTGCCGGACTGAACATTGAGTTCAATAATTTCAGAGCATGACAGCCCCCTATTTTACTTTAATTTTTAGTTATTTTTTCTTCCTTTTTTTACATTCCTTTTTGCATTTTTTACAATCTTTTTTTTTGCATTTATTTCATTTCATCTTAGTTTGTTCAGTTTGCTTACCCACTATTTTTTTTCAGGTTTGTACTTGCTGCTGTTCAATATTCAGTGTATTAAAACCTAATCTGTGTTAATGCTTTGTCTTTAAACACACCATTAACATATTGTTTGCCTTTGCTCCGTGACCTTTTGGTCAGCTATGTAGCCTGGTCCAATCTAGACCTCCTTTGTTATCTCTTGCCCCACCCCCACCTCACTTGCTTATAACCTGTGACTTTTCTAATATTTATCAGTTCCGAAGAAGGGTCACTGACCCGAAACGTTAACTCTGCTTCTCTTTTCACAGATGCTGCCAGACCTGCTGAGTGGTTCCAGCATTTCTTGTTTTTATTTCAGATTTCCAGCATCTGCAGTATTTTGCTTTTATTTAAGGAGATATTAGGACAGGTGGCCAAAAGCTTGGTCAAAGAGTTAGGTTTTAAGAAGTGTCTTAAAGGAGGAAAGCAAGGAAGAAAGGTGGAGAGATATCGGAAGGGATTTTCAGAGTTTCGGGTCTAGGCAGCTGAAGGCATGGCCACCAATGGTGGAACAATTAAAATTGGGGATGCTCAAGAGGCCAGAATTAGAGGAGCCCTTTTATCTGCAGAAGGTTTTGGGGCTGGAGGAGATTATAGAGATAGGGAGGGGTGAGGCCCTGGAGGGATTTGAAAACAAGAATTTAAAAATCAAGACTAGAGACATAAATTTAAGTAACTAGAAAGTATATTTAAAACAGATATTTGTAGAAATATCTTTATTTGAGATGTGATAACTGTTTGAATAAGTAAGTCAGGCAGTGCCAAAAACGTTCGTTAAATTGTTGATGCATGTCTGGACATGTTAGAGTAATGAGATTTATCAAATAAGCATGCATCAGGAATTCAGATGCATGCTAAATATCATTTTTTTTAACATTAATTAAATTGGTTGAAAAGTCACAGGGTGCACCTTGATTTCCGATGCACAGTCCCAGACCCAGGGAGTGCAAAGTCAGAATTATACACCATCAGCTTTTTTTAGAGCAATTATGTTTAGCATTATTAAGACACTAACTGCTATTTGTAGGACAATGCGATGGTTCACACTGGTCAGCCAGGGTGCTGTGCTATGTGAAGTAGGACATCCCTTACTGCCATAATTTTTCACAGTCAATATCTGATCTCAGGCTCATCACTCAAGCAAGGTGTCACATTCAAGTCACTCCTTGGGCAGAATTTTACCGGCCCCCAAGTGGGGGGCTGGGAGTCTGGTAAAATAGTGAAGAACTGCATCGGGACTGCTTCCTGACGCCAGGGTATTTTCCCAGCAGTGGGCTGTGATGCGGATTGCCCGCCTAATCCAAGGAGGCAGGCAGCTGATTTGCAGACTTAAAATCTCTATTATGGGACAGTTGGCATTTTGCCGATGACCGAGTGGCCCCTAGCTTAATGGCAGCAGTCTCCCTGTGGGATAGTGGGGGGAGTGGGGGAGCATTAGCGCCAGAGGCTCCATGGCCCAAAGAGGGGGCTGAAGGGAGGGCAGGCAGCTCTACAGCTCTAACAGTCTCCTCAGAGGAGTTTCCCCACCAACCCTCAGCCCCCTGAATTTTCATTGTTTTATCTCATCTGGCCAAGCTCCTGAGGTCTCCTGCATACTTCGGAAGTAACATCTCTCCCAGTGGTGCTGCTGAGACTTCAGAGCTGCTGGCCCTCTGTTTGGGCCAGCAGCATCAGGAGCTTGCCCACCATCCTTAATTGGAGAGCGGGCCAGCAGGCAGCCTGAGGTAAAATCGCCGAGCAGGTCCCTTTGCCGACAAGTGCGGGCTCGGAACTGACTTTTATCCCCAACATCATGGCCTTGAAGCCCACAGTAAAATTCCAACCTTTGTCACAGGGAAGCAGAGTAAACCAGTAAGCCAGCTGCTTTGAGCTCCTTTTACTCACTGGCACTGGGTTTGAGAGGATCTTTGGCACCAAAATGGTATCAAGCCATTTGCCAGCTGGGGAATGTTGAAAGAGAAGAAGGGACAAAAAAAAAAAGAGAATAATGAAGCTGAAATAGGGAAGGAAGCAGTCTGAGATATAAAAACAGTAAATTTTGGAAATATTCAGCAGGTCTGGCAGCATCTGTGGAGAGAGAAACAGTGTTCCTGGGCTGAATTTTACCAGCCCTTTGGAGACCAATTAAAGACCATCTCCCACTCTTTCTGCCATTTTCCCTCTATCAGGAGGGGCTACCATGCATGGAGAGACTGCCAGGTAAACTCTGGGAGCCTCCCAGTGGGTTCACATTTGCCGGGGGTGGGGGGGGGAGTTTGTGCGGGGGCAACCTTACTTTATGGCTTTTCCATGGCCCAGGGAGGGCCCCCGGTGGGAATAGCCACCCACACGACTACAGTGCCATTGCTTGAAGGTGATCCCCCACAACTCCAGGGGGCCTGCCTACCTAGCTCTCATTCTTTAAAATAAGCTACCTCATCTTCGAGGGCAGCTCGCCATGAAGATGCCCTCCTCCTTCTCATCATGCAGCCTCAACAGTGGCTACCGCTAGCGGTGGTGCGGCCGAGCTGCCGGCCCTTTGAATGGGTTGGCAGCTCTGAGAGGTGGGCCACTGTCATAAGAACATAAGAAATAGGAGCAGGAGTAGGCCATTCAGCCCCTCAAGCCTGCCCTGCCATTCAACAAGATCATGGCTGATCTGTCCCAATCCTCAATTTCTCTTTCAGGCCTGCTCTGCCTAACCCTCGACTCACAGAGATTTCAAAAATCTATCTACCTACCTCCTCCTTAAATACATTTAGTGACCTAACCACCACAACTCTCTGAGGCAGAGAATTCCAGAGATTCACCACCCTCTGAGAGAAGAAATTCCTTTGCATCTCAGTTTTAAATGTGTGCCCCCTTATTCTGTAATTATGTCCTCTAGTTCGAGGTTCCCCCACTAGAGGAAACATCTTCTCAACATCTACCCTGTCGAGCCCCCTTAAAATCTTATATGTTTCTATAAGATCACCTCTCATTCTTCTAAACTCCAAAGAATAAAAGCCTAACCTGCTTAGCCGTTCTTGATAAGACAACCCCTTCATCCCAGGAATCAGCCTAGTGAACCTTTTCCGAACTGCCTCCAATGCTAGTATATCCTTCTTTAAATACAGGGACCAAAACAGTACTCGCAGTGTGGCCTCACCAACACCCTGTACAGTTGTAACAGGACTTTCCTATTTTTAAACTCTAACCCCCTAGCAATAAAGGCCAAAAATCCATTCGCCTTCCTAATTACTTGCTGCACCTGCATCCTAACTTTTTGTGTTTCATGCACAAGACCACCCAGATCCCTCTGTACTGCAGTATTTTATAGTCTTTCTCCATCTAAATAATAATCTGCCTTTTTATTCTTCCTACCAAAGTGGATTACCTCACACTTTCCCACATTGAACACCATCTGCCATATTTTTGCCCACTCACTTAACCTATCTATATCCCTTTGCAGATCCTTTGTGTCCTCATCACAACATGCCTTCCCACCTATTTTTGTATCGTCAGCCAATTTGGGTACACTACACTCTGTCCCTTCCTCTAAGTCATTAATGTAGATAGTAAATATCTGAGGCCCCAGGACCAACCCTTGTGGCACTCCACTAGTTACGGCTTTCCAACCTGAAAAAGACCCATTGATCCCAACTCTCTGCCTTCTGTGTGTTAGCCAATCCTCAATCCCATGAATCGGAAACCATTTCTCCCACACCAATCTTTGAGTCACACATTTACCTCTCTAATCTTATTTGCCCTATGCCAATTAGCACGTGGCTCAGGTAGTAATCTGGAGATTATTACCTTTGTGGTTCTGCTTCTTAATTTGGCCCCGGGCTGCTCATAGTCCCTCAGCAAAACCTCTTTCCTAGCCCTACCTATGTCGTTGGTACCTACGTGGACCACGACAACTGGATCTTTTCCCTCCCACTCCATGTTTCTCTCCAGCCCATAAGAGATATTCTTAACCTTGGCACCAGGTAGGCAACACAGCCTTTGGGACTCTCTATCTTTGCTGCAGAGAACAGTATCTATTCCCTACTACAACTACATTTCTCTTTTCTCTCCCCACTTGAATGGCACTCTGAACCATGGTGCTGTGGTCAGTTTGCTCATCCTCCCTGCAGCCTGTGCCCTCGTCCACACCGGGAGCAAGAACCTCATACCTATTGGATAAGGGCACTGGCTGAGGTTCCTCCAAAGCTAAATTCTGGATCCCCATACCTGCCTCACTCACAGTCACACCCTTCTGTCCCTGACCATGGTCCAGACCGGATGTAATTAATCTAAGGGGTGTGACTGTCTCCTGAAACACAGTGTGCAGGTAACTGTCCTCCTCCCTGATGTGTCACAGTGTCCACAGCTCGGACTCCAGTTCATCAACTCTGAGCTGAAGTTCCTCGAGCAGCCAACACTTGCTGCAGATGTGGTCACCGTGGATCACACCAGCGTCCACCAGCTCCCACATATTACAGCTGCAACACATCGCCTGCCCAGCCATCTCTATTCTATTTAATTAATTAATTTGAATCACAGTATTAAAGAATAAAAACATTTTTAAGTGTACTCTTAACCTGTAATGATGTCGCCTGATTTAAATTACTTGACCTAAAACAAAAAAAAAACAAGAAAAAAACAACATGAGACACAGAAGAAGGAAATAAATATTCACCAATCACTTAGCAGCCCTCCTGTGACGTCACACTTCAATTTTTGCTGGTCAAGTCGGTCCACTGAACAGAACAAAGCGCTTTCACCGCCGCTTCTGGTGTCGGGCCTCGCTCTCCGCTCCTTTTATACCCCGGCTCCTCTCTCAGTCGCCGCCGCTGCTTCTGGTGTCGGGCCTCGCTCTCCGCTCCTTTTATACCCCGGCTCCTCTCTCAGCCGCCATCGCTGCTTCTGGTACTCAACTGATATACATAGAAACATAGAAAATAGGAGCAGGAAGAGGCCATTCAGCCCTTCGAGCCTGCTCCGCCATTCATTATGATCATGGCTGATCATCCAACTCAGTAGCTTGTTCCTGCTTTCTCCCCATACCCTTTGATCCCTTTAGACCCAAGAGCTATATCTAACTCCTTCTTGAAAATATACAATGTTTTGGCCTGAGCTGCTTTCTGTGGTAACGAATTCCACAGGCTCACCACTCTCTGGGTGAAGAAATTTCTCCTCATCTCAGTCCTGAAAGGTTTACCCCATATCCATCGACTATGACCCCTGGTTCTGGATTCCCCCACCATCGGGAACATCCTTCCTGCATCTATCCTGTCAAGTCCTGTTAGAATTTTATAGGTTTCTATGAGATCCCCCCTCACTCTTCTGAACTCCAGCGAATATAATCCTAACTGACTCAATCTCTCCTCATACGTCAGTCCTGCCATCCCAGGAATCAGTCTGGTAAACCTTCGCTGCACTCCCTCTATAGAAAGAACATCCTTCCTCAGATAAGGAGACCAAAACTGCACACAATATTCCAGGTGTGGCCTCACCAAGGCCCTGTATAATTGAAGCAAGACATCCCTGCTTCTGTACTCGAATCCTCTCGCTATGAAGGCCAACATACCATTTGCCTTTTTTACCGCCTGTTGCACCTGCATGCTTACCTTCAGCGACTGGTGTATGAGAACACTCAGGTCTCGCTGCATATTCCCCTCTCTCAGTTTACAGCTGTTCAGATAATAATCTGCCTTCCTGTTTTTGCTACCAAAGTGGATAACCTCACATTTATCCACATTATACTGCATCTTCCATGCATTAGCCCACTCACTCAACTTGTCCAAATCACCCTGAAGTCTCTCTGCATCCTCTTCATAACTCACCCTCCCACCCAGTTTTGTCTCATCTGCAAATTTGGAGATATTACATTTAGTTCCCTCATCTAAATCATTAATATATATTGTGAATAGCTGGGGTCATAGCACCGATCCCTGCAATACCCCACCAGTCACTGCCTGCCATTTGTAAAAGACCCATTTATCCCTACTCTTTGTTTCCTGTCTGCCAACCAATTTTCTATCCATCGCACTACACTACCCCGAATCTCATGCATTTTAATTTTACACGCTAATCTCTTCTGTGGGACTTTGTCAAAAACCTTCTGAAAGTCCAAATAAACCACATCCACTGGTTCCCCTTATCAATGCTACTAGTTACATCCTTGAAGAATTCTAGTAGATTTGTCCCTTTCGTAACTCCATGCTGACTCTGCCCAATTCTACCACTGTTCTCTAAGTGCTCTGCTATAAAATCTTTGATAACGGACTCTAGAATTTTCCCCACTACCGATGTCAGGCTGACTGGTTTATAATTCCCGGCTTTCTCTCTACCTCCCTTTTTAAATAGTGGGGTTACATTAGCTACCCTCCAATCTGTAGGAACTGTTCCAGAGTCTATAGAATCTTGGAAGATGACCACCAATGCATCCACTATTTCTCGGGCCACTTCCTTAAGTACTCTGGGATGCATACCATCAGGCCCTGGGGATTTATCAGCCTTCAATCCCATCAATTTCCCCTACACCATTTCTCTACTAATACTAATTTCTTTCAGTTCTTCTCTCTCACTAAGCCCTGTGTTCCCCAACATTTCTGGTATGATATTTGTGTCCTCCTTTGTGAAGACGGAGCCAAAGTATGCATTTAGTTGGTCAGCCATTTCTTTGTTCCCCATAATAAATTCCCCTGTTTCTGACTGTCTTCACCAATCTTTTTCTCTTCACATACCTATAGAAACTTTTACAGTCAGTTTTTATGTTCCCCACAAGCTTGCTCTCGTACTCTATTTTCCCCTTCTTAATCAATCCCTTGGCCCTCATTTGCTGAATTCTAAACTGCTCCCAATCCTCAGGCAAATTTATATGCCTCTTCCTTGGATCTAATACTATCTCTAATTTCCCTTGTAAGCCATGGTTTGGCTACCTTTCCCGTTTTACTTTTGCTTCAGACAGGGATAAACAATTGTTGCAGTTCATCCATGTGCTCTTTAAATGTTTGCCATTGCCTATCCACCGTCATCCCTTTAAGTAACATTTCCCAATCCATCATAGCCAACTCACTCCTCATACCTTCGTAGTTTCCTTTACGAAGTTTCAAGACCCTTGTCTCCGAATCAGCTACGTCACTTTCCATCTTGATGAAGAAATTTATCATATTATGGTCACTCAACCCCAAGGGGTCTCGCACCACTAGATTGTCAATTATTCCTCTCTCATTACACAATACCCAGTCTAGGATGGCCTGTTCTCTAGTTGGTTCCTCAACATATTGGTCCAGAAACTCCAGGAATTCCTCCTCTAGGGTATTGTGACTAATTTGATTTGCCCAATCTATATGCAGATTACAGATGTTCCTTTATCGCATGCATCTCTAATTTCCTGTTTAATGCCATTCCCAACATCACCACTACAGTTTGGGGGTCTATATACAACCCCCACTAATGTTTTTGCCCCTTTGTGTTTCTCAGCTTCACCCATACAGATTCCACATCGTCAGAGCTAATATCCTTCCTCACTATTGCGTTAATTTCCTCTTTAACCAGCAATGCAACTCCACCGCCTTTTGCTTTTTGTCTGTCCTTCCTAAATACTGAATACCCCTGCAAGTTCATTTCCCATCCCTGGACACCTTGCAGCCATGTCTCCGTAATCCCAACTATATCATACCCGTTTACATCTATTTGCGGGATTAATTCATCCACTTTATTGTGAATGCTCCGCGCGTTAAGGCACAAAGCCTTAAGGCTTGTCCTTTTAACATTACTTGTCCCCTTCCGACTATTTTTCACTGTGGCCCTGTTTGATTCTGGCCCTTGATTTCTCTGCCTATCACTTCTTATTCCTCTTACTGTCTTTTGTTCTTGACTTTGATCCCCCCTCCTCTGACTCCTTGCAAAGATTCCCACCCCCTGCCATTTTAGTTTAAACCCTCCCCAACCACTCTGGCAAATACTCCCCCGAGGACATCAGTCCTGGTCCTGCCCAGGTGTAACCCTTCCAGTTTGTACTGGTCCCACCTTCCCCAGAACCGGTCCCAATGTCCCAGGAATCTAAAACCCTCCCCCTCACACCATTTCTTCAGCCACGAATTCATCCGATATATCCTGCTATTTCTACTCTGACTAGCATGTGGAACTGGTAGTAATCCTGAGATCACTATCTTTGAGGTCTTACTTTTCAACTTACTTCCTAGCTCCCTATATTCTGCTTTTAGGACCTCATCCTTTTTTTTAACCTATGTCGTTTGTACCAATGTGTACCACGACCACTAGCTGTTCACCCTCCCCTTTTAGAATGTCCTGTAACCGCTCTGAGACAATCTTGACCCTAGCACCAGGGAGGCAACATACCATCCTGGAGTCTCTTTTGCGGCCACAGAAACACCTATCTATTCCCCTTACAATTGAATTCCCTATAACTATTGCATTCCCAGACTTTTTACTCCTCCCCTGTGCAGCAGAGCCAACCGTGGTTCAACAAATTGGGCTATAGCTGCTTTCCCCTGAGAGGCCATTCCCCCCAACAGTATCCAAAGCAGTATATCTGTTTTGCAGGGGAATAGCCACAGGAGATTCCTGCACTGCCTGCCGAGTCCTCTTGCTCTGCCTGGTGGTCACCCATTCCCTTCCTGCCTGTGGAGTCTGGGCCTGCAATGTGACCACCTCTCTATACGTGCTATCCACGATACTCTCCACCTCGTGCTGCCCCAAGGTCCCGCCGTCCACCAGCATGAGGTCAGCTTCCATTTTTAGTCCCAGCAGTGGGACTTCCTTGATGTTGATAGAATTCAGCCCTGTGTTTTAGCTCTGTGCTTTTTCATCAGCATTTTGAGTCTGAGAGATATATTCATTCATGGATCATCTGGCCTGACTGATAATTAGGGCTAGTGGTTTGGTTTGGGCTGACACCCTGTAACTAATCCCACAAATTTCTACACTTAATCACCTGTCGTGCAAGCTATTCAGGTATTGCAATTTTGCATAAAAGACCCCAGAGCCAGGGAGATACTCTTTTGGGAGGTCTAAGATATTTTTCAAGGTTCAGTATCTGACCACTCTTATAGACAAGCCCTCACTCTCTCATCGCAATATCTGGGCAATTTTTGGCAAGTCACATGAAACAATGAACCCAATAATTGGGCAGAATTTTAATCGCCTCCTGGCATTGGTGGTCATGGCAGGAGGGGGGGCCCGGAAAATACCTCTGGGAGAGGCCCGCCACAGGCCTCGACGCCGGGAAGTCCCTGCCCCATATTACCGGCAGTGGCAAGGCCGGTCGGCAACAGGAACATCATGTCAATATGGAAATAATTGTTAATGAATTAATTAATACTTAATTCATCGTGGCGGCCGTCCCGCTTCGATATCCCTTCGGACTACTGTGGGGAGCGGGGAGGAGTTAAGTTTTCAGCGTAGGTGGGGGGGAGCCAGGAAAAATGTTGCGATTGGTGGAGGGGATGGTGGGAAGGGGTTGAAGGTGAAAGTGAATAAAGTTCAGGGGGAAACGAGGAAATTCAACCTCATCATTTGGACAGTAACTTGGCCGAGCCTCCCAATTTCCACTTCCTTTTGCCTTGCACCACCACCATTTTTGTCACTTAATCTCTCCTGTCTTCCACCCTATCACAGGCCTTCCCTTTTGTTCTTTTCCCCCTTCCCCCCGCCCTTTCACCCCATCCTTTCACTTGCTTAAAAGATATTACACTTTTAACTTTTCCCAATTCTGATGAAAGGTCATCGACCTGAAACGCTAACACTGTTTCTCTCTCCAAAGATGCTGCCAGACCTGCTGAGTATTTCTAGCCTTTTCTGTTTTTATTTCAGATTTCCATCTCTAATATTTTGCTTTGGTGTTACGACCTAGCTTATTGTCTGTGACAGCAAGAAGCCAATACCAGGACAGATTTGGAAATCCTGGTACACAAATTAATTCCAAGTTTCTTCAGTTAAATTATCTGATAATTCCATTTTTTAAATACTGAATCCCTACATTGCTGTTATTTACATCAATTAATTCAAATGGTCGGATAATTCAAGTTCTTTTAGTGCAAAAATGGTCATTGTTAGTGGAAGACTATATCATAATTTTCACAGCTGCAGGCTTATGATTTTCACAGCTAGCGCCATATTGCCTCAATAGTAGCACCCTTGCCTCTGAATCAAAAGATTCACACCCCTCTCCAGAATGAGTCTGGAATCTAGGCTGACACATCAGTGTAATGCTGAAGGAGAGCTGAAGGTACTGTCTTTCAAGAGAGAAATTAAACTGAGATCCAGTCAGTGCCTGATGGAGGCAGAGATTCTATGTCACTTTTTTTGATCTGATCAGATAGAGTGATCATATCTGACAAACTTAATTGAACATCTTCAGGAAGTAACCTATGTGGTAGATAAGGGAATCTCTACGAATGTTATTTGTGTGGACATTCATAAAGCATTTGACAAAACATAAGAGATTTGTCATGAAGACCCCACCTACCACGAATGAGGCATATTAATTTCATCATAGGAAAATTAATTTTAAACTGTTGCTGGAATGAAGAGATGACTTGTTTAAAGAGATCAGCAGTGACTGGAAAACATTTGCATACTAAGAGACAGTGCCTGGAGACAATAGAACGGTGCCCTGATCCAATTAACCCAAATGGATTTTGATCACAAGACATTGAATGTGTAAGAAAGCCACAATTCCAGTGTGTCTGCTAAGATGGAGAATCCACAAACGCAGGAGTTTGTTAAAACAGTCAGTCACATGACTAACCTGCTGGCCCAGATTTTGTTTGTACTGCTCACAGCACAGTTTGGGAGATTGCAGCTGAACTTGGAAGAAGAGAGCATCTCTCCTGGTTAGCTCTCTCTCATGAATCTTTGGACCCACTGAAGGCACCTAAACCTCAAGAGAGAAAAGACTCCTACATCAAAACAAGTTTTAAAGCGTGGACTGGGCCCCAACAAAATGGCAAGACTTAGCAGCAATCAAATACTCGACATCGATCTCAAAGGACCATATATAAATCCCAGCTATTGCCTCAAACTGTTTCCCTTTATTCTTTCTACTTTTCTGTCTCTATCTGCGTGTGTGTTTATTGCGTAGGCATGCTAGTGTGGTCGTGTCTTGTATTCGTAGACGTCAATTGATTTAGAGTTTAAGGTTAATAAACTTCCAGCTTTCTTGTTTAAAACTAAGAAAACCTGCATGGTTGATTTCTTTGCCTTACAATTAGAGAGCAGTGAACAAGGATTCACTGAGGGGGAGCTAAAAACACATTTTAAAAAATTAAACCCTGTTACGGTTAAACCAGGCAAAGGCTGAGAGGGAATCCATAGACCCCTTTCTCACCAGGTCGTAACAGAAATTTGGAGGCTAGCGTCCAGATTCGACCCACAGACAACGAGGAAATTGGAAGTGGGGAATCAAATTTACCCTAATCAACAAGAGAAGAGATTTTAATACAGGTTTTCTTGTGCTTGTGTGTGCTAGAATACTAACATGTCCACGTGTGAAGTCAGTAACTCCCCAAGCCAGGGTGAAGTAACTTGGGATAAGTTAAAAGCACCATCTATGGAAGAGTTGAGAAATATTGCTGAGCGGTGTGGGATCACAGTTCGTGCCAAGGCTAGAAAGTCTGAACTCCTAAGGCTAGTGGTCAACCATTTTTCCCTTGAATTTGAAGAAGCAGAAACAGGGTTAGAAATAAACCCCGGCAGGGTATTGCTAGCAAAGGTACAATTGGAACAGAGGAAACTTGAATTTGATGAAAGAGAAAGAGAGAGAGAGAGACAGGAGAAAGAAGGAAAGACAGAGAAAGAAAAAGAGATAGAGAAAGAAAGAGCCTTCCAGAAGGAAGGTGAAGAAAAAGAGAGGGGTGAGAGAGAAAGCAAGACAGGAGAAAGAGAAAGAGAGGGAGGAGAAAGAGAAAGAGCTTTCCAGAAGGAATGCGAAGAGAGGGAGCAGAGGCGGCTCAGGTTAACTAGAGGGCGACAGAGTAATCCCAGTGAAAGCATGGCCAATATGGAGGAGCGTAATTCAGGGCTGGGTACAGAATTGTTAAAACTTTCCCAATTGATTCCATAGTTCAATGAGGGGGATGTGCAGGCTTTTTTTTTGTTGCATCTTTTAAAAAACTGGTAAGGCAGTTAAAGTGGCCAGCAGAGTCTTCGGCTCAGCTTGTTTTGTAGCAGCAAACAGGAAAAGCCTCTAAGGTTTATTCCCTGTTGCCAGATGAGAGTCCATCAAATTATGAACTGACAAAAAAATGCTATCTTCAGGGCATATGAGTTAGTACCAGAAGCCTATTGCCAAAAGTTTAGAACCCTCAAGGAGTAAGCTGATCAAACTTACCTGGAGTCTGAGAGAAATAAGCAGCTGGCTTTTGACCAGTGGCTGAGGGCTCTTAAAGTGCAGCCCAGCTATGAGAATCTCTAAGAGGTAATTTTGCTTGATGCATTTAAAAACTCTCTCCCACTCTCCATAAAGACACATGTAGAGGGACAGAAGGTTCATAGAGCTCAGCAAGCCGCAGTTTGCTCTCATTTACAAGTCAGTTTCCCAAGGGAAATCCTTTCCTCGTCACCCCCACAAATCTGAAAAGGACAAAGGGTGGGAAGGTAACAGAAGCCCAAGCAGTCCTTGGAGGGAAACAAAAGCAGGAGACATAGGGGACCCTCCTCCAGCCAAAAAAGAAGGTGCTGTAAATAGGAGTGAAACCTGGAGATCTGTGTACTTCCATTGTAATAAAGCAGGGCATTTAAAAGCTGACTGCTGGAAATTAAAGGAAAACCTGTAGGGTTAATCAGGGCACACCCACTCAGTGAAGGAGAAGGGACCCAGATGGAAAGCACAACAGAACAAGCTGAGGCTTTAACTGCAGTAGCAGTAAGACCCAGGAAGCCTACTGTGCAAGTGCAGGAAAATTAATAGGATTCCTGAAGGTTATCAGGGTTTTGTGTCTGAAGGGAAAGTAACCTCATACCCCTTGAGTGGGGCAAGCAAGCCCATAATAATCCTCAGGGACACAGGGGCCACTAGATCCCTTTTACTGGGAAACAGCCTGACCTTTCCCCCAGAGAGTGCAGTAAATACCAGAAATGTGGTGAATGGTATTGAAGGGCAGTGTATGTCCATACCTTTACATCGGGTGCACTTGGTGTGCGACCTAATTTTGGGACCTTTGACCATAGGGATTGTCCCTAGTTTGCCTGTGGTCGGGGTTGACCTGCTCCTAGGTAATGATCCGGCAGGGATGAAGCTGGTAGCTTCCTCAATAGTGAAAGAGCGACCGCAGGAGTTCAGAGAGACAGGACAGAGGCAGGAGACGGTCCCCTGCGGTTTCCCTGAAGGTGTAGTGAATCAGGCCATGATCACACCAGCTCCCCCAGAGGAGACTGAGTTGGCACTACAGGCAGATGACCATGAGGTCTGTCCATCTGAGACTTTCTTTGGAAAGTTAGAAGACTCAGGGAATGGATGAAATGAATCTTCCCTAGTTGAGGCACAGCGAGCCGACCCTGTACTGAGAAAAGTGGCACAGGCTGCCCAGTCTGAAACTGAAGCAGAGGGTGTCACTGACTGCTACTATTTAAAGAATGAGGTACTGATGAAGAAGTGGAGTTCTCCTCACATACCTGAGAGCAAGGAGTGGGCAGTAGTTCACCAGTTAGTGATGCTGCAGAGGTACCGGAGAGAAATATTAAGAATGGCCCATGAAATTACAATGGTTGTACACGTCGGTATACAAAGAACCAAAGCCCGCATAAAATAGCAGTTCGACTGGCCAAAACTCCACAATGATGTCGTGGAGTACTGTAGGAGTTGCCACATGTGCCAGGTTGAGGGGAAACCCCAACCTACAGCGAAATCTGCACCCCTAAGTCCTGTATCAGTGTTTGGAGGACCCTCCAGCAAAGGACTGGTGAACTGTAAGGGATCCCTACCATGAACAAATGGGGACAGGAAAGTACAAGGCTGGCAAAAGGTTAGAGAGGAAAGAGAAAAAAGGGAAGAAGAGGACAGGTTACAGGAATTCCTGGAGGATTACCAAATGGAAACCCCGAGATGTTTGAAAAGTTAGAACCCACATCCTTCTATAAAAATGCAGACACTAGAGGCACCACACCAGAGTTGCTAACAGCATTTACAGGAACCTGCAGAGATAAAATACTCATGGACAAAGATGAGAGTGGTCCTAAAGGAAGAGTGCTAAATTGGGGGAAGGCCAACTATACCAAAATTTGGCAGGAGCTGGGAAATGTAGATTGGGAGCAGCTGTTTGAAGGTAAATCCACATGTGATATGTGGGAGGCTTTTAAAGAGAGGTTGATTAGCGTGCAGGAGAGACATGTTCCTGTGAAAATGAGGGATAGAAATGGCAAGATTAGGGAACCATGGATGACAGGTGAAATTGTGAGACTAGCTAAGAGGAAAAAGGAAGCATACATAAGGTCTAGGCGGCTGATGAAAGACGAAGCTTTGAAAGAATATCGGGAATGTAGGACCAATCTGAAACGAGGAATTAAGAGGGCTAAAAGGGGTCATGAAATATCTTTAGCAAACAGGGTTAAGGAAAATCCCAAAGCCTTTTATTCATATATAAGGAGAAAGAGGGTATCTAGAGAAAGGATTGGCCCACTAAAGGACAAAGGAGGAATGTTATGCTTGGACTCAGAGAAAATGGGTGAGATTCTAAACGAGTACTTTGCATCGGTATTCACCGAGGAGAGGGACATGACGGATGTTGAGGTTAGGAACAGATGTTTGATTACTCTAGGTCAAGTCGGCATAAGGAGGGAGGAAGTGTTGGGTATTCTAAAGGGCATTAAGGTGGACAAGTCCCCAGGTCCGGATGGGATCTATCCCAGGTTACTGAGGGAAGCGAGAGAGGAAATAGCTGGGGCCTTAACAGATATCTTTGCAGCATCCTTAAACACGGGTGAGGTCCCGGAGGACTGGAGAATTGCTAATGTTGTCCCCTTGTTTAAGAAGGGTAGCAGGGATAATCCAGGTAATTATAGACCGGTGAGCCTGACGTCAGTGGTAGGGAAGCTGCTGGAGAAGATACTGAGGGATAGGATCTATTCCCATTTGGAAGAAAATGGGCTCATCAGTGATAGGCAACATGGTTTTGTGCAGGGAAGGTCATGTCTTACCAACTTAATAGAATTCTTTGAGGAAGTGACAAAGTTGATTGATGACGGAAGGGCTGTCGATGTCATATACATGGACTTCAGTAAGGCGTTTGATAAGGTTCCCCATGGCAGGCTGATGGAGAAAGTGAAGGCGCTTGGGGTCCAAGGTGTACTAGCTAGATGGATAAAGAACTGGCTGGGCAACAGGAGACAGAGAGTAGCAGTAGAAGGGAGTTTCTCAAAATGGAGACGTGTGACCAGTGGTGTTCCACAGGGATCCGTGCTGGGACCACTGTTGTTTGTGATATACATTAATGATTTGGAGGAAAGTATAGGTGGACTGATTAGCAAATTTGCAGACGACACTAAGATTGGTGGAGTAGCAGATAGTGAAGGGGACTGTCAGAGAATACAGCAGAATATAGATAGATTGGAGAGTTGGGCAGAGAAATGGCAGATGGAGTTCAATCAGGGCAAATGCGAGGTGATTCATTTTGGAAGATCCAATTCAAGAGTGAACTATACAGTAAATGGAAAAGTCCTGGGGAAAATTGATGTCCAGAGAGATTTGGGTGTTCAGGTCCACTGTTCCCTGAAGGTGGCAACGCAGGTAAATAGAGTGGTCAAGAAGGCATACGGCATGCTTTCCTTCATTGGACGGGGCATTGAGTACAAGAGTTGGCAGGTCATGTTACAGTTGTATAGGACTTTGGTTCGGCCACATTTGGAATACTGCGTACAGTTCTGGTCGCCACATTATCAAAAGGATGTGGATGCTTTGGAGAGGGTGCAGAGGAGGTTCACCAGGATGTTGCCTGGTATGGAGGGCGCTAGCTATGAAGAGAGGTTGAGTAGATTAGGATTATTTTCATTAGAAAGACGGAGGTTGAGGGGGGGACCTGATTGAGGTGTACAAAATCATGAGAGGTATAGACAGGGTGGATAGCAAGAAGCTTTTTCCCAGAGTGGGGGATTCAATTACGAGAGGACACGAGTTCAAAGTGAAAGGGGAAAAGTTTAGGGGGGATATGCGTGGAAAGTTCTTTACGCAGAGGGTGGTGGGCACCTGGAACGCATTGCCAGCGGAGGTGGTAGATGCGGGCACGATGGAGTCTTTTAAGATGTATCTAGACAGATACATGAATGGGCAGGAAGAAAAGAGATACAGAAGCTTAGAAAATAGGCGACATGTTTAGAGAGAGGCTCTGGATCGGCGCAGGCTTGGAGGGCCGAAGGGCCTGTTCCTGTGCTGTAATTATCTTTGTTCTTTGTTCTTTGTTATAAAGAAAGTCCTCAAGAGGGCAGAGAAACCGTGAAGGCGATGACTCACCTAGTCGAGGTGCCGCAGGGGAATGCGGTAGAAACATAGAAAAATAGGAGCAGGAGTAGGCCTTTCGGTCCTTCGAACCTGCACCGCCATTTAATACGATCATGGCTGATCGTCCAAACTCAGTACCCTGTTCCTGCTTTCTCCCCATATCCCTTGATCCCTTTAGCCCAAAGAACTATATCTAACTCTATTTTGAATATATTTAATGATTGGGCCTCAACTGCTTTCTGTGGTAGAGAATTCCACAAGTTCACCACTCTCTGGGTGAAGAAATCCCTCCTCATCTCAATCCTAAATGGCTTACCCCTTATCCTTAGACAGTGACCCCTGGTCCTGGACTCCCCCGCCATTGGGAACATCCTTCCTGTATCTAGTCTGTCCAGTCCTGTTAGAATTTTGTAGGTTTCTATGAGATCCCCTCTCATTCTTCTAAACTCCAGCGAATACAAGCCTGACCGACCCATCTCTCTTCATACATCAGTCCTGCCCTCCCAGGAATCAGTCTGGTGAACCGTTGTTGCACTCCCTCCATAGCGAGAACATCCTTCCTCAGATAAGGAGACCAAAACTGCACACAATACTCCAGACGTAGTCTCACCACGGCCTTGTATAATTGCAGCAAGACATCCTTGCTCCTGTATTCGAATCCTCTCGCTATGAAGGCCAACATGCCATTTGCCTTCTTAACTGCCTGATGCAACTGCATGCTTACTTTCAGCGACTGGTGCACAAGGACACCCAGGTCTCGCAGCACCTCCCCCTTTCCCAATCTATCGCCGTTCAAATAATAATCTGCCTTTCTGTTTTTGCCACCAAAGTGGATAACCTCACATTTATCCACATTATACTGCATCTGCCATGTATTTGCCCACTCACTCAACCTGTCCAAATCACACTGGAGCATCTCTGCATCCTCCTCACAGCTCACAGTCCCACCCAGCTTTGTGTCGTCTGCAAACTTGGATATATTATATTTAATTCCCTCATCTTTATCATTAATATATATTGTGAATAGCTGGGGTCCTAGCACTGATCCCTGCGGTACCCCGCTAGTCACTGCCTGCCACTCGGAAAAAGACCTGTTTATTCCTACTGTTTGTTTCCTCTCTGCCAACCAGTTCTCTGTCCATGTCACTACCTTACCCTCAATCCCATGTGCTTTAATTTTGCACACTAATCTCTTATGTGGGGCCTTACTGAAAGCCTTCTGAAAGTCCAAATACTCCACACCCACTGGTTCTCCCTTATCTATTCTACCTGTTACATCTTCAAAAAATTCCAGTAGATTTGTCAAGCATGATTTCCCTTCCGTAAATCCATTTTGACTTTGTCTGATCTGGACAAATACCTGCAGGTAGGAGTGTCCCAAAGGAGAAAGGGAAGATTAGCAAGGAATTCTCTCCCACTGTCATGAGAAAAGGGAACCAGCCAGCCCCTAAGGTGAAAAGCCCTTGCACGACTCATCAGAGCACTGAAAGAGAGTTCAGAGTGGAACCACCCACTGCTGATGCCCATGAGCAGAACTCCAACTTTGGGCTAATTAAATCTAACCTAAGGCCCTGCAGACCTCAATAGGAACAAAGACACCCTAGGCAGTCCTGAAAATGTGCAAACTGAAAAACTTCCCCAAAAATTACATTTACTAGGATGCCAAAAAGGACAGTTTAAAGCAGCACTGCTACCAAGAAAGGATAGGCTGTAACAATTTTTAGGATTTCTGAATGAATGAGAGAGATGCATGTGTGTTTTCCTGTACCTACACTTCACTCTAATCCCTTCTAATAAAATGTTCTTCTAAAAGTTGCATTTCATTCCGCTGGGTGTGGAGGTGTCATGCAGACCCCATCTGCCAAGAATGAGGCATGTTAATTTTGTCGTATGAACATTAATTTTAAACTGTTGTTGGAATGAAGAGATGACTTGTTTAAAGAGATCAGCAGTGGCTGGAAAACATTTGCATACTAAGAAACAGTGCCTGGAGACAATAGAATGGCTCCCTGGTCTAATTAACCCAAATGGATTTTGATCATCAGACATTGAATGTGTAAGAAAGCCAGCATTCCAGGGTGTCTGCTAGGATGGAGAATCCACAAATGCAGGAGTTTGTTAAAACAGCTTGTCACATGACTAACCTGCTGGCCCAGATTTTGTTTGAACTGCTCATAGCACAGTTTGGGAGATAGCAGCTGAACTTGGAAGAAGAGAGCCTCTCTCCTGGCTAGCTCTCTCTCTCTCTCTCATGAATCTCTGGATTCACTGAAGTCACCTTAACCTCAAGAGAGAAAAGACTCCTACATCGAAACAAGCTTTAAAGTGTGCACTGGGCTCCAACGAAACAGCAAGACTTACTGGCAATCAAATAATCTACATCAAACTCAAAGGACTGTAAATAAATCCGAGCTATTGCCTCAAACATTTCCCCTTTATTCTTTCTACTTTCTGTCTCTATCTGCGTGTGTGTTTATTGCATAGACATGCTAGCATCGTCGTGTCACGTGTTCATAATCGTTAACTGAATTAGAGTTTAAGGTTAATAAACTTCCAACTTTGTTGTTTAAATCTAAGAAAACCTGTTTGTTTGATTTATTTGCCTTACAATTGGAGAGCAGTGAACAAGGATTCACTGAGGGGGAGCTAAAAACACATTAAAAAAAAAATTAAACCCTGTTATGGTTAAACCAGGCAAAGGCTGAGAGGGGACCCCTAGACCCCTTTCTTACCTGGTCGTAACCGATTGCTAACAAAAATGAGCACTGTGAATTGGAGGCAACCTCTTGGCTTGGATAGGGAATTAGTTAGGAGGGAGACAGAGAGTAGGGATAATGGGTATATAAATTGACAGGATGTAACTAGTGGCATCCCCTGTGGATCTGTATTGGGGCAAGAGCTTTTTACTATATTTATAAATGACTTGGAAGAAGGAATACAGAGCCATATATCCAAGTTTGCTGATGACACTAAATTCATTGCCACAGTAAATAATGTTGTTGGGAGCAAAAAAAATTGCAAAGGAATATTGATAAATTAAATGAATGGGCAACATTGTTTCAGATAGAATTCAAAGTGAGAAACTGAGGCTATCCACTTTGAATCTAAGATAGATCAGGGTATTTTCAAAATGGTGAGAAGCTATGAACTGTGGAGAAGCAAAGAGATTTAAGGGTCCAAGTACAGAAATCGCTAAAAGTTAGTAGACAGGCAGGAAAGTAATTAAAAAGCCTAATGGGACGTTGCCCTTTATCTCAAGACAGCTGGAATACAAAGGGTGGAACTTGTGTTACAGCTGAACGGAGCTCTGGTTAGATTCCATCTAGAGTACTGCATTCAGTTCTGGGAACCACACCCCAGAAATTATATATTGGTCTTACAGGGAATGCAGCATAGTTTCACCAGAACAATAACGGGGTTAAAAGTTTAAATCATCAGGACAGGTTGCATAGACTGGGCTTGTATTTCATTATTTATGGATGATTAAAGGGTGACCTAATTGAGGTGTTTAAAATAATCAAAGGAGTTGATAGGGTAGATAGAGAGAAATTATTTCCTCTGGTGGGAGAGTCCAGAACAGGGGGAATAACCTTAACATTAAGGGTAGGCCAATAAAGGGTGATGCCAGAAAGCTCTTCTTCACACAAAGGATCATAGAAATCTGGAACTCTCATCCCAAAAATGCTGTTGAGGCTGGAGGTCAATTGAAAATTTCAAGACTAAGGTTGATAGATCTTTATTAGGCAAGGGTATTAAGGGTTATGGAAACAAGGCAGAGTTAAGAGGCAGATCAGCTATGACCTAATGAATGGCAGAACAAGTTTGAGGGGCTCAATTGCCTCCTCTTGTTCCGAAATTCCTTTTGTAGGAGAACAGGGAATTCTTCTGATCATCCTTGTCACCATTCACCCCTTATCATCAAACAAATTAACCTGGCATTGTAGCTTTGCTGTGTGTAAGCTGATTGCAGTATTTGACTACATGCTAACAGTGACTGTGTATCCCCAACCCATTATGTACAATACGTGCTTCTATCATATTACAGGAGAACTAAAGCTGAAAATACTCTCTTTTTATAGACAAAATTAGAAATAATTCAGCAATAATTGGCACAAAGGGTGAATATATATAACAGTAAATCTTGTAAGGTGAGACTCCTGCCGTGAGCCTTGTTTGACGGAGCACGAATTTAAGAATTGGGCACAGATGTCGGTGATCCCATCTGATTGCATTTGCAATTTTCTGGTGATTAACAATGAAGAAGTGGGAGCATTGCAAAAGCCATTGGTGCTGAATGAAAGGAAGCTTTATACTGACACTGGAGTGTAACAACATAAGACTCCCATTGAAGAGAGAGCCTCACACCACTTGGGTTCGATACTGCAAGGTTTAAAAAACTCTGCAGGATTTAAAAGTGCTCTGGGATTCTTTGCATCTTACAGAATATGGACACTGCTGCTCTAAACATGTGTGTTTCCATGCATGGGCGCAGTGCTCTACTGGGCTAGAGAATTGACATTCCAGCCAGGTATCAGCCGCTTTGTTTAGGATCTTGCCTATTTGGAAAACCCACTGCAATTACTGGTCAGATATTAATAGCTAAAGTATCAATCTAGCATAAGTTGACAATAGGGATGGAAAATAGCTAATTGAATAATGCAGAAATACTGCAATGCTGCAGCAAGGGATGCTTTTTGTAGTTTTGACTAAGGCACATTGTTGCTACAGAGTATATGGAGAGCTTTACTCTACATTTAATTTTTCAGACGGACCCTGGAATGTATGATTAAGTGACCAAAATGGAAAGTGTTTCATTCTTAGTACGAACTTCGCCTAACTTCAAGCACACAAAATTTTGATTGAGATTCATCTCACAGGTGATGGAGAGTCAATAACTTACGACTGCATGAATTCAACCATGATTAAACCCACTTCATTGAAGGACTTGCTAGTTCAATAAATTCTGTATTTCAGAGCTACGCCTTGAATATACCACTTTTCTGACATCAAATAAACTACCACAAGAAAATAGATATTACTTGATAACTATATCGATCTTATTTAAGTTGGGGCTATTGCAATCATTGAATGAGTTTTAATACATCCCATGTCTTTATATAATCAGTTTATAACCTTTTTCTAGTGTTATGAAAGTGCTTCTATTTTTATATTTTTTTTTGAGGATTTGTGTGTTAGAATTGTGGAGATGGATTCATTTTAGACAGGGGAGATTCCGTAAATGTTGGACTTTGTTTCTGTTTGAAGGTCACTTTTTTGAAAACAAACCTTTACTGGATGTCACATGCCTTAAACTCAATAAATAACAGAAAGCTTGATGACTTGGGGAGATGTTTACAGAGAAGTGACATGTCAAGATTTACGAGGGTCAGGAGTTGGTTTTGCTTCTGAGATATTGTTTTTGTTCAGTTGGGGTGCGGACTGTTGTTGAAAGCAGTTGAACCTGCCAAGAGAGAAACACCCAGCTCAACTCTTTCCTCCTGTCTCTGCGAAACCCTGCAAAAATCCAGTGTGTGAGAGGTAAAAACCCTAATGCCGCATTTCTCCTGTGATACTCCTGAAAGGCCTGCCAGAGTAATTCTCGAGGCTGTCTGAAAAGAACTGCTCCAGAACAAATCCCAGTGACCCATCCAACACTAGACTGTATGCAATTTTGGAACACAACATATCTCATCCATTTACTTCAAGAATTAACAAGTATTTGGCTAAAGTACATTTTTTGTCTTTTTTTTGTAAAAGAGCTCTGCAGAGAGTGTGTGTGTGTGTGTGTGTGTGTGTGTGTGTGGGTAAAGGCCTGCTCAGGTCGGGGTAAAGCACCCGACCCGAACCACAGTGGACCTGAGCCCGACTCGGCCCGAGTCCCTCCAATTTTGCCCCGGGCCCGAGCCCAACCTCGACCCGACCATCCCTTTACTTATCTTCCAATTCGGAACCTCCAGGAAGCTGCAGCACATGCATGATGATGTCATAGTGTCATCATAGCAACATCATTCGCTCACTGCGCAGACTCAGTTTCGTCACTGACTCCCAGCTCAGCTAAGTTTTTTAATTTCAATACTTACTGGCAGAGCACTTACCGTGTATGTCAGGCCTGACCCGGACCTGGCCCGACCCAACCTGAGCCCGAAAGCTGGACCCGGAAGAGGGGCCCGACCCGACCCAAACCCAACACATGTTGTCGAGTCCTGTCGGGTTCGGGTCGGGTAGCAGGCCTTTAGTGTGGAGTATATAAAAAGGGAACTTTCATATTTCAATCTGTGTGTTAATGCTGTGCTAATTTACTGGATAAGTCTTGTTTTATAATAAACTGGTAATTTTGTTGTTTATTAAAGAAACCTGGTTGGTGTAGTTTATTCTGGGATAAAGAGTAGAGTATATGATTGACCGTGTCGGTATCTGGGTAAACATTTTAAAATATATGTTGTGACCTGTGGAGAAGTGGAGGTAGAAGTGCACTCCTCCTGCCTCGGTTGTAACATCAGAAAATTTGCTCTGTTCTTTTGAAAATTCTATTAACGTGAACTAAAATCAGAAATTATGGTCAGGTAACACCTCAACAACCATATATTTTAATAATTTGTCACAGCGAGAGTTCAAGTTTCCAGAATTCTGACTCTTTAATGAGAAAATAAATCAAGGTTACTGTGTTGGCATGAATCCCTAGACTTCATTGCCAGAAACTGGGTTACATTTCCTTCTTCATATCTTTCATTCCCGAACTAACAATTTAAAAATATATTTATATTAACACGAGCAAGGATAGCACCTGTGTTAGTTAAACAAGTTTATCCAGTGAATATATAAGGTTATACAAACAGCGAGGTGCCTTTGTGCGATCCCTGGTCTATGATTAGCTAACTGACCTGAGGTGGAAGCAGTGCCTGTTCACTTCAGTGCCCATGGTTAAAGTGGGGAAAATTGGTCAGGGTTCAAATCCTTCTTCATTATCCTGCAATTCCTGCTGGAAGCATCAAGTGAGATATGAGCAACCTGACCTATCATGCCCCCCCCAGTCAAATAGCCAGTCAATGCTCACACATGAATAATGGCCACTCAGGCAAGATGCCACATAGCCCTCGGCTTGTGTAGAACTGTAACAGAGCAAGAATATCTGAATGAGAGCAGGGGAGTAAGAGAGAAATGGCAAGGATAGCAATTTAACCTGAAAGTGAGATAAAGATTATTTTGAAGAATTTACAGAGGAAGGTCAGTGGATTCAGTCATTACTCTGCTTCTATAGCTCAATAAATAATCCGAATAAGAAATTATCAATGAACAGTAATGTCTTTCAAAGTCCCTGAGGGTTATTTTGGCCAAAGGATACTATATAGATGCTGTGTTAATAAGAAATGCCTGTTTGGAAGTCCAGATTTAGCATGCAATTTTTGTGCTAATTGAGATTATTATAATTTGAAGGTGTTTGCTGGTGTTAACCAGAGGCCTGCAGGTTGAGCATTCAGATGCAAAGAAGACATAATTTTCAGGGAACTGTATGTATAGGCTCCTCATACTCACTTCCACTGAAGGTGTGGAGTATCCTGACTGGCACACAGCAGCAGGTTTCAGGTTGGCTTAGAAACCAAATGAGGGGTCGCGACACTGGAGGAGGTCTCATCACCCTCCTCTCCCCTGCTGCAGCTGCTGGCTTCATGTTCTCCTTCCGTTCTAGGCCCAGGCCATGGGAACCCCTAGCTAGATGTCGATGCTTCTTTCTCTTGGTGACTCCTATAATGTGAAGCTCTCAGAGAATTTCCAGAATAAATGTTGGTGAAGCCTTGAGAAAGTGTCCCAGAAAGTCTTGCAATGTGTTTCAGAGTTTGTCTTTGCAGCTGCAGCAGCCCTGATCAAGAAATGGTGACTATCCCTTTAAGTGTTGAGTATCTTTTTAAGCAGCACTTGAAATCTGCATCAACATGATGTTTACTCCAAAATACCTGGTTCTTGTTAGGAGAGGGAGTTTGTTGAAGTGCTCACCACCAAAATGCTGTGCAGCCTCTTTAATGAGCAATAGCAGGTGTTGTAAGTGGCAATCAGCTGTTTAACAAGCCTCCAGGCAGCTGTTCCTTGCACTGGCTTCATCTCCTTTACCAAGATGATAACTTGTGCTAAACCAGCATTTAAGTTTAAGACCCCTTCGTGACCAACTCTTTACTTTTCAGCATCTAAACTATTCGGTGAAAACCACCCGTCACCCTCCCATCCCTACATGATCAATATAGGGTTTTTTCCCCCTAATCTTTGTATAAGGGTTTTAGGAGAATGTGAAAAACTGGAACTTGGTAACAAAGACCTGATTAGGCTGAATTGTCTCCTCTCATTCCTTCATTTATATCTTCTCATGTATAATAGTAATATAAAAAATTGTTGCCCAAGTTGTATATATACACTAGCTGAATTTTACATTGGGCGGAAGGTCCTTCCCACTGGCCAAAAAGTCAGGGGCGGGCCCACCTCCGCCAGGGCTGGGGAGCCACGCCGAGATTTTATGCTCCCCAGGCCCTTAATTGGCCTTGGGCAAGACTTCTGCCTCCTTGAGGCAGGAAGCCCTGTCTCCGAGAGTTGCCGGCATATCAGTGTGACGGCAGCTCTCAGTCCGAGCAGGAGTGCTGACCACTGCTGGGACTGCACCCAGCCAATGGCAGCAAGAGGTAAGCCAGCCCCGGAAACAAGGTAAGTTTTTGAGGCCTCAATGGGGACAATCAGCTGGGCCCCAGTGAGGCAAAGGGGGAAGCGGGGAATGGAGCGTTGTGCAATGGGGGCTGTTAGGCCATGGGGGGGCCCTCCGTGGGGCACAGGGTGCCCGATCAGGAAGGCCTTTCCCAAGCCTGCAAGAAGGCCGCCAGGTTTTACCTGGTGGCATTCTGGGGGCCTGAACCGCCCACCTGCCACAGGTAAAATACTAGCGGCGATGGGAGGAGGCCCTTAAGTAACAGTTAATTGGCCACTTAAAGGCTTTGATTGACCTGGGGCAGGCGGGCTGCTTCTCGCCACCGCTGCCCCTCATAAAATTGCAGCTGGGGCGAGAAGGCATCAGGAACGTCACCACCACCCCCAGCCCCCCACCGCCTCCCACTCAATTTTGCGCCCCTGGCCCCGGCCACCGTGTAGAACACGATATGAAAATGCAAAATATAATTTTGGAAAAAATCTTAAGAGCTCAAATCAGTGTCACTTACTCACATGTTCCTATGGCCATCAGATTACACCAGAACAGGGCAGGAGCTTTACATATGTACAGGCAGTCTGTTTACAAAGTATTGCAAAGTTCCAAAGTATTTACAAAACAGGAAAAGCCCATTTGGTGTTTCTGCTTCATACCAGCCTCCTACCGCCTTTCTTCATCTAAATAAATCAATATATCCTTCTAGTTCTTTCTCCCTCATGTGCTTATCTAACATCCACTCAAATGCATCTATGCTATTTACCTCAACTACTCCTTGTGGTAGCGAGCTTGGCATTCTAACCATTCTCTGAGTAAAGAGGTTTCTCCTGAATTCCCTATTGGATTTATTAGTGACTATCTTACATTTATGGCCCTCAGTTCTGGTCTTGCCTACAAGTGGAAACATTTTCTCTTTGCCTACCCAATCAAGCCCTTTCATAATCTTAAAGACTTCTATCAAGTCACTTGTCAGCCTTCTCTTTTCTTGGGAAAAGAAGCACAGCCTGTTCAGCCTATGCCATATCCTCTCAATTCTGGTATCATCCTTGTCAATCTTTTTGCACCTCTGGAGTGCCTGTATGTCCTTTTTATAATATGGATACCAGAACTGTGCACAGTGGTCTAACGAAGGTTTGATACAGCTCTAACATAACTTCTGCTTTCCAATTCTATCCCTCTTTAAATGAGCCCCAATGCTTGGTCTTCTTAATCTGCATCGCTATTTTTAATGATTTGTGAATATCTCTAGGTTCCTTTGCTCTTCTATCCCATTGATATTCTTATAATGCAACCCTTATGTGGCCTCTTTATACATTGTAGCAAAACGCACTATGCACGTTTATCTATATTGAAATGCATTTGCCAATTATTATACACCCATTCTGCAAATTTATTAATGTCCTCTTGTATTTTGTCACATTCTTTCTTTGTGTTAACTATCTCGCCAATTTGGCAATGTTCACAAATTTTGAAATTGTACTTCCAATCTCTAAGTCCAAATCATTAATGTAAATTATAAACAACAGTGGTCCTATCACCAATACCTGTAGAACACCATGTCCTATCTTTTGTCAGTCTGAGTAGCTACCCTTAACCCCTACTCACTATTCCCTGTTTTCTAGCCAGCTTGCTAACCATTCTGCTATCTGCCCCGACTCCTACAAATTATGTTTGTATTTGGCTCCGATCTTGACATAGTTACTATTATTTTTCAAAAAATTAGCAGCTAAAGTTATGCAAAGCTTTACACTAAATAAAAATTGGCGATAGGTTTCACTATTCTTTTGGTACGAAGTGACCTCATTAGGAAATCTTTCTCTGACAATAGTTTATCCCCTGCAGCCAATTCTGTACTTCATTGTAATTAAATCCCAGTGTTCACCGGGGGCTCTAACCAGTTCACATCTCCCAGTATCGCTATCCAGGTACCGCTGCAGCTAATTCTGAGTGTACATCTACATCATTATCTCCTGGTGAACTCTGACACCTACTTCTTTGGAGGCCCACATGAAAGTGCTTCCTCTTTACTCTGGCGCTGGGAGTCTGGGGGATTGTGAAGCACAGCAAATCACACAGGACTCACAATCAGTATCATCCCCTTTGAAGCATCTTTCAGCTGGGAGGACATGAATGATTCATATCTCTTTCAGCACACAGCAGAGAGAGAGGGAGAGAAAAAAGAGCAAAGCATGTGTATATTATTGGCTATTGCATATCCCATATGCTTCTGTGTTCAGAAAATTGCGCACAACAGTTTTTTTGCTGTTGAGTCAATGCCCATAAATAAAACCTTTTTTGTTAATGTTGAATCTGTAATTTTGTTTAAATCTAGTGTTCCAAATACATAAATTTAAGTTCAAAATTTACAATATACAGTGGAATCATTCAATGTTTAAAAATTGTATGAAGAATCTGGGGAAAATACATTTGATAAATCTTTCATTTTTATTTTTCTTGAATTGACAAACTTCAGAAAATATTGCATGAGTATAGTTCAAAAAACTCTGTTTCAGAAGAAACCAAACTCCTCTTAAATCAAAAAGAAGCTAATCTTATAACAAAACTTCACTGATCAAGCAAAAGAATTGTTCAGCAAATAAAATGAGACTGTTTTGATAAAATTAATGCTGCAATTAATTTCAAAAGCAACGGTACACTCTATACATTCTCAATTTAGGATTCTTTTTACATAAAACATTTTCAAATTGCAGGAGAATTTTCTGACAGCTCCTGCAAAGACTTCAGATGTCTTTTGTCACCCAGTCCATGCTCTCAGTTATGCATTTTCTTGCTCTCTTAGGCAAGCAGGATCAAAATCTTAGACATTTGTAAATGTGTTTTTGGCTGAGATCAAAATGCAGTCTTGGGAATTGCTGTGGGAAAAAGAATAGCAAACTGATAGCTCAGATATTTGTTTAAACAACATAGCATATGACTTGATATCTTTGTCCTGAAGCTCACTTACAATAGTTATATGTCCCAATTTTTGTGTAAAAAGTGACCATGGACTCAGGCTGAGCTCTAAAATTCTCAATGTTTTTATCCAGAATGCAATTTAACATCCATTGGAACATCCCTACTGCACCATCACAACTTTGTGAATGGAATTCCATGATATTTCAGGTATTTGCAAGACCATAGAACCATTCGAAATGAAAATTAACAGAAGACTTGAAATGGCGTCAGAAGTATATGATCACAGTAGGAAGAGAAGCTTCTCGCTTGGTGTAAATTTACAATAATGTAGAACACAAGCAACATCTTACCTGGATGGTATTCAATTGCCTCAGTAAATATGATAACTGAAAATGGCTTTTCTGATAATAGAGATAAGGATGAAACTTCTAAATTGGGATAGAAAATTGTTAGAGACAGCCCTCCAGATGTAAAGAGAAACAGGCCCATACATTTGCGAGTAAGAGTTTGGCTTGACATACATTTCTCACTCAAATGACGCTGTTAAGGAGGAGTGTCTGATCTTGTTAATGGTGATATCCAATTCTTGACAGACATGGAAAACTAATGAGGAGTGAACACTGTCCAATGACGACCTGAACAGGAATATCCAACATAGGAAGAAAATTCAGACCAAGGTGAGACAATGGCAGCTATAAAAGATGAGACTGGACAGATCTTAATCCATTGGGGAATCATTTGGGAAAGAAGGCAAGGCATAAACCGGTAACACACAGGAGAGCTTTTTGCCTCCAGTACTATTTTTTATAAATATATCAGTGTAATTTTCTGGAAACCATTGTTTGCTGTCTTCATTCTCATATGGAATGCCTACTAACAATGGCAGCAGAGGCGCATTGTGATCCTGATGGTCAGTCAAATAGTTGAGGTACTAATTCCACAAAAAGGTCTGATACAGAAGGTTGAGTAACATATGCAAGACAAGTAGGTTTCATTGTGAACCCAGGGGAGGGGGCTAGAGGATGAAGGTGTTAGTCTTATTTTGGTTGCTTTGCTGGAGCTGTGTTGTATTTTCAGTTTTACTTCTGGGAGTGGAAGAAGGAACGTAACAAAAGGAGGTGGAGTGAGCAGAAATGTTGTACATGGTCAATACAAAAATGTAAATTTAAATGGAAGCAAACCTTCAAGGTGAATAAGCATATAATGAGATCATTAGGAAATGACAGTGAATCACGGTGGATAGTTTTTTGATGTACATTGGGCGGCAGTATTCGAATCATACATGATACAGTACAGAAGAGGCCATTTGGCCCATTGTGCCTGTGCAAGTTAAAAGTAAAATGTGTCAAATGCCTGCATATTTATGATAACTTAGCTCGAGATATGTGTTTTATACTCTAAGAAGTGTGAAAATGTGCAGATGCATCGTCATTGGGATACTCGGAACTCGACAATCCTTTAACAAAGTTCTACTTTTAGTTTGCTCTCAAAGTTTCCACTTTAGTTTCCCATTTAACGGCCACTTAAGGGCTTTTGCCCGCCTCCACGCGGATTTTATGCATGGCAAGCAGGCGTATGGACCTGAGAGAAGCCACCTGACAAAAGCAGGCGGCTCTCGAATGTCCCTGAGGGGGCCCTCATGATCGGGCACCCTGTGCCTGATGGAGGGCTGCCCTCGCTACCCCAACCACCCCCAACACCCAACACGCTTCCCCCTCCCACCCCCCGTCCCCCCAATCGACCACCCTTGCCTCGCCAGGGACCAACCGATTACCCCCAGCGAGGCAACCAAAACTTACCTGCCTTCCAGGCTCCCCGGCATCTTTACTTCACACTAGGCTGTAGTCCCTGCAGTGGCCACCGCTCCCCGCTGATTGGCCGGCAGCTCTATTAGGCGGGACCTCCTACCTCAAGCGGTTGGAAGTCCTGCCTCAGAGCAATTGAAGCCCGGCGACCCGCAAAATACGGGTCAGATCCCCAGGTGAGGCGGAAGTGGGTTTGCCACCGACTTTTCAGTCGGTGACTGGCTCCTGTCCACCTAAGGTAAAATCCCAGCCCAGGTGTGTTTTCTGAAAGACAAATATAAATTGGATAATTCTATTATAACCCTGTCTATTATGGAATGTTGCAAACAAAATGTACTTCTGGAAATCACTATAGAGTTAATTTCTGCATGTCACTGTAGAAGGATGGAATTTGGACCATTATTCCCGTGCTAAGTCTGAACACTATATAGTAAGGTGCAGGGCTGCATGCTAATGAGCAGACCACTTCTTGTTCTATCCAGGTAGCCAGAGGGATTTTGCAAGGGGGATTGTCCCATAACCTAAATCTTCTTTGCTTCATGGAAGTGCTGGTGATGCCAATTACCTCTGTCATCTAAGGCAGAAATACTTGGGACAGGCATCATAAAAGTGCAATGTTTGCTGACAATGTTGCCCCTTTAATAAACCAGCCTGAAAGAGCCAATTCTTCATCCAACGCAGATAGACATCTCCAGCAAGCTTTCAGGTTACAAAATAAATTGGGACAAGACAGAGTCTGTTTCCCAATATATGACCTGTCACCAGAACCAACTGCCTCAATTCCTATTTAATTGGCTTAGTAAGGAGAGCAAATAACTGGGTATAGTTGGTTTTCAAGAAAGAGTTAACAGAGGCCAATTTGGTCTCCCTTTTGGGACACACGGACAGTGGTCTTTCTTTGACCTACCAGGGGCCACACTGGTGTGGCACAAGAAAGAATCCCTTTCCAGCCAAATTCCACTTTTTTCCCTGGATAGATCTCGTAAACATGCACCAAAGGGGGACCTTGAATGAAAATGTAAAATGAGGCAGATCAGAATCTGGTCCCTTAACTGAGAGTTCAATGCTCTAGTGTTATAGTTATTGGGCTGCCTGACCTTTTAGCTTTGAGTTTTTGACAAAATTGACAGGATAAAGTACTCGGGATGGAACAGTGGAAGTTAGATGTGTAACTGTACTGGTTTGACATTCAGGTGTACCTTCAAACTACATTTCATTTGCTGTTGCTGTCAATATTCGCACCATTTTGACAAGCTCCTGGATCAGCTTGCATTAGAAATGTGTAAGAGTTGCAATGAGCACACAGTAAACAGAAAAGCATAAGGAAAGGAGATACTTGCATTTTTTTCCATAACCACTCTAAAACCAGTTTATCATTCAAATATATTTGAGAATGCAGGAGTTAGATTTTGAAATCTATCAGTGGTAACTGCTTAGTTGTAATTTTCAATTCCAACTTGTAAGAAAATCATCATATTTTCTGTATCCTTGATTGAGAAGTCACTCTTTGTATTCTGTTTCAAAAACAGCTCGCAGATAGGTAATTTTAGAAATTAATAATAATTTCAAGCATGAATTTATTTTCCTTTGGAGAATTGATACATCAGGGAAAACCATGGCAAAAAGACGATCTACAATGTAAGTAGCCATTCCTTTGAGCTCTTTCAGAATCACATCTCATTTGCAAAGTTGATGGGTCCTAAAGAGTAGGGTTTAGTTTGTACTCTGACGGCTGTAATCTGAGATAATGGATTTTCTCAGTGAATCAGTCTGACTGGGAAGATGATGTTACTGTATTAGCTAAATCCAACAGTATATCAATAACAAATACCCAGGACCAGGACAATAAACTTAAATCCCTCTGAGCAGTACCAAATATTTAACTCCTGGAGGTGAATATTGGAGTGATTACCACTTAAGACCAAATAAATGGCCCCGAATTTCCTAAGTTGCACTTATGCAAAAGTCACATAGAAATTTACATCAGTTTCTTGATGAAGGACAATATTTTAATACTGGTGACCTGATCTAAATGGTACTTAAGGGATTTTGATCAACCCACACAGGAATTGTGCATGCTTTGGAGCTTTTAGAATTAATCTAATCTCACCATGTGTTAAATGGAAATATAGTTTACTCAATCTACATGGAAATACATTTCTCTCTGTGTTTTGATACTTTGGGTTCAGAAGGAATTGTTTTATTTATTTATATTGTTTGATTTATTACTAAGTCTCTATTCAAATTCCCTCTCTGCACCATGGCATTTAAAATATGGTTTAAAACAGAAAATATTAGAAATACACAACAGTCTGCAAACATCTGGAAAAGGAAAAGACATATTAACTTTTGATAAGACTATTAATCATAGTTGTTATAAGAAAGTAAGCAATCTCTTTTATAAGACTAACCATTCTATCGAGAGAAGGGAAGAACAATAAACAAAGGTCGAAAGCATAGATATCTTATTTGCTATTACAAAAAGACAAACCTAAAATCTGTAGTGTTTTTAAAAAATCTGGATAGAGATGAAAAGTGCTAGATCATTTGCAAAACTTATAACACATTAGAAAGCAAAAAGGTGAGTGAACATTGGAGAATGTAACAGGAAAATAAAAATAAATAATTTAAGCTACAAAATTTCTAGTTCAATTTTTGGTCCACTGGGCTGCATGGTGCACAAGAGGATCATGAAATACTGTTCTAGGAGTCCATTGTGAGGTTAGTTGGCTCTAGGAGGCCACAGACAGAAAGGGAACTTAGGAAGGAAACTTGAAGTAGTGAACCAGAAGGCGGTTGGGATCATTTTGTAGTCATCGTGGCTCCTTGGTAGCATTCTCACTCCTGAGTCAAAAGGTGATTGGTATAAATCCCACTCCGGGATGTGACCACCTAATCCAGAGAGGTGCTCCATTCCAGTAGTAACAAAAGCTGATATTTCCACAGGTAAAATATTAAACCATAGATCTGTGTTGCTGCTGGGGGGTAAATATTAAGATTCTGCGATTAGAATATTGGAGAGTTCATCTGGTGTCCAGGTCCACATTGCTCTCTCAACCAACATCACCCAAAGACAGATGATCTCTTTGTTCACTTCATTTTTTTTTGTATCTTGCTGTGTGAAAAATGACTTCTGTTCATCTACCTAACAGGCATTGCATTTCACAGTAAGTCAATTATATGTGAAGCGCTTTGAGATGGTTTGAATATCATAATATGGTGCTATGTAAATGCAGATCTTTCTTTTTGTGGACAAAACTGAGACGTTAAACAAACATGTACTTGGTATGTCTAATTTAAAGGAGACTGCAGTGTAAACAGCGAATATAGTATACTAGAAATTGTGGGGACAATTTTAACCTAACTCGTTGGGTGGGATCCCATGGGATCTGGTGGAATGCTGATTTTACACCAATGGGGTCAACTTTAGCTTATACCATCAATCGGTAAATTGACAAGATTTGGTGCAATTTTGATTTTACTTGTCACCGGATCTTACTTTCAAATGAAGTCAATATTGAGCGGGGTGTAATATCAGCATTCCAACTGATCCAGTGGTTTTCCCATCCAGTACATTCAGTTAAAATTTCCCCCCTATGAAGCAGTTATAAATTTCTGTATAATATGGAAAGTGTATTTGGGCCCTGGATAATAAAGAAACAAATGGCCGGAACAGACACAATGGGCCGAAGGGCCTGTTCTGTGCTGTATGATTCTATGACTCTAAATGGACAGGTGTTGCATTATACTGTTGTTATATGGGAAATGCATTCAGAAGAGTAGTCTGTAGACGGGGCGGTGAGAGGTTAAGCAGAGGCTGACTGAAACAACAATCCTTCAGAAAGCAGAGAGGAGTGGGAGATGAAAAGTTTGGATATTGGATCAACTTATAGATGCCAACAATGATGGAAGATTTCAATTGGTAGATTAGTAGAATGATATGTGAGAACAGGAGGAACAAGCGTAGGGACAATGAGTGCGTGTAGAGGAGTAGGAAATAGTTTGGAAACAATCAAGGGCTTTTTTGATCATAGCTTGGGGAAATTCTCTACTGAGGCAAAGGGCAAAACATTTCTGAAGGACTAATGTAAAGAGAGGAATTATCATAAAGAGGAAAGGAAACAGAGTAGGAAGTTGAGTCTTTGCAGAGAAAGGTTGGGAATGAACATACTGGAAGCAATTGTGAAAATCTCTCGGCTTTTCATAGGGATTCAAGCTTAAACAGGATATATCTTTTTAGGCTTCTTTGGACATTTCCACCAGAATAACTCTTTGCGCCACCTAAGGTAATGTCTCTGCTGTAATTGAGAGACTTCTAGCCAAAAATGCAGATGAATAAAAACTTAAAATTAACAATTTGTATTCACAATTGTGAAATATTTGTAACAAGTACTAACAACATTGAATAAAAGGATTTGGAAACTAAATATTACATGGGGAGAAAGTAGTTGTGGAAAATGGGAATAGTGAATTGGTAGGCCGTTTTACACCCCGCCCAATTTTCCTATTGCCCGTTTTGTGCTATTGCCGAAAAACAATTTCACCCCCAGTGTTTCCAGAAATTTCAATTTAATTGCTACAATATTGCACAAGTAAATTGTCACCATTTTTGTTTACAAAATCAGGTAAAATAATTTAATTGGCGTCTTTGGAAGGAGTGTACAATAGAATGGAGATGTGCAACTGCATTCCAAGTTACACAACAAGCTGACAAATCTAGATAACCAAAACAATTCTGCTCATAGGATTAAAGGGAAGAGCCTCAATTAGGTTTACTATGATTTTTCAGACTTGATTCTAATCCTTTTAATGCAGGATTGCTTGCTTGAGCCGCAGTCCCAAAGGAATCTCTCCCCATGAGAGAGAAACAGTTGGTGATGTATAGCTTGAGGGTCACCACTCCTCAAGCATGGGGCAAGGTAAGGAGGCAGGCCTCCATGAACTACCACAGCCAGTATGGGAATTGAACCCACACTGTTGGTGTCTTTTTACATCATACTCTAGCTGGCTAGCCAACTGAGCTAGCTGATTACAGCCAGTAAATAGCTTTCAACCCCTTTACAATTATATTCTCAAGAGCTATTGTTTTTGAAACCAGTGCTAAGACTTCAGTATATATTCTTCATTTAGGGAGACAGCATCCCAGATTTTATTGGTCAGATATATAAGGAAAAACATCGCAGCAAAAGAAAAACATTTTTTTTTAAAGAAAGTTCAGATTATTGTTGCTGACTGCAATAAAAGGGATGACAGAATTCAGCTGCTGTCATGTTTGCCTTGGCGCATTAAAAATTAGCTTGTACTGTTTGAACATTGCATGTGTAAAGAGAGGAGATAGATTATTTGGCAAAAGCTGGACATGGCGAAAATTTATATTTGATTCATGATGGATTTGAAATGCTGCCTCAGCTGGACAGCAAGAACAAATTCCATCATCTTAAATGCTTTTTGACATAACCTGTACTGGTTTTTAACTAATTTAATAGAGGCGAACACATTGCAGAGTATATCTTTGATAAGAAATGTGAAGTATACCCACAATTCCCCATGATGAAAACTCCCTCAGAGACTGATTAGATCTTGTCTGTCATAAAACACAGGGATAATCACATTGGTTCAACTTGTTCATGTTTTGCAGTTTTACTACGAAAGAGCAGGTTGTCTTTAGAAGTATAATTGGCACTAGATTTGTAGAAAACTGTATCAATGGATACTTAGACAGGCTTAATTTATGACTTTCGTTGTTGTATTGTCAAATTAAATTTAGTAAATCTACTTGAGCGATAATAATACTGAACAATCTGTCAGCGCAAGATATAATTAGTGTTGAATATGCCAAATATATTCAACTTGTTATGTATATCTTCATTACAGGAATATTTCTTATTGCAACACCAAACATACAGAAAAATCAATAAATCCTGCATGATGCTTCCCACTTAGCAGGTTTCAGAGTAGGACCTTGAATGAATATGTGCACTTAATTTTTAAAAAATGCAAAAGAAATTTCTCTTTAGCATAGCTCAGCACTAATTCATTAACAATTCATAAATTTGTCTTTTCTCAGTGGGGCCTGTGTCATTAGACTCAGCCATGATGGCATTATACAAGTTGACGTCCGCACACCTCTAAAACTAAAATAATGGACTTGATGATGTAAGGCGAAGAGTTCTGTTTACATTATATTACAAATATAATCGTTGCTACAATAAGAAGGAAAGGAAAGAAAGGAAGAAACTTGCATTTATGCAGCATCTCAATCCTCATGATGTCCCAATATGCCAAATAATTACTCGTGCAGTGGAGTCACTTTTGTTTTGTAGGCAAAAACAGCAACCAGTGTGTATAATAAGAATTACTCGGTTAAACCACATTAGTTTTTTTTTGGTTTCAACATAATTTCTGGAATAATAATTTAATGTGGGGATGATATTGGGCAGACAAATTCCACCAAAGTTGTTGAGTGGTGTTCAACCATAGCGAATGATTGTATTCCTCCCATTACCAATCCAGCAGGACTTCTGAACTCTGCTGATATGTTTGTGTGAACTGCACAAAGACAAAGGCCCTTTTATTCATCTGCCAAGTGGCAGCAGTCTTTCACTGCTTGATCCGTTGTTGGGACCTTGGCTCAGAATCACTGATGGTGACAAGTCGGAAGCAGCAGAAAGGTGTGCTATTACTCCTTTCAAAATTTTGTAAAAAGAAGTGTCTGGAAATGATGGAAAAATATGTTGTTACTAGGGTAGGAGAGGATAAATCAGGAATACTTCAAAAGAAAGAAATGCAGAGACAACCGTATTGTCTCAGCTGAGATCCGGCATGTGTCAATGTCTCTGTTAATGCTGTTAATGCTGATCTCTGACAGTGTCATATGGTGTCAGAATGAGCAGTTCCAAGTGCTTGCATTGGGCTAATATCAACTGGTGGAAGTGCCCTGTCTCCAACAAACGCATTGGCTATAATAATTTTGATAATAAGAATCTGAGCTGAGCTGAATTCCAAATGCAAAGTGACCCAAACTTTTCCCAGTTGGGATCATTTCCAATTGGCCTGTTCCTTTAAAGAATTACATAAAAGAAACATAACAGTAAATTATTTGCTGAGAAAAAGTAAATGTAAGCATAGGAGAAAAAATAGTAGGCTGTGCAATAAATCCTTTGTCCTGTGAAAAGTTTGGCAGATAAATAGGCAAAAAAATGTATTACTGTATGAAAGTGTTATCCTACACAATTTTTCTTTTGATTAATTAAAATTATATCAAATTAAATCAGTAATTTTCAGGAGTTTTTCAGCATCTGGATAATATTGGCCACCTCAGATTTGGATTCACTCTCCCTTTAATAAAAATATGGTATGTAAGCACAGGAAAATAAGCGGTCCCTTCTTACATATGTAATGCCCGTTTACATGCACTTTTAACATGCATAGGGAGTTACAATGGGAGCGATGTTCAACTTCTTCCCATAACGGCTGCATCATTGTCCAAAGCTGGATCAGGAGCTGCAGCTTGATGGTTACCAGCAGGCAGGAAACCAGCTGGCTCCTATCCTGAGCCAACCTATAGGTCAGGACAGGGGAGGGGATAGGAGGCGATCACAGAATGAGGGAAGTTGAGCACTGGCTGCTAACAGGCCAGTTTTTTTCAGCTGAAAGAAGACTTATTTTTCTAAAAATCTACTTTTTTCATAAAATTGTGAAAATTCATTACACAACAGTTTAAATTTGACATTAAATTCAGTGCAACACAGATCAGTTTCTTTCAGTACAGTTGATGAGGTTCCCTACTACACTTGCCTTTACAGGTTATATTTACAATGTACCTTTACATTCCATGTCAAACATTCACTAGAGGTTCCAGCCTCTTGATAGACAATGGTGGAAGGGCCTTACATGGTGGCCTTTCCCCATTGAGCCTCTGCAGCGGCTGCCCCAATCATTAGTGGATCCCACAGCACATAGTCCTAGACCTTGGAATGTGCCAGTCCGCAAAACTCGGTCATCACCAGCTCTTTGCATTGGAAGACCAGCAGGTTTCGGGAAGACCAAAGAGCGCCTTTCACCGACTTGATGATTCTCCAGCAGCAGTTGATGTTTATCTTGGTGTGCGTCCTTGGGAACAGCCTGTGGAGTACTGAGTCCTGTGTTAAGGAGCTGCTCTGGATGAACCTCGACAAAATCCACTACATCACTTTCCAGACTTGCTTTGCAAAGGCACGTTCCAGAAGGAGGTGAGCAACAGTCTTTTCCCACTGCAGTCGCCTTGAGGGCAATGTGCAGAGGTGGTGAGACTCCAGGCATGCAGGAAGGATCTGACGGGGAGGGCCCTTCTCACCACCGGCCAATTTACATCTCAATGCTTGTTTGTAAGTTCTGGCGATGAGGCATTCTGTCAAATAAATTTGAACCATCCAACAGGATCCACCATCTCCTTTTCCCATTGGGCCTCAAGGACATTAGGTGTGGACCACTGCCTGATGAACTTGTCATCAAAGGTGTTTATCTGTACAAACTTTTCCATGAGGGACAGGTGGTATGGCATGGTCCAACTAAATGGAGCGTTCCGTGGCAACATGACCAGACCCATCCCTTGCAACCCCGTAAACAGATAGAACCTCAGCACATAGTGACACTTGGTGTTTGCGTACCGAGGGTCTATGCACAGCTAGATGCAGCCGCACACAAAGGTGGCCATCAGGGTGAGGGTGCCGTTGGGTACTTTTTTCCCCATTTAACTAGAGGTTTGAATTTGGTATCCCTGTGGACATGGTCCATTTTCGATTTCCAGATAAAGCAGAAGATGACTCGGCTGACCGTCATAGTGCAGGAATGGGGTATGGGGCAGACCTGTGCCACATACAGCAACACCAAGAGTGTCTCACACCTGATGACCAGGTTCGTACCTGCAATAGAGAGGAAGAGCCACTCCCACATGCCCAGTACCCGTTTGACGCATGCCCCAGTCCCTCCGAACCATATTCCCAGCACCATCAGCTAGTCTGACCTGACGATGAAGGGGACAAAGGATCGATCAGCCCGGTTCCCCAAAGGACATGGCCTTGCTTCTGCTGCATTTTACTTCGGCTCCCAAGGCCAGTTCAAACTGGTTGCTGTGAACCTACAGCAGATCCAAGCAGACAGTGGCAATGTTGTCCATGACCTGAGTGCCTCCACTGCCTGGGATTGTTATTCCCCTTAGGCCCACATCCTTCCTGATGGACTCGGGTCAAAAGCTTCGATACAGCAAATGAACAAGACAGTGGAGAGAGGATAGCCCTGCCTGACTCCTAATTTGATCGAAAACTTTCTGATTCCCACCCATAGATTGAAACTGCACTACTGATGTTTGTGTAGAGCAGTTGGATCCAATTGCGGATTCCCTCCCCAAACCCTATTTTAGAGAGAATGTCTATAATGTAGTTGTGCGATATTCTATCAAAGGCCTTCTGGTCCAAGCTGATGAGGCAGGTGTCCACTTCCCTGTCCTGTACCTATGCGACAGTATCCCTGAGTAGCCCAAGGCTATCAGAGATGCTCCTGCCAGATGCAATGCAGGTCTGATCAGGATGAATCACCAATTCCAAAACAGAATTGACCTGAGTGGTAATGCCTTGGATAGAATTTTGTGGTCCACATTAAGCAGTGAGATGGGCCACCAATTTCTGATTTTCTCCCTCTCCCACTTCTGCTTGTACATGAGGGTGATGATGCTTTTTCTCATAGTTCTGACATGCTGCCAGCCAGAAGCATACTCTTGTATACGTCCAGCAGGACTGGGCTGATCCATTCCCACAGAGTCGAATACAGCTCGACCAGTAAACCGTCACTTCTGAGAATTTTACTCGTCTCGAAGGATTTGACAGCCTTTGTCAGCTCATCCAGAGTTAGCAGTTTATCCAGACTGTCCCATACACTGTCATCTAAGACCTCCATGAGAGGGGACAGGAAATACTGGGAGGCTGTGTTGTCTGTGGGCTTCACGTCATACTCCCTGGCATAAAAGGATGTGCTGATCCTTAGTATGTCAGGCTGCGATGACATTCCCGAGCCGTCCTCTTCCTTCATGCTGCTGACCACAGAGCTCTCTCTGTGTACCTTTCAGAAAAAGAAGTGCAAGCCTGTCTCATCCTGCTCCACGGAGTGGTCTCTGGACCAGAAGATAATCTTGGAGGCCTCTGCTACAAAGAGTGAGCCCGGCTGGCTCTTCACCTCTTGGAGATCCATCTTGACATCAACACCCATCAACTGCAGCAGGAGCAGATTCTGAATGCTTTTCTGGAGTCGGGACATTTTCCTCTGTATCTCTTTCGCCTTCTGAACACCTTTAAGGATGAAGAACCCCTTGCTGTTTGTCTTGATCACTTCCTACCATTGCGTTGGGGACTCAAAGAGATGTTTCACTGTTCTCCAACCTTTGTAATCCCTTATGAATTCCTTGATGTTTTCTGGGGTCAACAGTTCATGTTCAGCTTCCATGTTCCCCTGCCTAGCCTCTGGTCTTCATGTCAGTGATAGCTGGCCGGTAGGAGGCAGTGGTGAGAGAAGAACACCGGCTTGACATTGGTGCATCTGAATGTGAATGCTCGGGACACGAACAGGAAATCTATCCTGGAACAGATGGACCCGACTGGTCTCGATCTGATGTATTAATGCAGCACTCTGTTTGCAGGGTTGCTGAAGATGTCATGCAGCTTGGTGTCTTTTACCATTTCCATCGGGAATCAGGACGTGGCGTCCATGTGACTGTTGGCTCTGCTGGATTGTCCAGCTGCATCGATGATGCATTTGAAGTCAGTACCCAGAATGGCTGGCCTGGACATTGTCAGCAGCAGTGGGAGCTGCTGAGGACAGTCAGCTGCTCTCTGTTTTGAACCTGAGCGTACATGTTGATTAACCGGAGCAGGGTGTTTTTATAACTTACGTCTGCTACAAGGATGCGACACGCCACCACCTCCTTAACTTCGGAGATGATGAAGTTGTCTCCATGCAGCAGAATACCCAGGCCAGAGGAATAGAAATTTTTTCCCCTGACCAGATCAATGTCCTGTCCAAGGAAGACCACTTCTGTTCCTCCTGGACCCATGTAATTTAAAACATAAAAATTCTTTAGCCTTTTTGAGCAGCTTCCAGTAGTCCCCTTTAAGGACCACTGGTTAGACCCCTCAGTGACTGGTGGAAACGGATAGATTGTACGCCATGCAGAT
Source organism: Heterodontus francisci (assembly GCF_036365525.1). Classification (NCBI taxonomy): domain Eukaryota; kingdom Metazoa; phylum Chordata; class Chondrichthyes; order Heterodontiformes; family Heterodontidae; genus Heterodontus; species Heterodontus francisci. The sequence goes on along the minus strand of NC_090376.1, from coordinate 133,446,077 downwards.
TCGTCCTGTTTGCAGCCGGAAATTGCAATCGAGATCCTATAAGTGGTGTAGGGCCCTCATTTGCATATTTAACCAGCCTCCCACTGCAATGTGCGGTCGTACCTGCTTGTCCATTTACAGGCATGTCTGAAACTTGCATCAGGTAGGCCTTGGGCATCAATGGGTGTGACCGGGTGTCCTGCTCCCAATCAGCAGGGGAGACTGGCTGACATGTTGAAATACATCCCCAATGTCCTTTTGCTTATAGGTTGAGATTTCCTGTTGCTATTTCATTTTTCTACAGAGTGGGCTAATATTTGGCCATCTAAGAATGAGTATGGACCCAACGAATTTGTCAATTTCTTTGCAGTCTGGTTGAGGTAAATATCCCTGTTCCCTGGTAGTCTAAAAGTCTTGTATTATTCAGTTGGGTTTTCAGGTTCACACACGGATCATCAAAATTATAGTGCCTTAAAGGACTGTTTGTCTTTGTAAATGGGAGGTCAATGTAATAAAGCTCATTTTCAATTAGCCTCCAATTGATTAAAATTTGACAATCACTCTTGGACAGCTAAGAATGTGATTTTTCCCAAAAATATACTTTCTTCATAAAAGTACATTACATAACAGTTCAAATTTGAAGTTACATAAAGTGCAATACATATCAGTTTCTTACAATACAATATATGAGGTGCCCCTCTACACTTGCCATTACAGGTTACATTTTCAATGTACATTTACATTTCATGTCAAACGTTCTCTGGTGCATACAGCCCAAGGGTGTTTACACGGGTTTCCAGCCTCTTGGTACGCTATGGTGGGAGGACCTTAAACAGTTTCCCCATTGAGCTTTTGCAGTGGCTGCCTCAAGCTAAGAATGGTGGGAAATTAAAGTGTCATGTGAGTACATTAGTGATTTCAGAGGTTAGGGCTAAGGTTAAGCATATCTGATGTGCAAAGGCCATAGTGGATAAAGATTTAATTTCTCAGCAAGGCTTCATAAACATTTGTATACAGACAAATAAATGTACAAATTAATTTTAAAAGTACCTTGGCACATTTTTATCATTCTGCAGTCTTCACAGATGAGGACACCAGCATATTAAAATTGCCACTGAACTACTACACATAAGTTGGGGCAACATGTTGTCATTGCTAAAATGGATAAGACTAGGGGCTGGAGCTTGGGTGGGCTGTTAGTGTTAAAGAGAACAGCTAGCCAAGAGAAAAGTGAAGAATAGCAGGAGGACCAAGAGACACAGTAAGTTCAGGTCAAGAGGCCAGAAGCAATAAAGAAGCCGAAAATTATGTTAATAGGCTGCAAGGGAGAACAGAGGATGAGGAGCATCTTAAGTGTTTGAGGATAGTGCAAGTAAAGCTGGTGGAAGATAGCCTTGGGGTTTGTAGAGATAAGAGTATTTAGTGGCACTCGGACCTATTAGAAGGATTAATGTGGTATATTAGGAGTGGCGGAAGGATAATTTATGCTCTGGTCCTGTCGGAATCATGCAGGTAGTGGTGGGAGAAAACATTCAAATTAATACGAATAAATACGCCTGCCATTCAAGCTGATAGTTCCTTTCCCGAAAAGTCCTATGCTTTGCGCTTTGAGACATTGCTCCAAGCTCTGTATTTTAATGGAAACAGTCCTTAAACAGATTGAATCTGCTCATTGAAGTTGAAAGTTAAGTAGAGCGATAGTGAATCAAATGGAACAAAATGGAATCAAATAAAATCAAGTACAGCAGAGAAAATGAAAAATCAGGATTTGAAAAACATGAAGTGGCTGACACATTAGATGTGCATTCTTCTCTGCCATGAAGCTAGTAATGAAATTGCTACTTTGTACTTGGAGAAAATTGTTTTACATTACTTTTCATCAGAGCAAATTGTAAATGCATATTTGCTTTTACATTAATACTGCAGAGCAACATGGTACTGTTCTACAAAGGGTTTAACCTACTCATTCTGAAGTGTAAGTAATTATATTTAAATTAGCATAGTATACTAGTAGGATGCTAATCCTTCAAGATCAGATCTTGTTTCTTTCAAAAGGGTAAAAACATCATTTTAGAGGGATGTCTTTGGGTCTATGTTATGAATGGTGAAAACACTTCTGTTATGACTAAATGTCACTTCAGTTGTGAATGTACCACTTCAGTGCAACACAGTGCAAGATTTTAGCTGAGTTTAATTCCAGTAACGGCCTTTCCATCAAGAGAGAGAGAAAAAAAAAAATGGGCCCCATGTGTTATATGAAAGGATATTTTACAATACACTTATTAATGCAAACTTGCATCTTTTCATTCAAGTAAAGGGCATATTTACACTACATTACCCATTTATTTGCTGTGTTAACAAGGATTTAAAACTTCTTAGAGCATTTGTATAAGGATTCCGCAACATCGTGCTACAGCTGCAGTGCCACCTGCCAGTGACAAGAAAACAGCAGTTAATGGGACCTTGTTTTACTAGATCTTAATATATTTTTGAAGTTACAAAGCCAAGGAGATATCTTAAATCATTCCATGGCAAAAATATATCTGTTGAGTAATAGCTTCAATTAGACACCAAAGAAATTAATTTAAAAAATGAAGCAAACCAGCAGCACAGAAAGCCATGACAGAAGCTGCAATGAATTTTAGTTTAGTTTAGAGATTTTAGTTTAGAGATACAGCACTGAAACAGGCCCTTCGGCCCACCGAGTCTGTGCCGACCATCAACCACCCATTTATACTAATCCTACACTAATCCCATATTTCTACCACATCCCCACATGTCCCTATATTTCCCTGCCACCTACCTATACTAGGGGCAATTTATAATGGCCAATTTACCTACCAACCTGAATTACTGAGGAATTATTGTTGTATTAAAAATCCAAACCAGGATACTTAAAGATTCCTGTGAACTATCGAAAGATGTGTCCAAACTGCTGAATTAGATGGTTAATCTTGGCAGCAACAACTTGAATGTTCCTGTACGAAGCACCTGCAACTTGGGAATCATCCCTACCTTACATTATCAGTTCCAATAAGTGTCCATCATGGCTCAGTTGGTAATACTTTTATCTCTTGAGTCAGAGATTGTGCATTAAGTCGCACGCCATACAGAAATCAAGGCTGACACTCCAATACAGTAATGAAGGAGTCCTGCGCTGTCCGAGGTGCCGTCTTTCAGATGAGATATTAAACTGAGGCCCCGCCTACCCTCTAAGGTGAATATAAAAGATCCCACGGCACGTCGTGCAGTATGGCACCACCACCGTGCTAAATGGGACAGATTTTGAACACATCTAGCAATGCAAAACTGGACATCTATGAGGCGCTGTGGGCTATCAGCAGCAGCAGAATTGTACTCAACCACAATCTGCAACCTCATGGCCCGGCATATCCCCCACTCTACAATTACTGTCAAGCCGGGGGACCAACTCTGGTTCAATGAAGAGTGCAGGAGGGCATGCCAGGAGCAGCACCAGGCATACCTCAAAATGAAGCTACAACCCAGGACTATTTGCGTGCCAAACAGCGGAAGCAGCATGCAATAGACAGAGCTAAGCGGTCCCATAACCAACGGATCCGATCTAAGCTCTGCAGTCCTGCCACATCCAGTCGTGAATGGTGGTGGACAATTAAACAACTAACTGGAGGAGGTGGCTCCACAAATATCCCCATCCTCAATGATGGGGGAGCCCAGCACATCAGTGCGAAAGATAAGGCTGAAGCATTTGCAACAATCTTCAGCCAGAAGTGCCGAGTGGATGATCCATCTCGGCCCTCTTCCTGAAGTCCCCAGCATCACAGACGCCAGTTACCGGCCAATTCGATTCACTCCATGTGATATCAAGAAATGACTGAAGGCACTGAATACTGCAAAAGCTATGGGCCCTGAAAACATTCCAGCAACAGTACTGAATACCTCTACTCCAGAACTTGCCGTACCCCTAGCCAAGCTGTTTCAGTACAGCTACAACACTGGCATCTACCTGGCAATGTAGAAAATTGCCCACGTATGTCCTGTACACAAAAAGCAGGACAAGTCTAACCTGGCCAATTACCGCCACATCAGTCTACTCTCGATCATCAGTAAAGTGATGGAAGGTGTCATCAACAGTGCTATCAAGTGGTACTTGCTTTGCAATAGCCTGCTCAGTGACACTCAGTTTGAGTTCCATCAGGGCCACCCAGCTCCTGACCTCATTACAGCCTTGGTTCGAACATGGACAAAAGAGCTGAACTCAAGAGGTGAGGTGAGAGTGACTGCCCTTGACATCAAGGCAGCATTTGACCGAGTATGGCATCAAGGAGCCCGAGCAAAACTGGAGTCAATGGGAATCAGGGGGAAATCTCTTTGCTGGTTGGAGTCGTAGCTAGCGCAAAGGAAGATGGTTGTGGTTGTTGGCAGTCAATCATCTGAGCTCCAGGGCATCACTGCAGGAGTTCCTCAGGGTAGTGTCTGAGGCCCAATCATCTTCAGCTGTTTCATCAATGACCTTCCTTCAATCATAAGGTCAGAAGTGGGGATGTTCGCTGATGATTGCACAATGGTCAGCACCATTCTCGACTCCTCAGATACTGAGGCAGTCTGTGTAGAAATGCAGCAAGACCTGGACAATATCTAGGCTTGGGCTTTGGGCTGATAAGTGGCAAGTAACAGTCATGCCACACAAGTGCCAGGCAATGACCATCTCCAACAAGAGAGAATCTAACCATCTCCCCTTGACATTCAATAGCATTACGATCACTGAATCCCCCACTATCAACATCCTGGGGGTTACCGTTGACCAGAAACTGAACTGGAGTAGCCACATAAATACCGTGGCTACAAGAGGAAGTCAGAGGTTAGGAATCCTGTGGCGAGTAACTCACCTCCTGACTCCCCAAGGTCTGTCCACCATCTCCAAGGCACAAGTCAGGAGTGTGAATGAACACTCTCCACTTGCCTGGATGGGTGTAGCTCCAACAACACTCAAGAAGCTTAACACCATCCAGGACAAAGCAGCCCGTTTGATTGGCACCCCATCCACAAACATTCACTCCCTCCACCACTGATGCACAGTGGCAGCAGTGTGTGCCATCTACAAGATGCACTGCAGCAATGCAACAAGGTTCCTTAGACAGCACCTTCCAAACCCATGACCTCGACCACTGAGAAGGACAAGGGCAGCAAATGCATGGGAACATGTATTCTAGTTCTCCTTAGAGTTCCCCTCCAAGCCACACACCTTCCTGACTTGGAACTATGTCGCTGTTCCTTCATTGTCACTGGGTCAAAATCCTGGAACTCACTTTCTAACAGCACTGTGGGTGTACCTACCCCACACAGACTGCAACGGTTCAAGAAGCAGCTTATCACCACCTTCTTAAGGGCAATTAGAGATGGGCAATAAATGCTGGCCTAGCCAGCAATGCCCACATCCCATGAATAAATTTTAAAAAACTATCTTGAAGAAGACCAGGGGAGTTCTCCCCGGTGTCCTGGCCAATATTTAATTCTCAATAAACATCACAAAGACAAATGATTTGATCATTATCACATTGCTCTTTCTGGGAGCTCGCTGTGTGCAACTTGGCTGTTGTTTTTTCCTACATTACAAAAGTGACTACGCTTCAAAAATACTTAATTGGCTGTAAAGTGCTTTGGGGCATCTGGTGGTTGTGAAAGGTGCTACATAAATCCAAGTCTTTCTTTCCAGATGGAATAATGAAATGGTGAAGATAGATTTAGATTCTACGGCAAAAATGAAGGAGTATGCCAATCAAAATTAACACATCCAATCTAGTGAAATGAAGTTGATGACCATTTCCTGGTAAAATATAATGAACGAGGAAAACTAATACCCACATACATACTACTTGTCTACACTGTGAATTTTAGACTTGATCCTGCTGTAAGTGCTCAAAAGATTTTACCACTTTAAGATCAGAAATATACCTTTCTTCAAGGAAGCAATAGCATTGACAGAATCCAGCATATCATACAAAATGAGTACAAAATTGATTTCTGTTCTGAATCAGATGCTGCAGCCATCAATATCAAGTATCCACCTATTTACCAATCTCCCTTTAAGGATCAGAAGTTCACCACTCTTCTCTCACCATCATGCCTGAAGGATTATGTTTTTCAAGAGCCTTCATAATGGTCCATAGATTATGTTGTTAATCACAGTGAGACTAACAGTGCCCACCACTGTAATGGGGGTAAATCTGACCGCAAATTCTGGCGTCTGCACATGCACAGTTAACCGTGCAAACTGGGAAGTTGCTGTCAGGGGTATGCTGTACCTCGGGGTGTGTTGATGCTTTCCTTGCCAATAGACCTGGCACTAGGGCGGCACAGTGGCGCAGTGGTTAGCACTGCAGCCTCACAGCTCCAGGGACCCGGGTTCGATTCTGGGCACTGTCTGTGTGGAGTTTGCAAGTTCTCCCTGTGTCTGCGTGGGTTTTCTCCGGGTGCTCCGGTTTCCTCCCACAAGCCAAAAGACTTGCAGGTTGGTAGGTAAATTGGCCATTATAAATTGTCACTAGTGTAGGTAGGTGGTAGGGAAATATAGGGACAGATGGGGATGTTTGGTAGGAATGTAGGATTAGTATAAATGGGTGGTTGATGGTCGGCACAGACTCGGTGGGCCGAAGGGCCTGTTTCAGTGCTGTATATCTAATCTATCTAATCTAATCTAATCTAAAGTAAATGCAATGATGTGAACTTGCTGTATGTGCCCACGAGACAGCAGAAAATTTAGGGCTGGTGCATTTAGGAGTAAGTGACTCTTAAACGGTGTGATAAGTGACAATTATTGCTGAACAACCTCTCTGGTCCTGAATAATGATTTTGAAGTGTGGAGTCTCATTCCCTCAGAAAAAAATTAGTGTATGAGATTTAAAAAGTAATAATTTTAAATTTTTTTACTTTTACTGTCTATCTCTTTTATCTGTCTCCCTTAATTCCATCTGTATTTCCCAATCATTGGGCTGGATTGTGGAAAAAAGTTGCCACCCGCACACGCGCGCCAACTAATTTAAATATGCTGGTCAGCTCACCCCCGCCCAATCATGTGGAGAGTGCGGACTTTGCTGGCACCATTTTTAAAGGGCAGCCAGCCCTGCCAGCTAATTTACATTCTTAAAGTTATACCCCCCCCACCATCTGCTTTCTCAGGACAGGAAAGTGAATGCGTGAGTGCCAGCCGCCGCTGAGAAGATCGCGGCCCGCAGGTAAGATTGGAGTGAATTTCATTTAAATGTATGCATTGTGTTAATTTAAATATTGTAATCTGGGTTCCGTCGCCCAGTGGTGGTATGGGGCCACCATGGAGCCTTGTTGCTGCCGGGAAGATCGAGCCCGGCCCACCCGGCGTCAGACTCCATGGCGGGCCGCTGCCAGAACATATCTTCCAGCCCCCCACCCCCGCCATGGAGCTCGACATTGGGAGCTTTGTAAAATCCCAGCCTTTATTTCTGTACATCACTTGAATCTAATTTATATTTCCTTCATTTTACTTCCTGATATAGAATCTGCGGGCTGAATTTTGACCTAAAAATAGGTGTTTTTGGGTCGGTGGTGGGGGGCGGTGGTGGTTAAAGTCTGAAAAATCTGTTCCCTGACCCAAACCAACCTCCAACTCGCCCATTATCGGCTTTAGCTGAGGCCGGACATTGGGCAGGCATCCAACCCACTCCAATTAGGGTTGGAACATTAAATATGATAATGAGGCTATTAGCTTCATTTCCATTCAACTTTTCAATTTTGTTGTCGGCCGAGTTTCCTGAGCTTTGGGGAACCAGGCAGCCTGCATTCTAATTCCCACAAAAACCCTGTGGGCAGCTGTCAGTCAGGTGAACACAGCTGACTGCTAAATCTGAGTCATTATGTTCCAGAAAGTCTCTTCTGACAAAAGATAGTCTATAAGCCGAACATAAAGGGAGGAATGTAATGTGTTCATCTGGACATAAGACGGGGTTGTAGGAATTTCCTATTGGGGAAAAAAAAAATCCATGTTGGATTGTACCAGTTAGAAATGGGGATGCAATGTGCCTGTATTTCAGGTGTAGAACAGTCACTGCGTTTAGCAGTAGGGGAGGGCTTGCACCCAATCTGCACAGGTATTAACCCCACTGCTAAATTCACAAAGCCTGTTTTTTTAGGCCTCCCAGGCAACAAACCTGTGATGATGCCCTAGTTGGAATGCAGAATTCCAAATAAGGTTCCATACCCAAGGGGAGTTTCTAAAAGATTTTTTTCTAAAATTAAGCAATAACAGTTTACACATAATCAAACACTACATCTAGTTACTTACAAATGGGATACCCATTGGGAATGTGCCAAGATCCCAGGACTGCCTTCTTCTGAGCTCTCTTACAATAAATAAAGCATGCGGCTGGACAAGCTGATGCGCGAGTGAAAAGCAGATGGTTCGCGATCATGTTGATCTTGTCTCTGACCCCCATATCTTGATTAGCATCTTCCCCAGTCAGTTACAAGATTTGATGGCTGAACTTCAATCAGTCTTTCCTCATGCTCGTTATTTTCTTATGTAGAACAAATTTTCTTGATTTATTAGCGCTATTTTACTTCAATATTGTCCAGCTGCCTCTCTTTAGCTGCCACGTTTCCAGTTCATGTGGGAGCAGTATGAATCAAGCCTAGAAATACTGAGGTCCTCTCCAAAAATAGGCTATTGATAACTATGCTTGCCATGATGAGAAAGGAAATATAGGAACAGCAGACCATTTAGCCCTTCGAGTCTGTTCCACCCTTCAATGAGATCATGACTGATCAGTGACCTAACTCCATAGAGCCGCCTTTTGCCACCTATTCCTTAATACCTTTGGTTTACAAAATTCTATCAATCTCAGATTTAAATTTACCAATTGACTAACATCAACTGCTGCTTGTGGAAGCGAGTTCCAAACTTTAAACCTTTTGTTTGTAGAAGTTTTTCCTGATAGATCTAGCTCTAACTTTTAGGCTATGTCCCCTAGTCGTAGACGCCCCAACCAGTGGAAATAACTTTCCTCCATCAACCCTGCATGGAAGAATTTCCATGGGCTACAAAACCCTTCTTAATCCACAGTGCTCTTATTTTGTAAACAAAACTGTTACATAAAATGAGAATGCAGCGTGGAATCATGTATAGAATTTTGGTGATTGCAGTATTTTAGGGTTGCTTAAGATCTAAAACATTGGACCATTCTGTATATATTCAGATTCAAATGTTCTGCTACTCCATACCTAACTTTAATATTAACAGCTCTCTGCAGTAACAAGCAAACAAAATGGTCATTGCAATCCTAAAATAAATCCGTGTTTCTTGTGCCGAGCTTTTATTGTTGGTAATGCTTGAGTTTTTCCTCATGCAATTCACAGAAATGATATTATAGAGAAAATACATGATGTATTTCTATTTACAATACTGCATGTGTGCATTCTCTATGATATGTATGGAAAATAAGAAAGTGTTAACATTAATAAAAGCTTGGTAAAGGAGATAGACTTTTAACAGGTTGCATTTACAATGTTTTGTACACTTGCTATGCTCTTTTCTTTGCAACTATTATATTTAAGGTGAAGTTATTTTTGATATCATGGCATTGTCAATTTTTTTTTTCGCAAAGCCTTCATTTCCTCACTGTTTTTCTTTCATTCTCTTCTTTCTTACTTTGCCTTCACTTCCCATTGTTAACCCTTGGCTCCATCATGTTACTTTTCTCGTAAGTTAGATATGAGGAGGTTTTGAATCTGTCATGAGCACTGAGTGATGAAGTAGGGATGTAACAATATTTCATGGTATTTTATAAAATGTCTTGATTCTTTCTAATGAAGGTGTGGTATATCACTGCTTAATGAAGAAATATCAATCTGTCAAAGCCCTGGAAACCCTCACAAAGGAAAATTTGGGTCTATTTGGAGGGTGAGCAATCTTAACTGACAATCAAAGCCAGCTACCTGAATGTATATGTTTTGTGAATTGTCAGCAAAGCTACATCTCAAGGACATACCCACACTTGGCTGAATATTTCCATTCCATAACCCTTCCTTCCCGTAATATTCATTAACTGGTATACATTGTACTTTGTGGTGGTGAATGGGTTTCTGAAAGACTTGCTTTGTGCAATTGTGATTCCAGGGAGCACCACTGTTTTCAATCTATGCTGTCATACTTTCCCATTGCATCAGTACTCAGTGCAAATTTTGGTTGTTGCCAGAAAGGCTTGAAAGACTTGCATTTGTATAGTGCCTTTCATGACCACAAGATGTCCCAAAGTGCTTTACAGCCAATGAAGTACACTTGAAGTGTAGTCACTGTTGTAATGTAGGATATGAGGCAGTTAATTTGCACATAACAAACTCCCAAAACAACAATGTGATAATGACCAGATAATCTGTTTTTGTGATACTGATTGAGGGATAAATATTAGTATGGACGAGAGCAATAACATGTTTCAGGAGTTTCTGTAATCCAAGATTGGCTCAAAGGAATAACTTTGTTGTTATAATGATTTGCCATACGATAGGTCCTTTGCTCATTTCTCTATGTCTCATGGTCTTGTGTTTTCCTCTTCAGTTGCTCGTAGGACCCTTCTTATTTTCAATTTCAAGTTGTCTAACATCATCTTTCTCTTTCTCCCTTTTAATCTACATTCCTCTAATTTTCCTTCAATCACCTCCTTCAGTAAGTTCTCATGCCTTAGAATATGGTCAATCCAACAGTGTTGCTTTTTCTTGATAATATTTACTAATGATCTATCCTCCTCCACCAACCTGAGAACTTCTTCATCGCTTATTTGTTATCTCCATGTGACCCGCTTCGTTCTTCTCCAGAACCACATTTCACAACTTTCTTGTCTTTAGCTGTCCAAAGGTATCCAGAGTGGACATCCAAAGACTAGAATAACGTTATAATTGTTTAAAAACATCAAGGATGAATATCTGGGGGATACTTTTTGGGAGTGGATCTGTGGTGTGTCACAACATTTGCCCCACAGATGTGCCCCTGACTCTTTCTCACACTCCGTGGTTAGAGTATTTGTATACTGCTTTTTGGTCATTTGCAACACAACTGGGAACCCTGCCTCAGGTGGGAGGGAGAAGGAGCAGGTCCATTTGCAGTTTAAGAAAATTAGCATTGCCACCCCAAAAAGAACCTCCAAAAGTGGTAGATTAATGCAGACTTATTTCTTGTAATTTCCATTGCTCTGCGATGGATTGCTTTTTGAAGAAAACAGCTTCTACATTTTTGAATTGACCTTTTGAGGCCCAGAAAAGTGATGGATGTTTGGGCAGCTTTATTTTATGGAGGAGGCTGGGTTTCCAAAGCTGGGCAGAAAAGGCAAGAGAAACCCCGCTTGGCCTTTCCGTGCCCCCCACACCGAGCGATCCTCTAGTGTTTTGAAGCCTAAGTGGCTGGCCCTGGATCTCCATTCCTTTAAAGACAGGGATCCCACCTCCAAGAGCTGTCGGCCAATCAGAGGGCCGGAAGCTTAGCAGTATCGGCAGCGCCACTGTGAGAACATAGAACATAGAACATAGAACAGTACAGCACAGTACAGGCCCTTCGGCCCACGATGTTGTGCCGAACCTAATGGCCACTGCTGGTACTGCAGAGGCCTTGGACCCAGGCCCAGCGCTGGAACCCTCAACCTCAAGTAAGTGAGGTGGGGGGGTCAGCGGGGCCAGTCCAGAAGGCCCTGGCGAGGGGGTTGTTGGGAGGGTGACCGTGAAGTCCAGGCGGAGGGGGAGTCATGACATTTTAGGTTTAGCAGGCTAGGGTACTCCATGGGTGATAGATTGCCGACAAAAGAGGGACATCATCCCCTCAAAGCCCGCAGGGAGGTCACCTCATTTTACAAGATGCCCTCCCTGCATGGCAGAGCCACCCACACCCCGCACCGCCCCCAGCCACTGGTTAGATCCCAGTGGAGGTGGGAAGAGGCACCTAAGTGGTTGTTAATAGGCCTCTTAAGGGTCTTAATTGGCCTCTAGGTGGCAAGGCTGTCATCAGCCTATCCTGCCCCTGGCAAATTGCTTGGCGATCGGGTGGCGACCAGCCCTCTGCCTCTGCCACCCGTCGCGATTCTATGGGCCCCTGCTTCTGACCCTGCCTCAGGGGGCCCATAAAATTCAGCCCAGCTTACTAAATGCAAGAAATGAGGGAAATATCTTGTAAAATATCTTTCCTTCATTCGCAAGATATCATTTACACCTACCTCAAGACCGAAGGGATATTTTGGCAGGCGGGAAAGGGGGAATGGACCCAGCACAAAGAGCGCTGCTCTACTTTCTGCCCCGCCTGAGAAGATTAAGGTATTTTTATATAAGATCTTTGGAGGAAGGTCACTACAGCAGTACAACCTCTGCTAATGGAGCTCTGTCCATTGTGGACTGAATATCTTGTGGAACATACTGAAGTCTTCACCTAAGTTGCAGATAGGCATTCGCTGTGGGCAAAGGTTCATGCTGGAATCCAGAACATGAATTTTCCCCGATACTGTCTTCAATCTCTTTACTTTGGAAAACTAATATATTCTTTACAAAAATAGTAAAATAAGTGTCAAAGTGCATATATTATGCAATATGTAACGGTACGGTGTCAGCCGTGGCTCAGTGATAACACTCTTGCCTCTGAGTCAGAAGATTGTGGGTCCAAGTTGCACTCCAGAGAGTTGAGCACAACGTCTAGGCTGACTCTCCCAGTGCAGTACTGAGGGAGTGCTGCACTGTCGGATCTACCATCTTGCAGATCAGACTTTACATTGAAGTCCCTTCTGTCTTCTCAGGAGGGCGTAAGAAATTCCATGGCACTATTGAAAGGAAAGCAGGGAGGTTCCCTTGGCCAATATTTAGCTGTTGACCAAGGTCACTAAAACAGATTATTTGATCATAATCACATTGCTATTTGTGAGATCTTGCTGTGTGCAAATTGTGTTTTCTACATTACAACAGTGTCGACATTTCAAAAATATTTAAAAATGCTTTGGGATGACCTGAGGTCATGAAAGGCGCTAGATGAATGCAAGTTTTTCTCTTAGAGAAATAGAGCTATTTTTCTAACATAATGTAAAACCTTGACAGAATCAGTTAAACCAGAGAACAGATCAGGTAATTTTTATACAAGATGATAGATCTGGACCACCTTTGGTTCTTTCCATGGCAATGATTGACTCCTTAAGGACATTGGCCAGAGTTTCTCACTCCTGCTTCTGCTTGCCTGCAATTCTCCCGTTTGTTAACACGTATTGCGGTGAAATTGTAGGCTGGTGAGAACAGAGCAGGAGATCTCACCAGTGGGTCTAACACAGCAAGCTTTCATTAAATCCATTTTTTTTGTTTATCTTTTCGGTGAGTAAGTTGTTGATGGAATTCCTGTGGGTTTCAGATATACTAAGTTAATACTTTTGCTGTCTTTATTTTTACTTAATACAAGAAGCATGATGGCTGTCACTTGGTGTTTGATTTACTGCACTTTTCACATAAAATAAACATTTTGAGCACTACAGATAAAAATTTAAACTTCCACTATTTACACTAAGTGCTATTTTCTGCTTTTGCTTGCCTGTGTCGATCACTTCATCTTCAAAGGTCAGCAGGTTGACTGCCAGTATTTAAGATGGTTATTTTGTTTTATTACAGGCGACCTTTGATTGAATGCCTTATTTTTCAGCTGACTGATTGAGGTAGATGATGGTTAGTATTGTTCTAATTCCCGAAAAACTGTTTAAAATTTGCCCACATTGCGTTTCTGCCTCAAGTACCATCAGGGAATCAGTCCCAGAAGCTAATCAATCAAAATAATGGACTCCAATGAACAACCCATTAATGTTATCTATGATGTTTGAATAAAGGGTAAGGCTCTGAAAGGTTCATCAAAAATCATTCATTCAAGATATTGAATGGGACACTCTTGGGAGAGAAAGGCAGAATAAAACGTCAAAGGGTCAGTTTACCACCATCTTTGGGTGTTTCCAAGTTGTTTTGTAACATACGTAATCTCTGCCCTCCCTTCACATGCAGTAAGCGTGAAGCCAGAGGTACGGATTTATTATATCAGGGGTCCCTTCTCAGTTGGTTCAGTTGAGACCTGACTTAGCTGAAGAGGCTGGTACACAAAGTGATTTGAAATGGTCCTAATGGAAAGGCCCAGGCTAGGGTTTTTTTTCCTGTTGATTGCCTACTTACTTAAGGACTGAGAAAGACATGGCCGGGGTCAGGGAGAAGGGAGAAGGCCCGGGCAATGCCCCCCTACAACCCCTCCACTACCCGCCATTCAGAATTAGGTAGGCAGCAGTATTTCTGGCTGTGTGGGATAGACAAGTATCATGAGATGTGGCAATAGAGGCACTTACACCCATCTGCCTCATGCAAATTAGGTGCTCACCTACTGATCCCACCAACTCACGGCTTGGGGTATCAGCATTAAAAATTTCAAGTCCCTCTTATTAAACCTGCACCTAGGTTGGCCTAGCATCCTTGAAGCATCTCCAAGTTCTCCACACAAAGAATCCTTTGGAATAAGTCCATCTTCCATCTGATACAGGTGACCAAGCTATCAGAGGTACCTGTGCTTGAGAAGTATTGGAACAAAACTTCATACAAAAAAATGCCAAGGAACTTCTTGTCACAGTGCTGCAGAACAGTAGCTATACCCAAAACCCAGTGCATTATACCAAATTAATTGGACTCAGCAACTAATTCCATTTTTAATAATATACCAATTTAAGCTTCTTTAACAATCAAAGTGCAAAGTTACTGTTTTTGAAAAGCATGTTGCCAAATGGAATTTGTGTGTAAAACAAAAAAAATCTTATTTTTAAATAATTTAAATGGAAGTACTTTTAGGAGGAGATTTTGTGTGCTATTCCACCATTACAATAGTCAATGAGTAACAGTTAAAAATTGTGCCTAAGTAGTCAGTTGAATTATCCCATTCTCTTTTATTAACATTTCCAGAACTTGCTTATTAGAATCAGTCAGGAATATATCCCACAGAGCTCACAGGAACAGACATAGATGTGGGTAGATAGTTGTGAACAGTTGGGAAATGATAGGCAGTATGGTAACCCAGGAGATGGAGGACAGTAGAAATCAGGAAGGTTGGGGGCACATCTAACGTCGGTGCAAGCTGGTAAGTAATTTAAAGCTTCCAATGTGCTTCCAATCTGATTTTGCCCACAACAGGGGCTGCAAAATTGGGCTCTGTAGTGCTGTTGGTGCTGGTGCTATGGAAGCCCTGAAGAAAAATAATGACAGCTGGAATGCTTTCGGCCACCTCTGGTATGGCCTGCACGGCACTTTATAACTGATAGGGCATTAGCGTGTGCATACCATGTGTGCTCCGGAAGCAGGTGTCAAACAGCCTCTAATGCTGATTTGATGCATGTTCTGCCAATTTGAACTGTTCAGGTCCAGTTAACACTCTCTCCTATTCATGAGGGACCCCTGCACTAGTGTTATATAAAGGGCCAACCATCCAACTTCCAGATGAAATGCTTTTGCTGGTGTAGAGTTTATGGAAGTACTGTGTAGTGTTCTTGGGGGTGTTGCTTTGTTGGACTTTCAAGATCCTGACATGGAGGTGAGAGGAGTTTTATGCCCTGTCCTGAGGAAGTCTGCTTCAGTAATGGGGCTATAGTTACAGTGCTTCTTGGGCTGCAGCGTGATATTGTCATGCAGGCCCCCACCTGCCAAGACTGAGGCATATTAATTTAGTCATATGAACATAGATTTTAAACTTGCTGGGAAGAAGAGAAGGCCTTTTACAAGGGCTGCCAGACACTTAGCTGAAAAACATTTGTATATTAACAGACAGTGCTTGTGGAGCCAAAAGGACCATTCCCTGACACATTCAACCAACAATGGGTTTTGATCACCAGGCATTGAAGGTGTAAAGAAGAGGATTCCAGAGACTGCTAAGGTGATACAATCCACAAAAACCAGGACTGGTTAAACCAGCTGGTCACATGACTAACTGGCTGTTCCAGGGATTTTTGAACTAGCCACAGAGTTTTCAAACAAAGAAAGACTGTTCTCTCCTGAGTGAGAAGACCTCTCCTTTCTGCTCCCATCTCTTACTCACAAGCCTCTGGACCCACTGAGGACACATGAACTTCAGGAGAGAAAAGTCTCCTATGTCGAATAAGGTTTAATAATAATACTGGGCCCCAACGAAAAGCAAGACCTACCTACGATCAAGAACTCTACTGAGAGCTCGAAGAACAGTAACTAAAACCATCTTCAGATATTGTCTCAAACTTTTCCACTTTATTTCTTCTCTTTTCTGTCTCTATCTGCATGCGTGAATCATGTATGCATGTTAGCGTGAGCAGGTCGCGTATCCGTAGGCGTTAACCGAATTAGAGTTTAAGTTTAATAAAGTTCAACCTTTTTTCTTTAAACCTAAGAAAACCTGTTTGGCTAGTTTCTTTATATTGGAAGTTAGTGAATAAGGATTCACTGAGGGAGAACTAAAAAAAACATGTGTTTAAAAATTAAACCCTGTTGTGGTAAGACCAGGTGAAGGCTGAGAGGGAACCCTAGACCCCTTTCTCACCTGGTCGTAACAATATGAAAATGAAGCTCAGGCAGCAGAGAGAGTGAGCAGTGTGCAAAGGAAAAATGAGGAGGGCTCTCAAGAGAAGGCCCTACCCACCTAGGATCTTTAGGAAGCATTTTCCCTACCTCCACCTCAGCCAGGAGCAGCGTATGAGCTACTTATGTTTCAATAAGGATTGAACTCTGTCACCTCCTTATTCCCGATCTACAGCCGCGCAAGAATGGTGTTGCTAGTGACCGTCAAAGTCACTATCACCCTCAATTTTTCTGCCAGTGGCTTCTTCCAGGAGGGACCTGGTGACATTTGCAACACCAAGGAGTTCATTGTCCATCGCTGCATCGAGGAGATCACAAAAGCCCTGTATAGAAGTAGAGGGCACAATAGGAAAAACGTGATTGTTCTAGAGAGGGTACAAAGGAGATTAGCAAGGATGTTGGCTGGACTGGAGAATTTTAGTTATGTTGAAAGATTGGATAGGCTCGCGTGGTTTTCTTTGGAACAGAGGAGGCTGAGGGGAGACCTTATTGATGTCTATAAAATTATGGTGGGTCTAGATAGAGTGGATAGGAAGGCCCTATTCCTCTGTTGAGGGGTCCATAACCAGGAGCATAGATTTAGGTTAAGAAGTAGCAGGTTTAGAGGGGTTTTGAATGGAAATCTTTTTCACCCTGAGGGTGGTGGAGATCTGGAATTCACTGCCTGAAAGGGTGGTAGAGGCAGAAACCCTCATAACATGGATATGCACTTAATGTGCTGTAACCTATAAGGCTACAGACCAAAAGCTGGAAAGTGGGATTAGACTGGATAGTTACTTGTTGGCTGGTGTCAACATGATGGGCCAAATGGCCTCCTTCCAGACTGAATTTCAATGATTCTATAAGAGGAGTCTTCATTGCCTTCTCACTGACCAGAGAGAAGCAGGAGGAGAGAACATGTGGATTTGCCAGGCTGGTAAGATTCTCAAAGATGCAGGGTGCAATCGACTGCACACGTGACTCTGCAGGCCCCACATGCAAATGATGAAATGTTCAGTAACTGCAAAGAGTTCCACTTTATTGCACCATCTGCTGTGCGACCATGACCAGAAGATCCTCTTGGTCAGTGTCTGCTATCCTGACAGCAACCACAATGCCTTCATCCAGTCAGCAGTACCTGCCATATTTGGCGAACCAGAGGCTGCCTGCTGCCTGACAAGGGATACCTGCTATACACCTGGCTAATGACTCTCCTCTGCCACCTGACCACTCAAGGACAGCAGGCCTAAAACTAGAGCCATGGAGCCACAGGGAATATTGTGGAACAAACCATCAGCATCCTGAAACAATGGCTCCACTGCTTGGACCACTCAGAGGACGCCTTCCAGTACTCACCAAAGTGTGTGTCAAAGCTCGTGGTGGTTGGCTGCGTCCTCTTTAACCTCACTATCATGAGGTTGAAGCCCTTGCCATTAGGCATTTTGAGGCCACCTCGAGAGGAGGAGACATCCAGGACCCTTTGCTCCGGACAGGCTGTCTATGAGCAGATACTGTGACTCTGAATCCCATAAGATGCAATTCTATCATCAAGTTGTTCCCCAATTCCCCACCTTTCAATCATCTGCTATGTCCTCTATGCAAAATCCTGAAATAAAAGCCACCAACAAAAACCATTCCATAATAACTTTAGCCAACAACACTTCCAATAATACATACAAAACCAAACTATTCACCTTTGTGCCTGTCTTGCCTTTGCCTGGTCCAGTGCTGCTCTGCAATACTGCCCCAGTGGCTGAAGAATGGCTGCTGTCTTTCCATGGGGGGAGTTGGCAGATGGCCTTTCAGCACAACCTTGAGCTGCTCTGGGCCTTAAGGGCCCAACTTTGGACTGCACCATCTCAGCATGGACAATGGTAGTCTGGGCTGGCTGGCTGACAGGCAACAGCATGGGCACTGATGGAGTGGCAGTGATGGGGACATGAATGTTGTCATCCTGAGAGAGTAGAGCAGGTTTGTGCTCCATGCAGCCACTGACATTCCCCCAGGGTAGTGCCTCAGCAATCCTGGTAATCTGTTGGAGCAAAGATTGCTGAAATGCTGTGAGAGGCTGCATTATCTTTAGAGCACTGGTATCAGCAGTCCTCATAGAAGTCCTCGTCTGAGTCTCCCACTACAGAACTCGCCTGCGACCTAATCTTCCAGTGAACTGGCACACAAACTATCTTTAATAAAAGCAAAATACTGCGGATGCTGGAAATCTGAAATAAAAACAAGAAATGCTGGAAATACTCAGCAGGTCTGGCAGCATCTGTGGAGAGAGAAGCAGAGTTAACGTTTCAGGTCAGTGACCCTTCCTCAGAACTGGCAAATATTAGAAATGTGAAAGGTTTTAAGCAAGTAAAGCGGAGGTGGGGCAAGAGATAATAAAAGAGAAGGTGTAGATAGGACAAGGACACAGAGAATAACTGACCAGAAGATCATGGAGCAAAGGCAAACAATATGTTAATGGTGTGTTGAAAGACAAAGCATTAGAACAGATAGGGTGTTAACGAACTGAAAACTGAACAGCCGCAAGTACAAACATGAAAAAAAAACAGTGGGTAAGCAAACTGAACAAACTAAAATAAAATAAAATAAACACAAAGAAATATAAAAAAGAAAAAAGAAAAAATAACTAAAAATAAAAGTAAAATGGGAGGCCTGTCATGCTCTGAAATTATTTTACTCGATGTTCAGTCCGGCAGGCTGTATTGTGCCTAATCAGCAAATGAGATGCTGTTCCTCGAGCTTGCGTTGATGTTCACTGGAACACTGCAGCAATCTCAGGACAGAGATGTGAGCATGAGAGCAGAGGGGAGTGTTGAAATGGCAAGCAACCGGAAGCTCGGGGTCATGCTTTCAGGCTGAGCAGAGATGTTTCACAAAGCGGTCACCCAGTCTGCACTTGGTCTTCCCAATGTAGAGGAGACCACATTGTGAGCAGCGAATACAGTTTACTACATTGAAAGAAGTACAAGTAAATCGCTGCTTCACCTGAAAAGAGTGTTTGGCGCCTGAGATAGTGAGGAGAGAGGAGGTAAATGGGCAGGTATTACATCTTCTACGATTGCAGGGGAAGGTACCGTGGGAAGGGGATGAGGTGGTGGAGGTAATGGAGGAGTGGACCAGGGTGTCGCGGAGGGAATGATCCCTTCAGAATGCTGACAGGGGAAGGGAGGGGAAGATGCATTTGGTAGTGCCATCACGCTGGAGGTGGCAGAAATGGCGGAGGATGATCCTTTGGATATGGAGGCTGATGGGGTGGAAAGTGAGGACAAGAGGAACCCTGTCGCAGTTCTGGGAGGGAGAGGAAGGGGTGAGGGTAGAGGTGTGGGAAATGGGCCGGACATGGTTGAGGGCCCTGTCAACCACAGTGGGGGGGGAATCCTCGGTTGAGGAAAAAGGAAGACTTATCAGAAGCGTTGTCATGGAAGGTAGCATCATCAGAGCAGATGTGCTGGAGACGGAGAAACTGGGAGCAAACACAAACTATCTTTGTCCCCTGGCCGGCTGCAGG
This sequence comes from Heterodontus francisci, assembly GCF_036365525.1. Lineage (NCBI taxonomy): Eukaryota > Metazoa > Chordata > Chondrichthyes > Heterodontiformes > Heterodontidae > Heterodontus > Heterodontus francisci. The sequence goes on along the minus strand of NC_090376.1, from coordinate 133,426,018 downwards.
CCACACGTGCCTTATGACTCACTGAATACAGATCCCAACACAATATTGCTCTCTAAAGTCTGTGCAGTGCCAGTATCTGAGCTGGTGGCTGCGATTGTTACATTGCTAAGTGCTTCTTCCTCAAAGGTCTGATGCTGCTCTTGCCATTCCTCATGAAGCTGCACTGGCTGGCCAGGTAACAGTTCCTGGGTATCTGAAAGCAAAATGCAGAAGGGGAGGGTTGGGGTGAGGGAAGAGCATGGGGTGGAAAGCATAGGGTGGAAAGCAGGAGATCTGTGGTCACACCATCTGCAGCTTTGGACTTCATGCCAAATAGCAGGTGAGGGTGAGGTGGGATTTGAGAAGGTGCACAAGGCAGGTACATATTATTATCCTAAATGGTCTTGGTGGCACCGAATGCAACAGCCTTCATGACAGCCAACCCCATGATGCTGAGCACCGTCTCCTCCAGCGGGCTTAGGTGATACAGTTGTGCCCGTCCCCTTCCATATCTGCTCTGTTCCTTCCTGTTATGAATCACCTTGTCCTGTAAGAGAGTGCAAAGAACATCAGTGATTGTGTTGCAATGTGTTTGGGTGGTATGCCTACCACAGCTGATCAGCTGGAGGTTTGTGGAAGCAACGAGAGATGGGTGTAAGGCTGGCATTGGTTACTCTGTAAGGGCGAATTGAAGTATCTGCATGTTAGTCTGAGTCCCGATTGCTGGAGATTGCTGATGGGGGTGATGAGTGTATGGTACATTGAACACCGACTTCAGTACAATGAGTGAGGCTCCACTTTAAGAGTGGCAGGCTGCCTTTAAGACATGCAAGCTAGATGAAACACCTGCTAGCCATGCACGCTGCCAGGCCCCCTTCTCAGCATGCAACCAGTCGACAGTTCATTCCATGCTGGGCTACATGCTGAAATAATTGAAATGAGGGGCTGGGGCATGAGGTAATTGAGAATCGTGATCCCCGCACCTGCAAACAGCTCTAATCCGATTCTTCCCCCAAGGATTTTTTTTCCAGTTATGGTATTTCTGGACAATGTCAAGAACCTTGAGTAGATTGCAATAATCATGGGATCTGTCACAAGATGCAACACTGATAGATAACTAGGTTTACAAATAAAGTTAAGCTGTATGAAGTGGCTGGCCTGCAAATATCATCTTTCTCTTATGTAATGCATGTCAGAGATATTTCAAATATCGGGGCCTCATCTACATTTTCACCATTTTCAGCAATTTTAAATGGAGCAGAAGCTATGAGAAGCTCAAGTCACCATTACTAATCTTGATTCATGCTTGCTGTATATGTCCTGTCCAAATGTGATAAACCATTTACCTACTCTTTAATGAAATATCAGTTGCTTTTGTGGTGTCACTTTCTCATCAACGTCACAGGTTATGTTACAATGATAACCTTACGTTCTGCCTTGTTCCACAAGTGAAAATCAACACTCCAGAATAACATATTTTTCTTTGCCATAATGCAGATCTCTTATAGTACTTGAACACTGATCTATTTGGGAAAGCGGGAGAAAATTCCAGTACTTGTGCTCCGCATTCAGGATTTACACAGGGCTCAATATACGTTACCCTTGAGTGATGATCAGATAACCTTTACTAGTTCAGGTCAGCTTGATGAGCTGTCTATCATGACCTAAGCATCAGCAGTTCAGATTTACTTAGCTACAGTACATTGATTTTTGGCTGTAACTTGCATTTGATCCTGTTTCTGTTACCAGGCAAAACCAGGCCAAAGCCTCTAATGCCCAAAAGCATCAGTCAAGGGAGGTAGATAAAATACTCTAAATCACCATGGATTAGTTAACAGAGTTTTGACTAAATGTAGGCACCATTCAAAGGTTGTAGAAACCTGAACTTCTATAGCATATTATATGAAATACAGACATCATTCCCTATATATATAAATACGCAAGAGAAACCAAAATGTCACTACTGCATGATAATCACACCGTCTGACATTTTGCAAAGAAAGGGGGACACATAAGTTATTTCCCCATTTTTATCTTTTAATTAAAAATATATTGATCGTGAAATTAACAAATTTACTGTTGTTTCCAGAGAGAAAGAGGAAATCTATATGCAATACACATTGGCATTTAGTTTCGATTGGTTAACATCACTGTATGAGAGTTCTTTATCTGTTATCCTGTTGAGCTAGTTGCAGGGTGTGGGGGAAGGATATGCCCATGTGCAACAACAGTGTGTATTAAACTAACCTTCTAATGGGAAGTCTATTGGCTTTGTATAGTTCTTCAAGCACTTAATAAAAATTCTGACATTTCTTGTGGGTTGGCATGCACCACCATGACGACAAGTAGCTACCGTAGCTCGGCAATAGGTGCCAAGGCCGAAAGCAACAACCCAGAACATAGAAACATAGAAAATAGGAGCAGGAGTAGGCCATTCGGTCCTTCGAGCCTGCTCCGCCATTCATTATGATCATGGCTGATCATCCAACTCAGTAACCTGTTCCCTCTTTCGCCCCATACCCTTTGATCCCTTTAGACCCAAGAGCTATATCTAACTCTTTCTTGAAAACATACAATGTTTTGGCCTCAACTGCTTTCTGTGGTAGCGAATTCCACAGGCTCACCATTCTCTGGGTGAAGAAATTTCTCCTCATCTCAGTCCTGAATGGTTTACCCTGTATCCTTAGACTATGACCCCTGGTTCTGGACTCCCCCAGCATCGGGAACATCCTTCCTGCATCTACCCTGTCAAGTCCTGTTAGACTTTTATAGGTTTCTATGATATCCCCCCCTCACTCTTCTGAACTCCAGCAAATATAATTCTAACCAACTCAATCTCTCCTCATACGTCAGTCCCGCCAGCCCAGGAATCAGTCTGGTAAACCTCCGCAGCACTCCCTCTCCAGCAAGAACATCCTTCCTCAGATAAGGAGACCAAAACTGCACACAATATTCCAGGTGTGGCCTCACCAAGGCCCTGTATAATTGCAGCAAGACATCCCTGCTCCTGTACTCGAAACCTCTTGCTATGAAGCCAACATACCATTTGCCTTTTTTACCGCCTGTTGCACCTGCCTGCTTACCTTCAGCGACTGGTGTACGAGAATACATAGGTCTCGCTGTATATTCACCTCTCTCAGTTTATAGCCATTCAGATAATAATCTGCCTTCCTGCTTTTGCTACCAAAGTGGATAACCTCACATTTATCCACATTATACTGCATCTGCCATGCATTTGCCCACTCACTCAACTTGTCCAAATCACCCTGAAGTCTCTCTGCATCCTCCTCACAACTCACCCTCCCACCCAGTTTTGTGTCATCTGCAAATTTGGAGATATTACATTTAGTTCCCTCGTCTAAATCATATTGTGAATAGCTGGGGTCCAAGCACCGATCCCTGCGGTACCCCACTAGTCACTGCCTGTCATTCGGAAAAAGACCCATTTATCCCTACTCTTTGTATCCTGTCTGCCAACCAATTTTATATCCATCGCAATACACAACCCCCAATCCCATGCGCTTTAATTTTACATGCTAATCTCTTATGTGGGACTTTGTCGAAAACCTTCTGAAAGTCCAAATAAATCACATCCACTGGCTCCCCCTCATCAACTCTATTAGTTACATCCTTGAAGAATTCTGGTAGATTTGTCAAGCATGATTTCCCTTCTGTAAATCCATGCTGACTCTGCCCGATTCCACCACTGTTCTCTCAGTGCTCTGCTATAAAATCTTTGATAATGGACTCTAGAATTTTCCCCACTACCAACGTCAAGCTGACGGGTCTATAATCCCCTGCTTTCTCCGGCAGCCTGGCAGCTTTATGTACAGCATTTGTGGCAGAACCTGCCTTTGCAGCTATCAGCAAAGATGCACCATATGAAGACATCCCATCGAAATGTATTGTTTGCTTACTCTCATAGATAACCATATGAATTAGGAGCAGAAGTAGGCCATTCAGCCCGTTGAGTCTGCTCCGCCATTTAATAAGATCATGGCTGATCTGTTTCTGTCTCAAATTCCCAATAATCTTTGACTCCCTTGCCTAACAAGAATCTATCTACCTCCGCCTTAAAAATATTCAATTACCCTGCCTCCACCACATTCTGAGATAGAAGTATGGCAATAAAATAAAAATTCACTTGAGGGCAGGTTCAGAAAATAGGATGATGAAAAATTATGTCCTATGGTTGTTTTAGAAATATGAGAGTTTAGAAGGATGAAGTACAATAACGCCACCGTAATATTTTTGTCTTTGATCTATTACAAATAAGCATTGAGTAAATGGACTTCTTCTCATTAATAGTTCTAAGTTAGCCTGCAGGCCACACTTTGGCTTGCAAAGAATGCAGGATTCATATTTGTGATCAGTCTGAATGGGAGTATGTGGCATGTGAAGTATACCATACATCTGGTCCACAGGATCATACCCAAGATTATACATATTATGAGGACCCTCTGATTTCTTCCTAAAACTGGCCAAGTATATTACTGAGGGAAATCGAAGATCTAAGGACCTAGTGAGAGCGGTACAGCTTTAGAGTCAACCGACTGCGGTCTGAAGTAAATCAAGGTGTGACGTCACAGGCAAGAAGGTAAGTGGTTGGTTGGTGATTATTTTTCTCTTTTCTCTCTCTAAGCTAGGGTATTGGTTCAAATTAGGAGCTTGGTTAGTATAACAGTGAGCTTTAAGAGTTCAGAATGCGAGGTGGGTGGCCATCTGGAAGAGTAGGAAGAGACAGAAGGTGCAGGGGTCTGCAGGGTGTGTGCTACTCTCAAACAGGTACTCAGCATTGGAGACTGTTACACTGAAGGATTGCAGTTTAGACCATGGAACTAATGGACAAGGGACTGTACGGGAGGGAAAAGAAAAATGTAGAAATGCAGTTGTTATAGGAGATTCCATTGTCACGGGGACAGACAGGCATTTCTGTAACTGTCATCATAAGTCCTGCATGGTGTATTACCTCCCTGGTACCAGCGTAAAGGACATAATGGAGAGGGTTGAGAATATTTTGCTGGGGCAAGGAAGTGAGCCACAAGTTGTGGTACACATCGATAACAATGTCATAGTGAGGGCGGGTATTGAGGTCCTATGGTCAGATTTTCAGCAGCTAGGGAGGAAGTTAAAAAGTAGGACCTTGAAGATAGCAATATTTGGATTACTCCCAGTGCCATGAGCAAGCGAGAGTAGAAATAGTAAGATAGGGAGGATCAATGCGTGGCTTGATGCATGGTGTAGGAGGCACCTATTGAAAAGGGATGAATTACACCTCAACAGGACTGGAACCAATGTCCTCATGGGGCAGTTCACTAGTGTGGTTGGGGAGGGTTTAAACTAAATTGACAAAGGGATGGGCACCAGGATATAGAAGTAGAAAAGAGGAATAAGGTGCATAATGTGAGAGTGTTGGACAGTACTAGAGAATGACGTAGTTCCGTATTAAATAAGAGCGGACTGAGAAGGACTATGAGGAATGCAAAGACAGGATTGCAAAGCACGTGAATGCACAAAGTATGGTGAATAAGGTTGGTGAGCTACAAGCACAAATAGCAATATGGGAATATGATGTTGTGGCAATAATGGAAATTTGACTTAAAATGGTGAGGACTGGATGCTTAATATATAAGGATAATGACGTGTTTAGAAAAGATAGAAAAGGAAAAAAAAGGGTGGTGGAGTGGCAGTACTGATTAGGGAAGACATTATAGTGTTGGAAAGAGGAGAGGTCCATGAGGGGGCAAGGACAGAATCCATTTGGTTAGGTTGAGAAGAAAAAAGGGTATGATCATGCTACTGGAGGTATTATATAGACCTCCAAATAGTGAGCGAGAGAGATAAAAGAGCAAATCTGCAGGGAAGTGGGCCTTTAATTACCCAAATATCGATTGGAATAATGTTAGAGTAAAGGGAAAGGAGGGACAGAAATTTCTGAAATGTGTCCAGGAGAACTTCCTTGATCTGTATGTTCTCAGCCCAACTAGAAAGAAGGCATTGCTGGATCTGGTCCTTGGAAATGAGGTGGGCTAAGTGGACCAAGAGTCTGTGGGGGTACACCTGGGTAAAAGTGATCATTGTATCATAAGGTTTAGGCTAGTAATGCAGAAAAGCAAGGAACAATACAAGGTTGAATGTCTCGATTGGAAGAGAGCTAATTTCAATGCAATGAGAAGGGATCTAGCCAGGATAAAAATGGAACCAAAGAACAAAGAACAGCACAGCACAGGAACAGGCCATTCGGCCCTCCAAGCCTGCACCGATCATGATGCCCGTCTAAACTAAAACCTTCCGCACTTCCGGGGTCCGTATCCCTCTATTTCCATCATATTCATGTATTTGTCAAGATGCCTCTTAAATGTCGCTCTAAACTTTGCCCCTCGCCCCTTAAACCTATGTCCCTAGTAACTGACTCTTCCACCCTGGGAAAAAGCTTCTGACTATCCACTCTGTCCATGCCACTCATAACTTTGTAAACCTCTATCAGGTCGCCCCTCCACCTCCGTCATTCCAGTGAAAACAATCCGAGTTTATCCAACCTCTCCTCATAGCTAATACCCTCCAGACCAGGCAACATCCTCTTCTGTACCCTCTCTAAAGCCTCCACATCCTTCTGGTAGTGTGGCAACCAGAATTGTATGCAATATTCCAGGTTTTTGTAAGGTTTTGTACAGCATGACTTGCCAATTTTTATACTCTATGCCCTGACTGATGAAGGCAAGCATGCCGTATGCCTTCTTGACTACCTTATCCACCTGCGTTGTCACTTTCAGTGATCTGTGGACCTGTATGCCCAGATCTCTCTTGGAAACTGACAGGAAAAACTGTAACAGAATAATGGGTTATCTTTAAGGAAGAGATGCTTCAGGTATAGACTAGGTTCATTCCAACAAGGATGAAAGGTTGGTGAACCAAGAACGGGGCTCTTGGATGATGAGGGAGGTAGAGATTATGATGAAATAAAAAAAGTGAGAACCAGGTCAAATACAATAGGTTGAGAGAGAAGGTAAAGAAAAAAGAGGGCAAAGATAGAATATGAGAAAAGAATAGTATCATGCTAGGCCCCCACCTGCTAAGAATGAGGCACATCAATTTTGTCATGAACATTGATTTTAAATTGCTGTTAAACAGATTAGCCGTGGCTGGAAACAACATTTACATACCAACAGACATCAAAGGTGAGGAAGCGCATTCAAGGACCTGCTCAGGAGAATACAATCCACAAGGGCCAAGACTGGTTGGACTAGCTGGTCACATGACTAACTGGCTGTTCCAGGGTTTTCTTTTGAACTGGCCACAGAGAGTTTGAACTCAGAAAGACTGTTTGCTCCTGGACTGAGAAGATCTCTCCTATCTGCTCCCATCTCTTTCTCAAAAGCCTCTGAATCCACCGAAGCCACATGAACTCCAAGAGAGAAAAGTCTCCAACAGCGAACAAGATTTATGAAGGATACTGGACCCCAACAAAATGCAAGATCTACCTACAATCAAGGACTCTACAGTGAGCTCGAAGAACTGGAACAAAAACTCTTCAGATATTGCCTCAAACTTTGCCATTTTATTTTTCTTCTGCTCTTTTCTGTCTCTATTTGCATGTGTGTATTGCATGCTAGTGTGGGTGTGTCATGTATCCATAGGCATCAACCGAATTAGAATTTAAGTTCAAGTTTAATAAATTTCAACTTTTCTTCTTTAAACCTAAGAAAACCTGTTTGTGCTGGTTTCTTTGCCTTATAATTGGAAAGTGGTGGACAAGGATTCACCAAGGGGGAGCTAAAAACACGGTGTGTTTAAAATTAAATCCTGCTATGGTAAGAGTAGGTGAGAGGGGCCCCTAGACACCTTTCTCACCTGGTTGTAACAATAGCAGTTAACATAAAAAGGAACCCAAAAATCTACTACTGGCACGTAAATAGTAAGCAGGTAGCAAGAGGTGAAATGGGGCATATTAGAGACAAAAAGCATGCTATATGCTTAGAGGTCCAAAGCAAGGCTAGACTATTTAATTAGTACTTTGTATCAGTCTTTACTAAAGAAGAGGAATCTAACAAAAGATCAGTAGAAACGGAAAGAGTAGAGGCAATGGATCTGGCAAAAATTGAGGGAGGAGGTACTGGAAAGACTGGTTTTGCTTAGAGTAGGTAAGTCACATGGTCCAAATGGCTTGCATCCCAGGTTGCTTAAAGCAAGTAAGGGTGGAGATAATGGAACGGCTTGCCATAATCTTCCAATCCTCCCTAGATACAGAGTGGATGCTGGAGGATTGAAGGCTGGATTTTGTGTGGCCCCATGAGGCAGGATCGGAGGCGGGACGGCATGGAGTATCATGATGGGTGGCGGGAGGCAAGGTGAGGTGGAGGGCCCGTTGCCTGCCCATCGCCAAATGATCTTCCTGGGGGCATGAAAGGCCAATGACGGCCTTCCCGCCCAGAGGCCATGTGAGGCCCTTACGTGGCCTATTAGTGGCCAATTAAGGGCCTCTTCCAACTGACGCTGGGATCGTAGAAGCAACGGGGAAGACCTCTGCCACATGGGGAAGTCGCTTTGTAACACGAGACGCCCTCCCTGTGGGCTTGGGGGGGGGGGTCCCTCCACTGTGGGCAACTTGAAGCCCATGGAGGACCCCCATTGGGAACAAATTCACCCCTTGGGACTCCTCCCCCTGGACTGCAAGACTAACCCCAGCCTCCCCTCACGGGGGCCTTCCAGACTGGCCCCCACGACCCCGCCTCATCCACCCCTTCTGCTGGGTTCCAGCACTGGACTTGCGTCCGAGGCCACTGCAATACCAGCAGTGGCCACTGCTTTCATTGGCACTGCCGATACTGCTTAGCTGCTTGCCCTCTGATTGGCTGGCAGCTGATGGAGGCAAGATCCCGGTCTTTAAAGGGACAGGGATCCCGCCTCCTGAAACTTTGATTTAAAAGGATTGAGGATCTCTCTGGGTGGGGGATGGCTGGTGCCCAAACAGGCAGAGGCGGTGTTCCCCTTTTCAGCCCAGCGCTGGGAGCCCTGCGTCTCCAGCACAAAATCCAGCCCAAAGAGTGGCAAATATGATACCCAAGATATCCAAGAAAGGGTATAAGATCAGTCTTAGCAACTAGAGGCTAATCAGTTTAACATCAGTGGTGGGTAAGGTTTTAGTAGCAATAATCATGTAAAAAATCTGAGTTAATTAAGAATAACCAGCATGGATTTGTAGAAGGCAGATCATACTTAACTAATCTAACTGAGTTTTTTGATGAAGTAACAGAGAAGGTTCATAAAGGGAATGTGGTGGATGTTGCCTATATGGATTTTAAGAAACCATTTGATAAAGTACCACATAAAAGGCTGATTAACAAAGTTGAGGCTCATGGAACAGGAGGGTCAATGTCCAATTGGATAAAAAACAAAATGCCTTAAGGACAGAAAACAGCGAGTCATGGTAAGTGGTTAATTTTCAGACTGGAGGATGGTAGACACTGGCATTCCCCAAGGGTCAGTGCTAGGACCACTGCTTTTTTTGCAATATATAAATGACTTGGATTTTGGAATGCAGAGTAGAATTGCAAAATTTGCCAATGATACCAAACTTGGAGGAATGGCAAACATTGTGGATGATAGTTATTGCCTGCAACAGGACATAGATAGGATAACACAATCGGCAGACAAGTGGCAGATGGAATTTAGTGCAGAGAAGTGTGAGGTGGTGCATTTCGGCAGAAGGGATAGGGTGAGGCAATATAGACATAATGGCACATTTCTAAAGAGTGTGCAGGGACAGGGGGACCTCGGCGTGTATGTGCATTGATCTTTGAAGGAGGCAGGACATATTGAGAGACCGGTTAGCAAAGCATATGGGGTCTTGGGCTTCATATATACTGGCATTGAGTACAAAAGCAGGGATGTTGAGGGTGCAGAGGAGATTTACCAGAATGGTTACAGGGATGGGGGATTTTAGCTACAAGGTTAGGTTGGAAAAGCTAGGGTTGTTCTCCTTGCAGCAAAGGAGACTGAGGGGAGATTTGATAGAGGTGTAGACATTGGTCATCTCAATTTCTCTGCCCCCCTCACTCACTCTAACCTGTCCCCCTCTGAACTTGAGGCACTCCGTTCTCTCAGGTCTAACCCCGACATGGTCATCAAACCTGCAGACAAGGGTGGTGCTGTTGTTGTATGGCGTACCGACCTCTACCTTGCAGAAGCTCAACGCCAACTCACAGACACCTCTTCCTACCTCCCTCTGGACCATGACCCCACCACCGAACATCAAGCCACCATCCAAAGGACTGTCACTGACCTCATCTCCTCTGGAGATCTTCCCTCTATGGCTTCCAACCTCATAGTCCCACAACCCCGGACAGCCCGCTTCTACCTCCTTCCCAAAATCCACAAACGGGACTGTCCCGGCAGACCCATTGTGTCAGCCTGCTCCTGCCCCACTGAACTTATTTCTTCCTATCTAGACTCTATCTTTTCTCCGCTGGTCCAGTCTCTTCCCACCTACATCCGTGACTCTTCTGATGCCCTACGTCATTTTGACAATTTCCAGTTTCCTGGTCCCAACCGCCTCCTCTTCACTATGGACGTCCAATCGCTCTACACCTCCATCCCCCACCAGGATGGTTTGAGGGCTCTCCACTTCTTCCTGGAACAGAGGCTCAACCAGTCCCCATCCACCACCACCCTCCTCCGCCTGGCTGAACTTGTTCTCACATTGAGCACTTCCTTCAAGTAAAAGGTGTCGCTATGGGTACCCGCATGGGTCCTAGTTATGCCTGTCTTTTCGTGGGAGATGTCAAGCATTCTTTGTTCCAGTCCTACTCAGGCCCCCTCCCCCAACTCTTTTTCCGGTACATTGATGACTGTATCGGTGCCGTTTCCTGCTCCCGCCCCGAACTAGAAAACTTTATCAACTTTGCTTCCAATTTCCACCCTTCCCTCACCTTTACATGGTCCATCTCTGACACTTCCCTTCCCTTCCTCGACTTCTCTGTCTCCATCTCTGGGGATAGGTTGTCTACTAATATCCATTATAAGCCCACCGACTCCCACAGCTACCTCGACTACACTTCTTCACACCCTACCTCCTGTAAGGACTCCATTCCATTCTCCCAGTTTCTCCGTCTCCGACGCATCTGCTCTGATGATGCTACCTTCCATGACGGTGCTTCTGATATTACCTCCTTTTTCCTCAACCGAGGATTTCCCCCCACTGTGGTTGACAGGGCCCTCAACCGTGTCCGACCCATTCCCCGCACCTCTACCCTCACCCCTTCCCCTCCCTCCCAGAACCGTGACAGGGTTCCCCTTGTCCTCACTTTTCATCCCACCAGCCTCCCTATCCAAAGGATCATCCTCCGCCATTTTCGCCACCTCCAGCGTGGTGCCACTACCAGTCGCATCTTCCCCTCCCTTCCCCTGTCAGCATTCCGAAGGGATCGTTCCCTCCGCGACACCCTGGTCCACTCCTCCATTACCCCCACCACCTCGTCCCCGTCCCAGGGCACCTTCCCCTGCAATCGCAGGAGGTGTAATACCTGCCCATTTACCTCCTCTCTCCTCACTATCCCAGGCCCCAAACACTCCTTTCAGGTGATGCAGTGATTTACTTGTACTTCTTTCAATGTAGTATACTGTATTCGCTGCTCACAGTGTGGTCTCCTCTACATTGGGGAGACCAAGCGCAGACTGGGTGACCGCTTTGCGGAACATCTCCGCTCAGTCGGCAAGCAGGACCCTGAGCTTCCGGTTGCTTGCCATTTCAACACTCCCCCCTGCTCTCATGCTCACATCTCTGTCCTGGGATTGCTGCAGTGTTCCAGTGAACATCAACGCAAGCTCGAGGAACAGCATCTCATCTACCGATTAGGCACACTACAGCCTGCCGGACTGAACATTGAGTTCAATAATTTCAGAGCATGACAGCCCCCCATTTTACTTTCATTTTTAGTTATTTTTTTTTCCTTTTTTTTTTACATTCTTTTTTACATTTTTTACCATCTTTTTTTGCATTTATTTCATTTCATCTTAGTTTGTTCAGTTTGCTTACCCACTGTTTTTTTTTCAGGTTTTTTTTCAGGTTTGCACTTGCTGCTGTTCAATATTCTGTGTATTCACACCTAATCTGTACTAATGCTTTGTCTTTCAACACACCATTAACATATTGTTTGCCTTTGCTCCGTGACCTTTTGGTCAGCTATGTGGCCTGGTCCAATCTGCACCTTCTCCTTTGTTATCTCTTGCCCCACCCCCACCTCACTTGCTTATAATCTGTGACTTTTCTAATATTTGTCAGTTCCGAAGAAGGGTCACGGACCCGAAACGTTAACTCTGCTTCTCTTTCCACAGATGCTGCCAGACCTGCTGAGTGATTCCAGCATTTCTTGTTTTTGTTTCAGATTTCCAGCATCTGCAGTATTTTGCTTTTATTTGATAGAGGTGTACAAGTTTATGAGAGCTTTAGATAAGGTAGACAAGGAAAAACTATTCCCATTAACTGATGGTACAAGGACTAGGAGACACAGATTGAAGGTTTTGGGAAAGAGATGCGGGGGAATGTGAGGAAGCACTCTTTTACCCAGTGAGTGGTAATGACCTGAAACTCAATGCCCACGAGGGTGGTGGAAGCAAAAACAATCAATGATTTCAAAAGTAAATTGGACGGACATTTGAAGGAAATAAACTTGCGGAGGAGTGGGACTGACTGGATTACTCCACGGAGAGCTAGCATGGACTCGATGGGCTGAATGCCCTCCTTCTGTGCTTCTATGGGCTGAATTTTACGCCGCCTCAGCAGGTCGGATGGTGACATGGGGGCGGTGTAAAATTGAGCAGGAGGCTCCGGGAGGCCTACCCGCCCCACTTCTGCCTCCGGCCAAGTTTACGGCGTTGGGGGGAAGGGGGGGAAATGGCCCGACCACCCGAGGCCAATCAAGGCCCCTAAGTGGCCACTTAAAGGCTACTTAAGGGCCCTCGCCCGTCTCCATGGGTATTTCACCTGTGGCAAGCGGGCGTGCTGGGGACATGAAAGGCCGCCCGGCGATAGCTGCCAGTCTTCTGGTGCCCCTGGGTGGGGGGGCATGGCAGTTAGGCACAGGGTGCCCGATTGAGGGCCGCCCCCGCCTCTCAACCCACCCCCGGGACCCAAGAATCCCCCTCCCCCCAAACGAACACACCAGCCTCACCAGGGAAGGACCGATCCCCGTGGTGAGGCAACTCCAACTTACCTTCCCTCCAGGCTCCCTGGCGTCGGCTGGGCTGCAGTCCCAGCAGTGGCCACCGCTCCGATTGGCCAGCAGTTCAATGAGGCAGGACCTCCTCCCTCAAGTGGGTGGAAGTCCCGCCTCGGGACAATTAAAGCCCGGGGACCCGTAAAATGTGGGTCGGATCCCTGGGCTAGGCAGAAGCGGGTTTGCCACTGACTTTCATGTCGGTGGCGAATTCCTGTCCGCCTAAGGTAAAATCCAGCCCCATGACTCTAAGAAATATCCAGATGGTAAGTAGTTGTAGGTTACCAAGAAGTTTGCAAATCTTTTGCCACAAACACAATTTTGACAAATGATCAGATAAATCTTTGTGTGCAGAAAATATCTTTAATACATTACAAGATTGGAAGACTACTGCAAGAAGCTGTATCCTCCCTCACAATTCAATGGTGTTAACATCATGGCCAATAGGACTGAAGACATAATTTAACCATCTGTCCCTGAAATTAGGACAGTTAAAAGGTCATTCTTTATTTATGGCCTTCCTATTTATGGTTAAAGGTCTGATTAAAAGAAACGGAGCCATACATTGTCCAATAAGCCTGTTAGAATATATGACTTTAGAAATGCCACTGAATATATTATGGAGTTCATTGAGCCCATGGGCAGGATTTTGGGTTTTGGGTCAGACCCCCAACATTGAGGTCAAATGGCAGTCCTGACCCCACGCTGTGTCAGGAGCAGTCACCCGGCAGTGATTTCCCCTGAATTGGCCAATTATCAGTTAGAGGACATGCCCGCCATTCAATTAAGGATGCTGGACAGGCTCTAGAAGCTGGAGGGCCAATAGGAGATCCTCCAGCATGCAAGGAGCTGCAGCCTGCTCTCACAGATAAGGGAGAGAGATGGCGCCTTCATCTTGAGGTGCCCTCTCAGCATCTTTTAAAACCTTTGAATTAAAAAATGGCCCCAACTGCCAGGCCACCAGAACGGCCTGCAGCCTCAGCTGTAGCCAGGTAGGCGGGGAGGGCCTCAAAGCCTGCCTGGAGTGTAAGACCCTCAGTTTGCCACCAGGAGTCTACCTCCAGGCAGCTGACCTGTTCCCGACACTAGTGGGGAGGCCCGTGGGCTGACTGGAAAATTCTAGCTGGCCCCTGGCTAATTGGCCTTTCACTTATCTTAATAGGCTACCCACCACTTGCAGGTGGGCAGTCCTACCGATCCCAATCCCACTTACAGGAAAATGACCCGGGGGTAGAATGGTGCGGGTAAATTGGCATACTGTCTGGCGGTGCGAAATTACACGCCCGCCTGCCTCCATTCCCCACCCTCTCCCACCATATTAGGGTGAAAATTCAGGCCCATGGCTCCATACACCAATTTACCTTTTCAAGGACTCCACTAAACTTGTTTATGTGCAGGTGGGAAAGTTATGAAAAGATTCTCATTTCTCCCCAAACATAATTGAGTAAAATTTCAGAATATCTAACCTTATAAAAACGGTGTCACCTCATAACACTGAAGCAATGTTACACCGTCACTCTTATCAAAACTAATATATATGGAACAAGATCTAAACTCCACAGACATTTTCAGTAAGTTAGGAAGGGATTAATATTAAGCTCTGTTATGATGTAAAGGACTATAGATCTATCTGCAGCATTAGTATCAAGAAAGCTTTCCTACCACTTTAGTTTACTCACATGGAGAAAATGCAGGGAGGTAAGGGATGGGAGAGAACACTTCTGTTTTGAGGTGAATGATAGAAAGTGAACACAGTTGCTAAGACCCTCGATGCAGGGCATATATGAGCTGTAAATTGGTCTATTAATTGGTCTATAAATCTGTGCTACCTCTGAATTAAAAATAAAGTGCCCAGTTACCATAACCAAAGAGAACATCAATGTACATTTACTGGATTGGACTTTACTGTGGTGCTCAGTCAATAACCCACAAATGCTCATTTCCAGGCTTAAGCATGAAGAAAGGACACTTCAGTGGTGTAGTTGAGTAAAAAAAATCTGCATTTGTGGAACTGTAAATTCAATCTCGGGATTGGGCGCCACTGGCAAGGCCGATGTTTATTTTCTGTCACTAGGTGCCCTGAGATGGTGGTGGTCGGCTGCCTTTTTGAACCGCTGCAATCCATGTGGTGATCAAACTACTCTACGTAACAGTTTGATACAACTGAAAGACTTGCTAGACCAGTTCAGAGAACAGTTGAGAGTCAACCATATTCGTGTGGGATTGAGACCACATATATGCTCGGTAAGGACAGCAAGTTCTTTCCCTAAGGGACATTACTGAACTGTTGGGGTTTTTACAACAATCTGAAAGCGTCATGGTTACTTTTACTAAAACCAGCCTTTTTCCAGAAACTTGTTTTTGATGCATTCATAAAATTTGAGACGGAAAGAAAAATTATGCTGCAGCTTCACTGCATCAATTATGATTTAATTATTAGTTTAAGTATTTTTAAATGAATAGAATATGACCCTACCTCCTTGGTATAAATGCGTCTGCATTATTCCCTCAGAAGTAAAAGGGTTAATGCAGTTCCCTAGTCTTTAAGAACCCAGTTTATCTCTGCAATTTCTAACACCAGCGGCTTTGCTCAGCTGGAAACAAACAGAACCTACAGTAGATGCAATAGTGAGTGAACTTTCTGCTGATCCACAGTTATAATTAGGGTTGAGCTGTCCTTTTAAAAAGGTCAAGAAATTAAATATGTAAAGAAAAACAAGGGACACCCATCTATAAAAGAATATAAAGTCAATAGGTCAGACATCAAACACAAATAGTTGAATTGGGTTTACCATTAATTTGTCCCTTCTGTTCTTGATATGTGTCCAAACCACTTTTTCCTATTTGATACCCTGTTCAACAAAATCAAATTTGGGTACAGGCTTCCTATTTTTGGCAAGTGCAGGCAAAATTAAGAAAAAAAAAATGACAGGCAGAAGAGGAGAGAAAATACTGCCAGAAAAATGTTATCCACAAGCCTGGTTCTTACTGAGTCACATTCTGTAACAGGAAAGGATTTAATTTTGGTACGTAGTGCCAGTGAGTTTATTACAAACATCTTTACACATTGCCATTTGCCATGAATGCAGATTGCTTCAGAGCAATAAAAATAACCAATCGCTGGCTGGTTGAAAGGTGTTCGCTGCAGGCATAGGGTATTCATTCTGAACATGCTCTTTACAATTTCACTTGAATTGCTTTTGGTAGGTGACCATGATTTCTGCCTGAAGCTTTAACTAATGACTTCTGTGCCACATCTTCAAACCTGAGCAAGGATCAATATGGAAGGCAAGCCGTGCTACATGTTTAGTGATAGAGCATACTTTTGAGATTTGGAAGAAGAAATTTTACTTCATTGATCATATGTGGAAGGGCAGCAACTTGCACTTAGTGCAGAAGTGAACGTGTTACTTTGTTACTTTATTTAATGTTCTGCTCTGGTCATAATTTTCAACATTTTGGCCCAGATTTTTCAGTAAAAATAAAGGTAAGACTATCAGTGCTTATTAAAGAATAAATCAGACAGCAACTTCTGTGCAATTAAACATGGAAATCAAAAAGCTGCTGTCCAAGTTGTCTTACTCCTCCAGAAGCTATAGTTATCTCACTGAGAGACCCAGCATTCAAATACTTGGAACAGTGTGAAGTATGCCATACATACTTCCTCAGGAGGTGTTTGAGGCCCTGTATGCAAGGAGAGTCCAGTTCAAAGTTTTCTGTCCAAGCAGAGAGAAACAGGATGTGTGGTCACGTGAATTTGACAGTGTGGCGGGATTCCCAATGGTGCAAGGAACCATCGACTGCACGCACATGGCTGTGCAGGCCCTACGGGTCAATGGAGAGAGGTACATGAACCGCAACAGGTTCCACACCATTAATGTGCAATTGATGTGTTACCATGCTCAAACCATCATGTCAGTGAATGCCCACTATTTGCAGCATCCATGCTGCCTTTATGTTGAATCAGACTAGCATTCCTGCTGCCTTCAGACCACCATGATGAACTTTGCAGAGACAAG
Organism: Heterodontus francisci; assembly: GCF_036365525.1. Lineage (NCBI taxonomy): Eukaryota > Metazoa > Chordata > Chondrichthyes > Heterodontiformes > Heterodontidae > Heterodontus > Heterodontus francisci. The sequence continues at coordinate 133,408,806 of NC_090376.1, read as the reverse complement.
GGGATACCCCTGTACGCAATACTGATGAGCCCCACTACCCCCCACAACCCCCCACTGTATCACCTGACCACGGGAGGGTGACAAGCATGCACTGAGAGCCATATTGTCATGAGAAACATTGTGGAGCAGACTATCAGCTTCCTCAAGCAGTGGTTTCGCTGCCTGGACTCTTAGGGGGTGGGGAGCCCTACAATACATGGCTCCAAGTTCGCGGTGGTCTGCTATGTCCTCCATAACATCACAATTGTCAGAGCACAGCCACTGCCACACTGGCATCTGATGGCCACCCAGGGAGGAGGAGCAAGAGGAGGAGGAAAAAATAGAGGAGGAGGCAGAGAGGAGACATCCCAGACCTCTTCACTCTGGACGAGTTGTTTGAGAACGCCCACTCAGATTCCGGTTGATCCCTTCACCACCATGGCTCCACCATTCCCCAACTTGTTAATCATCTCCAATATCCCATCACAGTGTCCTCTTGGCCAAAATCCTGCAATAAAAGCCACCAATAAAAACCTTGCCATAACATCTTTACCCAACAGTGCATCCAATTATGCAAACAAAAATGAACTATTCATCCTTGTGAATTCCTTTAGTGCCTGTCTTATGGGTACCTTTGCCTGTCCCAGTGCAGCTACGCAGTTCTCTCCCAGTGCTGCAGCATGGCTGGTGACTTTCACTGGGGAAGACTGCAGATGAACTTGCAGGGCACCCTCCAGCAGCTCTGGGCCTTAAGAGCCCGGCTTTGGACTGCACCACCACGGCATGGGCTGCAGCAGTCTAAACCAGCTGGCTGAGAGGCACCAGCAAGACCACTGGTGGAGTAGCAGTGCTGGGTGAATGTATGCTGCCATCCTGAGAGAGGACTGTGGGTTCGTGTTCTGCTGTGCCACTGGCACTGCCCCGGGGTGGAGCCTCAGCAATCATTGTAATCTTCTGGAGTGCAGATTTCTGAACTGCTGTCAGAGCTTGCATGCCCCTTTGAGCACTGAGATCCACAGCCATGATGGCAGCAATATGTGCTTGCATGGTAGCAAGCATTGATCGCATGACAAAATAAAAACAAAATATTGCGGATGCTGGAAATCTGAAATACAAACAGAGAGTGCTGGAAATACTCAGCAGGTCTGGCAGCATCTGTGGAGATAGAAACAGAGTTAATGTTACAGGTCAATGAAACAATGGGGGACCAGGAGGCCTGCATGAAAAGTCCTCAACCTGAAATGTTAACCCTGTTTCTCTCTCCATAGATCTCATGACCTCTGTCTGCGCTCACTGCGGCACTGAGCTGTTGGGTGGCTTCCACCCATGCTGCAGTGGAAGCTGAGACAGCAGCCATGAGACGTTGCATCATAGCTGGGTCCGCAAGTCCTGTCATGGAGTTAGCCACCATTTCCACCCTGGAAAGGATGGGCGTCAAGCTCTGCACGATTCCCTGCACATTGCAGCCAGACTCCTCCATGCTTCTTGATAGTGCTCCAATGCACCAAGCATCGCTGTGTGCATGTCTATCAGCGTTCTCCTGCATGCCGCCCCATCAGAGTCTTGTCCAAGTCCTCTACTGCAGAACTCATGTGCAACTCTGCCCTCTAGTAAGCTGGCATATAAACTATCCTTTGCCCCAGCCTGGCTGCAGCCCACTTGTGCTCGGTAACTCACCATGTGCAGCTCCTGACTCTATCCTGCTCTCTAAGGCACACACAATTCCAGTATGTAAGCTGGTGGATGTGAGTATCAGACCAAGTGATGGTGCCTCTTTATCAGTGATGTGGTGTTGCTTTTGCCTTTCCTTCTGCGGCTACTGTTGCTGGGCAGGCAGCAAATCTTGGGTGTCTGAAAGCAGAAAATCAGAATGGGAAGTTCGAGGGTGAACAAAGCGGAGCGGATTGGAATAAAAACAAAAAGTGCTGGAATTATTCAGCAGGTCTGGCAGCATCTGTGGAGAGAGAAGCAAAGTTCATGTTTCAGGACTGTGACCGTTCATCAGAAAGGCTGGAAAAGAATCAGGAGTGGGTTGGAAATTGGGTCACACCATCTGAGAAAGGGCATAAGGCAGGAATGCTTGAATGTTCTCAGTGATGCTGGATGCAACAGATGGCAGGCAAACCTGGTTCTGCTCTGTTCTCTGCAATTGTGGCCTTGTCCTGCAAGAGATAGGGCAGACTGTCAGTCATTATAATGTCAAATAAAAACAAGAAATGCTGGAACCACTCAGCAGGTCTGGCAGAATCTGTGGAAAGAGCAGAGTTAACGTTTCAGGTCAGTGACCCTTCTTCGGAACTGACAAATATTAAAAATATCACAGATTATAAGCAAGTGAGGTGGGGGTGGGGCAAGAGATAACAAAGGAGAAGGTGTAGATTGGACAAGGCCACATAGCTGACCAAAAGGTCATGGAGCAAAGGCAAACAATATGTTAATGGTGTATTGAACGACAATTCTTGATCTCTTCATTGAAAACTGTCGGCGAGACATTGGTCACCTCAATTTCTCTGCCCCCCTCACTCACTCTAACCTGTCCCCCTCTGAACTTGAGGCACTCCGTTCTCTCAGGTCTAACCCCGACATGGTCAACAAACCTGCAGACAAGGGTGGTGCTGTTGTTGTATGGCGTACCGACCTCTACCTTGCAGAAGCTCAACGCCAACTCACAGACACTTCTTCCTACCTCCCTCTGGACCATGACCCCACCACCGAACATCAAGCCACTGTCCAAAGGACTGTCACTGACCTCATCTCCTCTGGAGATCTTCCCCCTACAGCTTCCAACCTCATAGTCCCACAACCCCGGACAGCCCGCTTCTACCTCCTTCCCAAAATCCACAAACGGGACTGTCCCGGCAGACCCATTGTGTCAGCCTGCTCCTGCCCCACTGAACTTATTTCTTCCTATCTAGACTCTATCTTTTCTCCGCTGGTCCAGTCTCTTCCCACCTACATCCGTGACTCTTCTGACACCCTACGTCATTTTGACAATTTCCAGTTTCCTGGTCCCAACCGCCTCCTCTTCACTATGGACGTCCAATCGCTCTACACCTCCATCCCTCACCAGGATGGTTTGAGGGCTCTCCGCTTCTTCCTGGAACAGAGGCCCAACCAGTCCCCATCCACCACCACCCTCCTCCGCCTGGCTGAACTTGTTCTCACATTGAACAACTTCTCCTTCAACTCCACGCACTTCCTTCAAGTAAAAGGTGTCGCTATGGGTACCCGCATGGGTCCTAGTTATGCCTGTCTTTTTGTGGGATATGTCGAGCATTCTTTGTTCCAGTCCTACTCAGGCTCCCTCCCCCAACTCTTTTTCCGGTACATTGATGACTGTATCAGTGCCGTTTCCTGCTCCCGCCTCAAACTGGAAAACTTTATCAACTTTGCTTCCAATTTCCACCCTTCTCTCACCTTTACATGGTCCATCTCTGACACTTCCCTTCCCTTCCTCGACTCCTCTGTCTCCATCTCTGGGGATAGGTTGTCTACTAATATCCATTATAATCCCACCGACTCCCACAGCTACCTTGACTACACTTCTACACACCCTACCTCCTGTAAGGACTCCATTCCATTCTCCCAGTTTCTCCGTCTTCGACGCATCTGCTCTGATGATGCTACCTTCCATGACGGTGCTTCTGGTATGACCTCCTTTTTCCTCAACCGAGGATTCCCCCCCACTGTTGTTGACAGGGCCCTCAACTGTGTCCGGCCCATTTCCCGTACCTCTGCCCTCAACCCTTCCCCTCCCTCCCAGAACCGTGACAGGGTTCCCCTTGTCCTCACTTTCCACCCCATCAGCCTCCATATCCAAAGGATCATCCTCCGCCATTTCTGCCACCTCCAGCATGATGCCACTACCAAACGCATCTTCCCCTCCCATCCCCTGTCAGCATTCCGAAGGCATCGTTCTCTCCGTGACACCCTGGTCCACTCTTCCATTACCCCCACCACCTCATCCCCGTCCCATGGCACCTTGCCCTGCAATCGCAGGAGGCGTAATACCTGCCCATTTACCTCCTCTCTCCTCACTATCCCGGGCCCCAAACACGCCTTTCAGGTGAAGCAGCGATTTACTTGTACTTCTTTCAGTGTAGTATACTGTATTCGCTGCTCACAATGTGGTCTCCTCTACATTGGGGAGACCAAGCGCAGACTGGGTGACCGCTTTGCGGAACACCTCCGCTCAGTCCGCAAGCAGGAACCTGAGCTTCCGGTTCGCTTGCCATTTCAACACTCCCCCCTGCTCTCATGCTCACATCTCTGTCCTGGGATTGCTGCAGTGTTCCAGTGAACATCAACGCAAGCTCGAGGAACAGCATCTCATCTACCGATTAGGCACTCTAAAGCCTGCTGGACTGAACATTGAGTTCAATAATTTCAGAGCATGACAGGCCTCCCATTTTACTTTCATTTTTAGTTGTTTTTCTTTTTTCTTTTTTACATTTTTTACAACCTTTTTTTGCATTTATTTCATTTCATCTTAGTTTGTTCAGTTTGCTTACCCACTGTTTTTTTCATGTTTGCACTTGCTGCTGTTCAATATTCAGTCCGTTAACACCTTTTCTGTACTAATGCGTTGTCTTTCAACACACCATTAACATATTGTTTGCCTTTGCTCCATGACCTTTTGGTCAGCTATGTGGCCTTGTCCAATCTACACCTCCTTTGTTATCTCTTGCCCCACCCCCACCTCACTTGCTTATAACCTGTGACATTTTTAATATTTGTCAGTTCCGAAGAAGGGTCACTGACCCGAAACGTTAACTCTGCTTCTCTTTCCACTGATGCTGCCAGACCTGCTGAGTGGTTCCAGCATGTCTTGTTTTTATTTCAGATTTCCAGCATCCACAGTATTTTGCTTTTATTTTCGTCATTATCATGTACTGTGTTTGGGTGATGTGTCTGCTGTCGCTGAATAGCTGTAGATATTGTGACAGAAATCACACCTGCCAAACAGAAACATATTAATTTTGTCATATAGGACACTACTTGAAACTTTTTACATGATATTGCAAAGAAATTGTTTAACAAAAACAGAACTGAGTGGCTGAAAACATGGTTGTACATTTGCATTCAAGAGGCATGAATGGAGAGACAACGGGGGTGCTCCTTGATTTAATTCACAAGATAGGTCTGGATAATAGTGATGATCAAAAGACACCGACAGCTTTTGACTTTGTAAGAGACAAAACTCCACCCCTCACCACATATGGCTGGGAGGCTTAAATCCAACCACCCTCCAAGAATTGGCTGTTTCAAACAAAAGGAAGGTCACATGACCAACCTGCTGCCCCGACTGGGGTTTTTTGAATTGTGCCTGACAGAAAGGAAAAAGACTGCAACTGGACTGGCAGAAAAGAAGTCCCTCTCTCGCTCTGTCTCTCTCTCTCTCCAGCAAAGTCCCAGGGAACCCTGGGTGGCAACTTTGACTTCAAGTCTACAAACAAAACCCTGCTTCGGCCTTCTGGTACCAGAGAAACTAGTCTGTAATTGTGTATGTGGCCCCAAAGAGGACTCCCAGACCCTAACTTCAATCAAGTACATCAAAGACACAAAAGATAGTACCTGTATTCCATTTATTGCCTACTTCAACCAACCCCCCCCCCCCATCCCAATTCTTTCTTCCCTCTGTATCTATTTGTGTGAGCGTTTCTCTCATATGGTTGCGTCACCTATTTTAGTCATTTTAACCAGGTTAGAGTGATAAGGTTAATAAACTTACATTCTTCTTGTTTAAACCTAAGAAAACCTGTCTGAGTGGTTCATTTGCAATTCTAATGAGAGTGCAGTGAGAAAGGGCTCACTGACGTGATAAGCTAAAAATCACTGTGTTTTAAAAGATAAACCCTGTTACGCCAAACCAGGAAAGGGGTAAGAGGGGAGCCTGAGACCCCTTCCTCACCCAGTCGTAACAATATGTAGAGGCTGCAAGAGGTGGGTATGAGGCTTGCATCATTAGAAGGTGTGTGAGAGTGAGGTGGAATATCTGAATGTTCGGCTGAGTCCTAATTGCTAGGAGCTGCTAATGGGTGAGTGATGGGGGTGGTGTATTGAGCGGATGATGGTGCATTAGGTATGAGATGTCCTTTCAAGATGCATTCACTGACCTTGACCACCTGTGTGAGGTCATTGAACTTCTTATGGCACTGCTGCCATGTCCTCGGGGCCACACTCAGGAGTTGACCTCCTTTGCCGCCTGCTGTCATTCCCTTCAGAGGGTGTTCCTTGAGGGCCTCCTGGTTCCCCATGGAAACATGGCGTCTCTCCTCCTGTTGACCTCCATCACTCAGGCCTCCAGCACTGCATGCATGAAGCTCAGAGCCCTTAATCTCGCTTGGTTCTTCGCTTACTCAGCTTCCCTTGCAGCCAATTGCAATACTGACAGTCAGCTTCCTTCAGCTGAGTGCAGTTCCCCTTTAAAAGGGGCAGGCTGCCTTTAAGAGATGCAGTCTAGCTGGAACACCTGCTCACCTCGCATGCTGCGAGGCCCTTTGTTGAGCGTTCAGCCAACCAGCAGCACACACCAGGCTTGGCTCAACAGTACAATCGGGCAAATGAGGAGGCAGTGCAAAGTTTGTGTGCTGCCTGCCTCGTTGAGACTGGGCGTGCACAGGTTGTGAATCATGACCCCCACGCCTGAAAACAGGGAGAAGCAAATTTTTAGCCCCAAGTAGATGTATAGACATAAGCTAATATGATTACATGGACAAATCTATGAAGAAAAAGTGCAGTTTGTTGATAATAAATGTTTTGTAAATGAAGAGACCAATTGGAATGGGGAGGTGTGAAATAAAAATCACCCCAAAACAGGTGACAACACAATTAAAAGCAAAGTGGATGAGAAACAGTACAAAACAGTGTTAAGAGAGAACAAATACCAACAGAGGATGCTTTCAAGCTCCATTAGCACTTCTATTACCAGTTTATCTTTGATATTCTTCTAACGAACACATTATGAAACATTATTCATTCAAAAGATATTTGAAGTAAGAAATGTTTATCACATAGGGATTACCAGTTTAGATTGCAATAATGATAAGTACCAGCTTGGCTCATTGAAAACATTAGGGGGATAAATTCATACCGTGCAGTGGCCTAGCACCATTTCTTGGTGTATGCTACGCTGCCAGTCACCTCTGACATGGCCCACACAGCCAGCCCTCTTGAGAGCAGCACCAATACAGGCATCTCCAGCATGGGCAAGAAGCCTGTGAAGGAGCACTATCCTGACATCATGCAGCCCAATGGGCTAAGGCGATTCCAGGATGCCTGATTTGGACCACGTAGGCCCAGACCATGATTGTGGCATTCTGCAAACAAGAAGCACTAAGTGGCAAGGTGGGCCCTGCACCAAGGCTATTTAAAAGACCAGTCAACAAGTTGGAGGTGAGGTGCTTTTGTCTTACTATTGTTTAGGCTGAGTTTGTGGAAGCACTGCGCTGGGTTGTTACAGTTGGTTTTTCACAGTTGCTGGTAATAGAGAGGACAGAGCAATACCTGACCCAGGTATGGGGCAGTTGTTGCAGTGCCTCTCAGTCTACAATATGATCAAAACGTGGAGCGGAGGAGGCAGAGAGGGGAAGCTCTGTGAAGAGAGAATAGGCGGTCTCTCCATAAAGGTCCAGTTAATGTTAAAATACAAGATATGAACCCCCAAATCAATTTAAAGAATTACACAATATTTCACATTTTAAGGCTTTTATTTTAATGACGAAAGTAAAAGAAATCTCCTTGAATTAAATAGTACTTTGTAAGTAGCTGATACCCCAGATTACAAAGAAAGGTGTTATTTTTATTTAGTAAAATGTTTGAAAATCTCACACCATACTTATACATTACACAGTCCTCTTTGATAGTGAAATCTTTGCAGTTAAAAGTCCCAAACTCCTCCCAGTTACAATGAGTTGGATCTCCCAGAGCTTTCTCATAGTCAATGTCCTCTTTGCTCACTTCTCCGAGCACTTCTGACCTGGATGTCTGTGAATTAGGTGATCTCTTGGTGATTCTGTTGGTCTTTTCCTTTTCTGCAAACTTCAATTTTCAAAAAAACATGTTCAAGTCTTTGCAGCCTTTCACTATATCAATCTTCTCTGAGATCAGGTGTTTCCTCTCTCTCTCCCTTGAGGCTGCCATTGCAGGTTATCTTCCTTTCCCACAGCCTGCTCTGAGACTGCAATGCTGGTTTCCTTTCTTATAGCCTGTCTGCCTTCAGAAAATCTGTTAAATTTATCTTAAAAGTCAATAGCTCATTGCCCTTTTCCAATATGCAAAGTCCCCAAGTCTGATTCCAACAGAGTTACCTGGGCCTTCCATTGTCTCAGGTGTTAGCAGCAGTCATGCATATTTGCATTCTCAGAATCACTGACTCCTTGTTTACGATCTGAAAATCTGGGAGGATGAAACCCATTGTTCTTGGTGTTATAATTCTGCAGTCTCTGTTAGCCAAAAAGAGTCTTTGATCTGTGTTCTCTGTTGTCCTTGTAAAAAAGATTTCTGTCTTGTCTTTAAACAGAGTGGATGTGAGGTCACCTGATTTAACTCACTCCATCTTAAACTACACAAATTACGGTTTTTAAAACATAATCATATTGCAAAGTCCAGAATTCATAACACTACCCACCAAGGGGTTTTCGGGAGCAGTTCTCCTACTTTCAACTGACCTAGGAGCAATGCCTGAGGTGACTCAGGTTCAACAAGGAGGTGGCCATTGAACTCTGCCACCTCCTTCAACCTAACCTAGAGCCTCACAGCAGAGCAAGGACAGCACTGCCAGTGGCCGTCAAGGTCATTGTCGCCTGTTGGAGATCACGAAGGTAGGTTCGGATAAGGTCGGCAGGGATTTGAAGGCTAGGATGAGAATTCTGAAATAATCTTGCGGATGAATGAGGAACGAGTATAGCTTGGAGAGGATGGGACTGATGTGCACAATAAAAACAATCTTATTCCATATGTTACCAAAAATGGAGTGTAACATCACCGAGCTGCAGGCAATTTTAGTTTGTGATATTCTCTGATCACAAGGTAGCAGTAAGTTGCCCTCACATCACCATTCCTTCACTTGTGGATACTGCACTTTTTTACAAACAGGAGAAGTTACTGGTCCATGAAAGTTCAAATGATATCAGACGACTGGCAAAAGATTATGCATTGGGCTCCCATTTTCTCCCATTGATGATGCATTAAGTTTCAAAGGATTGAGCAACACAAGCTGCCTTCTGCCCATAATGGTTGTTTGAGAGCGTGAAAGCTCTGATAAATGTTCGAGGTTGGCAAGAATATGAGCAAAGAATTTTTATGGCCTAAAGGCTCTTCCAGTAACCCTGATGAAACAAGTGGTTAGCCACTCTTTCTGAACCCTGGCAATTAATGAGAGAATTTCAGGTAGCAATCCCACAGAGTTTCACAGACGAGAATAGAAGTATCTAAAGTTCCCATCTGTTTATTCAGTACAGATTTACAAATGCTCTGAGTGCACAGCTTTAGGGTAGAGATCGTATTTATTCACTGATTTACGCAGCTGTTCTTGTCTGATCTTGTAGAAGCCAGGCAACCTAGCTACATCTCTGTGGTGTTGTTGAGGATGAGCACTAGCATGGAATAGAGTCAAATGAATTTAAGGACGTTGAACTGTATTGAGTCCAGGAACAAGGATGGTTTTCCCGTAAAGCCTGATAAACAGGATTGCTATATTCCATCATTGTGTTAATGAGATCTTTCATATGCCTTATCATCATTATAATGTGCAATTTGGCAGCATCCCAATAAAAACACTGTAATAAGGGTATATTGTACACCGTAAACCTGTTTTTAATACAGTCTCCTTTCCTTTGGTGAAGAAAGCCACCATTATTTGCAGATTTCCCAGCAATCTATGGAAAATGCACACCAAGATGTTGCATTTCTCTTCCATCAAAGCTATTGAAAGCTGTGGATCAACAACTCTATGATTACCTAATGAATCATTGATTAATTGACTCACACCAATCAGGATTCAGTCCTGAACATTCTCCTTCCACAGTTTGACTTGAGTTCCTTATGCAGATTTAGAATAGTATTGAAAATATATGTGACACTCTGCTAATGGAGCTTAAGAAAATAGACTGAAGGACCTTGATTAGCTCGACATGTTCACACCATTATTTTACTCATCGCAAGAAACAGACATCAAGGTCTGCATTTACAAAACTCCATAGTTTTTATTGGAATCCCTCAATAGTTTGTCTTTAGCTGCAACTTTGTTATATTAAATGACCTCTCTAATTTGTTTTCATACTCAAATATTTTTATATACTGAGGACTGAGCCCTATTGTATTACCAAATTATAATGAGATTGTGTTCCCTGGAGAAGGCAGCCTCAGGGAACAAGCAGGTATATTGGAAGTGGCCAAGGAAGTCAGCAGCAGGAGTGCGGTGCCTCACTCCTGGATACAATATTGCAAGAGTTTAATGACCTGATCAGGGCAGGAAAGGTGAGAGGCATGCCACATTCAAGTATAAACCCATTTGCTCCGTCTTTCCAAGCCTTCTCCTGCACATCATTCCTCAGACCCATAAACCTTTCAAGTGCACCCATCCCTCTCTCTCAAGGTCTCTCCTCACATCCCAATCACACCTGCCACCACTGACACTTACCCTCATCTTATTGCAATGTCACACCCATCCCTCACAGTGATCCTCTACAACTGTTGTCCTTCCATCCTCCAAAAACTCACACTCGTTGATCTCTTCTTTCTCTCCTTGCAGGAAAAGAGACCACAGAACACCAGGGAGAGGCAGACAACTGAGGTGAATCTCTAATCATCACCACCTTGACAGAGGAGGAGGTGCTGGAGTTAAGCCTGGTTATGGCATGCCTGGCCATTGGCGATGGAGAAATGAGAGTCTCCCAGCTACATGGTGACCGAATTAAACATCAACAATCATTCATGTTGACCTGATGTCAGCAGCCACTGAAATACAATTATCTGCACAATGATCACTGAGAACCCTCTCACCTACTCAGTTCTAATCCATGTCTTTCATCTCCCATAGGTTCTACAAGTATCCCTCAAGAAGTAGTGCAGGAGGAGGATGAAGATTGAGGATGCAGTGTCACAGCTCATGTACACACTCTGTCAGCTCAGATATATGCACCTCAGTGGGGCTGCCAAGACAGGTCATTGGTTTGTCCCACAGTGAAGCACACATGAGCAGGAGCAGGCCGTGGAGACAGGAATAGCAGTGGCGAGTCCTTGTTGGAGGGCACAGGATGCTCCAAACTCTGCATACCTGGACTCAGGGGCTGTCTACAAAGAGAACTATTCTGGAGCAGCAGCAGAAAATGTGTGAGGTTCTGTCAGCCTTTCCAGAGGCACTGAGCACAGTTGGAGAGTCAAATGAGGAGTCCATTTCTAGCATGAGTGCAGTGCAGTCTCAGGCCTTCACACTGATGTCCATCTCCATGGAAAGAGTGGCCACCTGCATGGAGCATCAAACGTGGCAGGCATCTGGGTGTGTGCTGGCCCTGACCAATGACCTGCACATTCAGACTGCCACCTTAAGCAGGATTAAGGAAAACCTCACCTTGGCTATTCAGTATCACACTGAAGTGCAGCAAAGTGCTCTCCAGCTCTTGGCTAGCAGGGAAGTGTGGGTGGGCCACAAGAGGGAAGATGGAAAAAAAGGGCACATGGAAATGGGGACTCCTTTCAAAGTGCTTCAATGCCTCCCCCCCTTGCTCCCACTCAGTCAGAGCTCTGCATGCTGCTTCCTGTCCCAGTGACTCCGTCTGCCCATGGGACTGTCTTTGGTGGGGTCTTCATGGGCTCCAAAATCCTGAGGACATCAGCCAAGAGCATCTGAGCAGTCAGAGCAGGGATGTGCGCTGCCTGCCTCTAGCTCTGCTGAAATCACAGGAGTTGGACCAAGTAGGAGTAGTAGAAAAAGGAAAGGGAAGTATTTGTAGTTGCACAATGGTATTCATATGTCTGTTTTACAATGTGCTACATTGCCACATTTCTGTTTCATGTTTATAAGCCATAGAATTTAGTACAAAGCTTCATTGTGTTGTTCTTCCCATTTTTGCTTGCCAAGCGGCCTTCTGCCTTGTGAAGAATAGTATTACAAGAGTTAAAGATAAGCAATAGATGGCTATGAGATGGATGAATTGTTGCTTTTGTGACTTATTTGTGCTAGTGGGTCAGGCAGGGGGTTGTGGGGACCACAATGGGTTCAGAATTGGTGTGCCAGATGGCTGCATTGTCTCAAATTAACTGAAGTGTGCCTGAATCAGTCCCTCCTGGGCATCCCTAATTGTGTGACCTCACCACATCAGGCTCCTCTTTCTTCTCCTCCTCCTGTTGCTCCTTCTCTTCCTCTCCTCCTCTGAAGATGCAGAGCACTCATCACCTTCTTTCCCTTGAAGCTCCAATTCTTGTTGCTATGCAATGTTGTGCAAGGCAGAACAGGCCACTATCATATTGGAAACCCTTGCTGGTGCATACGGATGGGCGCCCCTCAATCTCTCCAGGCACCTAAAGCACAACCTCAGCCTTCTGATTGTTTTCTCAATGGCAACTTTTGTGCTCATGTAGGCTCTATTGTACCTTTCTTGGGCATTAGTTGTAGAGCTCCTCACAGGTGTGATCCACTATGTCTTTAGCGGGTGGCCCTTCTCTTCAAGGAGCCATCCCCTGACTCTGCTTTGAGGTGCAAATATCTGTAGCAAACTTGACTGGTGCAGAATGAAGGTATCATGGCAGCTCCCTGGACATCTTGCACATACATGCATAATGATCTTTTGGTGGTTGCATACCAGCTGAACATTGATGGAGTGGAATGCCTTTCGGTTGATGCATACCACTGGGTGATCTGAGGGCACCCTGATTGCAATATATGTGTAATCTATGACTCCCCATACCTGTGGGAATTCAGTCAGAGCAGCAAATCCGAGGGCCTCTCATTCTGACTGGACTCATCAGTAGCGAAGTTCATGGAAGTGCCAGCCCTGGCAAACATGGCATCTGTCACCTGGGAGATGCACTTGTGGGCAGCAGGTTGTGAGATTCTTCAAATGTCACCAGCAGATCCCTGGAAGGAGCCAGAGGTGAAGAAATTAAGTGATGTGGTGACCTTGACCACCACAGGCAATGTGTGTCCTCCTGATCCATTTGGCAGGAGGTCATCTTCCAGGAGGCTGCAAATGACAGAAATCACCTGCCTGAGTCTCCTGAGGCACCGGTGCTTCATCACATCCAGAAAGATAATGCTTTTCCTGTATACCCTGTGTTGGGGGAATTGCCTCCTGCAAGCTGAGGTTCTGTGCTCAACTCCTCTAGTCTCTGAAACTCCAGGTGGTTGAGGAGAAGGCTGCTGCTCCTGCTGCTGGTGGTGTTGCTGGTGTTTCTCCTCTTATTCCTCATCAGAGGTCCAATGTGGAGCTGTATAACTGGCTCCCATGCTGCTGAGAACGCTGACAGCTGGGAAGTACAGAGCAAAGGCAAAAAACTCTAAGGTACCAGAACTGACCTCCAAAATATTGGAAAATAACTTCAAAGTTGTGAAAGCACACTCTCAGAACAAGTCTTATCAGCAAAAGCCTTTCACTTAGGCAAGGAAACAGCTGTCATATCTCAGTATTTATAGACATTCTTTCCTGAAAGTAAGTAGTATAATAGTGAATTGTAAACAGGGAACCAAAGTGGGAAAAAAATGTTTTTCAAACTTCATTCTCCACCAGAGAAGACTTTCATTCGATCACTATAACCACAGATTTAGCTTCTAATTAACTAACAAGCAACTAATTTGTCAAGATCAAGTCGTACAAACTACAGAAAAGATAGCTGCAGAAATCATTTAAAAATGCTTAAGGTAAAAATGAACTACGATAAAGACCCATTCTTAAATAATGGGAGACTTTTACTCAATTTGCTCCCTGTTAATATAAAGACGCAATGCAATCTCATCAATTTGGAATAAACGAGAGAAGAAATATAACAGGATATGGAGGACATATATTTTCTCTAATAATATAGATTGGATAACTCATGAACAATAAAAACAGGAATGATTTACAGGCTGTGTTAGAAGGAGCAATAATTTCATATATCAAGGGCCTCAACAGAGTATTATCTATTTATAACATTCCTGCTGCCTTATCATCATATAATGTTAACAAACCTTAAAAATCAACATTTTTAGCTTTAATGTGTTAAGTATTTCAGTTCTCCCTGTTCTGTCCTATGTGTTCTGCTCACCTTTTTTCAGAGGTTACTGACTACTTTTAGGAAAGCCCTAGTTATTGATTGTTAAATTCATGGAGCCTTCACTAATCAGTTAGAGACCATTATTAATCTGACCCCATTTGTGACAGAAACAAAATGTCCAATAATTGATGGATTAATGGGATACATGTGGTATTTTTTTCCCTCTTCCATGCCTCATTTGCAGTGGTTTGGTGCACTCACCGTCAGGTTTGCATATGGACATTCTGAATTACTATTGAACTTTGACCTTGGGCAGATTATCAAGGTGAAGTCATATGGACATGGAAAAAGCACTACTTTTGCTGTCAGTGTTGTTTACGCCAAATTTATGTCAAACATCACAGTTGGTAGATTAGCAAAAGGTGGAGTTGGTAGTGAATGATAGCATGATCACTTAATTGTATGACTCAAGTACACGAACTAAAATATCTTTTCAAATTTACCATGCACCTGTATGTAAAACTAGCTGTTATATGTCATTGTCACATTTATAACACACTTGGTGAGAGGAAGGAGAGGGGTAAGATGAAATTTTCAGTGATTGGGCTTGATATCTGGTGGTTAAACAGCACTGGTACACTGGCAGATGATGTGGTAACTATTGAAATCTTCCTATCCCAAAAGCATGAGATTTTAAAGGGGGAGCTATTCCACAGGTGCCATGTCCCCTCTGATACATTTACGAAGTGACCATTCTTCAGGTGTGAGCCTTTAGACAGAGTGTGATAGCAGGCTGTTTGATAAGTTGAGGAGAGGGTTTCATCACAGGTCCGTCTGATTTTATTTGACATCTACCTTTCCTTCAGAGGTACTAGGTAGTGATTGAAAGCAAGAATTCTGGCTGATTTTCCCTTTTCAAGTACAAAGGTGCTGAGTCAATTCTAGTGCTCTTACTGCTGCACAGACTAAGATCAACCAACTCAGACAGACCTACGGTCTTTTCTTCTGTATGGCTTACATGCTGCCTTTAATCATTACATATTGGACTTTTTAGAAATATATGAACAGGAGTTGGCCATTCATCCACTCGAGCCTGTTCTGCCATTTAATTAGATCATGGCTGATTTGTAGCTCCATTCCATTTACCTGCCTTAGCTCCAAATCACTTGATATCCTAACCTAACAAAAATCTTTTAATCATAGTCTGGTTTTATTTATTTCCAATGTTCTCAGAATGTTCACAACTATTATAATAGACTTCACCAAGGAATAACAGTGTTAGTAGTTAACTAAGCAGTTAGACATGTCAGTGAAAGGACTGATATGATTTGTGCTACATTCATTTTGTCTCTTGTACTTTGTTGCTTTTGTAAACTGCTCGACTTGATAGCCTGAATAAATACCTTTAATAAATAAATACATAAATATTCTATGACTCTTGTTTCTGAAATGTTACTTCATGCTAGTATTAAACATTTAGATAAAACCTCCTGTGTAGATATATGATACAGGAATGTTGAAAGCTGAAATGGGTATTCAGTATTCAAATAGTTAAATGAGAATTAATTAAGGAAATTATTGTCACCTTCCATCCTCTTTTGTTGGATAATGTCCATGTAATGCATGTAGTGCATGATATGCAACACTTTTATATGATTAGGTCTATATTAATGATCAGTGATGGATGTGATACAATTGTTTTGGACAAAGAAACAACAGTGAAAGCTTTTTCATTATATAGATGGGTGTTATGTATTGTTTGATGGAATTAATAATCATTGGAAATGAAAACACACAAATATTTGATTAAACCAGCAGTATTTTTGTACATTTTAACTACCATTGACTGACACTAAATATTCAGAAATGAACATAAATGACTTTTACCTTTCCAAATAGCAGGAATGTTAGACCAGAAATTAGAAATGTGCTAAATGATTACAATACGTGATTTATTCCAAGAAAATTAAGAATTCAGAAATGATATTTTGATCAGTACCTTCTGTTTTATAAAACCGATCTACAGAACACTGAGAAACTCCACTGTTGCAGTTTTTTGAGGATGTTACTAACAGAATTGATAAAGGGGAGTTGGTGGATGTAGTATACTTGGATTTTCAGAAGGCTTTTGATAAAGTCCCCCACAGGAGGTTGGTTAGCGAAATTAAAGCACATGGGATAGGAGGTAATATACTGGCTTGGATTAAGGATTGGTTAACAGGCAGAAAAGAGACAGTAGGAATAAACGGGTCATTCTTGCATTGGCAGGCTGTAACTAGTGGGGTACTGCAAGGATCAGTACTTGGGCCCCAGGTGTTCACAATATATATCCATGATTTGGGTGTGGGGATCAAATGTAATATTTCCATGTTCGCAGATGACACAAAACTAGGGGGGAATGTGTGTTGTGAGGAAGGTGCAAAGAGGCTTCAAGGGGATTTGGACAGACTTAGTGAGTGAACAAGAACATGGCAAATGGAATATAATGTGGAAAAATGTGAGGTTTGCCACTTTGGTAGGAGAAATAGATGTGCAGAATATTTCTTAAATGGTAAGAGATTAGAAAGTGTTGATGTACAAAGGGACCTGGGTGTCCTTGTCAATAAGTCACTGAAAGCTAACATGCAGGTGAAGCAAGCAATTAGGAAGGCTAATGGCATGTTAGCTTTTATCGCAAGAGGATTTGAGTACAGGAGTAGTGAAGTCTTGCTTCAATTGTATAGAACCTTGGTTAGACTACACCTGGAGTACTGTGTGCAGTTTTGGTTCCCTTACCTTACGAAGGATATTATTGTCATAGAGAGAGTGCAACTGAGCTTCACCAGACTGGTTCCTGGGATGGTGGGACTGTCCTATGAAGAGAGATTGGGGAAACTGGGCCTATATTCTCTAGAGTTTCGAAGAATGAGAGGTGATCTCATTGAAACCTACAAAATACTTAAAGGGATAGACAGGGTAAATGCAGCCAAGATGTTTCCCCTGGTTGAGGAGTCTAGAACCAGGAGACATAATTTCAAAACAAGGGGGAAGCCACTTTGGACAGAGATAAGGAGAAATTTATTTACTCAGAGGGTTGTGAATCTTTGGAATTCTCTACCCCAGAGGGCTGTGGAAGCTTAGTCATTGAATATGTTTAAAGTAGAGATTGACAGATTTCTAAATACCAATGACAAAAAGGGATATGGGGATGATGTGGGAAAAAGGCATTGAAGTGGATGATCAGCCATGATTGTTTTGAATGGCGGAGCAGGCTCGATAGGCTGAATGGCCTACTCCTGTTCCTATGTTCCTCTGTTCCTATTGCAGATGCAGCAAGATGAATTCTTTGAGAATTAAAAATATCCCTTCAAACTCAAAATTGTAAATCAAGATTACAGTGATACAAATGAATTTATCATAAAAATTTGTTGTATAAGTCGCAACTTCATGCAGATGTCTGGGACCAGATAAATTGGGGGTGTGACCTATACACTGTCACAACAATGCAAGCTAGTGTACTGTTGTGCTGGAATTGCTTTGTGAGATACTACTATAAGGAGGCTCAGTATGGTTTCTGAAATTCTTCTCTGTTAGATTAGTGGAGGTATTAATTAATTTAAAACAAATGGGCTAATGTCTCTCCTAAATTAGAAAGAAGTTCAGACAAAAGCAATAAAGATTTCTGTTGATATCCCTTAACACATTTTTTCGACCTGGTGTTATTTAGGTACTTTGCTTCAAGAAGGCAACATGTTAAACTGTTTGGTAACATTACAGTGCGTTCAATAAATGGGGGGATTTTTTGTTTTGAGGCAACTGCCACCTGCTTGAAGTGAGACATAGCGTACACTCAGCCCATGATTTTCCATGCATAGTGGTTGGGGTAGCACACTTTCCAGATATATGTCACTTTTGCGCATCACTTCAGTTATCTTTGAGATAGATAAAATTCAATTTGTATAAGCAAATAATTAATCTGTACCCTTTACCATCTAGAGAATTATGTCAATACAAAAGCAGAAACAATGATATAACAAAATTACAGCTATATAGGGAGATTGGTTATCTACATGGTTACCAGTACCTGCCAGTTACCTATTATCAGAATTACTGGTTGGAACCAGTCTTGGAATAGAACTTACTCTCTGTACACAATTATAAGAACTATGCACAAGAATGGACAGTTTCATACTTCATACCCAAATCAAAACGTAAGTATTTAAAATGTAAAAAAACTTCTAAGAATATTCTAACTTAAAGAGACATGCTTTGGTTTTGAACAAAGAACAAAGAACAAAGAACAGTACAGCACAGGAACAGGCCATTCGGCCCTCCAAGCCTGCGTCGATCTTGATGCCTGCCTAAACTAAAACCTTCTGCAAAAGACTAAAACCTACTGCAAAAGAAGTCTCTATTCTGCTGCATAATATTCTCTCTCAGAAATATAAACAGTCATTTTCATAAGCGGTTTATGAAAATAAGCACCGTGCAATTAAAAAGTTGAAAGCATTTATTATTCCTCACAGGGGTTTAATTTAAAAAGTAACCTAAACTTTGTGAAACAATGTATAGAACAAGATTAGTGGGATATGTGGTGTTCTGTAACATCTGCAACTGTGTCCTCTGCAAACTCTAAAAATGAGTACAGTGTTATTAAATTCAATCTTTAAATCTCTTTAAACATTAATACAACGTCAAAACTGACCTTTTCTACCACTTATTTAAAAAAAGCAATTTTGTTTTCAAAGAAAATATAATCCATAGGTGAAGTATTCTTTCAGATCTCTCAATCCAAAGAGGTGGTTTGAAATAGTCTAAGCTTTGAGTTACATTATCATCTCTGTCAAAGAGATGTATGATCTGCATATTGATTGTGTTGCTTTGACCTGAAGTCCACATAAATTCAAACAGCTGCAGCTCAATTATACCTACAGGGATTCTACCTTGCTCAAGATTAATTTAATTCGGCAGAATGATTCTATAAATTTTCTGAAGATCTGAGAAAAGGATCTATTCTTAATGTTGATGAAACAGCCCACTTTTAAATGAATGCACTTAAAACCTATTTAGGTGGTCGGTGAACCGTGTCAAAATAATGGCACAGTAAATGAAAGATCTATATTACTACGTGTCTCATGTCACAATAGAGGTAGGTGAAAAAAAAAAGTTTAATACTGATAGTTAATCAATGAGGTCAATGACCTGGTGTTCGCATTGTGCAAAAATAATCCTAATAAACTAACAATACTGAGGTGATGAACAGTCACAATTCATTTTTAAATAATTTAATAAAAAGCCTTCAATTATATAGTTGGTGCATAGTGAGAAAATGAGACCTACAAAGCAGGAAAATCCCAGGTTCTGCCTCTGATCTGTGTTGAGCTAGGTATTTTCACCTGTGACTGCAGTAGGAACCACAATGTTACTGGGCCATAGGTGGGAAGCAGATCAGAAAGAGTTCCTGCTCCATATGGTTATTCATTGACTTGTGTTGGAAAATGGTCTCATCGCCTGTTGATTCTCATTGTCTTGACCCACAAATCAAGAAAACTATTTTAGGCGACGTACCTAAAAGTAGTTAAATGGAACCACGGACTAGCACGAGTCATTGACTGCAGGAGAAAAAAAAAACAAGCATAATAATTCCAGCACCGCAGCAACTACTTATATGGAGCAATTTTAACCTAACCCATCCATTAGTAAATTGACAGGATCAGGTGCAACACTGGTTTTGCACTCCACCCTTACTCTCCATTGAAATCAGTGGAGTGTAATATAGGGTAGACTTCAAAACCAGCTTTCTACCCAACCCTGTGGGTTCCCTTCCCAGTGAGTTCAGTTAAAATAACCCCCATAGCGTATAGAAAAGTGTCATTAAGTGTTCACGGTGGGGGGGGGGGGTGTCTGTTAAGTATTTTTCATGACAAAATCGTCAAAACTTTTGTTACGTAGCTGGTTTCAGTTCAGTATTATTTTGTATTTAGAGTAGAATGATTTATGATAATTTTTTTCAAATTATTTAAATACTAAGGGGTAGTGTATCACCTTCACCTATCTGAGCAGTAATCTGCTGGACCAGATCATCCACCATGATCAGGCTCATCCGTGGAATGATAATGGGGCAGGTTTTCTAAAGGGCAGGCAGTTGCTTCTTTAGATTACAGTGCCGATGGTGGAGGCCAAAAGCTACCTTAATGTGTTTGTGAGGTTTTGAGATATATTTTATATTTTTATGCGGAGCCTACAAATACACAAAAAGACATACCTTAAGCAATAGTGAGTTTATGGCTCAGTGAGTTTATCCAAGTGAATAGCTGAAAAAGATAGACAGGAAAGGTCACCACTATGATATCTGCTCCATACTGAGTTAGCAGCTCCCAGCCTTGACAGTCATAGTATTGCTTCAATGGTCTTAGTGCCTTAGGCAATGGAGGGAATAGTCACCCATATTTCTGCTCTCAATTGCTATTTAGTGACCTCTGCTGGAAGTGACTCTATGTGGTCAGTGGGTAAGGACAGAGTTGGGCCTGATTGTACTGCTTTCCTCAGTCAAATTGTCTGTTGACACACACTATTAAAGCTCACCAGAGAATAATGGGCACTTGCGTATGGTACCAGATGTCAACCACTGCCTGCAACACCATACGTATCAAGGGTGGGAACAGCAGGGAAAAAGATTAGTGACAAAAATTGGAGAGGATATAAAAGACAGCATCTCATGTTATAGTTACAAAACAAGGGAGTTTATGAATTTGTTGCTGATTTATTCAATCTATAATCTTAAAATTCAGACTTAAAACTTTACATAATCCTATGAATATTCAAATAACCAATAACCTCAAATTTGGTACTGTTATTTATGATTTCCCCAAGCCAAATCCAAAATTGGGCATGTTAACATAAAACATAAGATGCCTCTGGTGAAACTGGGCATCCATCCCATTGATGCTTCTTTTCTCCCAGGAAAGTGCCAAAGGTGGAATTTGTCACTTGTTTGATATAGGGTGTGCAGCGCAGGTTGTACAGTGTGCCAGATGTCCACGTAATGGATTGAAAGAATTCCTTCAAGTGCCCATCCAATTTCCTTTTTAAATCATCGATTGCCTCTGCGTCCAGCACCCTTGTGGGCAGTGCGTTCCAGGTCATACCACCCGCTGCGTAAAAAAGTTCTTCCTCACATTCCACCTGCATCTCTTGCCCAAAGCCTTCATTCTGTGTTCCCTAGTTTTTGTACCATCAGTTAATGAGAACAGCTTTTCCTTGTATAATTTATCTCAGCCTGCCATAATCTTGTACACCTCTATCAAACCTCCCCTCAAGCTCCTTTGCTCCAAAGAGAACAACCCCAGCTTTTCCAACTTAACCTTGTAACTAAAACTTCCCATCCTTTGAACCATTCTGGTAAATCTCCTCTGCACCTTCTCAAGGAGCCTCACATCTTTCTTAAAGTGTGGTGACCACAACTGGACACAATATTCCAGTTGGCGCTTAACCAGAAGTTTATACAGGTTCAGCATTACTTCCCTGCTTTTGTACTCAATACCTATTTTTATGAAGCCCAAGATCTCATACGCTTTGCTAACCATGCTCTGAAAACATCCTGCTACCTTCAAAGATTGCTGCACATGCATCCCAACGTCCCCTTGATCCTGCACACTCTTTAGAACTGTGCCATTATGCCTATATTGCCTCACTCTATTCCTTTTACCAAAATGTATCACCTCACCCTTGTCTGTATTAAATTCCATCAGCCTCTTGTCTGCCCATTCTACTAGCCTATCTATGTCCTGTTGCAGGCAGTTCATATCATAGAGAGATAGAGCACTGAAGCAGGCCCTTCGGCTCACCGAGTCTGTGCCGACCATCAACCACCATTTATACTAATCCAACATTAATCCCATATCCCCTAACATATCCCCACCTTCCTTCAATTCTCCTACCACCTAACTACACTAGGGGCAATTTACAATGGTCAATTTACTTATCAACCTGCAAGTCTTTTGGCTGTGGGAAGAAACCGAAGCACCCAGTGGAAACCCACGCGGCCACAGGGAGAACTTGCAAACTCCGCACAGACAGTACCCAGAACTGAACCTGGGTTGCTGGAGCTGTGAGGCTGCAGTGCTAACCACTGTGCCACCTGTAGCATCCTCACTGTTTACCACTCGTCCAAGTTTGGTATCATCAGCAAATATATATATTACGAACAGATGTGAAATGTGTCTAGGGGCCTTTTACTGTCTTCACCTGGTTTTATTGTAACAGGGTTTAACTTTAAACACACTGTATTTTGAGCTCCCCCTTGGTGAATCCTTGTTCACCACTTTCCAATTATAAGGCAAAGAAATGAGCATAAACAGGCTTTCTTAGCTTTAAAGAAGAAAAGTGAAATTTACTAAACCTTAAATTTAAACTCTAATTCGGTTAACGCCTACAGATACACGACGCACATGCAAATAGAGACAGAAAAGAGAGGACAAAAATAAAGTAGAGAGGTTTGAGGCAATATCAGAAGAGTTTCTTGTTACTGTGTTTTGAGCTTATTATAGTCCTCTTGTAGGTATTTCTTGCTTTTTGTTGGTGGCCAGTATTCTTCTTAAACCTTGTTCACTGTAAAAGAATTTTCTCTCTTGGGATTCATGTGTCTTCAATGGGTCTTCAGTTCCGTGAGGAAGAGATGGGAGCAGACAGGAGAGAGATGCTCTCAGTCCAAGAGCAAACAGCTTTCTGAGTTCAAATTCTCTGTGGCAAGTTCAAATTCAAATAGCCAGTTAGTCATGTGACTAAACTGGTCTGACCACATCTGTTTGTGTATTCGGCCATCTTAGCAATTAACCTAGAATGCTAGCCTCTCCACTTTCAACGTCTGGTAATCAAAAGTCCAATGTGGATTGAAGTGGAGCAGGGAGTGGCCCCTTTGCCTTTCCAAGTACTGTCTGTTACTATGCAAAAAAGGTTTTTCCGGTGAGGGGCCTGGCAATTCCTTGTGATAGGTCCTCTTTTCTTCCCAGCAACAATTTTAAGTTTTAATGTCCATGTGGCGAAATATCTGTGCCCCATTCTTGGCAGGTGGGGGCCTGCATAACATATATATTATATATATAGCAAAAAAAGCAGTGATCCTAGCACTGACCCTTGGGGAACACCACTGTCAACCATCCTTCATTCTGAAAGGCAACCATTTACCACAACTCGCTGTTTTCAGTCCTTAAGCTAATTTTTTATCCAATTGGACATTGACCCTCATATTCCATGACCATCAATTTTGTGAACAGCCTTTTATGTGGTACTTTATCAAAAGCTTTCTTAAAATCCATATAGACAACATCTATCGCATTCCCTTCATCAATCTTCTCTGTTACTTCATCAAAAAATTCCATTAGATTAGGCAAACCTGATTTATCTTTTACAAATCCATGTTGTCTATCCTAATTAACTCAAAACTCTCCAAGTGCCTGTAGATTTTTTTCCCTGATTATTGTTTCTAAAATGTTACCCACCACTGATGTTAAACTAACTGTCCTACAGCTGTTAGGACTGTCCTTACACCCTTTCTTGAATAAGGATGTCACATTTGCCACTCTCCAATCCTCAGACACCACCCCCACCCCCCCCCCCCCCCCACCCCCCCACTGCAACGCCCCTCCAGATCCAGGGAAGATTGGAAAATTATGGCAAGTCCTTCCGCTATCTCCACTCCCACTTCCTTTAGCAACCTGAGATGCAAGCCATCCGGACCATGTGACTTATCTACCCTAAGCATAGCCAGCCTTTCTAGTACTTCCTCCCTCTCAATTTCTACCTTATTCATTGCCTCTACTCTTTCTGTTTCTATCGATCTTCTGTCAGATTCCTCTTCCTTAGTAAACACTGATACAAAGTACTCATTAAGTATTCTAGCCTTGCCCTGTGCCTCTAAGCATATATTACCCTCTTTGTCCCTAATAACCCCCAATTTACCTCTTACTACCCGCGTACTATTTACATACTGGTAGAAGATTTTGATTCCATTTTATGCTGACTGCCATTCTATTCTAATAATCTCTTTTTGACAGTCTTATTTTCATCTTCACCTCCTGAATATCCAACAAAAATGTCTAATATGAGGAGACAAATGAGAAAAAACAATTTACCAATGACTAAAAGTGCCCTCGTTTAAGTTGCCTACTGGAGCAGGCGAATTCTCACGCATTGAGTTTGTAAGGTAAAGCTGCAGCTGGATTCAGAAGATTCAGCATCGGACCCCCCTGTTTCAAATAATTTAAATATTGAAATAAAGTCAGTTCATGCCAGTAGCACAGCATCATATTTTAGCCCTAAATCACCCATCAGAAAATCTGGTCTGACGTGAATGAGTTATCCATAATTAGGCCGGTCTTTCCTATCCATAACCATCCTTTTACCTGTTTGAATTCTGCCTCTCCTGCACATCAGCAGAATCCTTTAAAAGAAAACAATTGGCTCAAATATTGTGCCCTTGGTCAGATGTCTATGCATCTTCATTGTCAGTAGGAAGCCCCTATAGGAGGTCTGAAGGCCTCTGCCCTTAAGGAACAAAAATAGAACAAAGATATCCTTTCATTTAAGGTAGATGTTTTGAAATGGTTCTAGATTGTGACAGTGTTGGCATTCCTGTACTGATTAATGGTGTACAGGGTATTACCATCTATTGTTTGCTCTTTGTATGCTCTTAAGATACTACGAACACTTATAATCAATCAGTTCTAAATAAAGATCAGCCCTGGATATATCACAAGTCAGCAAACTTAATCACACAACTAAATTCTCTTGTTGAGAGATTTGAAAAACCTATTGACATTATTGCTTATGCAGTCAATCATTGAATTGGGATGATGCTTTAGTTAGGATACTGTAAGATAGGAGCAAATTGGATTACTTGTTGACTTTCCTACCTTGGATTAGCTTTGTGCCTTAATAAAGTATATATGTATGCAGTCTTGTTGGTAACATTCAAAGAGAACCAGGGGAAGAGAAACTAAAGGAGACATTTAAGATTTTAGTTAACTACAATTATTTTTTATTCTGCTATAGTCATGACTATTTGATTACTTGCTGTATTCCAGTGGGAAGCAATGAAAATGAAGATATTCTTTACACTTTTCCGTTCCATGCTGATTGCCAATGCAAATGGGCATTGCACCTCCTGGTGGCAACTGTACAGCACAGACTTCTTAATTCCATCAATTATTCAATCTAAATGTGATATATTGTAATCGCGTAGAATTCTTTAAATGGAACTGTAAATTTATATCAGAGAATGAGTTCAAAGATGTGATGTACATGTTTTTGGGTTATTTAAAACAAAGGTCATCATACAGATGTAGCTTTTAGTTGTTTTCAAATAAAATAATTTAAGGAACATCTTCAGCAATAGAATTAAAGGTTTTGAGGTGTTTTGGCAGTAAATCTGGTGATTTACTGGCAAAATGGTAACAGTGTACTTTCTGTTTCCTGGTTACTCTGGCAGTAAGCTTAGCTTTCAATTATACATGCTAATCATATTCGTGACCCAGAAATGAATTAGAATTAGAATTAGAATTAGAATTAGAATATTACAGCGCAGTACAGGCCCTTCGGCCTTCGATGTTGCGCCGATCATCTGACCTACACTATTCCATTTACATCCATATGTCTATCCAATGACCACTTAAATGCCCTTAAAGTTGGCGAGTCTACTACTGTTGCAGGCAGGGCGTTCCACGCCCCTACTACTCTCTGCGTAAAGAAACTACCTCTGACATCTGTCCTATATCTTTCACCCCTCAACTTAAAGCTATGTCCCCTCGTGTTTGCCATCCTCATCCGAGGAAAAAGACTCTCACTATCCACCCTATCTAACCCTCTGATTATCTTGTATGTCTCTATTAAGTCACCTCTCCTCCTCCTTCTCTCTAACGAAAACAACCCCAAGTCCCTCAGCCTTTCCTCGTAAGACCTTCCTTCCATACCAGGCAACATCCTAGAATAATTTCTCTTTTTAAATGTTGGGAGCAAGCACTGAAAAAAATGGTGGAGAAAAAGAGTTGCCAAAAGGTTGTGGTTTCAAGAGATTGAGCTGGATATTCTTATACAAGAAGCTCTCAGATAGCTCAAGGTAGTATATGTCTCATACAAACATGATGATATTCCATTAAGCAATAATTTGGCAAATCAAAGGGGATTTCACACCCACCTGCAACCGAGTCTGTTTTTCAGTGAGTCACCATATATCATGTCAGTAAGTTATGTTATAATGATTTTACTAGTGATACCCTTTGAAGATGTCAGTGTGCCAAGTCTTTTGATTGTAAGTTGCAGTTTAAATATGTGCTTTATTGGAGCATGAGTATGCGCAGTCGTATGCATATGAAAGAGCTGTAAGGTTGTGTGAAGACTTGACATGGATCAAATACGAAAAAGGTTGACAACATAACCCTTTGTGTCAGGTCTACTTGGGTGATCTACCCAGTAATTGTTGCCATAATTAATGTTTCTGTATGAATCTATATCTCTGTGCTCCAGTGATTTAACCATGTCTTGATTTATTAGTTTACCTTGTAAATAATAACAAGCACATCCTTTTGAAATGCTATGTTCAATCAGTCTGTCAGTGTGGGTCACTGAAAGTGTAAGGACCTGCAGGTGCTGTTGGGCAGTCTCATCTTGGCAACTTCGTTAAGGTATGACAACTACTTCTGCTTCTGTTCCCAGAACCTGTGGGTAGCATGCACAATATTGGTCAGTGTTGCTACTGCTCGCTAGATATGTTTCACTGCAGTCTTCTGGACAGGATGGAGTACCAAAGAGGGAAACTTTCCTCATGTAGGCCATATCATGCGAATACAGGACGTGACCACACTAGCATGCATAGGCGATAAACACACATGCAGATAGAGAAGGAAGAGGAGAAAGAATAAAGGGGAAAAGTTTGAAGCAATAGCTGGAGCTCATTTACTGTCTTTTGAGTTTGATGTAGAGTCTTTGATCGCAGTGAACTCTTGCTATTTCGTTGGGGCCCAGTGCACGCTTTCAAACTGGTTTCGATAAAGGAGTCTTCTCTCTTGAGGTTTAGGTGTGTCTTCTCTCTTGAGGTTTGTGAGAGAGACAGGAAGAGACCTTCCTTTCTTTTGTCTTCAAATTGCAGTCTTACCCCAAACTGGTCTATGAACACAATTCAAAACCAAACCTGGGCGAGCAGGCTCGTCATGTGAACAGTTTATTTTTAACAAACTCTCCTGTGTTTTTGTGGATTCTCCATCTTAGCAGACACCCTCAGTGTGGAGGGGGATGGGGGGGGGGGGGGTGCATGAATGGAATCCTGGCTTTTTACACATTCAGTGCCTGGTGATCAAATTCCATTTAGG
The DNA here is from genome assembly GCF_036365525.1 of Heterodontus francisci. Taxonomy (NCBI): domain Eukaryota; kingdom Metazoa; phylum Chordata; class Chondrichthyes; order Heterodontiformes; family Heterodontidae; genus Heterodontus; species Heterodontus francisci. Next base: position 133,381,291 of record NC_090376.1, on the reverse strand, counting down.
TCGATTGGATCAGAGAGTAGTTCCATTGTCTTCTCCAGGCAACTGTCTCTTAGAATGCAAATGTTTCCAGCCACTGCTGTGATCTCTTTGAACAGGTCATCTTTTCAGTCCAACAGTTTAAAATTAATGTTTCATATAATAAAATTAATATGTCTCATTCTTGGCAGGTGGGGTTTTCATGACACATTACATACCTCATGTATATTATTCCTTCATAATCCTTTCGATATAATGCTTCATATAAATATCTAAAGAAGCCTTTTAGTTCAGACCATGGGAGGCATCCAGAGTTCACAGTGATATGGTGGTAGTTGAAATTCTTGCAGGTAATGCTGCAATGTCTAATGTTCTGTGAATCTTAACCAGCTACAAGTGAGCTGTCAACCTGGTCTCTGACATGGAAGAGACAGACATGTCGGCATGTTCAATTACAACCAGATGTCAGAATAAACTTGAAGGGTTTGACATTGCAAATTGCCATCAGAAGAAGGAAGCAGTCTCAGGAGCCTCCAAAAGGCAAGCAATATGTGAAAGGAAGATGAGCTGCATTGTACCATTTATAAAAGAGAAATGGGTACTTCAGTCATTTTCTTCGGACTTCCTGAGGCTGCAGGAGGTAGAAAACATGTGCATTGGATTTCAGATATGGGAGAAATTCCCATATAAGCTTTACTTAGCTGATAAACACTGGAAAAACACACTTACCACTTTACAAATTAGCTATAAGCAGTTGAACATGCAAGTTGGCTTAGTGGTAAACCTAATTATCTCTTCAATACCTTTATCAACTGACCTCAGGTATCTAGCCACCTTGACATATAGCATCAGACATGCTATTGGCAATGTTCAATGCAACTACAGCTGAGACCAAACCTATGAGTTCTCAGCATTGATTCTCCCTTGCACAGATCTATTCTAGGTAGCCACACCTGTTATCTTTAACAAGGCAGTATAACAACAAACTATTGGTCTTTTTTTTTAGATAATGTACAAAGCAGACCCTTTTCCAATATTATTCAATGATTAATATTTTAAGGAATTTTACATGTATGTTTTATTCATATTGCAATTACAGTAATCATTTTGGATTGAGATAGCTGGTTGTGAACTGACCATACTATACTAACTTTCCCATTCATTAGACTTCTGTCAAAATTATGTACCTTTTATAATGTGCTTCATGAAGCTTGATGCATTTATCTAGACATTGATATGTATCTATGATATCTGATACCTGATATCTGATTAATCTGCAGTATGTGTTTGGATGGAGCCACTAGCACACCAGTTGTTGGTGATGATATGTTCATATACTTTGCATTTGTGGACATATTCTATCCAGGGAAATGTCTACAAACTGGAACGATGAAAATCCTTGAGGCCTTGAGGATCGGCAATTTACCCCCTATTTTCCAGTTGCAATTATGATTTCTGGGGGATGTGCCTCTGAGAGCAGATTTTCCTAGCAATAGTAAGACTAACTTCAATTTGAACTAAATTGTGCCTGTGGTTAACACAGAAATTTGTGATTAAACCTTGTTAATGTGAAATTTTCTTTCTAGTATATTTTTCAGCAATGAAGTTAATTGGCTTTTAACAATTCCAGGGGTTAGCATATGGGTGATCATTAATACAGAGTGAAGAATCTTAGTAGCAACAATTTTAGCAATTTACCACCCACCTCAGCCCAGATTTCCCCCCCCCCCCCCGATGTTAAATTCAACTACACGCATGCCAATAGGAAAATCTGGGTGGAGTATTGAGTGGAATAATATTACAAGCTTTAAAGCAAACAGAGATTTGTAAATGGCAAACTGTGAATCTGAAGGGACCTGTTGATGAATTCTGTGCAGGAGGACATTAGTTTCTCAGTTTGATGGTTGTCTATATTTGGCTTCTAGAAGCAAACTGAGATATTACAGGAAAAGGTAACTGTTAAATATAAAACTAAGAGAAACCTAGCAGCATCTATGGTTCTTTTGACAGCCTTGTGTTTTGTGCCTACAATTAATTATTTTGATGTAATTTATTTCTTGGTCACACTGAAGAATGAGCATACTGTATCAGGTAGCAATGCCTTCACTTCACCAGCCACCAAACAGGCAGTTCTGTTTCTTACCTGCCCTTTATTTATGCCATCTATTTATTTTGCCATCATTTTTTGAGCAGTTGCTGGTGCATAGATATCAGACTTCTTTTATAGGCTGGGCCCTGGAACTGTTCATCACTTCTCTCTACAGCAGCACTAGGAGAGCACATTTCTGGGTAGTCCTTACCTGCTGCCCTGCTCACCTATGCTCATTTATTCATCCACTGCCGACCATCCACAATACATGGGGGTGCTGATATCTGAGATGGCGTATGCAAGGGTCAGAGTGAGTGATGGTGCATATTCCGAAGGACTGTCCTCATCGTATTCTGCTGTGGCTTGCCATGGACCTGGAAAGTGGAGACAGGAAGAAGGGTTAGCAATTAGCAGCAAAGGCAGTATTCATTTGTGATGCATGTTTATCTATTCAGTCTCTATCACTCTTCAGTAGTGAGGAAAATAGCTCCTCTATCAGTGTAGCTCATTAAAGTTCAGATAGAGAGGGTCCAAATTTTGGACCTTTTGAGTCCGGAACAGAAATCCAAATTTATTTACAAAATTATCTGGAATAATTGTAAATACTTTCTCTATTATATGCCCTTTTCTGTAGCATGCTTTTTGTCTGGTTTCCCAAAACAGAACTTAACACTCTGGGATGGTGAAAGAAACCGTTTCACCACAGAGCTAATAAATCTTTCCCATTTCATGGGTTAGTGCTGCTACCTACTGTTTGTCCTGGGTTTGGCATGCTACTTATTTTTACATTTTTCCTCTTGTGGCTGATAATAAATGGTGTGCATGCAGGAAATGTCAAACACTATATACACCAATGAATAGTATGTCAAATTATGAAGGCAGTTTGCAGACAACTGCTACATGAGCGTCTAAGTTGGAAAGTTTTTCAAACCAACAGGGTAGATTCCTTTTAAATGCTATGAATTGCAAGATCATAAAAGCACCCTCATGTATCTACAAATTTGCTGCAGAAGAAATCATCCACCTGTAAATATTTTTCTCTTCCGTTTTCCCTTTACCTCTCCAGCAGAGGCATTAACAAATTTGTCATGCTTATGGGCACAGTGCTGAAATATGAAATTAACTGGAGGAATTATGAAATAAAAGTAAACTGTTGAACTAAGCTGTAAGAAAATGGACACTTTGCTACCTGGCAACATGGAGGGAGAGGTCAGATGATCCTCCCCTGTACTGCCAATCAACATGTTTGTCTGTTGAAGATGGGACCGTTATTAACGTCTGGAATTGTCTTGAGGAGGCACATTAACATGTAAAACAGCCCATTCCATATTAACAACTCCTGTCATCAAAAATTGGGCTAGCAAAGGCTTTTGCAGACAGACTGACTCCGAAGTCAATGCCAAGACAATAGGTGTGAAATAACACCTATTAATCAAAACGGAGCGCATTCAGACACCATTATGTAACAATGATTCCCACATCCTGGGATATTGTATGACCATCCCAGGGGAGACCATCTTGAGTCATCTGACTGAAACCAAAACCTGATAAGTTTTTACCTTAAAAGAACTAACTTCCCTGAGAGAGAGAGAGAGAGAAAGACAGAAAGCCATTCCAGCCAGAGAAGCTGTGAGACCGATCCAGCTAAGCAGGGAGCCCTACTAGCACCATCTTTCAAATACTGAGGCAGAGAGATTGCAAGGTGATCTTGAAAACTCCCTATCTGAGAAATTGAACTAGGACTTCCACCACCAATTTCAGACTGACTTTTAACCAAAGGAGTCTGCGACACTTCACGAATTCCAAGACAAGGAACATCCAGGCCTGCAATGCTGTTAAAAATTCCTCCCAGAAAACCAAGAGGTTTCAAAGTGAGCTCTCTTTACAACAATCGGACCAGTGTTTTAAACTTAAATAAGGGTAATTATGAGGGTTTGAAGACAGAGCTGGCTAAGGTAAACTGGGAAATTAGGTTAAGGAATAGGTCAGTAGAGATGCAGTGGCAGACATTTAAGGAGATATTTCAGAACACTCAGCAAAGATACATTCCAATGAGAAAGAAAGACTCTAGGGGAAGGACGCACCATCTATGGTTAACTAAGGAAGTTAAAGATAGTATCAAATTGAAAGAAAAAGCATATAATTCAGCGAAGTGTAGTGGCAGGTCAGAAGATTGGACAGAATATAAAAAACAGCAAAGAATGACTAAAAGAAATGGAGAGAAATTAGAGTACTAGAGAAAACTAGCTAGAAATAGAAAAATGGATAGTAAGGGTTCCTATAGGTATTTAAAAAGGAAAAGAGGAAGTAAAGAGAACGTTGGTCCTCTAGAGAGTGCGTCTGGGGAGTTAATAATGGAAAATAAGGAAATGGCGGAGGAACTGAACAGATATTTTGCATCTGTCTTCACAGGATACAAATAACATCCCAGAAATTATGTGAATCAAGAGTTGAAAGGGAGGGAGGAACTTAAGTAAATTACCATCACCACGGAAAGAGTATTGAGAAAATGATTAGAATTAAAAGCTGACAAGTCCCCAGGTCCTGATGGACTTCATCCTGGGGTCTTAAAAGAAGTGGCTGCTGAGATAGTGGATGCATTGGTTTGAATTTTCCAAAATCCCTAGATTCTGGAAAGGTCCCATGAGATTGTAAAATAGCAAATGTAGCTCCACTATTCAGGAAAGGAGGAAGACAGAAAACAGGAAACTACAGGCCACTTAGCTTAACATCTGTCATAGGGAAAATGCTGGAATCTATTATTAAGGAGGTTATAGCAGGTCATTTAGAAAATCTCAATGCAATCAGGCAGAGTCAACATGGTTTTATGAAAGGGAAATTGTGTTTGACCAATTTATTCGAGTTCTTTGAGGAAGTAACAAGCAACGTGGATAAAGGGGAACCTGTGGATGTGGTGACTTGGATTTCCAGAAGGCATTTGAGAGGGTGTCACATCAAAGGTTACTAAACAAAATAAGAGCCCATGGTATAGGGGGTAACATATTATCAGGGATTGAAGATTGGTTAGCTAACGGGAAACAGAGACTAGGCATAAATGGATTGTTTTCAGGTTGGCAAGCTGTACCTAGTGGAGCGCCACAGGGATCAGTGCTGGGGCCTCAACTATTTACAATCTATATCAATGACTTGGATGATGGGACAGAATGTATGATTGCTAAATTTGCTAATGATGCAAAGATAGGTAGGCGAGTAAGTTGTGAAGAGGACATAAGGAGTCTTCAAAGGGATATAGATAGGTTAAGTGAGTGGGCAAAGATTTGGCAGATGGAGTATAATTTGGGAAAGTGTGAACTTGTCCACTTTGACCAGAAAAATAGAAAAGCAACATATTATTTAAATAGAAAGAAATTGCAGAACTCTGAGATGCAGCGGGATCTGGGTGTCCTAGTACATAAAACACAAAAAGTTAATATGCAGGTACAGCTAGTGATTAAGAAAGCAACTGCAATGTTGTCATTTATTGCAAGGGGACTGGAATATAAGAGATGTTTTGCTACAGTTATACAGGGCATTGGTGAGACCATATCTAGAGTATTTTGTATAGCTTTGGCCTCCTTACTGAAGAAAGAATATAATTGCATTGGAAGCAGTTCAGAGAATTCTTGATTCCTGGATGAGAGGGTTGTGATGAAAGGTTGGGTAAGTTGGCTCTGTCTTCATTGGAGTTTAAAAGAAGAAGAGGTGATCTTATTGAAACGTATAAGATCCTGAGGGAACTTGACAGGATGTTGAAAGGATGTTTCCCCTTGTGGGAGAGACTAAAACCAGGGGGCACAATTTAAAAATAAGGGGTCTCCTATTTAAGACAGAGATGAGGAGAATTTTTTTCTCTCAGAGGGTCGTGAATCTGTGAAACTTGCAGTGAAGGCAGGGTCATTGAATGTTTTTAAGGCAGAGGTAGACAGATTCTTGAGACAGATCAATCAACTCAGCACTAAACATAAATCACAATGTGTATACAGTAAAATCAGAATTTATATTATGCCAAATGTCATATCCCTTCCTGCTCACTGAGGCAGACATTTAGGTATTTAAATTGGGTGGACAATGGGACAATCCCAAGGGGATAATCCCATGAAAAGTGTTTTGCATTAAAAGATTTGCATTTTGATTAACCTTAAACAGTTTTCAACTCCACGAATGATAGAGTTTAATATTGAGTCAAAGGGTATCATGGGTAGGCAGGAAAGTGGAGTTGTGTCCACAAACAGATCAATCATGATCTTCTAGTATGGTGGAGCAGGCTCAAGGGACCGGATAGCCTGCACCTGCTCCTAGTTTGTATGTTCATATGTAATGCATGCTACCCTCTACTCTTTACCTTTTCTTGTGTGTGTGCATGCGTGTGAATGCATGAGTGGGTGAGGTTGCAAACATTTTGGATATTATTTAATAAATAGTTATCTTTCTTTTGAAACCTACAAGAAACACTGTAATTTGTCTGTTTATTTAACCCTTAAACACTCAAGGACTGAAACATTATTTGAAAAAAAAACACTATCTGCAATCAGTTGAGAGGTGCAAAGTGGAAGCTACCCAAACCATTTCCCACTTGTCCATAAAAAATTAAACAGCAAAGAAAGTGGACTAGGATTAGAAGATCTGCTGAGTACTAAAGTTAGTGTGTTCACAGGCAAATATGACGCAGTGGTTAGCACCACAGCCTCTCAGCTCCAGGGACCCGGGTTCGATTCTGGGTACTGCCTGTGTGGAGTTTGCAAGTTCTCCCTGTGTCTGCGTGGGTTTTCTCCGGGTGCTCCGGTTTCCTCCCACAAGCCAAAAGACTTGCAGGTTGGTAGGTAAATTGGCCATTATAAAAATTGTCACTAGAATAGGTAGGTGGTAGGGAAATGTAGGGACAGGTGGGGATGTTTGGTAGGAATATGGGATTAGTGTAGGATTAGTATAAATGGGTGGTTGATGGTCGGCACAGACTCGGTGGGCCGAAGGGCCTGTTTCAGTGCTGTATCTCTAATCTAACTTTCTTTAATCCAAATTAAGCAATCGCACGGTGATAGAGGGTAAATACTATCTGAACAAGAGAAGGATATTCCCTCTTTATTATCATTTAGAAATGTATTACTGGGGTCAGGAGCTTTTTCCCGACAAATGTTCTCTGTTTTTGTTTGTTAACTCATTGAGATATGGTTCGAAAGACAGCAGTCAACGTTTGGTAACTCAGTTATTTAACATGTGACCTTTACCAATGGGTATTCACAGATTATGTAATCATATCAGGGAATCATAGCTAAGCTTGATCCTGATCTTGCCTGTAGTCCACAAACATACATGAAATTCTAGCAAGAGTCACTGGTGAGTAATCAGGATGATCTGAGTAGCTGGTTTTACATCTTCCCTAATCCAGGGGTACTGAGATCAATTGTAGTAACCCTGTTACCACTTTTTTCAGATCAGTTAACTCAGCACTAAACATAAATCACAGTGTGTATACAGTAAAATCAGAATTTATATTATGCCAAATGGTATATCCCTTCCTGCTCACTGAGGCACACATTTAGGTATTTAAATTGGGTGGACAATCCCAAGGGGATAATCCCATGAAAAGTGTTGATTTTTTGCATTAAAAGGTTTGCATTTTGATTAATCTTAAACAGTTTTCAACTCCACAAATAATAGATTTTAACCGAAAAAAAAAGTGATTTTTAGTGTATCCATGTTCAAAAAATGTACCAGTTCATCAATTCTCCAAAGGCTATCTCAACAGCCTCTCCTTTCCTTTCACGGTATCCTACCCCTCCCTTTATCCATAATCCCAGTTAAGAGGAACATACCTTCCCTCTAACCATCTCCCCCACAATTCACCTGAGCACTGTCTCTCTTTAACCTCTTCTCTTCTGTGTTTTCTGTCCTCTCCCTCAGATCATACAAACATTCTACTCTCCTCCCAAATTCTACTAGGACACTTCCCCTTCTCCCCTCAAAGTTCCTGTTGGAACCTTTTACTCTGGCCCCTTTGATTCCTGCTGTAGGATTGGAATCCCCTCTAACTGGGAAAATTTATGGACGATAAAATTCATACCCACAGACATGCTTTGACCTCATGTTTGGATTACAATACAAAAAGCCAAGCTGCAGCCAGCAGCACAGTCTGGGCAGCAAAGGGTTAATTTGACATTCAGAAAAGAGAGTGGCTCAGCAAAGGAATTCAAACATTGACTCAATGTTTTCAGTGGAACAATGGCACCAAAGGAAAAGCCAGCACTTACCATCAGCTAAGGCAATCAAGAGACTGATTACCCTGCACAATGCCTTCAATATGATAATAAGGTTACCATCATAGACAATAGTACTGGAATCTGACCATTAATTTATCTCAAGGAGAGGGATGAGACATTTCATACCTTCCAGCAACTTCAGAGTCAGGTGCTGTTACTGTATTGCCTCAAAACAGCAGGAGAATTTGTTTTAAACAAAATGAGAGTTTGAAGATTTTGCTTGAGTTATTTCTGCCACACAAAAAACTGCATTGTTGCACCCAGTATGAATTAATCATATTCATCTGGACGAGGGGTGAATAAACTAAAGATGTTTACCTGATGGACACAGCACATGAACAATAGAACATACGTCTTAGAAGTCCTGAGTCAGTTTATTATAAAAAGCAGCCACATTGGAGTGACTGTGCTGCAGTCAGGAAGAAGGGTCAAGATTGGTCATTCTTGACTCAGGACCTACTATCAACGCCGGACTGACCAGCCATGTTGGGGATTGTAAGTATTTCAGCCAAATGGTCGTGATCTTGGTCTGAGGGGTTGGGACAAAAGCATAGTGTTTTTGTCTGTATTGGTTTTCAGCCAATTCGTAGTGATATTGGTCTGAGGGGTTGGGACAAAAGCATAGTGTTTTGCCCGTATTTGTGGTTCAGCTAAATCGTAGCGATCTTGGTCTGAGGGTTTTGGGACAAAGGCATAGTGTTTTTGCCTGAAATTTGTAAGTTTGAGTCAGGTTGTATTGACTTTGTTTTGGGTAACTGAGAGGTGAAAAGCCAAGTCGTAGTGACTTTGTTTGGGTAACTGGAAACAGTGGTCAAATCGCTGAAGGGTTCAGCAGGGAATTGGGGTGTCAATTTTAAGTTACTGCAGGAGGTTTTGTACTGAGGATAGTTTTGTTTTATTTCTGTTTCAACTAACCATAGAGTTGTCTGTGTTAGGGATATTATTATTGGAATTAATAAAACAACAATTCATGGTTACGCCAAACCCTGTGTCATGTGCAATTTTGTTCTTGTAGTTCCTAAAGTCCAAGAATTGTAGCAAGGAGGTATGGGAACAAAACCTTTTACACTGCTGACACCTTCTGTGCCCTGTCCTCTAGTTCATGCTGAAAGCATTCACCCTCTTTGCTGCTTCCTCAGTTCATGTTTTGAGCCTTTCAATCCCCCCAGTCCCTTCCCTCAGTTCTGATCTTGCAAACTGCAAAATCTCCCATCCAAAAATGTTTCATTCCAACAGCTGCAGCAGAACTAGTGCTGCAGGATGTAATGGGGAGTTCAGCTCCTTTTTACTGCTTATGGCAGAATGTTCACAAACGGTTGAACAATCTCGGAGAGCTGGCCAGGATAACAACTGCCCAAACCAAGAAAAACCTTTGCCTGGAAACTCCATGGTGTTCTCATGGCTGAATGTCTTTAGCTGTTTACACTGTATCTGTGGGGGTTCCTTCAAATCCCACAAGAGATCCCTTGTGGAATATCCAGGCTTTGTTCCCAAGACACATATTACTATTATGGGACAAAAGAAGCAACTAGCCTGGGCAGAATACAAATTATTCAAACCTTAAGAAAGACAAGAGTGCAACAAAATCTCCTAATTGAACTAAGTAGTGTTATTTTAATTAATATTCAATATTGTTTTGTCTGTTGGCAAATGGAAAAAAAATTATCTGAACATTTTCACAGCATTTTCCAAGGACTACAAGCTGAGGTAAAGCATTGGAACAGTGGAACTAATTGGATAGGTTTATCAAAGACCAGGCATGGGTATGAAGTGCTGAATGACCTCTTCTGTGCCATAGGAATCAATGATTCTACAGGACTTTGCTTTCATTTCAGCTTTTCTACGTTTCATTGTTATGGAAAATCACTGCAGATAATTCCAAGAATTTGTAATTTGGGACAATGTCCCAATGGTGTTGCAGGAAACAAGCCTCTGACGTGACAGCTGAATCTTTCAATTGATGGATACAAGGAAGAATTTGTGGGATTTTTTTTCCCTGGAACGGTGAGGAGTTTTTATTGATGCAATTGCAGACGTGCTTGCGTTATATCCACAATGGAACTTATATTTAGATGACTAAATTTAACAGAAGAATTATATTACCCTTTCTGCTGTCTGAGAATATCTATTGTTAGTTGGCATACCGGCAAACATGTTGGCCCGGAGTCTGCATAGGTAATAACGGTGAGGCTAACAGCACTCATCGCTAGAATGGCGCAAATCAATGTTCACATATGTGCAGTTGAACACGGAAATCTGGAAATTGATGTCAGAGATACCCAGCGCTTTCATAGGGTGCACTGTAAAAGTCTTTGTCGATAGTCTAGGTACTGGAATGAATGGAATACCATGAAGTTAGGGTAATTGACCACTTCTTCTTCTTTGGCCTCCTTGTCTCAAGAGACAATGGGTAAGCACCTAGAGGTGGTCAGTGGTTTGCGGAGCAGCGTCTGGAGTGGCTATAAAGTCCAATTCTACAGTGACAGACTCTTCCACAGGTGCTACAGATAAAATTGGTTGTTGGGGCTGTTACACAGTTGGCTCTCTGCTTGCACTACTGCCTTTTTGCCTGCCAACTGCTAAATCTCTTCGACTCCCCACTCTTTATCCCTGCCTTTATGGTTGTCCGCCAGCTCTGGCGATCACTGGCAACTGACTCCCACGACTTGTGATCAATGTCACAGGACTTCATGTCGCGTTTGCAGACGTCTTCAAAGCGGAGACATAGATGGCCAATGGGTCTGATACCAGTGACGAGCTCACTGTACAATGTGTTCTCAGGGATCTTGCCATCTTTCATGAGGCTCACATGGCCAAGCCATCTCAAGTGCCGCTAGCTCAGTAGGGTGTATATGCTGGGGATGTTGGCCGCCTCGAGGACTTCTGTGTTGGAGACACTGTCCTGCCACCTGGTGCCAAGGCTTCTACAGAGGCAGCAAAGATGGAATGAGTTGAGATGTCACTCTTGGCTGACATACATTGTCCAGGCCTTGCTGCTGTAGAGCAAGGTACTGAGGACACAGGCTTGAAACACTCGGACTTTTGTGTTCCGTGTGAGTGCGCCATTTTCCCACACCCTCTTGGCCAGTCTGGACCTAGCAGCGGATGCCTTTCCCATCCGCTTGTTGATTTCTGCATCGAGAAATAGGTTACTGGTGACAGTTGAGCCTAGGTAGGTGAACTCTTGAATCACTTCCAGAGCGTGGTCGCCGATATTGATGGATGGAGCATTTCTGACATCCTGTTCCATGATGTTCGTTTACTTGAGGCTGACGGTTCGGCCAAATTTATTGCAGGCAGCCGCAATCCTGTCGATGAGTCTCTACAGACACTCTTTTGTGTGGGATGTTAATGCAGCATCGTCAGCAAAGAGAAGTTCCCTTATGAGGACTTTCCGTACTTTGGTCTACGCTCTCAGACGGGCAAGGTTGAACAACCTGCCACCTGATCTTGTGCGGAGAAAAATTCCTTCTTCTGAAGACTTGAACGCATGTGAGAGCAACAGTGAGAAGAAGATCCCCAACAGTGTAGGTGCGAGAACACAGTCCTGTTACACCCCACTCAGGATAGGAAAGAGGTCTGATGAGGCACCGCTATGCTGAATTGTGCCTTTCATATTGTCGTGGAATGAGGTGATGATAGTTAGTAGCTTTGGTGGACATTCGATCTTTGCTAGTAGTCTGAAGTGATCACGTCCGCTGACGAGGTCAAAAGCTTTGGTGAGATCTATGAAAGCAATGTTCGCGACATTTCTCTTGTAGCTGGCAAAGGGGGAACAGCACATCAATGGTGGATCTCTCTGCTCGAAAGCTGCGCTGTGCCTCAGGGTAGACACGCTCAGCCAGCTTCTTGAGTCTGTTTAAAACGACTCAAGCAAAGACTTTCCCCACTATGCTGAGCAGGGAGATTCCACGGTAGTTGTTGCAGTCACCGCAGTCACCCTTGTTCTTTTTGAGGGTGATGATATTAGAATCGCGCATGTCCTGTGGTACTGCTCCCTCGTCCCAGCACAGGCAAAGCAGTTTAGTTTAGTTTAGTTTAGAGATACAGCACTGAAACAGGCCCTTCGGCCCACCGAGTCTGTGCCGACCATCAACCACCCATTTATACTAATCCTACACTAATCCCATATTCCTACCACATCCCCACCTGTCCCTATATTTCCCTACCACCTACCTATACTAGGGGCAATTTATAATGGCCAATTTACCTACCAACCTGCAAGTCTTTTGGCTTGTGGGAGGAAACCGGAGCGCCCGGAGAAAACCCATGCAGACACAGGGAGGACTTGCAAACAGGCAGTCCCCAGAATTGAACCCGGGTTGCTGGAGCTGTGAGGCTGCGGTCATGGAGTGCAGAGAGTATAGCAGGCTTGGCACTCTTGATTATTTCAGGGGTAATGCCGACCTTTCCAGGGGCTTTTCCACTGGCTAGAGAATCAATGGCATTACTGAGTTCCGATTTTGTTGGCTGTTCATCCGGTTCATCCGTGCCTGGCAGAGGCTGGGCTGCATTGAGGGTGGTATCAGTGACAACATTCTCCCTGGAGTACAGTTCTAGGTAGTGCTCAACCCAGCGGTCCATTTGCCTGTGTTGGTCAGTGATCGTGTCCCCTGATTTAGACTTGAGGGGGGGCAATCTTCTTGATGGTTGGCTCAAAAGCTCTCTTAATGTCATCATACATTCCTCTGATGTTTCCGGAGTCTGAGGCCAGCTGAATATGACTGCATAGGTGTTGCTAGTAGTCAGTTGCACAGCGCCTGGCTGTTCTTTGTGCAGTGCTTCTGGCTACTTTAAGTGCTACGGATGTTAACTCACTGGTGGCTTTCTTGTATTTCAACAGTGCAATGCGCTTAGCGGCTATGACGGGTTCTAGCTCTTCAAAGTGTGATTGAAACCAGTCTGCATTCTGCTTCTAACGTTTGCCAAAGGTGGTGATTGCTGAGTCATAGATGGCGTCTCTGATGTGGGCCCACTTTGTCTCTGCACCCCCTGCAGGAGTGTTTTGAAGGGCTTTTTCAAGTGAATTTAGAAACTTATGTAACAGCTGTGGATAAGAAATTCTGTTAGTGTTGATGCGTGGGCGGCCCTTCTGCTTGGAGTGATGTAGCTTCTTTGGTTTGAGTCTAACTTTGCTGCACACCCGGGAGTGGTTGGTGTCGCAGTCCGCACTATGGAGGCTGTGTGTGATTTGGACACTGTTCATAGAGGCTCGCCTTGTGACGATGAGGTCCAGCTGGTGCCAACGACGTGATCTTGGGTGTCTCCCTTAAATCTGGTGACAGGGTTTAGTATGAAAGGACGAGTTGGTGATGCAGAGGTTGTGATAGCTACACAACTCCAGCAATCTCTGTCCATTTTCATTCAGCCTTCCAATGCCATAGCGCCCAAGGCAGGAGGGCCGTGAGTCATGGTCCCCCAGCAGGAACAAATGTTTGGTATTAGGAATGCTACTAATGATATTAGTTCCTCGTAGAACTAGTCTTTAATTTCAGGTGGGGAGCAGAGTGTTGGAGTATCGATGCTGAGTAGGTGTACTGGACCCGAGGCGGTGAGCAGTCGGATGGACAGTATGCGTTCTGAGCCATTTGAAGGTGACTCTATCATGCCAAGCAAAGAGTTTCTGATGGCAAAGCCCACTCCATGCTGTCTTGGTTCTTCAGGATCCCGACCCTGCCAGAAGAAGGTGTAGTCTTGCTCTATTAGAGATCCGCTCGCAGGGAGGCGAGTCTCCTGAAGTGCTGCAATGTCCACATTGAATCTACTGAGCTCGTTGTTAATGATGGCGGTCTGCCGAGAGTCATTGATTTGTCTAAAGTCTTCCGACAGGCCAGGACACATAGTTCTGACATTCCAGCTTGCAAAACGAAGGGCTGGTACCTTCTTTCCTTTATTTGTCATGCTGTTTGGTGCGGTGTTACAGTCCACTTGTTGGGCAATGACCCTGAGCTCCAAGCGCCCATTGAAGCAGGTGGACTGTGGCGGGACAGAACCTTTCGGACCGGGGGCTGCCCGGTTTGAGGGGGGTGGTAGCTGTCCAGTGATGTGTGATGACCTCTCCCACCGACAAAGGCAACCCGTGATGCCCAGTCTCTATGCCAATTGAACTGGACTTATAACCCATAACTGCTGCCTTCCGTGTTGTTTTGGTTGCTGTGAGGCAACTATGGAGTGACCTCTCCATGGCACATGCCTGGGTGGAATGTATGGAGGTTGTGAGTTGCCCAAATGTCAAAACCCCCCTCTCGGCCTTCCTAGTGGGGTCCAAAGGAGTGCTGAGCATGACGTTTGGCACCGGTATGGCTGCAGGAACTGCAGGAAACATGCCAAAGGTGACACATGACTGCCTTAGAGGTTCCACTCCGGATTTTCTGTTCAGGTTTACTCCCTTAGCCTTGGTCTCTCCTGAGACGCTGACAAGGCAGTGGGGTTGTTAGCTTCTATCCCTGAGCAGCGGCCCTAACAAGTAAACTGTGCGATTTCATGGAGGGAGAGGGAAGGGGGGAGGGGGTGCGAGGAGGGAGGGGGTGCGATGGGGGAGGGAGTGGGGAGAAGGGGGTGCAAGGTGGGAGGGGGTGCAAGGGGGGAGGTGGCGCGGGGGGAAGTTGGAGCGGGGGGTGCGAGGGGGGAAGGGGGTGCAAGGGGGCGGGGGTGGGGGGAAGGGGGTGCAAGATCCTCTAGATCAACTAGATCCTCACTAAACATGCCAGAAACATTTCGGGCTGGTGCATTCAGGAGGAAGTGAATTTTTAACAATGTGTTATTTGGCAATTACTGCCAAGCAATCTCTCTGGTGCTGCATTTTTTTAATGCTTACTGTCTATCTCTTTTATCTCTCTCTCTCTTAATCCTATCTGTCTTTCCCAATATTTACTTTGCTTTCTGTACCTGATTTAAATCTAAGTTATATTTCCTGTTTTATGTTTTTTGGTTTATACTCTGTCTCAGTGGGGAATCTTTGATTTGATTGGTTGAAAAGCCACGCTGTTTCTTGCCCTGCTCACAGATGCCACTGATCCTCTGTAGTGGGCACCACGCTGGATCGGACGCCAGATCAGAGTAATCTCCACTCTGAAGCCTGCAAAATCCAGGTCAAAGCAAAACAATTTCTTTCTTCTATATTTTTCCAAACTGAATTTTTCGCATTCTGTGGATAGGTGGCACTATTCTCTTTCATACTAATTGATGCTGAAGTTTTTGCACAGTAACTCATGCATATGAATATATTTTGCAAGAAAGGTTTTCCACTTTTTCTCAGTAATTTAGCAGATGCATATTAAAATGACAGTTCAGAGCCATTTTGAATCATTAGCAAATGCACTACTATTAGCAGCCAATCAAGATGCACTTATAGTTATTCCAGGTTCACATTTATGAAGCAACTACCAAGTGACAGGATTGAGAAGAAAGCTGAAGCAAAGAGCACCAGAATGACATGTTTGGAAAGCCCAGCACTTTCCCTGGTGCCTAAGCCAAAGCATCATCCCAGATGACCGATCAGTTGAAATGAAAACAGAGTACTTTAATGCTTACTTCAGCTTGCAGTCCTACAATTATTTGGAAAACACCAAGAAAATCTTTGTTTTGTTATTTTGTTCTCAGGATATAGGCAACGTGGCATGGCTGAATTTATAGCATACCCCTAGCTACCCTAAAGTTAGTGGTGGCCCTTCTCCTTCAACAGCTACAATCCTTGTGTTGAGATGATCCCACAATGGTACTAGTTAGGGAATTTCAGGGTAATGACCCAGCAAAAATGAAGAAATAGTGGCATATGCTTAATTCAGGATGGTGTGAGACATGACGTTTCTGGTGTTCCTTTGATCTTGCTACTCTAATGATTATAAAGGTCGTGAAGCTGGGAGGTGCTGTCACAGTAAGTCTAGTGAGGTGTTTTTGTCCATTCTGTAGATAGTACACCGAGTGTATCAGGCCTGTGTCCTCAGTACCTTGCTCTACGGCAGCGAGGCCTGGACAACGTATGCCAGCCAAGAACGACGTCTCAATTCATTCCATCTTCGATGCCTTCGGAGAATACTTGGCATCAGGTGGCAGGACTATATCTCCAACACAGAAGTCCTTGAAGCGGCCAACACCCCCAGCTTATACACACTATTGAGTCAGCAGCGCTTGAGATGGCTTGACCATGTGAGCCGCATGGAAGATGGCAGGATCCCTGAGGACACATTGTACAGCGAGCTCGCCACTGGTATCAGACCCACCGGCCGTCCATGTCTCCGCTATAAAGACGTCTGCAAACGCGACATGAAATCGTGTGACATTGATCACAAGTCGTGGGAGTCAGTTGCGAGCATTCGCCAGAGCTGGCGGGCAGCCATAAAGACAGGGCTAAATTGTAGCGAGTCGAAGAGACTTAGTAGTTGGCAGGAAAAAAGACAGAGGCGCAAGGGGAGAGCCAACTGTGCAACAGCCCCGACAAACAAATTTCTCTGCAGCACCTGTGGAAGAGCCTGTCACTCCAGAATTGGCCTTTATAGCCACTCCAGGCGCTGCTTCACAAACCACTGACCACCTCCAGGCGCGTATCCATTGTCTCTCGAGATAAGGAGGCCCAAAAGAAGAACACACTGCTACCACAGAATGCCAAGTACTGAAGGGTGTCAATTATCAATCCAGGGACAATGATCAAGTAGGCTGTCCTGGGTAGTGTCATGATTTTTTTTTTGTAGTATTGCAGCTGCCCTATTGAGGGGATTGGCAATTATTCCATCACATTAAAGCCTGGCTACCTGACCCGAACCCGACTACATGTGTTGGGTTTGGGTTGGGTCGAAATTCCGAGTCCAGCATTCGGGCTCGGGTCGGGTTGGGCTGGACACTGCATCTGGGAAGTCACAGGATCGGGGTTAACCATGATTCCCCACCACACAGCTGCAGGAATAGCCTGCTGCCGAAACAGATGAAGGAGATTTGTGTCGGGTTGGGTCGGGTGCGAAAAAAAATTAAAGACTCGGGCTTGGGTCGGGTTAGCTGTGGTCGGGTCATGCCCAGGTCGGGTTTTAATTTGATACACGAGCCAGGCTTTACATCACATACCTGACATGAGTTTTTCAGAAGGAAGAGTGCTTTGAGGGATCAGGAGATGAATCACTTATCAGAGTATCAGACCCCTGCCCTGCTCTTGTAGCTATGGTTGGCCCAGTTAAGCTTCTGGTCAATGGTGATCCTCAAGAAGTTGATGGTGGGGTACTCAGCAAGGGTGGTACCAAGGGAGATGGTTGAACTTTTCTCATTGGAGATGGTCATTGCCTGGCACATACGTGGTGTGAATACTATATGTCACTTTTCAGAGGAGCTTTGAATGAAACTGAAAACTGTAGAATTGTCAGAACACAACCCCACTCCTAATATTACAATGTAGAGTAGGTCATTAATAAAGCAGCTGAAGATAGTTGGGCCATGGGAGCTACTTTGAAGAACTCCTGCAGATTGATCTCTGATTATCATCTTCCTTTGTGTCATTATGACTCCAACCATTGGAGAGCTTCCTCTTGGTATGTGAACTATTGTAAGACTCAGAGGACTACAAGTAATATCCAAAGAAAATGTGAGTTTTTATTATAATGTAACTGGAACATATATATATATATATATAATATGTACACACAGTTACTACAGGAGCACACCTATACACACCTCACTCTTTCGGGCCACACCCACAACTTCCTGATCGTGTGTGATGTGATATCACTTCCTCTAGTGAACTTCACCTACTACTTCTTAAGGTGGTCCTCTTAAGGTCATCCCACAACAACCGCACCAAGCTCAGTTCTGCTATGTTTTCTTAGTGTCTTATTAGGTTGAATGCTACCTTAATGTTGAGGGCAGCTACTTTCAATTCTCTTCTGAAATTAAGCTCTTGTATCCAGGCCTGGATCAAAGCTGTGATCTAATCTGGAACCCAGTGATTCTGATGGAATTGAAACTTGTTCTGATTATCAGGTCTTCAGCACTACAGCCAGGACATTGTTAGGGCCTATAGCCTTTGCTGTGTCCAGTGCATTCTGCCACTTCTTTTGTCATGTAGAGTGAATCAAAATGGTTGGTCACAGGCATTTATGATGGTGAGAACTTCAGGATGGGGCCAAGTAAGAGCTTCCACTTGGTACTTTTGGTTAAAGATGCTTGCAAACACTTTAGTCTTGCCTCTTGAACTCATTGCTGAGCTCCATCATAATTGAGAATGGTGATGTTCATGAGGCCTGTTTATCTCATTAGTAATCTGATTGTCCACTGCCATTTGTGACTGGATGTGATAGGACAAGAGAGTTCTGCTCTGATCTATTGATTGTAGGGACATTTAGCTCTAGCTACAACCTGTTGCTTTTGATGCTTAGCATGTAGGTATCCTTGTGCTGTAACTTCATACGTTTGGTGTATCATTCTAAGACTTGGTACACTCCACAACCAGAGCAATTATGCTCCGACAGTGTTTAAAGGGTCAAGAAATGTGTTTGGTAAACCTGCTAGTTTTGTTGCATCAAGAGGAATTTACCAACTGATATTACAATTAATGCCACATGCTCTGCTCATGTTAAACAGATGCTTCCCAACGAGTGTTGTGTTTTGACTATAAAATGTTTGATTACTGTACTGCAACTTTCCTTTGATGTAGAAACCAGTAAGTTTGCTTTTCTGATTTTATTCTCCTTTAAACAGCAAAGAATTACAGTTTACAGATGGTGGTCCAAATATTTGACTATATTGCATCATTAACATTTAGCAATGCAGAGAGACAGAACACAAGCACTTCTCAAAGAGTAAATAGAGGCACATTCCAATTCCATCATTCAGCTGCAATGATCAACTGACTGCAACACTTCAAGCTGGATGGAGTAGTGGGGCAGCTATATAATGCTGTATTACAGAATATCAATATAGTTGTTCTCCATTGTATTAAAGCTGTAAGCACACTGATGAATAAATAGTTTGCATAAGTGATTAGTGACATCAGAGCCCTTCTAAATATATCACTAAGTATTTTCTCTGTGATTACTGTGATCTTATCTCTCAAAGCATACTCTCTTTCTTACTTAACATCGTGAGCAAAACTTTGCATTTCTGATTGTAGACTTTAAACAAGCATTCACTGTCATGAAGAAACCCTTAAAATGATTCTTTTTGCCTTTTTTTTTCTGCCTCACACCATTTTGGTCTGAAATGAAAGTAACTCTCGTAACAGAAGAGAATTCCCATAAATGAGTCTACTCACCCACTTAGTCATTGACACTTTACCATCCAGAGCAAAATATTATTGAAAATCTGATTGTAAAAACCTTCCCCCAGTTACAGAGTACATTGTTCTGTCAGTTCTTTCAAAAATGTGAATAAGTCTCAGTTCATGAGTGTTGTCGGCACATTTCAATGTAAAAAGATTTTTTCCAGCATGAGAAAGCACAATAAAATCCCTGCCTTCCTATTTTCCCACCTTTGCTCCTGAATACACCGACTCATGCTAAGGTGTGATTCCAAGAACTATGGCTGCCATCTGGTGCCTCAGTCAGGTGTGTTCTTTATGTGCGAGCCTGGAATGGTCATATTGACGTAGCTGAGTCTGATCCTCTCCTATACAGGAACTTTTCCCAGCAGGACACACCGGATGACAATCAGAAACCTGCTGATTTTCTCAGCTCGATATTCTAGGATGCTGAGCTAATGATAATCACGAGACCAGCCTTTCATTTTAATGGTCACAGAACTTGGCTCCTCAAAAATCAAGTACATGGGGACTGTAACCCCACACAAAAAGGAATTTATCCTCATGTTACGATTTTAAAAATTATTCTTGGATACATATCAGGGGCACAAAATTGGATAAAACCCCAAAATGTGTGCAGGATGCACGATGCATGATTACCCCATGCTATTGCTTCCAGTGCAGGCAGTGTGCAAGCTTCATGCTGCCTGCTCATTCAAATGATTGTAGGATTCAGCCAGCACTAACTGCGCTGCTGAGTGCATGACTGACCGGGGCTGTAAAATCATGAGAGGCTTGCTCAAGTCAAGTTAGCCTGCATTACTTAAAGCCAGCCTGCACCTTTTACAGAAGAGGTACATTTTGGTTGTAGCAAGTGCTGGAAGTCATTGCAAGAGTGAGCTTGACTTGAGAAAGATACAAGAATGGCACAACATGACAGAGTAGGCTCCAAGATTTTCTGACGCTTCACTGGAGGCCTTGGTGCAGGAAGTGGAAAGCAGAAGAGATGTCATCTATCTACATGGGGCCAGGAGGCCCTCCAGATAATTTTTTGAAGGCAGTGGGATCAGATAGCTGTGGTGGTCAATGCCAGGAGTCTAGCCCAAGGGCCTGGATGCAGTGACACAAGAAGTTCAATCACCTCAGACAAGAGTCCAGATTAGTGAATGTATCTTCCAATGCCATATCCCACCAACTAAACCTTTAGTGTTGCATACTGCTCAATGCACCACATCCCCATCACTCCTCTACTAACAATCTCTGTCAATCAGGATTCATACCTAACATTCATATCTTCACCTCACACTTACACACTTAGCAATGCTGCAAGCCTCACACCTACATCTCATTGAAGACAAATGTAGGTCTCTTACAGTCAGAAATGGGGGAAATTATAATGGGGAATAATGAAGAAATGGCAGAACAATTAAACACATACTTTGGTTCTGTCTTCACAAAGGAGGACACAAATAACCTCCCAGAAATGTTAGGGAACCAAGAGTCTAATGAAAGGGAGGAACTGAAGAAAATCAGTGTTAGTAAAAAAAATAGTGCTAGGGAAATTAATGTGGTTAAAGGCTGACATCCCAGACAACTAAAGGAAATGGCCCTGGAAATAATGGATGCATTGGTGGTCATCTTCCAAAATTCTATAGACTCTGGAGGGTGGCAAATGTAACTCCACTATTTAAAAAAGGAGGGAGAGAAAAGCAGGGAATTACAGACCAGTTAGCCTTATATCAGTAGAGGGGGAAATGCTTGAGTCTATTATAAAGGATATGATAGCAGAACACCTGGAAAGCATAAAATGGATTGGGCAAAGTCAGCATGAGTTTACAAAAGGGAAATCATGCTTAACAAATCTATTGGAGTTTTTTGAGGATCTAACAAGTAGAATAGATAAGGGAGAACCAGTGGATGTGGTGTATTTGGATTTTCAGAAGGCTCTTGATAAGGTCCCACATAAGAGGTTAGTGTGCAAAATTAAAACATATGGGATTGGGGGTAATAAACTGGCATGGATTGAGAATTGGTTGACAGACAGGAAACAGAGTAGGAATAAACAGGTCTTTTTCCGGGTGGCAGGCAGTGACTAGTGGGGCACCGCAGGGATCAGTGCTTGGGCCCCAGCTATTCACAATATATATTAATGACTTGGGTGAGGGAACTAAATGTAACAGTTCCAAGTTTGCAGACGACACTAAGCTGGGGGGTGGGGGAGGTGGAGGTGGGGTGGGGGGGGGAAGTGAGCTGTGAGGAGGATGCAAAGAGGCTCCAACGTGATTTGGACAAGTTAGGTGAGTGGGCAAATGCATGGCAGATGCAGTATAACGTGGATAAATGTGAGGTTATCTACTTTGGTTGTAAAAACAGAAAGGCAGATTATTATCTGAATGGTGATAGATTGAGAAAGGGGGAGGTGCAATGAGACCTGGATTTCCTTGTACACCAGTCACTGAAAGCAAGCATTCAGGTGCAGCAAGCAGTTAGGAAAGCGAATGGTATGTTGGCCTTCATTGCAAGAGGATTTGAGTACAGGAGCAAGGATGTCTTACTGCAGTTATACAGGGCCTTGGTGAGACCACATCTGGAGTATTGTGTGCAGTATTGATCTCCTTATCTGAGGAAGGATGTACTTGCCATGGAGGGAGTGCAAAGAAGATTTACTGGGCTGATTTCTGGGATGGCAGGATTGACGTATGAGGAGAGATTGTGTCGACTAGGCCTATATTCACTAGAGTTTAGAAGAATGAGAGGGGATCTCATAGAAACCTATAAAATTCTAACAGGACTAGAGGCAGGGAGGATGTTTCTGATGGCTGGGGAGTCCAGAACCAGTGGTCACAGTCTCAGGATATGGAGTATGCCATTTAGAACCGAAATGAGGAGAAATTTCTTCACTCAGAGGGTGCTGATCCTGTGAAATTCTCTACTGCAGAAGGCAGTGGAGGTCAAGTCATTAAATATATTCAAGAAGGAGATAGATATATTTCTTAATGCCAAAGGGATTAAGGAGTATGGGGAGAAAGCAGGAACAGGGTACTGAATTAGACGATCAGCCATGATCTTTTTTGAATGGCGGAGAAGGCCCGAAGGGCCAAATGGCCTACTCCTGCTCCTATTTTCTATATTTCTATGTTTCACAGCTTGTAAACACTGCCAGCTATTTAAACATGATAGCCACACTTCACCCAGACACATTCTACCATACAATTCCCTTCTCTTTTCGGGCAAGGTGGCGCATAACTGGAGGCAGCACACCTGATCCACAGGGTCAGACTGGCTGCATGTCCTGACCCCCATGGAGGAGACTGTGATCACCATCGTTGGAGTGGCCATTCTAGTGGCGTGGCTGAAACCATAGAAGCCGATGGCATGCTCATACTTAATCCTCCTTCTCACAACTCACTTCCCCCTCATCCCTCAATCTCTTCTGATTTACAAGCTGTAGATGGTTTAAGCATGAACCTCTTGCCTCCCCCCACCATTCCCTCAGCACAACCCTACCCTTGGACCTTTCTCTTTTCAGCTGCCCAAGAACTGGCAGTTAGTGGTGGAAGAGAAAGAGGTAGAAAAGCAGGAAGACAGTGATGAAAAAGAAACATTGTCACTCGCTCTTACACTCGCAGCCACCAACTCAGATACTGACACTGCACAAACTTTAGATGTTAGGTTGGAGCCGGGATCTGCACATGGTGAGACACCGGACAAAAGTGACCTGCAACCAGGGTAGGGGGCAAGGGTAGCACAGGTCCCAACTCGCTGGTGGGTGAGATCGCACAAGAGTTCTACTGCAGAGGACTCAGGTAAGGACTTTGATGGAGTGGCTCGCAGAAGAAGGCTGATGGATGTGCACAATGAATTGCTTGGCGCATTGGCAGGCCTGCCACCAGATAGCCACCTGTCAATGTCAAAGAGCATTGAGGAGTTTGGCACCAAATTGGCTCAGGGCTTTGCACAGAGCTTGGAGCCCATCCTTTCTAGTGAGAAAGTGATGGCCAACTCCATTAGCACACATGTGGACCGGACCATGATGCAGTATCTGATGGCCGATGTCTCAGCTTCCATAGCAGCACAAGCAGAAGTCACCCAATGGCTGGGTGCTGCAGTGGAAGTTCAGATTGAAGTCTAGTTCAGCTTGTTGCCATCATAGTTGTAAATACAGTGTTTAGGGAGGCATGCAGGGTGTCACAGCAGTGCAGCATTCTGCCTTCCAGCAGATTATTAGGATTGCTGAGGCACTGCCCCGGGAAAGCGATAGTGACATGTACAGCACAAACCTGCTATCCTCCCTTAGGATGACAACATTTGTCCTCCCATCACTTCCGCTCCGCCAGTGCCCATGCAGTTACCTGTCAGCCAGCTAGCCCACACTGCTGCCACCCATATCAAGGTGGTGCAGTCTGAACCCATGCCTTCTAGGGCCAGAGATGGTCAAGGTCATCCTACAAGGCCGTCTGCAGTCTCCACCTTTGAAAATCAGCAGCTTTCCAGAAGCCACGCTGCAGCCACTGGGGTAGCACTGTGTAGGAGTACCAGGTCAGGGCAAAGGCACAGGGAAGACAGGCAGTAAGGGAACGCAAGGGGTGATTAGTTGACATTAGTATGCAATGTGGAATGATTTGAATTATAAATTTGGTTTGGCATGTTTATTTTGAGGTCCTTTTCATTTTTGCATTGTGTTCAAAGGAATGCTATGATGGTCAGTGACAGAGGGAAGGTATGGTTTGGGACTGTTGGTGAATGGGGAATTGGGGTTGCATTTAATAGTATCTCAGTTGGATGAGTCAATCACAGACAGACCATTGGCTGGATGCCCTCCTCCCATTTTCTTCCTCCTCCTCTTTAGTTGCTCACCTGAAAACCTGTGCCTTCATGATGGCGAGGATGTGCAGCACAAATCTTGGCATATTCTTTGCCGAGCACTGCAGTGTTCCTCCAGAGCACTCCAGGCAGCCGAGGTGTTGTTAAGCACCCCAATAACCTGGTCTCTCTCATATCATGTGGCAGAATGGCTTTCATTATATGCATGTTGCCCATGTATGTGTGGGTTGCTCACCGAAGTCATGACCCATGTCATCAAGGGATATCCCTTGTCACCCTGTAGTCACCCTCTGGTTTGTCATAGTGGCTCACATGCAGCTGGCACAGCGGACTGGCACAGATTGAAGGTATCATGACTGCTGCCAGGATATCAGGCATTGATTTGCATGTTACAAGGTACATTGCATATGGTTACACACCAGCTGGATGTTGAGGGAGTGGAATCTCTTCCAGTTGCAGTACCTCTCAGAGTTGACGTGCAGCCAATGATACCCTGCACCGTGGGGAAGTCCACAATCCCTGCAAAGCTTGCTCCACCTGCTTCTCTCTGGCAAGTGAAAATGAAATGTAATCAGCTCTTTTGAAATACAGATCTCAGTGACCTCTCGATACAGCAGCGGATGGCAAACTGGGAGAAGTTGCAAATATCACCTCCTCCAGCCTGGAAGGAGCCAGCGGCATTAAGGTTCATGGCCATGGTCACCTACACAGCTACTAGCAATGATATCCTCACCTTGTCCTGAGGCTGCAGTTGCGACTGCAGCAGTTGGTTGATTTCAATGAGTACCACATTTGTGAAGCAAAGATCAGATACACAGTTCATTGCTGAGCTTCCTGAACACTCTGGGTGAATATGGCCTCCCGCTGAGAGCCCTCCCCCTCATTTTCCTTTCTCTCGCAGCTTGTCCTGCTCTGTGTTGCCTCCTCTCATTCGCCCTGTCATGCTGTAGCCCAAGGGGGATGCAAGCTACTGCATCCATATCTGGGACCAAGAGGCTTGTGCAGAACCCTTGAAGTCAGGACAGAGTCATTCAGCATGCTTCACACCATTCCTTGTAGACTTTAGTAACTTTAAGTAACTCTGGAAACCAACAAACACTTCTACAATCACAGCAAGAGCCAGTTGAAATTAATTAGCAACTAATCTAAAAGTAGTTGATGATTGCATTAAATAGCACTGGTTGGCGGGGGTGGGAGGGCGGTGGGGGAGGGGGAAGCAGGGTGCCCTTCCTGCTGCTGAATACATGTTCAGCTGTGTGAATTTAAGAGCAGCATTAGCTGGAGCATTGAGCAGCACTGGCGGCAAGTCAGCGTTAGACACTGATTCTCATGGCGATCTGCCTACTCTGCATGATTCTAGCGAACGCTCCCTGTGTGCCTGGTAATGCCCTCACCAAATTGGTGTCCTGTGTGGTGAGCACCACGTACTGAAAATCTGGGCACTGCAGTGCCAAATTTCATGACGTAGTACTTATCCGAAATCTCTCTTTCTCCAGCCACTGAATACCTTCCTAGTAATACATTAAGTTCACTTTAAATAAGTTCTATTAGACTAAGTGGACTCACAGATTAAGATTGTGACAAATGCTTTTTGTGTTAAGGTATAATGTTAAACTTTTTAATACAAGACTAATTGCAGTACCATTGTTTTAATTGAATTTTAAGTGGTTCTCAAAACAAGACTGCAACACAGAAATTAGATTTCTTCAAATTAAATTTAATTATAAGCCTATGTTCCTTCTTAAATTAGATTACTGTTTTGGCCATTCTCTTCCATTTTCCGTGTAGACATTGAATTTCTGCTAAACTGTTGAATGATGCTAAATATTTACTTATTCTTTGCAAGAGGACTGTACATCATTGGCAAATCACCCAGCACCCAGGATGGGAAAGCAGTCAGGATTACGTCTTTGGGGATCAGAAGAAAAAAAACTTATCGGCTATGTACTTCAGGCCTTCATTTTCCAATTTGTGGATGAAACTGAGGTGGTGGGGCCATGGAACTGGATGCATCCATATATGGTAGATGCATTGTAATACATCATCTAATGTATCTTCCATCATTTGGGAACTGGAAAAATACTTGAAAAGGAAAAAAAATGCATGGTTAAAGGGAAAGAACAGGGGAGTGGAAAGCCTTCGATTACAGGATGATATAGATGGGCTGGTAAAATGGGCGGAGCAGTGACAAATGGAATTTAATCCTGAGAAGTGTGAGGTGATGCATTTTGGGAGGACTAACAAGGTAAGGGAATATACAATGGATGGTAGGACACTAGGAAGTACAGAGGGTCAGAGGGACATTGATGTACTTGTGCATAGATCACTGAAGGCAGCAGCACAGATAGATAAGTTGGTTAGGAAGGCATATGGGATACTTGCCTTCATCAGCCGAGGAATAGAATATAAGAGCAGGGAGGTTGTGATGGAGCTGTATAAAACACTTGTTAGGCCACAGCTGGTGTACTGTGTACAGTTCTGGTCACCACACTATAGGAAGGATGTGATTGCACTGGAGAGGGTGCAGAGGAGATTCACTAGGATGTTGCCTGGGCTGGAGCATTTCGGCTATGAAGAGAGACTGAAAAGACTAGGGTTGTTTTTCTTAGAGCAGAGAAAGCTGAGGGGGGACATGATTGATGTATACAAAATTATGAGGGACATTGATAGGTTAGATAGGAAGAAACTTTTTCCCTTAGCGGAGGGGGCAATAACCAAGGGGCATAGATTTAAGGTAAGGGGCAGGAGGTTTAGAGGGGATTTGAGGAAAAACAATTTCACACAGAGGGTGGTTAGAATCTGGAACGCACCGCCTGAAGAGGTTGTAGAGGCAGGAACCCTAACAACATTTAAGAAGTATTTAGATGAGCACTTGAAACGACATAGCGTACAAGGCTACGGGCCAAGTGCTGGAAAATCGGATTAGAATAGTTAGGTGCTTGATGGCCGGCACAGACACGATGGGTCAAAGGGCCTGTTTCTGTGCTGTATAACTCTATGACTCTAAGGGGAATTTGCTAAAATTATGCAAATAACGCAAGGGCAGAAATTTGACCAAGGTGTTAGGCAAATCTCAGTGTCAGGCCAAGGTCCCATCAAGCTGAAAAGGCACTCCAGTCCTGCAATAATGGAAAGTCTACCGCTCCTTCTGACCCCTTGCATATCTCTGATTTTCATCACCCCACCATTGACAGCTGCTGAGGCCCTAAGCTCTAGAATTCCCTCCATGAGCCTCTTTCCTTCTCTCCAACAGCTGGTTGAGGGAACCAACAAGAGGGAAAAACCTATTTGATCTTGTCCTCACCAATCGACCTGTCACAGGTGCATCTGTCCATGACAGTATTGTTAAGAGTGACCACTGCACAGTTCTTGTGGAGACAACGTTCCGTCTTTACATTGAGGGTACCCACCATCATGTTGTGTGGCACTACCACTGTGCTAAATGGGATAGATTTTGATCAGATCTAGCAACACAAAACTGGGCATCTGTGAGGCACTGTGGGCCATCAGCAGCAACAGAATTGTATTCAATCACAATCTGTAACCTCATGGCCCGGCATAGCCCCCATTCTACCATTACCATCAAGCTGGGGGACCAACCCTGGTTCTATGAAGAGCCAGGAGCAGCACCAGGCATACCTCAAAATGAGGTGTCAGCTTGGTGAAGCTACAACACAGGACTATTTGCATGCCAAACAGAAGCAGCATGCAATAGAAAGGGCCAGGAAATCCCACAACCAACAGATAAGATGTAAACTCTGCAGTCCTGCCACACCCAGTCATGAATGGTGGTGGACAATTACTGACAGGAGGAGGAGGCTCCACAAATATCCCCATCCTCAACAATGGGGGAGCCCAACACATCAGTGCAAAAGACAAGGCTGAAGTATTTGCATCCACCTTCAGCCAGAAGTGTCGAGTGGATGATCCATCTCAGCCTCCTCCTGAGGTCACCAGCATCACAGATGCCAGTCTTCTGTCAATCCAATTCACTCCACGTGATATCAAGAAACGATGAAGGCACTGGATACTGCAAAGGCTATGGGTCCTGACAATATTCCTGCAATAGTACTGAAGACTTGTGCTCCAGAACTAGTCATGCCTCTAGCCAAGCTGTTCCAGTACAGCTACAACACTGGCATCTACCCGGCAATATGGAAAATTGCCCAGGAATGTCCTGTGCACCAAAAAGCAGGACAAGTCCAACCTGACCAATTATTGCCCTATTAGTCAACTCTCGATCATCAGCAAAGTGATGGAAGGTGTCGTCGACAGTGCCATCAAGCAGCACTTCCTCAGCAATAACCTGCTCACTGATGCTCAGTTTTGGTTCTGCCAGGGCCACTCAGCTCCTGACCTCATTACAGCCTTGGTCCAAACATGAACAAAAGAACTGAACTCCAGAAGTGAGGTGAGAGTGACTGCCTTAGACATCAAAGCAGCATTTGACTGAATATGGCATCAAGGAGCCCTAGCAAAACTGAGGTCAATGGGAATCAAGGGGAAAACTCTCCACTGGTTGGAGTCATGCCTAGCACAAAGGAAGATGGCTGTGGTTGTTGGAGGTCAAACATCTCAGTCCCAGGACATCACTGCAGGAGTTCCTCAGGGTTGTGTCAGAGGCCCAACCATCTTCAGCTGCTTCATCAATGAACTTTCCTCCATCATAAGATCAGAAGCGGGGATATTCGCTGATGATTGCATAATGTTCAGCACTATTTGTGACTCCTCAGATACTGAAGCAGCCCAAGTCCATATGCAGCAAGACCTGGACAACATCCAGGCTTGGTCTGATAAGTGGCAAGTAACATTTGTGCCATAAAAGTGCCAGATAATGACCATCTCCCCTTGACATTCAATGGCATTACCATTGCTGAATCCCCCACTATCAACATTCAGGGGGTCACCATTAACCAAAAACTGAACTGGATCAGCTGTATCAATGCTGCAGTTACAAAAAACATGTCAGACGCTGGGAATTCTGTGGCAAGTAACTCACCTCCTGACTCCCCAAAGCCTGTCCACCATCTGCAAGGCACAATTCAGGAGTGTGATGGAATACTGTCCACTTGCCTGGATGGGTGCAGATCCAACAACACTCAAGAAACTTCAACACCATCCAGTACAAAGCAGCCCGCTTGATTGGCTCCTCATCCACAACCTTCAACATTCATTCCCTCCACCACTTACACACAATGGAAGCAGTATGTACCATCTACAAGATGCACTGCAGCAACTCACCAGGTTCCTTCAATGACATCTTCCAAACATGAGACCTCTACCATCTAGAAGGACAAGGGCAGCAGATGCATGGGAAAACCATCATCTGCAAGTTCTCCTTCAAGACACATATCATCCTGACTTGGAAGTATATCGCCCCTTCCTTCACTGTCCCTTGGTCAAAATCCTGGAACTCCCTTCCTAACAGCACTGTGGGTGTACCCACACCCCTTGGACTGCAGTGGTTCAAGAAGGCAGCTCACCACCACTTTCTCAACGGAAATTAGGGAAGGGCAATAAATGCTGGCCTAGCCAGCGATGCCCACATCCGACGAATGAATTAAAAAAAAATCTTGCTCTCCTCCTCTTCTTCTTCTTTGGCCTCCTTGTCTCGAGAGACAATGGGTAAGCGCCTTGAGGTGGTCAGTGGTTTGTGAAGCAGCGCCTGGAGTGGCTATGAAATCCAATTCTAGAGTGACAGACTCTTCCACAGGCGCTGCAGATAAAATTGGTTGCCGGGGCTGTTATACAGTCAGCTCTCGCCTTGCGCTTCTGTCTTTTTTCCTGCCAACTGCTAAGTCTCTTCGACTCGCACTCTTTAGTCCTGCCTTTATGGCTGTCCGCCAGCTCTGGCAATCGCTGGCAACTGACTCCCACGACTTGTGATCAATGTCACAGGACTTCATGTCGCCTTTACAGACATCTTTAAAGTGGAGACATGGACGGCCGGTGGGTCTGATACCAGTGATGAGCTTGCTGTACAACAATGTGTCCTTGGGGATCCTGCCATCTTCCATGCGGCTCACATGGCCAAGCCATCTCAAGCGCCGCTGGCTCAGTAGGCTGTATATGCTGGGGATGTTGGCTGCCTCAAGGACTTCTGTGTTGGAGATATGGTCCTGCCACCTGATGCCAAGGATTCTCCGGAGGCAGCGAAGACGGAATGAATTGAGACGTCGCTCTTGGCTGACATACGTTGTCCAGGCCTCACTGCCGTAGAGCAAGGTACTGAGGACACAGGCTTGATACACTCGGAACACAAAAGTCAGAGTGTATCAAGCCTGTGTCCTCAGTACCTTGCTCGACAGCAGCGAGGCCTGGACAACATATGTCTTCTCCTCTAGGACGTTCCTTCAAACTAAGCTCATTGTTCAAACTTTTGGTCATATGTCCTAATATCTCTCTATGTGGGTCAGTGTCAAATTTTGTTCAATAACGCTCCTGTGAAGTGTCTTGGGATGTTTTTACTATGTTAAAGACTGTATATAAATCCAATTAGTTGTTGTTGCTGCTGCAGTTTTCCTGCTTTAACGTGGTTCTGCTGAAGCTGTCGAATCACCAAGTAGCTTTTCCTTCAGTTTGCAAAAGTGCTAATTTTATTATGACTAAAAAATAATGTTCTGTGTTGGGTCTCTGATCAATAATGGATGATTTTCCAAAATGAGTGCCCCTAGCATGGAGCCTTGTTAACTGAGTGGTTATCAGAACTTGTAGGCATTCTCCTTCTAATTTTTGATCCATTAATTGTAACCTTTACAGGGCTGAATGTGCCTATGATTTCCTAGTCAAAGCTCTGTCCTGGGACAGCACATTATTAAAGTTTGCATTGTGTTTTTTAGTGTTGAAATTTTCATGGCTGTGTGTCCAGTTGCAGTGAAAATTGGTTGAGTTGGGATATTTGTCTGTCAAAAGAACACACCTGATTTTTCTTCCATTAAATGATATGGTAGATAATTAGGGAGTTCTTTTCCAGGCATGGCTGATATTCACTGTGTCCATTTGATCTGCACAGCACACATACCCAGAAAAACCTTCCCCTTCGAGTGTACTGATGTGTAAATCCAAGGATTCACATTTGCTATTTTGTTGCACATTGTGGAAATCTCCCCCTCCCCTTCCTTTTCCACCCCGCTCCTGCTCCCCTTCCCTCAGACATTGGCCCTAAAACAATTTAGGTACTGAATGGTATTTTATTCAAACCCATATTGCTGTGGTTATTTTAGTGAAAGCTTGAAAACAGAGGCTAAATGGATGCTATGCTAATAAGACTAGCCTGAAAGTCTGGTTTCAGCATGCGATTTTGGTTCTAATTGCTCATTACCATAATTTGAACTTGCTTGATGGTGCTAAATCAGACATCTGCTGGCTTAGCACTTAAGTGCTGATTAGACACAATTTTCATGGAGCAATATGTGTGGGCTCCACACTGTATTTTACCAGCCTTCTGGGGATGGGCTGGGAGGTGGGAGGGTGCCCGTAAAATCATGAGGGAAGGCGAGGGATGGAGTGCGCATTGTCTTCTGCCGCCATGCCATTTTAACAGCGTTGAGTGGGCCCTCCGCCGTGTGGGGAGATTGGCTGGTAAACCCTTGCAGCCTCTCTTTGGGTTCAGGCGTGTCCTTCAATTCGGGCACTCTGTGAGCCACAGAGGCCCCCTTGGCAGCAATGGTCGCCCCACGACAAACACTCCACCCTCAACTATGACCCTCCTCCACCTCTCGGGGCCTGACTGACTGGTCCTGGCACCCCACCCCACCACCCCCCCCAGACCCCACTTACTTCATTAGGTGGGCAGCTTGCTCCCGTGGCGTCCTCTCTTCCAGGTGCAGTTCTAGCAGTGGCCACTGCTCCCTGTGGTGCTGCTGAGACTCTGATTGGCTGGCAGCTCCTGGAGGGCAGACACCATTCCTTTAAAGGGACGGCAGCCCAGATAGTAACTAACTAATTGGCGGATGGGCAAGTAATGTAGCCAGAAGTCCACAAATGGCTGAGGTCGGGTTGTCTCCATTTTCAGGCCCATCATTGGGACCCCTGCTGCGCCAATAAAATTCCAGCCACTCACTTCCATGAAAGGCTTGAAGTGGGCCGGACAACACACAATGGCAGGTTTCAGGATGGATTAGGAACTCAGTAAGAGGAGGCACAGGTTCTTAGATATGGCATTAGGGGTCCTGGTGGAGGATACACAGAGGATTAGGGATGTGTTGTTCCATGGGGGGAAAGCAGTCCACCTCGCCCTCCTGTGCCTCACTCCTGCAGCAGCTGCTGCTGCTCTGCTTGGCCTCATCTCCTCCTCCCATCCCTCCTGCAGACCAAGGGGGACCCAGAGCATCAGAAATCTAGCACCTGCAATTCAGCAGGATACTGTAACAATAAAAACAAGAAGCAAAATACTGCAGATGCTAGCAATCTGAAATAAAAATAGAAAATGCCAGGAACATTCAGGAAGTCAGGCAGCATCTGTTGAGAGATGAAAGGTCATCAACCTTAAACGTAACCCTACCTTCCTCTCTCCAACGATGTTGCCTGGCTTGCTGCTTGTTTCTAACAATTTTTGTCTTTATTTCAGATGGGCAAAATCTCTCCCAATTCATGGAGATAAAATGTGGCTTGCTTCTAATGGGAACTATACTTTTATTATTGAAAGAGGAATATTTAAGCTTAGAGAGAAGATGCAAATTACTGGCCTGATTACTGGACAAAGAAAGAACTTTCATTTTTTAATACCTTTCACAACCTCAAGACATTCTAAAGTGCTTTACAGTCAATTAAGTACTTTTGAAGTTATAGCTACCGTTGTCATGTAGGAAACCGAACAAGTAATTTGTACATAGCAAAGTCCTGCAAACAATAATGTAATAATGACCAGAGAATCTGTTGTAGTGCTGTTAGTTAATAAAAAAGACTTGCATTCATATAGCGCCTTTCATAACCTCGGGACGTCCCAAAGCACTTTACAGCCAATGCAGTACTTTTGAAGTGGAGTCGCTGTTGTAATGTAGGAAGTACAGCAGCCAATTTGCTCACAACAAGCTTCCATAAACAGCAATGTGATAATGGCTGGACAATCTGTTCATGTGATGTTGATTAAGGGGTAAATATTGTCTAGAGATAACTCCCCCGCACTTCAAAACAGTGCCTTAGGATCTTTTGCATCCAACTGGGGGGCAGACAGAGTTTCAGTTTAACATTTCATCCAAAAGACAGCACCTCTGACAGTACAGAACTCCCTCAGTACTGCACTGGACTGTCAGCCTAGATTTTGGTTGAATGTAAATACTAGCCAGGACACCAGGTGACCTTCCCTGCTCTTCTTCAAATAGTGGCATGGGAGTGTTTATGTCCACCTGAGAGGGAAGATGATACTTTGGTTTAATATCTCATCTGAAAGATGGCACTGTTGATAATGTAGCACTCCCTCAGTGCTGCAATGAAGTGTTAACCTAAATGATGTGCTCACGTCTCTGGAATGGGATTTGATAACCCAATCTCCTACTCAGTAAACAGTGTTACCACTGAGCTAAGGCTGACATCCTCAAGAGCCTCAGAAAACTTTTACCAGCAACTGGCTATAGAATCTAGCTATTAATTTTAAGTCAATGAAATACATTTAGAACATCTCTACAGATTCTTTTAGCTATTCCTGTACAACTTCCACAAAAACCTATCACTGTTTTGGTAGGAATGTGTTAAAAGAGCAAAATATTCCCTTTTTTAAAGAGAAATTATTGCATATGTGAACTGAATACTGTTAACAGATATCGTTCCTTTTGATATATTATTCATCTTAATTGCATTAAAAACCCTTGTACTTCATCCCCCAAGGATGTAATATTGCAGAATTTGTAATAGTGTTGAAGTCTACATTTTTGAAATGCGAAGTGTGGCTGATTTAATTTTATATTTTTTTTATGAGAATAAGGATTTATCACAAATCCAAGAATAGCATTTTCTGGCTGAACAAAATATTTTTTTACATTTTGCCTGTCAATCATTGTCCATTAGAAGAACAAAAGGATAAGTTCTACAATATAGCAACTGAGTTAATGATATGCCTTTTGTTTTGTTAATGTACCAAACTGTGTTGTTAGAAGAATATATCTTTTGTTCTTTCTGCTGGGGCTACACCCCAAGAGATAAATTTTCTGCATTACAGCAAAATATACTTAATCGTTCTCTAAGCTTGTGTAAAGGAAACAAAATTAGCAGCCAAAAAAAGTTGAAAAGTTCACTTAACTTTTACTGAGGTTGAAAAAGCCCACCCAGCTTTGAAAGTGCGGGGTCTGTCTTTTTGAATTGGTGCGCAGAAAAGGAGCAGGTCGTATTAGTCCTGATGCTTGCAGCTGACCCTTGGATTTACTCTGTATTTAGGCTTGGTGTTGCTGGGATTCTGGAGGGCTCCTTGTTCTTGCTGCCATTCAATTAAAACATTAAACTGAGGTCCTGTCTACCGGCACAGGTAGAAGTCAAAGATCCCATGGCACTACTTTGAAGAAGAGCAGGGGAGTTCTTTTGGTGTTTTGACCAATAATCATCCCTCAGCCAACACTTTTACTATTTGTGAGAGTTGACTGCGTGCAAATTGACTGCTACATTTCTTACATTACAATAGTGACTACTCTTCAAAAGTATTTCACTGGCTGTAAAGTGCTTTGGGACATCCTGTAGTCATGAAAAGGATTTGGACAAAATGAAAGTCTTTCTTGTTTTCTTTCTTTTTGCCTCCTTCATCTTTTTTATGGCAGTGGGGATATACACCAATCACTGCCCCAGCCTCGCATGTCCCCTTGCTTCCACATATTATTGATGCCCAGTCATTCCTCTGCTGCTGGGCATTCCTCTCCATGTCCACTGATTTGCATTGGGCGGCACAGTGGCGCAGTGGTTAGCACCACAGCCTCACAGCTCCAGTGACCCAGGTTCAATTCTGGGTACTGCCTGTGTGGAGTTTGCAAGTTCTCCCTGTGTCTGCGTGAGTTTTCGTCGGGTGCTCCGGTTTCCTCCCACAGCCAAAGACTTGCAGGTTGATAGGTAAATTGGCCATTATAAATTGCTTCTAGTGTCGGTAGGTGGTAGGGGAATATAGGTACAGGTAGGGATATGGGATTAGTGCAGGATTAGTATAAATGGGTGGTTGATGGTCGGCACAGACTCGGTGGGCCGAAGGCCTGTTTCAGTGCTGTATCTCTAAATAAAAAATAAATAAATAAGAGCCTGGGCAATGAAGCTCTGGAAAGTGGTTCTCTCCTGCTGATATCCAGCATGTTGAAGCCAGAGATGAGATTTTATTAGAGAAATGACACCAAGGGCTCTATAACTTCAGTGTGAGTATTGACAAGCAATGCTCCTGTTCTTTGCAAGACACCTTTCATTGGGGCCTCTGTTGCAGATGACATGGAGACACCACACACTCCATAATAAACTGCAGATCAGTTAAGAACTCATGCACAGATGCAGATCATGGGTTGCTCCAAACTTGCTAGCAAACTTCACAAGAAGTTTGCCATGTTCTCAAATGACTGAAAATTAATGAGTGCTCAGATTTAAAGAAGGTTTGAATCTCATCTTCTGCAGCTGAAGAAGAATGCAAGCTTATCCTGCAGCCAGCAAGTTCCTGCTCCTGCTCACTCATGTTATGTGATTCAGGCAGTGCACTCTCGAGAAACTATCAAACTCTCTTAAGGTAGGAAATAGGAGCAGGCGTAGGCCTTACGGCTCCTCAAGCTTCTTCCGCCATTCAATAAGATCATGGCTGAGCTTCTTTATCAACTCCATGTTCCCAGTCTATCTGCATATTCCTTCATTCTCTTAGTGCCCAAAAATCTATCGATTTCAGTCTTAAATATTCTTATCAACAGAGCATCCACAGGCCACTGGGGTAGAGAATTCCAAAGATTCACAACCCTCTCAGTGAAGATATTTCTCCTCAGCTTAGTTCTAAATGACCCAACCCTTTATTTTGAGACTATGAATCTTAGTTCTAGACTCTCCAGAATTTTATATGAATCGATGAGATCACCTCTCATTCTTCTAAACTCCAGAGAATAGAGGCTCATTCTACTCAATCTCTCCTATACTCTGATACTCCAATCCCCTGCAATAAAGGCTAACATACCATTTGCATTCCTAATTGCTTGCTGTATCTACATGTTATTTTTTTCTCCTATATAGCAAGTTGTAGTCCTTGGACATCACCTGTAGAAATAAAAGGAGTATAAGTTACATCTTCAAATAGTATTTAAGTGGCTGTTTACTTTGTGACGTGGTAGTGTGCTAAAATCAGTGTAGAAATAATAGCAGAAAAAGGATCATATTACATCTCAGCTTGGAGAATGCCTCAATGGACTTCCTGCTTGCCTTTCAGCCCTAATATTCTCACAGTAGCTGGAAGTCTCACATCACAAGGTCATTGAAATAATAATATGCGTTGAAAAAAGTTCATGTGCTTGTCCTATACCCTTTGGAGATGCCATAAGCCCAGGAGGAAACAGGCACTGTGGAAGGATTACAACCACCTCAAAAAAATTCATTACCCACATCACTGGAAGCAGACTTCAGTCCAGATACCCAGAGTTTGGGGGGCACTAGCAGTCTAACAAGTAAACACAGGGTGCGTCATTACTGATGAAGAGCACAGGTAATAGTGAAAGATTGTATCTGTTATTTCTGTGATGTGACAGTGAACCTAATTGAAGTTGATCATAATGACATCTCCTGCTAGCGCCTGCAATGTCTAATGCTCTGCAGGTTAAATGTGGTAGCCATTTTCAATTCTACTTTCACCGATATGGATGTTGCTTCTTGACTGCACATCTGTTTATAGGAACTAAACACAGGTCTGAGACTTTGTCCCTTGTGAAATAGAGCCTTCTTCCACTCTATGCCTTATTAAGGTCCAGGTCATATCCTTCTGCTAGTTCTATCTCTGATCTACCAAAACAACTACCACATTATGCTGAACCTTTATAAAGCTCTGCTTAGGCCACAACTAGAGTATTGTATCCAGTTCTGGTCGCCACACTTTAGGGAGGATGTAAGAGTCCTTGAGAAGGAGCAGAGGAGATTTACCAGAATGATTCCAAGGATGAGGAATTTTAGCTACAAACTTAGATTCAAGAACATAAAAGCAAAATGCTGGGGCTGTTCTCCTTGGAGCAAAGGAGATTAAGGGGAGATTTAAGAAGAGGTGTACAAGATTGTGACAGGTTTAGAGAGGTAGAAAAAGAAAAGCTGTTCCCATCAGCTGATGGCACAAGGACTAGGGGATACAGACTTAAGGTTTTGGGCGAGAGATGTTAGGGGGCGGGAGGGGGTTGTGGGGGGGGGAGGTGTGTGAGGAAGAACTTTTTTACACAGTGAGTGGTAATGACTTGGAACTCGCTGCATACGAGGATGGTGGAAATGGAGATCATCAAAGATGTCGCAAGAAAATTGGATAGGCAGGGCTACAAGGATAAAGTGGGGGAATGGGACTGGTTGGATTACTTTACAGAGAGTCAGCATGGACTCAATGGGCCAAATGGCTTCCTCCTGTGTGGTAATCCGTCTATGATTCTATCTACCAAAGCTACTACCAAAATGACACTTGAGGCTACATCCATATTGCATTCAACAAAAGATTCTTTTCTGAAAGTGTTCCATAAACTATCTTTTATTTTCTTCACTCCTCTGGAGTTTGCCTGCATGCCCTAATGCTTTTACAAGAGTTTATATTTAATATGGTGTGTGAATTGAATAAATCCAATGGATACTCAGTAAATTGATATATCTCTTGTTAACTTCTGTGAAACAGGCACTTAACAAGTAAAAACATCTGCTAATGCAGGGTAAATTGCTAATATGCTTCAAATTTGTTTGCTTCTTGGAAGGCTGGTACAAAACACAATTACATGCTACCTCTAAATATTTGAGGAAATAGAACTCATATGGGACTTGCATGATTTAATTCATGCAAAGAGAATTGAATGAAATTCATTTGCACTTCTCTAGTTGCTTGATTATTGACACCTAAATCCCAATATGAATAAGAAACACTCTGCCATTAAGACTGGTGTTTGAATACTGGGGATAAGTATCGGGAAACTCAGTTTCATTCAAAACATGATGGTCATCAAGTCATTTTCTTTTACACAGGATAGAGAAACAAGCCTGTTTATTGAGATCGCATCAATTCCCACTTTGAAATATTGGGGCTGATTTTCATTCTGGATGGACACCACTCACCCAAACTCCTCATGAGAGGTCTGAGCCAGTTGGATGGCCGAGCAGTATCTGCATACAATTGGTGAGTTATGAGTAGTGAACCATCTTGCTGATTGGGATAGGGATTTTATTTATTTTTTATTTAGAGATATAGCACTGAAACAGGCCCTTCGGCCCACCGAGTTTGTGCCGACCAACAACCACCCATTTATACTAATCCTACATTAACCCCATATTCCCTACCACATCCCCACCATTCTCCTACACTAGGGGCAATTTACAATGGCCAATTTACCTATCAACCTGCAAGTCTTTGGCTGTGGAAGGAAACCAGAGCACCCGGTGGAAACCCACACGGTCACAGGGAGAACTTGCAAACTCCGCACAGGCAGTACCCAGAACTGAACCCGGGTCACTGGAGCTGTGAGGCTGGGGTGCTAACCACTGTGCCAGATGTTGATTTCTCTGTGTAATTAAAGGGAGGGGGAGGCAATCACGGGTGGCATTGGGCAGGAAAATTTGGGGGGGTGAGCAAAAGGAGCATTCATGTCACTCATGGTATGCAAAAACATGAGCCACAGGTGTTCTACCATGTTTTCTGAATGATCATCTGCAATCTCTTTAAGGAACACCTGCTAGTGCCACCCCATGCTAGTAGCAATGGAAAGAGTATGCATGGCTCAAGATTCGGTATCTGAAAATTGCACTGGGATCTTACAATGAACGTAAGATCCCTATTTGCATATTACAAATAGACTTATTCCAGGAACCCATTGTATTGATAGGTTGGCAATGGCGGTGGGTGGACTGGGAGGGGGAACAGGTGGTAAATTCAGTGTTGCAATTTTGAGAGTCCTTTTTCTAGCTGTGGAGATCATGAAAATTGTTTCCTTTATATTGTAACCCATCTCGAGTTAATCAACAATCAGAGTTGTTTTTGACTATATATCGTAGTCATCGCCTAAGAATAGGCAAACTACTTCAAAAAGCCTAAAAATCAACCCGCCAGATCAATGACAATACTATGGGAAAATTTATAAGAGTCCAAGATGTCTACTGAATTGACACTGTATATAGCAGGAACAATGAAATACTTGTTCTAAAGGTATATCTATAGTCAGAGTTGATTAATTGATGTGGAAGGAACATAATTGAAGTAATGCATTTCAGAATCGCTCACCAATGACTGGTTTAATTAAAAAGGGGCCCATTTGATTTTCTTTATTAATTCCAATCCTTTATTTGAGTTAGTTTTCAATCCTTTACTTGTTAAAGTATAATTATTGACCTTCCATGGATCATAGACACAAAACGTTTCTCTCTTCCCTTAACTTGCTTCATTTATCTCTCACTATGTCTGTTATTCTCCCATCTTCTGTCTGGCCCTCATACACATCCACTCAGTACCATCTTTATATCACTATTTGTTAATTATTTTCCCCTCATTTTATCACCCTTTTT
Organism: Heterodontus francisci; assembly: GCF_036365525.1. Taxonomy (NCBI): domain Eukaryota; kingdom Metazoa; phylum Chordata; class Chondrichthyes; order Heterodontiformes; family Heterodontidae; genus Heterodontus; species Heterodontus francisci. The sequence continues at coordinate 133,341,264 of NC_090376.1, read as the reverse complement.
CTGTAATTCTCTCCTTCCTCCTGTTTCTGTCTATAAGTATGTTATTTTGTGTGAACATTTACAAACATTAATTTGCCTCATGTCCATGTCCTGTATTGTTACTTTAGAGCAAAATTCATGTTAGTTTTGAGTTTTTTTTTTAAGTCCTTCAACTTTTTATAGACCTACTGCCAGATCATCTGAATCATGGAGATAGCAGCTATTGTATAATTGCCTTTAGGAGTGATGTCCTTTTAAGATCTTAGTATGCTAATGAGCTAAGTGCCAGGATGCAGTCATGTGACTCAGTGCCAGAGTCACTCTGTAACTGTAACACCCAGAGTAAGGTTCTGTAATTAGTTAGCTCTGCACGGTACATACCAGTTTAGTTGTTTTAATAAACCTGTTTCAGATCTTCAACCAACTGGAATCCACGCATCTCATTTATGTTACATCAGACAACATTAAAAGAACTCATTACATGATGGCAGCTCCTCATTAAATGGCAGCAGCGGTGGTGAGAAGAAAGAATTTAAGATTGAAGACCACAGGTAAAACAGCTTTAAAACTACCTTCCTAGCCTCTCGACCAAAGCTGTGGTCAAGTTCCTCTATTACAACAGTAGCCAGCATTTCTAATGCCTGATCCACAAAATAAGGTTGTCCTATTCGTTATTGATTCATTTATTTTTTGTGCACTCCACAGCTAGGTTAACAAACTTTTTAACATTTATACAGATCATGCAGTTGATTTGCTGCATGACTCATATTAAAGGGTCATTTTACAGGTCCTCTGTGATTTACTCTTATTCATTTCTACTGACAAATTTGCAGCCTTAGAAATAGCAGCTCTCTAAATCCCATGTTCCCAGGATTTTGCTGAAGGGCCATAAATTTGGACGAAAATAGAAATTCTCCTGTTTTTGATGGCCCAAGTTTGCCTGAAATGTTATGCATTAACTCCAAACAATAAATTATTTCAAAAACTTCCTTTAATAAATGAGGAGGAAAACAGGTCATTATCTCCCAGTTTAGTAGTCATCCTTGAACCTTGTCTTTGTTGACAATGACCCCTTTGGACTGAAGAAGTTCTTCCTCTTTCTTTGCTGGTTGGGGTTCATTTGCTCTTGGCAGATGTGGACAGTCCGACTCAGGGGATGAATAGTTTCCTGAAGACTGGTTTTCCAGCATAAATTAAATATGAATAATAGCTAGAAAGCACCACAAATGTAAAACTTCCTGTCTGCATTTATGTTTTAACAGTATTCAGGAAAAAAATGTTGCAAAATAGTTACAGCTACAGAAGAACACATAGGGAGATTTTAGATTAGATTAGATTAGAGATACAGCACTGAAACAGGCCCTTCGGCCCACCGAGTCTGTGCCGAACATCAACCACCCATTTATACTAATCCTACACTAATCCCATATTCCTACCAAACATCCCCACCTGTCCCTACATTTCCCTACCGCCTACCTATACTAGTGACAATTTATAATGGCCAATTTACCTATCAACCTGCAAGTCTTTTGGCTTGTGGGAGGAAACCGGAGCACCCGGAGAAAACCCACGCAGACACAGGGAGAACTTGCAAACTCCACACAGGCAGTACCCGGAATCGAACCCGGGTCCCTGGAGCTGTGAGGCTGAGGTGCTAACCACTGCGCCACTATGCCACCCTGGTGGATAGCTGAGCAGAAACTGGGGGCTGGATTTTATTCAGCTGGCACGGATACTGACACCGGACCAGAAAGGTGAGGGGAACCCTGCCTCGGCCATTTGGCAGGCCCCGGTTGCAGTCAACTGTACGGTGCTGAGTCCCCATACTTGACGGGGATCCCACCTCCAAGAGCTATTGGCCAATCAGAGGGCCAGCAGCTCAGCATCCCAGCAGCGCTGCTGGGAGCAGTAGCCACTGCAGGTTCTGCAGTAGGCCCAAGACCAGGAGCAGCCATGGAGCATCAGAGAGCCAGTTAGCAGGGGCAGGCTTGCCAGGGCCTGTCATGTGTTCTTTGTGTTGTCTGATACAACGCAGTGAGGTGCGTGGATTCCAGTTCATTGAAGATCTCTAGCGGGTTTATTAACAGCAAAACTAGTTTATACAATACACAGCAAACTATTTACAGAACCTTTGTTGAGGGTGTTACAGTTGCAGAGTGACTATGGCATCTCATCACATGACTACATCCTGGTACTTAGCTCATTAGCATACTGAGTTCTTAAAGGGACATCACTCTTAAGGCGATCCCACAACAGGGCCAGTAAGGCAGGCCTTAGTTGGGGCGGGGAGGGCAGGAAGTGGGTTGTTGAGGGCAGAGGGGGGTGGAGTTGGAGCTGGGGTGACCTTTGCCACTGGGGGCCCTCTGTGAACCACAGATTGCCCAAGCAGGAGGGTTCCCCGCTCTCCCCGCCACCACCCCCCCATGTACCCAGCCCATAGGGAGGCCACCTGGTTTTACTGGGCGGCCTCTCTGCCTGTCGGAACACCTCTAGTCACTGGTTAAATATCAGTGGCAGTGGGATGAGGCCCTTAAGTTGCCATTAATTGGCCACTTAAGAGCCTCAATTGGCCTCTCGGTGGGAAGGGCATCCTCGACTTTCCCCACCGCTGACTTAATTGAGCTGGAGCCAGGAAGGTGACAAGCACTGTGCCCCACCCCCCACTTTTCCTCCTAATTCTAGGCCCCTTCCTACAGTCTCCCAGCCCGGTCCCAAGGGGGGGAATTAAATTCCACCCTGGCAGTCCAAATGGGTGAAAGTATGGAGAAGATGTATACCACCACTTGTCAGCTGCCATTTTTAATCTGTGTTAGGTCAAAGATGAAAAACTGTCCATTCTATTGACAAAAAGGCAACACTGCAAGCGTTAACTCATTTGATCTCTCAACAGATCTGCTGAGTGTTTCCTGTTCTTGTGCTTCAATCAGCTTAAAGTTCTCTGCAACTGTAAAACTAAAATTTAATGTATTTAATTTGAGTAATACTATGTTTCATACATTTGAGGACTCAGATTCGGGATGGAAATTAGTTATGCTAAGTGTGTGAAGTGTTTTATAGCACAAGCAGATTTATGTAAGGAACTAATGCCTCATCTGATTGGTCACATTTTCTAAATTGGTGTGTAATAGGCTTTCCTGTCTTTTCCAATAATGAATGGATCAATAGAAAGAAACAAGAAAACCCTATTGAACCCTAAATGATTGCTGACATTAAAGGCTGGTCAGCTGGATTGCTCTCCATTTAGTAATACAGCACCACATGAAATCATACATTATTTATTGCAAGTTCTGACTGCAGGTGTGAGTGGGCAAATGCATAGAGTTAGCATGGGATTAAGGCTGCAGTGCTCCATCCATCAATATCGGCGACCACGCTCTGGAAGTGGTTGAAGAGTTTACCTACCTAGGCTCAACTATCACCAGTAACCTGTCTCTAGATGCAGAAATCAACAAGCGCATGGGAAAGGCTTCCACTGCTATGTCCAGACTGGCCAAGAGAGTGTGGGAAAATGGCGCACTGACACGGAACACAAAAGTCCGAATGTATCAGGCCTGTGTCCTCAGTACCTTGCTCTATGGCAGCGAGGCCTGGACAACGTATGTCAGCCAAGAGCGACGTCTCAATTCATTCCATCTTCGCTGCCTCCGGAGAATACTTGGCATCAGGTGGCAGGACCGTATCTCCAACACAGAAGTCCTCGAGGCGGCCAACATCCCCAGTTTATACATACTACTGAGTCAGCGGAGCTTGAGATGGCTTGGCCATGTGAACCGCATGGAAGATGGCAGGATCCCCAAAGATACATTGTACAGCGAGCTCGCCATTGGTATCAGACCCACCGGCCGTCCATGTCTCCGCTTTAAAGACGTCTGCAAACGTGACATGAAATCCTGTGACATTGATCACAAGTCGTAGGAGTCAGTTGCCAGCGTCCGCCAGAGCTGGCGGGCAGCCATAAAGGCGGGGCTAAAGTGTGGCGAGTCGAAGAGACTTTGCAGTTGGCAGGAAAAAAGACAGAGGCGCAAGGGGAGAGCCAACTGTGTAACAGCCCCGACAAACAAATTTCTCTGCAGCACCTGTGGAAGAGCCTGTCACTCTAGAATTGGCCTTTATAGCCACTCCAGGCGCTGCTTCACAAACCACTGACCACCTCCAGGCGCTTATCCATTGTCTCTCGAGATAAGGAGGCCAAAGAAGAAGAAGGCTGCAGTGTTGCTTAGTTTGTGACTGTTTCTAGTAGAACATTTAGGTTCAGAGTAATTTGTCGCTTTGTAAGCTAATTGATTGTCTACAGCTTTTACTTCTGTTTCTGACTCCATCAATAATTAATATGTTTGCTTTGTAAGTTATACTGCCTAGAAATGCACTGTGTTAGATCTTAATTATTGCAGCTATGTAGGAAGACCTGGAAGTTCCTGATAACTTACACCAAAACAATACTGCAATGGCATAATGCAGATTTCCAGTGTAAAAGATCAAGTAAATTAGTGTGTTTGTGCCAGATTTGACACAAGGTTGAATTTTGTCCACTTTTTGCACCAATTCAGCAAAACCTCTGCCAAAATCTTCTACCCTCATTAACATGGCTTCGCTTTCCTGTAGAAGAACAGAGAATGCTAGTTTCCTGCATTTACTCCAGTTGGCTGTAGATGGGCTGAAAGGGCTGTAAATCTACCACCACAGTTTTAGGCACAGCAGGATTTCTGATGTTTTATGGTGAGTTTTAAAGCATGACAGCTTCTCATTCTATTGTTTGGGAGAGAAATGCAACACTGTACTAATGTGCCTCCTGGCTTGCCGTAGTCATGTGCCATCTACCGTGAGGCACTCACTGCAGGCATCCATCAGAAGGCTGTTCAATAAAGACACAGTACAAGCAAGACTTGTCCTGTGAGCTCCGAACAGTTACATCAATGATAAGAGAGGATATAACGAGAGGTAAACAGGCAGTAGAAACTTTATACAGGCAGTGAAAATGGTACGCAGAGAAGTAAGAAATAGAAAAGGATGTAAGACTGTAGTGAGAGTTATGTATAGGTCCCCTAGTAGCAGCTGTGAAGTGACAGTGTATATAAATGCTGAGATTAGACAAGCATGGACTGCATTTTAAAAGCCCAATGCTGAAATAGGCGGCGGGCGGAAAATTAACCTCCCCCCACACAGGCAGCCCACGTCGCGGAGACGCCGCGATTGCAAACGTGGTAGCTCATTACAGTGGAGGGGGCGGGCGAGCTGTCCATAGCAATGGCATCCGGTGCCAATGCATAGGCGCCGGTGCCATTTTCAAAGGGCTTACAGCCCTAACTGATCAGTAAAGTGTATAAAAATGAATTTAAAAAAATTTCCATCCCCTCTCCCAATCCCCCAATGGCATAACACATCATTCCTACCCTTTCCCCCCACCTGCCAATACCTACCAATAATATTTGACCTTCCCCACCACCCCGCCCCTCCCACCAACCCAAAAACCACCCACCCCACCACCACCCCAACCCCACAAAGTTTGGAACCTTTGTCCTTTACCCCTTCCCATCATCCCTCCAAGCATTCCAAAGCATTTTAACCCCGCTCCCCACCTCCCGCATAGAAATAACCACCTCCACCCCACTCCCCACAGGTGTCGCGCCTCGTTTCCCTGAACGGGGTTTCGAAGCCACGCCATTGCCGGCCACTGGAATGCAGATCCCAACGTACCGGCAGAATTACTGCAGCCTGCATATTAATTAAAGGTCAGAGCCCATTAGCGGATCTATAATGCGGGTCCGCGAAGGCTTGCCGCCGCTGCCGAGTTTGGGACGGGGCCTGCTGGCATCAGGATCAGTGGCGGGCCTCATCCATTGCTATCTTCATTCCCCCCACCACTGTTCCCGGTGTTGGAGAGTCTTTAAAATCCAGCCACATGTAGTAAAGACAGAGTGGTTTTAATGGGGGGATTTTGACTTTCATATAGAGTGGGATAAGCAGACTAGCTCATGTCAGAAAGATAATGTTCTGGATAGTTTTGTGCAACATTGGGCTGAATTTTTGTTCTGGGATTGGCACCCCAAGGTTGGGATAATTTACGGATCCTGACCCCTCACGGCATTGGGGTGACATGCACAACCCGATTTTTGATTGAAGGACCAATTAATGGCCAGAGGGCACACTTGCTGTCCAATTAAGGGAGGGGCAGGCTCCATAAGCTGGATGACCAAAAGGAGGCCCTCCAGCACTGAAGGCACTGCAGCCTGCCAGTGCAGTAAGAGAGAGAGAGGGCGTATCAAGATGGAGCTGCCCCTCTGTGAGGACAGTCTGGCAGCTGCGACAATTTTTAAATTGTAAAGTTTTATAACTGCTGAGAGGGCAGCTCCACAGGGTGGCCTACTGCCATTTTTAAGAGGCCCCCTCTCTTCTCTGGCTGTACTTCAGCCACTGCATGGGACCCACCTGCTGACTGGAAAATTCCAGTTGGAGTGGGAGGCCCCTTAATTGGTCTAAGTGGCTACCCATTAATTGCGGGTGGGTAGCTGTCTCATCCCTGGCCCATTATCCTGGAAAATGGCCTAGCGGTGGGACCGTGCCAGCAAACCGGCATGCTGGCCAGCAATGGGAAATTCTGGGCCCACCCACCTCCTGACCCGCCTCCGGAGCCAATTAAATATTCAGCCCGATATGTCCTCAAACCAGTAAGGGGGTAGGCCATGTTAAATTCAATAATGAGTAATGAGCCAGATTTGAAATAACAGCCTGAAGGTACATTAATATTTATCTAACGATCATAATATGATTGAGTTCAACGTTGTGTTTGAAAGGGAGAAACACAAAACAGCGACTAAGATTTTAGATTTAGGGAAGGCTGAGCTCAATGGGATATGCTAAGGCTGTCCACAGTAAAGTGGGAAAATCTGTTAATAAATGAATTAACAGAGTGCATAATGTGAATAAATGATGGTTTGGTGACTTCAAGCTTTAATTTTCATACACAAAGAGGTATTTAAAGACAGAATGCAGCACAAGTTCCGAGCTTAGCTCAGGCTCAGATTAATTAAGTTGACTTTCGCTGTTTTATGCCTGATTTTAGAGAGCTGGCGTACACTAGTGAGATTAGCAGGAAACTTCACCATAAGCACTGGTTTGCAAGGTTAGCGTAGAAACCAGAGTAAATATTTTGTGTAACTTGCCAGTTTTGCTGATCAAAGAGATTCTGGGCCAATGGGCACATATGGCCTCAGAAATAGACAGAATTTGTTGTGACTTTATCAGATCTTCAACAATCAATACGTGCGACAGACACACATGCACACACACACCAGGGAATGTTGTAATGGATGCCCATGACCCTTCATAAGGGTAATATTTATTGTCTTAGCTGCTTAGGGTTATAAAATGGCTCCAGAACTTCGCCATTCTTGCATTTAGGAATGACTAAGACTGGGTTTCAGGGTCATTGGCATCACAACTCTGCTCCCAGCATTTTCCCGTCTCCTCAGCAATTGCTAAATAGCAGATGTCAGCACATTGGAAATTAAGAAGATTCCAATTATAGGATCAATGTATTCTGTCCAGACATCTATTGACTGTCTCTGACCTGGAAACAAGAATCTTACTGCGTTAGCTTTTAAACACAGACTGGGATTATTTCCGGGTCCCGACCCCAATGCTCTCTGAGGTCCGCCAGCCTAAGCAATCTTCCTGGAAGCGATCAATGAACAGACCGCCTCTAGGAGCCCGATTGAATTAAGGACGATGGCGGTCTGTGCAGGTGGGAGGGCAAATTGGAGCAGCTGAGGTAGTGTGCATCTGGCAGCCCCACAGGGAGAACTGGGCACCACTGCAGTAGGAAGAAGACTACAATGGAGGCACCCTCTGAAGGCTTCAAAACTCGGCATAACTAAGTGTGGCTGCAGCTGCCAGGCCATCATTGTTGAGGGAGAACCCCTCCACAGGATGGCCTGTGGCCGCAGCTGTGGCCCTCTGGCACCCATGGTGCCGGTTGGTGTGGGGGTGGGGGTGGGTGCAGAATTAAAGGAAACCTCACTGACCTGCCCCTGGGAGGCTGCCTCCAGGCATCTGCGAGCTTTGGCCTCACCGGGGGGGCCCGTCCAACGCCGGTAAGATCCTGGCGGTGTCACCAATTTGCCACTGAGTGGGCATTTAACTGCTGATAATTAGCTACCCACTGCTGCCGGGCGAGTAACCAGTGCCATTCAGAACCCGAACCCGACAAGATCGCTCGGAGGCGGGAACGCGTCAGAGCAATTCCCTTAATTGAGGTTTGCAGAAATTCCCTGCTCTCCCGCCTCCAATGTCGCTGATAAGATTTCATCCTCTATTGTCCTGCAGTGAAGCCACATACTGCTTGCAGACTTTCTACCTTTTTAAAATTACTATAGCCAAAGTAAAGGGTTACAGGAGATCCTAGCATACAGGAAAGCCTCCAAAGTTCTAATTGACAACTGTTTGAGGAATCATCTGGTGTTATGGCCTGGGCATTACTATGCACAGCAGTCTCAAACCAAAAAGGACGTGGGAAAGGTCTTGAACAAATCTGCACAACCCTTCCCCTGGCCTCTCCCCAAAGCATGCTCTGTTACAGCCTTGAATTTTCAAATGACACGGAGCCTGCATGTAGGTCGGTAAAGGGCAATACTTCACAATGTACTGTCCCCTTTTGACCTTGGTCACGATGATATGAGGAGCTGTCTATACTCTGTTTACTGAGTGGCTGACCCAGGAAAGTAGGTGTCAGTAAAAGTCTGGAAAAATGATAGCTGTGTTCTGAGTGCTGTAGTATTGCCATGGGTAGAAGACTCACTATAAGCTCAGACAATAAGCACCTGCAAGGCACTGACGAGTGGGAAGAAGATAATGTGCAGCCATTGAGCAAGAAAGTAAGTTTAGAGGGTCTCATTGCCCCATTTTTCCAGTGAGGTCCAAAATTAGGTACACTATAATTTTAATTGGATATATTTACCAAGCACAGTCTGGCTGAAGGAGATCCTTAAAGGGGTGGTGGGAATAAGGGGAGGTGGATGAATTCCCAGATGGTGGCAGGAAGTAACCAGCAGTGGGCAGGAAGAGTTTTGTGGGGCCAGGAGGACTAGTCATGTTCCTCCAGGCCTATCACATCAGTGCCACAGCATTCTTATACCAGTTTCAGAGACGCCTGCAATGGTTCCTTCAAAAACAGCTGGTTAAGTCACAGCACCTCCAGTGCGGTGCATGCTCTGCCCATTGGCATTTGAAAATTTCATCAGCATCCTACACACCGGGCAGGATCTTGTTCTCCTCCTGACATTGGGTTTTACGGTAGTAGGGGTAGGGTGCTGCCAGAGAATCAGAGCAGCAACAGCTGCCACAGAACCAGATGCCAGGATTGCCGGTTCCGATCTTCCCGGGGGCGATGAAGCTCCGTGGTGGCATCGTCGCCAGTCTGTGCTGGGACCCTTTTTTAAATAAGGTAAATACCTCTTTACATCCATCCGCTGCGATCTTACCATCCGTTCCCAATCTTGAGTTCAACGTGCATCACACATGTGCCTTCACTTCCCCGTCCATACGAAGCAGATAATCTGTTTTTGTGGTGTCGATTGAGGGACAAATATTGGCCAGGACACCCCCTGCTCTTCTTCAAGACAGTGCCATGAGATCTTTTACATCCACCCAATCAGGTAGATGGGGCCCTCAGTTGAACATCTCATCTGAAAGGCAGCACCTTGAATAATGTAGCATTCCCTCAGTACTCCACTGGAGTGTCAGCCTCAATTTTTGTACTCAAGCCCTGGAGCGGGGTTTGACCCCAGAACCTGCTGACTCAGAAGCAAGAGTGCTAACCACTGAGTCACAGCTGACAGACATGAATTAAAGGGCATAGCTCACCACGAGGAATTCCCATGCCGTGAATTCCTGATTCTCCTGAGAGAGACACACAAATGCAGGCTGGACAGAGAAAAGTAATGAATAATATTTATGTGCATCGCCCAGGGACCAATATTCAGGAACATCTACTGGGCCAGAATATGATGGATGGTGCAGGGAGGCCTAACATGCATGGAATAACAACAACAACTGCATTTTTTAATATTAGTTTCATGGGGTGTGGGCACTGCTGGCAAGGCCAGCATTTCCTGCCCATCCTTAATTGCCCTTGAGAAGGTGGCGGTGAGGTGCCTTCTTGAACCACTGCTGTCCATCTGGTGTAGGTACACCCACAGTGCTGTTAGGAGGGAGTTCCAGAATTTTGATCCAGCGACAGTGAAGGAAAGGCAATGCAGTTCCAAGTCAAGATGGTATGTGACTTGGAGGGGAACTTGCAGATGGTGGTGTTCCCACACATTTGTGCCCTTGTCCTTCTAGGTGGAAGAGGTTGCAAGTTTGGAAGGTGCTGTCTAAGGAGGCTTGGTGAGTTGCTGTAGTGCATCTAGTAGATGGGACACACTGCTGCTACTGTGCGTCGGTGGTAGAGGGAGTGAAGTTTGAAGGTGGTGGATGGCGTGCCAATCAAGCAGGCTGCTTTGTCCTGGATGGTGTCAAGCTTCTTATGCTGTTGGAGCTGCACCCGTCCAGTCAAGTGGACAGTATTCCATCACACTCCTGACTTGTGCCTTGTAGATGGTGGACAGGCATTGGGGAGTCAGGAGATGAGTTACTCACTACAGAATTCTCAGCCTCTGAACTGCACTTGTAGCCACAGTATTTATGTGACTGGTCCAGTTCAGTTTCTGGTCAATGATAACCCCCCAGGATGTCAATAGGGGATTCAGTGATGATAATGCCATTATACATTAAGGGGAAATGGTTAGATTCTCTCTTGTTTGAGATGGTCATTGCCTGGCACTTGTGTGGTGTGAATGTTACTTGCACTTATCAGTCCAAGTCTGGATGTTGTCCAGGTCTTGCTGCATATAGACACGGGCTGCTTCAGTATTCGAAGAGTCACAAATGGTGCTGAACACTGTGCAATCATCAGCAACCATCCCCACTTCTGACCTTATGATGAAGGGAAGGTCATTAATGAAGCAGCTGAAGATGGTTGGGCCGAGGACACTACCCTGAGGAACTCCTGCAGTGATGTCCTGGGACTGTGTTGATTGATCTCCAACAACCACAATCATCTTCCTTTGTGCTAGGTATGACTCCAACCCGCAGAGAGTTTCCCCCCAATTCCCCTTGACTTCAATTTTGCTAGGGCTCCTTGATGCCACACTCAGTCAAATGCTGCCTTGATATCAAGGGCAATCACGCTCACCTCACCTCTTGAGTTCAGTTCTTTTGTCCTTGTTTGGACCAAGGCTGTAATGAGGTCAGGAACTGGGTGGCCCTGGTAGAACCCAAACTGAGCATCAGTGAGCAGCTTGTTGCTGTTTATATGGCGCTTGATAGTGCTGTTGACAACACCTTTCATCACTTTACTGATGATCGAGAGTAGACTGGTGGGGCGGTATTTGACCAGATTGGATTTGTCTTGCTTTTTGTGGACAGGACATACCCGGACAATTTTCCATATTTTCAGGTAGATGCCAGTGTTGTAGCTATATGGGAACAGCTTGGCCCGGGCATCTTTATCATAGCAAAAAGTCCCAGGATGCTTCACAGGAGCATTATCAGACAAAATTGGGTTCCAAGCCACATAAGGAGATATTAGGACAGGTGAGCTCAAGCTTGGTCAGAGAGGTAGATTTTAAGAAGCGTCTTCAAGGAGGAAAGAGAGTGCGAAAGGTGGAAAGGTTTTGGGAGGGAATTCCAGGATTGAAAAATAATGGGTTTTTATTTGACCCTGAACTTCACTCAAATAAAAGAAAAAAATAGAAGGAAAATATTCACATAATAAAAATGAAAATTGTGAAAGTAAATCCTGCACTCGAAGGTTATTCCAGTGGGATTCTTTCGACATTAAATTTGAGGTAGGAATGAGTTCAAAAGTACTGTGGGAACACAATTTGTCACATCAGCCTCTTGTAGAAAAGCCATTTATTTTTCAGTTCTCAGAGACCAACATGTTAAGGCAATATGGAAAAAGATGCCAGAAAGAGATTAATTGACTGAAAATATTTGAGTTCGTTTCAATGCATATGCAGATGCTACTACTTTCAGCACCACTGCTGATGCAGATTCTGTACAATTATAAGGGAGACCATTTAACCACATGCATCCTGGTAGATGGTGTGAATATTATGGGTTGTAACTTTTCAATTTTTGTTTGGAATGGGAAGTTCAAGATTCATCACGAGAGGTATTCCCTCAACATATTCCCCAGCCTGGTATTCACCCAATTAGATTTTATCCAGGATGTCAACCATTCCAAAAGGCAATGTGCAATCAGTGAGCAAGCATCTGTTTTGATCCATTTATTTTAAATATTTCCCAAAGATAGGACTCAAGGCTAAAGGCCTGCTCGGGTCTGCAAATGAGACTTGACCCGAGTCCAACAGAACCCCATCCGAGCCCGAGTCCCACCCGGCCCGAGCCCTTCCATTTTTTCCCGTGCCAGACCCGACCCGACCATCAGTTAACTTATTTTCTGTTTTTCACTTTGTTCCTTAGCTGCACAAGCTTAAAATAACAGTAACAAAACCACCTTTGAAGTCCAAAAAGTAAATTAAAATTAGAATCACTTACCTGAGGTGGTGATAGAGCATGTCTGATCCTGCCCAGCCCGACCCGAGCCCGAATGCCAGACCCGGACATGCAACCCAACCCGACCTGCACCCGACATATGTCATTGGGTCCCGTCGAGTTCGGGTCGGGTAGCAGGCCTTTACTCAAGGCTGTAGTCATAATAACAGATCGTTGGATATTTTGCGTTATTTCCTGTGATGGAGATAAGATCAGTTTTTGCTAAGTATTCTCTATCATTGGACACAATAAAGAAAACTCTGTGGTAAATTGTTATGTATCTACCATTTCCAAGATGCCATCGCACTATCACTGAGCTTAAGGAGACAACTGAATGTCTGGTTGTACTTATACACCACCATCAGGAATTGTAAGTTCCTGACAATGATTGGCAGAGGACTTGAGCTCTGAGGGTGTCCCCTTTCCTTGACCTTTCTTGGCGGAACAATGATGCTTCAAGTCTGTTGCCACAAATTACCCTTAGAGTAGTTTTTTTATTTGTTTGGACATTTTTTATTTAAGACTTTGAACCATGAGCTGGAAATCCTTTGCACAGCACTTCAGAAGGTTTTCAATTGCTATGCTTTTAATCAGCCATATGTTTGTTTTGATAAAAAAATCAAACATCAGCAGACAGCATTTTTGGCTACCCAGTGAAATACAAACTGAAATAAAATGAACAAATCAACTCAATGACCTATACATTCCCCACTCAACCTTTTACAAAATGTTAGAAAGACCAGAATCATCTGCTTGCAGTAGATAAAGCTCTGAAAATTGCTCGCTGGTAGGGAACCTACCCACTTCTAGGTTTAACACGAGCATATTTGGAGGTGAGCTGGAAACTCCCGTGGAGCTGTTGCATAAGTAATTTAAGTATTTAAATAGTCGATTAATTGTGATTTAACCCAAGATTCTGGCTTGCACAGCCAGTGCATCGGTTTACTGAGCTGTGTGGAACTCACCAGGGTCAACAAGGTGAGAAGACAGCGGGGATACATTCTTCAATGAAGCTGGCAGGCTGGAAAGCCTTTAAATAGCAAAATTGCATAGCTGCTGCCCAGCCTATGTGAAAGGCTTGTGTTCACAGCACTTGTTCTGACAGCCTGATTTCACTGCTTCATAGGTGATTTCAAGTTTTTTGGAAGTCATTTCATCAACTTTGGACTTTACTCACCTGATCTGAACTGTCAGCCTTCACTGGAGCATGGGAGCAGCTTATGCAGCTATAACATAGACCTCTGATGAGGAACAACTGGACATCCACACCAACAGCAGCAGTAGCAGCAACAACATCAACAGCAGCTGCCTTCTCCATAGCTACATGCCACTTCGCAGAACAGAGGGGATGGACACAGATAAAGATTGAAGGAGGCAATGCCCCCAGCAGAAGTTGTAAAGACAGCGGATCAACTTCCTCGACATGATCAAATGACAGTGTCTCAGGACGCTTAGGCTGTCATGGCAGGCCGTTGCTGACATCTGCAGCCTCCTGGAACAAGGCCTCCTTTCGAAATAGCCAGGTAGGAATGCATTGCCAGCGGCTGTCAAGGTCACTACAACCCTGAATTTCTTTGTCTAGGGCTTTTTCTAGGGCTCTGCTTGTGCCGCCTGCAGAATCTCACAATCAGCTGCCCACAAGTGCATCTCCCAGGTGACCAATGTCATGTTTGCCACTTATGTCCACTTTGACACTGATGAAGCCAGTCAGACACAGACAGATCTCACATTTGCTGCAGTGGCTGGATTCCCACAGGTACAGGGAGTTATTGAATGCACGCGTGTGGTAATCAAGCAGCCTGGAGTGTTTATCAATCGGAAAGGATTCCACTCCCTCAGTGTTCAGCTCGTATATGACCACCAGATGGTTCCCATGTATGTCTATGCAAGATAGCCTGGAAGCTACCAGGATTCATTCATTCTGCAGCAGTTACATGTCCCATAGGTTTTCGCCTCTCCATACAGCATGAGCTGTCCCTCAATTCGAGGATGATGTCTACTCAGGGTCATGAGTTTCTGTCTTGTCTTCACGTGACTGTGCAGGCTGATTTTCAACCCACAAATCTTTGGGCACATGGGGCAGGGGCCCAGGACATCCCAAAAGGTAGTGGGATCCAGAGTGCAGCATTTGCATCCTTTTCTTTCCTTCTCTGCCGTCGCTTTGTCTCATCATTAAGGTGTTGGGACTCGAAGTGTGATGCAACTTGCTGGACAAGGCATCGCCATTCTGAGCAATTTGTAGCAAGCCCAGTTGTCAAGGGCAATGCAGCCACGTTCAAGGAGAGTTTCAGGGTGTGTTTGAAGTGTTTTCCTTGTCCTCCCAGGAACGTTGGCCATTTGAGAGTCTTGAGAACAAGACCTGGCGTGGAGCTGATTTTCATCCACAGTGGCCAATCCATTGGAGTTGATTTTGTGGGAGTTTTGTCTGAACGCCTGTGGATCTGGCTTTAAGAAGAACACTAATGTTTGTTCAATGGTCATCTCATTGAATCCGGAGGATGTGGTGGAGGCTTTGCTAATGGAATTTCTCTAGCGCTCTTATGTGTTGCTGATACACAGTTCAGGTCTCACTTCCCCTGCTCACTAAAAGCTGGAGAGCATTTGGCTGTATTTCAGTGAGGCATTGAGCCACCAGGCTAGACTTTCCTCCATCCGTGTAAAGTGGCAGACAGAGTAGACAGGCCATTGGTCTGGGCCAGCATATGCTTGATGGCCTGCTGCATCTGATTCTGCATGCAGGCGGCCACTCTTTTCATCGAAATGGAGATCAGCACAAGTGCCTGAAACGTCATGGCACTCTTGCTGGAGATGGACTCCTCCAGTCTTTCTCCAGGGCTGCACAGTGCCTCTGAAAATGCTGACTAATGTGCACACATTTCTTGTTGCTGCTCCACAAGTTTCCTTTTTGTGGATGACCTGCGAGACTCAGCATTTATGTTGAGCAGAGCTTAAGTGTCCTGCAACCTCTGACGGGGACTCTTGAATGCTGACCCTGTCTCCAGCACCAGCTCGTGCTCACCTGTGATGTGCGTCTCACCATGTGGCAACCTAGTTATCTTTACTGCAGTCCCCACCAAGATGTGTTTATATGCGCTAGTCAAGGGTGTGCATGAGTCATGTGACTGTGCATCCTGACAGTACTCACCCCTCCCCCGCCTCAAGGATTCCTGATGGAATATCCCTGGGATTCAACTGATAAAGAGATGAGATTGGATAAACTCTACTGAGGTGAATTTCCATTTTCCATATAACAAGAGTGTTATACTTGATAGTTGAAACAATTGGAAGGATATTAACATAACTCTGTAGCCTATTCAATTTGAGCACAAAACTCTGGATTTGACAGAAGCTCCTGTAAGGTGTTCATATTGCATTGCCAAAAAAAAAACATTTTGACAGAATTTGTTTCACATGGTAATTTTTTTCCCCTCAAATCTGCATTCTATTCACATCCTATGATCTGAAAGCAACACAGTTGCTGAAATTATGCTTAACACATCAGTCTGAAATGTCTCCTGTATTTTAGCAGAGGTAAAAACTCATTTTTATTTTAAACTGGCCAATGCTTCCACCAAATAATGAAGAGAGGAATTTCAGATGAATGCACACTCATACCCCACAGCATAACTTCAGAGCTACAATATTTGGAAGATTGTACACAGTTACCATTTGAAATGAGAAATTAAATTGATGTTAATAATGATTGGACAAGTGAGTAAACAGTTTGTAATGTTCTGCCCCGTAAGTGATCATCTTCCTGCCACTATTGGCCAGGTTATCTCATGGGTCTGTACTGGCAACATTGATGAGTCATAGAGTCATACAGCATAGAAACAGGCTCTTCGGCCCACCATGTACATGCCGACCATGATGCCTCTCTATACTAATCCCACCTGCCTGCATTAATTCCATATCCCTCTCTGCCTTGCTCATTCAAGTACCTGTGCAGATGCCTCTTAAATGTTGCTACTGTTCCTGCCTCCACCACCTCCCCTGGCAGCTGAGGATGATTTTCATGGTGGCCCAAATTTTGAGGTCAGCAATGAAAGAACAGTCCACACCTCTGACCTTGAAGAAAGCAGCTCACAAAGATCTGTGGTGTAGACTTTCTCTTTCCCAACATCCTTTTAAATCTGGAGCCAAGTAAAGGGGATCTCCAGACATCCAGCAACAGTGATGTCATCAAACAGGCTTAGTAGCCAATCACATTTAAGTATTCACACAGGCAGCAAATCAGGAAGTAGAAACCACTTTTAATTTTTTAATTTACAGATAGCAAAATAAATGATTGGGACATACGTATGGGATTTAGGTTGAAGCTAAAATATCATAAACAAACTTCTTAAAAATTTAAAATATGTGAAATTTCTTATCATAATGGATAAATTTGACATTTAAAAAATACAAAATTACTCTTTCAGGATCAGTGAGGCTGTTTGCCAGTAATTATGAACTTAGTATGTCATTAAAAACCCAGTTATACCTCATTCAACAAGGTCTTTTTCAAGGGTTTTTACAGCAAGCCTAATAATATAAAAGGGCAAGTTCTCATTAGTTCAATAATTTCCCATTTTTTAGTTTGGGGGTCCTCAAAAGTGCACCCTCTGGAAAAATGTAGAATTACTCAGAACAACTTCTGGATTTCCACATTTCACTGCGCATGTGCGGCCTCCAGAAGTTGATGTTAGTTTCAGAGGAATAATGATGGTGAACACTAACAGTTTTGCTTCATTACTGCCACAAAAATTGGGCCACTTTGATCAGGATTTTTTGTTCATTCAAGTTTATATTATTCCTTATCCTTTTAAATCTGGAAGATAATTATTTATTTTAGTAAGCCTGCGGATTTCTTTAATCAAGAAATCCATCGCACAGTCATCTTTGCCTGCTAAATTTTGTGTTGAGTCTCTGTTCTATATTATTTCCCTTCTTGAATAGGCAGTGTGATTCACTCTTATAATCACCGTTTACATTCATGTTTGTATATTGACATTTGAACTTACTTTGTGATCGCCTTGTGTAAAATGTTGCCAGCGCAAGTAATGCCAAAGAATAAGTACCATGGTAAACACTTGGCATAAATGAAGCAACAATGCTATGAGATTTATGCCAAAGTGAGCATGAATTTAAAAAAAGAACAGTGCAATACTCATTGCCAACCATTAGATATCTATATAATAACTTGACAAGACTGTACACTACAGTATTTGTGAATACAAACTGGTCAGGGCATGTAGTACACAAATGCATTTTTTATTATTCTAACAAAACAAATCTGGAGGTCTTTTGAACTCAAGTGATTAAAAATAAAGAATGAAGTTATTCATTACCTGTTAAAAATGATAGAGACATATTCAATCAGTGACAGCTGATGATTTTATCTGTTGAATTGGATTAGATAATTTACTGAATCAAGCAGTGTGAGTGAGTTAAATTAATATTGTCATGATTGCTAAGGTCATGCTTGTTCCTACTGATGTTACTTCACTTCCCTTCATATCATATTTAGCAACTCCTCCAAACACTTCCCTCAATAGAACTCCTCTCTAAAATAACAAACAAAACAAGTTACTATTTTAAGATAATTTCTTCAATTTATAATGGTGTGAGAGCTTTATGAGAGCTTTTCTGAATCGTTAAAAGTAGAATACGCGATTAAATGCTGAAGGCCTTAATGGGTTACTATGTGTACGAACATGTCAATGTCATGTGAACTATGGCATCAAGGCAAATCGATGAAGTAAATCTGCAGCATATTTGCAACAGCAGAACTGTAATCTTTTCCATGTGTTAGCTTTGGGAACAGATTGGCTGTATTCTATTTGGCTTAAATTCAAAACAATAAACCTGGGAATTTTTCATCATTTGCTTCCCAATCTGTATTTGAAACTCAATTGGTTGCATAGTATTGACTGTGAGGTTAATGACTCTCGAGTGCCTTAGATTTCCCTTAAATAAAAGAGTTCCAGTTTTAATGAAAACATCCGTTTATATTTATACTAAACACATATTTATTCTTTAGTCTTCTTTTAATATTCCTTTTTTGAATATGAGCATAGCTAGCAAGGCCAGCATTTATTGCCCACCCCTAGTTGGTGATGGTGTGCCACCTTTGCTGGCAAAAACAGAAAGGCAGATTATTATCTGAACGGTGATAGATTGGGAAAGGGGGAGGTGCAGCGAGACCTGGGTGTCCTTGTGCACCCAGTCGCAGAAAGTAAGCATGCAGGTGCAGCAGGTAGTTAAGAAGGCAAATGGTATGTTGGCCTTCATAGCGAGAGGATTCTAGTACAGGAGCAAGGATGTCTTGCTGCAATTATACAGGGCCTTGGTGAGACCACATCTGGAGTATTGTGTGCAGTTTTTGTCTCCTTATCTGAGGAAGGATGTTCTTGCTATGGAGGGAGTGCAGCGAAGGTTCACCAGACTGATTCCTGGGATGGCAGGACTGACGTATGAGGAGAGATTGAGTTGGTTAGAATTATATTTGCTGGAGTTCAGAAGAGTGAGGGGGGATCTCATAGAAACCTATAAAATTCTAACAGGACTTGACAGGGTAGATGCAGGAAGGATGTTCCCGATGCTGGGAGAGTCCAGAACCAGGGGTCATAGTCTAAGGATACAGGGTAAACCATTCAGGACTGAGATGAGGAGAAATTTCTTCACCCAGAGAGTGGTGAGCCTGTGGAATTCACTACCACAGAAAGCAGTTGAGGCCAAAACATTGTATGTTTTCAAGAAAGAGTTAGATATAGCTCTTGGGTCTAAAGGGATCAAAGGGTATGGGGCGAAAGAGGGAACAGGTTACTGAGTTGGATGATCAGCCATAATCATAATGAATTTCCATTTTTAGCAATATTATGAATCTTGGTCCAATGCTCAATTTTGTTCATGGAAATTGGCATGAAAAATTTGATTGTTAAGGACTGCTAACCCGAGCATATAAAATTCTAGCAGAATTGCATAGGGGATACAATTCTTGTACAGATGCGAATTTGTTCTATGAAGAAAGGGTCACTGACCCGAAACGTTAACTCTGCTTCTCTTTTCACAGATGCTGCCAGACCTGCTGAGTGGTTCCAGCATTCCTTGTTTTTATTATATATAATTCAGTAATTGTGCGGTTCTCATTTAAATTTTTTTAATTGATTATGATGAGTAACCAGCTATAACAGATTATTAATAAGTAATTTATGAATACACTGTATTCAAGCCCAGCAGCTGCCATTTAACATACAGTTTGTTTCAGAATGACTTACTGGTGTCAGGAGCATCCTGCATTATATGGCTAATGTTTATGAAGAATGGAGATCTAATACAGAAGAATGAGAAGTAGTTTAAAAGAATTGGTGTTTCATATTATAATGCTGACCCTATGGAAGATGAAGTAGAACCCCAGCATTATCAGTGCAAGATATTTATTGGACTAGACCTCCATTGACCATTGCTATGTGTTTTTTCTGAAAATGGATGTCGGCACAGTTAGCAGTCTGTATGTGCATCAGCTGTTGCTAGTTCTTTTTGCCTCTGAGCCAGAAAGTTGTGGGTTCAACTTCCACTTGGTGATGAGTACAAAAATCAAAGCTATCACTCCAGTGCAGTACTGTTGGAGTGTGTTGCCTTTTGGATGAGCCTTTAGATGACGGCCCACTCTATCCTCTTAGGTGGACGGTAAAGATCCCATGGCACTATTTCAAAGAAGAGCAGGGGAGTCATCCCTGGTGTCCTGGCCAATATTTATCCCTCAATCAACATCCCAAAAACAGATTATCTGGTCATTATTACATTGCTGTTTGTGGGAGCTTGCTATGTGCAAAAATGTCCGCCGCATTTGCTACATTACAGCAATGATGGTACTTCATTGGCTGTAAATTGCTTTGGGACATCCTGTGTTTTTTTTATGGTTCAGTCCCATTCCCTCCAATAAGGATTAACAGAATGACATAAATTATATATATATATTTATTCTCTCAAATGTAAAATTATTCTCCATACAACAGGTGATAAAATATTTTAATTTTTTATTATTGAATAGCATCCTAAATACTTCAGCTTCCTTTGCTTGCTGTTTACTTGGGTTGAGGTGTTTAGCAAAATGCCAAATGGATTTCCTACAGTGTTGCACACTATTAGTTCTGATTCTTAAACTTGTGTTTCGAAGTTTTTCTCAGTTATAAATTAGTGTGAATTCATCAGATACTATCAATGATATGAGATATTGAAGAACACTAAAAGTAGAAGTTTTGATTCTATCAAGTTCAAAAACATTAAAAATGTGGTTCATTCTAATTTAATTTGTAACTGAAAACTGAACTACTGATCTCCACATTGTATTTAATCTTACTCTTGCAAATTCCCCAATTTCCATCGCTCTGGAAATGCCTTCATTTGCCAAGAACAAAAGTTGTGGAATTGCTTCCCTGGAACTTCTCCAGCTCTACTTTTCTATTCCCCCACCGCCCCCCACCCCCCGCCCCTTTAAGACACTCTATAAAACCTACCTCTTTGACCAAGCTTTTAGTTGCCTTCCTAATATCTTTTTATGTGAATCAGTGGCAAATTTTGTTTGATAACTTTATAGAGAGATACAGCACTGAAACAGGCCCTTCAGCCCACTGACTCTATACCAACCAACAACCACCCATTTATACTAATCCTACATTAATCCCATATTCCCTACCACATCCCCACCACCTACCTACACTAAGGGCAATTTACAATGGCCAATTTACCTATCAACCTGCAAGTCTTTGGCTGTGGGAGGAAACCAGAGCACCCGGCAGAAACCCACACAGTCACAGGGAGAACTTGCAAACTCTGCACCAGCAGTACCCAGAACCGAACGCGGGTCGCTGGAGCTGCAAGGCTGCAGTGCTAACCACTGCACCACTCACTTTCCTTTGCACCTTGCAACATTTTACTATGTTAAAGGCGCTATATAAATGCAAATTGTTGTTATGGATTTTGCCTTTCCATATCTGCTCAAGGCTCCCAACATTATCAACCCTGTATTAGTAAATTAATGCTATAGATTTAAAGTTATTAAACTTTAACATGTGTGTCACTGGTTCCATTGAGCTTTCCAGGATTGACAGAGAAATGTATCTTGCTGCCTTAAACTAAGAGAACACAATGCAGTAGATTTTCATCTTCATCCCCGGACAATACGATACTGGAGCAGTTTGCCTGCTCATTGTAGAGTGCAGGCAATTTTCATTGCAATGAAAGGACAATCCACTCCAGCAGATAACCATCCAAGATTGTGGCTTCAGTAAAGCATTTTCAGGAATGTAACATTGGCACTGTAATCCTCCATCAGTACACAAATAGTTAATGCCATCTTGTGCAAATAATATTGTCAAATTGTCTTCTTTTGTTAAATACATTTCTTTCGGCATTTACAGTTCCTAGCCAAGGTGCTTGAAATTTCTGAACAAAATGCCAATAACAACGGTAGATTGTTCAATTTCCTATTCCTTGCATAAAATTGCATAAAAATATCATTTAATCTTCAAATCTGGTGGTCTTGCGTGGCAATCATATCTCTAATAATTTACTGGAAGATTATCATAGAGTTAAAGAATGGTTACAGCACAAAAGGAGGCCATTCAGCCCATCTGCAAGTACAACTCACCTAGTCAAACTCCCCCACCTTTTTCCCATAGCCCTGCAATATTTTTCGTTCCAGATAATTATCCAGTTTTCTTTGAAAGGCTGTGATTGAATTTGCCTCTACCATACTCTCAGGCAGTGCACTTCAGATCCTAACCACTCGCTGCGTTAAAAAGTTTTTCCTCATGTCACCGTTGCTTCTTTTGTCAATCACCTTAAATTGGTGTCTTCTGGTTCTGGATCCTTCGGCCAATGGGAACAGTTTCTCCTCATTTATTCTGTCCAGACCTCTCATGATTTTGAACACCTCTATCAAATTTCCTCTTAATCTTCTCTGAGGAGAACAGATGCAGATTCTCCAACCTACCCACATAACTGAAGTTCCTCATCCCTGGAAACATTTTTGTGAATCATTTCTGCACTCTCCAATGCTTTAACATCCTTCCAAAAATGTGGTGCCCAGAACTGGACACACTACTCCAGTTGAGGCTGAACCAGTGTTTTATACAGGTTTATCATAACTTCCTTGTTTTTGTACTCTATGCCCCTATTTATAAAACCCATATGCTATATTAACCACTTTCTCAACCTGCCCTGCAACCTTTATTGATTTGTGCACATATTTCCCAGGTCCTTCTTCTCCTGCACCCCCTTTAGAATTGTACCCTTTAATTTATATTGCCTCTCCTCACTCTTCCTACTAAAATGAATCACTTCACACTTTTCTGCATTAAATTTCATTTGCCACTTGTCCATCTATTCCACCAGCCTGTCTATGTACACCCAAGTCTAGGTCATTTATATATATTTATCAAGAAAAGCAGGGAACCCAACACCGACCCCTGTGGAACTCCACTATACACCTTCCTCCAGTCCATAAAACAACATTTCACAACTGCTCTCTGTTTCCTGTCACTCCGCCAATTTTGCATCCATGCTACTAGCATTCCTTTTATTCCATGGGCTTTAATGTTGCAACACGTCTGTTATGCGGCACTTTATCAAATTCCTTTTGGAAGTCCATGTACACCACATCAATTGCATTTCTGTCATCAATCCACACTGTTACCACATCCAAACACTCAAACAAGTTAGTTAAACATGATTTGCCCTTAACAAATCCATGCTAGCTTTCCTTAATTAATCCACTTTTGTCCAAGTGACTATTTTGCCTCAAATTATTGTTTCTAAAAGCTTTCCCACCACCAAGGTAAACCGACTGGCTTGTCCTTACATCCTTTTCTGAACAAGGGTGTAACATTTGCAATTCTCCAGTCCTCTGGCACTACACCTGTGTCTAAGGAGGATTGGAAGATTATGGACAGTGCCTCTGCAATTTTCACCCTTACTTCCCTAAGTATCCTTAGATGCATCTCATCCAGTCCTGGTGATTTATCAACTTTAAGTACAGCCAGCATGTCTAATATCTCCTTTATCAATTTTTAGCCCATCCAGTGTCTCAACTACCTTCTCTTTCACCATGACTTGGCCAGTATCTTCTTCCTTGGTAAAGACAAATACAAAGTATTCATTTAGTACCTCGGCCATGCCCTCTGTCTTCATGCGTAAATCCTCTTTTAGGTCCCTAATCAGACCCACTCCTCTGTTTACCAGTTCTTTACTATTTATATGCCTATGGAAGACTTTTAGATTCCATTTTATGTTAGCTGCCAGTCTATTCTCATACTCTTTCTTTGCATCTCTTATTTGATTTTTCACTTTCCCTCTGAACCTTCTGTATTCAGCCTGGTTCTCAATTGTATTATCCACCTGACATCTATCATATGCACCATTTTTCTGCTTCATCTTACTCTCTATCTCTTTTGTCATCCAGGGAGTTCTGGACCTGTTTGCTCTACCTTTCACCGTCATGGGAGTATACCTTGACTGTACCCGAGCTATCTCCTCTTAAAAAGCAGCCCATTGTTGAGTTACAGTTTTGCCTTCCAATCTTTGATTCCAATTTACTTGGACCAGATCCATTCTCACTCCATTAAAATTGTCCCTCCTCCAATTAATTATCTTCACGCTGGATTACTCCTTGTCCTTTTCCATAGCTAACCGAAACCTTATGATGCAATGTTCACTGTCCCCTAAATGTTCCCCCACTGTTACTTGATTCATTTGAGCCACCTCATTCCCCAGAACCAGATCCAGCAGTGCTTGATTTCCTCATTGGACTGGAAAGAAACTGATGTAGAAAATTCTCCTGAACACACTCTAGAAACTCTTGCTCCCTTTACCCTTTACACTATTACTATCCCAGTCTATATTAGGATAATTAAAGTACCCCATGATAACTACACTATAATCCTTGCACCTCTCTGTAATTTCCTTGCAAATTTGTTCCTCTATCTCCTTCCCACAATTTGGAATACCCCAGCAATGTAATGGTACCGCTATTATTTCTTAGCTCTAATCAAATAACTTCTGTCCTTGACCCCTCTGGGACATCCTCTCTTTCCAGCACTGTAATGTTCTCCTCAATCAATACAGCTACCCTCTCCTCCATTCCTTCCTTCCCTATCTTTCCTGTAAATCTTCTATCCAGGAATATTTAGGAGCCAGTCCTGCCCTTTTTTGAGCCAGGTCACCATTATCGCCACAGCATTGTATTTCCATTTGGCTGTCTGTGCCTGCAGCTCACCAACATTATTTACCACACTCTATGCAAACACATTCATACACAGTAATCCTAATTTAGACCTTATTGCATTCCCTTTTACACTGACCCCACCTAATGCCTGACTATATCCTACTCTAGTGCTATTTGTCTCTCCTAATTCTCTGTGCATCTTGGTTTTCCTCTTTAAATTTACTTCCTGCTTCCCACACTGCTGTCAAGTTAGTTTAAACCCTTCACAATAGCATGAGTAAATTGCCCCGGCAGTACATTGGTCCTGGTTCTGTACATGTGCAATCCCTCTGGCCTATACAGGTCCCATTTCCCCTAGAACTGGTCCCAATGTCCCAGAAATCTGAAGCCCTCCCTCCTGCACCATCTCTCCAGCCATGCATTCATCTGCTCCAACTTCCTATTTCTATATTCACTTGCGCGTGGTACTGGGAGTAATCTGGAGATAACTACCTTTGATAGCCTACTTGCTAGTTTCTTATCCAAACAATTTATTAGAGGAATATATTTTGTAAGCCTGCTTAAAACCCTTTTAAAATCCTTGTTTGGAAGGAGATGCTATCTAGTCTCTATCAGTTTAATGGTGTGAATGCAAAGATTCTATCTGACAGCCCAACATCAATAACCTAACTGAAATAACGTTTAGGGACTTGAGAAGGCTTCAAAGTGAATCATACTATGTTTCAACTGGTGTGAGTTCCACTGACAGCTTTCAAGGTTCAAAAGGAGGGTTTTCTCAGAGAAGCCTAAGAACTCCCCTGAAAATCATGCATGGTGTAAATGAGCTGCTAATTCACCCTTAACCATATCCCAGCACTGACACAGATCAATTTCACCCCAATATTTTTGTTACCTTTATAAATTGTACTTTAACTATATGATGTAATTCAAAATCCAAAATTATGAGGGATTTTGGCAGATGAAATAGGGACAAACTCCTTCCACTGGCATTAGGATTGATAACTAAAGGACACAAATTTAAGGTAATTAGCAAAAGAACCAGAGAGGAGATGAGGAGAATTTTCTTTACGCAGCAAGTTTTTGTGATCTGGTATGCACTGCCTGAAAAGACGGTGGAAGCAGATTCAATAATGACATTCAAAAGGGATTTGGATAAATAAATTAAGGCAAAAAAAATTGCAGATCTACAGGGACAGAGCAGGGGAGTGGAACTGATTGGGTTCTTTTAAAAAGCCCACACAGACACAATGGACTGAATGGCCTCCTTCTGTGCTGTATGATTCTATGTAGAATTTGTTTTCATCACGTGGCTGATAGGCTGGTGTGGTGGACCACAGAACCTTTATAGAACTGACCCAATTTAAATTCAGGCAGGTTCTGTAATGGGTGTGCAATTTTACTGCACACAATGCTAGCCATTCTGAACAAAGATGACATATCAAAAAAAAAAGTGGGCAAATAGAAGTTGCAGCTTTTCTAATGGTATCTTTGTAATCAATAGCCATTATGAAATAGCCAATGGAAGTTCTGGGCTTTACCTCTGCCCAATTTAGTCTTGGCACACTGGTGCACCGGTGTGTAAGTGTACCAAATGTTGGTGGAACTGGCAGGATCTTTGACTGGTGCTGTCATGCCACCAGCCCTACCTTTTCTGATGACACCTATATGGAGGGAATTTAAACACAAGAAGCACCAATCTCGACTTCCAGCAAGATTTTTCCATGTTAACCCAGCGAACAGGCATAGTGGGGTCACACCCCAAATTGCAACCTCCATACTCCAGGACCGTTAGTGCTCTTAGATCTCGGTACGGTATAGATGTGTAGAATAAAGCACCCTTTACTCTGGGCTAACAATCTGCCTTTTAGGAAAGAGAGGAGATTCTCAACTGAGTGGTCTGAATCTAGAAGAAATGAACGGGACAGGTGCTAATCCACTGTGCCACTCAGTCTTGCAATATTTATACATTTCTGAGTCTTATTTATGGTCAAAGATATTTCTGAAATAAAATCTAATATAAATAATGTTCATGTGTCAACAAAGATGATAGCTTTGTTTGCATGTATACAGTTTTAAGTTCAACTGTTTGCAAATCTTAGTTACATTTCTCTGTTTATGTATTAATGTTTAATCTACCGGTAATTCGTTACAATAGAAATACATAGCCATCCACTATAGATGCTTCCTAGGCCATGTGTTAGGACACATTTATTTGCAAAACTTAGCAATTTTTAAATAAATGTTACCGTTTGTGAAATATAACCTAAGAAGCAGTTTCGCAATCTGTTGTACAATTTCTGGAAAATTTGTATTGGGAAACATTTCCCTTTAAACAAATCTTGTCTTTCAAGTGGTTTAGTCCTTGACCACCAAGCAAAAGCCAGAGAGTTCAAGTCTAAGGGTACTTATAACTGGAACACACTTCATGTGATTCAATGAAATTCACCAAAAGTGTGTGAAGCTACTGAATGGAATATTATCTGCAGGGACAAGGGAACAAAATAAATCTATTTACTGGCAAATTGTACCTGTATTGTGGTTAACCGTGGCTAATTAATCACCAGTGTTGATTGTTCTTTTGACAATGTCCACAATTCATCTTGGAAGAAACGAAGGTCAGATATTCTTCACTCAACCTTGTTACAAGGACAGCTCATATAAGAGCAGCATTCGACCTCTCCGCCACAGTGGGTGACATGAAAGTGGAAGGACTTTTTAAAGTGAGGGAAATCAGAGTGAATGAATAAAAACTGTTATTGCAATTACTGGGGAGTGGTCTTCATTCTTCTTTTATTCTAGAATATTTTGGTTCCAAACATTGATATGTTGGTGCACTAATTCTATAGCTTGAGAGAGATGGGTTGATTGATTGCTGAGTGCTTTCCATATGACAGTAACAGTTTTGTTAATTTAACTGCATTAATGATTGCCATGTGTCAGAAGACAAGTTGTGAAGAATGAGTGCAGTTACAGTCTTTTCACATCACAATTATGACAGTGTTACAGGACCAAACTATCCCAATATTATTCTACAATATGTGTTATGGGCTTTTTACAGACGTCATAATTAACAACTTTGAAATAATTGACCACAAGCAAATCCATTAGGAAAATCCACTGACAAATCCACTGGCTCACCACCACCTTCTCAGGGGCAATTAGGAATGGGCAGTAAATGCTGGCCTTGCCAGTGATGCCCACATCCCATGAACTAATTTTTAAAAATTCTCAAACAATTGAGAAAGAAATCTCCAGCTCTCCCATGCAGTCCCGATGGACTCTAGGAGTGTGCTGGAAAGGCCATAGATTAGGTTTGCACTCGGCTCATCTGGACTTTACTCCAGAGAAGGCATGTTCACTTGCAGGGGCCGAGGCTCTGTCTACCCCAAGGCCATTGTTGCAGGAGGGAGCAGGGCAGGGACACCATACATTGAAAGTTCCTATGACCTGAGCCATTGAGGTCTAACTCAGCATTCACAATAAGGCTGCTAAACCATTCTCAAACCTACACTTCTGTTAAATGCAGCTCCCTACTGCGAATGTGAGTTCCATGAATTTACCCTTTAATTGCCTCTACAGCCTATTCACGATGTCTACTACATTGACTTTCCAAAGCAATTTTTTTCTATTGCCTTTTGGACTAAAACTCCCTTTCTTATTTCACTTCTTCGTCCCTAATTTTTAATTTATGTTGCCTCGCATTTGAATATGTGAATAATTTACCTATAAATCATTTTTCTTCATAATCTTGGAAACTTCAATGAAGATAGCTCAAAGTGTCCTCTTTTCCATGGATAACAAGTCCATGACAATGTATGAAAGTTGTTTACCATTCCTAAAGCCTGAATTAAAGTTTAAAGAACTGAAGTGTACTGCACACATATGGTAGAAAGGAAATTTGCTGATTTATCTATTTCCAAAAATTAGCACATTCACATTGGTTAAGAGCTCAACACATGGGACTGATGTTTTCAGATTAGATTTCGTCTGAATTTTCCAGTTTTTCAGTCAAATATATTTTAGTCCATTTTTATTTTTCCTATGTAAGATTCAATATCATTAGTTTGTAGCATTTTTTTTTGCTGTTAAAAGAACCATTTGAAATGCACATGAACTTTCAGATATAATTGAAGGAACAAGTTACACTTTCACATGTTCAATTAATTATTGCTAGAATAGTCAGAGCAAGCAGAACAGATGTTAGAAGAGATCATGGAGCATCATGTTTTGTAATAATCTCTGTTTACAACAGGCATGAGTGAATTTTCAGATATTTTTATGAAAATTATTTTTCTGAAGTCTCTTATTTGAATAATATTGACTTACATTGGCACCCAGTTTGCCAAAGCATCAAGCTTAAAATTCTTACTCGCATATTTAAATTGCTACATGGTTATGCCTCTTCCTAACTCTGCAACATTCTCCAGCACTGCAATTGCCCTTCCCCAAACACCGTGTTTTCCTGACTCCAGCCTCTGTTACATCTGCCCCTCCCTTGCCTCACCAAAGCAGACCAAAGCCTCAGCCACCTAGGCCCATGTTCTGGAATTTCCTCCCTAAACCACTGTGTCTCTACACTCCTCTCTTCTTTTTAAGACCCACCTTAAAACCCACCTCTTGGACCAAGCTTTTGGTCAATCATTTCTCCTTCCCATTCAGCAGCACATCACCTCCTGTCAAATCCAAGCTAAATTTGAAGCCAATGAAGTTATTCTATCCTCCAGGCCAATTCTAATTTTGAAAGTAGAATGAGGCTGGAGCTTTCCATCTTGCCATTGAACAAAGTAAAACAGGACCCTGAACACTAACAAAACTCAATTTTACGAAATTGTCCATGAGTAGGTTTTCCTCATGTCTGTTGCAAGTTTGCTCCCTTTCTCCTCTCCTGAAAGTCTTGTTTTCTTCACTGGCCATCCTTCATTACCTTGTCCAATTAGCCATTTTTTGTGTGGAAGCCAAGGCAATGAAGGATAGATTTTCTGCTGTTGGTCCAGTTTTCTGCTGAATGACTGGAACCAAGTACAAGGCTCAGCAGAAGTGGAATTGAGGCATATCTTTGGTTTGGCAGGACTTCGGCGCGACACAAAGATTTGTCCCTGGCCTTGGCCAATTTTGTGGCCTGGATATCATGAATACTTTCAACTCCCCGACCTCCACCAAGCATCCTTTCATGGGGCCTCAGAGGCCAGTGGCCCTCTGAAGGCAGAAAGCATTAACATTTTATTTTAAAGACATAAGTAGAAAAAGTGCTTAAGTCAAAAAACAATCAATTGCATTAGTTTTTGGGCCATTTAAACTGTAAATGACCTCTTCACTGTCCCCAGCAACAGTACATAGCAGGGAAAACAGGCATTCCTTGCACCGAGTTTGGCTCTGGTGCAGACATCATTTGAATATTACATATTTTGACATATATTCCGTTATTTGATATAACTTATTTTCACAGAGTTAATTAAATTTTACAGCACAGCTACAGGCCATTTGACCCACTTGGTTCATGATGGTGTTTATGCTCCACACAAGCCTCCTCTCTCCCTATTTCATCTAATCCTATCACCATATCCTTCTATTTCTTTCTCCTTCATGTACTTATCTAGTCTCCCCTTAAATGTACCTCTGCTATTTGTCTCAACTACTCCATATGGCAGCAGGTTCCACACTCTAACCACTCTCTAGATAAAGAAGTTTCTCCTGAATTCCTTACTGGATTTATTAGCAACTACCTTGTATTTATGTCCCCTAGTTTTCGACTCCCCCACAAATGGAAACATCTTCTCCACATTTGCTCTATCAAACCCCTTCATAATTTTAATGACTTCTATTTGGTTACCCCTCAGCCTTCTCCTTTCAATAATTTTTTTTTGTTAGTGTTAAGCCTGATTCTATTTGGGTTTAAATTAAAGTGGGAACTTTTAAAATATATACCGATATATTTGGTAATTTCTTTTAGCTCTTCAAGATAGCAATGTCAGTGGGAGAACAGAATATTTCAACATTTGTCAGCATCCAATGCTCCCAACATTTATAGCACATCCAGATAAAGAAAAAAGAACCTCACACCTCCCTGTCAATTAGTTGTCACACCAGTGTGATTTTTGTTCTGGTTTCCTACCTCAACCATGCTCATGGATCTCTTGAAATGGCAGTACAGTTTAGGACTAATCCATGTGGAGAAATTGGATTTCTGTTAGAGAGTTCATACAGAGCATTTACCTCATTTAGTGAGGTTATATTTGAATCCATCTGCTTGAAACACTGGGAGTACCATCACCACACGGACCACGGTGGTTCAAGAAGGCGGCTCACCATCACCTTCTCAAGGGCAATTAATGATGGGAAATAAATGCTGATCTTGCCAACCATGCCCACACTCCGTGAATGAATAATAAAAAAAGTAAAAGGCCGTATCAGACTAGATTTTCTAACCAGTAATGGGCAAAATATGCACTGTCACCAGATCTCATAATTTAGACGATTATTACACATCAGAATGATATATTGACAGGGGTTAGAGCTTTGATCATTCCTTTTAACACTGCCAATTTACTATGAGCAATTAGCACAGCTTTCTCATGATCTCATGAAACTGTATTGTTCAGAATTTAAATGAGTAGAGTGAGCTTTTGAGTTTTCTAAATGCATTTTGAAGGGGAAATGATAATATAAGGATCCTCCTATGATATATTGCTGTTTCTGACCTTCTTGTGCGTAATGAAGGTTTAAAATAGATTTAGGTAAACAGGAAGGCAGCAGTTTTCCACTAAAAGCAGTCATGTTTTTCTTTGGAAAGGAAATTATTTAGAGGAAGTTTGTAGCTCTGTTGTTCTAGTTGTAAGATCTATCTGTAAAGTCGACAGAAGACTGCTAGGGAAACTGATCTGTAGCGGGATTGTGCCTGTGCTTCTTTTGGGTACAGTCCAGATAAGATCGCCAGGAAATGAAAACATTCGCCTGGCTACTATTCCAGCAAAGTATTACTAAGCTGGGATAAGCAATTGGATGAATTTAGATTTAAGAGCACAATGATGTAGTGTGGTCCGATTGGTCAGTTGATAACGTGTTACGTTGTCATCATGCTTCTGAAGGTTTCCTTTTCGAGATTTCTAGCACGATTGTAAGTGCATTCTTAATCCTGCCAATTTTTGTTCTTTGATTTTCTGCTTGCTTCCCTCTTTCTTTTTAATTTTGTTGCGTATCAGCTGGATCAGTATAAGCGCTCTGGCCTCTGAGTCAGAAGGTTCCAGGTTTAAGTACCACTCCAGGACTTGAGTACATAATCTAGAACCTCCTGTGTGTTACTGATGGAGAGCTTTTTTTGTCAGAAGTGTGGCCTTCTGGATGAGATGTTGAATAGAGGTCTCGTTTGATCAGTTCAGATGGATGTAAAAGATTCCGTGACACTATTTGAAGAAGGGAATGAGAACTCCACCAATCTCAGAGCCAATATTCATTCACAGATTAACTGATCATATAACTCATTGTTGTTTCTGGGACTTTAGTGTGGCAAATTGGCCGCCTCATTTCATAGAGTCATAGGCCGGAATTTTACCATTGGGAATCGGCTCTCCTCTGAGGTGTCCGTGAGGTAAAATGGCAGTCGGTGATGTCAGGTCGGGTCCCCGGCGTCCTGACACACAGACGCCATTTCACACACATAGGAAGTCGGGCGAGATCAAGTCTCCACTCGCCGCCCGATTAAAACCAATTGAGAGATCCTTAAGCTTGTTGAGAAAGCAATTGACAGCGACTTTACGTTAGCCATCTGATTTAATGGCCGTAATTCAAGTCGCGGGGTGTCTCGGGAACCCGGCAGGTTTAAAAGTGTTTCAGTGAGGGAGTTGGAGGTACTGTTTTGCTGTTTCTTTAATCTGATCTTATTGGTGTGACTAAGCAATTGGTGTTACTTACAGCTTGTGCAGAAGGGTTCACCTGAGTATTACTCACTCCTGCTCGGGCCCCAGCTGCTTTGAGTAATTGGGTGAAAGGAAGGGGGTTGTGTGCGCCTGTCCTAACAGCTGGATGCTAATACCTGTGGTCATTGCATCTGTTCAACACTTCAACAGTGGGAATTGTGCACTCTGGAGGCAGGTCATTTAATGAGGAGGACTGTGCCCCAAGGAAGGACAGGAGGACAACTGAACAGGGGAACACACAACCCACTGGCCCAGTACATCCTCGTTATGTGGGAGGGAGAGCAGGTGGCAGACTGGCCTGGGTGCGAACACCTGTCAGGAGTTGAGCCTACCCAGCAGGCAGGGTCTACTGCCCATGTTTGAGTTACCTGCAACTGCCAGAACGCAGTATCGAAGAAGACTGCGCCTGTCACGGGAGACTGTCACATCTCTTTGTGAGATGCTGGCAGTGGATGTAGCCTCAAACAGCGTTGGTGGTCGTCCAATGCCGGTCACACTGAACGTAACAGTAGCTCTGAACTTTTATGCGTGTGGCTGTTTCCAGGCTTCAATGGCAGACTTGTACAGAGTTGCCCCAGCATCAGCGCATCACTGCATAAAGGTTGTGACTGATGCATTGTTCAGATATGCAAACAATTTCATCACATTCAAGACAGATAACACCAGTCAGGCTGAGAGAGCCAGAGGCTTCAGCAAAATAGCTGGGTTCCCCATGGTCCAGGTCATTATAGACTGTACTCATGTGGCCATTAGAGCACCAGCAGGTCAGTTAAGGGCCTTCATTATCCACAAGGGCTTCCACTCACTGCGATCATTGTAAGAGAATCATGCAGGTGTGTGCACATTACTCTGGGAGTTGTCACAATGCTTTCATTCTCCAAAACTCCCAGGTGCCTGCGCTTTTCACTCCTCCTGAAAGCCTGGAGGGATGGATACTTGGTGACGGGTTATCCTCTGAAGATGACAACGGTGAGGATCCCAAGGGATAACGCAGAGGAACGTTACAATGAGAGCCATCTCGGCGACCAGAGTGACCATTGAACAAACTATAGATCTTTTAAAAATGAGACTTAGGTGTCTCGACCACTCAGGTGAAGCCCTGCAGTATTTGCCATCAAGGGTGTCCAGAATTATTGTCGTCTGCTGTGCCTTACATAACATGGCGATGGTGAGGGGAGAGGCCCTGCAGGATGATCAAGGTCAGCAAGAAGCTTCCTCAGACGAGGATGGAGTTTTGAATGAGGAAGATGGGCAGCAGGCACATGGGGGTCAGGGAGAGGAAGGGGAATGTCAGTTGGAGTTCAGTGTGAGAGAAAACCGGGAGGCTCTAATCGGCAGGCATTCCTCTTGAGAGGATTTTCATCAAAAATAATTGACATGGCAGTATGAGAGGAGGCATTGACAGGAGCTGAGAGGGCAGAGACACTGACCTTCAGGGGGAAAGATGATTTGACCGTGCACACCTTCACATCATGATGAACCCAACTCAAGTGTGTGACCTCGCATATAAACCTTCTCATGTAGAGCAACGATTCCGCTGCAACTTCAGGAATGAACAATGACGTTAAAATCTCATGTCACAAATTTTATTATACTTTTTGCCTTGACAATTCAAATAAATAATTGGAAAGTGCACCACTGGACCAGGTGTGATGTTACAGTAATTTCTTTATGTTTGTGGGTGCTCTGGCATGTGGACAATCCCTCGCCGCCAGACTCACCAGAGGCAGGTGGCTGATCGGGCTGCCGCCCTGTTCTTGATGACTTTGGCGGACGTCCTCTGCCTGCTTGCGGGCGTGCAGGCTGCAGCACATCAGGGTGAACATGAGAATTCTCAGGAACACTCTCTGACACCCTCGGAGTTTGCGATTCTGATGTCACAAGCAGAGGGAGCAAGGAGCTGCAGGATGCATCAGGGGGGCCCTGAGACGAGCTCCCATTTGTGATCTGCCGCTGTCCCTGTGCCCTCCTGAGGCTCAGCTGGTCCTCAATGGTGGCCTCGGAGGGATGAGCAGCCTCGACCTGTCGCCTGCCCATCTGAGTCTGATCTCTGATGCTCTGGTCCAGGGAGGCTACACAAGCTCTGATGTCACGAATAGAATCCAGTACTGGTCCCTCCACTGCAGCCGCCAATCTTTCAACGGAGGATGCCTGATGGACAAATGCCTGAGAGTTTGCAGCACTCATGCCCTGGATGGTCATTTCCAGAGTATGAGTCATTGCACGCAGCGTCTCTGGCAACTCCGTCAGATGTCCATGCACCGCATGCTGCACCTGCAACATCTCCGCAGAATGGATGTGTTCAGAGGCTTGTTAGCAGCTTGCAGCTCTGCACTGGCCTGGCCTCCCACAGTCCTCCGATAGTTGGTATTGGCCGGTACTGTCTCTGTCAGCTGGCCCGGCAATTGTGATGTGCTCACGCCAGTTTGTGAACACGTCTCCGCGGAAACGTAAATCCCAGCCGAGGTGGACATTTCTGCGCTGGTGCTTGGTGAGGTGTGAGGATGTGACGGTGCACCCTCTGAAGCTCCCTCCTGACCCTCAGAGGTGGACAGATGAGCCTCTGGGACAATTCCTGGCCACTGCTGTGTTTCACCTGCAGGGAAAATTATAATGATCAGTTTGATCAGCACTCCTGATTGGAGGACATGTTATTGACAGCATTTTGGTCACATTTGTGTGATTCCACATTTGAGAGCACACCTCAGTGCATGAGACAATTACCACACCACAGCAATTGCACCCCCCCCGCAGCCCCACCCCAACACCCACTTCAACCACATACTGGGTAACTCACTCTCCTGGCCATCCTCCGTCCTCCCCTGCTAGCATCAACGCATCCCCCTCCATTCAGGTCAGGTATGCCTCATTGGCAACACCACCACTGGTCCGGGACCTTTCTCGGGCATTATATGCCCTCTTTTCCTATGTATACACAAAGACGTGGTTTAGACATATTAGTTGGCCGATCACGCACTCACCCCTAGGATTGGTTGTTGCATTTCACAGCTATGCCAGTGCAGTGCACATTTGGAACACG
Source organism: Heterodontus francisci (assembly GCF_036365525.1). Classification (NCBI taxonomy): domain Eukaryota; kingdom Metazoa; phylum Chordata; class Chondrichthyes; order Heterodontiformes; family Heterodontidae; genus Heterodontus; species Heterodontus francisci. The sequence goes on along the minus strand of NC_090376.1, from coordinate 133,305,530 downwards.
TCTGGATCACTGTGCATCTCAGATTTGCCCATTTTGCAGCCCAGGGCATGGCAGCAGCCAAGCACTGATCATAGAAGGCTTCCACCTTGCAGCATGAGCACTCATAGACCCTCCCTTAACATATAAACAATGAGATGAATGCAGAATGCCCCATACCCAGACAGAGCGCAGAAGGTCATTGACCCGCTTGCGGCACTGGAGCCATGTCCTTACAGTACGGCGGCTGCTGACCACCTCCGCAACCTCCTGCCAGGCCCTCTTTTCCTTCTCCTGTCTGAATTCAAGAGGACCTCCTGCCTTACCTCAACTGCCTGGAGGAGGACCTGCAAAAATTCTTCAGAAAATCTGGAGGCATGCAGAAACTTCTCCCTTCCATTAGTGCTGTTTGGTTCTGCTAGTTGTATGATTTCTCTCTTGATTTCCTGTTCCTGGGCACTGCCAGTCCTCCTGCAATCCTTGCAGGCACGGTATCTTCCTCACAGATTTCCACACTAACCATCAACTGTCTTCTTCTGCTATCAGGTAAGAACCTAATGCTGTATGGGATTGTAAGGGGGTAGTAACTAAAGCCTGTAAGGAACTAGATAATGAAGTCAGCGTGACTAAGGGAAAGAGTAGGCAGGGAGCAGATGATGAACGCAAAGGGACCGGTGGTCTGAGGTGCATTTGTTTTAATGCAAGAAGTGTAGTAGGTAAAGCAGATGAACTTAGGGCTTGGATTAGTACCTGGGAGTATGATGTTATTGCTATTACTGAGACTTGGTTGAGGGAAGGGCATGATTGGCAACTAAATATCCCAGGATATCGATGCTTCAGGCGGTATAGAGAGGGAGGTAAAAGGGGTGGAGGAGTTGCATTACTGGTCAAAGAGGATATCACAGCTGTGCTGAAGGAGGGCACGATGGAGGACTCGAGCAGTGAGGCAATATGGGCAGAACTCAGAAATAGGAAGGGTACGGTAACAATGTTGGGGCTGTACTACAGGCCTCCCAACAGCGAGCGTGAGATAGAGGTACAAATATGTAAACAGATTATGGAAAGATGTAGGAGCAACAGGGTGGTGGTGATAGGAGATTTTAATTTTCCCAACATTGACTGGGATTCACTTAGTGTTAGAGTTCTAGATGGAGCAGAATTTGTAAGGAGCATCCAGGAGGGTTTTCTAGAGCAGTATGTAAATAGTCCAACTTGGGAAGGGGCCATACTGGACCTGGTGTTGGGGAATGAGCCCGGCCAGGTGGTTGAAGTTTCAGTAGGGGACTACTTTGGGAATAGTGATCACAATTCCGTAAGTTTTAGAATACTCATGGACAAAGACGAGAGTGGTCCTAAAGGAAGAGTGCTATATTGGGGGAAGGCCAACTAGACCAAAATTCGGCAGGAGCTGGGGAATGTAGATTGGGGGCAGCTGTTTGAAGGTAAATCCACATTTGATATGTGGGAGGCTTTTAAAGAGAGGTTGATTAGCGTGCAGGAGAGACATGTTCCTGTGAAAATGAGGGATAGAAATGGCAAGATTAGGGAACCATGGATGACAGGTGAAATTGTGAGACTAGCTAAGAGGAAAAAGGAAGCATACATAAGGTCGAGGAGGCTGATGAAAGACGAAGCTTTGGAAGATTATCGGGAATGTAGGAACAATCTGAAACGAGGAACTAAGAGGGCTAAAAGGGGTCATGAAATATCTTTATCAAACAGGGTTAAGGAAAATCCCAAAGCCTTTTATTCATATATAAGGAGCAAGAGGGTAACTAGAGAAAGGATTGGCCCACTCAAGGACAAAGGAGGAAAGTTATGCGTGGAGTCAGAGAAAATGGGTGAGATTCTAAACGAATACTTTGCATCGGTATTCACCGAGGAGAGGGACATGACGGATGTTGAGGTTAGGGATAGATGTTTGATTATTCTAGGTCAAGTCAGCATAAGGAGGGAGGAAGTGTTGGATATTCTAAAAGGCATTAAGGTGGACAAGCCCCAGGTCCGGATGGGATCTATCCCAGGTTACTGAGGGAAGCGAGAGAGGAAATAGTTGGGGCCTTAACAGATATCTTTGCAGCATCCTTAGACACGGGTGAGGTCCCGGAGGACTGGAGAATTGTTAATGTTGTCCCCTTGTTTAAGAAGGGTAGCAGGGATAATCCAGGTAATTATAGACCAGTGAGCCTGATGTCAGTGGTCGGGAAGCTGCTGGAGAAGATACTGAGGGATAGGATCTATTCCCATTTGGAAGAAAATGGGCTTATCAGTGATAGGCAACATGGTTTTGTGCAGGGAAGGTCATGTCTTACCAACTTAATAGAATTCTTTGAGGAAGTGACAAAGTTGATTGATGAGGGAAGGGCTGTAGATGTCATATACATGGACTTCAGTAAGGCGTTTGATAAGGTTCCCCATGGTAGGCTGATGGAGAAAGTGAAGTCGCATGGGGTCCAGGGTGTACTAGCTAGATGGATAAAGAACTGGCTGGGTAACAGGAGACAGAGAGTAGCAGTGGAAGGGAGTTTCTCAAAATGGAGACGTGTGACCAGTGGTGTTCCACAGGGATCCGTGCTGGGACCACTGTTGTTTGTGATATACATAAATGATTTGGAGGAAAGTATAGGTGGTCTGATTAGCAAGTTTGCAGACGACACTAAGATTGGTGGAGTCGCAGATAGTGAAGGGGACTGTCAGAGAATACAGCAGAATATAGATAGATTGGAGAGTTGGGCAGAGAAATGGCAGATGGAGTTCAATCAGGGCAAATGCGAGGTGATGCATTTTGGAAGATCCAATTCAAGAGTGAACTATACAGTAAATGGAAAAGTCCTGGGGAAAATTGACGTACAGAGGGATTTGAGTGTTCAGGTCCATTGTTCCCTGAAGGTGGCAACGCAGGTCAATCGAGTGGTCAAGAAGGCATACGGCATGCTTTCCTTCATCGGACGGGGTATTGAGTACAAGGGTTGGCAGGTCATGTTACAGTTGTATAAGACTTTGGTTCGGCCACATTTGGAATACTGCGTGCAGTTCTGGTTGCCACATTACCAAAAGGATGTGGATGCTTTGGAGAGGTTGCAGAGGAGGTTCACCAGGATGTTGCCTGGTATGGAGGGTGCTAGCTATGAAGAGAGGTTGAGTAGATTAGGATTATTTTCATTAGAAAGACGGAGATTGAGGGGGGACCTGATTGAGGTGTACAAAATCATGAGAGGTATAGACAGGGTGGATAGCAAGAAGCTTTTTCCCAGAGTGGGGGATTCAATTACTCGGGGTCACGAGTTCAAAGTAAGATTGGAAAAGTTTAGGGGGGATATGCGTGGAAAGTTCTTTACGCAGAGGGTGGTGGGTGCCTGGAACGCGTTGCCAGCGGAGGTGGTAGACGCGGGCACGTTAGCGTCTTTTAAGATGTATCTAGACAGATACATGAATGGGCAGGAAGCAAAGAGATACAGAACCTTAGAAAATAGGCGACATGTTTAGATAGAGGATCTGGATCGGCGCAGGCTTGGAGGGCCGAAGGGCCTATTCCTGTGCTGTAATTTTCTTTGTTCTTTCTTTGTTCTTTGTTGAAAGCCTTTTTAAAGGGTTTCCAGCAGCCTTTTCTGGGTGTGGCCCCACCCACAATGCTCAGCATCCCGCCCGCGCGCGCCCTTTTCAGTCACAAATACGCCACGGTGCCGCTAATTGGCTGCCCTGCGCATGATGCCGGTGGCCGTGAGGCGCGGAGCGGGATCGGAGTCTTCATCCGCTTCCGCCTCATCTGCCTCAGAGCCACCAAGAGTGGCAAAATTCCGGCTACAGAGTCATTTACAGCACAGAAGGAGGCAATTCAGCCCATCGAGTCTTTGCTGGCTCTCAGTGGAGCTATTCAGTCAGTCCCACTTTCCTGCTTGATCCCTGTAGCCTACGTAACAACAGTGAATTTAGATAAAAATGAATTTACTGACTGTGAGAACGTGAAAGATGCTGGATGAATGATAGTTCTTTCTTATTTTTCTTTTCTCTTTCTTACAATCTCTTTGCTGCTTTTTCTCTTTTCATTTCTGAACCTTTACTTGTGCAATTCTGAATTGTGGAGGCAATAACTTAAGTAAACAAGATACTGATTTATTTTACCAAATCAGCCACGTTCAAATTCCCAGAAGTATTTCAGACAGTGCTGGCCATCTTGGCATAAGAAAAGCATCAGAGACAGTGCAGAGGTCAACAACAAAGCTAATCTTTGGGTTGGGGAGATGTGTGCCAGAACTCTCCAGACTTGAAAAGAGATGCCCTAAAGTGGACATGACAGAGACATTTACTCAGCAGGAGAGGAAAAGTAAATCTGGAGTAATATTTCCACATATAACAAGGCCGCAGGATCATACGCACAGGCTCAAGGTTCACAAAGACCACTTTAATCTCATACTCGAAAACATTTCTTTATACAGAGGCCGATAAGTAGCTAGAACAGGTTGCCAGACAACTGAGTTAGAAAAGAAAACAAAAAATGCAGGAGGAGGTCTTTCCTTTACTAAAATGATGGTAAATATGTGAAATAGATTACTGGTAGTTGACAAGAAACTTTAATGAGTTTCAGGAAAGAACTGGACACGTTCTTGTCAACAAATGGGATTTAGGCTTATTAGAAATGCACCTGGGAACACTGCTGAGTATCTTAAGTTATTCATGTGATAGAAACCACCACTGGTTCCATTTGATCACAATGTCAGATAATCTTAGTCAACTATCTGGAAATCCAAGGGAAGAAGTTGAAAATGGAAATCCATACTACACAGCCTTCAATTTTATCCAAAACACTTCACTTTGATCTGGTGGTGAACCCAGAAAGTGAGATGGTTAAAATATCTTATTGCAAAGTATTTGCGGAATTAAGTTGTAATTGTAAAGCATGTAATTTCAATGATTGTGGCTATTGTATGGGACTTCAAACAATCAAAACCAAACTTTGAATTTCAGTGATTGAATGGAAAAAATCTTTTCAAGTATAATCTGGAATATTGAGACGCACTCTTTCATCACACACCAAGCAGTTGTGAACAGATGGAGCTGACAGCCGGTTTCTATCACATACAATAAACCTAGGCCAAGAGGGAGATTATAGATCAGTGTTGGAGAGATAGAAGAGGAATCTGCACTCACACATGTATCTTCTGGACTTATTGCTCTGTCTATGGTGCAGGAGGTCAGCTCATTCCAAGTATCTCAGTTGCACCCAATTTTTTGCCTGTGGAGGTCCCAACCTGTTTAGAACCCATCCACTGCTTTTCATTCTATTGGGTGGTTCGACAATGGGGAGACAATCTGCTTCACCAGGTTACCATGCAAGGGGAAAAGTTGAAAATTACTTCTGATGTTTTGCTGTTTTCAGCCTAATAAAACTACTTGGGTTTGATGTTGCATTGTTGTGATTCTAGCATATGTTTTTACAACACTAACCTATTTTTTTCCATTTTCTTTATCTTAATTTACCTTTATTTGTGTTTATGCTTGGATTTCTTTCTTTGCATGTGTTAGCTACAGCAAAATAATGCTAAAAAAAACTTTTAGTCTCTTTAGACAGATATACAGTGCATGATGGGCAATTCTTGCCCAGATGTATCGACTTTATGGGGATGAATTTCCTTGCAGTATTCAGGGCATGTGTGGTATATACATAGCACAGGAAATTTGTGAGGCAGAAAAATCAGGTGGAAGCAGTTTCTGCCTGTTTGATGCCATTTAAACTCCTCCCCACATTCCCTGATGGTTTTTGAACCTTCTCACGATCCACCCAAGTCCTGACTGACCTCTTTTGCTTCTGTCAAAATGAGTGTCCATGGCACAGCAGCGCCAAGTTTCCTGGTTTTATTATCCTAATGGATAACTTAGCCTGAGATTTGTAAGGCATAGCAGCTGCCGGGATCAGTTGATGCAGACAGAAATGAAGGGTTCCTGACAAAGAAAAGTCTCAAGATAACAATTTATGCAGCTGGTAAACAGTGGTAAGAAAAATATTTTAAAGTCAGTGTAAAAAGTAATTAGGGCAGAAAATAATGAAAAGGAGAGGAGAGAATGGGGAAGCAAGGAGATCATAAGTAAATCATCTTGCATTTCAAAGTCATTTCTTAAAACTTTATTTTTGTCATGAAGCTATTAATTAATTGATATAGCCTTTTCTTATTACAATGCTTCTTCTGTCTGCTTTCCAAGGTCCGTTTTGGCAGTTGACTCTATAAATTATTGAGCTCTGATTGATAAAAAAGTGGCCAAAAGGCCAGTTTACATTAAATCAGAAGCCCAAAAATGACAAGATAACTTGATTGTGTCAAAACACAATAGGTTATCCATTGAATGCACAAACAAAACATCAGAAATTTCCTCTGAGTTCTCCAAAAGAAATGTATTTTCCATCAGCCTTGATGGTGGTGGCAAGAACTTTAAGGCATCTGCAGCAGATTATCTCATTTTTCTTTCTGTCTCTCATCAGAAGAACTCTTCATTCTAGTACCAATAGACTACACCTTACAGTTGACATCCTGTTTAAAATTGGGCTCTAAATATTTACGACTCAGCTGGCTCCTTGTTTAATTTTCAACTTCCACACAATGTTTGGTGAATCTTAGTTGAATTACTGTGCTCACTGGCAAGAATCAGAGCAGAGGACAAGACCTGGACTAGTACTGTCAAGTGTTAGAAACGCAAATAATTTAGACATTTTTGCTTATTAATAATAATATCTTCATTACCATATAACTATATCCAAATTATGCTGTATAATCCAAAGTAGATACTGCATAAACCTGGACAGTTATGGCCAATAAAGGAAGAAAGACTTGCATTTGTATCGCACCTTTCATGAGCACCGGACATCTCAAAGTGCTTTATAGCCAATGAAGTACTTTTGAAGTGTTGTAATGTAGGCAATGCGGTAGCCAATTTATGCACATCAAGCTCCCAGAAACAGCAATGTGATAACGACCAGATAATCAGTCTTTGTGATGTTAATTAAGGGATAATTATTTATTTAGGGATACAGCACTGAAACAGCCCCTGCGGCCCACCAAGTCTGTGCCGACCATCAACCACCCATTTTATACTAATCCTACATTAATCCCATATTCCTACCACATCCCCACCTTCCCTGAACCCCTACCTATACTAGGGGCAATTTTTATAATGGCCAATTTACCTATCAACCTGCAAGTCTTTGGCTGTGGGAGGAAACCGGAGCACTCGGTGAAAATCCACGCGGTCACAGGAAGAACTTGCAAACTCCGCACAGGCAATACCCAGAATCGAACCCGGGTCGCTGGAGCTGTGATGCTGCGGTGCTAACCACTGTGCCACTGTGCAGCCCAGGACACCAGGGATAACTCCCTACTCTTCTTCAAAATACTGCCATGGGATCTTTTACATCCACCTAAGTGAGCAGACAGGGCCTTGATTTAACATCTCATCCAAAAGACAGCAAGACTGACAGTGCAGCACTCTCTCAGTATTGCACCGGAGTATCAGCCTAGATGATTGTGCTCAAGCCCTGGAGTGGGACTTGAACCCGGCATTTTGTGTATCAGAAGAGAGAGTACTACCGACTGAGCCATAGATGACACTTGAATACACGACACTCTACATATTTTTTCTAAGTCTGCCCACCAAAACAAAGGGAGTGGAATTCCTTAAATTTGTACAGGGCTCCTTTAGCAGGCAAGGGTGGAGGTGTTGGTAGGTCTGCTTATGAGTACTGAAATAGGTCAGATAACTGGGCTTAATGTAAATGATGTGATATGATTTAACCTCAAATTATAAAAACAAGAATACCAGCTCGGATTAAGGCAGATTTTAGAAAGATGAGGAGTGACCGAGCTGAGGTGGAAAGAGAAATCTGCAGACAGGACTGTAGAGCAAAACGGAGAATGAAAGTCTTGCTTTTCAATAGCACCTTTCAAGACTTTGGCACTTGTATAGAACTTTGTGTACAAATTTTATATTCCATTAAAAAAAGGAAACTATGGGTAGTTTACAGGTGTCTACGATAAATAAATAGGTTAGAACCCAATTGAAATTGCTTAAACAGTGATCCAAATGCTCAGCACCCATATGAAATAACTGCTGGATGAGAGGCATGGTCACCATGCTATGTCCTTGAAACAGGAATAAGTAGGGTACACTTTCTGAATCCACGCACATAATGAGGGGGAATTTAAAATTTTTGTCCTGCTGGTAGTGCTCAGGAAATCCTGACGTCCAGATTTCCCTACGAGCTGTGGAGTTGTAACTCCAAAGTGTGCATGTGCTGTCACTGACAGGTTTCCCGCCTGGTAGTCAGGCTGGTTGGCAGGCTTGGCTTCCAGCTGAGTGGGGAATGCTGAAGAAGAGGCTGCATGATCAGGTAAGTCTGAGTCCCAATACGGTCAGGCTGAGGATCCTCTCTGGTGGAGGGTGCTGATTGCAGGGGTAGGGGCGGTGGTGTTTGATCCCTGACCTGGGGTGGGGTGTCATTCCCAGGGATGTCTGATCCCAGGGACAGGGGAGGTGGTGTGTGCGTCAAACCATGGGTGTGTTTGGGGGTGGGGGGGGAGGTAATTGGAGACCGAATCGCAATCCTGAGGGCCAGGTTTGGGGTGGGCTCTGGAATCAGAGGCCGAAGGAACCGGAAGCTGGGGTGGGCAGGGGGTGGTTGGGAATGGGAAGCCTGAGGAATTGGAGGCCATTGGGCGGAATGGGGGTTGGGGATTGGGAGTCTGAGGCATCAGAAGCTGGTGTAGTGGTGGTGGGAGGCCTGGGCGGGGGAAGAGCTGTGGTAGCGGGATTGGTGGCCTCTGAAGGAGATCAGAGACCTTGGGAGAGATCGGGGAGATCACAAATGATTGGGTGGGGTGGTGATGTCTGATTGCGGGGTTTAGCGAGGCAGCTATGCTGTATCCAGCAGGCAAATGAAAAGGCAGTTTCCTCCTGGATCCAGCAGTCCTTGCTTCCCTTGAGCCGGTAGATTTCCCAAGGCCTGGAAAACTGACTGACCAGAGTTAACTTTGCCAACCTGTCTCCTGTGAGCAGGTTGACTGCCCGCTTGCACCTGTTCCAGCCCTGTTCCACTTCCATTAAAATAGGAAGTGGGCAGATTGAAGACGGGTTGGAGTCGGGATTCAGATTTTTAATACTTTAACCTCCTGCTTGACCCAAACCCCTCCGTTTTTTGGGATCAAAATTCGCCCCAATGTGTTACATCAGTCAGCACCGATGGAACTCAGCAATTCGTGATGTGGCTTTGAAAATTCCACAGTATCTTTTTTTACTCATAATAAGAAAAACTGCTTTGTTTGTTCCCACCAGTTTGAGTGCTCCTTTGCTTTTCCTCACCTGCTGCCAGGTTTCATGAACAGGTGAGACAGCACTCACTTTTTCAGCTGCTGCTGCTTTGGTTCTGATCTTCACAGGAGGGTGGCCCTGTACTTCACAAAGGACTACCCTTCTTTGTAGGATTCCTGCAGCAGAACCTCCAAAGTTACTTCACTGAACAGAGGAATTCTAACATCGGACCTTCCTACAACTATTTTTCCCCTTTTCACTAGGACAACAGCTTTAAGAAAAAACCGGCAGCCACGTAAGAGCTGTTGGCACTGGATAACCCAATGGGGGCACCCCCACTGTGTGCGAATGAGATGTCCTCACATAATAGCGTGAGGACAACAAATTGTGCTACAGGTGTATACAACACCCTAACCCTATATTATAGATATATAATTAAATGGGACCAAAACTGTGCCGTGAGCTTAAGACGATACCTACCCTAGGTACAAAAACAAAATACTGCGGTTGACAGAAATTTGAAATAAAAACAGAAAATGCAGGAAACACTCATCAGTCTGGCAGCATCTGTGGAGAGAGAAACAGAGTTAATGGGCAGTATTTTATGCTCTCCTGCAGTGGGTTTGGAGGCGGAGAGGGCATTTAATCAGGCGGAGTAGTGGTGGGTGGGGAACCTGCCACTTTCCCACCTCCACCCTGATGAAGTCAGTGGCGGGAAGGCTCGTGGACAGCTTTCCTGCCCTGCCACCAATTGGGGCCCTTAAGGGGCAAGTAAAGCCCAATTAAGGGCCTTTTCCCACCTCCGTTGGTATTAAATCAGTGGCGGGCATGCCTGTCGCCATGTGGCAAGCACAACATGCAAACCCATGCAGGGTTGCTTGTGGTCTCCCGGGGGGAGAGTTCCTCATTCAAAGGCACTCAGTGGCTGATCGAGGGACCTGGCATCAGGAAGGGGAAGGCCCACTGAGAGCGATCCCCTGTCCTTGCTGCTAAACCCCCCTATACCCCCTCCCCCACGACCCCCACCCTGCTAAACCCCTCCTGCTATCACTTATCTCTGGCCTGGGTCATTCTGCAATCCTGGACCTCAAGTGGGTGTCATTCCAGCAGCAGTCACCACCTCCCCAGTGGCACTGCTGAGCAAAAGAGCTGCCGGCTTCTGATTAGCTGGGTCCTCTTGGCAGATGGGACTTCCCACCCCAGGGGTCCTGATCCTGGGAAATGCCTGCCAGTGGCCTGTTCATTGCCTAATTGCCTCGTCTCATGGTGGGCCTTCCCCAAAAGAGGCAACATGGGTCTCTCGCCCGCGGCCACGATCCCCCATCACCCCACATTCCCCATAATTGTACAGGTCGATGACCTGTCATCAGAACTGACTTTTCAGCAGAACCCGTCATCGACCTGAAACGTTAACTCTGTGGGTGAATTTTTTTGGTGGCATGTGAGGTGATTTAATTAGGCGAAAGTTATTTTTTCGGATTTTCGATGGCGGGTTTTTGACCGAAATTAAGTCGGCGGAGTGTTTGTGGCATTCCGGGGCTCCCCCCGCACATTGGCGGATTGCATCTGTGCATTCATTTACATACCATGACTACTCACTTAGTTCCAATTATGTTTTACCTTCCAGATTAAGTGAACGGCGAGTGCTATTCCCGTACCACCCGGTTCACGTTTGTTTAAATATGGCGTGCGACAGTTACCTTTGTGCAGTTGAGTCTGATGTCAGTGTTTTTAATTCTGGAAATCATCAGCAAAAGGAACGCCAACATAGCAATGGATGTTTGCCTCCAGGCTCAGCGCCAGCAAGGGCGATACTTCTCAGCAGATGGCGGTGAAGACATGGGTGGGTCTACATGGATGAGCAGGGGAGGGTACTCGGGGAGGAAAGGGTGGGGTTACCGGGTTTACGTGGAGGAGTAGGGAAGCGAGGAGGGGAGAACTAAGTGTGGAGTTATCGGGTGCATGGAGGAGCAGGGGAGGGCAGTGGAGAGCATCCAGGGTGCGTAGTGGCTGTTATTGCTGCTGAAGCTGGCTGTGTGTGGTTGCAGGGTTGTTGAGTGGATTTGTGTATTACAGTCAACAAATGGAAAGGAAAGTGCTAAAGGGAGGGATGAATGCTGTCAATGTCAGGAACCTGTGTGGCAAATGCAGGGTAGTGGCTGGGATGTTTCCTGAAATGGTCACAGAAAATTCTATGATCCTACAGAATGACCCACAGATGCTTGGGTTTGGTGGGAAACCCATGCCAGTAGCCCTTAAGGTAACTGCTGCACTCGAATTTTGGCCTACTGGCATCTTCCAAGGATCTATGGGTGACATATATGGCATATCACAGCCTATGACTCATAGGTGTATCAAAGAGGTGACCAATGCCCTATTTCATCATGCCAATGAGTTCATCTACTTACCTGTAGATGAGGACAGCCATACAGCAAGGTCTGCGGCCTTCGCTGCCATCACTGACTTCCCTAGAGTGCAAAGGGTGATCGCCTGCACTCTTGTGGCCATTGGAGCTCCCTGCGAAAAGCCTGCTGCATTTGTGATTCACAAAGGCTTCCAATCTTTGAAAGTACAACTGGTTTGTGACCACAGGAGGAAAAAAAAACTGCAGGTTTACGAACGTTTCCAAGGGTGCTGTCACAACTCATACAATTTGAGAAAATCACAGCGGCCAGACGTTACTCGAAAACAAGCCGAAGTGGAAGGCTGGATGCTACATGACAAGAATTACCCCCTTTCTACATGGTTGATGACACCAGTGGATGCAAAGATGCTCACACATCCACCAGAGCTATAATTGACAGCAGCATTATTATTTTTTAAAATGCCTTTATGTTGCCTTGACAGGTCTAGAGGGTGTCATCATGACATGCAGCGAGAGTTTCATGAGTCATCATTGTCTGCTCTGCATGAAACAACCTGGCACTTAGACACGGCTATTTTCTGCAGGCAAAGGGACAGGTGGAACACCAGTCCTATGCAGCTGAGGCTGACCGTGAAGAGCACGAGGAGGAGGACAACAATGCAAACGATGCCATTACATATCCAAGGACCATGGAGAGATGTGCAAGGGACATCAGGGAACACCTCATATTTGGACTTCAGACGTTCCAGACAACAATAACCCAATTAAAAAAGTTACGTTGGGCTGGATTTTACTGAGCTCCCGACGTCGGGCTCTGTGATGGCAGTGGGGGGGGGGGGGGGGGTGGCCGGGTGACTGGAAGATTGTTCCAGCAGAGGACCGCCATGGAGCTTGACACTGGAGGGCTGGGTCCGATCCTCCCGGTGGCGGCAAGGCTCTGTGGCAGCTCCCCCAGCCGCTGAGCGATGGGGCCTGCATCTACATATGTAAATTAGCAAAATGAATACATTTTTATACACTCACCTTGAACCTTCTGGGCCTGCATTTCAGCGCCTTCAGTTCCCAGCCTGGGGAAAGCAGGCGTGACGCTGGTGGGGGGGTGGGGGGGGGGGGGGTGGGGATGCGGGGAGTTAAGATTTTTCGTGCGGGGTTGGGGGGAATGGGTCAAATAATGGTATTGAGTGTCGGGGTGAGAAGGGGTGAACTTTAAACTTTGTACAGTCTGGGGGGTGTTGCTGACCTGGCTATTTAAATGAGCCACTGCGCGGGAGATCGCAGCAGCTCTGGGCCATTTTATCCACCCACTGCCAAGAGCAGCGGCGGGCTCTTAAAATCCAGCCCACCAGGAGGAGAAAACATACATTCTCCAAATATGTTCACATATGCCTGAGGTCTTAATCATTGTTTCAATCAAAAATAATGGCTCTTATGGCAACATCACATGAACCTGCAGTGGAGATGTGGCAAACGGCCTGTATGCTATCCATTTCATTGAAAGCGACAAGCATCTACTTTAAAAATATTGTAATGCATCAATGCATTAACCCGCACACATAGGAAGCTACAATGTTGCAGCACTTTGATGTGACCAGCAGGGCTACGATGCAACGAGGAACACAACAATGCTAGGAAAGTAAGGTTGTGACTGCAGATCCATGAATGGAAGGCATGTTTGTAGTTTGAACATTGAGAAATATACAGTCGTGATACAGCCATTAATGAAGGCTGAAGGCTAACATCAAACTGAAAAATGGACATTGAACACTTTCTGAAAGACATTGCAAGCAACAATGCATTCCTGCCATATGCCTCCAAAAATCATTGTCCTTTTCAAATGAAATCAAACAAATGATTTACAAGAGTGGACTATATATAAAATTAAATAATTATGTATTGAAATTGTGGACAATATTTACAACACCCGTGCCACTTTCTTGCTCATAACTTTTTCATCTTAGGTTTCCTACCATTACGTCCAGGTGGTACCACAACATTAGCAGCTGAGGTGGAGGCAGTCTGCTCAATGCACTGCCCCATTGCTGTGAATGACCGTGTTGGGCATCCTCTGGAGGAACAGGGCCTTGGTAGTTCCATTATACTGGGGGTCTGCAGCAATACTGATTGAGTATACGCCGTGTGCTCGCCTGCTGGATTAGAGAGGGTCAATGTCGGGGGGGGGGAGGATGAGACGCCGCTTACCCTGAGGGTTTCCTGAGAGGAAGACCCCTGGGCAGCTGGCACACACTCCTCCTCCATCTGTGTGCACAATGGCACCTGCCTGTCTCCCTGAGGGGAAGCAGCATCCATAGGCAGGTCCAGGTTCCTCGTCCCCCTCTCGCTTAGACTCTGCAACATGGAGCTCATGGCAACAGCGATGGAGTGCAGGTCAGATCTCATATTGCTCGAGTGCTCAACCAGACTCACCATGGACCCTGCCAAACTCTCGACTGAGGAAGCAATATGCTGTTATGCCTGGGACATGGCAGATGTCATATCTTGCATGGACTCCTCCGTGGCACACGTAAAGCCACGCATGACCTCTGGCATCTCCAACATGGTTTTGCTGCACATCCAGCAGACTTCTCATAGCAACAAACATATCAAAAGATGCATCACAACCACTGTATACATGCATCGACATCCTCATTCTGCAGTGGATTTTGCACGACACATCCAAACACATAAGCAATGCCAATCGTCACCTTGACGCACAATCATTTTGTGAATGGCACCAAGGCTGCTCATGCATTCCACTGCATGCCTTGTCTACCCTCTGTCTTACAGTCACAGATTCAGGGAGGAAAACAATGGAGTTGCTTTGCCAAGACCTCACCGATCTAGGCAAGTCATTGATCTGTTTGCAACACTGAACCCAGGTTCTGCACGTTACCCCACAGTCCAGTGCTACCTCCATCCAGGCTACCTTGGTCAGGTGGGAGGGTCATCGGACTCCATCTGCAGGGAAGAGGACCTCTCGCCTTCCCCTGACAGCCTAGTAGAGAACCTGTAGGGAGGCATCACTGAACCGTGGGGCAGGCTGCTGCCTGCTGGCTGAAAATTGCTTTACTTTTGCTGCAGGGAAAATAAATAATGTGAAGTTGGTGCTGGGTTTCACAAATTAAGGGAGGCAAAAACATTCTGAATTAAGTAAAAGCTTTAATTTAGGTTATTCTGAAGAGAACTACATGACAGGAAGGTTGCTGCAAAAACAGAATGCTATATATCTGTGGCGGTCATGATACTTGGCCCAGAGATGGAGGATTCCACCAACGAAAGGCCAGCCCACCGCATGAGCCCATGTGTCTCCTGTGCCCATCGCCCCTCCGTTCATTTGAATATTGAATCATGTGGGATAAGGGAAAAATGGCGGAAGCGGTAGTTATGCCAACTTCTGATCCCACCATCGAAAACGCCGTGGGACTCATAAAATCATGGCCTGATTTTCTCTCCACAGATGCTGTCCGACCTGCTGGGTATATCCCGCATTTTCTGTTTTCATTTCACATTACCCTTGGTGTTCTGTTGAATGCCCACTGTTCATGACATCATGAGCATGTCTTGTTTTCAGGTTCTTACACGCATTATAACGTTTCTATCTGTCTTCTCAAATCAGTAACGTATAAAGTTAAATATTGATTCCTTACAGCAGTTCAGGAAATATGTTCCCCCTGTGTGCTACGTCAGTATAAGATGTGGTTAACTATCACTTCAAAAACAATTTAACTGCAATTTATCAGAATATTCACGCAGTGTCTAAGCATAGGCATGGGTTGACAGGATCATTTTTGTGACAGAGGATATCTTCTGAATTCTAGAATCAGGTAACACCCTCGCCAGTGCCGACGAGAATTGTTTATTAAAAGATGACCCAGTTCAATTCAGAAGCATAGTTTTTTCAGGAACATTCATGGCTTTGACAGGTTTATTCTTGCGTGCAATGGATTGTTGGCAGTGTGGATCAGTGTTAGTGCTTTTTGTAGAGCTGGAATAAATATTGTGTGGAAAAAAACAGGATGAATGGCCATAAATTCAAAAGGGAGGGGAAAATTTGTCGTTGTAAATCAAGAATTAATTATATCAGCAAACTCAGTCTGCTATCCAGAATATGCACATTTGACAAAATTAACATGCACTTTACAAAGCACTCTTTGCCCCCTACCTTGAATAAGAATATAAATGGTGTGTTCACTTTCTAAGGGAAGTACGTTTTCACTTGAGACGCTGTATATTTATACAATATGGCCATGTGCCCAAGGTTAGTAAGTTCCCAGGAAATGCAGCTGTATCCGAGTAAGTGTTTACTTATGTATGACTTTATTTTAAATGCCAAAATGAAATTTTTAATAATAAGGCAAATTTTACCAGTAATATTGGATGGTTCTGCCCTTTTCAGATTTACATCGAATATATATCAGGTATTTTGCTCAAATTGAAATTAAATATAGTTAAAAGCTAGTAATAGTCAGGTATATATTCTGCAAAAGCTTCTGTGTTAGATTTGTAATAGTTTTACAATCAACATAATGATATGTAATGCAAATGGTGAATCATATTTAATTGCTCAATTTAATTTGAAAAATAAATTGCCTTGCTACATGCAGTATTTGTTTCCCCCAGGGCTATGCACAGTTTTGAACAAGAGATGGGTGATAATAGAAGACAGAATTCAGTATGATGCATGCTGCTTTCAATATAGATTAATTACTGTTTTAAAAAGGCTATCCAGTAAAGTTCAAGCTATATTTCTCTGCAAACTGGAGTATAAAAATCAACAATACAAACAAAATAATGGGGATCCTTGAAAAAGAAACACAAAATCAAATCTCAAAATCATTCCATTCTTGGTTCAGGATTTAGATCACAAAATTCTGATGATTTTGTCTGGATGAAAATTTGGCAGATCTATCTGGGGAGATGGAATTTGGGAGAAAGCCTGAAGCTACCAGATTCAAGACCTGCTGTAAATTCTGTGGGAGAATGATGGAAAAAGATGTATCCAACCTGCCAAGAATACAGCCATATCAGTGCAGGTTTAGGACTGGATCACATCAGCTATCTGAAACTCTGTAATTTCTGCTCTAGGAACTATTCATCTAATATATGCCACTATGAAACAGAGATAACATAGATCAGCAGTTAAGGAGGGCTAGTGCTGGATTCTTAAAGGTGAGTTATCATGCTTTATTGTGGCAATATGTGGTCATTTCTTTTACTTTGAAGTAATTTTTTTGTATTTTTTTCCATTTGTGTTTGGGCCTCCCATCTTCGTTTGGAGGTCTTGCTAGAGATAGAATTTTGCTTAGAGAAGTCGGCTAAAATATATTGTTAGCCCACAGTATGGGTTATCCCTCTTTATGATATATAGGTTGGAGGAGAAGGTGGAATAGCAGAGAAGCTGAGAGGCCAGGATGATAATACAGCAAAATAGAAGTTCACACCTTGCCACACGAACCCATAAAACAGAGTATATGGACTCAGAAGATTCAGATACCCAGGGCTCCTTCTAGTATGCTGCCTCTGTTGCCTCATGATTTGACGAATATTATGTGCACCCAACAATCTTGCGTTTCCTGAGGAGGAGACAGTGTTTGAAGATAAACTTCATAAGATGAAGAGGGCAGAGCAGGGTCACAGACGTCTGTTGGGTGAGAGCTGTGAGATGAAATCATCAAAGAGACTTTCTGTAATATTTGATTATATTAGTGCCATTGAACACCTGGAACAACCAGGATATTCCACAAAAGTTAAAAGTGCAAATTTTCACAGCAATCTATTTACCGTTAAAAGTAGAAATCCCATGAGAATTCCAAGTCCGCATACAAATTTTTGACTTCCAGATTAACTTTATGTTTTCAATAATAAAATCATGAACATTATTAGTGTTTCTGACAATGATAATCAGGGGCAATAAATGCTGGATCTTCCAAAAACGCCCACATCCCATGAACAAATGAAAAAATGGTTCTGCAACATTATACTTGAAAAGTCAATTTGACTCACCACTATGTACTCCCTTTGTGACTTTTCAGTTTTTCTCAGTCCTATTCAAATACTTCTTTTATGTGCTACCTGAAGGCCTAGATCTCACATGTCAACTGCTGCTCTATGTGACCTTGAGCCACTTTGGATAGATGTGGGTCTCATTTCAGGGTCACGGAGACCTACATAGAACCTACAACAGACTGCTTCCTTGGGCTCAGACTCTCCTAGGTCTTGCCTTGCTGACTTTCTTCCACCTGTGAAGACATCTGAGGTGATCCAGCATAAAACTCTCTGGTACTACTGTCCTGAGAGTAGGCAGAATCCTTGGAGCTAACTCCTGCTCTTCCACGAGGCATGGGATCAGGATCTTGGTTGTCACTAACCCGCAGAAGAACAGACCTTCCAGAATGACTCAAATCCATTAATTTCTGAGAGCATACCATCATACAAAATGTTTAATATGATACTCTGCGGATCCTGAAATCCTGTAGCAATCACTCTCCATTCTGTTACCCACGGCCTAAATACCAGGGGTCAAAGTGTGCACATTGGATTCCCTCCAGGCCCCTGTGCTCTGTGGAAGTTACAGAGAAGCTCTTGTAGCTGGTACTCATTTCAGATTGCTCGGCATTGTTACAAAGCCTACTCTGACATTCTCAAAAAGGAGGGAATTGGCCTTTGCCGTCAGCTCTACCACCTGCAGTATATTTTTGGAAAGTGCTTTCATGGCTCTTTGATGTTCTCCTTCTCATGGGAGGACCCTAGATATCATAAACTAAATGCTCTTCAGCTAAGGACTAATATTTTCTAAGCCTCCACTCAGTTACCTCACTCTCTGACCTCCTTGTGAGTTATGAATCACCACGTGTCAACTCCTAATTTAAATCAGTTGATCGAGAAATCTTTGCATCCTCATTGGCTACAGGTGAGGTCCCAGAGGACTGGAGAATAGCCAATGTTGTTCCTTTGTTTAAGAAGGGTGGTAAGGATAATCCAGGAAATTATAGGCTGGTGAGCCTTACGTCAGTGGTAGGGAAACTATTAGAGAGGATTTTTCGGGACAGGATTTACTCCCATTTGGAAACAAATGAACTTATTAGCGAGAGACCGCATGGTTTTGCGAAGGGGAGGTCGTGTCTTACTAATTTGATTGAGTTTTTGAGGAAGTGACGAAGATGATTGATGAGGGAAGGGCGGTGGATGTAGTCTATATGGACTTTAGTAAAGCCTTTGACAAGGTCCCGCATGGCAGACTGGTGCAAAAGGTGAAGTCACACGGGATCAGAGGTGAGCTGGCAAGATGGATACAGAACTGTCTCAGTCATAGAAGACAGAGGGTAACAGTGGATGGGTGTTTTTCTGAATGGAGGGATGTGACTAGTGGTGTTCCACAGGGATCAGTGCTGGGACCTTTGCTGTTTGTAGTATATATAAATGATTTGGAGGAAAATGTAGCTGGTCTGATTAGTAAGTTTGCGGACGACACAAAGGTTGGTGGAATTGCGGATAATGATGAGGATTGTCAAAGGATACAGCAGGATATAGATCGGTTGGAGACTTGGGCGGAGAAATGGCAGATGGAGTTTAATCTGGACAAATGTGAGGTAATGCATTTTGGAAGGACTAATGCAGGTGGGAAGTATACAGTAAATGGCAGAACCCTTAGGAGTATTGACAGGCAGAGAGATCTGGGCGTACAGGTCCACAGGTCACTGAAAGTGGCAACGCAGTTGGATAAGGTAGTCAAGAAGGCATACGGCATGCTTGCCTTCATCGGTCGGGGCATAGAGTATAAAAATTGGCAAGTCATGTTGCAGCTGTACAGAGCCTTAGTTAGGCCACACTTAGAATATTGCGTGCAATTCTGGTCGCCACACTACCAGAAGGACGTGGAGGCTTTGGAGAGGGTACAGAGGAGGTTTACCAGGATGTTGCCTGGTCTGGAGGGCATTAGCTATGAGCAGAGGTTGGATAAACTCGGATTGTTTTCACTGGAACGACGGAGGTGGAGGGGCAACATGATAGAGGTTTACAAAGTTATAAGCGGCATGGACAGAGTGGATAGTCAGAAGCTTTTTCCCAGGGTGGAAGAGTCAGTTACTAGGGGACATAGGTTTAGGGTGCGAGGGGCAAAGTTTAGAGGGGATGTGCGAGGCAAGTTCTTTACACAGAGGGTGGTGAGTGCCTGGAACTTGGTGCCAGGGGAGGTGGTGGAAGCTGATACGATAGCGACGTTTCAGAGACATCTTGACAAATATATGAATAGGAAGGGAATAGAGGGATATGGGCCCCGGAAGTGCAGAAGGTGTTAGTTTAGGCAGGCATCAAGATCGGCGCAGGCTTGGAGGGCCGAATGGCCTGTTCCTGTGCTGTACTGTTCTTTGTTCTTTGAGATTATCCTCTTCAGGATGATGTTCTGGCCATTCCTCTAATTCTGCCTCAAACCTGACCCATTTGCCTGGTTTAGGGCTCATTTAAAATGCACATTACATTGCTGGAAGGATTCCCATCACCATGACAGGGCCCATTGGCGTTAAGAGGGAAATGCTGATGATGTTTGGACACTACAATTGCATCATAAGAAGTGAGAACAGAGTTAAAGGCACAGAATTGGCCAAAGATTGATGGGACTGCAGTCTTATAGGCCTTGGTAGAGTCTGAGGACTAGACAGTTACGTCATGGGGGTTCCAGAATGGATTGAGACGAAATTTAGACAAGGCCCTCTTCATCCACAGCAGAGCTGAGAACCATTAGCATCACTTCCCATTAAGCTCCATTCAGCTTTAAATGCTGTAACTTTTTCCTCCCCCTGACACCCAACATTTTCAGGGCCTCTCTGGTGTAATTAGCCAATTCCTGATAGGTTTGGTAGCTTTATTCCACTCAAGTGCTGTCTTGCTGTGTATCTGGTGATAGACCACAGGACTTGGAACTTCTAGTCTTTGATGTTTATGAACAATGGCCAGTCTCCATTCATCAAAGCAAGTCATTTCGTAGGTTGAGCAGTTAAAAGGAGTGATGACATTAGGCTGGAATTTGCTGGAGCAGGGAATCTCATATGTACCCAGTTAGTTAAAGCATCTTTCTGCAATTTCCTTCAGCTCAAATAAAATTGATGCTGTGAGCTACTGGAAGTGTGAACTGATAGGATGCAACGATGTCAGCAGGACGTCTGGGTTCTTGGCGAAACACTGGAGGAACAGTGTATCTCCTTAACCAATGACATTTAAGGATTGCGAAATAAATAGCGGAAGGACCAGAAGGAGGGTGAATTAGAGTCAAATCAGATGCAGAAAGAGAAATAAAGAGAGAGAAAGAAAGATTGGATTAAGAAAGAAAAAAAGAGACAGAACGCAAAAGCAAGAAAAAAACCTAAAAATTCAACATCTGACATTTTTTAAATCTCCCAACAATTCACTACCTGAAGGATTGAGACCCCACATTTTAAATTGTTCACTTTTTGGGCCACAGCATTTAATTGTCAGTCATTAATGATTATTACATTGTTAAAAGGGTTGTTATGACCAGGTGAGAAAGGTGTCTAGGGGTCTTTCACAACCATCACTTCGTCTTATTGCAACAGGGTTTATGCTTTTAAACACACTGTGTTTTGAGCTCACCCTTGGTGAATCCTTGTTCACCGTTTTCCAATTATAAGGCAAAGAAATGAGCATTAACAGGCTTTTTTAGGTTTAAAGAAGAAAAGAGAAATTTATTAAAACTTAAAGAAGAACAAAGAGAACAAAGAAAATTACAGCACAGGAACAGGCCCTTCGGCCCTCCAAGCCTACGCCGATCCAAATCCTCTATCTAAACCTGTCGCCTATTTTATAAGGGTCTGTATCTCTTAACTTCCTGCCCATTCATGTATCTGTCTAGATACATCTTAAAAGACGCTATCGTGCCTGCGTCTACCACCTCCGCTGGTAATGCATTCCATGCACCCACCACCCTCTGCGTAAAGAACTTTCCACGCATATCCCCCCTAAACTTTTCCCCTTTCACTTTGAACTCGTGTCCCCTTGTAATTGAATCCCCCACTCTGGGAAAAAGCTTCTTTCTATCCGCCCTGTCTATACCTCTCATGATTTTGTACACCTCAATCAGGTCCCCCCTCAACCTCCGTCTTTCTAATGAAAATAATCCTAATCTACTCAACCTCTCTTCATAGCTAGCGCCCTCCATACCAGGCAACATCCTGGTGAACCTCCTCTGCAACCTCTCCAAAGCATCCACATCCTTTTGGTAATGTGGCGACCAGAACTGCACGCAGTATTCCAAATGTGGCCGAACCAAAGTCCGATACAACTGTAACATGACCTGCCAACTCTTGTACTCAATACCCCGTCCGATGAAGGAAAGCATGCCGTATGCCTTCTTGACCACTCTATTGACCTGCGTTGCCACCTTCAGGGAACAATGGACCTGAACACCCAAATCTCTCTGTACATCAATTTTCCCCAGGACTTTTCCATTTACTGTATAGTTCACTCTTGAATTGGATCTTCCAAAATGCATCACCTCGCATTTGCCCTGATTGAACTCCATCTGCCATTTCTCTGCCCAACTCTCCAATCTATCTATATTCTGCTGTATTCTCTGACAGTCCCCTTCAGTATCTGCTACTCCACCAATCTTAGTGTCGTCTGCAAACTTGCTAATCAGACCACCTATACTTTCCTCCAAATCATTTATGTATATCACAAACAACAGTGGTCCCAGCACGGATCCCTGTGGAACACCACTGGTCACACGTCTCCATTTTGAGAAACTCCCTTCCACTGCTACTCTCTGTATCCTGTTGCCCAGCCAGTTCTTTATCCATCTAGCTAGTACACCTTGGACCCCATGCGCCTTCATTTTCTCCATCAGCCTACCATGGGGAACCTTATCAAACGCCTTACTGAAGTCCATGTATATGACATCTACAGCCCTTCCCTCATCAATCAACTTTGTCACTTCCTCAAAGAATTCTATTAAGTTGGTAAGACATGACCTTCCCTGCACAAAACCATGTTGCCTATCACTGATAAGCCCATTTTCTTCCAGATGGGAATAGATCCTATCCCTCAGTATCTTCTCCAGCAGCTTCCCTACCACTGACGTCAGGCTCACCGGTCTATAATTACCTGGATTTTCCCTACTACCCTTCTTAAGCAAGGGGACAACATTAGCAATTCTCCAGTCCTCCGGGACCTCACCCGTGTTTAAGGATGTTGCAAAGATATCTGTTAAGGCCCCAGCTATTTCCTCTCTCGCTTCCCTCAGTAACCTGGGATAGATCCCATCCGGACCTGGGGACTTGTCCACCTTAATGCCTTTTAGAATACCCAACACTTCCTCCCTCCTTATGCCAACTTGACCGAGAGTAATCAAACATCTGCCCCTAACCTCAACATCCGTCATGTCCCTCTCCTCGGTGAATACCGATGCAAAGTACTCGTTTCGAATCTCACCCATTTTCTCTGACTCCACGCATAACTTTCCTCCTTTGTCCTTTCTCTAGTTACCCTCTTGCTCCTTATATATAAATAAAAGGCTTTGGGATTTTCCTTAACCCTGTTTGCTAAAGATATTTCATGACCCCTTTTAGCCCTCTTAATTCCTCGTTTCAGATTGCGCCTACAATCCCGATATTCTTTCAAAGCTTCGTCTTTCTTCAGCCGCCTAGACCTTATCTGTGCTTCCTTTTTTCTCTTAGCTAGTCTCACAATTTCACCTGTCATCCATGGTTCCCTAATCTTGCCATTTCTACCCCTCATTTTCACAGGAACATGTGAAAATCAACCTCTCTTTAAAAGCCTCCCACATATCAAAAGTGGATTTACCTTCAAACAGCTGCTCCCAATCTACATTCACCAGCTCCTGCCGAATTTTGGTATAGTTGGCCTTCCCCCAATTTAGCACTCTTCCTTTAGGACCACTCTCGTCTTTGTCCATGAGTATTCTAAAACTTACGGAATTGTGATCACTATTCCCAAAGTAGTCCCCTACTGAAACGTCAACCACCTGGCCCGGCTCATTTCCCAACACCAGGTCCAGTATGGCCTCTTCCCGAGTTGGACTAATATACATACTGCTCTAGAAAACCCTCCTAGATGTTCCTTACAAATTCTGCTCCATCTAGACCTCTAACATTAAGTGAATCCCAGTCAATGTTGGGAAAATTAAAATCTCCTATCACCACCACCCTGTTGCTCCTACAGCTTTCCATAATCTGTTTACATATTTGTACCTCTATCTCATGCTCGCTGTTGGGAGGCCTGTAGTACAGCCCCAACATTGTTACCGCACCCTTCCTATTTCTGAGTTCTGCCCATATTGCCTCACAGCTCAAGTCCTCCATAGTGCCTTCCTTCAGCACAGCTGTGATATCCTCTTTGACCAGTAATGCAACTCCTCCACCCCTTTTACCTCCCTCTCTATCCCGCCTGATGCATCGGTATCCTGGATATTTAGTTGCCAATCATGCCCTTCCCTTAACCAAGTCTCAGTAATAGCAATAACATCATACTCCCAGGTACTAATCCAAGCCCTAAGTTCATCTGCCTTACCTACTACACTTCTTGCATTAAAACAAATACACCTCAGACCACCGGTCCCTTTGCTTTCATCATCTGCTCCCTGCCTACTCTTTTCCCTTAGTCACGCTGACTTCATTATCTGGTTCCTTACAGGCTTTAGTTACTATATCCTTACTCTCCACTGACCTCATTTGGTTCCCATCCCCCTGCCACATTAGTTTAAACCCTCACCAACAGCGTTAGCAAAAGCACCCCCAAGGACATTGGTTCCAGTCCGGCCAAGGTGTAGACTGTCCAATTTGTAATAGTCCCACCTCCCCCAGAACCGGTCCCAATGTGCCAAAAATCTGAACCCCTCCCTCCTGCACCATCTCTCAAGCCACGCATTCATCCTGACTATTCTTTCATTTCTACTCTGACTATCACGTGGCACTGGTAGCAATCCTGAGATTACTACCTCTGAGGTCCTACTTTTTAACTTGGCTCCTAACTCCCTAAATTCTGCTTGTAGGACCTCATCCTGTTTTTTACCTATATCATTGGTGCCTATGTGCACAACGACAACTGGCTGTTCACCCTCCCCCTTCAGAATGTTCTGCAGTCGATCTGAGACATCCCTGACCCGTGCACCTGGGAGGCAACATACCATTCGGGAGTCTCGTTTTCGACCACAGAACCGTCTATCTACTGCCCTTACAATCGAATCCCCTATGACTATCGCCCTTCCACTCTTTTTCCCGCCCTTCTGAACAGCAGAGCCAGCCACGGTGCCATGAACCTGGCTACTGCTGCCTTCCCCTGGTGAGCCATCTCCCTCAACAGTATCCAAAACGGTATACCTGTTGTGGAGGGAGATGACCGCAGGGGACACCTGCGCTGCCTTCCTGCTCTTTCTCTGCCTTTTGGTCACCCATTCCCTTTCTCCCTCAGCAATCCTAATCTGCGGTGTGACCAATTCACTAAACGTGCTATCCACGACCTCCTCAGCATCGCGGATGCTCCAAAGTGAGTCCATCCGCAGCTCCAGAGCCGTCATGCAGTCTAACAAGAGCTGCAGCTGGACACACTTCCTGCACGTGAAGGAGTCAGGGACATCAGCCATGTCCCTGAGCTCCCACATTGAGCAAGAGGAGCATGTCACGGGTCTGAGATCTCCTGCCATTTTTAATCTTAAGCTTAAACTTAGTTAAATGAAAAAGGAACGAAAAGTTTTTTACCAATCACACGATAAAAAAAAAGAGAAATAGAAAAAGCCTTACCTTATCTACACACCACCGAGTCCTTTTTTTTGATTAGAGGAGGAGGGCTGGTGGGAGACACTACAGGTGTAGTGTCTCGGGTTCAGAAATGGCCCAAATATATAGGGTTTTACTTACCCAGCAGCCCCCTGGTCTCCGCCGAAAACAAAAGGAAATTAAATTTACTTTAAACTGACCTTCCCAGCTGCTCACTCGCTCGCACTCTCTGCTCCCGAAAAAGCTGCTGCAATGAAAGGCAAGTTTTTTTAAACGGCCCAAATATATAGGGTTTTACTTACCCAGCAGCCCCTTGGTCTCCGCTGAAAACAAAAGGAAATTAAATTTACTTTAAACTGACCTTCCCAGCTGCTCACTCGCTCGCACTCTCTGCTCCCGAAAAAGCTGCTGCAATGAAAGGCAAGTTATTTTAAACGGCCCAAATATATAGGGTTTTACTTACCCAGCAGCCCCCTGGTCTCCGCCGAAAACAAAAGGAAATTAAATTTACTTTAAACTGACCTTCCCAGCTGCACACTCGCTCGCACTCTCTGCTCCCGAAAAGGCTGCTGCAATGAAAAAAAAACTTAAATTCTAATTCAGTTAACGCTTACGGATACACGCCACGCCCGACACTAGCATGCATACGTAATACGTACATGCAAATAGAGACAGAAAAGAGCAGAAGAAAAATAAAGTATGAGGTTTGAGGCAATCTCTGAAGAAGGTTTTTTTTTACTGTGCTTCAAGCTCACTGTAGTCCTTGCTTGTAGGTAGATTGTGCTTTTCGTTGGGACCCAGTATTCTTCTTAAACCTTGTTCACTGTAGGAGACTTTTCTCTCTTGGGGTTCATACGTCTTCAATGGTTTCCGATCCTGGTGACAGAGATGAGAACAAACCAGAGAGAGATCTTTTCCAGTCCAGGAGCAAACAGCTTTCTGCCAGTTTAAAACTCTGTGGCAAATTCAAATTCAAAAAACTCCAACAACCAGTTAGTCATGTACCTAAACTGGTCTGACCATGTCTGTTTGTGTATTCCGCCATCGAGCAGTTAACCTGAAATGCTAAAATAAAAGCAAAATACTGCAGATGCTGGAAATCTGAAATAAAAACAAGAAATGCTGGAAATACTCAGCACGTCAGGCAGCATCTGTGGAGAGAGAAGCAGAGTTAACGTTTCAGGTCAGTGGGTTACTGACCTGAAACGTTAACTCGGTTTCTCTCTCCACAGATGCTGCCAAACCTGCTGAGTATTTCCAGCATTTCTTGTTTTTATAACCTGGAATGCTAGCCTCTCCACCTTCACCGTCTGGTAATCAAAAGTCCATTGTGGATTGAATGTGTCAGGAAATGGTCTTTTGTCCATTTTAAACATTGTCTGTAAATATGCAAATGTATTTCCAGTCAAGGGTCTGGTGCTTTTTTGAAAGCAAGTTCTTTCTTTACTTCAATAACAGTTTAAAAGTCAATGTTCATGTGGTGAAATTAATGTGCCCCATTCTTGGCAGGTGGGGGCCTGCAAGGCAGGGTACTTACACTGATAATTATTAGACTTTATTTTCTGTGGCGAGTTTAATGAGAATTTACTTTGCAACTTGTGAAACCAAAAGCAAGGCTAAATGCAAGATGCCATTTTCAAGAAGCTAATAGCGGAGTGCGCAAAACATTCAGCAACTTGCGGTAATTCACAATTCATGAGGTATCTCTCCCCCGTCACATGTTTCTGACTGATTTATACATTAATAACAGTGCGCGATCACGTGCCATTATTTTTCAGAAAATTCCGACCATTAACTTTTTATTCATATCCATGATGTAAACAGATGGGAGGAGCTTCAGCATCCCATGTTGCATTTGCAGCTCTCAAGTAATAAAGGAAGTCAGTTTTGTTCGGTAACTCAATGATTGGAGTGATAGGGTAATGCTGATACTGAGATTATTGAAATTAACTGTCACAGTTAAGGCCACTGACAAATAGTACTTCACTGGGCCAGCAGGTTGCAGGTTCCCCTGGCCAATTGTCCTCCTGTCCCTCCTTGGGGCATAGTCCTCCTCATTAGATGACCCTCCAGAGTGCACAATTGCCATTGATGCTGTGTTCCAGAGATGCAATTAGTTGAGGTATTACCAGCCTGCTGTAAGGACAGACACACACAACCCTCTCCCCTTCACTCAATAAATCAATACTGCTGGGGCCCAACCAGGAGTGACTAACACTCAGATGACCCCTGCTGAACAAGCAGAAACTACCCCAAACTTTAAAGTTATGCAAATAAATATCAATGAACAAAGAACCAAAAAAATGTACCTCCAACTCTTTCATAGAGACACTGCTGCCGCTCCCGACACGTCCTCCGACTCGTTTTGCTTCCGTAAAATCTGACAGCCAACGTAAAATGGCTGTTAATTGGTTTTTTAACGACCTCAATTGGCCTTCAATTGACTCTAAGCGGATGGCGAGTGGCGTCTCGATCTCGCCCGCCGGCCAACCAGCGTAAAATGGCGTTTGGGCGTCATGACGTCGAGGACCCGGTAAAATTCCAGCCATTGTGTTGGTCTTCACAGTAGACGATACAAGTTACGTATCAGAAATAGAGGGTAACCTGGGGGCTAATAAGAGTGAGGAAATAAAGGTAATTAATATCAGCAGAGAAAAAGTACTGGAGAAACTAAAGGGACTAAAATCTGACAAATCTCCAGGATCTGATGGCCTACATCCTAAGGCTCTAAATGAGGTAGCTGCAGAGGTAATGGATGCCCTGATTATGATTTTCCAAAATTCCCTAGCTTCTGCAAAGGTCCCAGCAGATGGAAGTTAACAAATGTAATACCGCTATTCAAGAATGGAGGAAGAGAGAAAACAGGGAACTACAGGTCAATTAGCCTAACATCAGTCATCGGGAAAGTGCAGGAATCTATTACGAAGGAAGTCTTAACAATGCACTTAGGAAAGCATAGTATGATTTGAACAAGTCAACATGGTTTTACGGAAGGGAAATCCTGTTTGACAAAGTTATTAGGGTTTTTTAAGGATATAACTAATAGGGTAGATAAAGGGGAACTAGTAGATGTAATATACTTGGATTTCCAAAAGGCATTTGATAAGGTGCCACATAAAAGGTTAATACACAAGATATGGGCTTTTGGAGTTGATGGTGCTATATTAGCATGGATAAAGGATTAGTTAATGGACAGAAAGCAGAAAATAGGGATAAATGGGGAATTTTTAAGTTGGCAGGCTGTGACTAGTGGAGAGTCGTAAGGATCAGTGCTAGGGCCTCAGCTATTTATAATCTATATTAGTGACTTAGATGAAGAGACAGAGAGTAATGTATCTAAGTTCACTGATGATTCAAAGGAAAGTGGGAATGCAAGCTGTGAGGACAAAAGAGGCTGCAAAGAGATATAGACAGATTAAGTGAATGGGCAACAAGGGGGCAGATGGAGTCTAATGTGGGAAAGTGGGAAAGGTAATTCACTTTAGTTGTTAGAATAGAAAAGCAGAATTTTTTTTAAAAGGCATGAAACTTGTAAATGTTGATGTTTATAGAGACGTGGATGTACTTGTACTAGGAACACAAAAAGTTAGCATTCAGGTACAACAAGCAATTAGGAAAGCAAATGGCATGTTGGCCTTTACTACAAGGGATTGGAGTACAAGAGTTACTACAATTGTACAGGGCGTTGGTAAGACCACACCTGGAATACTATGTTCAATTTTGGTCTCCATATTTAAGGAAAGATATACTTGCATTGGAGGCAAATGTTCACTAGATTGGTCCCTGGGATGAGAAGGTTGTCCTATGATGAGAGACTAGATTCTCTGGAGTTTAGAAGAACGAGAGGTGATCTCATTGAAACATTCAAGATTATGAAGATGCTTGACAGGGTAGATACTGAGTCATTGTTTCCCCTGGCTGAGGAATCTAGAACAAGGGGGAACAGTTTCAGGATAAGGGGCCAATCATTTAGGACTGAGATGAGGAAACATTTCGTCACTCAGAGTGTTGTGAATCTTTGAAATTCTCTACCCCAGAGGGTTATGGATGCTCCATCATTGAATATATTTAAGGCAGAGATAGACAGATTATTGACCTTTCAAGAAATGGAGGGTTATGGAGAGTGGGTGGGAAAGTGGAGTTGAAGCCCAAGGTCAGCAATGATCATATTGCATGGTGGAGCAGGCTCGACGGGCCGTATGTTCTCCCCAGCTATTTCTTATGTTCTACCCCAGTAATTTGCTGGAACCCAGGTAGCTGGACTGCTGTGAGAACCTGCAAACACCTTTGAGCACTGATATCCACAACCGTGATAGCAGCAATCTAAGCCTGCATGACACCTAGCTGGGCTTGCATGGCAACAAGCTGAGATTTCATGACTTCAGTTTGAGCTTCCACAGCAGCACGTAGACATTGGGTGGTTTCCGTTTGTGCTGCACTGGAAGTTGAGACCTCGGCCATCAGATGCTGCATCATGGATGGGTCTGCAAGTGTTCTCATGGAATTGGCCAGCACTTTCACCCTGGAGGGAGTAGGCTCCAAGCTCTACGCAAAGTGCTGTGCCAGGTTGGAGCCGGTCTCCTCTATGCTCCTTGATAGTGACAGCGGGCTTTCTGGCAGGCCAACTAATGTACCAAGCATTTCTGTGTGTAGGCCCATCCACCTTTATTTGTACATTGCTCCATTGATGTTCTCATCGGAGTCCTCTGCAGCGGAACTTGTGTATGACCTTGCCCTCCAGGGAGTTGGTACCCATGTTATCCTTTCTTCCTACCCTTGCTGCAGCCCACTCATGCCCAGTGTCTCATCATGAGCAGATCCCACCTCTATGCTGCACTCTAAAGTTCGTGCAGCACCAGTATCAGAGCTGGTGGCTGCGAGTGTGAGAGTGAGTGACGGTGTTTCATCTTCATCACTCATTTGTTCCTTTTGCGCTTTAGGTTCCTGCACCAGTTCTTGACCAGTTGGCAGTTCTTGGATATCTGACAGGGGAAATGCACAAGAGTAGGGGTGGGGCAATTAAAGGTGGGGAAAGCACGAGGTGCATGCTTACACCTCCTGCAGCCTGTAAACCAGAAGAGACGGTGGGATAAGGGCAAAGTGGGATGTGAGTAGGTGAATTAGGTAGCAACATACTGTCATCCTCGATGGTTTCAGCCCCAGTGCTGGCCACAGCTTCAGTCAAGCTGTGCCAATGATTGCCAGCATTGTCTGCTCTGTGGGGGTGAGGATAAGCAGCCGTGCCTGCCCCCATACCTGTTAGGTGCTGCTGCCTTCGATTATGGACCTTCAGTTGTAAGTGTGGTGCAATCTGTTTGCGTGATGAGACTGTCATGTTTGAATAGCTAGCGGTGTATACAAGCTGTGAGAAGTGTGTGTAAGACTTGCAGCAGTGCTAAGTTTAAGAAATTGAGGTGAGGCGATGAATGCTAAGTATGAGTTGTGCTTGATAGAGAATGTTGAGAGTTGAATGATAAGGTGTGAGGAATGGAGCAGTATGTGAAGCTAATGTTTTATTTGTGAGAATATGGCATGTATTCCCTAACCTTGACTACTTGTGTGAGACTATTGGCTTTTTTCCAAAGCTTCATCGAGGTCCTCTGAGCTATACTGCTGGCATTGACTGCGATGGCTATCTGCTCTCACTGCCTTCATCATGTCTGTTTGGAGGGTCTCCTGTGCACCTCATGCACCTAGGCCTCCATTGCTGCTTCGGAAAATGTTGGGGCATGCTCTCTGGCCTGTTGCGCCATTTCCACTCCTCCTTCTGCTCATAAACTCCTCTTTAACGAATCCCAGCAGCTGCTTCAGCCACAATACACATTGATTTAAGTAGCGCAGGCTAGCCCCGCACGTACTTGGGCCTCCTGCTGAGGAGTGCAGCCACTCAACAGCGTGCTTAACACTGGGCTGCAAGCTACTATCATTTAAACGAGCAGGCAGTACAACGTTTGTGTGCTGGCTGCATTGATACAAATGGCATGGATTAATTGTGAAATAAAAACAAGAAATGCTGGAACCACTCAGCAGGTCTGGCAGCATCTGTGGAAAGAGAAGCAGAGTTAACGTTTCGGGTCAGTGACCCTTCATCGGAACCTGTCCGTTGGTTAATTGTGTATTGTGATCCCTGTGGCCAATTACCAGCCTTATCCAATTATTCCCTCAAAGTTTTTAAAATTTGGTTGTACTATAACTTGAACGTGATGTGATTTCCTATCACAGAAGTTGAGGAAATCCTACATGAGTCTTAAAGGAAACAGCTGCAGTAACAATTGGAGAAAAGTAAATAACGGAACAAAATTTAGGATTCTACCGACTAGATCACTTTATTTATGTTCACAGGGTCGTGCTACATTGCAAGTAAATGTTAATATTTAGTAAAATTCTTCTTTCTACACATGCTGATAGTTTAGCAAAATGTGTCAGTAGTTTTTGATTCTCAATAATTATTTGGCAATTTAACATTTTGCTAAAATCCAATTAGCCCGATTTTAACTCGGGACAAGTTGGCAGGAGATAGCAGTGTGAGTTAGAAATTTCTGACCTTGATCCTCTTCCCTGCTACGCTTGCCTGTTGGGAACCTCACTGCGGCTTCCTGCTCAGGCTGACAAGTTAAAATTCCAGTCGGATCCCGGCTTTTGATAGGCGTTCCTGCGGTCTGATCAATTGAACAGGGTAAAAGTAGGAATTGTCAGCTCTTGGCATCTCCAGCATAGGTAAGTATCCTGACCAATTTTGACTGATCACCCACCAGTTAGATTTAAAATCACCCCCACTATTTCTGTAATTTTGGGTTCAGTTGATGTTTTGTCAGATCTACATGCAACACAGTAAATCATTGTCCCTGTTAACCTCTTATAGTTTTTTGTCAAAATCTCATATATTTTGGTGTTAGAGGAGCCAGATGTATTCTGGAAGATGAAGGTGCTGCTGAAGCGTTCTGCCTTTTTAATCAAATTCTTATTTTAAAAAGTCAGTGCTCGAAA
Organism: Heterodontus francisci; assembly: GCF_036365525.1. Lineage (NCBI taxonomy): Eukaryota > Metazoa > Chordata > Chondrichthyes > Heterodontiformes > Heterodontidae > Heterodontus > Heterodontus francisci. Next base: position 133,273,166 of record NC_090376.1, on the reverse strand, counting down.
TTTTTACCTGTGCCCTCAAGCGGGAGGCAGTAAAGCAGCAAAGTACTGTGAGAATGTTGAAAGGACACTGCAGAGAAAGGAGGCTCTGCCCTGGGCTGTAGGACAGAATGCAGAGGAATTATTCTGTTTAAATTAGGTAAGTGATGCACAACATCAGGCTAGCACAACTTTTTCATTATTATTACATCGTGTGGTGATAGATGTTACTGATTGAATTCATAGAATCATACAGCACTGAAGGAAACTTGTTCAGTGCCCTCAGTTTTTATGGGATTTGACTCATACAGCCATTATCTACTTGTACAGTAACAGCACCTGAACCAGATGTCACTGTGTTTCTCAAGTGTATTTCTTCAATCTCTTCAAAGGCAGACTGAGTTAACATTAAATGAGGCGAGGTTTGATTCAAATCATTGAGCTGCAGTAGTCTACAGGAAGGTGAACATGCAGAGATTCACTTAATTGATAGCTCATTCAAAGAGCTGGCACAGGCACAATGAGCCAAATGGTTTTCTTCTGAACCTAGTAGCATAGAACTACTCTCTCATTCTCTCTAATTTATCCAATTTAATCATGAAACCTATCCACATGGGCATAGTCTAGACCCTTCATCATGTTGACTTGCAATTTAGGAAAGATGTGAAAGCATTGGAGAGAGTACAGAAAAGATTCATGAGAATGGTTCCAGGGATGAGGAACTTCACTTATATGAAGATAGATTGGAGAAGTTGAGACTGTTTTCTTTGGAGAAGAGAAGGTTGAGAGGACATTAGATAGAGGTATTCAAAATCATGTGGGGTCTGGGACAGACTGGATAGGGAAAAACTGTTTGCACTCGTGAAAGGATCGAGAACGAGAGGGCACAGATTTAAAATGATTGGCAAAAGAAGCAAAAGCAACGTGAGGAATAATTGCTTCATGCAGTGAGTGGTTAGAATCTGGAATGCACTGCCTGAGAGTGTGGTGGAGGCAGATTCAATCAAGGCATTCAAAAGGGAATTAGATAGTTATCTGAAAAGGAAGAATGTTGAGGGTTACAGGGAGAAGGCGGGGGAATGGCATTAGGTGAATTGCTCATTCGGAGAGCCAGTACAGACATGATGGGCCAAATGGCCTCCTTCTGCACTGTAACAGTTCTGTGATTCTGCGATTCTGAAATCACACCAACATCTATGCTTTCCGAGAGTTAAAAGACCCAGCTCTTTGACCTTATTGGCTTTTAAATTAGCTATTAATCCAGTAGTCCTCCTCTGAGCATTTTCCAGGGCCTCAATATCTCTCACTATGTGAGTGGACCAGAACTGAATACAGTAATTAAGGACTTGTAGAAGTACTCTTTGTTTTAGTTTGTATAATCCTAGCTAGATACCTATTACTCCATTTGTTTTCACTAAAGCCTCTAGGGACTGGCTTTATTGTCTCATTTGTTATAGCACCTAGGTCTCTTTCCTGTTCAACAGTCTTTAATTCAGAGCTCAGCACAGTATAAATATGTTTGGCATTAGCCCTACCTACGTGCGTAACACTCAATTTATCCTTGTTAATGTCTCCAGCTGGATTGCAATTTATGACAGAAAACTGGCAACCCGAGCTATCCTTCCATAAATAAGGAGTCACCTCCAAAAATAGGCCAATGAGATTAATGGGCTGTGCATAGGAAACAGAGTGCATTTTGGGTCTCATTGGGTCTCTTTGGGTCTCATGTGCCAACATTTTCTTGGCCTGTCTGGTTTATCATTGTCACATTTTTGACTATTTTTCTGTCTGCAGCATGTTAAGTTTGCTCTGAATGTTTTAAGAGGTGTTTGTTTTTTACAGAAAGAGGAGAACTAGAAAACAAAAGGAAAAGGATGTACATTGTCATATTTTGAACAAACTGCTTCTCTGTGGAACCCCTGAGTGGGACAGAATGCTTGCAACTGAGTAGATACAAATGTGGGAAAATAATATAAATGAGATGAGAGGGCTCTAAGAGGACCTTCGACCTTACTTTTCTATAGACACATTAGGTAGATGCCCAAATGCAGGGGAGCCAGAGCAAGTTGGTGATAGCACCTGGTCCCTTGCAGGTTGGAGATTCTGAGACAGGTAGATAGCAAAACCAGGTACGACAACAAAGATGCGTGCTATCTTTGTTTTCAGGCCTCCAGTGGCTCCTCAGAGGCTTTCTGTCTGCTGTTTTTGGACATTATCACTACTGCAAGACTCTGAAGAAGTGGCCAGATTTTCACCCGTGATTCTGTGCATAGGCCCCTGCCAAGAGGTCGGTTCTGCCATGGGGAATCTTGAATCTGCATAGATGACCTGGTGAGTTTAATTCATGTCAGATGAAGCATTCTCTGGATGTACTGTGTCTGACTAATGTCTTGGCATTTGGAAAAAAGATTTTCTTTGTCAAATGAACAGAATTGTTTTCACAAGATGTTTATAGTTGGCAGTGCTTTTCTGTGACAACGTGACTTTCTGCTTTGAAATGTGTTTATGTATAAATACAAATCCTCTCACACTATGACGAAAGGGCAGTGGTCTGTGTTTTACTTGTGATTGCTGAAGCAGTCAAAAAGCTGATTCAGCAAATAAATATTTGATTGGCACTATTGCAAAAGAACTGCTGTAACCATAGAGGAGCTGTTGCATTGGAGATTTTTCGTAAATTTCATAGCCAATACGGTGTGGTGGGGCGGGTTTTGGTCAGGTTTCCTCACATGATGTGGAGTTTTAACTCCACAGTGTGCAGATTTTGTCCTTGAAATGTTCCTAGTCCAGAAGTCAACCTGATTGACAAACTTGGCTTCCAGTCAGGCAGGGATGATTCCGAAGGTATTCACAAGACGAGGTAAGTCCAATCCCCAGATCAGGAGATTGGGAAGAAGCATTTCTGCTCCTCTTGGCCCACAAGCAATGCTGTAAGGGGCACTTACTTCCTCCCAAAGCTGTCCTTGCCTCCATTGAGCTGCTGGGCTTCCCAAGGCTTGCAAAACCTATCCAGCCATAGTTAAACCTGTAAAATATGTGAGCTCAGATTCTGCCAGGCTCATTAAAATATTTAAATTGCTAACCTGCCTCCCTGGGGTCAGTTGGCTACCTGCCCCTTGTCTCACCGCCATTAAATGCGGAAGTGAGGGGATTAGGTGTGAGATTTTTTAAATTTTAACCTCTGATCTGATCCCAACCCACCTACTTTTGAGTGGTAACATCCAACCCATAGAATCTACAGGACAGAAACAGACTGATCGGCCCAACTGTTCTATACCAGTGTTATGATTCACAAGAGCCTCCTCCCACCCTACATCTTTCAACTCCATTAGCATTTCCTTCCATTCCTTTATCTGGCTTCCCCTTAAATGCACCTATGTTATTCACCTAAGCTACTCCTTATGGTAGCTAGTTCCATATTCTTACAATTCTTTGGGCAAAGAAATTTCCCCTGAATTCCCTATTGGATTTATCAGTGACTACCTTATATTTCTGACCTTTAGTTTTGGACTCCTCCATAAGTGGAAACATTTTCTCCACATCTACCCTATTGAACCATTTCGTAATATTAAAGACTTCTATCAGGTTACCCCTCAACCTTCTCTTTTCTACTAAAAAAAAAGAGCCCCAGCCTATTCAGTCTTTCCTATTAAGTATATCCTCTCAGTTCTGGTGTTATCCTTGTGAATCTTTTCTGCAAAATCTCCAGCGTTTCTATATCTTTTTTTATGATATGGAGACCAGTATAGTGGACAGTGCTGCAAGTTTGGTTAGACCAAATCTCTTTATAGGTTTACGATAATTTCTCTGCTTTTCCATTCTATCCCTCTATGAATTAACCCCATTGCTTGGTTTGCTTTTTTGTGGTCTTGTTACAACCAGGTGAGAAAGGTGTCTAGGGGTTTTTGCTGTCTTCACCTGGTCTTATTGTAACAGGGTTTAATTTTAAACACAATGTGTTTTGAGCTCCCCTTTTGTGAATCCTTGTTCACAGCTTTCAAGTTATAAGGCAAAGAAACAAGCCTAAAGAGGCTTTCTCAGGTTTAAGGAAGAAACGTGAAATTTGTTAAAACTTAGACTTAAAGTCTAATACGGTTGATGCCTATGGATATACGACATGCCAACGCTAGCATGCACACGTGATTTTCACATGCAAATGGGGACAGAAAAGAGGAGAGGAAAATATAGTAGAGAGGGGTTTGAGGCAATATCAGAAGAGTTTCTTGTTTACTGTGCTTTGAGCTCACTGTAGTCCTTTTGTAAGTAGTCTTGCTGTTTGTCAGGGCCCAGTTCTTCTTAAATCTTGTTCACGTAGGAGACTTTTCTCTCTTTGAGGTTCACGTGTTTTCACAAGATTCAGTTCCATGGGAAAGAGATGGAGGCAAGCAGGACTGGAGAGGTTCTGCTTCAGTTCCAGGAGCACACGTTCCAGGAGCACAGTTCTGAGTTCAAAATACTCTGTTGGAAGTTCAAATTCAAAAACTCCAATCATGTGACCAAAACTGGTCTGACCACTTATTCTGTGTATTCGGCCATCTAAGTAGTTAACCTAGAATGCTTCAACGTCTGGTAATCAAAAGTCGTTGAACGTGTCAGGGCATGGTCCTTTGTCCCTTGGTCCAACACTGCCTGTTAGCATGCAAATGTCTTTCCAGTCAGGGGCTTGCAATTTTAAGTTTTACTTTTCATGTGGCAAAATAATGTATGCCTCAGTTTTGGCAGGTGGGAGGCTTGCCTGACAGTCTTATTAGCCTGCAGCACAACTTCTACTGATTTGTGTATCTGTACCCCTTGCTCTTCTTTAGACTCTTATTATCCAAGCTGTATATGGCCTCGTTATTCATCTTACCAAAATGTACAACTTCACACTTGTCTATATTGGAATTCATTTGCCAGTTTCAAGCCCATTCTGCAAGTTTATTAATGTTGTCTTGTATTTAGTTGCTTTTTTCCTCAGTATTAACTATAATCCCACAATTTGATATTGTAGATAATTTTAAAATTGTACTTCCAATTCCCAAATCCAAATTGTTTAGTTAAGTTGTGAACAACAGTGGTCCCAGCACCAATCCCTGTGGAGCACTATATTCTGCCTTTTGCCAGTCTGAGTAGCTACCCTTAGCCCCTTCTCTCCATTTTCTAGCTAGCTTGCTATCATTCTGCTACTTGTCCCCTGATCTAATGTGCTCTAATCTTAGTCATGTGGAAGCTAATCAAAGTAAATAATTTGATCTGTTCTTCTCACCAACTCATCCAAAGGCTAAATGGTAGTCATACAGGTTTTTTATACTTATGACGGCCCGATATTTTCTTGGAAATTCTTCTTGATAAGTCACTGGGATTGATGGGATGGAAATTGCGGATGTAATGGCCATAATCTTCCAATCCTCCTTAGATTCAGCGGTTGTGCCAGAGGACTGGAGAGTTGCAGATGTTACAGGGTGCAAGGATAAACTCAGCAACTACAAACTAGTCAGTTTAATCTTTGAAACAATAATCCAGGACAAAATTAACAATCATTTATAGAAATGTGGATTAATTAAGGAAAGCCAGCACGGATTTGTTACAGGCAAATCGTGTTTAACTTTAATGATTTTTTTAATGGGGTAACAGACAAGGTTGTTGAGGGTAATATGGTTGATGCGGTGTATTTGGGCTTCCAAAAGGCATTTGACAAAGCGCCACAAAATAGTCTTACCAGGATTGTTGAAGCCCATGGAATAAAAGAGACAGTGGCACCACAATTACAAAATTGGCTGAGTGACAAGAAATAGAAGGCTTTATTTTGTGGTGCCAGCGGGGCTCCCGGCGCCAGGCAGAAAATGCGGGGAAACCCGGTTAAATCCCAGTGGCGGCAGAAAGAGGCCCTTAAGTGGCCGGTAATAGACCACTTAATAGCCTCAATTGGCCTCTGGGCAGGAAGGCCGTCATCGACCTATCCTGCCCCGACTAGAATAGAGAGAAAGCACACGTGGAAAGGATTCGTGCATTGGCGGACAAAGGCTATTAGATCTTTTAAGATGGCTGCAGCAGTCTGAGCAACTTATTTAGCAGCCAAGTTTGTTCCTTTGTGCGTGACGATATCTTCTCATTTAGTTTCTTACTCCCTTTCTTCTCTTGGGAGCTCCATCATTGTATGATATTGTAAATCGGGTGTCAGTGAATTAGCAGCCCATTTTGTATCTCTTGATTTTTATTTAAAGGGATTCTTATTTTCATTAAAAATGTGGATCAGTGAAAGACAGGAGATAAAAAGCAAAGAGCAATGGTGAACGGCTGCTCTTTATATTGGTGCAATGTGATAGTGCTGTACTCCAGGTGTGCTGTGACCTTATTTGCTTTTCATTTATTGAAATGCTTTGGATAAAGGTACAGAAGAATGCTCTCAAAGATGATGCCAAATAGGAGGCATTTCAAGCTGTGAGAAAGATTAACAAAGATGTCAGAAACATAGGTTGGCAGAGAGGGCAGGTAGGGGCAGATGCAGTTCAGTGCCGAGAAATGTGAAGTAGCGTATTTTGGAAAAAGAACAATGAGACAAAGTATAATCAGAGTGGTTAGAATTTTGGAACACAGAGAGATTTAGCAGTGCAGATACAGAAGGGCCTGAAAATGCATATATTTTTTTCCAACAGTGTAAGTGTGGTAGAGTGGTCACCACTGACTTCCTCCCACTCCTGACCCCATTGAAGTATTCGAGGAAGTTCATCTCATTAGCATCACACTCGCAGGCATTCCTGGCACTATGGCTGCATCTTCAATGCCTGTCAGAGGAGGGCTATGAGAAATGTAGCAGCTGCCAACTACTTCTACAGATGCTGGCACCGTCAATACAAGAAGCCCTTTATAGGCCCCATCGGTCCTCTTTAGCAATGAAGTCAGTTCCTCAATTATGTACATTTGTAAAACCAGACCTAGAAAAATCAGACAAAACTTGGTAATGGATAAAAACGAAAGCAAAGAGACCAGATGGCATAAAAGAAAGAAACCATGCCAACCAAATCCCTTATTCTTCTGTGAATAAGACAATGTCATAACTGTTTCCATATAAAACAAATCACAGGGGCGATTTTAACCTAACCTGCCCAACGCAAACTAGGTAGGCAGTTAAAATCACCCAGCTTGTGTACCAAAGTTACTGGAAACTGCCAGAAATGCAACATTACAAATGTTAACTTGCTCAAAGACACCTGTCCAAATCTAGCAGAGTCCTTCTTTACAGCTTCATGTCAGGGTTCGATGAGGTCATTAGGACCCAACTGTAATTTTAATGGTGGCTTGAGTGGGGAAGCCTCAGTGGCTTTTACCACTGGGTGAAGACAACAGGAAGAGATACCCGGGCTGGAGGAGGCCCAAACAGTTAAAGGTTTTTTTTAATAACTTTTCCTGAGAGTCTAAGAGAAACAGGAGTTCACCTGAACCCAACAAACAAATCTTAGGCCTTCCCTATTGTGAAATCCGTAGTGAGACAGACCTCAAAGCCAGTCGCGCCACCTGCCTGGAGTCATTAAGCAGCCTCCAGACTTCCTGGCGATTATTGAGATCTGTGAGTTTAAATAGTCCAGGCCTCATTTTTTGGGCTGTGGGTGAGTTATCCACTCAAGTCATCCACTCAAAGTTAAAACTGGGGCCCATAAGTTGTGGAATACAGTATAGTTCAACCAAAAACAAAAAGCCAAATTATTTGGAAGGAAGAAATTAAGCTTTTCTTTAGTGAATTGCCAAAACCTGTGACTATTATTCTCACAACTCTAACAGTAACAGATGGATAATCACTTGGACAATTGCCATTTCCAAGCCATTATCCACAGGTTCAAACAAAGAACAGCTGCATGCTCTCATGAAAAATTGATTGCTCGAAGTATTATTGAATAATGAAAACAACAAACTGTTATGAGTATGTGCACCTCGTAATCGGTTAACTAAGAAACAAATCTCATGCTTGATTTGCTACTTTTCATTTCTGATATGATTCTCAGCAGGGAAATTGTATGTTTCAGAATACTTGTCCAAAGTACATGACTAGCTAAATGGATAATAGTCTCGCGTATCCTTAGTTTAGTTCATATGGAAATGCTAAGGAACTTGAGTCTAGAAATTTGATTGTGCTGCAACCATTTTATAGGTGTAAAACAGGCGCCTAAGGGTCCAACATGGCAAATGGTGCACCTACGCAGTCCCGTGCTGGAAGTGCGCCACCCGCAATATTTTTTTTATTTTAGAGATACAGCACTGAAACAGGCCCTTCGGCCCACTGAGTCTGTGCCGACCAACAACCACCCATTTCTACTAATCCTACATTAATCTCATATTCCTACCACATCCCCACCTTCCCTCAATTCCCCTACCACCTACCTATCTTCTTCTTTGACCTCCTTATCTCGAGAGACAATGGGTAAGCGCCTGGAGGTGGTCAGTGGTGTGTGGAGCAGCGCCTGGAGTGGCTATAAAGGCCAATTCTAGAGTGACAGGCTCTTCCACAGGTGCTGCAGAGAAATTTGTTTGTCGGAGCTGTTACACAGTTGGCTCTCTCCTTGCGCTTCTGTCTTTTTTCCTGCCAACTGCTAAGTCTCTTAGACTCGCCACACTTTAGCCCCGCCTTTATGACTGCCCGCCAGCTCTGGCGAACGCTGGCAACTGACTCCCACGACTTGTGATCAATGTCACAGGATTTCATGTCGCGTTTGCAGACGTCTTTAAAGCGGAGACATGGACGGCCGGTGGGTCTGGTACCAGTGGCGAGCTCACTGTACAATGTGTCTTTGGGGATCCTGCCATCTTCCATGCGGCTCACATGGCCAAGCCATCTCAAGCGCCGCTGACTCAGTAGTGTGTATAAGCTGGGGATTGTGGCCACCTCAAGGACTTCTGTGTTGGAGATACGGTCCTGCCACCTGATGCCAAGTATTCTCCGGAGGCAGCGAAGATGGAATGAATTGAGACGTCGCTTTTGGCTGACATACATTGTCCAGGCCTCGCTGTCATAGAGCAAGATACTGAGGACACAGGCTTGATACACTCGGACATTTGTGTTCCGTGTCAGTGTGCCATTTTCCCACACTCTCTTGGCCAGTCTGGACATAGCAGTGGAAGCCTTTCCCATGCGCTTGTTGATTTCCGCATCTAGAGACAGGTTACTGGTGATAGTTAAGCCTAGGTAGGTGAACTCTTGAACCACTTCCAGAGCATGGTCGCCAATATTGATGGATGGAGCATTTCTGACGTCCTGCCCCATGATGTTCATTTTCTTGGGGCTGATGGTTAGACCAAATTGATTGCAGGCAGCCGCAAACTTGTCGATGAGACTCTGCAGACACTCTTCAGTGTGAGATGCTAAAACAGCATCATCAGCAAAGAGGAGTTCCCTGATGAGGACTTTCTGTACTTTGGACTTTGCTCTTAGACGGGCAAGGTTGAACAACCTGCCCCCTGATCTTGTGTGGAGGAAAATTCCTTCTTCAGAAGACTTGAACGCATGAGAAAGCAGCAGGGAGAAGAAAATCCCAAAGAGTGTGGGTGCGAGAACAGCCCTGTTTCACGTCACTCAGGATAGGAAAGGGGTCTGATGAGGCACCGCTATGCTGAATTGTGCCTTTCATATTGTCATGGAATGAGGTGATGATACTTAGTAGCTTTGGTGGCCATCCAATCTTTTCTAGTAGTCTGAAGAGACCACGTCTGCTGACGAGGTCAAAGGCTTTGGTGAGATCAATGAAAGCAAAGTAGAGGGGCATCTGTTGTTCGCGGCATTTCTCCTGTATCTGACGAAGGGAGAACAGCATGTCAACGGTCGATCTCTCTGCACGAAAGCCACACTGTGCCTCAGGGTAGATGCGCTCGGCCAGCTTCTGGAGCCTGTTTAGAGCGACTCGAGCAAAGACTTTCCCCACTATGCTGAGCAGGGAGATTCCACGGTAGTTGTTACAGTCACCGCGGTCACCTTTGTTTTTATAGAGGGTGATGATATTGGCATCGTGCATGTTCTGAGGCACTGCTCCCTCGTCCCAGCACAGGCATAGCAGTTCATGTAGTGCTGAGAGTATAGCAGGCTTGGCACTCTTGATTATTTTCACCGACCTACACTAGGGGCAATTTATAATGGCCAATTTACCTATCAACCTGCAAGTCTTTGGCTGCGGGAGGAAACCGGAGCACCCGGCTAAAATCCACGCGGTCACAGGGAGAACTTGCAAACTCAGATCGGGCTGTTCCATAGGCATCTGGGGGTGGGGGGGAGGGGGCCTGCCGGAATGATTCAGCAAGTTAATTACAATATTCAAATGAGGGTCCTACACATGTTGTAGGACTCTTTTGCGAAATTGGTCTGCCCCAGCACCTGACTTGTCACATGATAAACTCGCCCAGCAATTCATGCTGTCAAGTGTTAGCGTAGACTTTGCAGGAATGTTATTTAAATGGCTTATCCACTCCTTGCAGGTTAGTTTATGATTTGTCTTCTTGGGCTAACGGTTAACTTCTGGTCCTTTTTAAACAATTTTATCAATTGCACAAGTGAATTCTGAATTCTGCAAAGAACTATCAACTTTGTAAACTGTTTATTCCAGTATGGGTGGTCAGGTAGGTTTACCTTTGCAGCTAAAGAAGGAGAGGGAGCAGTGGAGAAGACAAGAAAGAGCAGATGCAGTTGGGAGTAAAGGGTGGAGGTGGAGGGTACCGTGGCAGGAAGCTGTACCCACAGCAGATCTTCAGGTAGCATTTCTCATACCTCAACATCACTGAGGAGCAGTGTGCCAACTGTCTGTGCTTCACCAAGGAGATATGACCAAGCTATGTCACTGCTGCAGCCACAATTGGAGCCTCAAACCAGATATGGACAGCACTGCCTGTGGTTGTCAAGGTCACTGTGGCCATTAACCATTACAAATAAATGACTGTAGTAGTTGACACCTACGAGAACGCCCAGTCTGTTGTGCACCGCTGCATCAAGGAGATGACTGAGATGCTCTGCCCCAACAGGAACACCTAGTTCGCATTTCCCATGGACAGAGCAAAGCAGGGCGATAGACTACTAGACTGCACCCACATTGTACTGCCTGGGCTCCATCGTCAACCTTGCAACTTTCTCAATAGAACGAGATACCAGTCCCTGAATCTGCGGCTTGTTGCAACCACAGGCAGCAGGTTATACAGGCCTGTGCCCAGTTACCTTGCAGTTGTCATAATTCATTCATCCTGCGCCAGTCTTCCAACCAAGCTACCAGGTCATAGGCTGGGCAACAAACAATAACTTCTCCTGATGTGTGTTAAGATACCAGTCAGGAACCTGTGCACAGACACAGAACATGCCTGAAATCAGAACTGTGCCAGAATTATCATTGAGCAAACAATTGGAAGTTCTGAATTTGTTTTCTTTTGTAAAAGGCCCTTCAAGATTATGAAAGGATTTAATCAAACAAATCCAAGCAAATTATTCTGGTGAAGATTTCAAATTCCGCATAGCATAAATTGAAAATTAAAATGTGAAGAAGGAAATTTCAGCAAAACCTTTTCACCCAAACAGTAATGGAGTCATGGAATAAGTTATCAGGGAAGGTCCTTGAAGTGTGCATAAATAAGTTTAAGAGGTTATTTGATACATTTTTGCAGAGAGAAGGGATTGAGGGTATACAGTGAGGTCAGGTTGGGAAGGGATAATCCATCTGAAGGATCGCTGAGAACCTATTCACTTAACAGTTGATCAGCTATGAAAGGCTGCTGCCAGTTGGGTAAAGGACTGCACTCTTACTGATGATCACTATCATTTCATTATAGTTCTGCAAGTTAAAAGCTTTGATATCAAATACTGTAACACAGCTGTTAAGTCTCTGTATATGCATTGGCTAAAATATGTCTCTCATGAGTGAACCCGCCAACTTTTTCATAGATTGCTAGATCATGCAATAAGGTACTGTATCCCAATCTACCAGAAACGGTTACATTATTCAGAGAAGTCCAAACTACACAGATGCTAAGCAAAGGACACTTGGCAGTGAAAAATGTCTGATATGGAAAACGGATGATTAATTGGAGTAATGCTGCATAGCTCATAAGCTCATGAGTATTACTGGCTGAAAGGGTGGCAGAAGCAGAAACCCACCCCGGATTTAAAAAACACTTAGATATACACTTGAGACGCCGTAACCTACAGGGCTATGGCCCAAGAGCTGGACTGAATGGCCTCCATCTGTGTCATAAATCTTTCCATGTTTCTATATTTCTGTCACAGATGTAAATGGATTATTTTGACTGCGCTGTGACTCTTTCATTTACTACTGCTTATTGCTGTTCTTACGTGAAGTTTGCTTATATCGAATATTTTGGTGTGGCTCCTGTGATAATTATTGATCAATTAAAATGAGATTACTCATGTTTCATTATAATTGTTAGGGCAGAAAGGGTGGTTGGGTTGGAGCCATTAACAATACAACAGGGTTGATTTTGCATCTGACTTTGTCCATCATGCAGAAGGCAAGTGAAACGAGGAGACTGGAAATCTGACAACTCTGCCACAGAGTGGGGTAACTTGTGGTGGGGCGGCGGGTGATACAGGGGTGAAATAGAAGATCCTGGGAGGGCTCTGGAGGGGAAATGAGGGTGGGTCAATTTTTGCCTTAATGATTCTGCAGTCCCAAAAATACATCACTTAAAATCTTTTTTCTACTTTTTTGAATGGTCTGCAGTAGTCCCTTCAAGGAGCATTTGCTGGGGCTGCCCAAGGCCACGTAGCACATCTATGAATCTGGATCCCTTCATTCGTATGGAGGAACTCCATAAAGAAAAGCAGAGTGGACTTCAGAATGGAGAAAGGAACACCATTAAGGAGGAACTGAGAAAGAGTGAGCAACAGACCAAAAGGAGGACAGATGTGTGCAGGAGAGGAATGATCTGATTTATAAGGAAAAGAGCAGCTGGGAAGAAAGTGGATCATTATTGGTTTTGGGTGAGGGAATTGGGGCATGCACATTAGCATTCTGGAATAACTCCAATAGTGGAATGCGAGACCTATAAACCACTGGTCCGAATTTCACACATCTGGTACAATAATTATTTTAAAAATTCTTCTGTAAGGTGATATAGTAATTATGTTATTCATGCTGCAGCATTGTGTGCATTGGTCTGTGTTCTTTCAAAAATTCTTACTTTAAATTGCATTACATGGTGAATTATATGTAATATTAAACATCTTGAAGTAGTTTATGAATTTGCCACCCATTTATATTGGCTTACTATGAGAAATGCTCAATCAGGATTTCTTTATGGCGATGAATTGTGCCATTTCAATGCCTCAATTTAATGTTTTCTTACCCCCAATAAACATATTTGTCAGCTTTCATTAACACCATTTTATGTCCATGAACAAGACATATGGAAACCCTTCCCCATTCCTTCCCAAGGAAAAAAAAATTACCTTTTGAGGCCCCTTCACATTCTGCTCCTCTTATAAGCATTAGCTTGGCAGGAAATCTGCAGCAACCTCCCTGCTTAGGCCTGCGTTAAAATGCCTTTGAGGTCCAATTGACGTCATCAGCATATTTAAAGAAGGATCCCTCTGGGCTTCAGATGGGTGCCTTTGCAACCCACACAGAAGAATAGGCTGAAATCAGACACAATAGAAGCCAGGTGGCTTCCTGGTGAGTAAGTAGCCCGAAGCATTGAACTACCTATCCATCCAGGCGCATAGGGGTAAAATCCCTCTTGAGGCTTCTGTAATTGTCTCATGCATGTTTTCATTAAACTAAATTTGAAATTATAGTACCTTCAGGGACAGCATCAGGCACCAGAATTCCTCCTCCTTGTGTAAAGCAATTATAGAATCATACAGCACTGAAGGAAGCCATTCGGCCCATTGTAACTGCGCCAGCTCTTTGAAAGAGCTATCCACTTGGTTCCACAACCTTGTTTTTTTCCACAGCCCTGCAATTTTCTTCCCCTTCAAGTACTTAATTAGTTTAGTTTAGTTTAGTTTAGAGATACAGCACTGAAACAGGCCCTTCGGCCCACCAAGTCTGTGCCGACCATCAACGACCCATTTATACTAATCCTACACTAATCCCATATTCCTACCACATCCCCACCTGTCCCTATATTTCCCTACCATCTACCTATACTAGGGGCAATTTATAATGGCCAATTTACCTACCAACCTGCAAGTCTTTTGGCTTGTGGGAGGAAACCGGAGCACCCAGAGAAAACCCACGCAGACACAGGGAGAACTTACAAACTCCACACAGGCAGTACCCAGAATTGAACCCGGGTCGCTGGAGCTGTGAGGCTGCGGTGCTAACCACTGCGCCACTGTGCTGCCCCGACTGTTGTAATTAGTGCAATTACAACAACTATTTATTAAAGGGCTTTTTCTACTCAAATGGCACTGTCAGCAAACATCACGGGAGAGTCTGAGTGTGCAGTAGTAGAACAGTACAATAGAACTACGAACTGATAGTACCAGAGAACGTCCTTGCCCTTCCCGAGTGGTAAATGATGACCATCAAGGAAATTGCTACATAAATAACAATATTCCAAGAATTAAGGCAAGTATTTCAGAGGAATAATACATTCAGAATAAATAGCAAGTGAATTATTAGGGTACAGAATGGCCAGATGCGTAAAAACACTGGCTGAGGAGGGAACCAGCTCAATCCTGGGAGAAAGGTTAGTGGAAGAAATTGAACTTTTTCAGTGGCCTGAAGTTCGAGGAGTTTGTGCAATGCCAAGCTATTACAGTTCCTGAGAAATATAGGCTTCCCAATCCAGATGCAGGATTAACTTGGAGATTCAGGATGGATTCCATTGAAGAGCACTATTTCCTATTTGTCCACTATGTCTTTTATTGTGGGTAAAGTAACAGCAAGCTTAAAAGTTATGTAAAGGAAGTATGTGGTTCATTGGCTGCATGAAGTAAGGCTCATTAATGCATTTTGCCAATGCCACTGTTCACACTTGAGTTTTTCGATCAGTTTTAATTCAGTTCCTCTCTATGTACTTACATATATGCATGCCAAAGAACAGTTAAAATTGAAATGCAAGTGATCATTTACCATAGCACTTTAGACAAATCGCATTGCCTTAGCAGCGTTTTAATATGTTGTAGTATTTCCTCAAAATCCACACCAGTATGAAAACATTTATTCAGAAGGGAACAATGATTTAATTTTTAATGAACCATCACTAACATAGCCACTAAATCCTGTTGAATAGCTGCTGTTGTTACTAACCATATTCTCCATAGTACAATGAACCTCATGCACTAGTTTTAAGAAGATCCAATGCTACATTTTTGGTCTGGCATGTAGAAATTAATTAATTGAACATTGGTCTTTGAAATATGATGGTTGATTCTGTTATGATTAGGTGAGGAGAGGTCGAAGGGCTCCCCTCTTTCCGTTCTCCTTGTTTGACTGCAACCGGGTTTATTTCTTTTTAAAAGTGTATGTCTGTGCCAATTCAGTGAGTGTTTCACTATTTATGTGCTGTGATCATAAAAGAACAAACGGACAGGTTTTCTTTGTTTTAAGCAAAGAAAGAGGTTAGCTTTACTGTACCTAGACCAAAGTAAAATAATAAACTATGCTCCAACTTTCACACACACACGTGTGCGCGAGGTTCACACACACACACACACACACACACACACACACACAAACAGGTTACAGAATGAGGAAAAGATGGATTGGTTGGATTAGAGTCTGGAGCAATAAAAAGAGGTTTATAGTCTGTAGAATTTGATGGCTCGGGTGTCTTCTGGCTGAACTCGGTGGTCCTGAGGCTTCCGGCTTGTAGAGGTGGCCAGCAGCTTCACAGTTTTCCTGGAGAACAGCGATGCAGATGGTTTCCTTCATGAGCTCTCTGTCTACAGCAAAGGTTGACTTAGGTGGCCACAGACAGCAGGCAAGGTTTGATATTGCCAGGTAGTCTGGGGAGATACACTTGGGTCTCTTTTGATCAGTGTCAGTTGCTTGTCTGCAGCAGAGAGAAAAGATAGCTTAAAACACGCAGATGGTGAGCCTGTCACATGATGGCTCAATGTGAATTTCCTCTTGCAACTTAATTAGTTCATGCCAGGACTTCCCTTCTCTCCATTAGGATCCCATTGTGCAATTGATTACCTTTGAGTGGTCTGTCTCCACCAGTTTAATGTCCCAAGATTGCCTTTAATGGTTTGTAAAAGGAGATTGGCCAGGTGAGGCACTGCAAACTTCACAAGTCATATTTCTGGAGGGAACTGGCCAGACAATTTGACTTCCTCTTGATGCAGTGGAATGCAAGGGATTTTGATGAATGTTTTGGCAGCGATTTTAGCTGCTAGCAGTGACATTTTTAAAAATTTAATTCAGGTTTCCAGCCAATAGATTTTTAAAAAATCATTCAGCCTAGGATGTGTACATGGCAATACTAAAGGGTACATACTACAGGAGGCAAACCCTTGCTTAATGTGAGTGCAAGTTATAAGTAGGACACTTGACACCGTGCAGATGATTCTACAATATACATTCCAGCCTCGCAAAGTACACACTTGGAGAGAACCCTCACTTAAAATTTATTTATTTGTTTCATGGGATGTGGGCATTGCTGGCTAGGCCAGCATTTATTGCCCATCCCTAATTGCCCTTGAGAAGGCGGGGAGGGAATGAGGGAATTCAGCGATTGTAATGCCATTGAATGTCAAGGGGAGATGATTAGATTCCCTCTTGTGGGAGATGATCATTGCTGCCTTCTTGAACCGCTGCAGTCCACGTGGGGTAGGTACACCCACAGTGCTGTTAGGAAGGGAGTTCCAGGATTTTGACCCAGCGACAGTGAAGGAACGGTGATATAGATCCAAGTCAGGACAGTGTGTGGGTTGGAGGGGAACTTTCAGGTGGTGGTGTTTCCATGCATCTGCTGCCCTTGTCCTTCTAGGTGATAGAGGTTGCAGGTTTGGAAGGTGCTGTCAAAGGAGTCTTGGAGCGTTGCTGCAGTGCATCTTGTAGATGGTACACACTGCTGCCACTGTGGGCTTGTGGCAGGTGTGAATGAGTGAATATTGTGGGTGGGGTGCCGATCAAATGGGCTGCTTTGTCCTGGATGGTGTCGAACTTCTTGAGTGTTGTTGGAGCTGCACCCATCCAGACAAGTGGAGAGTATTCCATCACACTCCTGAATTGTACCATGTTGATGGTGGACAGACTTTGGGGAGTCATGAGACGAGTTACTCACTGCAGGATTCCTAGCCTCTGACCTGCTTTTGTAGTCATGGTGTTTCTATGGCTACTCCAGTTCTGTTTCTGGTCAATGGGAAGCCCCCACAATGTGGATAATGAGGGAATTCAGCGATCGTAATGCCAAGGGGAGATGATTAGATTCCCTCTTGTTGGAGGCGGTGGCGTAGTGGTATTATCACTGGACTAGTAACCCAGAGACCCAGGGTATTGATCTGGAGACGTGGGTTCGAATCCCAACACAGCAGAAGGTGGAATTTGAATTTAATTAATAAATCTGGAATTAAAAGCTAGTCTAATGATGGCCATGAAACCATTGAGATTGTTGTAAAAACCCATCTGGTTCACTAATTTCCTTTAGTGAAAGAAATCTGCTGTCCTTACCAAGTCTGGCCTACATGTGACTCCAGTCCCACAGCAATGTGGTTAACTCTTCCATGCCCTCTGAAATGGCACAGCAAGCCACTCAGTCGTACCTAACTGCTACGAAGTCAATAAAAAGGAATGAAATCGGACGGAGCACCCGGCATCAACCTCGACACCGGAAACAACAACGACAAACCCAGCCCTGTCGACCCTGCAAAGTCCTCCTTACTAACATCTGGGGGCTTGTGCCAAAGTTGGGAGAGCTGTCCCACAGACGAGTCAAGCAAAGGCCTGACATCGTCATACTCACGGAATCATACCTTACAGACAACGTCCCAGACACTGCAATCACTATCCCTGGGTATGTCCTGTCTCACCGGCAGGACAGACCCACCAGAGGTAGTGGGACAGTGGTCTACAGTAGGGGGGTAGTTGCCCTGGGAGCCCTTAACATCAACTCGGACCCCATGAAGTCTCATGACATCATGTCAAACATGGGCAAGGTAACCTCCTACTGATTACCACCTACTGCCCTCCCTCAGCTGAAGAGTCAGTACTCCTCCATGTTGAACCACCACTTGGAGGAAGCACTGAGGGTGGCAAGGGCACAAAATGTACTCTGGGTGGGGGACTTCAATGTCCATCACCAAGAATGGCTCGGCAGCGCCACTACTGACCAAGCTGGCCGAGTCCTAAAGGACATAGCTGCTAGACTGGGCCTGTGGCAGGTGGTGAGGGAACCAACAAGAGGGAAAAACATACTTGACCTTGTTCTCACAAATCTGCCTGCTGCAGATGCTTCTGTCCATGACTGTATTGGTGGGAGTGACCACCGCACAGTCCTTGTGGCGACGCAATCCCTCGCCTTCACATTGAGGATACCATCCATCGTGTTGTGTGGCACTATCACTGTGCTAAATGGGATAAATTTCGAACAGATCTAGCAATGCAAAACTGGGCATCCATGAGGCGCTGTGGGCCATCTGCAGCAGCAGAATTGTACTCAACCACAATCTGTAACCTCTACATATCTTCCACTCTACCATAACCATCAAGCCAGGAGACCAACCCTGGTTCAATGAAGAGTGCAGGAGGGCATGCCAGGAGCAGCACCAGGCATTCCTCAAAATGAAGTGTCAACCTGGTGAAGCTACAACACAGGACTATCTGCATGTCAAACTGCGTAAGCAGCATGCAATAGACAGAGCTAAGCGATCCCATAACCAACGGATCATATCTAAGCTCTGCAGTCCTGCCACATCCAGCCGTGAATGGTGGTGGACAATTAAACAACTAACTGGAGGAGGTGGCTCCACAAATATCCCCATTCTCAATGATGGGGGAGCCCAGCACATCAGTGCGAAAGATAAGGCTGAAGCATTTGCAACAATCTTCAGCCAGAAGTGCCAAGTTGATGATCCATCTCGGCCCCCTCCTGAAGTCCCCAGCATTACAGATGCCAGACTTCAGCCAATTCGATTCGCTCCGTGTGATATCAAAAAATGACTGAAGGCACTGGATACTGCAAAGGCTATGGGTCCTGACAAAATTCCGGCAATAATACTGAAGACCTGTGCTCCAGAACTTGCTGCACCCCTAGCCAAGCTATTCCAGTATAGCTACAACACTGGCATCTACCCGGCAATGTGGAAAATTGCCCAGGTATGTCATGTACACAAAAAGCAGGACAAGTCCAAACTGGCCAATTACCGCCCCATCAGTCTACTCTCAAACATCAGCAAAGTGATGGAAGATGTTGTCGAGAGTGGCACTTGTTTAGCGACAACATGCTCAGTTATGCTCAGTTTGGGTTCCATCAGGGCCACGCAGCTCTTAACCTTATTACAGCCTTGGTTCAAGCGTGGACAAAAGAGCTGAACTCAAGAGGTGAGGTGAGAGTAGCCTTTGCTCTATCCAGTGCCTTCAGTTGTTTCTTGATATCATGTGGAGTGAATCGAATTGGCTGAAGATTGGTATCTGTGATACTGGGGATTTCAGGAAGAGGCTGAGATGGATCATCAGCTCGGCACTTCTGGCTTATATGATCCTTATATTCTTTCAAATGGAAACTTCTATGTTATTCAAACATTTTTTCAACTTTCCCACATGTTTTCTGAAAAATCCTGAATCATACAGGGGTATAAGTTCTATAGTTATCTGCTGTCATCTGGAATCTCCAAGTGGCTATTCACATGTGAGCCATGATAGCGAGTGCCAGCAGATGTTTGACCTTGGTGGACACTGGACAATTTTTTTCACCTCAAAACCAAATATGAGCACCTTCTGAGTAGGTGTCCATGGATAGCAAACAGAAGTGGGAACTCTGGCTGATTTTTCTCCTCCTTTGCTCAGGCACACTGAACACTAAATTCTTCTGTAGCACCTCAACTGTTAGTCCTGGCTGAGATCAGCCAACTCACCACAGACCTGATCTTGAGACCTTCTGATTAGTATTGCATTGAACATGGCTGTACCCACTATGATGGTGCAGATAATCATACATAAATTTCTAAAAGAGAAATACTACCCTCAGTCACTGTGAGCAATTAGCTAGAATTACAATGGAAAATTTGGTCTCATTGATTGAAATGTCTTGTTGAATAAAAACGGTTGATCTATGGTGTCATTTTAGTGTCAGTTTTGTGAGACTTGAGTCCTATTGCAAAGTTTCACTTGCCAGGAGAGCATCAGATAAGGAGGTCAGCAGGAATCCTTTTGATGACATTCCAGCTGAAAGTAGAGCATCGTGAAATGTACTCTTTATATCTTTAGCATTTCAAATGCTTTTAGATTCTCCTGTTAAGCACAGGTTGGAAATGCCACATGGGAAATTAGTAATCATCTTTAATCTTTTCTTAAGTCTGAATTAGACTTGTCAACATATTCCCAGGGTCGTGTCTGAAAAAGACTCATTTGATGACGTATGCAATGAGACGGTGAATGTCAGTCTTTATATCCTGTTCCTGTCAATTTTTGTTTCAAATGAACTTGCTTTACAATGAAATATACAATGTATGCTGATAAGATGTTAAAGATTTATTTATAAAAATTAAAAGAAGTAAAAGTGCTTCCGTGTCTTGGTGCTTCAGTTGCAACTTCCTGCAATGAACTGTGCCTAACAATGGGCTGTATCTTATAGTCCAATGACTTGCATAATGCAAGTGAGACTTGTGACAGAAATGGCTTTGACGTAGTTTTTTGTTGTCTCCAGTCGCAAATTTTTTTGAGTAGATTAGCTCTTGTGTGGTTCAGGCTATGGCATTGTTTGGTTATGGTTAAATTTTGCAACAATAACTAATCCCAGGAAACAATATGGAGTGAACTTCTCATTCTTATTGTCACCGGTTGTTTATTTTTTCCTCACTATAATCCATTCCATGTATATTTAAATTAATGGCCATCTGGTCTTTCGTTTCTGCAGCCAGGAGTCGTGACCAATGCCTCCTTTGGTCAGCTGCAAAGAGACATAAGTTACAAATCAGTCAGGACTTCACTGTGTGATTTTCTGTCTCCTTGCCACTTCCCATCCACCCCATCACCGCCATTCTTCTCTTCCTGTGGACTGACACATTTGCTGTCTGACACCTCTCTCCTTGACAGCAAGAAGTGAGCAGACTGTGAGCATGAAACTGCAGCCATCCAGTCCATGGCACTGGGTGTAGTTGCGATAATGCTTGATGTCATTGGGTCACCTGCCTTTCATTATTAAAAGCTAATAGTGTCATGTTTTTATTACCATTTTCTCATACTGCTGGTGTTTTTAATGCTGGATTTTCCCGCATAAATATACTTAGTCATACTTTTCAGACCACATGAGAACCAGATATGTACTGTGATTAAGAAATGGATTCTCAATGGAGCATATCGGTCTTTGACAGTACAAGGATAATATATCTCCCTTGGACATTCTCACCTCAAGGTAAAAAGATTGATTTCAGCAACTGCAGCATCCCGAGTGAGACATCTCCAAAGCCAAACCATTCCTACCCAATTGTGACTAGTTATCACTGATGCAGTTTACATACATCCTTGAAGTATTTACCAGCACTTAAATCACTGACCGTAGAGCTATCCGATAAGTGCATGAAAGGAATCTTGTTTATAATTAACATCATTAATGGATTCCAATAGATACCCTGTGGTGCTACAAATGAACAAATTGTTTTAAATTTTGCTTCAGTCTTTGTGTAATTGTCTCTTCACTTATCCCCCAATCTCTCTGCCTTCCTTTGTTTTTGTTTGTCTTTCCACTCTGTATCCTTGGGGCTAAAATTATAGACTTTCTGGCATACTCCTGCTATATCTTTGGCAGCAGCCTGCACTTCCATTTACTTGAGTGCAAAGTAAAACCAAGTGGTGTAAAACTATTCTGTCATTCCCCATTAGGCTGGGCAGCTGAAGCATTTGCAATAAGTGCCGTGATCCATCTCAGCCTCCTCCTGAAGTCACAGATCCCAGTCTTCAGCCAATTCGATACACTCCGCGTGATATCAACAAACGACTGAAGGCACTGGATACTGCAAAGGCTATGGGCACTGACAACATTCAGGCAACAGGACTAAAGATCTGTGCTCCAGAACTTGCCGTGCCCCTAGCCAAGCTGTTCCAGTACAGCTACAACACTGGCATCTACCTGCCAATGTAGAAAATTGCCCAGGTATGTCCTGTACACAAAAAGCAGGACAAATGCAACCCGCCCAAATACTGTCCCATCAGTCTACTCTCGTTCATCAGTAAAGTGATGGAAGGTGTCATTGACAGTGCTATCAAGTGGCACTTGCTTTGCAATAACCAGCTCAGTGATGCTCAGTTTGGGTTCCGCCAGAGCCACTCAGCTCCAGACCTCATTACAGCCTTGGTTCAAACATGGACAAAAGAACTCAAGAGGTGAGGTGAGAGTGACTGTCCTTGACATCAAGGCAGCAATTGACTGAGTATGGCATCAAGGAGCCCAGGCAAAACTGGAGTCAATGGGAATCAGGGGGAAAAATCTTCCCTGGTTGCAGTCATATCTAGCACAAAGGAAGATGGTAGTGGTTGTTGGAGGTCAATCATCTCAGCTCCAGGACATCTTTCAGGAGTTCCTCAGAGTCGTGTCCTAGGCCCAACCATCTTCAGCTGCTTTATCAATGACCTTCCTTCATTCTTAAGGTCAGAAGTGGGGATGTTCGCTGATGATTGCACAACGTTCAGCACCATTCATGGCTCCTCAGATACTGAAGCAATCAGTGTAGAAATGCAGCAAGACCCGAACAATATCCAGGCTTGGACTGATAAGTGGCAAGTAATATTTGCGCCACACAAGTGCCAGGTAATGACCATCTCCAGCAAAAGGGAATCTAATCATCTCCGCTTGGCATTCAACAGCATTACAATTGCTGAATCCTCCATCATCAACATCCTGGGGCTTACTATTGACCAGAAACTGAACTGGAGTAGCTAAATACCGTGGTTGCAAGAAAAGGTCAGGGGCTAGGAATCTTGTGGTGAGTAATTCACCTCCTGACTCCCCAAAGCCTGTTCACCATCTACAAGGCACAAGTCAGGAGTGTGATGGAATACTCTCCACTTGCCTGGATGGGTGCAGCTCCAACAACACTGAAGAAGCTCGACACTATCCAGACAAAGCAGCCCGCTTGATTGGCACCTCATCCACAAACATTCACTCCCTCCACCACCGATGCACAGTGGCAGCATTGTGTACCATCTACAAGATGCACTGCAGCAACACACCAAGACTACTCAGGTAGCACCTTCTAAACTCGCGATGTCTACCACCTAGAAGGACAAGGGCAGCAGATGCGTGGGAACACCACCACCTGCAAGTTCCTCTCCAAACCATACATCATCCTGACTTGGAACTATATCACCGTTCCTTCACTGTCGCTGGGTCAAAATCCTGGAGCTCCCTTCCTAACAACATTGTGGGTGTACCTACCCTACGTGGACTGCAGCGGTTCAAGAAGGCAGCTCATCACCACCTTCTCAAGGGCAATTAGGGATGGGCAATAAATGCTGGCCTGGCCAGCAATGTCCACATCCCACGAAACAAATAAAAAATGTTACCTCCTTCATTGCTGTAAAGGATGGGGACTTGGAGATGACAGCACTAGGGGAAAGTCTTGAGGCATTTTATCATTGACAGACTGGGAACATTCAAGAAAATGTATCAGAAATCATGGGGATCTGATAGCATTTGTTTGGGGGAGGAGCTGGACATGTCATCTGCTATGATGCAATTGGGAGCTGGATGTAATTGGAGAAGGAACATAAGGTCTGTTAGCACTTAGGATCATTTGAGGTTTGGCATCACTTGATGGCAGTTTGGGACCTGCCAATTGTCAGGAAACAGGGGTGTAGTCTGTAAGGGGGAGACCATTCTGAGTCCAGGCATTTGGATGGATTGGCAGGGGGAAGACCTTGCAGAGTCTTGGTCTTTCAGGGGAAGCAGAGCAGGAGAGATGCACAAATATGTGATGACAGCTGCACAGCTTGAAGCATGAGGCAAGTGTGCACAATCCAGCATTGAAAGGCAAACTGGCATGTACAGAGTCTTTAATATAATATTGAGGGGCACATGTTGTCCATTGATGTTACTTCTAATGGACAACCCAGGAAAAATGTAGAAGATATAGGAAGGGAAGACAAGTGAACTTCTAGGCCCCTGATAGAAGGTAGCTCTCTGGATGGATTCCAACAGTTGAGGGATAATATTTTGGGTAACTTGAAAGTTCTTTTGTCAATTATTTTAGTTATGAATTAGATTATTTTATGATATGGTTTATTATGCTATGTTCTGTTACACTTTTTAAAGGTGTATATAATTGGCTGCCTGAGCAAACAACACAGAGAAAATGGCCAAAAAAATATTCAACTGACTTGTTTAGAAGAATTGTGATAGTTGCTGCTAGGTGAATACAGCACTAGGGAAGGTCTTGAGGCATGATATCATTGACAGACTGGGAACATTCAAGCAAATTTATCAGAGATCATGGGG
The DNA here is from genome assembly GCF_036365525.1 of Heterodontus francisci. Classification (NCBI taxonomy): domain Eukaryota; kingdom Metazoa; phylum Chordata; class Chondrichthyes; order Heterodontiformes; family Heterodontidae; genus Heterodontus; species Heterodontus francisci. The sequence continues at coordinate 133,248,629 of NC_090376.1, read as the reverse complement.
ATCTGATAGCATTTGTTTGGGGGAGGAGCTGGACATGTCATCTGCTATGATGCAATTGGGATCTGGATGTAATTGGGGAAGGAACATAGGGTCTGTTAGCACTTAGGATCATTTGAGGTTTGGCATCACTTGATGACAGTTTGGGACCTGCCAATTGTCAGGAAACAGGGGTGTAGTCTGTAAGGGGGAGACCATTCTGAGTCCCTGTAAAACAAAAAGATGGGTAGTTGGATGCTTAGTTTTGTTACCAACAACTGGAAACCTTTCTGAGGCTGACACTCCAGTGCAGTACTGAGGGAGTGCTGCACTGTCAGGAGTGCCCTATTTTGAATGAGACATTAAACCAAAGCCTCATCTGCCCTCTCAGGTGGAGGTAAAAGATTCCATAACACTATTTCAAAGAAGAGTAGGAGAGTTATCCCCAGCGTCCTGGTCAATATTTATCCCTCAATCATCATAGAAAGGAAATTAATTGGTCATTATCACACTGCCATTTGTGGGAGCTTATTGTGCACAAATTGGCTGTCATATTTCCTACATTGTAACCGTGACTACAATTCAAAAGTACTTCATTGGCTGTAATGTACATCCAGAGATCATGAAAGGTGCTATATAAATGCACACACCACCTCCGTGCTTGCTGACCTACATTGGCTTCCGGTCTAGTAAGACCTCAATTTTAAAATTCTTATCCTTGTTTGCAAATCTCTCATGGCCTCGCCCTCCTTATTTCTGTAACCTTCTCCCTACTTAAAACCTTTGAGATATCTGCACTCCTCCAATTCTGGTCTCTTGCACATCCCTGATTTTAATTGCTCCATCATTGAGAGCCATCTCTTAAGCTGTAGAGGCCCTAAGTTCTGGAATTCCATTCCTAAATCTCTCTACCTCTGTCTCCTCATTTAAGATGCTCCTTAAGGCTTAGCTCTTTGATCAAGTGTTCAGTCATCTTCCCAAAAATCTCCTTATGTAGCACAGTGATAATGTTCTTTGAACCATAGAAAAATTATGGCACAGAAGGAGGCCATTCAGCCCATTGTGTTCATGCCAATCGAAAAAACTACTCGCCCAATTTCCAATTTCCCAAAATCCCACCTTCCAGCACTTGGTCCATAGCCTTGCCGGTTACATAACTTCAGGTGCATGTCCAGGTACTTTTTAAAAGAATTGAAGGTTTAAGTCTCCACCACCATTCCTGGCAGTGAATTCCAGACACCCACCACCCTCTGGGGGGAAAAGTTTTTCCACATGTCCCCTCTAATCCTTCGACCAATCACCTTAAATCTGTGCCTCCGAGTAATTGACCTCTCCGCTAGGGGAAAACAGGTCCTTCCTGTCAACTCTATCTAGGCCCCTCATAATTTTGTATACCTCAGTTAAGTCACTCCTCAGCCTCCTCTGTTCTAAGGAAAACAATCCTAGCCTATCCAATCTTTCCTCATAGCTGCAACTTTCGAACCTTGGCAACATTCTTGTAAATCTCATCTGTACTCTCTCCAGAGCAATTTTGACCTTTTTGCAATGTGATGAGCAGAACTGTACGCAATACTCCAACTGTGGCCTAACCAGAGTTTTATACAGTTCCAGCATTACATCCCTGCTTTTGAATTCTATACCTCGGCCAATAAAGGAAAGCATTTCATATGTCTTCTTCCCCACTTTATCTACCTGTCCTGCCACCTTCAGGGACCTGTGGACATGCACTCCATGGTCTCTCACTTCTTCTACCCCTCTCAATATCCTCCCATTTATTTTGTATTCTTCACTTTGTTTGCCCTCTCCAAATGCATTACCTCACACTTCTCTGGATTGAATTCCATTTGCCATTTTCCGCCCATTCAATCAAACCATTGATATCTTTCTAGAGTCTATGGCTATCCACTTCACTATCAACTACACGGCCAATTTTTGTGTCATCAGCAAATTTCCCAATCATGCCCCCCCCACATTTCAGTCCAAATCATTAATATATACCACAAACCTCAAATAACCCAACGCTGAGCCCAGTGGAATGCCACTGGAAACAGCTTTCCATTCACAAAAACATCCGTCAATTACTACCCTTTGTTTCCTGTCCCTGAGCCAATTCTGGATCCAACCTGCCACATTCCCCTGTATTCCATGGGCTTTCATTTTACTGACCAGTCTGCCACCTAGGACCTTGTCAAATGCCTTACTAAAGTCCATGTAGACCACATCCACTGCACTACCCTTATCAGTCGTTCTTGTTACTACCTCAAAAAACTCAATTAAGTTAGTAAGACACGACCTTCTCTTAACAAATCCATGCTGACTATGCCTGATTAATCGGTGCCTTTCTAAGTGGCAGTTTTTCCTGTCCCTCAGAACAGATTCTAACAATTTACCCACCATCAAGGTCAGAATGACAGGCCTATAATTATTTGGCCTATCCCTCACACCCTTTTTAAACAATGGTACAATGTTTTCAGACCTCCAATCTCCTGTATCTAGTGAGGATTTGAAGATGATCCTCAACACGTCTGTTATTTCCTCCCAGGCTTTCTTTAACAACCTGGGATGCAATCCATCCAGCCTGGTGATTGATCCACTTTCAAGGATGTCAGATCCTCTAGTACTTCCTTTCTCATTATGCTTATCGTATCTACTATTTCACACTTCTCTTTTACGACAAAGTCCGCATCATCCCTCTCCTTTGTGAAGACAGAGACAAAAAACTCATTAAGAACCCTGCCCATATCTTCGGCATCTACGCATAAGTTCCCTTGTACATCTCTGATAGGCCCTACCCTTTCCTTAGTTATCCTCTTGCTCTTAATGTACTGATAAAATATCTTCAGGGTTTCCTTGATTTTACCTGCCAATAATTTTTCATGTCCTCTCTTTGCTTTTCTAATTTCCTTTTTTACTTCACCCCTACACTTTCGATACTCCTCTAGGCTTTCTAAAGTATTAAGATTTTTGTGATCGTCATAAGCTTTCTTTTTCTGCTGTAACTTACCCTGTAAGCTTCTAGATAACCAGGGGCTCTAGATTTGGCAGTACCACCCTTTATTTTAGTGGGGACATGCCTACACTGTGCCTGTAGTATCTCACTTTTGAATGCCTCCCACTGGTTTACCACTGATTTTCCTTCAAGTAGCTGTATCCACTCCACTTTCGCCAGATCACCTCTCAGTTTCTTAAAATTTTCCTTCCCCCAATTTAGAACTTTTACTCCTGTTTTATCTTTGTCCTTTCCATGATTATGCTAAAACTAACTGTATTATTGTTACTATCTCCAAAATGGTCACCCACTGTTACTTCACCCACTTGCCCAGCTTCATTACCGAAGACTAAACCTAAAATTGTGCTCCCTCTCGTTGGGCTTGTTACGTGCTGGCTAAAAAGGTTCTCTTGAATGCAGTTCAAGAATGTTGACCCCTCTGTGCCCTTCACACTGCTTGTGTCCCAGTTGATATTGGGGTAGTTGAAATCCCCAACTATGATTCCCTATAGTTTTTGCATTCAGAAATTTCCCAAATATTTGTTCTTCTACCTCCCTCGCACTATTTGGGGGTCTATAGTACACTCCTAGTAGTGTAGCTGCCCCTTTTCTATTTCTGAGATCCACCCATATGGCCTCATTTGATGATTCATTTAGCATATCATCCCTCCTGAAAGCTGTTATTGATTCCTTAACTAATAATGCTACACCCCCTCCTTTTTTTTTATCTCCCTTTCTCCCTCTCTATCCTGCCTGAAAACTTTATATCCAGGGATGTTGAGTTGCCATTCTTGCCCCTCTTTAAGCAAAGTTTCTGTTATTGCAACGATATTGTGTTGCCATGTGTCTATCTATGCCCTCAGCTCATCGGCTTTATTTGCTATACACCTTGCATTTAAATACCTTTTAACATTGTCAAATTCTTGTGCTGCACAATTCTTAACCTTTGCTTCTTCTGTCTTTCAGAGTCACTCGCTAATTTGCTGCCTCCTGTTCCCTGCCCTGAAATTATCCTATCTAAGACTGCATTCAGGTTCCCATACCCCTGCCAAGCTAGTTTAAACTATCCCCAACAGCACTAGCAAACCTTCCTGCAAGGATATCTGTCCCAGTCCTGTTCAGGTGCAGACTGTCCAGCCTGTACAGGTTCCACCTTCATCAGAACCAGTCCCAATGCCCCAGAAATCTGAAGCCCTCCTTCCTGCACCATCTCTCCAGCCACACATTCATCTGGTGTATTTTCCTATTTCTATATTCACTAGCACGTGGTCTTGGGAGTAATGTGGAGATTACTACCTTTGAGGTCCTGCTTATTAATCTTGTTCCTAACTCCCTAAACTCAGCCTGCAGGACCTCATCCCTCTTTCTTCCTATATCATTGCTACCAATGTGGACCACGTCCTCTGGCTGTGCACCCTCACCCTCCAGAATGCCTGTAGTCGCTCAGTGATAACCATGACCCTTGCACCAGGGAGGCAACATACCATGTTGGAATCATGTCTGCGACTACAGAGACACCTATCTGTTCCCCTAACTATAGACTCCCCTATCACTATTGCTCTCTTGTCCTTTCTCCTCCCTCCCTGCACAGCTGAGCCTGCCATGGTGCTCTGGTCATGACTGTCTCTGCACTCTCCAGAGGAACCCTGTCTCCCATCGGTACTCAGAACTGAATGCTGGTTAGAAAGTGGGATGACCTCTAGAGACTCCTGCACTACCTGCCTCATCCTTCTTGTCTGTCTGGCAGCCACCCAGTCCCTCTCTACCTGTGCTTTCTTAAGCTCCGGGGTGACTACCTCCCGAAATGTGCTATCCACATAGTTCTCTGCCTCCCGGATGCACCACAGTGACTCCAGCCGCCACTCGGGTTCTGTAACGCAGAGCTCAAGCTCCTGCAGCTGGTGACACTTCCTGCAGATGGGTTTGTCTAGGACACATGGTGCATCCACGACTTCCCACATGCCACATTCCACTTGGCCAAGCTGCCCTGCCATTACTTAGCTTTGCAAACTAACTATTGCTAATGTAATAAGTGGAATAACTTACCCGTTACTTGCCAATCAACTTCTTCCCTGTACCATGGAGGCAGAAAAGGCAGAAAAGAAAAGGAAGACTGAAGAGAGCACCTCTTTCCTCTAGTCAGTAAAATCTTTCACACACAACTCACAGCCTGCCTTACCTTGAAAATACCTTGCGTGTTTTCTTTGTTTTCTCTTACTTGTCCAGTGAATGGACTGATTTTTCATTGTTTCATATTTAGTTGATCAGGTATTTGAACCAATCTGCATGGTTAACTTAAATGATATTAACCATTGAGCCAATCATAATTATTTGCTCTGTGGACTCTTGACACCATTTGAAGGGCAATGTGTTAGTGGTGTGAGATCTTTGGAAACAGAGAAGCTATTTCCTCTGATGAAGGAACAACGAAGTGCAATCTTACAATCTCACAACATTTAAGAAGTATTTAGATGAGCACTTGAAATGCCTTAGCATACAAGGCTACGGGCCAAGTGCTGGAAAATGGGATTAGAATAGTTAGGTGCTTGATGGCCGGCACAGACACGATGGGCCAAAGGGTCTGTTTCTGTGCTGTATAACTCTATGACTCTAACTAGAGTGAGGCCATTCAGGAGTAAAATTAGGAAGCACTTTTTCACACAAAGGGTATTGGCAATGTAGAATTTTGTTCCCAACAGGATGTGAATGCTGGGCCAATTGAAATTTTCAAGACTGAGTTAGACAGTTTATTATTGGGTAAAGGTATGAAGGAATATGGATCAAAGGCGGGTAAATGGAATTGAGGCACAGATCAGCCATGATCTAATTAAATGGTGGAACAGGCTCCAGGGGCTGAATTGCCAATTTCTGTTCCTGTAAGAGTTCGCTCATTCTACCTCCATTTGCTCTTTGTGTTCCTGGAATCTTTGAATGCCATCCCATTCAAATCAGTAATAGTTTCCTGAGGCCTCCTCATGTTCTTCTGTAGCTGGTTCATAACCCTGCAGATTTTTTTTCTCATACCAAAAAAACAATAACTTACATTTATATAGCACCTTTAACACAGTAAAAAGTCTGGAGAAGATTACAGGGATAGGGAGGGGTGAGGCCATGAGAGGTTTGCAACAAGGCATTGCTGGGCTGGAAGCCAATGTAGGTCAGCAAGCATGGGCCCGAGTTGGTGTGTGAAAGGGGCTAACTTTGAATGTCTCGGGATAAATTAATATTATATCATTAAAAGTGTTCTAATTTTGTTTCAAGTCTTATCATTTTAATTGGGGATGCACAAGTGGTCAAAATTGGAGGAGCCCAGGGACTGCAGAAGGTTGGAGGAGGTTACGGAGATAGAGAGGGGCAAAGCCATGGAGGGATTTGAAAACAAGGATCTTAAAATTGAGGCATATTGCTCAACTGAGTGCCAGTGTACGCCAGTGAGCACAGGAGTGATAGGCGAACAGGACTTGGTGCAAGTTAGGATAAACGGCGCTGAGTTTGGATGAGCTCAAGTATGGGATGGTGGAAGATGGGAGTTCACCCTGGTGTGAGTTGGAATAGCCAAGTATGGAGGTAGCAAAGGAATGGAGGATGGTTTCAGCAGCAGATGAGCCACAAAGTCGGCTTTCCTGTTGAAACACCATAGCCACAGAAGCCACAGAAAGAATGTGAAGATCCAACGCAGATATTGTGAATAAATAAGACAACAAACACAAATAAAGCATTGCACATTCAGAACTATGACACCTGCATGTGCAAGTATAGACATAGTTTAGACATCCAGTTTTCAATTGACATTTTTTTTTAAGACTTTTTTTTGTTCACAATTTCTTTAGTTGTTCGTAACGCAGCAGTCAATAGAGACAGAGGGCTGAATTTTACCAGCCCTTCGACACCGTGGATCGTGGCGGGGGAGCAGGTAAAATTCTGCGGGAAGAGGCCCGCCTCGACCTGCGACGTCGAGAAGGGCCCGCCTCATATTACCGGTAGCAGGGGGACCTCAGTGCGCTCCCCCACCCCGCTGCCTGACAGTGGGCCCTTCATCTTAATATTCAAATTAACAATAAAGGCATGTAAATGAACTTACTTGCAGGCGGTGGCCATCCCACACTGATTTTACGGTCGCTGTTCATACTTTGCGCGCCTTCAGAACTCCATACGGAGTTCCAAGGTGAGAAGCTGGTGGGGAGGGGGGAGGAATAAAATGTTCAAGGCGGTAGGGGTGCGGGAGCGGGGAAATCACTTTTTATTGAATGTGGGGATGGCGGGAAGGGATTGAAGGGCAAAAGTTAGAAGGTTGGGGGTAAAGTTTAGGTTGGGAATCAGGCAAGTTTTGCAAATATTGGGCAGTGAAATGACCATGGGGGGGCGGGGGGGGGGGGTTGCGGTTTGGGGAAGGGCTTCCATCTCCTAATTATTTATTAGAAACATATGAGGTACACTACATCTTTAAAATTTTAAATCTGTGTTAAGGCCCTTTAAAAATGGTGCCGTGCCTGCACATTGGCACCTGACGCTGTTGCTGGGGGCTCAGTGGCCACCCCCTCTACGTCATCGGGGGCAGCCACTCCTCCCACTCTATTTATAACAGCCCACGCACATAATATCTTGGGAGCTGTGTGACGGCCCTTCCATGTCGGAAGGCCGCTTCTCTCACTATTAAAATCCAGCCTGGAATCTCTATGCAGGTTAATGGAATAATTTTCAAGTGAGTTTATTATTATACTAGTTTACATAACAACTTGGTACATTCTGAAATAATTGATTCTGTGCTAAAGGTGGAGGTCAGCGTCATTATATTGGTGCCAGGTGAGTAACTCAGCAACTACGATGTCACCCTGCCTCACCCACCACATTTACAACTTTCCACCCTCTGGTCTCCTTCATCTCAAGGGGGTCAAACTGATTCCTTCCCAATATCTGCTTTCCTGTAGATCCACCACAGACACGGGAAGAGGAGATGAAAGTGGACCTGGGCCCAACTTTGGGCCTAGCCGGAAAATGACTACAAGAAGGCTTGGCAACAGGGAGAGCCAAGCCAACCTGGCTCACCCACCCCATGCAGACTGCTGCCTGCATAATTGCTCTCCTCTCTCCCAGTCCCCTTCTCAATTACTTTCATCGAGGGATGGGATTTAGATGATGATAATGAGCAGGGGAGAACCAAAAGGCTGGGGCAGGCAAATATGTGCCATCTTCCCTTTGGAGGAGAAGGCTGCTGTTGACTTAACACTCATGAAGAATGTTGGAGGAACATCAAACTGACTTACAGGATCTGAGGACAATCTCCCAGGATGTGCAACAAATGTAAAGTGTAGCTGTTGGGTCCACATCTCTGCTTTGCTGCAGCAGAGAGCTTAATTTGACCACCACCTCCAGCATGAAGCATTAACCACCAGAAAATCTACAACACCTCAACAAGTTCAAGACTAAACACCCAGACCTGCACCTTCAAAAGAGACTGCCCTCCTGAGAAGCTTCCACAGCTTTACTGTAAACCACAAACATCTACCTCACTTTGAACTTTAAGCTACTTACCCTTTTTCTCTCTATCTATATACTCTTGTGTTTGTGTGTGAGTGAATGTATGCCTGGGTGAGATTGCGACCATTTCAGGGATTGTGTAAAAATAGTTTTTGTTTTAAACCTACGAAAAAACCTGTCATTTATCAGTTTATTTGACCCAAAAGACACTCGGGGACTGATGCAGCATTTTAACAAAACACGATTGTAGTCAGTTGGGAGGTGAACAGTGGGAACCACCCACACCCCTTTCCACCTGTCCCTAACATTATCCATTTTCTGAGTGATCATTGCATTCTGATTAACGTACTCTGTAAATCTAAGATTTCTTACAAGTACACAGTCTTTTTCTTGAATAAATATTTACGTTTTACCATAAGTCAGAAATCTCAGTTTGTTGTAATCTGAATCCAAATTAATCAGTGGCCCTTTAACAACAACATGATTACCTCATGGACTTGATATGTCTCATTGTTGAAACCTGCTTGAACACATCAAATAATTATAAAGTACATTGCGAAGCCAATGGCTGATATGTATTTGATGTGTTAGACAGGCCTCAAGGCCTCACAATATATTTCACTATTACATCATTCTGTCTATGTTAACACATCAAAAAATCATGTTACACCACAATATCACTGGTTTCAGTCACGAATGTATAGGTTTCTAGATGTGTGTTCAGCTTTTTTTAATAATCTATTGTTCATTGAACAGAAGAATTTTTTTTTATATAGAGGAGAAATGTGAAAGGAAGGAACGATGAAACATAAGCAGGAAAGAACACTGGGACAATGCGCTGAATTTTCGGGCCCAGGCATGGGTGGGAATGGAAGTGGGTGGGGCTAGAAAATACCAGTGTATCAGTTTGGAGACGCCCTTCCTGGTGCTGACAATGTTCACTATGGCGGGGGGAGGGTGGTTTTATTTTAATAAAAAAAAGTCAACAGATTAAACTCTCCGCAGAACAAAGGCGGTGGAGTGGTGCCACCACCACCCTGTAATCGGGACCTGGAACAAGCAGAGATCAGCAGCCGCCAGCCTCTCAATCCGGTGCAATTCCATCTGCCTCCCGATAAGGCCAATTAAAGTTATTAAAGAGATCATTATGAGTTCAGTAAAGGGGGAGATTGAAATTTTCGCAGGGCCATGGGCTACATGCACTGTCTGTTGCTGACCAGCTGAAAGGAGGTGGGTACCAACTGGGGAGCCAGTAATGGCCACCGTAGGGAATTACCCTGGTCTCATAAGAGAGTCAGCATGGCAAGAGCGGGATGCAGCCTTTGAAAGGTAGGTGCCCTTGGTGTTGATCAGGTGGCGGGGAGAGTGGGCAGTCAGTGTTGGGCACTGAACATGGTATTCACCCCCCTGGCATCATGGGGCCGAAGAGTAAAGAGCAATACTGCCAATCACTATAGAGCAGCCACATGTCCAAAAAGAAGGCAACAGCTGGCAATGGGGACACGACTCTCAGACTTTGGGCGCAGTGGCAATGAGCCCCACATTTCATCTGACCCCCCTCTATTCCCACCTGCACTGGCTCTAATTGGATGGGGAACCCATCTCCATATCAAATAAGGACTCACCCATGTAAAAATTGTGACTTTAATCAGTTTCCCACTGGATTTCAGGTGCTTGGGCTCTCTGCCACCTTTCCCACAGCTGGCCAGATGGCATGGCAGCAGGGAGAAAACGGGCAAGCCATGTTCCTCCTTCCTGTGACATTTTGCCATCCTCAAAGGGCTGGTAAAATCCAGCCATATGTTTTCTTTCTATGTTGGCTTTCCCTCGCTGTAAGATTTCTGTTGGGACTAAACCTTCCAACTACTAGAAATTTCCTAATCCCCTCTCATGTAAGTTAAATATTTAAATTTTACATTTCTCATTCTTTGGTTACAGGAATGAGATTTAAAGTGAACCTGATGTGATTTTGAAGTCTTTGCAAACACCTGTATTTTTTTTACCCATTCTGCTCCATTTGAGTTTGAGTGTAGCCAACTGATTAAAAGACAATGCTCTTTTCATTTTACAAATGACATTTTGTGGGTTATCCTTGGCTTACTTTCCATTACTGCTGAGCTTCCTGTTTTCTTAGCTAACAACACCAGGGCCTGTCCCCTACTGATTATGAAAACCCTGCTTTTGAGAGCGAGTATCAAGAACAAAGACTCGCACTGATTAGAATCAGTTTAATTAGTTCATGTCTTTGGTGCAAACCCATGTGAAAAGGGAAGCTAAAGAAGAAGATGAGGGATGGATGAAAGGGTACACAGTTGAAGGAAAAGATAGCCTCGATTGGAAACTTTTGGAACGTTCTTAAAAACAGGGATGAAGAGGTCAGGCAAAAATTACATAGTGAGAAATGACAGAGAGTAGCAATTCCTAGAAGTCTTGAAGGAGTTATGTAGTAACTGCTTTTTAGCTGATGCCAGTATTTGCTGGAATCTTCCATATCCTCTAGCTGTCAGAAACCACTTACTTGAGTTCGTGATCCCAATGGCTTTCTTTTCCTGATTAGGTGAGCACTGGTGTAGAAGAGGTGTTTTCACATGGTTTCACCAGAACAGGTAGCGCACTCAGTAAAAATTGAAAATGAGTATGCAGTATAAGGTGTGAATTCCCTACTGCATCACCATAACTTCAGTGGAAACCATGGTCAGGATTTTTGTGGATGGTGGGGGTGGGAATGGAGACGGGCGGACATGAAAATTAGTGCCATCGTGCCGCTTTGCCATTGCCATTCTGAATATCGACAATTTTGCCCAGGACGGCGGATGGCGTAACCCGGCAACCTGCATGATTCAGATTATTGGCAGTTGAGCACTAATGCTGTGGAGGACAAGTTTCTGGAGTGTGTTAGCGGTGGTTTTCTAGAACAGTATGTTAAGAAACTGACTAGAGAACAGGCTATTTTAGATCTAGTGTTATGTAATGAGAAAGGACTAATTAATAATCCTGTTGTAAAAGAACCTTTAGGGATAGTGACCATAATATGATAGAATTTTACATTATGTTTGAAAGTGAGGTAGTTCAATCTGAAACCAGGGTGTTAAATTTGAACAAAGGTAATTATGAAGGTATGAGGGGCAAATTGGCTGAGGTGAATTGGAAAAATACATTAAAAGGTATGACAGTACATAGGCAATGGATAGTCTTCAAAGAAATATTGCATAGTTTACAGCAACTATACATTCCTTCAAGACACAAAAATCCCAAAAGTAAAGGTAGTCAACCGTGGATAACAAAGGAAGTTAAGGATTGTATAAGATTAAAGGAAAAGACCTATAAAATTGCCAGAAATAGTAAACTTGAGGATTGGGAGGATTTTAGAATACAGCAAAGGAGGAACAAGAAACTGATAAAGAAAGGGAGAATAGAATATGAATGTAAGCTAGCAAAAAATATGAAAACAGACTGTAAAAGCTTCTATAGGTACATAAAATGGAAATACTTGGCTAGGACAAATGTGGGTCCATTACAGGCAGAGTCAGGAGAATTTATAATGGGGAATAGAAAAAAGGCAGAGAAGCTACATGAATACTTTGTGTCTGTCTTCACTGAGGAAGATACAAGAAATCTTCCAGAATTAGAGATCCAGTGGATTAAGCGGAATGAGGAATTGAAGGAAATTAGTAAGAAGGTTGTATTGGAGAAATTAATGGGGCTGAAGGTTAATAAGTCCTCAGGACCTGATATTCTACATCCCAGAGTGTTGAAAGAGGTAGTTATGGAGATAGTGGATGCATTGGTGATCATCTTCCAAAATTCTATTGATTCTGGAGTGGTTCCTGCAGATTGGAAGGTTGTAAATGCCACCCCACTATTTAAGAAGGGAAGGAAAGAGAAAACAGGGAATTACAGACCTATTAGCCTTACATCAGTCATTGGGAAAATGCTGGAATCTATTCTAAAGGATGTGATAAATGGACACTTGGATAATAATGATCAGATTGGGCATAGTCAACATGGATTTATGAATGGGAAATCACGTTTGACAAATCTGTTGGAGTTTTTTGAGGATGTTACTAACAGAATTGATAAAGGGGAGTCAGTTGACGTGGTATAGTTGGATTTTTGGAAGGCTTTTGATAAAGTCCCCCACAGGAGGTTGATTAGCAAAATTAAAGCAGATGGGATAGGAGGTAGTATACTGGCATGGATTAAGGATTGGTTAACAGGCAGAAAACAGAGAGTAGGAATAAATAAGTCATTCTCATGTTGGCAGGCTGTGACTATAAGGTACTGCAGGGATCAGTGCTTGGGCCTCAGCTGTTCACAAAATATGTCAATGATTTGGATGTGATGACCAAATGTTGTATTTCCAAGTTCGCAGATGACACAAAACTAGGTGGGAATGTGTGTTGTGAGGATGATGCAAAGCGGCTTCAAGAGGATTTGGACAGATTTAGTGAGTGGGCAAGTATGTGGCAGATGGAATATAATGTGGAAAAATGTGAGGTTATCCACTTTGGTAGGAGGAATAGATGTGCAGTGTATTTCTTAAGTGATAAGAGATTAGAAAGTGTAGATACAAAAAGGGACCTGGTTGACCTTGTCAATAAGTCACAGAAAGCTAACATGCAGGTGCAACAAGCAAGTAAGAAGGCTAATGGTATGTTAGCCCTTATCGCAAGAGGATTTGAGTACAGGAGTAGTGAGGTCTTGCTTCAATTGTATAGAACCTTGGTTAGACCACACCTGGAGTACTGTGTGCAATTTTGATTCCCTTACCTTAGCAAGGATATTGTTGCCATTGAGGGAGTGCAATGAAGTTTCACCAGACTTGTTTCCGAGATGGCAGGACTGTCCTATGAAGAGATATTGGGGAAACTGGGCCTGTATTCTCTAGAGTTTCAAAAAATGAGAGGAGATCTCATTGAATCCTACAAAATACTTAAAGGGATAGACAGGGTAGTTGCAGGTAAGATGTTTCCGCTGCTTGGGGAGTCTAGAACCAGGGGACACAATTTCAAAATAATGGGGAAGCCACTTAGGACAGAGATGAGGAGAAATTTTTTTACTCAGAGGGTTGTGAATCTTTGGAATTCTCTACCGCAGAGGGCTGTAGAAGCTCAGTCATTGAGTATGTATAAAGCAGAGATTGACAGATTTCTAAATACAAATGGCATAAGGGGATATGGGGATAGTGTAAGAAAAAGGCATTGAAGTGACCATATTGAATGGTGGGGCAGGCTCGATGGGCAGAATGGCCTACCCCTGCTCCTATGTTCCTATGTGAATGAGCTTGTTGTCAGCTCATCAAGAGCCAGTTTGTAATTTTTGTTGGGAATCACAGGTTGCACGATGGATCAGGAATAATTCAAGTGGAAGGACCCGGCAACACAGCAGGGAGCCAGTCATGGCCATGCCATTCAATTAGGTGGCCTATAAAAGTGTGCACGGCTGAGAGGGGCGCTCATCCATTGGTATACAGGTGTCATTGGTTGAACAGAGTTAGCAGAGCGGGTGGTCTGTGCATGCTCGGTCACAGGACAGGGTTGTGAACCTCCAGTAATCACAGGGCCATCAGAAGTGGGTCCAGTAAGCATTGTGGGTGTAGCTGACAGCAAGCAAGTCAACAGCTAGACAGGAGATTAAGGTACTGGGTGATAGGGTCAAGTTGCAATGAGAAGCAACATCCTCATGAGCAGATGCAGAGCCCTGGGCATGAAGGGCAGAGAAGAGGAATGAGGGGGCAGGAAGGCAACCTTCATCATCGAATGTACCGCCAAAGAAGAAGCTACCTGGGCATGTCAGAGAAATGACAGAAGAGATGATGATGCAAGGCAAAAAGGAAAGATAATGGTAAAAGTAAAGAAACTAAAAGATGTGTCTAGAGGAGATGTAAATTTAAAAAGCTGCATCATAAAAATGGGGCCAGAGATTATTATCTAGAATTTTTGAACACAGAAAAACTAAGATTGCTGATGTCACGGCACCTCTGACCTTTCCCTCTCGAACCCTGAATGATCTGTCTTTTGCAAAGGCCTCAGCTTCATCCCTTTATGCCCCCATCTCAATGAATTTCAAGTTTGGCACAACACTGAGCTCTTTTTCCATTGCCTTCACCTCCTCGCCCGCTTCTTTGGATAGGAGACTTCCCCTGCACAGCGGACCTTCTCTCTTATCTTCAGAATTCTCCTTCTACCTGGACCCCTCCATCCGGTCCCTCACACTCTCTGGATCTTTTCATTGAGGACGGCTGATGTGACATCGGGCATCTCAATTTCTCTGCCTCCCTCACTGATTCTTACATCTGAGGAGACAGTGGCATAGTAGCAATGTCACTGGACTAGTAATCCAGAAGCCTAGCATTACGGCCAAGTGGTAAGGGGTGTGGGTGGTCCCCACTGTTCAACTCCCACCTGACCGCAGCAAGTGTTTTTGTTATTAGGATTTTAAGCCCTTTGTGTTTTATTTGTCAAATAAACAGACAGAAGCAGGTTTTCTTGTAGGTTTCAAATAGAAGATTAATTATTTATTGAGTAATATTCATTTCCGAAATTATTGCAACCACACCCACCTAGGTATTCACTCACACACATACACACATGAAGAGACAGATAGAGAGGGAAAGAGGTAAGTGGTTTGAAGTGAGGTAGGTTTTCAGGGTTCACAGTAAACCTGTTGAATCTTCTCAGAGGTCAATTTCTCTTTTAAAGTTGCAGGCTTGGGTTTTTGTAGATTTTTCTGGTAGCTGAGTCTTCAATCTAGAGACAGGGGATCACTTTCAGTTCACTGCTACACAAGTTGAAGTGTAGAACTCAAAGCAGGATACGTTCTTTGGCTTGCTGGATTTCCCCCAGCTCTCAGCTGGACAGTCTTTTGTGATGTTTTTTTAAATTCTTTCTCTCTCCAGAGAGCTGCTTTTAAGGTCAAAATGGTCTCACATCTTGCCTCTATTGGGAGACCTAGATTTCCCTCCCTGTGGTGAGCCACAATGGCCCAGGATGTGACTACTTAACACCTTCTTTGTTTCAGATGAACCCATTCAATTCAAAAATGTCTCATGATGGGTTCAGGATGGATGGGTGTAATTGACACCTCTTAGCTTAGAATCTATCCTTTTTTTCTTAAAAGACAATAAGACAGTTTGAATATACAGGGCCAGGTCTTTTGGACTTCAGGGGCCATTTTTTCCAGCACATTGTCCACTTTTTAAAGGAAAATGTTGATTTTTATAACTCTTCAGTTTGGGTTCTTGGATTTTCAAGCACTGCACTTCACAAGAGCCTAACACTAGGCTAATGCCCTTGGGGACATGGATTTAATTCCACCATGGCAGCTGGTGGCATTAAATTCAATTAATTAATAGAAAATTCAATTAATTAATAAAAAATCTGGAATGAAAGCTAGTTTCAATAATGGTACCATGAAACTATCGCCGATTGTATTTTAAAAATCCATCTGATTCAGTAATGTTCTTTAGGAAAAGAAATCTATTGGTCTACATGTGGCTCCAGTCCCCACAATGTGGTTGCCTCTTAACTGCCCTCTGAAATGGCCTAGCAAGCCACTCAGTTCAAGTGAAATTAGGGATGGGCAACAAATGCTGGCCTTGCCAGCGTTGCCCACATCCCATGAAAGAATAAAAAAAACTCTGTCTGAACTTGCAACACTCCATTCTCTCAGATCCAACCCTAACATTGTCATCAAACCTCCTGGCAGAGGTGTCGCTGTGGTTGTTTGACAAACTGACTTTTACCTAACTGAGCCACAATGCCAATTCCCTGACACCTGGAACATTTCATCAGCTTTGTTTCCAATGTCCACTCTCCCCTTGCCTTCACATGGTCCATCTCTGACTCTTTGTTTCCTTTCTTTGACTTCTCCATCTCCATTTCCGGGCTAGGCTATCGACCAATATCCACTATAAGCCCAATGCATCCCACAGCTACCTTGCCTACAATTCTACACACCGTACTTTTTGTAAGGGCTATTCCATTATCTCAGTTTCTGTTTCCGTTGCACCTTCCATACTAGTGCTTCTGATATATCTTCCTTTCTCCTCAACTGAAAATTCCCCCACTGTGGTTGACAGTTCCCTCAACAGTGCCCATTCCGTTTCCACACTTCTTCTCTCACCCCTTCCCCCCCACTCCCAGAACCACATTAGGGTTCTCCTGGTCCTTATATTCCACACCAGCAACCTCTGCATGAAATAGATCATCTTCTGCCATTTCCGTCACCACCAGCACAATGCCACCATCAAACATATCTTTCCCTTCCCTCCCCTTTCAGTATTCCGAAGGGACAGTTCCCACCACGATACCCTGGTCCACTCCTCAATCACCCCCAACAGTCTTTCCCTTTCCCACAGTGCCTTCCCATATTAGCACAAGAGGTGCAATACCTTTCCTTTAACCTCCTTCCTCCCTTCTCACCATCCAAGGCACCAGGTGAAGCCACGATTTACTTGTACTTCTTTCAGTTTAGTATACTGCATTCACTGCTCACAATGCAGTCTCCTCTGCATTGGGGAGACGAAACGTAGACCGGGTGATCACTTTGTAGAACACTTCTGTTCAGTCTGCAAGCGTGACCCCGAGCTTCCAATCACCTGTCATTTTAATTCCCCACTCCACTCCCACTTTGACCTCTCCATCCGCATTCTCGTACACTGTTCCAATGAAGCTCAAAATAAATTCGAGGAACAACACCTCATCTTTCGATTAGGCACTTTACAACCTTCCGGACTCAACACTGAGTTCAACAATTTCGAACTGTAACCTTTGCCCTCAATTTCTTTTGGAGGGAAGCTGTTGAGAATGATTCTGCTTTTCACATTTACCCCTCCCCTAGACACATCCTTTATTTCTTTACTTGTCCCATTACCATCTCTTTTTCTTTTGCACTATCATACCTTTTGTCATTTAATCCCTCCTGCCTTCCAACCTATCACAGACCTTCCCTTTTGTTCTTTCCTCCCCCTCCCCCCTTTGCCCTGCCTTGCTTCAAAATTGCTACATCTTTAAGGGCTCTCAGTTCTGACGAAGAGTTATCATAGAAACTTTACAATGCAAAAGGAGACCTGTCATGTCTGTGCTGGCCGAAAAAGAGCTATCCAGCTTAATCCCACTTTTGAACTCTTGGTCCATAACGCTGTAGTTTACAGCACTTCAAGTGCGTATTCAAGTACTTTTTAAATGCTGCGAGGGTTTCTGCCTCTTCTACTGACCTGAAACGTTAACTCTGTTACTCTCTCCACAAATGCCACCAGATCTGCTAAGTAGTTCCAGCATTTTCTATTTTTATTTTACATTTTGTAATTTGGCTTAAACTGCCCTGCATCTAGACATACTTTAACATAACTCAGGGACAAAACAATAGTTTCCCCTAATGAACTGTACCAGATATTTGTCTCTTTCACATGCGTGTTTCTTCAATTTCCCCGAGGTTAGTCTGAGTTGCAATGAATGGGGCCAGGCTTGGTTTGAATTATTGAGTTGCTTTATTTCACTGTACGGTGAACATACAGAGCAGATACAGTTAGTTCAACTGATACAACGCATCTTTACATGATCACATGAAAATAATGAATAAGCCAAACTATCCTAGTTCTATGAGTTGATTTGTTTAATTTAAAACAGAACAACCTATCTGCTCTCTGTCTGAAAGTCCATCTTTAGCATTCCTTTGCTGCCGAAATGCCTGCACAGCATCCTGTTTCCAAAAGCCAGACCTTTTCTGAATCAAAGCTCTCATCTGCCTTCTACTCCATCTCTTTCAGACAGGCAGAGTTCAAAGGGTTTTCCTACACAGTGGGTGAGAGGTCCCTTCTAATTACCTGGAAAGTTAATGAATAATTTTATTGGCCTCTGTGAAAAACAATTTCCTCTAAGTTTCCCTTTTTCTAAATGGCTGAAAATACGCATTGCTCTTTATTAAAAAAGAAATCATTATTTTTCCAAATCCTTTCTGTGAAAAAGTTTTTTTTAAATCCAGATGTGCGACTCAGAGCTTTCCCTGGGTGGTCCTATATAGTATGTTTGTCCTGCTCCTCAATCTTGAACTTTAGCAAATTCCATCCATTTGGCTTCATAAATAGAGGTATTGAGTACAAAAGCAAGGAACTTATGCTGAATCTAGATGAAGCTCTGGTTAAGCCCCAACTAGAGTATTGTGCCCAGTTCTGGTCATCACATTTTAGGAAGGATGTGAGGGTACTTGAGAAGGTGCAGAGGAGATTTACCAGAATGGTTCCAGGGATGAGGGATTTTAGTTAGAAGGTTAGGTTGGAAAAGCTGGTGTTGTTCTCCCTGGAGTAAAGGAGATTGAGGGGAGATTTGATAGAGATGTACAGGACTATGACAGGGTTAGATAAGTTAGACAAGGAAAGACTGTTCCCATTAATTGATGGTACAAGGACTAGGGAACACAGATTGAAGGTTTTGGACGAGAAGTGCAGGAGGAATTGCATCTGATTAAGAGCCACACAACAGACATGTGAGCAAAGTTATAGTTCATGGAATAAAAGAGACAGTAGCAACACAGATATGAAATTGGCTGAGTGACTGGAAACAGAAAGTTGTGGTTAATGGATGTTTTTTGAACTGGAGGAAGGTTTGTAGTGGAGTTCCCCAAGGGTCGGTGCTAGGAACCTTGTTCCTGATATATATTAATGACATAGACCTTGGTGCACAGGGCACAATTTTAAAATTTGAAGATGATACAAAACTTGGAAACATTGCGAACTGTGAGCAGGAGAATAGTGTAGAACTCCAAAAAGACATAGGCAGGTTGGTGGAATGAGCGGAGAAGTGGCAGATGAAATTTAATGCAGAGAAGTGTGAAGTGATTCATTTTGGTAGGAAAATCGTGGAGAGATAATATAAAATAAAGGGTACAATTCTAAAGGGGCTGCAGGAGTGCAGGGACCTGGAAGTATATGTGCATAAATCATTGAAGATGGCAGGACAGGTTGAGAGAGCATTTAATAGAGCACACAGCATCCTAGGTTTCATTAATAGATGCATAAAGTACAAAAGCAAGGAAGTTATGTTAAACTTATATAAAACACTGGTTTGGCCTCAACTGAAGTATTGTGTATTGGGCACCACTCTTTAGGAAAGATGTGAAGGCATTGGAGAGAGTGCAGAGAAGGTTCACGAGAAGGGTTCCAGAGATGAGGAATTTCAGTTACCTGGATAGATTGGAAAAGTTGAGACTGTTTTCTTTGAAGAGAAGGTTGAGAGGACATTAGCTAGAGGTATTAAAAATCATGAGAGGTGTGGACAGAGTAGGTAGGGAAAAACTGTTCTCATTGGTGGAGGAATTGAGAACAAGAGGACACAGATTTAAGCTAATTGGTAAAAGAAGTAATGGCGACATGAAGAAAATCTTTTTCACGCAGGGAGTGGTTAGGATCTGGAATGCACTGCCTGACAGTGTGGCGGAGGCAGGTTCAATCGAGGCATTCTAGAAGTAATTGGATTGTTATCTAAAAAGGAAAAATGTGCAGGGCTACAGGGAGAAGGCCAAGAATGGCACTAAGTAAACTCTTTCGGAGAGTCAACGCAGACATGATGGGCCGAATGGGCTTCTTCTGTGCTATAACAATTCTGTGATTCTGGGAATGTTAGGAAGAACCTTTTTATGCAGTAAGTAGCAATGGCCTGGAGCTTGCTGTCCACAAGAATGGTAGAAGCAGAGACAATCAATGATTTCAAAAGGAAATTGGATGGTCACTTGAAGGAAATAAACTTTCAAGGCTGCAGGGATCAAGCAGGGGAGTGGGACTGACAGGATTGCTCTGTGAAGAGCCAGCATGGATTCGATGGGGCAAATGGCCTCCCATTGGTGTGGGATGTTGCAACTCCTTTTCCTTGAACCTTTGGGTTCAGGTCATAAATTATCCATGCAACAGCTGGAAACACAGATGACAGTGCAGTTGTTGCAAAAACCTAACAATTCTAGAACATAAGAGCATAAGAAATAGGAGCAGGTGTAGGCCAATTGGTCCTTTGCACCTGCTTCACATACTTTTTCATAAATCTGCGTTGACTCTGCTTAATCATACTGTGCTATCATTTTCTAAGTGCTCTATTACTACATCCATAATAATAGATTCTATCATTTTGCCTGCTACTGATGTTAGGCTAGCTATTCCTCTTTCCTTGTTACCTTCTAATCCTTCGAACTGCTCTAGAATCTAAGGAATTCTGGAAGATTAATGCGTTCACTAGCTCTGCAGTTGCCTTTTTTAAAACCCTAGGATGCAGGTCGTCAGGTCCAGGAGATTTGTTGCCACTTAGTTCCATTTTTCCAGAACTGTTCCGCTACTTATACTGATTTCTTTAAGTTCCTCATTCTCACAAGACCCTTGGTTCTCCATTATTTTTGGAATTTTTTTTTGGTATCTTCTACAGTGAGGACAGATACAAATATTTGTTTCATGTCTCTGCTATTTCCTTATTCCTGATTATAATTTCACCTGTCTCTGCCTCTAATGGACTCACATTTACTTTCACTAATCGTCCTATTTACATTTACAATCTGTTTTTATGTCTCTTGCTAATCTACCCTCATAATCTCTTTTCTCTTCCTTTATCAATTTCCTGGTCCTCCTTTGCAGAATTCTAAAATTCTCCCACATCTCAGGCTTTTGTTTAATTCGTTCACGGGATGTGGGTGTCACTGGCAAGGCCAGTGTTTGTTGCCCATCCCTAATTGCCCCTGCCCACTGAGTGGCTTGCTAGGCCATTTCAGAGTGCAGTTAAGTGTCAACCACAATGGTGTGGGTCTGAAGTCACATGTAAACCAGACGGGGTAAGGATGGCAGAGTTCCTTCCATACGACCATGCAACCAGACAAATTAGGAGCAGAAGTAGGCCATTCGGCCCTTCAAGCCTGCTCCGCCATTCAATAAGATCATGGCTGATCTGTTTCTGACTCGAATTTAACTCTCCCATCTACCCCTGATAATCTTTGATTCCCTTGCCTAACAAGAATCTATCTACCTCTGCCTTAAAAATATTCAATGACCCCACCTCCACCACCTAAAGGACATTGGGGAACCAGATGGGTTTTTATGACAATCGATGATAGTTTCATAGCACCATTACTGAGACTAGCTTTCAGTTCCAGATTTTTAAATGAATTAATTGTATTTATTAATTAAATTTAAATTCCGCTAGATGCCATGGCAGGATTTGAACCCATGTCCCCTGGACATTAGCCTGGGCCTCTGGATTACTAGTTCAGTGACATTACCACTATGCCATCATCTCCCCTAACTACTTTTTTGGCAACATTTTAAGCCTCTTCCTTTTATCTAATATTACCTTTAACTCCTCTTGTTAACCATAGTCGGGCCACTCTTCCTGTGGGTTTTTGTGCCTTATAAAGGAATGTGTATTTGTTGCAATTTTGGACCTTCCTTTCACTCCTTTGAGAAGTCAGGCTGGAGTACAAACTAGTGCCACCTCCTTCAGAGGAGTTTTTTGGTTCCGTTTCCAGGCTGCTCTGAGCACTGGGTCTCCCACCTAGATGTTATATCGGCATGACAGCAGTCGATCGGCTGATTCGATTGTGGCTCAAAGCTGTGGATGAATACAGTCCTAAATAGAGCCACCATCCTTAGAGGCACTTCCGGCAGCAGAAACTTCAGCTCTAAGGAATCAAAAATAGCAATGTTCATCACATATCTTAGATTTGCCAGTGTGAACATTAGTCCAATTTCTACTGTGGCCACAACCCTTTTATGGGTAGTTGCTTCACTGGATTTTGCACTCCCAGCCAAATGTGGTAATCTCTGGACAAGTTTCACCTGTACCATTTGCCTATTCAAATTCAGCAGTCTTCCCCTGAATTATAGGCGCAGGTGTACCTGCACATTGAACCAGCGGAAGCCCATTTTTGTCTTGCAAAGTAAGTCTATGTGCCTTTTTTGTGTGGGTGTTTTATGTAGAATGATTATTCCTCTCTCCATTCCAAGGTATATCTGATGTATACCCATGGCTAACTTTGTTCATACCATGTGTACATATATTGTGCATTGCCTCCATAGATTGTACTTCAAAGAAAACAGTTTATTTTGAACGTATGTTCTTGTTTGTTAGGGCTAAGTATATTGGCACAGAATTTCCAGAGGTTCTCCCAATCTCCCTTCATGGAAGATCAATGGAAACCTTGAAGGAGCAGCGTAAATGGCCATTCATGACATTTCCCCAGTGGGGCGGGGACTGGGGGAGGTGGGGGGTGTGTTCACAAAGTTTTCCACTAAAGTTACAGCAGGGATTGAGAGAATCCCTGTGGAAAGGTTTTGCACCATGGTACTTCTTGATTTTTTGCTTGTCTGTTTAGTGTACATAACCACAAAATGGTCAGCATGTTTATGAGATGGAAAAGAGATACTAATGCATGTGGTTTTAAAATACGTACTCAATTGCTTGACTCACAAAGTAACATACTTCAAGGGGGTTGGTTTTCTCGGCCTTTGCATGGTGTTAAATATCAGGAGCTCTCAAAAATAATCTGGGCCGCTGCAGCCCCAGGACCCACAGCTTCCACGATAGCTCCTTATTACCACCAGCACGCGCGCACGACGCCACCGCACCCCCCCCCCCCCCGCCCCCCCACTCCGCCACCTTACACAATTTATCTTGGTGGTTGCCCGAACTGATCTTGAGACCTCAGTGTGATGAGCAGTATGTTTGGCATGCCATGGGCTGGATTTTGTGTGGCCCGCTGAGGCGGGGCCAGAGGCAGTTGGGGCACAACATATCATGATGGGTGGCAGCGTGGGCGGCAGGGCAGAGGGCTCATCACCTCTCTGTTGCCAAGCTATCTTCCTGGGGGTGAGATAGGCCAATGATGGCCTTCCCGTCCAGAGGCCAATGGAGGCCCTTAAGTGGCCTATTAACGGCCAATTAAGGGCCTCTTCCCGCTGCTGCTGGGATCTTACCAGTGGCGGGCGGCCTCCGCCACACAGGAGGAAGACTTGTAACACAAGGCACCCACCCTGCAGACATGGGGGAGGGGCTCCTTTCTTCCTGGGCAATTTGTGACCTACGGAGGACCCCCACCGGAGCAACTTGATCTCACTGGACGCCCCTCCCCCTTGACTGCATAACCACCTGCCCCCACACCCCTCCTCTCCTCTGATTGGCCAGCAGCTCATGGAGGCAGGATCCCCGTCTTTAAAAGGCAGGGAGCCCGGCTCGTGATTGTTGATTTAAAAAGACCGGAGGATCGCTCTGGTGAGGGAGTAGGGGAGGTGGTGGGAGGCGGTGGGGGGGAGGTAGCGAAAAGGCAGAGGCGGGGCTCCCCTTCACCTTTTTAGCCTGGCGCCGGCAGCCCCGCCTCCTACACAATATCCAACCCCACATCTTGCTTACAAAAATTAAATGAGGCTGGAGCTTAAAAATAGTGACAAAGCAATCAAATTTTAATAATATCTGAGGGATGACACTAATAAGCCAACATTGCAGACTTAAAACTGATATTATTATTGTAAAAATATAATGGGTTTTGTTAAAAACTTCACCAAAAAAGTACTCTTCAGATTGTGATTCTGTAATTGCTTTACACAGATCCTGTTTATTTCATGTGGAATGTGAAGGCAGTAATTTTTAAAGTTAATATATTTCATATATTCATGTATTTTTCTCGTGTCTTTTCTGTTTTGATTTTGAAATTGTTCAGGTAGAAATAAAAATAGTCAAATATTGTCTGCAAAATCCCAAGGAAGCTAAGTGTATTTGAAGTACTTACAAGAATTCAATGGAGCAGGAAAAGCATTAACAAAGAGGGGACATGAAAAGGAGTTGCCACAATAAACATTTTCACTGCAACTTAAAGACTGACCTAATTGCAAACTACAGAGTCTCTTTGGAAAATCAATTTAAAATGATCAATGTGTGGTACAACTTGGTAAAAGACATGCCAAGGATATCCTCTGCAAGCATTACAGCTGGACTGACTGCTCCTGCCATTGTGGTGGCAACTGCATCCATAGTGCTCTGGTACACCTAGCTGCCAATGACCTGCAGCAACTACCAATGCAAGTTCCTGGCCACCACATTGCCAGTTGCTGACCTGTACCATCTGCTGCAAGGATATTTGCAACCAACCTCGACTATAGGGACAATACAGCTGATGGTTGTCAGATTTACTATCACCTTCAATAGTTACAGCCCTAGCTAATCCTCTTCAGATTAAGTGGAAAACTAACAACCAGTTGTAAACTAGACTAAATACAATGTCCCTAAATATTAGTTTTGCCTGTTACTGACCATCAACAAAATCTCTAACTGGCCAATTTGTATTTTTCTTCAATGGCTTCACAGACTTTTGACAAGTCAAAGGAATTTTAACAAGACAGGAATATATGATAAACATGTGACTGCAAGAGCAACAATTTTGGCTAAACTAGAATAGACTTTGAGGGAGTTGAAGTTTTGCTCCAGGCTGATTTTACAATGACCTTTTTATCTATTTTGATCAAACTTGGCTGTATCCTTGAGAGAGATTTGTGGTATTTTCATGAAGGGAATACAAATGCAGCCAATCTTCCCTATTTTTATAGATACAGACTGGGGCCCCTTCACATTTCTGATAAAAGCTCTCACAAGGGCAGTGATGTGTCACAAGACAAGTTTTCAAAGCAAGCTTTTCATTCCATAGATAACTGGCTTGTGTCCTGGAAGGTATTCTTTCCTCCAGCACTTGCAAGTGATTAGGGGTATGATTGCATAGCAGTTATATTACTGGATTAGTATTTTTTTTAATTCTTTGGAAAGTCCAGAATTTATTGCCCAACCCTAATCTCCTGTGGTTTGCTAGGCCATTTAAGAGTCAACCACATGCTGTAGGCCACTAAAGGACATTAGTGAGCCAGATTTTTTTTATGACAATTGATGATGGTTTCATGGCATCATTACTGAAACTAGCTTTCAATTCCACATTTTTATTAATTAATTGAATTTGCGTTCCACCCACTGCTGTGATGAAATTTGAACCCATGTCCCCAGGGCATTAGCCTAGGCCTCTGGATTACTAGTTCAGTGATATTACCACTACACCACTATCTCCCCTTAGGTAATCGGGAGGTCTCGATTAATAATCTAGAGACATGCGTTCAACTGGGAAAGTTAAATTCAGTTAATTAAATACATCTGGAATGATAAGCTAGCCTCAGTAATGGTGACCATGAAACTACTGGATTGTTGTAAATACCCATCTGGTACAATCAAAACATTTAGGAAGGAAATCTACATCCTTACCTGGTCTGACAAAAAACTTGGAAGTATAGTGAACTGTGAGGAGGATAGTGATAAAGTTCCAGAGGATTTAGACAGGCAGATGGAATGGGTGGATAAGTGGCAGGTTTAATGCAGAAAAATGTGAAGTGATTCATTTTGTTAGGAAGAACGAGGAGAGGCAATATAAATTTAAAGGGTACAATTCTAAAGTGGGGTGCAGGAGAAAAGAGACTTGGGGGTAAACGTGCACAAATCATTGAAGATGGCAGGGCTGGTTGAGAAATCAGTTAATAAAGCATATAGGATCCTGGGCTTTATAAATAGAGGCATAGAGTACAAAAACCAGGCAATTATGATACACCTGTATAAAACACTGGTTCACCCTCAACTGGAGTATTATGTCCATTTCTGGGCACCATAATTTCGGACAGATGTTAAGGCATTAGAAAGTGCAGAAAAGATTCATGAGAATGGTTCCAGGGATTAGCAATTTCAGTTACATGGATAGGTTGGAGAAACTGGGTCTGTTCTCCTTGGAGAAGAGAAGATTAAGAGGAGATTTGAAAGAGGTGTTCAAAATCATGAGGGATCTGGACAGAGTAGATGGGGAGAAAGTGTTCCCATTGGCCGAAGGATCCAGAGCCAAAGAACACCAAATTAAGGAGATTGTCAAAAAAAGCAACACTGACATGAGGAGAAACATTTTACACAGCGCGTGGTTAGGATCTGGAATGCACTGCCGGAGTGTGTGGTGGAAGCAGATTCAATCGAAGCCTTCAAAAGATAACTGGATAATTATCTGAAGAGAAAGCAATTGTAGGGCTATGGGGAAATGCCGGGGAGTGGGACTAGGTGAATTGCTCCTGCAGAGAGCTGGCGAGGACACGACGGGCCGACTGGCCATCTTCTGTGCGATAACCATTCTATGATTCTATGATTACAGCCTCCAGACTTCTGAAAGGCTGTTAAATTTATCCAGAATCAAAAGTCAATAGCCATTTGTCTTTTCCAATATTCAGAGTTCACAGGTCTGGCCATATCAGAACTAGCCAGGCCTTCCTTTGTTTCCAGGTGTTAACATTTTCAACTTGATTTTGCACTCACAGAGCTCCTGGCACCCTCTATATAATCTGAGATTCTGGGAGAGCGAAAACTATTGTTCTTCAGGTGTTACAGCCTTGCACTCTGCTTTCTAAAGAATATTTGATCTGGGATCCTTGTTCACATGGTATGCAGGATCGCTGTCTTGTCTCTAGGTAGAGTTGGTGTGAGGTCAACCTCCTAATCCTTCTTACACCACATTAAAAATCAGTTTTTAAAAACATAATCGTATGCATAGTCCAGTGTTCATAACACTAGTGCAAACTAGGAAATGGCTGAAAGTATTCAGGGTAGTATTGATAGAACACTGGAATATTAGGACTTTCGCTACCCTGCTGTCAAAAAGGTCCTGAAAAGATTAATTGTGGTTGGATGGAAATGGGAAACGTATGCTCACCCTGTACATGATGACATGAAGAAGATACAAAACATTCAGCCTAGGACACTGGAGTTGGTTTGGGTTTAGGGAAATATAATTCAATTTGCTTTTAAAATGACTTATTTAATTTCACAATCTATATGATTAGCAATTATTGGCAGAGTGCAGGAGTTGATCATTGTGGTATGAGGGAAAGTAGAGCAGAATACTATGATTTATACAGGGAAGGAGGGAGGGAGGCAGGCAGGCAGGCAACCTGACGTTACCATTCCCTCACACCAAGGACTGCACAGCGATATCTGAAGTGGTTCAACTGGTCACCTGTCAATTGGCTGATGTTGCCACCTTCAAAAAATCAGATGCCAAAAAAATTCAGAGCTATAGTCATTTTCATAGTGGAGCCAGGCTGAAGATCTTTGCAAAGGGCGTTGCACAGATGCTCAATGGCAGCCCTGAACAATCGCACCCTTTGAACCCAAAGCTCCTCAGAGAGGTTCTCAAAGCTCCTGTGTTGCTTATATACTCACTAAGGAAGGAAGGACTGTTGGGCTGCTGTCCTTTGCCGTGCTGCCTTTTTGTCCTTACCTCCACAGGGTGCTGTTCCTCCTCCTTCTCCATAAGACTGGTATACAGAGGTATATCAATAGAGAATGCCATACTTTTCCCTGAGACATCCTGATTATGTGGAAGGTTGGGAAGGATGTGTCATGGGGTCAAAATCATAGAGGTGAGTTGAGACTGTAACACTGTGTGGAGCAAGAAGAGTAAAGTGCAAGTCTCAGTGAGCAAAACCCACAAATAATGGATTGGAAAAAGGTTCTGTAAATCCATAATCGAAGTTTGTTGTCTCTTCAAAGTTCTAACTCCTCGATCTTGCCAGAAGCAGGTGACTGGGGGAGCAGCTTTGTCTATTTTATATGGCTTTAACTTAAGCAGAGTGCAGTAGTAATGTAAAAGTAGGAAAGTCCTGGATACAGTGCCTATGTACGAGTGGCACTTCTTTCCAAATAAGTTGTGCAGGACTTGAGCATTTTGTTCATTATAGCTGTCAAGAAGTTTGAGGAAACTCAAGCCTGGCACATTAATGGTGCATAAGAGCATAATATGCTGAATGAAAGTTTTCTTCATCTTGGTTGTGTAATGACAGAGCAATAATATCGTAAGCATTGCAGATAACAGGGAAATTTAAGGCCTTTGTATCCGAGCCCCTCAATTTACTCTTCTGACCTTTCTTCTCCTGAGGGCAGTCACAACATGGTTCCATCAGTAATAGCTGCCCTCTGATATTTTCCAAGTGACTGTTCATGTACAAGTGTGGGCAATGAATGATGATGACCTGAAGATGGGTGACCACTTGGTAAGATTGACAAAAGTACATCAGTAACTGTGGTGTGGGATGCACACATGGAGATTGATTACAAGGTGAGTGATACCATTGTTGAGAAGTGAAACATATTTTCCATCAGGAATGAGATTAAGACTCTTCTGGTTTATTTCACTTTGTCAACAAAGTAATTAGACTTTTATCATCGCCGTTTGTAGTGACTTTTAATCCAGGTGTTAGAGGTGAAATGACATTGTGGCAACTCATTGAATCAGTCAGTTCGCCTGAGATATAAATATTGACTGGAGTACGAGATAGTACAGAGAAGCTTTTGCTTCTTATTGGTTTTCATAAGGTGGGCCTTTTGGTATCTTGAGAGCACTGTTAGCCAATTTACTGTAAATAGTTGTATTTAGGTGACATTGCAAATCTAACAATGAAGGTGACATATAGACTGGGTAAACCTAATCAGCTTTAATGTTGTGGAGGATGAATTCCTGGAGTGTGTATGAGATGAGTTTCTGTAGCAGTATGTTGAAAAACCAACCAGGGATCAGGCTATTTTAGATTTAGTATTATGTAATGAGAAAGGCCTAATTAATAACCTTGCTGTAAGGGAGCCTTTGGGAAATAGTGACCATAATATGATAGAATTTGACATTAAGTTTGAAAGTGATATAGTTCATTCTGAAACTAGGGTCTTATATCTGAACAAAGGAAACTATGGAGGCATGAGTGGCAAGTTGGTTATGGTGGATTGGGAAAATACACCAAAAGATTTGACAGAAGGCAGGCAATGGCTAGCATTTAAAGAAGTATTACATGGTCTACAACAAATATACATTCCTCGAAGACACAAAACCCCAGAAGAAAATATGAATCTACCGTGGCTAACAAAAGAAGTTAAAGATTGCATTTGCTCAAAGGAATTGGCTTATAAGGTTGCCAGAAAAAGTGGTAAGCCCAAAGATTGAGAGCAATTAAGAATCCAGCAAAGGATGAACAAGAAACTGATAAAGAAGGAGAAAAGAGAATATGAATACAAGCTAGCGTGAAACATAAAGATGGACTGTAAAAACTTCTTTAGGTATGACAAAAGGAAAAGATTAGCAAGGACAAATGTGGGTCAATT
Source organism: Heterodontus francisci (assembly GCF_036365525.1). Lineage (NCBI taxonomy): Eukaryota > Metazoa > Chordata > Chondrichthyes > Heterodontiformes > Heterodontidae > Heterodontus > Heterodontus francisci. Next base: position 133,219,007 of record NC_090376.1, on the reverse strand, counting down.
ACAGGTGGAGACAGGAGAATTTATAATGGAGAACGGGGAAATGGCAGAGAAACTAAACAATTACTTTGTGCCTGTCTTCACGGAGGAAGATACAGAAAATCTCCCAGAAATATCAGGGAACCAAGGGACTTGTGAGAATGAGCTGAAAGAAAATAGTATTAATAAAGAGGTAGTACTCAAAAAGTTAACTGGATTGAAGGTTGATAAATCCCCTGGACCAGATGAGTTACATCCCAGGGTGTTGAAGAGGTGGCTATAGAGATAATGGATGCATTGGTGGTTATCTTACAAAATTCTATAGATTCTGGAAAGGTTCCTGCAGACTGGAAAGTAGCAAATGTAACTCCACTATTTAAGAAAGGAGGGAGAGAGAAAACAGAGAATTACAGACTTCTTGTTTTGACGTCAGTAATTGGGAAAATATTAGAATCTATTATAAAGGATGTGATAACTAGACACTTAGAAAATAATATGAGTGAGCAGAATTAACATGGATTTATGAAAGGGAAATGATGTTTGACAAACCTGTTGACGTTTTTTAAGGATGGTACTTGCAGCATAGATAAAGTAGAACCAATGGATGTATTGTATTGTATTTTCAGAAAGCTTTTGATAAGGTCCCACACAGGAGGTTAGAAAACAAAATTAGAGTACATGGGATTGGGGGTAATATACTGGTATGGACTGAGAATTGGTTAACAGACAGAAAGCAGAGAGTAGGAATAAATGGCTCATTCTCAGGTTGACAGGCTGTTACTAGTGGGGTACCGCAAGGATCAGTGCTGGGGACACAGCTGTTCACAATCTATATAAATGATTTGGATGTGGGGGCCAAATGTAATATTTCCAAATTTGCTGATGAGTCAAAACTAGGTGGGAATGGAAGTTGTGAGGAGGATGCAAGGAGGCTTTAAGAGGATTTGGACAGGCTAAGTGAATGGGCAAGAACATGCAGATGGAATTTACTTTTTTTCTTTCTTCTTTGGCCTCTTTGTCTCGAGAGACAATGGGTAAGCACCTAGAAGTGGTCAGTGGTTTGTGAAGCAGCACTTGGAGTGGCTATAAAGGCCAATTCTAGAGTGACAGACTCTTCCACAGGTGCTGCAGATAAAATTGGTTGTCGGGGCTGTTACACAGTTGGCTCTCTCCTTGCGCTTCTGTCTTTTTTCCGACCAACTGCTAAGTCTCTTTGACTCCCCACTCTTTAGCCCCGCCTTTATGGCTGTTCGCCAGCTCTGGCGATCACTGGCAACTGACTCCCACGACGTGTGGTCAATGTCACAAGACTTCATGGCGCGTTGTCCTTGGGGATCCTGCCATCTTCCATGTGGCTCACATGGCCAAGCCATCTCAAGCACCGCTGGCTCAGTAGGGTGTATATGCTGGGGATGTTGGCCGCCTCGAGGACTTCTGCGTTGGAGATACGGTCCAGTCACCTGATGCCAAGGATTCTCCGGAGGCAGCGAAGATGGAATGAGTTGAGACATCGCTCTTGACTGACATAAGTTGTCCAGGCAGATAGAATATTATGTGAATAAGTGTGAAGTGATCGACTTGGTAGAAAAAAACAGAAGGCAGAGTATTTCTTAAATGGTGAGAGTTTGGGAAGTGTTGATATCCAAAGGGACCTGGGTGTCCTTGTTCATGAGTTACTAAAAGCTAGCATGCAGATGCAGCAAGAAATTAGGAAGGCCAATGGTGTGTTGGTCTTCAACACAAGGGGTTTTGAGTACAGGAGTAAAGAAGTCTTTCTGCAATTATATAGAGCCTTGGTGAGACTGCACCTGGAGTATTGTGTACAGTTTTGATCTCCTCATCTAAGGAAGGATATACTTGTCATAGAGAGAGTGCAATAGAGGTTCGCTAAGCTAATCCCCGTGATGGCGGGATTGTCTTATGAGGAGCGATTGAAGAAACAGGGTCTGTATTCTCTAGAATTTTGAAGAATGAGAGGTGATCTCATTGAAACTAACAAAATTCTTACAGGCCATGACTAGGTGGATGTAGATAGGATGTTTCCCCTGGCTGGTGAGTCTAGAACCAGGGGACATAGTCTCAGAATAAGGGGTGGACCATTTAAGACTGAGATGAGGAGGAATTTCTTCACTCAGAGGGTGGTGAATCTTTGGAATTCTCTATCCCAGAGGGTGTGGAAGCTCAATCATTGAGCATGTTCAAGACAGAAATCGGCAGCTATCTGGATACTAATGACATCAAGGGATATGGGGATAGTGCGGGAAAGTGGCATTGAGGTAGATGATCAGCCATGATCTAACTGAATGGTGGAGCAGGCTCGACAGGTTGAATGGCCTACTCCTACTCCTATGTTCCTATGTGACTTGTGCTTGTGTATCAGCAGGTGCCAGTATTGCTCAAAAAAGATCTTACTCAAGTTTCCATGTGTGGGCGAAGGCAGTGAATTTTAGCTGGCTAATCGACATCAATGACTTTTTAAAAACATTTTATTCTTTTTCCTTTTATCTGCAAAATCAATTCCTTTCCCTTTTCATCTCCCAAAGGCATCAATTGTCAGCCATGGTACAATGCTGGTCACTCTCCAATACCTCATCAAAATGGCATTCTTCATTGAAAGCCTAGACATTGATTGATAACTGAGCCGCAATCTGGCCTCATCTAATTGTCTCCTTTTAGTGAGAGCCATTAGTAATCGAGAGTGCGAGCCCTCACCATTTATAGTGCACCTGCAAAAATCAAAAGAGACTGGTGATTGATCCTAGTAACTTCCTAGTGAATGGCTTAGCCACACACTGGCATTTTAATATCAATTTTATTTCCATAGTGATGAGCGGGCTGTATAGAAATAATCATGTGTCAGGTTACAAAATACTGCTAAGTGATGTTATCACTGGAATGGTGAATTATATTCCTCACTCTACTATGTTAAAGGAGGTGTTTATTCATTTTAAATGAACAGGTTAATGCTTCCATTAAAATAGCAGAGGGAGGAATTTGATATGAGACCAATAGATGTTCAGAAAGTAATGTCATTGAGTAAATTTGACACTATAGAATAGTTGGCTGAATACAGCATCGAGTAACCCAAAGATATGAGTTTTTAAAACCAAAGGTTAAGTTGAATACGTTGCTCAGTGACATCCTGAGAATTTTCTCAAGGAGGGTGTGTTACCTCCATGGTTACCCCTCCTTAACTCTCTTTAACATCCAGCTCAGGTCTATAAAATAGCCTCTAGATTCCCCCAATTGTGAGCTGCTTCAGAGTACTGACAGTACTCACCGACAGTATACAAATGAGGCCTAATGATAAAAATGATTTGGATGTCCCACTGACATATCAAAATCTACTCCATTGCTCTCCCAGGCGCCTGTACTAGAATTACAGAGAATCAACAGCAAAGAAACAGGCCATTCAGCCCAACTACTTTACGCCAATGTTTGTGTTCCACATGAGCCTCCTCCTACACTACTTCATCTAACCTTATCAGCATATCCTTCGATTCCTTTCTCTTTTATGCATTTATCTAGCTTTCTTTTAAATGCATAGAACTGTGCATACATCTGCAACCAGCCCAAAAATCAATTTCCAGTCATGTCAGCTTAAAAATGGCTCTGAAAGACAGAAGAAGCAAAGGTTAAAAAGTGTGCAGCACAGGAATTTGGCAATGTTAAAAGGTATTTATTTAAATGCAAGGAGTATAGCAAATAAAGCCGATGAGCTGAGGGCACAGATAGACACATGGCAACACTATATCATTGCTATAACGGAAACTTGGCTTAAAGAGGGGCAAGCATGACAGCTCAACATCCCTGGATATAGTTTTCAGGTGGAATAGAGAGGGTGATAAAAAAGGAGGGGGTGTAGCATTATTGGTTAAGGAAGCAATAATAGCTGTGAGGAGGGATGATATGCTAAATAAGTCATCAAATGAGGACATCGGGGTTGAGCTGAGAAATAAAAAAGGGGCAGCGACACTACTAAGAGTGTACTATAGACCCCCAAATAGTGAGAGGGAGATAGAAGAACAAATATGTAGGCATATTTCTGAGTTCAAAAACTATAGGGCAATAATGGTTGAGAATTTCAATGAACCCAATATCAACTGGGATACAAACAGCGTGAAGGGCACAGAGGGCACAAAATTCTTGAACTGTATTCAAGAGAACATTTTTAGCCAGCATGTAACAAGCCCAATGAGAGGGAGCGAAATTGTAGATTTAGTCTTCGGTAATGAAGCTGGGCAAGTGGATGAAGTAACAGTGTGGATGACCATTTTGGAGATAGTGACCATAATAAGTTTTAGCATAAACATGGAAAAGGACAAAGATAAAACGGGAATAAAAGTTCTAAATTGGGGAAAAGCAAATTTTACGAAGCTGAGAGGTGATCTGGCGAAAGTAGACTAAATGCAGCTACTTGAAGGAAAATCAGTGGCAAACCAAACCAGTGGGAGGCATTCAAAAGCGAGATTCTACAGGCACAGTGTAGGCATGTCCCCACAAAGATAAAGAGTGGTGCGGCCAAATCTAAAGCCCCCTGGTAATCTAGAAGCTAACAGGGTAAGTTAAAGCAGAAAAAGAAAGCTTATGATGGTCACAAAAATCTTAATACTTTAGAAAGCCTAGAGGAGTATAGAAAGTGCAGGGGTGAAGTAAAAAAGGAAATTAGAAAAGCAAAGAGAGGACATGAAAAATTATTGGCAGATAAAATCAAGGAAAACACAAATATGTTTTATCAGTACATTAAGAGCAAGAGGATAACTAAGGAAAGGGTAGGGCCTATCAGAGATGTACAAGGGAACTTATGTGTGGATGCAGAAAATATGGACAGGGTTCTTAATGAGTTTTTTGTCTCTGTCTTCACAAGGAGAGAGATGATGCAGACATTGTAGTTAAAGAGGAGGAGTGCAAAATAGTAGATACGATAAGCATAATGAGAGAGGAATACTAGAGGGCCTGACATCTTGAAAGTGGATAAATCGCCAGGGCCAGATGAATTGCATCCCAGGTTGTTAAAGGAAGCCAGAGAGGAACTAGTGGATGCGCTGAGGATCATCTTCAAATCCTCACTGGATATGGGTGAGGTACCAGAGGATTGGAGGTCTGCGAACGTTGTACCATTGTTTAAAAAGGGTGCGAGGGATAGGCTAAATAATTATAGGTCTGACCTCGGTAGTGAGTAAATTATTAGAATTAATTCTGAGAGACAGGATAAACTGCCACTTAGAAAGGCACGGATTAATCAGGGATAGTCAGCATGGATTTGTTAAGGGAAGGTTGTGTCTTACTTACTTAATTGAGATTTTTGAGGAAGTAACAAGAACGATTGATGAGGGTAGTGCAGTGGATGTGGTCCACATGGACTTTAGAAAGGCAATTGACAAGGTCCCACATGGCAGACTGGTCAGAAAAATGAAAGCCTATGGGATACAGGGGAATGTGGCAGGTTGGATCCAAAATTGGTTCAGTGACAGAAAACAAAGGATAGTAGACGATGGATGTTTTTGTGAATGGAAAACGGTTTCCAGTGGCGTTCCACTCGGCTCAGTGTTGGGTCTCTTGCTGTTTGTGGGAAAGAGTAATGATTTGGACTTAAATGTGGGGGACATGATTGGGAAATTTGCTGATGACACAAACATTAGCTGTGTAGTTGATAATGAAGAAGATAGCTGGAGATTCCAGAATGATATCAATGGTTTGGTTGAGTGGGCGGAAAAGTGGCAAATGGAATTAAATCCAGAGAAGTGTGAGGTAGTGCATTTGGGGAGGGGAAACAAAGCGAGGGAATACAAAATAAACAGGAGAGGGGTAGAAGAAGTGAGAGACCTTGGAGTGCATGTCCACAGGTCCCTGAAGGTGACAGGACAGGTAGGTAAAGTGGTGAAGAAGGCATATGGAATGCTTTCCTTTATTGGCCAAGGTATAGAATACAAAAGCAGGGATGTAATGCTGGAACTGTATAAAATGCTGATTAGGCGACAGCTGGAGTATTATGTACAGTTCTGGTCACCACATTGCAGGAAGGACATAATTGCTCTGGAGAGAGTACAGATGAGATTTACAAGAATGTTGCCAGGGATTGAAAGTTGCAGCTATAAGGAAAGATTGGATTGGCTGGGGTTGTTTTCCTTAGAACAGAGGAGGCTGAGGGGTGTCTTAATTGAGGTGTACAAAATTATGAGGGGCCTAGACAGAGTAGACAGAAAGGACCTGTTTCCCAGCACAGAGTGGTTAATTATCAGGGGGCACAGATTTAAGGTGATTGGTAGAAGGATTTTTAAAATTTGTTTCTGGGATGTGGGCATTTGCTGGCGAGGCCAACATTTATTGCCCATCCTTAATTGCCGTTCAGAAGGTGGTGCAGTCCATGTAGGGTAGGTACACCCACAGTACTGTTGGAAATGGACTTCCAGGATTTTGACCCAGTGACAGTGAAGGAACGCGATATAGTTCCAAGTCAGGATGGTGTGTGGCTTGGAGTAAAGGCTGCTCGGGCCTGGAAAAGAAACTCAACCCGAACCCGACAGAACCACATTGGACCCGAGCCCAATCCGGCCTGAGTCCTTCCATTTTTTCCCACTGAACCCGATCTGACCCCCGCTCGACCCGACCCGCGCCCAACATGACCCGAGACCAACCCACCAGAGTGCACTTACCACTTTTGGATGGAATGGAAGGAAACTGCAGCATGAGCATGGTGATGTCATAAAGACGCTCACTCGCTCACTGCGCAAACTCAGAGTCTGTGTATTCCAGATGCACGTTTCCCTCTTTGACGTCCCGGACTCCCAGCTCAGGTAGGCCTTTTCAAATTTTGACGCTTACTTACTCAACTTCCCTTTTCCTCTCAGCAGAGAAAAAGGTAGTACTGTGTGTGCCCGGCCCGACCCAGACCCTGCCCGACCCAGACCTGGCTCGACCCAACCTGAGCCTGAAAGCCGGACCCAGAAGAGCGACCCAACCCGACCCAAATCCGACACATGCCGTCAGGTCCCGTCGGGTTCGGTTTGGGTAGCAGGCCCTTAGTTTGGAGGGGAACTTGCAGATGCTGGTGTTCCCATGTGACTGCTGCCTTTGTCCTTCTAGGTGGTAGAGGTCGCGGGTTTGGAAGGTGCTGTCTAAGGACATTAGGAAAAAATTTTTCAGCCAGCAGGTGGTGGGTGTCTGGAATTCACTGCCAGGAACAGTGGTGGAGACAGAAACCTTCAACTCATTTAAAAGGTACCTGGACATGCACCTGAAGTGCTGTAACCTGCAAGGCTATAGACCAAGTGCTGGAAGGTGGGATTAGATTGGGCAGCTAGTTTTTTCATCCGGTGCAGACATAATGGGCTGAATGGCCTCCTTCTGTGCTGTAATTTTTCTATGGTTTCTATGGTTTCAGAACAGGATTGCATTATCAGTGGTTGTCCAGGTTATACTTTTTTATGGCACTCAGTCTTTCCAAGCAATGAAATTAGAGGTTGCTGCTTCCTGCTGTAATTCTCCCCTCGTCTTTAATTTGATATGCTGGGTGGTAATGGCAGCATTACTATCCCAGATAGCCTTGCTGCTGCAGGGGATGAGGAAAATTCAGAGCTGCAGCATTTAAAATATTGCAACAATTCAAAAAGGCCACAAGTGTTTTGACAGAGCAGTAGTGTTTAAATAGTCTGAAAGTGCTGCAGCCTCAGGGATGTCAGCAGCTGAAAGGGTTCTCCGATTCTCGGAGATATCCATAGAGAGGCTTTTGATAGAAGTGAAAGCCAGAAAAGCAAGACTGTTGGGGAAGAGTGAGAATGGAAGAGAGAGGAAGCACCATTCCTCCACTGATGGTGGGCAATGATTGACCTTGACTCAGGAGCCTGAGGACCCAGATCCCAGGGCTTACATAACAACAATTACTGCACATTAAATTAATTCATTAGCTGCAAAGTGCTTTGGGATGCCTTGCGGATGTGAAAAACATTATATAAGAGCAAGCTCTTACTCTTCTAATAAGTTAAAAAAAGTGCTTTGTGAACAACATTGAAAATTGCAACACTATTTAAAGAAAGCAACTTGCGTAGGCCAAGTCAGCCAAAGCTCAGCTGCAATGGAATTTTTAAAGATATAAATCGCAAAAAATTGGACACGAGATGGTCTCCTGGAGTTCCTATTCTGAACTCCTCAGAAGAGTTGGAAGAGATAGAAGGCCAAAGGCCCTGATACAGTCTCTGGGTTATAAAGATGGGTTTCTTTGATATGAAAGCATGCCCTTTGAAGATTTACCCTTAAGAAATACACATCGTAATACATCACTGGTTCAGTAAGCATCTCCTCTCCCAGTTGTACTTGTTTTGACTCTTAATAAAAAGAAGTTACATTTTTGTTTCTTCTATCGATCTGAAAGAGACACAAATGCCAGGTCCCATTACTGCCATTATCTGACATTCCAGTTGTAAATATTACCTTTGGCTGTCTGGCTGTTCGTGAAAATATCCCTTCTCCTTCAAAAACATATAATTTGGATTCTTCTGGGTCGAAGCTAACCTGAACTGTGGATGAGACAAATCATCTCCAAGCAACAATTATCACCTGCCTTGGAATTGCTTAAATCCTAAGGATTTTCAAATTTGATATATGACATTCAAGCAGCCTTCAGAATGAAAATTCCATTTTCATTACAATAGATTATGCTAAGCTTTTGGTTTTCTTTTTCAACATTTTTGTTTCACTTTATGTTGTTTGAGGGAACACCACCTTCAAAGTAGTAAAAATTTCCTATGATACTTCATAGGAGTGTTAGCAGACAAAATATGAGCTACTTAATGGAATATTAGGACAGGCAGCCAAAAGTTTTGACAAAGCGGTAAGTTTTGAGGCATGTCTTAAAGGTGGAGTGAGAACTATAGAGATGGAGAGGTTTAGGGAGGGAATTCCAGAGCTTGGGGCCCAGACAGCTGACAGCACAGCTGTCAATGGCCAGTAAGTGAGGCATAATAGCACAGTAAAACTATCAGAGTACAATTTAATCTATATCTACATATAACAGTAAACTACAAAGTGATATTATACATTACACATACTAGTTCATAGTATAATCAGAGTTCAAATCCTCCATAACAAATGGCTTTTTCTTTTGTTGAGTTGAAACTACTTCTTTACTTCACCATTGTAGATAAATGACAATTGTTAATATTTTGATGTTCACAAATTTAAACAACCTAATTTCATCTTCATCATCCATTTCTCACAGCCTTTTAAAATTTCTGGGTCATATTTTTCTTAATTCTTTTTGTAATGAAAGGCAAGTTCAATTATTGTTATAACCTAGAGCTAACTGGGAATTATCCTTGTTGCATCAAAGTCCTTTTTGAAACTAAATACCAAAAACTACAACATGCATTTCAAATGTGGTATCACCAAACATTGATGTGAGGTTAGAACAATTTGCTTTATCCTGTATTCCATGCCCTTGAGATTCCATCTCATACTTAATTACTGTAGAGTAGGCCATATCTTTCATTTAAGTTCATGTTAGCTGGTCATTTTAGATTTTAATTTATATTTTTAACAACAACAAATACAACTGGTATTGATATGGTGTCTTTAACAGAATAAAACTTCCTAAGGTGCTTCATGGGAGCATTATAAAGCAATATTTGACAGTGAGCCACATAAGGATATATTAAGTCAAATGACCAAACGTTTGGTCAAAGAGGTAAGTTTTAAGGAGTGTCTCGAAGGAGGTTCGAGAGATATAAACACACTAAGGTTTAGGAAGTGAATTCCACAGCTTAAGCCCTTGGAAGCTGAAGGCATGGCCACCATTGCTGCAGCGATTAAAATTGGGGAAGCTCAAGAGGCCAGAATTAGAGGAGCACAGAGGGTTATGAGGCTGGAAGAGATTCTAGAGATTGGGAGGTGTGAGGCCATGGAGAGATGGAAAACAAGAATGAGAATTTTTGAAGAAGTAACAACTACAGCGGCACTTTATAAAGATTACAGGTTCCAAACTCTCAACAATTCTCTGCTACTCAATGGAAGGATTCAAGGGTGGATCTGTGCACATGTTTACAGATTTCAAAGAGGTTGGCACTGGCTTTGGTTTTACCAATATTTAATTGGAAGAAGTTTTAGCTTATTGATCTCTTAATGTTGGAGAGGCAGTGGCAGCAGCTGTGTGTTTGATGGTGGAGATGGAAAGATAGAGTTGACTGTCAAAGGGCCCCCTTCTGTTCTGTAAATCTTTCTATGTTTCTGCGTACATGCAGAAGCTGCCCCAGTGTTTCCAAGTGATGTTGTCACGAGAATGTTGAAGCTGGGGTGGTAGGTACAGAGAATGGAGGGGCAAAAGTAGATTTTTTGAAGAAGAGAGTGATGTTCTTGGAGAATGTAAAGACAGGAACTTGTTGATAATATCACCAAGCATAAGGCTATGAAGGGAAATAGGATGGGACGGGGGTTGAGAGAACAAACGATGGACCTCAAGGATAAGATAAGATTAGAGAGGGTTGGAGGGGAGATGGGGAATAACTATGAATTAAGAAGGGTGGAGACTAGTTCAAGAGGAAACCAGGGTGGAGCATAGCAACTAGGGTGGCAAAGGAGGAAGTGAGACACTTGTGGAAAAAATCAACAGATGAGTCATTATTATCCTGGTGATGGACCAGAGTAAATTGTGTTTGGGGTGTGAGAGCATAGGTGTTAGAATTTCCAAGGACTGAAGATGATAATGGAGGGGATTTTTGCAGTAACTGAGGGTCTCCCAGTAGGAAAGGAGGGAGTATGAGGCAGGGCAGGCTTAAGCATCCCTACTCCCTGCTCCTCTTGGTCTCACAAAGTCAAAAATCTACCTGAAGGGCCTCTTCAGTTTTCTGACCTCTTCACGCTGCCCTTCACCTGGAAGGAAAGCTGTAACCGCTTCCTCACTCGGGTCAGAGTTAAAATCACTGTAAGGCCCTCATGATATTATTGGACCTTAATTAGCATATGTGAATTGGCATCCCGCTGGCTTAACTGCATGTCAAAGACCATCCATTAAAAGGTAAAATGGCAGATTCCAGACAGCTTTCTGGTGGTAGATTTTCAATTTATGGTAGATAGATAGGGTTAAAATTCCCTTCAGGTTAAAAGTCTGTTCAGAAACTGGGCAGTAAAGGTATGCTCCTGGCCATAGTGATGTGAGGTCCACTTACAGGAGTGACTATTGGTGTTGAATCAGACAGGGAGTATCTAGTGTAGAATCAAAGTGTGTCGTAGTTACAAAGCAGTTTTATCTCCACTGAGGATCACAGGTCAGATCTGCCACCATGTACAGTCGCATTCTATGATATATTTGATTTCAGCTTCATAAATGCCTCAATTGTGAACTTTAAAAAACCTCGACTCCATTTGGGATTCTAAAGCGAATAAAATTATCAGTTCTAGAGTTGGATAAAAAAAGTAATATGCAACAATTTTCCTTTGCTATTTCTTTCTGCATTTATGATTCCAGGTGCAGAAGCTCCCAGGCAATAGTGCCTGGATTATTACTACCAGAGATACTCAATTAGTCATTTATATTTTTCTTATGTCGAGGATATTCTTTCCAGTTCGTGCTTTTCGTTATCTGATGTTTTCACGATTATGATCATGGATGCATTTTTCTATTGGATGCAAACCATCTGAAGTTAATTAAGGTTTTGAAAACAATACTATAATGGCTGGTTCAAAATCTGTTACTCTGTCTGCAGCCTAATTTACTTTGTCCATCTGCTCCAACATATTTTATTCTCTCCTCACGTGTTCTCAGGCTTTTGGGAAATGTGCACTGTTGCTTCAGTAAATTTGAGTTTTTCATTACTTTTTGATGTATGCCTTTACTCCAAAGGTACAGTAAATTGTTTCGCTGTGTCCTTCATGTAAATTGTGGGCAGGGGAGTGGGGCGACGGGTTGGGGGGAGGCTGTTTGTATGTATCTGTGTAAAGAACTTTGAATGCCATTTTAACCGATTTTTGGTATTGATCCAGTTTTTAGTTGTCTCGTGTAATTAAGGACCATTTCCCTTGACTGAATATCTCGTCTCTTTGGCTGTATTATTTTATTTTCATTTCTTCCTTCTAATTACCTTTAAACTCAAGACTGTTGCTGTTCATATTTACCTTGTTTTTATTTCCCTGCAGCATGTATAGCCCTATTTAGATAGTCTGTATTTTTCTGATTTGAGCTTTCTCTTCATGTGTGTTTGCCTAAGGTACTTTTTCCCAATGTATTTGTATCAGGTTTTTGGTTGTTTGGTTTTTGTTGTGGCTGTTGTTGAAAAGCTGAGGTAGCATCAAAGGAAGTATGTGTTTTCATGAGCCCAATATGGGATTGCATGGTTAAGCTTGTGCTAGTGTTTTTGTTAAATGACTCTGAAAGAGATCGGGGTAAATTGGATAGCTGCCGAAAAAGAGTGTGGAGAGCACAATGCAAGATTACCCTGCACACGTTCAATGTAAAGTAGGCAGCAAGCAATCATCATGCTACCTGCTTATTATAATGCTGCATGCTAACTGTGCTGTTCTTTAGCTGCACGCATCAGCAGGGAGCCCAATATTATTACTTGCGAGCACTAGAACAAAGAACAAAGAACAAAGAACATTACAGCACAGGAACAGGGCATTCGGCCCTCCAAGCTTGATGCCTGCCTAAACTAAAACCTTCTGCATTCCCGGGGACCGTGTCCCTCGATTCCCATCCTATTCATGGATTTGTCAAGATGCCTCTTAAACATCATTATCGTACCTACTTCCACCATCTCCCCCAGCAGCAAGTTCCAGGCACACCACGCTCTGTGTAAAGAACTTGCCTCGCACATCCCCTCTAAACTTTGCCCCTCGCACCTTAAACCTATGTCCCCTAGTAACTGACTCTTCCACTAGGGAAAAAGATTCTGACTATCCACTCTGTCCATGCCGCTCATAACTTTGTAAACCTCTATCATGTCACCCCTCCACCTCCGTCGTTTCAGTGAAAACAATCCGAGTTTATCCAACCTCTCCTCATAGCTAATGCCCTCCAGACCAGGCAACATCCTGGTAAACCTCTTCTGTACCCTCTCCAAAGTCTCCACGTCCTTCTGGTAGTGTGGCGACCAGAATTGCACGCAATATTCTAAGTGCGGCCTAACTAAAGTTCTGTACAGCTGCAGCATGACTTGCCAATTTTGATACTCAATGCCCTGACCGATGAAGGCAAGCATGCCGTATGCCTTCTTGACTACCTTATCCACCTGCGTTGCCACTTTCAGTGACCTGTGGATCTGTACGCCCAGATCTCTCTGCCTGTCAATACTCCTAAGGGTTCTGCCATTACTGTATACTTCCCACCTGCATGAGTTCTTCCAAAATGCATTACCTCACATTTGTCCGGATTAAACTCCATCTGCCATTTCTCCGCCCAAGTCTCCAACCGATCTATATCCTGTTGTATCCTCTGACAATCCTCATCACTATCCGCAACTCCACCAACCTTTGTGTCGTCTGCAAACTTACTAATCAGACCAGCTACATTTTCCTCCAAATCATTTATATATACTACAAACAGCAAAGGTCCCAGCACTGATTCCTGCGGAACACCACCAGTCACATCCCTCCATTCAGAAAAGCACCCTTCCACTGCTACCCTCTGTCATCTATGACAAAGCCAGTTCTGTATCCATCTTGCCAGCTCACCTCTGATCCCATGTGACTTCACCTTTTGTATCAGTCTGCCATGAGGGACCTTGTCAAAGGCTTTACTGAAGTCCATATAGATAACATCCACTGCCCTTCCTTCATCAATCATCTTTGTCACTTACTCAAAAAACTCAATCAAATTAGTGAGACACGACCTTCCCTTCACAAAACCATGCTGCCTCTTGCTAATAAGTTTGTTTGTTTCCAAATGGGAGTAAATCCTGTCCCGAAGAATCCTCTCTAATAATTTCCCTACCACTGATGTAAGGCTCACCGGCCTATAATTTCCAGGATTATCCTTGCCACCCTTCTTAAACAAAGGAACAATATTGGCTATTCTCCAGTCCTCTGGGACCTCACCTGTAGCCAATGAGGATGCAAAGATTTCTGTCAAGGCCCCAGCAATTTCTTCCCTTGCCTCCCTCAGTATTCTGGGGTAGATCCCATCAGGCCCTGGGGACTTATCTACCTTAATGCTTTGCAAGACACCCAACACCTCCTCCTTTTTGATAATGAGATGACTGAAACTATCTACACTCCCTTCCCTAGACTCATCATCCACCAAGTCCTTCACTTTGGTGAATACTGATGCAAAGTACTCATTTAGTACCTCGCCCATTTCCTCTGGCTCCACACATAGATTCCCCTCTCTGTCCTTTAGCGGGCCAACCCTTTCCCTAGTTATCCTCTTGCTCTTTATATACCTATAAACAGCCTTGGGATTATCCTTAATCCTGTTTGCCAATGACTTTTCATGACCCCTTTTAGCCCTCCTGACTCCTTGCTTAAGTTCCTTTCTACTTTCTTTATATTCCTCAAGGGATTCGTCTGCTCCTAGCCTTCCAACCCTTACGAATGCTTCCTTTTTCTTTTTGACTAGGCTCACAATATCCTGCATGATCCAAGGTTCCCGAAACTTGCCAAACTTATCCTTCTTCCTCACAGGAACAGGCTGGTCCTGGATTCTAATCAACTGACATTTGAAAGACTCCCACATGTCAAATGTTGATTTACCCTCAAACAGTTGCCCCCAGTCTAAATTCTTCAGTTCCTGCCTAATATTGTTAGAATTAGCCTTCCCCCAATTTAGCACCTTCACCCGAGGACTACTCTTATCCTTATCCACATGTACCTTAAAACTTATGGAATTATGGTCACTGTTCCCCTACTGAAACTTCGATCACCTGGCCGGGCTCATTCTCCAATACCAGGTCCAGTACGGCCCCATCCCTAGTTGGACTATCTACATATTGTTTCAAGAAGCCCTCCTGGATGCTCCTTACAAATTCTGCCCCATCCAAGCCCCTAGCAGTAAGTGAGTCCCAGTCAATATAGGAGGTTAAAATCACCCACCACGACTACCCTGTTACCTTTACATCTTTCCAAAATCTGTCTACATATCTGCTCCTCTACCTCCCGCTGGCTGTTGGGAGGCCTGTAGAAAACCCCTAACATCGTGACTGCACCCTTCCTATTCCTGAGCTCCACCCATATTGCCTCGCTGCATGACCCCTCCGAGGTGTCCTCCCGCAGTACAGCTGTGATATTCTCCTTAACAAGTAATGCAGCTCCCCCACCCCTTTTACATCCCCCTCTATCCCGCCTGAAGCTTCTAAATCCTGGAACATTTAGCTGCCAATCCTGTCCTTCCCTCAACCAAGTCTCTGTAATAGCAACAACATCATAGTTCCAAGTACTAATCCAAGCTCTAAGTTCATCTGCCTTACCTGTTATACTTCTCGCATTGAAACAAATGCACTTCAGACCACCAGTCCCGCTGTGCTCCACAACATCGCCCTGCCTGCTCTTCCTCTTAGTCTTACTGGCCTTATTTACTACTTCCCCCTCATTTATTTCACTTGCTGTCCTACTGCTCGGGTTCCCACCTCCCTGCCACACTCGTTTAAACCCTCCCGAGTGACGCTAGCAAACCTCGCAGACAGGATATTTGTGCCCCTCCAGTTTAGATGCAACCCGTCCTTCTTGTGCAGGTCCCATCTGTCCATGAAGAGATCCCAATGGTCCAGATATCTGAAACCCTCCCTTCTACACCAGCTGTTCAGCCACGTGTTTAGCTGTACTATCTTCCTATTTCTAGCCTTACTGGCACGTGGCACAGGGAGTAATCCCGAGATTACAACCCTTGATGTCCTGTCTTTTATCTTTCCACCTAACTCCCTAAACTCCCCCTGCAGGACCTCGTCACTCTTCTTGCCTATGTCATTGGTACCGATGTGTACCACAACGTCTGGCTGTTCACCCTCCCCCTTCAGAATGCCCCCTGTCCGTTCAGAGACATCCTTGACCCTGGCACCAGGGAGGCAACATACCATCCTGGAGTCTCTTTCACATCCACAGAAGCGCCTATCTGTGCCCCTGACTATAGAGTCCCCTATAACTATTGCTCTTCTGTGCTTTGTCCCTCCCTGCTGAACAACAGTGCCAGCCATGGTGCCACTGCTCTGGCTGCTGCTGTTTTCCCCTGATAGACCATGCCCCCCAACAGTATCCAAAAGGGTATACTTGTTAGAGAGGGGGATAGTCACATGGGATTCCTGCACTGACTGCCTGCCCCTTCTAACGGTCACCCATCTGCCTGCCTGCACCTTGGGTGTAACCACTTCTCTAAAACTCCTGTCTATGACGCTTTCTGCCACCTGCATGCTCCTAAGTGCATCCAGTTGCCGCTCCAACCGATCCATGTGGTCTGTGAGGAGCTGCAACTGGGTACACTTCCTGCAGATGTAGTCATCCGAAACGCTGGAAGCGTCACAGACCTCCCACATCTCACAGGTGAAGCACTTCTCCCCTCTAACTGACATTTCTAGCACTAATTAATAAATTAATTTAAGATAAATAAAAACTTATTAAATCCTTACTAAATTGTTATAACTATATGGTCCCCAGTGCTAGATTCCTACTATAAATATTAAATGCTAACTAAATACAGTAATATCCTCCCTCTGGTTTAGTTATTCTACTGATTAATTAGTTAATTAGGGTTTTAATCAATTTTTATCAATGTTTTATTTTCAAATTCAGTAAAACAAATTCCCTACCAGCCAATCAGGTCACAGCTTTCCTGTGACGTCACTTTCAGTTTTTTTTACCAGAGGTAAGTTTTTTATACTTACCGGTCCGGAACTCTGCCCTCCGAGTCTTCTCCCAGTCAGCTGTGCTCTTTGGAAGCTCTGGGCTCCCCTCACTCTGAGGACATGTCGGAAATGAAAGGAGCTCCTCCCTCCCTCCTTCCCGAACTTCCTCACTTAACAAACTTCCACTGTAGCACTCTATTGCAACCCAAGTCAGCACTCCAGTGCAAACTACTTAAAGCTAGCCTGCATTGCTTAAAGAGAAGGTGCATTGTGGCTGCTGGAGGTGCTGACATCATTCAGAATAGTGCTGTACAACAAAGAACAATGGCCTACCATGGGAGAGAGTGAGCAACAAGGAAGTCTTGGTGGAGGAGGCAGAAAGAATTAGAGATGTCTTGTATCTGCAGGGGGCAGAAGGCCCTCGAGATGTGGTGAAAAGGCACTGGGAACAGAGAGCCGTGGAGGTCAATACCAGTGGTTTAGTGCCTAGGATCTGGATACAGTGCCGCAAGAAGTTCAACGATCCCATGTGTGTGGTCAAGGTCAGTGAATGCTTCATCAAAATGCCATATCCCACCAACTGCACCACAAGCCTCAGCCACTGCTCAATTCACCACACCCTCATCACTCATCTTCCAATAATCTCTATCAATCAAGACTCGACATGTAGATTGGTCGAACCTGCTCAGTCAGGGAAGCCTTGAGAAGGAGTTCGTTGAGTGTATCCGTGATAGTTTTCTTGAACAGTATGTAATGGAACCGACAAGGGAGCAAGCTATCCTAGATCTAGTCCTGTGTCATGAGACAGGAATAATTAATGACCTCATAGTTAGGGATCCTCTTGGAAGGAGTGATCACAGTATGGTTGAATTTAGAATACAGATGGAGAGTGTGAAGATAAAATCCAATACCAGGGTCCTGTGCTTGAACAAGGGGGATGACAATAGAATGAGGGAGGACTTGGCTAAAGTGGACTGGAAACAAAGATTTTACGGTGGGACAGTTGACGAGCAGTGGAGGACCTTCAAAGCAATTTTTCAAAGTGCTCAGCAAAAGTATATTCCTGTGAAAAGGAAGGACTGGAAGAAAAGGGGTAATCTGCCATGGGAGTCTAAAGAAATAAGGGAGGCTATCAAATTGAAAGAGAAGGCATACAAAGTGGCCAAAAGCAGCATGAAACTAGAAGATTGGGAAAACTTTAAAGGTCAACAGAAAGCTACAAAAGGAGCTATAAAGAAAAGTAAGATAGAACATGAGAAAAAACTAGCACAGAATATAAAGACAGATAGCAAAAGTTTCTATAAATATATAAAACGAAAAAGAGTGGCTAAAGTAAACGTTGGTCCTTTAGAGGATGAGAAGGGGAATTTAGTTATGGGATATGATGAAATGGCCAAGGCATTGAACAGGTATTTTGTATCGGTCTTCACAGTGGAGGACACTAATAACATGCCAGTAATTGACAAAGAGACGAACATAGGTGAGGACCTGGAAACAATCATTATTACGGAAGAGGTAGTGTTGGGCAAGCTAAGGGAGCTAAGGATTGATAAGTCTCCTGGCCCTGATGGAATGCATCCCAGGGTACTAAAAGAGATGGTGGGAGAAATAGCAGGTGCACTGACGGTAATTTTCCAAAATTCGCTGGACTCTGGGGTAGTCCCAGCTGATTGGAAAACAGCAGATGTGACGCCACTGTTTAAAAAGGGACAAAAGATGGGGAATTATAGACCGGTTAGCTTAACCTCTGTAGTGGGGAAGATGCTTGAGTCTATTATCAAGGAAGAAATAGCAGGGCATCTCGATAGAAATTGTCCCGTTGGGCAGACGCAGCATGGGTTCATGAAGGGCAGGTCATGCTTGACAAATCTTTTGGAATTCTATGAAGACATTACGAGCAAGGTGGACAATGGGGACCCAGTGGATGTGGTGTACCTAGATTTCCAAAAGGCCTTTGACAAGGTGCCGCACAAGAGGCTGCTGCATAAGATAAGGATGCATGGCGTTAGGGGTAAAGTATTAGCATGGATAGAGGATTGGTTGACTAACAGGAAGCAGAGAGTGGGGATAAATGAGTGCTATTCTGGGTGGCAATGAGTCACTAGTGGTGTGCCTCAGGGATCGGTGTTGGGACCGCAATTATTTACAATTTATATAGATGATTTGGAGTTCGGGACCACGTGTAGGGTGTCAAAGTTTGTAGATGACACTAAGATGAGTGGCAGAGCAAAGTGTGCAGATGACTGAAACTTTGCAGAGGAACATAGATACATTGAGTGAGTGGGCAAAGGTCTGGCAGATGGAATACAATGTTAATAAATGTGAAGTCATTCATTTCGGTAGGAGTAACAGTAAAAAGGATTATTACTTGAATGGTAAAAAGTTGCAGCATGCTGCTATGCAGAGGGACCTGGGTGTCCTTGTGCATGAATCGCAGAAGGTTGGTCTGCAGGTACAGCAAGTAATTAGGAAGGCAAATGGAATTTTGTCCTTCATTGCTAAAGGGATTGAGTTTCAAAGCAGAGAGGTTATGTTGCAGCTGCATAAGGTACTGGTGAGGCCGCACCTGGAGTACTGTGTGCAGTTTTGGTCTCCTTACTTGAGAAAGGATATACTGGCACTAGAGAGGGTGCAGAGGAGGTTCACTAGGTTGATTCCGGAGTTGAGGGGGTTGGTTTATGAGGAGAGACTGAGTAGATTGGGATTACATTCATTGGAGTTCAGAAGAATGAGGGGGGATCTTATAGAAACATATAAAATCATGAAGGGAATAGATAAGATACAAGTAGAGAGGATGTTTCCACAAGAGGGCATAGCCTCAAGATTAGAGGGAGCAGATTTAGGACTGAATTAAGAAGGAACTTCTTCACCCAGAGGGTTGTTAATCTATGGAATTCCTTGCCCAGTGAAGTAGTTGACGCTTCTACAGTAAACGTCTTTAAAACTAAGGTAGATATCTTTTTGAACAATAAAGGAATTAAGGGATACGGTGGGAGCACGGGTAAGTGGATCTGAGTCCACGAAAAGATCAGCCATGATCTTATTGAATAGCGGAGCAGGCTCGAGGGGCCGGACGGCCTACTCCTGCTCCTAGTTCTTATGATCTTATACCTAATATTCATATGCTTCATCTCACCCTTACAGACTTAGCACCGCTGCAAGCCTCACACCCCCACATCTCACAGCTTGCATGTACTGCCAGCTGTTTTACCATGACAGCCACATCATTCAAACATATTTCACAACACCCACTGACACACTTTCCTGTGTCTTGCAGGAGAAGGTGAGATACAACTAAAGGCAGCAAGAGCTAATTGGAGGTGGAGGAGATGCACTGCATGTTCTACTCTCCACGGAGGAGACAGTGCTGGTCACTATCGGAGGCCAAATGTTAAGAACAGCAGCAGAGTTGAATCCTTTGAAGATGGTGATTACACGAGACAACTAAAAACTGGATCAAAACCAAAAATTGGATAAAATAGCATTCAAGGTTCTTTTCACAGAAACCTACAAACCACCATCATCCCCTGCCCACAACTTACATGAAGGACACTGTGAAATGATTTACTGTATCTTTGAAGTAAAGGCATACAGCAAAAAGTATTGAAAAACCCAAATTTACTTAAGCAACAGTGCACATTTCCCAAAAAAACTTGTACCTAATCCTCTTTCCAATGTTCCACTTCTCCTTCATCCCACAATCTTTTCTGACTTACAAGCTGCAGATGCAATAAGCATGCTCTTACTTGCCCCTTTCCTCTCATCACAACCTTGCCTTGTGTCTTTCTCTTTTAAACTGCTACCATTATGGTTGTGGATACCAGGGTTCAAAGGGGCATGCAGGGTGTCACAGTAGTCCAGCAATATGACCTCCATCAGAAGCACTGCTGTGTGGGAGTAGTAGTGACTCTATGGAGAACGAGCCTGCTGTCCTGTCTCAGGATGATAAACATTCATAATCCCAGCCCACCACTCTGCCAATGCTCTTGCTGTTGCCTCTCAGCCAGCCAGCCCGGGCTGCTGCAACCCATGCTGAGGTGCTGCAGTCTACAGCAAGGCCTTCTAGGCCCAGAGCTGCTCAAGGCTGTCCTTCAAGACCATCTGCAGTCACCTCCACTGAAAGTCAGCAAACTTTCACCAGCCATGCTGCAGTCATTAGGATAGCACTTCATAGGAGCACTGGAAAAAGTAAAAGGCACATGGAAAATAAGCACTAAGGGAATGCACGCGGCTGATTAGTTGACATTTGAATTGTTTTGACCAGGTGAGAAGGGGTCTAAGGGTTCTCTCTCAGCCTTTGCCTGGTTTAACCGTAACCGGGTTTAAATTTAAACCATGGTGTTTTTAGCTCCCCCTTAGTGAATCCTTGTTCACTCCTCCAATTGTAAGGCAAAGAAGTCGGACAGGTTTCCTTAGATTTAAACAAGAAAGGTGGGAGTTTATTAATCTTAAACTCTAATAAGGTTAACGACTACGAATATGCAACGTGACCACGCGAGCATGCATACGTGATAAACACACACGCAGATAGAGACAGAAAAAGTAGAAGGAATAAAAGGGAAAAATTTGAGGCAATGTCTTATAGTTACAGTCCTTTAATTTCAATGTGGAGTCTTTGGTTGCCGGTAAGTCTTGCAATTCGTTGGGGCCCAGTTCACACTTTAACTTGTTCTGATGTAGGATCTTTTCTCTCTTGAGGTTTACGTATGTTCCATGGGTCTGGTGGCTTGGGAGAAAGCGAAAGAGAGAGAGAGCAGCTTCCTTGTTCCAGCTTCAGTTGCGAACTGCCTTCTGTTCCTTTCTCTGTGGCACAATTCAAAAAAACCCAGGTTGCCCAGCAGGTTAGTCATGTGGCTAGCTCTTTATTTGGGAACAGTCTCTCCTGCGTGATTCTTGGATTATATTGTCTTAGCAGTCCCTGGAATGTGATTCCTTACACCTTCAATGTCTGGTGATCAAAATCCATTTGGATTAATTGTATCAGGGAATAGTCCTTTGTCTCCACAAGCAGCGTCTCTTAGTATGTAAATGTTCTTCCAGCCCAAATGTCTGGTGATCTCTTTAACAAGTCATTTCTTCACTCCAGCAACAATTTAAAATCAATGTTCATATGACGAAATTAATATGCCTCATTCTTGGCAAGTGGGGTTCTGCATGACAGCATGCAATATAGAATGATTTCATTTATAAATTTGGTTTGGAATGTTCATGTTCTGATGGCTTTGATTTTTGCATTGTGGCCAAAGGGGCATTGTGATGATGATCAGTGAGAGAGCATGTGAGTGTTGATGAAGGGAGAATTGGGATTGAGTTTACTGGTATCATACTTGAATTAGTTCTTCCACGTACAGCCTGGGCAGAAAGGTGCTGTCTGGATGACAGCCTCCCTTCCTCTTCCTCCTCTTCTGCCTCCTCCTCTTCTATCTCCTCCTCTTCTACCTCCTCCTCTTCCTCCACCTCCTCCTCTTTCACATGCTCCTGCTCCTCAGCTTCTTGTTTCATAGGTGGTGGAAAGATCTATTTCCTTATGATGGCGAGGTTGTGTAGCATGCAGCATACCACCACAAATCTTGAGACCCGCACATCCGAGTACTGCAGGGCTCCTCCAGAGCGGTTTAGGCAACAGAATTGTTGCTTCAGCATGCCAAACCTTGCAAACCATCATGCTTGCTGTGCTTGCTTCTTTCTGGCAAGAAGGAAAAAAAAATGAAGCTGTCTCTCTTTAAATAACGAGACTCAGTGACCCACCACCCCCCCCCACCCCCCTTCCCCCAACCCCTTATGCAACAGTGGACTCCAACCTGCCAAATGTTGCTAATATCTCCAGCACCAGCCATGAAGGAGTCAGACACATAAAAGTTCATTAACATAGTCACCTTCCACCACTGGCAATGCGGTCCTTGCCCTGTTTTGAGGTTGGAGTTGTGGCTGCAGCTGTTGTCAGATTTCAGTGATGATCTCCTTAGTGAAATACAGATGTCCCAAACATTGGTCGTTGCTGCGATTCAAGTCTGAGAATTGGTCCCTGAATACCCTGAGTAAATATGGCCTCCTGCTGAGAGCCCTGCTATTGCTCCTCCTCCTCCTTCTTTTAGCAGATTGTCCTGCTCTGCATGGCCTCTGCTCACTTTCTCAGTCATGTTTCATTCCAAGAGGAACGCCTACTAGTGCACTCACGGCCAGGAGCAACTGATTTGTGCTGAATCTTTGAAATCAGGAGGCTAGAGCATGGAGCTCCAAAATGGCAGGGCTGGCATCAAATGAGCATTGCTTGTCATGACCTGCCTGCTCTGCGTACTTCTGGTGAGTGTTGAGCGCCTGCACGCTAACCCCTTTACCAAGAGAGCGTCTGGCACATTTCACATCAGAAATGTGGGTGTGCTGCAGGCACTATTTTGGACCTTTAATGGTACTTGTAGCTGGGTGTTGCTGTGCCTGATTTCGCTCTGTTGTATGTTAACCTTTAAGCTTTTTAGTAATTGTATCCTTGTGCCAGATTGTAGCTCATTGTATGAACCAATATTTGAAGAGTTTCTGAAGAGTACTCCGAGAAGCCTGGTTTGATTTTTTTATTCATTCTTGGGATGTGAGCATCACTGGCGAGGCCAGCATTTATTGTCGATCACTAATTGCCCTTGAGAAGATGGTGGTGAGCCACCTACAACTAAGTAGCTTACGAGGCCATTTGAGAGGGCAGTTAAGAGTCAACAATATTGGTGTGGGTCTGGATGTAGGCCAGACTGGGTAAACCAGATGGGTTTTTTATGACAATCTGGTAGTTTCATGATCAATATTAGTGAGACTAGCATTTTATTCTATATTTAATAATTAATTAATTGAATTTAAATACCTCCAGCTGCTGTGTTGGGGTTCGAACTTGTGTTTTTTTTATTCGTTTCTTGGATGTGGGCATCACTGGCTAGGCCAGCATTTATTGCCCATCCCTAATTGCTCTTGAGAAGGTGGCAGTGAGCTGCCTTCTTGAACCGCTGCAGTCCTTGGGGTGTAGGTACACCAACAGTGCTGTTAGGAAGGAAGTTCCAGGATTTTGACCCAACGACAGTGAAGGAACGGCAATGTAGTTCCAAGTCAGGATGTAATGTGGCTTGGAGGGGAGTTTGCAGGTGGTGGTATTCCCATGCATCTGCTGCCCTTGTCCTTCTAGGTGGTAGAGGTCACGGGTTTGGAAGGTGCTGTCAAAGAAGCCTTGGTGAGATGCTGCAGTGCATCCTGTAGATGGTACACACTGCTGTCACTGTGCATCAGTGGTGAAGGGAGTGAATGTTGAAGGTGGTGGATAGGGTGCCAATCAAGCGGGCTGCTTTGTCCTGGATTGTGTCAAGCTTCTTGAATGTTGTTGGAGCGGCACCCATCCAGGCAAGTGGAGAGTATTTCATCACACTTCTGGCTTGTGCCTTGTAAATGGTGGATAGGCATTGGGGAGACAGGAGGTGAGTTATGCGCCACAGAATTCACAGCCTCTGACCTGCTCTTGTAGCCACCGTATTGATGTGCCTGGTCCAATTCAGTTTCTGGTCAATGGTGACCCCCAGGATGTTGATAGTGGAGGATTCATTGATGGTAATGTCATTGAGCATCAAGGGGAGATGGGTAGATTCTCTCTTGTTTGAGCTCGTCATTGCCTGGCACTTGTGTGGTGCGAATGTTACTTGCCACTTATCAGCCCAAGCCTGGATGTTGTCCAGGTCTTACTGTCTATGGACACGGGCTGCTTCAGTATCTGAGAAGTCGCAAATAGTTCTGAACATTGTGCAGTCATCAGTGAACATCCCCACTTCTGACCTTATGATGGAGGGAAGGTCATTGATGAAGCAGCTGAAGATGGTGGGGCCTAGGACACTACCAAAAGGAACTCCTGCAGTGATGTCCTGGGACAGAGATGATTGACATCCAACAACCACAACCATCTTCTTTTGCGCTAGGTATGACTCCAACCGGTGGAGTGTTTTCCCCTGATTCCCATTGACTCCAGTTTTGCTTAGGCTCCTTGATGCCATATTCAGTCAAATGCTGCCTTGATGTCAAGGGCAGTCACCCTCACCTCACCTTTTGAGTTCAGCTCTTGTGTCCGTGTTTGAACATTAGCTGTAATGAGATCAGGAGCTGAGTGGCCCTCGCGGAACCCAAACTGAGCGTCAGTGAGCAGGTTATTGCTGAGCAGGTAAGTGCCTCTTAATAGCACTGTTGACGACCCCTTCCATCACTTTGCTGATGGGCGGGAGTAGATTGATAGGGTGGTAATTTGCCGGGTTGAATTTGTCCTGTTTTTTGTGTCCTGAGCATTAATCTGGGCCTCTGGAGTACTGGTCCAGTAACATTACGACTATGCTACTATTCCACCTATTTCCTCCTTCACTCAAGTTGGGACAGTGCAAATATATATATATAATTTTATTTTTTTCTGTCTTAGGCTTGGTGTCAAATTTTGATTGATAATGCTCCTGTGATGAGCTTTGGGACATTTTACTATGCTAAATACACTATATAAATACAAGTTGATGCTGTTCTTTACTCAAGAGGAAGAGATACTCACCTTAAATGTTTTGTTGGATGTTAAAATGTCCTCGGTTCGAGTGACAATGTAACTTCACTACTATGTTTTACTGAAATTCCAGTGACAACACCACAACCCTTCCCATTCTAATTCCAGTGACAACACCACAACCCTTCCCATTCTATTCAATAGATTCCATTGGATCTCATTGCATCTATTAGATTTAATTGGAATCTTTCTTCTTTTGGGCCTCCTTATCTCGAGAGACAATGGATACGCGCCTGGAGGTGGTCAGTGGTTTGTGAAGCAGCGCCTGGAGTGGCTATAAAGGCCAATTCTGGAGTGACAGGCTCTTCCACAGGTGCTGCAGAGAAATTTGTTTGTTGGGGCTGTTGCACAGTTGGCTCTCCCCTTGCGCCTCTGTCTTTTTTCCTGCCAACTACTAAGTCTCTTCGACTCGCCACAATTTAGCCCTGTCTTTATGGCTGCCCGCCAGCTCTGGCGAATGCTGGCAACTGACTCCCACGACTTGTGATCAATGTCACACGATTTCATGTCGCGTTTGCAGACGTCTTTATAACGGAGACATGGAATACCCACACTGTTATCACCAGAACCTCACCAAAGTGTAATGTTACGTATGTGAAATTTTCATGCAGCCACGCTGTGGGCATTTTAACATATACGCATACATACATGTAGCCTTCAGTTGCTCTCTTCCTGGTGATGGATATTTGACCTCTGAGCAGGTTTTAGAGTTTATCATTTTAGGTAGAGACATTATTACCATCAAGTAGCTACTAGGGTAACTCTTCCTGTTCTGTATTATGGGGCACTGAAAGCTAAGAAAATGTAGGGAGGACCAAAGTGCAGAAGGAAAGATTAGAAGCAACCTTATTAATTGGCAATAAAATCAGAAAGCAGAGTGATGGTACTGTTTTTCAGACTGTGGAGGGAAGTGTACAGTGGTGTCCCCCCGGAGACGGTATTTGGAACGTTGTTCTCATTGATATATATATTAATGACCTGGACTTGGGTATACAGGGCGTAATTTCAAAGCTTACAGATGATACAAAACTCATAAATGTAGTAAACAATGAGGAGGTTAGTAGCATACTTCAGGAGGATATAGGCAGACTGGTGAAATGGGCATACAGAAGGCAGATGAAATTTAAACACGGAGGCGTGTGAAATGATTCATTTTGGAAGGAAGAATGAAGAGAGGCAATATAAATTAAATGGTACAGTTTTAAAGGGGGTGCAGGAACAGGGAGACCTGAGGGTGTACGTACACAAGTCTTTGAAGGTGGCAGGACAAGTTTTGCAGGCTGGTAAAATGGCATGCAGGACCTTTAGATTTATAAATAGAGGTATAGAATACAAAAACAAGGAAATTATACCAAACCTTTATAACACAATGGTTACACCCCAGCTAGAGTATTGTGGCCATTTCTGCAGACCACACTTTAGGAAGCCTTAGAGAGGGTGCAGAGCAGATTTACTAGAACAGTACCAGAATGGAAAAATCTGTTACGTGAAGAGACTGTAGAAACTGGGACTGTTCTCCTTACAGCAGAGAAGGTTAATGGAAGATTTAGTAAAAATGTTCAAAACTTGCAGGGTTTTGATAGAGTAAGTAAGGAGAAATTCCAGTGGCAGAAATGTTAGTAATCAGAAGACCCAGATTTCAGGTGACAGAAACATAGAACCATAGAAAATAGGAGCAGGAGTAGGCCATTCGGCCCTTCGAGCCTTCTCTGCCATTCATTATGATCGTGGCTGATCATCCAACTCAGTAACTTGTTCCCTCTTTCACCCCATATCCTTTGATCCCTTTAGACCCAAGAGCTATATCTAATTCCTTCTTGAAAACATACAATGTTTTGGCCTCAACTGCTGTCTGTGGTAGCAAATTCCACAGGCTCAGCACTCTCTGGGTGAAGAAATTTCTCCTCATCTCAGTCCTGAAAGGTTTACCCCGTATCCTTAGACTATGACCCCTGGTTCTGGATTCAGACGGGAGGAGAAACAATACGCAGCACATTGTTATGATCCAGAATGCAGTGCCTAAAAACAGATTTCAAAAGGAAATTGGATAAGTAGCTGAAGAGGAAAAAAATTGCTGGAGTGGTACTAATTGGAGAACTCTTTCAAAGAGCCAGCACAGGCATGATGGGCTGAATAGCCTCCTTCCGTTCTCTTATCATTCTCAGATGTTACATTCACTTGAAAAAGAACATGACGCACTTGAAGTAGCCAAAAAAAAGCCTCTCAATTGCAGAGGTTGGCAAGTTACCAATAAGCAAGTAGCAAATAGGAAGTAAAATTAGCGATCAAAAATGGCCAATCAACCAACAGCTACTGATGGAGCAGATTGGAAACTAGTTAAATTGCTGCAAATGGTTTTTGAAAATTTACTAGATGCCATCTTTGTTTTTCATTAACTCAGCACTGAAAATAGTTCTGTGAGACAATAAAAATAATGTTTTAAAAATGCTTTTTGTATGTTAGAACTGTCTGCACCATTGTCTGCCTGAAGCCTGTGCTTCGCTGAGAAGCAAATCACTTGAGCTCATGGGCCCCCGATGGCTGAACTCTCAGCTGAACAAAAAGGTTCAACAAAGTAACATCGCAGACAGTAATTTGTAATCTTGTATTTTATACTTCGATGCAAAAAAGCAATATAGATGTAACTGTAAGACAAAATGTTTATGTTTGAAGCTGTGTTTAAAGTTAAAATAATTTTTTGGTTAAAACAGAGAGCCATAACTTAGTTTATGTAATAAAAACAGAAAATTTTGGAAATACTCAGCAGGTCTGGCAGCATCTGTGGCGAGAGAAGCAGAGTTAACATTTCAGGTCTGTAACCTTTCATCAGAATTTAGTTTGTGTACTTTAGTTTATGGTACAGGTAAATTTAAATGTTAGCAATATATTATAATACCTACGACTTTTAGTTTCACAAGAAAATGCCTGTGGATTTGATCTCATTAGCAATGATAACACTGGCCTTGACAACGTTACCATTGTGACTAAGTAGAAGTACTTGGTCGAACATACAGGGAGATGTGCCTGTGTATTGAAGGAAGATAATGAAGGAGTTACAGAGTAACAGAATGTACATGTGCAAGACAGAAGTCCAGTTCTAAATTGAAAAGTGGAAATACCTTCTCCCCACCCCTGAACAATTTTATTTACTAATGCAACTTGGATGGGAAAAAAACATTTAATTAGTTCATGAATTTATTTGCCAGTAAATAATCAAGAATGACCACTTCACTGCGTCTGAACAAATTGGACTTTCAAATTCTTTCACTGGAGATTTGTACCTCATACCACACCCCAGTACACCCACCACCTAACAATGTAAACTCCAGCTCACTAAGGGTAGTGCCACATGAGATCTGATAATATATGCATTTTTAAACACTCGGGCAGACTTTATCACTTCACACTGCGACATGCGAAGGCCCGCATACCAGGAGCATGAAATCTATCTCTTCATCTCAGCAAACTGAAACTTTCCTCAGCATGTAATAATGGTGCGGTGACTCTAGATGGCAGTATCAGAGACATTCTGATGTAACTCATGAAATTGCCTTTAAATCAACAACTGACTTACACTTATTAATTAGTGTTTTTATTTTATAATGAACTTTATATTGTACTTTCATCGGGTTTTTTTCCATGCTGACTGGAAGATTGGCCCTGCTTAAAAGTGTCCAGCATTATATATAAAGAAAATGTGGATAATGATTATTTACACAATGCATCTAATACATTGAGGTATGTATCTGTACTTTAATAATGTGACACTACAAGTTTCAAAATACTGTCTTGAAATAATAATAGTTGTTATGGAGGAAATGACCCAAATCAAAATTTTCAATCTTCATTGAAGTAGATATTTAAAGAAATTGTGTTTTGAAATATGAGCTCAGGTCATCTCTTTAATGATTAAAACACATAGAACCTGCCACTGGTTTGAATAACTCATGTATGTTGTGTTTGCTGCTCATTACAGCATCTTTTTCATCCACATGTTCCTAGTTCATACTTTCTCTGTATGCTTTGTGTCTTAATTTTGTCAGCCATGGTTCAGTTGGTGGCACTCTCTCCCTCTCTCATCTCTGGGTCAGAAGATTGTGGGTTCATGTCCCACTCCAGGGCAAATATTTAGGCTGACTTTCAGTGTAGTACCGAGGGGGTGCTACACTATTGGGAATACCACCTTCTCAGGTGGCTGTAAAAGATCCCATAACACTCTTTTGAAGACAAGCAGGGGAGTTATCCCTGCTTTCCCAGGCAATATTTATCCCTCAATCATTACAAAAACAGATTATCTGGTCATTATCACATTGCTATTTATAGGAGGCTGTGGTGCGCAAGTTGTCTGCTACATTTCCTACATTACAATAGTGATTACACTTCAAAAGAACTTTGTTGGCTGTAAAGCACTTTGGGGCATCTTGAAGTCGTGAAAGGTACTATATAATCACAGTCCTTCAGAAAGCACATACAAGAATATATCTCATCGCATCACAATACTTTAGAGCATTTTTATAGTGTGTGTTGAAAAAAATAAAAAGGGGAATCAGAGACCTATATCCTTTAAGATGAATGTTCAGTTCTCACTTTAACTATACCCATGGTATAACATCAGTTAGGTAACATCTTGCTGTGAAGGTTTCCCAGTGCTCGTACTGCAAGGTACTCTTAGCTGTAATGTATGTTGGTAATCAGACATATCCCAAAAATACCACTCCATAAACCATGCTAGTTTCATAATCTTCAGACTGGACTCTGCTGCAGATTAACAATTGGATTAAAACTATACCACAAAACTGCTCCACATTGTACATTTTAAGAGTTATTCAGAAAACCTCTATTTACCCTAATTTGGAGGTGTCTTTTTCTTGAAATTAACAAGCGAGAAACCCCATTTCATTATTCATTGAACAATATCAGCTGAGTGACACTGGACAAAAAGTTTATGTAAGATGGTGAGGTCAATGAAGGAAATAAGTTATAACCATGCTTATTATTTTACATATATTATGTGGTATCTCATTACCTGGAGAAAGACATGTCACTCATAGGAACATAGGAACAGTCCCTCAAGCCTGTTCCGACATTCAGTTAGATCATGGCTGATCAGTATCTTAATTCCATTTACCCGCCTTGGTTCTGTAATCCTTAAATCTCTAACCTAACAAAAATCTACCAATCTCACTTTTGAGATTTTCAATTGAACTAGCCTAAACAGCTTTCTGTGAAGAGATTTCCAGATTTCCACAAACTTTTGTGTGAAGACGTGACTCCTGATGTCACCTTTGAATAGCCGAGCTCTAATTTTAAAGTTTTTACTGAAGTCGCCCACCAGAGGAAATAGTTTCTCTCTATCTACTCTATTAGCTCTTTTAAAAGCACTTCAAATGATCACCTCTTAATCGTCTATATGTAAAGGAATACGAAACTATTCAATGCAGCCTGTCCTCATAATTTAACCCTTTTAACACCAATAGCATTCTGGTGAATCTGCAATTCTCCCCTTCTGAGGTATGGTGCCTAGAACTGAATGCAATACTCTAAATGGGGTCAAAGCAAAACTTTATTTAAGTGTAACATACCCTTTGTATTTCAGCCCCCTTGAGAAAAAGGCCAACATTCTATTAGCCTTTTTAATTATTTGTTGTATCCGTCCATGAGCTATTAATGATTTCTGTGCTTGGATTCCTAAATCTCTCTGCTCCTCCACAGTTTGTAGCTACTCACCATTTAGAAAATACCCCAAATTTTCTTCCTGAGGTCCAAAGTTGATGACCTCACACTTCCACATAGTGAACTCCACCTGCCCCAGTTTTTCCCACTCTCTGGGCTGGATTTAGTTGAGCCGGTGGGGCTCCCAGGGCCGGGCCGAAATGGTGGTGGGAGCCTCACCTCAGCCTTTCGGAGCACCCCCTTTAAGGATGGGGATCCCGCCTCCAAGAGTTGCCATCCAATCAGAGGGCCGGCAGCTCAGTGGTATCGACAGTGCCACCGGGAGCGGTGGTAACTACCGGTTCTACAGGAGGCCTTGGAACCAACCCAGCACTGGAACCCTGGACCCCATGTAAGTTAGGCAGAGTCACATGGGCCAGTCCGGCAGGCTCTGGTAATGGGGGGGGGGGGGGGGGGGGGGGAAGGGAGGGCGGACGATGAGTGTAGGGGGGAGAGTGTTCAGGTAGGTGGATTTTAATTATTTGTTTTTAATTATTTGTTTTCTGCCAGGTGGGCCTCCATGGGTCACAGATTGCCCATGGAGGAGGGTCGACCCCAACACCCATAGGGAGGTCATCTCATTTTACTGGGTGACATCACTGCGTGGCACAAGGCCACCACCACCCCCACTCCACCCTCACTGCTGCTGGCTTAATTCCAGTGGAGGTGGCTAATAATAGGCCTCTTAAGGGCCTCAAGTGGCCTCAGGGTGGGAAGGCTGTCATCGGCCTATCTGACCCCCGATTTAATTGCGGTGCATCAGGAAGGCGATGGGTACTGTACCCCCACCCCACCATCCCAGCCTCCTGCCACAAGTCTATAGGCCTCCCCCCCCCTCCTAATCTCTGGGAGGCCCATTAAATCCAGCCCACTTAATCTATTAATATCCCTTTGCAAATTTCTACTCCCATCTACATTATTTACTGTGCCATCTAACTTAGTATCATCAACAAAATTGGATATACAGCTTTCTGTTCCTTCATCTGAGTTATTTAGAAATATAGTCAAAAGCTGAGGCTCCAGTACAGATCCCAAGGGGGCACCACTAGTCATATCCTGCCAATTGGAGTACATGCACATCGTCCCTACTCTCTGACTGCCAGCACTTAACCAATTCCTTACCCATGTCAATAGGTTCTATGTATTCTAATTCTATACGCTCTCATTTTTTCCTTAGTCTGTGAACTCTTGCTGGAAAGAACATAAAATGTAGGTAATGTTGCTGTTCCTTCAAGCTCATTCTGCCAAGTCGATTCCCCCAGGTGGTATTGCAGGGGTGTTTACATTGTATATTATTTTCCACTACTTATTCCCTCAAGATAAATTATTTTAATGTAAATTTATGTCAATTTTCATTCAATTCATTAACCGGCTGCAACCTCTATGAGCCTTGGGGTTCATCCTTTCCCACTTGTGCACCTTCTAGCTGTTTACCTGCCCCAACCTCAATGCTACACTGTACTGCTCTAGCCACAGGCTCCAGACATCAGACCTCAAGCCAACAGAGGACTCATCATTCCCATTGCCGACTGTCCTGTCCTGCCCCTATCCGGTGCTGCTCAGACCTTGGCTGCTTGCAAAGTTTCATCTTTGCCAATGCTCCCCCCTCATCCACCCTCAGTGAATCTCATACCCGTTCTGGTCCCAGTTCTTTTTCTTCACCAGTTTTCAAACATTAAGCTGGGAAACTAAGAACTCTATTTAAGTGGGAAGGAGCGGGGAGGAGATGATGTATGGATGTGGAATAGGGGAGGGAATAGGAAGCTGAGGGATACTAGATGAAGTGTGGAGAAGGAAGGAGATAGGAAGTAATGAGGAAGGGATGATATGGGGCTGGGGGGTAGGTGAAAGGATGATGAAAAGACATAGGGGAGGCAATGGCAATGAGGAGGTAGTAGAGAGGACGAAATTAGGCAATGAAAGGAAACTTAGGGCTCTGGAAGCAAATATAAGGCAAGGGGGTTGAACTTCACCTCATTTGGCCTTTCCTTCATGTTCCTTTGCATTGCACCTCCCTGCTCATTCCTTTTGGCTGCCATCCTGAGCTTTGGACAAGTTCTAGACTTGACCTGCAAACTGTGCCTACAGTGCATATTGGATTCCTCACCCACCCACAACCCATAATCTAGCCTCCTGCCCTGCCAGGATCACTTCTCACTCTTTCCACCTGACAATTTCAGTCTTAACTTGTTCTGCAATCAAGCATCCTAATCAAACCCAAAATTTGGTCCAGATCACTGGCCCTGCTGAAGAATTACCATCTTATGGTCCTGGCCATATGACAGCGTATGACGACTGCTCCAAACCGACAAGAGGAAAATACAGCCTTTGGCCCATTTCAGCCTTCACTGCTGCCTTCTGCCTCACTACCAACATTTAATCCAAATCTAATCCTCACCTCAATTGCTATCAGCAGCGCACTTCCTCTTTGGTCAATCTCACTGACCTCACTAACTTGCACTGCTACTGCCGCTGCCTTTACCAGCACATGGCCTATTTCTGCTCCTAATTTGTATGTTTGTATGTTCATATGTTCATATGTACATGTTAATCCCACATATGTCACATGCTCCCCCGAAAGAATACTCTTCTCAACATCTGTCGCCACATTACAGGAAGGACATCGTTGCTCTGGAGAGAGTGCAGAGGAGATTTACAAGAATGTTGCCAGGGCTTGAAAGTTGCAGCCAAGAGGAAAGATTGGATAGGTTGGGGTTGTTCTCCTTAGAACAGAGGAGGCTGAGGGGTGACTTAATTGAGGTGTACAAAATTATGAGGGGCCTAGGTAGAGTAGACAGGAAGGTGCAAAATTTGGATTTATTTTGGAGTGTCAGTCAAGACCAGCAGCTAGGGTGCCAAAGCATACAGAGACAATCACAGCCTTTCATGAGAGCTATAAAAAAAAATTGTACAAAGGGCTCAGCAAAAAAATTTGCAATTAGGAAATGGGCGGCACACAAACAATGCACAGGATAACTTAATTAAGAAATGGAGAAGGCCATTGTCACATCGTCTGATGGTCCCAGACCATGTCAATTCACCCCTGGAAACCTGTTATACAGGATACATACACATTCCTTACTGTCTCCGGTGGGACAATACCAAGTCTCTTATTGTACAGAAACACAATTATCAGCCCATCGGAGGCCATTGTGTTGTGGCCTTTGCCTACTTAATACCATTAAGTTGTAACTGATAATGAAAACGTATATAAACTGTGCTCATTTGGACCTCAGTGGAGAAGCGCCTGGACTGTCCAGCGTTGGCTCCCTGCATGCGTAATAAAGACACCACTTGACTATTGCAACAGGACTCCGAGTGTTGAAATTTTATAACAGGGTATTTCTCGGACCTTTCAACGGGAAGGACCTGTTTCCTGTAGCAGAGAGGTCAATTACCAGGGGGCACAGATTTAATATGATTGGTAGAGGGATTAGAGGGGACATGAGGAGAAACTTTTTCACACAGAGGGTGATGGGTGTCTGGAATTCACTGCCAGGAATGGTGGTGGCCGAACCCTCACTTCTTTTAAAACGTACCTGGACATGCACCTGAAGTGCTGTAACCTGCAAGGCTATGGACCAGGTGCTGGAAGGTGGGATTAGATTGGGCGGCTAGTTTTTTAAGCTGGCATAGACATGATGGGCTGAATGGCCTCCTTTTGTGCTGTAATTTTTCTATGGTTCGATGTTTCTATCTCCAGAATCAATGCTGTCAGTCTTGTTTCTTCCACAGCAGTTATCAAACATTCAACATTCTCTGGCCAGGCTTCTTTTTTTTTTGTGCAGGACATCTTTCAGATTCAGAGGAAAATACTCCAACAAGACCTATGTGCGAATGTGGGTGCTCTCTCCCAATTTTCAGTGCCTTGGTGCCACTCACAAAACCCGCCATCTTTAAATTAGCCATACAAAGTATTGTGGGATTTTCTAATCACATTATTTAATTCATTCCATTTTACTAGATCCTACCTTGCTAACTTTTCTAATTCAGTAAATTACCAACTAAAATAATTCATTAGATTTAACGTTCCCATTATATTTCAGAATTCTTTTTAATTACACTTCCTGTGTGATGAGATTATTGGATTGATGCCAATGGATCAATGGTCAGACCATTTGCACAAATTCTCATGTGTTTTCGCAGCACTGTCAGATATGATAGCCAGTAAACTACTTGTGTGGTCATCTTGATTTGTACCACAAGTTTTTAATTAACCAGTCGCAAGGGGATTGGAGTACAAACATAAGAATATGTTGCTGCAATTCTACAGAGCTTTGGTGAGACCACACCTGGAGTACTGTGTGCAGTTTTGGCCTCCTTATCTAAGGAAGGATATACTTGTGTCAGGCAAACACCCCACCTACCAAGACTGAGGCACACATGATTTTGCCACATGAACATTAAAACTTAAAATTGCCAGCCCCTGACTGGAAAGACATTTGAATAGTAACAGACAGTGTTGGAACAATGGGGACCCAGTCGTTGCTTCCCCAATACACAGAAGAAGTGGTCAGACAGTACTCCAGATGTGGTCTCACCAAAGCCCTGTAGAATTGCAGCAAGATGTCCTTATGTTTGTACTCGAATCCCCTTGCGACCGGTTAATTAAAAACTTGTGTTACAAATCAAGATGACCACACAAGTAGTTTACTGGCTGTCATATCTGACAGGTGAAGGTTTTGAATTTGAAATTCCAACAGAGGATTTGAACTCAGAAAAAGCTGTGTGTTCCCGGTTGGAACAGAACCTCCTCTCCAGTCCTGCCTGCCTCCATCTCTTTCCCACGGAACTGAATCTTGTGAAAACACATGACACTGGGCCCCGATGAACAGCAAGACTACCTACAATCAAGTGAGCTTGAAGCACAGTAAGCAAGAAACTCTTCTGATATTGCCTCAAACCCCACTCTACTATATTTTCCTCTCCTCTTTTCTGTCCCTATTTGCATGTGTATATCGCGTGTGCATGCTAGCATGGGCATGTCGTATATCCATGGGCGTCAATCTATTAGAGTTTAAGTTGAAATTTTAATAAATTTCACTTTTCTCCTTTAAACCTGAGAAAACCTGGTGTGTTGGTTTCTTTGCCTTGTAATTGGAAAGCTGAGAACAAGGATTCACAAAAGGGGGAGCTCAAAGCACAGTGTGTTTGAAAATAAAACCGTGTTACAATAAGACCAGGTAAAGACAGCAGAAGACCCCTCGACACCTTTCGCACCTGGTCGTAACACTTGCATTGGAGGTAGTACAGTGAATGTTCATTAGATTGGTTCCTGGGTTAAGAGGGTTGTCCTATGATGAGAGTCTGATTAAATTGAGCCGATATTCTTTGGACTTTAGAAGAATGAGAAGCAGACTCATTGAAACATACAAGATTCTGAAGGGCTTGATCGGGTAGACACTGAGAGGTTGTTTCACGTGGCTGGGGAATCTAGAACATGGGGGCACAGTCTCAGGATAAGAGGATTGAAATGAGGAGAAACTTTTTCACTCAAAGGTTTATGAATCTTTTGAATTCTCTACCACAGAGGGTTGTGGATGCTCCATCATTGAATATATTTAAGGCTGAGATAGACATATTTTTGATCTCTTCGGGAATCAAGGGATATGGGAAGCAGATATGGAAAGTGGAGTTGAGGCAGAAGATCAGCTATGATCATATTAAATGGCAGAGCGGGCCCGAGGGGCCATAAGGTCTACTCCTGCTACTATTTCTTATGTTCTTAAAGCATTGCTCAGAATAATTATATTATGCTTGCAACATTTGTTAGAATTGGAAGCTTCGAGGTCATACTTTATTTCCCTGCTTTATTTTTTTATCTGCTGATGGGTGGTATATTGCCCTCCACTGTTTTCACATCCAAGGATAGTGCCTAAGAACAAATAGTCAGGTTAAAAAGCATAGATTAAAAAGAACTTCCATTTACATAGTGCCTCTAATGTCCTCAAATTGCTTCAAAGCACTTCAGATCCAACTACTTCCTATTGAAGTATAGTCACGGTTGTCATGTTAATACAGCAGCCAATTTGCACAGAGCAAAATTCCACAAACAGCAATAAGATAAATAACCAGTTAATTTGTTTGGGTGCTGTCGGTTGAGGGATAAATAATGGCCAAGAATACTCCTCTGTTCTTCATTAAAGAGTGCCATGAGATCTTTATGTCCAGTTGAATAGGCAGACAGGGCCTCAGTTGAATGTCTTATCAATTTATTGCAACGTTGGTGGACGAACTTTGGAAATGTGGGAAAGTGGTGTGAAGATTTGTGCCATTTTTCTGGTCTGTGCATGGCTCTTTTGCTGCAATCATGGCAGATAAATGTGGAAATTCACCCCCTTTTGCTTCCATTGGTTGGAATATACATTGAATGGCACAATTCTAAAGTGTATACAGGGACAGCGAGACCTGGGGGTGCATGTGCATCGATCTTTGCAGGTTGCAGGACATATTTAGAGAGTGGTCAGCAAAGCATATGGCATATTAGGCTTCATAAACAGAAGTATTGAGTACACAAGCAGGGAAGTTAGGCCCAAATTTCAGGAAGGATGCGAGGATCCTTGAGCGGGTGCAGAGGAGATTTACCAGAATGGTTACAAGGATGAGAGTTTTTATCTACAAGGTTAGGTTGGGAAAGCTTGGGTTGTTCTCCCTGAAGGAAAGGAGACTGAGGGAGATTTGGTAGAGTTGTACATGATTATGACAGGTTTGGATATGGTAGAGAAAGAAAAGCTGTTCCCATTAGTTGATGGTACAAGGACTAGGGGACACAAACTGAAGGTTTTGGGCAAGGGGTGCAGGGGAGGTATGAGGAACAACTTTTTTACACAGCGAGTGGTAATGACCTAGAATGTATTGCCTAAGTGGGTGGTGAAAGCAAAGACAACCAATGATTTCAAAAGGAAATTGGATGAGCATTTGAAGGAAGTAAACTTGCAAGGCTATGGGGATTGAGCAGGGGAATAGGACTAACTGGATTGCTCTAGAGAGAGACGGGCATAGACTGAATGGCCATCTTCTGAGCTGTAAATGACACTATGACTTTATATTCTGTGGGTCCACTGATTTTCTCATCTGAATTCCAATATGTGCTCCAAGCAGATGATCCTCTGGGCCAGGAACATGAATTCATTAAATCTGAACTTAAAATTTGTATAGGAAAGATTTTAGTGTTGATATTCTGGAAGGGTGAGACTAAATGAGCTGAAGACTTATGATCCACCTCCTGATTGAGGGATCAATGTATCTTTAATTTAAAATCCTTCGCTCCTCCAAATTTATATTATTTCACTCTTGAATGAATCAGGAATTTATCTCGTTCCCATTTGAATATTTGAACTGAATTCATACTTACAGTAGAGTGATTTTCCTCTAAGTGTTTTCTCCTGGTTAGTGGCAAAGTGCCAGAACTTGACACCTTCCCATGATGGCACAGTTGAGATCAATAATTCCATGTGGAGGATTTTATATGCGACATCCATAATGAAAGAAGTAACTTACATCTTGCATTGCTTCTTACACAGCTTTAGGACATCACAAAATGCTTTACAGCCAATTGAGTTTTTGAAGTGTTATAACATAAGAAACACGACAGCCAAATTGAACACAGCAAGATCACATAAGCAACAATGACCAGATAATCCCTTTTAGTGAATTTGGTTGAGGGATAAATATTGGCCAGGAGAACTCCCCTGCTCCTCTTTGAAATAGTGCCATGAAATCTTTTCAGTACCCTTGAGAGGGCAGATGACCTCGAGTTAATGCCTTATTAAAATGGCGTCTTTTTTGTATACATTCATGGGATGTGAGTGTCACTGGCAAGGTCAGCATTTATTGTACATTCCTAATTGCTCCTGAGACAACTGAGTGGCTTGTTAGGCCACTTCAGAGGGCAGTTAAAAGTCAACAACATCATTAGTCTGGAGACACATGTAGGCCAGACCAGGTAAGGATGGCAGATTTCCTTTCCTAAAGGACATTAGTAAACCAGATAAGCTTTGACAACCAATCTGGTAGTTTCATGGTCACCATTATTGATACTAGCTTTTCATTCCAAATGTATTTAATTATCTGAATTCAAATTCCCCATCTATCATGGTGGGATTTGAACTGGAGCTGAATTTTAAGAGGGGAATCGGGATCTCAAAGTCAGGATAAAAAGTGGGTCTCAAGCCCACAGGTGCCAGTGACGGGACCTGCTCGGCAATTTTACCACAGGTGGCTTCCTGATGGGCTGCCAGTGAGTCTGCTATCCAATTAAGGACGGCGGGCAGGCTCCTGATTCTGCTGACCCAATTAGAAGGCCGGCAGCTGTGAAACCGGGAGAGGTGGTTGCTCATGAGGAATGCAGGAGACCTCAACAGCTAGGCAGGTACGTTAAAAAAAATCATGGGCCTAATGTCAGAGGGGAAAACCCCTCCATGGAAATTGCTGGGGCCACAAGGGCTGCCTTCCCTGCCTGCGGACACTTTCTGTGCTATTAAACCTTCCCCCCGACCCTGGGCTGCCATTTGGAGGCCACCTCAATTTAGCTGGCGGCCTCCCCACATGGTGGGGTTGTTGCCACACTGCCACCAGAATGTTGACTGCACCATAAAATGGCCCTTAATTGGACCTTTAATTATGGTAATGGGTTGTCTGCTTCCTTAAAGCGGGCAGCTTCTCCCCTTCTGTTTGGCAAAATGCCCAATGGCAGAAACGCATCGGGGAGCCCATCCGACCCAGTTCCTTGTAATTTTCCTGGCACCCCCACCTCCCAGCCTGCCTGCTGGGGGTTGGTAAAATCCTGGCCCATGCCTCTGGATTATTCATCCAGGTCTCTGGATTACGAGTCCAGTAGCTTAACCATTATGCTACCGTACATGATCACTGACAGTGCAGCACTCCTCAGTACTATACTGAGAGTGCCAACTTAGATTTTGTGTTCAAGTCTCTGGATTGTAGCAGGTACCCACAGCCTACTGACTCAGAGGCCAGCGTGCTCCCACTGAGCCATGTCTGACACTGTATAAAATGGCACATTGGGATTCCAATGCAATAAATCATCACACGTAATCATAGAATTTCTAATTTGGTTACCATTTAGATAAAGCAGGATTGCACTGTTGTTCAGCAGGGAGGGACAAAGCACAGAAGAGCAATAGTTATAGGGGACTCTATAGTCAGGGGCACAGATAGGCGCTTCTGTGGACATGAAAGAGACTCCAGGATGGTATGTTGCCTCCCTGGAGCCAGGGTCAAGGATGTCTCTGAACGGACAGGGGGCATTCTGAAGGGGGGGGTGAGCAGCCAGAGGTTGTGGTACATATCTGTACCAACGGCATAGGCAGGAAGAGTGACGAGGTCCTGCAGGGGGAGTTTAGAGAGTCAGGTAGAAAGTTAAAAGACAGGACCTCTAGGGTTGTAATCTCGGGATTACTCCCTGTGCTACGTGCCAGTGAGGCTAGAGATAGGAAGATAGTACAGCTAAACATGTGGCTGAACAGCTGGTGTACGAGGGAGGGTTTCAGATATCTGGATCATTGGGATCTCTTCAGGGACAGGTGGGACCTGCACAAGAATGACGGGTTGCATCTAAACTGGAGGGGCACAAATATCCTGGCTGCGAGATTTGCTAGCGTCACTCGGGAGGATTTAAACTAGTGTGGCAGGGGGGTGGGAACCCGAGCAGTAGGACAGCAGGTGAAATAAATGAGGGGGAACCAGTAAATAGGGCCAGTAAGACTAAGAGGAAGAGCAAGCAGGGAGATGTTGCTGAGCACAGTGGGACTGGTGGTCTGAAGTGAATTATTTCAATGCGAGAACTATAATAGGTAAGGCAGATGAACTTAGAGCTTGGATTAGTACTTGGAAATATGATGTTGTTGCTATTACAGAGACTTGGTTGAGGGAAGGACAGGATTGGCAGCTAAATGTTCCAGGATTTAGAAGCTTCAGGCGGGATAGAGGGGGATGTAAAAGGGGTGGGGGAATTGCATTACTGGTTGAGGAGAATATCACAGCTGTACTGCGGGAGGACACCTCGGAGGGGTCGTGCAGTGAGGCAATATGGGTGGAGCTCAGGAATAGGAAGGGTGCAGTCATGATGTTGGGGGTTTTCTACAGGCCTCCCAACAGCCAGCGGGAGATAGAGGAGCAGATATGTAGACAGATTTTGGAAAGATGTAAAGGTAACAGGGTTGTCGTGGTGGGTCATTTTAACTTCCCCTATATTGACTGGGACTCACTTAGTGCTTGGGGCTTGGATGGGGCAGAATTTGTAAGGAGCATCCAGGACAGCTTCTTGAAACAATATGTAGATAGTCCAACTAGGAAAGGGGACGTACTGGACCTGGTATTGGGGAATGAGCCCGGCCAGGTGGTCAAAGTCTCAGTAGGGGAGCATTTCGGGAACAGTGACCATAATTCCGTAAGTTTTAAGGTACTTGTGGATAAGGAAAAGAGTAGTCCTCGGGTGAAGGTGCTAAATTGGGGGAAGGCTAATTCTAACAATATTAGGCAGGAACTGAAGAATTTAGATTGGGGGCGGCTGTTTGAGGGTAAATCAACATCTGACATGTGGGAGTCTTTCAAACGTCAGTTGATTAGAATCCAGGACCAGCATGTTCCTATGAGGAAGAAGGATAAGTTTGGCAAGTTTCGGGACATTGGATAACGAGGGATATTGTGAGCCTAGTCAAAAAGAAAAAGGAAGCATTCATAAGGGCTAAAAGGCTGGAAACAGACGAAGCCCTTGAGGAATATAAAGAAAGTAGGAAGGAACTTAAGCAAGAAGTCAAGAAGGCTAAAAGGGGTCATGAAAAGTCATTGGTAAACAGGATTAAGGAGAATCCCAAGGCTTTTTATACGTATATAAAGAGCAAGAGGGTAACCAGGGAAACAGTTGGCCCACTCAAGGACAGAGGAGGGAATCTATGCATGGAGCCAGAGGAAATGGGCGAGGTACTAAATGAGTACTTTGCATCAGTATTCACCAAAGAGAAGGACTTGGTGGATGATGAGTCTAGGGAAGGGAGTGTAGATAGTCTGGGTCATGTCGTTATCAAAAAGGAGGAAGTGTTGGGCGTCTTGAAAAGCATTAAAGTAGATAAGTCACCAGGGTCTGATAGGATCTACCCCAGAATACTGAGGGAGGCAAGGGAAGAAATTGCTGGGGCCTTGACAGAAATCTTTGTATCCTCATTGGCTACAGGTGAGGTTTCAGAGGACTGGAGAATAGCCAATGTTGTTCTTTTGTTTAGGAAGTGTAGCAAGGAGAATCCAGGGAATTATAGGCAGGTGGGCCTTACGTCAGTGGTAGGGAAATTATTAGAGAGGATTCTTCGGGACAGGATTTACTCCCACTTGGAAACAAATGAAATTATTAGCGAGAGGCAGCATGGTTTTGTGAAGGGGAGGTCGTGTCTCACTAACTTGATTGATTTTTTTGAGGAAGTGACGAAGATGATTGATGAAGGAAGGGTAGTGGATGTTATCTATAT
This sequence comes from Heterodontus francisci, assembly GCF_036365525.1. Lineage (NCBI taxonomy): Eukaryota > Metazoa > Chordata > Chondrichthyes > Heterodontiformes > Heterodontidae > Heterodontus > Heterodontus francisci. The sequence goes on along the minus strand of NC_090376.1, from coordinate 133,176,519 downwards.
GGACTTCAGTAAAGCCTTTGACAAGGTCCCTCATGGCAGACTGGTACAAAAGGTGAAGTCACATGGGATCAGAGGGGAGCTGGCAAGATGGATACAGAACTGGCTCGGTCATAGAAGACAGAGGGTAGCAGTGGAAGGGTGCTTTTCTGAATGGAGGGCTGTGACTAGTGGTGTTCCGCAGGGTTCAGTGCTGGGACCTTTGCTGTTTGTATTATATATAAATTATTTGGAGGCAAATGTAGCTGGTCTGATTAGTAAGTTTGCAGACGACACAAAGGTTGGTGGAGTTGCGGATAGTGATGAGGATTGTCAGAGGATACAGCAGGATATAGATCGGTTGGATACTTGGGCGGAGAAATGGCAGATGGAGTTTAATCCGGACAAATGTGAGGTAATGCATTTTGGAAGATCTAGTGCAGGTGGGAAGTATACAGTAAATGGCAGAACCCTAAGGAGTACTGACAGGCAGAGAGATCTGGGCGTACAGGTCCACAGGTCATTGAAAGTGGCAACGCAGGTGGATAAGGTAGTCAAGAAGGCATACGGCATGCTTGTCTTCATCGGTCGGGGCATAGAGTATAAAAATTGGCAAGTCATGCTGCAGCTGTACAGAACCTTAGTTAGGCCACACTTAGAATATTGCATGCAATTCTGGTCGCCACACTACCAGAAGGACGTGGAGGCTTTGGAGAGGGTACAGAAGAGGTTTACCAGGATGTTGCCTGGTCTGGAGGGCATTAGCTATGAGGAGAGGTTGGGTAAACTCGCATTGTTTTCACTGGAACGACGGAGGTGGAGGGGCGACCTGATAAAGGTTTACAAAGTTATGAGTGGCATGGACAGAGTGGATAGTCAGAAGCTTTTTCCCAGGGTGGAAGAGTCAGTTCCTGGGGGATATAGGTTTAAGGTGAGAGGGGCAAAGTTTAGAGGGGAGATGCGAGGCAAGTTCTATACACAGAGGGTGGTGAGTGCCTGGAACTTGCTTCCAGGGGAGGTGGTGGAAGCAGGTACGATAGCGATATTTAAGAGGCATCTCGACAAATACATGAATAGGATGGGAATAGAGGGATACAGTCCCTGGAAGTGCAGAAGGTTTTAGTTTAGACCGGCATCAAGAATAAATGAATGCTCTCTAAAAACATCTATGACATTTTCTGGTGGGATTATTTTCTAGTAGTAAGATCTATGAACCACCCTCCATAAAGGTTTAAAACTCTTAGTATCCCTTACTTATTTATTCAGTTCTCTGATATTCATAGTGACTTGTGGTCACGGGTCAAAGTTTGCTAAAAATTCCTACTTTCGACCCATATTGAATTGCATAGTTGCCAAAAGTTACATGAAAATAGCAATGGATTGGTTTGATAGGAATTGCTAAACAAGGACACACAAGAGCAGACTGCAAAAGGCTAACCGTTGATATGCAAAATCAAATATCCTCATTTTTGAATACTAGAAATAACAAAATCTTTTAAAAATATCGCACAAATAAAAGAACAAACAATACAGTTCATTATCTTTAACCACAGACATCTATTAGGCCATCTATAGATGGAAAAACTGAAAATTCCAAAAAATATGCGCACGATGGAAAGGATACAGCGAATAATAAATGTGCAAAAATTGAAATGTACTCAATGGTGATTACACTTAACCTAAGGCATTGCTTCCAGCCAAGGAATGTTTAAAAATATCACAATCTTAAACTGAGGGAGGAATTTTAACCCACCAGATGGGTGGATAGATAAAATGCCCTGGGTTAGTTAACCACCAGAAAAGCCCAGTCCTGCCATTTGTAATTTCAATTGTTCTGGACGGGCCAGTAAGCTGTCCACCCAAAGCCGACGGGGTCCTAGTTAATATATGCTCATATGGAGCTGGAGACTACTCCCCGTTAACCTGGACAATATTTATTCCTCAACCAACATCACTAAAATGGATAATCAGGTCACGTATCTCATTGCTGTTCGTGGGACTTTGTGTGCAAACTGGCTGCCATGTTTCCAACATTGCAACAGTGACTATACTTCAGACTTCATTGCTGTAAAGTGCTTTGGAACAACTTGAGCTTGTAAAAGGCACCTATATAAGTACAATTTCTTCCTTTAAAGATCAGCATGAAAAGGATCAAAAACTGAAGAGGCCCTCCAGGTAAGTTTTTATACTTGCCATTGTGGGGCGAGGAGGAGCAGAAATGATCTTTTGGACCTTACAAGGTAAATTTATTCTGCCCCTGCCCTGGATTTCCCTCCCTTCCCTATCGTGAAACTCCAGGAACCCACTTCCCACAGAGTGCTGGTTGGGAGGATCAACCTCCCAATTTTCAGGATTTTCAGGAATAGGCAGGAAGTGAGTGGCAGCATGTAAGTGAGGCCCTGTGGTTAAACGCCATGGCTTGAGACTCTTGTGGGCAAGCAAGAAACTAACTGAAACCAACAGTTTCATGGAAACATAGAAAAAATAGAAACAGAGAAAATAGGAGCAGGAGTAGGCCATTTGGCCCTTTGGGCCTGCTCCGCCATTCAAAAAGATCATGGCCGATCGTCTAATACAGTGCCCTGTTCCCGCTTTCTCCCCATATCCTTTGATCCTTTTTGCATTAAGAAATATATCTATCTCATTCTTGAATATATTTAAAGACTTGGCCTCCACTGCCTTCTGCGGTAGAAAATTCCATAGGTTCACCACCCTCTGAGTGAAGAAATTTCTCCTCATGTCATCTCAGGAATATAAAGGCAGCAGGAAGGAACTTAAGCAAGGAGTCAGGAGGGCTAAAAGGGATTATGAGAAGTCATTGGCAAACAGGATTAAGGAAAATCCCAAGGCTTTTTATACGTATATAAAGAGCAAAAGGGTAACCAGGGAAAGGGTTGGCCCACTCAAGAACAGAGAAGGGAATCTATGTGTGGAGCCAGAGGAATTGGGTGAGGTACTAAATGAGTACTTTTCATCAGTATTCACCAAGGAGAAGGACTTGGTGGATGATGAGCCAAGGGAAGGGAGTGTAGATAGTCTCAGTCATCTCTTTATCAAAAAGGAGGAAGTGTTGGGTGTCTTGCAAAGCATTAAGGTAGATAAGTCCCCAGGCCCTGATGGGATCTACCCCAGAATACTGAGGGAGGCAAGGGAAGAAATTGCTGGGGCCTTGACAGAAATCTTTGCATCCTCATTGGCTACAGGTGAGGTTCCAGAGGACTGGAGAATAGCCAATGTTGTTCCTTTGTTTAAGAAGGGTAGCAAGGATAATCCAGGAAATTATAGGCCGGTGAGCCTTACGTCAGTGGCAGGGAAATTATTAGAGAGGATTCTTCGGGACAGGATTTACTCCCATTTGGAAACAAACGAACTTATTAGCGAGAGGCAGCATGGTTTTGTGAAGGGGAGGTCGTGTCTCACTAACTTGATTGAGTGTTTTGAGGAAGTGACAAAGATGATTGATGAAGGAAGGGCAGTGGATGTTACCTATATGGACTTTAGTAAAGACTTTGACACGGTCCCTCATGGCAGACTGATACAAAAGGTGAAGTCACACGGGATCAGAGGTGAGCTGGCAAGATGGATACAGAACTGGCTCATTCAAAGAAGACAGAGGGTAGCAGTGGAAGGGTGCTTTTCTGAATGGAGGGCTGTGACTAGTGGTGTTCCACAGGGATCAGTGCTGGGATCTTTGCTGTTTGTAGTGTATATAAATGATTTGGAGGAAAATGTAGCTGGTCTGATTAGTAAGCTTGCGGACGACACAATGGTTGATGGAGTTGCGGATAGTGATGAGGATTGTCAGAGGATACAGCAGGATATAGATCGGTTGGAGACTTGGGCGGAGAAATGGCAGGTGGAGTTTAATTCGGACAAATGTGAGGTAATGCATTTTGGAAGGTCTAATGCAGATGGGAAGTATACAGTAAATGGCAGAACCCTTAGGAGTATTGACAGGCAGAGAGATCTGGGCGTACAGGTCCACAGGTCACTGAAAGTGGCAACACAGGTGGATAAGGTAGTCAAGAAGGCATACGGCATGCTTGCCTTCATCAGTCGGGGCATAGAGTATAAAAATAGGCAAGTCATGCTGCAGCTGTACAGAACCTTAGTTAGGCCACACTTAGAATATTGCGTGCAATTCTGGTCGCCACACTACCAGAAGGACGTGGAGGCTTTGGAGAGGGTACAGAAGAGGTTTACCGGGATGTTGCCTGGTCAGGAGGGCATTAGCTATGAGGAGAGGTTGGATAAACTCGGATTGTTTTCACTGGAACGACAGAGGTGGAGGGGCGACATGATAGAGGTTTACAAAGTCATAAGCAGCATGGACAGAGTGGATAGTCAGAAGCTTTTTCCCAGGGTGGAAGAGTCAGTTACTAGGGGACATAGGTTTAAGGTGAGAGGGGCAAAGTTTAGAGGGGATGTGCGAGGCAAGTTCTTTACACAGAGGGTGGTGAGTGCCTGGAACTTGCTGCCAGGGGAGGTGGTGGAAGCAGTTACGATAATGACGTTTAAGAGGCATCTTGACAAATACATGAATGCTTGCTTTCAGCGACTGGTGTACAAGGACACCCAGGTCTCATTGCACCTCCCCCTTTCCCAATCTATCGCCATTCAGATAACAATTTGCCTTTCTGTTTTTACAACCAAAGTGGATAACCTCACATTTATCCATGTTATACTGCATCTGCCATGCATTTGCCCACTCATCCAACATGTCCAAATCACATTGGAGCCTATTTGCATCCTCCTCACAGCTCACATTTGTGTCGTCTGCAAACTTGGAAATGTTACATTTAGTTCCCTCACCCAAGTCATTAATATATATTGTGAATGGCTGGGTCCCAAGCACTGATCCCTGCGGGACCCCACTAATCACTGCCTTCCACCCAGAAAAAGATCCATTTATTCCTACTCTCTGTTTCCTGCCTGTCAACCAATTCTCAATCCATGCCAGTTTATTACCCCCAATCCCATGTGCTTTAATTTTGCACACTAACCTCTTATGTGGGATCTTATCAAAAGCCTTCTGAAAATCCAAATACACCACATCCACTGGTTCTCCCTTATCTATTCTACTAGTTATATCCTCAAGAAACTCCAATAGATTTGTTGAGCATGATTTCCCTTTCGTAAACTCATGCTGACTTTGTCCAATCCCGTTTATGCTTTCCAGGTGTTCTGCTATCACATCCTTTATAATAGACTCTCGCATTTTCCCCACTACTGATGTAAGGCTAACTGGTCTGTAATTCCCTGTTGTTTATCTCCCTCCTTTTTTAAATAGTGGGGTTACGTTTGCCAACCTCCAATCTGTAGGAACTGCTCCAGAGTCTATAGAATTTTGGAAGATGACCAATGCATCCACTATTTCCAGGGCCACTTCCTTTAGTACTCTGGCATGTAGATTCTCAGGCCCTGGGGATTTGTCAACCTTTAACCCTATTAATTTCCCTAGCACTATTTTTTTACTAATACTGATTTCCTTCAGTTCCTCCCTCTCATTAGACCCTTGGTTCCCTAACATTTCTAGGAGGTTATTTATGTCCTCCTTTGTGAAGACAGAACCAAAGTATGTGTTTAATTGTTCTGCCATTTCTTTGTTCCCCATTATAATTACCCCCCGTTTCTGACTGTATGGGACCTACATTTGTCTTTACTAATCTTTTTCTCTTCACATATTTATAGAAGCTTTTACAGTCAATTTTTAGGTTCCCCGCAGGTTTACTCTCATACTTTATTTTTCTCCGCTTAATCAACGTCTTTGCCCTCTTTTGCTGAATTCTAAATTGCTCCCAATCCTCAGACTTGCTGCTTTTTCTGGCAATTTTATATGCCTCTTCTTTGGTTCTAATACTATCTCTAATTTCTTTTGTAAGCCACGGTTGAGCCAACTTTCCGGTTTTATTTTTGCACCAAACAGGAATGAATAATTGTTCTTTAAATACTATCCATTGCCTATCCGCTATCAATCCTTTTAGTTAAGTTCCCCAATATACCATAGCCAACTCGCGCCTCATACCTTCATAGTTTCCTTTATTTAGATTCAGGACCCTAGTTTCGGATTCAACTACTTCAGTCTCCATCTTAATGAAGAATTCCATCATGTTATGCAACAAAAACAAGAAATGCTGGAATCACCAGTTCCGAAGAAGGGTCACTGACCCGAAACGTTAACTCTGCTTCTCTTTCCACAGATGCTGCCAGACCTGCTGAGTGATTCCAGCATTTCTTGTTTTTGTTTCAGATTTCCAGCATCCGCAGTATTTTGCTTTTATCCATCATGTTATGGTTGCTCCTCCCCAAGGGACCCCACACAACAAGATTGTTAATTAATCCTTTCTCATTGCACAATACCCAATCTAGAATAGCCTGTTCTCTAGTTGGTTCTTCAACCTATTGGTCTGAAAAACTGTCACTAACACACTCCAGGAAATCCTCCTCCACAGTATAATTGCTAATTTGGTTTGACCAATCTACATGTAGATTAAAGTCACCCATGATTACAGTTGTACTCTTATTGCATGCGTCTCTAATTTCCAGTTTAATGCTACCCCTTACATCTCCATTACTGTTTGCGGGCCGATAGACAACCCCCACCAACATTTTCTGCCCCTTGGTGTTTCTTAGCTCCACCCTTACAGATTCCACATCATGATTTCTGAGCCAATATCCTTCCTCACTATTGCATTGATTTCCTCCTTTACTAACAACGCTACCCCAGCTCCTTTCCCTTTTTGCCTGTCCTTCCTAAATATTGAATACCCCTGGATGTTCAGTTCCCATCCTTGGTCACCCTGCCGCCATGTCTCTGTAATTGCAACTATATGATAATCATTTATATCTATTTGCACTGTTAATTCATCTACTTTATTGCGAATGTTCCAGGCATTAAGACACAATGCCTTTAGGCTTGTCTTTTTGACACTGTTAGTCATCTTAGCTTTATTTTGCACTACGGCCCCATTTGTTTCTCGCCCTTGTTTCTCTGCCTTCCACTTTTGCTCCTTACCTTTCTGTCTTTCATTTCTATCCTTGTTTCCCCCTCTTCTGTCTCCCTGATCAGTTTCCCATCCTCCTGCCATTCTAGTTTAAACACTCCCCGACAGCACTAGCAAACACCCTCCCAAGGAAATTGGTCCCACTCCTGCCCAGATGCAACCCATCCAGCTTGTAGTGGTCCCACCTTCCCCAGAACTGGTCCTAATGTCCCAGGAATGTGAATCCCTCCCCCCTACACCATTTCTCCAGCCACGTATTCATCAGATATAGCCTACTATTTTTGCTCTCGCTAGCACGTGGCTCTGGTCGTAATCCTGAGATTACTACCTTTGAGGTCCTTCTTTTTAATTTACGCGCTAACTCCCGATATTCAGCTTGTCAAACCTCATCCCTTTTTTTACCTATGTCATTGATACTGATATGTACCACGACAATTGGCTGCTCGCCCTCCCCCCTCAGAATGCCCTGCAGCCACTCAGAGACATCCTTGACCCTAGTACCAGTTATCTATATATAGATCTATATATACATCACTGAGTTCTGAATTTGTTGGCTGTACGTCCAGTTCATCCATGACTGGCAGAGACAGGGCTGTATTGAGGGCAGTCTCAGTGACAACATTCTCCCTGGAGTACAGTTCTAGGTCGTGTTCCACCCAGAATAGATTATTTAGACACAGCGGGTGAGGCGATTATAAATTCTAGAGGGTATCTGGCAGGATAAATATAGATCTATATATATTTATCCTGCCAGATACCCTCTAGAGTTTTTAGTCGCCTCACCCGCTGTGTCTAAATAATCTATTCTGGGTGGAACACAACCGAGAACTGTACTCCAGGGAGAATGTTGTCACTGAGACCGCCCTCAATGCAGCCCTGTCTCTGCCAGTCATGGATGAACTGGACGTACAGCCAACAAATTCAGAACTCAGTGATGCCATTGATTCTCTAGCCAGCGGAAAAGCCCCTGGGAAGAACGGCATTACCCCTGAAATCATCAAGAGTGCCAAGCCTGCTATTCTTTCAGCACTGCACGAACTGCTTTGCCTGTGCTGGGACGAGGGTGCAGTACCACAGGACATGCGCGATGCCAATATCATCACCCTCTATAAGAACAAGGGTGACCGCGGTGAGTGCAACAACTACTCTGGAATCTCGCTGCTCAGCATAGTGGGGAAAGTCTTCGCTCGTGTTGCCTTAAACAGGCTCCAAAAGCTGGCTGAGCGTGTCTATCCTGAGGCACAGTGTGGCTTTCGAGCAAAGAGATCCACCATTGACATGCTGTTCTCCCTTCGCCAGCTACAGGAGAAATGCCGTGAACAACAGATGCCCCTCTACTGTCCTGGGATTGCTGCAGTGTTCCAGTGAACATCAATGCAAGCTCGAGGAACAGCATCTCATCTACCGATTAGGCACACTACAGCCTGCCGGACTGAACATTGAGTTCAATAATTTCAGAGCATGACAGCCCCCCATTTTACTTTCATTTTTAGTTATTTTTTCTTCCTTTTTTTTACATTTTTTACAATCCTTTTTTTGCATTTATTTCATTTCATCTTAGTTTGTTCAGTTTGCTTACCCACTGTTTTTTTCAGGTTTGCACTTGCTGCTGTTCAATATTCAGTGTATTAACACCTGATCTGTACTAATGCTTTGTCTTTCAACACACCATTAACATATTGTTTGCCTTTGCTCCGTGACGTTTTGGTCAGCTATGTGGCCTGGTCCAATCTAGACCTCCTTTGTTATCTCTTGCCCCACCCCCACCTCACTTGCTTATAACCTGTGACTTTTCTAATATTTGTCAGTTCCGAAGAAGGGTCACTGACCCGAAATGTTAACTCTGCTTCTCTTTTCACAGATGCTACCAGACCTGCTGAGTGGTTCCAGCATTTCTTGTTTTTATTTCAGATGCCCCTCTACGTTGCTTTCATTGATCTCACCAAAGCCTTTGACCTCGTCAGCAGACGTGGTCTCTTCAGACTACTAGAAAAGATTGGATGCCCACCAAAGCAACTAAGTATCATCGCCTCATTCCATGAGAATATGAAAGGCACAATTCAGCATAGCGGCGCCTCATCAGACCTCTTTCCAATCCTGAGTGGCGTGAAACAGGGTTGTGTTCTCGCACCTACACTGTTTGGGATCTTCTTCTCCCTGCTGCTCTCACATGCGTTCAAGTCTTCAGAAGAAGGAATTTTCCTCCACACAAGATCAGGTGGCAGGTTGTTCAACCATGCCCGTCTAAAAGCGAAGACCAAAGTACGGAAAGTCCTCATCAGGGAACTCCTCTTTGCTGATGATGCTGCATTAACATCTCACACTGAAGAGTGTCTGCAGAGACTCATCGACAGGTTTGCGGCTGCCTGCAATGAATTTGGCCTAACCATCAGCCTCAAGAAAACGAGCATCATGGGACAGGACGTCAGAAATGCCCCATCCATCAATATCGGCAACCACACTCTGGAAGTGGTTCAAGAGTTCACCTACCTAGGCTCAACTATCACCAGTAACCTGTCTCTCGATGCAGAATTAAACAAGCGCATGGGAAAGGCTTCCTCTGCTATGTCCAGACTGGCCAAGAGAGTGTGGGAAAATGGCGCATTGACACAGAACACAAAAGTCCAAGTGTATCAAGCCTGTGTCCTCAGTAACTTGCTCTACGGCAGCGAGGCCTGGACAACGTACATCAGCCAAGAGCGACGTCTCAATTCATTCCATCTTCGCTGCCTCCGGAGAATCCTTGGCATCAGGTGGCAGGACCGTATCTCCAACACAGAAGTCCTCGAGGTGGCCAACATCCCCAGCATATACACCCTACTAAGCCAGCGGTGCCTGAGATGGCTTGGCCATGTGAGCCGCATGGAAGATGGCAGGATCCCCAAGGACACATTGTACAGCGAGCTCGTCACTGGTACCAGACCCACCGGCCGTCCATGTCTCCGCTTTAAAGACCTCTGCAAACGCGACATGAAGTCCTGTGACATTGAGCACAAGTCGTGGAAGTCAGTTGCCACTGATCGCCAGAGCTGGCGGGCAGCCATAAAGGCGGGGCTAAAGTGTGGCGAGTCGAAGAGACTTAGCAGTTGGCAGGAAAAAAGACAGAAGCGCAAGGAGAGAGCCAACTGTGTAATGCCCCAACAACCAATTTTATCTGCAGCGTCTGTGGAAGAGTCTGCCACTCTAGAATTGGCCTTTATAGCCACTCCAGGCGCTGCTTCACAAACCACTGACCACCTCCAGGCGCGTACCCATTGTCTCTCGAGACAAGGAGGCCAAAGAATCAATGGTATCTGATATCTTGGCTGGACAGAGAATGGAATTGTTAAGGAGCATGGCAAAAATTAAAAGGATGTAATATTTTCTCCAAGTTTGCATTGGAAGGTTTGTTATGATTCAATTGCTTGTCAAATCTTGTCTGGTCTAGACAAATAATTCCATGCTTACCTCACAAAACAATGTGTTTACTGTTCACAACATCAGCAGAGCAAAATCATCTGATGACACATTATTTTTGCTGAAATGCTGGTGATCTATGATCATTCAATTATACTCTAGCGATTACTAGATTACTGTACTGGTGAAAAAATAAAAGTGACTCAAACGTTTCTATGCAAAATTCAATGACACAATTTTAGGGTGAGATGCTAACTATGTTAATGGTATATTTTCTTCTGTTCACTAGTTTAAATAAACACGTAGGCGGCAAAATTCAGATGTGTAGCGTCCATATTTCGGTGCTACGGGTGTCATTTAGCGTCCAAAATGGTGTCCACACGGCACATGCTCACTTCTGCTATGGGCCACACCATTTTGGTGAGGTTGTTAGCACAGGTGCTGGGGGATTGCACTAGAAGTTTGCATCGGAGGAAGATTGTGAGTTGAAGCCAGTGGTACCATTTTTGACCTCAACACTTTAAATAATACCCTCTATTAACCTCACACAACTGAACATGTGTTCAGCAGCAGGACGGACCCCTATTTAAAGGGATCATTAACTACTTTCAGGTTAGTTGCCAATTGATTTCTGCTGGCTGTTGCTGAGTGTGGTGGTTTGTACAGCTATTTAAAGTTGGTGAAAACTACAGGAAGTGGTGAAGGCCTTGGTTCTCACTTCAAGAGTTCTGCTCACAAAACTTGCTCCCAGTCATTGTTACTATAGATTCTATTCCCCCTTGGCCTATAGCATGACGGGGAGAATAAGCAGACGTGACACAAACGAAGACAAGCTGCTCGAAGAGGGAGGGGGAGGAGGGGTAGAAGGGCTTTAAGACAATATCCATTCAGTGTGTTCAAGGTGAAATTCTCTTCCCTGAACCTCAGCGATGAACAGTATGTCAGATATCTCCACTATGCATGCAACCTCTTGCAAGTAGACCTGTAGCCTCAGAGCAGGGCAAGGACAGCATTGCCAGTGGCTGTGAAGGTGACTGTGGCCATGAACTTCTGCACGTCAAGTTCCTTCCAGGCAGGACTAGGGAACATTTCCAACATTTTGCAGTTTTCTGTCCATTGCTGTGTGAGGGAGGTGACCGACACACAGTATGTGAAGAAAGGAGAATACATTGCCTTTTATCTTTCCAGAGAGAAGAAGGAAGAGCTTACACATGACTTTGCCAGTACAGTGGGCTTCCCCATGGTGCAGGGTGACATCAACTGCACACATGTTGCTTTGGGTATGCTACATCTAAATTCATAGATCCGCCACAACCTCAAAGTGTTCAACTCATTCAATGGACATCTGGTGTGCAACCATACGCAGAGTATCATGTTTGTCAATGCCTGGTATCCTAATAGGAGTCATGATGCTTTTATTCTGCACTAGTTCCCCTCAGTATTTGAACCACCACATCAAACCAGATGATAGCTACTGGAGTGACAAGGGTTATCTGCTAACCCCTTGGCTTATGACTCCGGTCCACCACCCATGCACACGTGGAGAGCATGCATGTAACAAGAGCCATGCTGCCACACAAAACGTCATGGAGCAGACCATTAGTGTGCTAAAGCAATGCTTCTGTTGCCTAGACTGCTCTGGAGGGGCCCTGCAGAACTCTCCAGAGAATGTGCCATGATTCATCATGGTCTGATGCATCCTGCACAACCTTGCCCTCATGAGGGCTCAGTCTTTGCAACAAGGTAAACGGCGAGAAGCTAAGGAGGAGGAGGAGAAGCAGGATGAGGATGAGGAAGAGGAAGAGGTGGAAGCGATGGAAGACGAGGAGGCAACCATCCCTTTTCTAGCCGGGCTATCTGTCATTAGCTCACCCAGGTGCAGTAACAGTGAATGTAACCCTAATTCCCCATTCAACAACAGTCCCACACCTTATCAACCCTCTGTTACAAACCACCACAGTGTTCTCTTGGCACAATGATGAAGCAAAGACCATCACAAATGAACATGTCAAATCAACTTTATCAAACAACCCATCCAATATTCCACACAAAAGTCAAATAATCACCCTTGTGTATTTACTTAGTGCCTGTCCTACATGTTCCTTTGCCTGTTCTAGCAAAGAGCAAAGGTAAATTATGAAAGAAAACTAGTGTAAAATATAAAAATGGATAGCAAAAGCTTCTATAAGTATATAAAAGGGAAGAGAGCAGCTAAAGTGAATGTTGGTCCCTTGGAGGATGAGACTGGGGAGTTAATTGTGAGGAACACAGCAATGGCGGAGACACTAAATCAGTATTTTGCCTCAGTTTTCACATTGGAGGACGTTCGTACCATCCCAATAGTAACAAGTAATGCAGAGGTTATAGAAAGGGACGAACTTAGAACAATCATCATCACTAGGGAAAAAGTACTGAGCAAGCTATTGGGATTGAAGGCAGACAAGTCCCCAGGGCCTGATGGCCTACATCTTGGGTCTTAAAGGAAGTGGCAGCGGAGATAGTGGATCCATTGGTTCTCATATTCCAAAATTCGCTGGATGTGGGAAAGGTTCCAGTGAATTGGGAAAATGCTAATATTATTCAAAAAGGGAGGGAAGCAGAAAGTAGGAAACTATAGACCAGTTAGTTTAACATCTGTCGTTGGGAAATTGTTAGAATCCATTATTAAGGAAGTAATAACAGGACATTTAGAAAGTCAAAATGCAATCCATCAGAGTCAGCATGGTTTTATGAAGGGTAATTGTGTTTGACTAATTTGCTAGGGTTCTTTGAAGATGTAACAAGTAAAGTGGATAATGGGGATCCTGTAGATGTAGTTTATCTGGACTTCCAGAAGGCATTTGATAAGGTGCCGCACAAAAGGTTAATACACAAGCTAAGATCACATGGGGTTAGGTGGATTAGCTTGGATAGAGGATTGGCTAACCAACAGAAAACAGAGAGTCGGGATAAATGGGTCCTTTTCTGGTTGGCAAGATGTAACTAGTGGGGTGCCACAGGCACCTCAGGCCCCAACTATTTACAATCTATATAAATGACTTGGATGCAGGGATAGAAGGTACTATAGCCAAATTTGCAGATGACACTAAAATAGTTGGGACAGTAAGTTGCAATAAAGAAATAAGAAATTTACAAATGGATATGGATAGGTTAGGTGAATGGGCCAAAATTTGGCAGATGGAGTTTAGCGTGGATAAGTGTGAAGTTATCCATTTTGGTCGGAAGAATAGAAAGGCAAATTATTATCTAAATGGAGAGAAACTTCAGAGTGCTTCTGTGCAGAGGGATCTGGGAGTCCTTGTGCATGAATCACAGAAAAATAGTTTGCAGGTACAGCAGGTAATAAGGAAGGCAAATGGAATTTTGGCATAGAGTATAAAAGTAGTGAAGTGTTGGTGCAACTGTACAAGGCATTAGTGAGACCGCACCTGGAGTATTACATACAGTTTTGGTCCCCTTACTTGAGGACGGATGTAGTTGCATTGGAGGCAGTTCAGAGGAGGTTCACTAGATTGATTCCAGAGATGAGGGGTTTGTCTTATGAAGAGAGATTGAGCAGTTTAGGCCTTTACTCTCTCGAGTTTAGAAGAATGAGAGGTGATCTAATTGAGGTATATAAGATGATTAAAGGGATTGACAAAGTAGACGTGGAGAGGATGTTTCCTCTGGCGGGGCAATCTAGAACAAGAGGTCATAGTTTTAGGATAAGGGGTAGCAGATTTAAAACAGATGAGGAGAAATTACTTCTCTCAAAGCGTCGTGAGTCTGTTGAATTCACTACCCCAGAGTGCGGTGGATGCCGGGACATTGAGTAAATTTAAGGAGGAAATAGACAGATTTTTAATTAGTAATGGGTTGAAGGTTTATGGAGAACGGGCAGGAAAGTGGAGTTGAGGCCAAGATGAGATCAGCCATGATCATATTGAATGGCGGAGCAGGCTCAAGGGGCTGAATTGCCTACACCTGCTGCTAGTTCTTATGTTCTTAAGTTCTAATGCTCCTAGTGGATGCAGCCAGTGGTTGGTGGAAGGCTGCTGACTTTCAGTGCAGGAAATGACAGATGGCCTTGCAGACACCATCAAGCAGGTCTGGCCCTAGATGGAGCTTGTTTGGACGACTTCTGCATGGGCGGCAGCAGCTTGGACTGGTTGGCCGACAGGCAGTGGCAAGGGCACTGGCGATGTGGCAGGGGTGGGAAATGATTACAGGTTCGTGTCCATGGAGCCCTCCCGGGGCAGCATCTCAGCATTCCTAGTAACCTGCTGGAGTACAAATTGTTGGACTACTGCGAGATCCTGCAAGCCCCTTTGAGCACTGGTATCCATGTGATGGAAGCAGTCTGAGCCTGCATAACAGTAGGCTGAGTTTGTAAGACTTCAGTCTAAGCTTCCACTGCAGCACTTTAATGTTGGCCACTGCCTGTGCTGCAATGAAAGATGAGAGATCAGTCATCAATCACTGCATCATGGTTGAGTCCACAAGTGTTTTCATGGAGCTGACCACACTGGAACGGATGGCATCCAAGCTCTGCGCAAAGCCCTGTGCAAGATGGGTGCCAGACTCTTCCAGGCTCCCTGGCAGTGATTGAAGACTGCCTGACAGGCCTCCCAATGCACCAAGCATTTCAATGTGCATGACCATTAGCTTTTCTTTATATACCATCCAATTGAAGTCCTCACCTGAGTCCTCTGCCAGAAGAACTCATGTAGACCCATGCCCTCTGATGAGCTGGCACCCTTTGCCCCTGCCCTGGCTGCAGGCCACTTGTGCCTGGTGCCTCACCACATGCAGATCCCACCTCTAAGCTCCCCTCTAAAGTATGCGTAGTGTTATTATCTGAGCTGGTGACTGCGAGTGTCAGAGCGACTGTGTTTCTTCATCATCGGTCTCTTTTTCTTCTGCCAATTCTTGCTCCTGCATCACTGCCTGGCCAGGTTGCAATTATTGGGTACCTGAAAATAGAAAGGCACAAGGGTAAGGTTGTGGTGGGCGGAGGGGTGGAAAGTAAGAGATTTCCTTCTTAGACCATCTACAGCTTATAAATCTGAAGAAATTATGGAATGAGGGCGAAATAGGATGTGGCGAACACCGTCTTCTCCTTGGGGTAAGAACATGCAGCCCTGCCTGTCCCCCACCAGTTGGGTGCTGCTGCCTCTGGTTTTGTGCCACCCTACCGTGCAAGAGAGAGGGAAGTGTATCAGTGAATATGGTGCAATGTGTTGCCTGATGTGGCCGTCATAACTAATTAGCTGGCAATATGCACAAGCTGTCAGATGTGGGTGTGAGACTTGCAGCAGTGCTAAGTGTGTGAGGGTGAGGTGAAACTATCAAAGTGGTTTCAGTTGTGATTGATAAAGATTGTTGTTAGTTGAGTGAAGTGATGAGTAGTAAACTGAGCAGTGCCTGAGGCTAGTGGTTCAGGTGTCAGGTGCAGGTTCCCCTCCAAGCCACACACCAACCTGACTTGGAAATACTTCACTGGGTCAAATTCCGGGAACTCCCTCCCTAACAGCACTGTGGGTGTACCTACACCTCAAGGACAGCAGTGGTTCAAGAAGGCAGCTCGCCACCACCTTCTCAAGGGCAATTAGGGATGGGCAATAAACGCTGGCCTAGCCAGTGATGAATAAAAAAAGTGGTATTTGAAGATGAATTCTTTGACCTT
Organism: Heterodontus francisci; assembly: GCF_036365525.1. NCBI lineage: Eukaryota > Metazoa > Chordata > Chondrichthyes > Heterodontiformes > Heterodontidae > Heterodontus > Heterodontus francisci. The sequence continues at coordinate 133,160,478 of NC_090376.1, read as the reverse complement.
CACCACTCGTGAGAGGTCATTGAACTTCTTGTGGCACTGCATCCATGGTCCTTGGGGCTACTTTGCTGGCATTCACCTTTACATATATCTGCTCCTCCTGCCCACTTCCTGAACCAAGGTCTCCAGTACTGTGTCGGAGAACCCTGAAACATAATTTCCCCTATTGCGCCATTAGTCACTTCTTCCAGGTCAGATTCTCTTCCTCAGCCCCTTGCAGCACTTGCTGCAGCCAGAATGCACCTTCCCTTTAAGAGGTAGAGGCTATTTTTAAGCAGGACAGATTAGCTTTAAGTGATACTACTGTAGCAAAGATTAAAGCTCCAAACTGAGGGATGCAGCCACTCAACAGCGCACCTATCGCTCGGCTGCACACAGCTATCATGTAAATGAGGGGGCAGCATGAAGTTTGCATGCTGCCTGCTTCAGAAAGAACGAGTGGCGTTGCAATCCCTGCGCACATCTTTGGGGGCTATCCAGTTTTGCTCCCATACAATGATACAATAAATTGCATTAATAGAGGACCTTTAACATAATATAACATCCCCGGGCACTTCACAAAAGCGATTATCAAACAAAATTTGATAGCGAGCTATATAAGGAGATGATAGGACAGGTGACCAAAGTCTTAAGAAAAGAGGTAGGTTCCAAGGAGTGACTTATAGGAGGAGAGAGAGGGAGAGAGGCGGAGACATATAGGGAGGGAATTCCAGAGTTAAGGGCCTATGCAGCTGAAGGCATGACTGCCAATGGTGGAGCAATTAAAATCAGGGCTGTGCAAGTGTTTAGAATTGAAGGAGCACAGGGTTCTCGGAGGGCTGTCGGGCTGGAGGAGGTTACAGAGACAGGGAGGAACAAGGCATTGGAGGGATTTGAAAACAAGGATGAGCATTTTAAAATTGAGACATTGCCAGACTGGGAGCCATTGTAAAGTCGGTGAGTAAAGGGGCGATGTGTGAATGGGACTTGGTGCATGCTAGACAATGGGCAGCAGAGTTTTGGATGAGCTTAAGTTTATGAAGGGTGCGAGGTAGGAGCATTGGAATAGTCCAGTCCAGAGGTAACATGGATGAGTGTTTCAGGAGTAGATGAGCTGAAGCAAGAGTGGAGGCAAGCGATGTTACAAAAGTGGAAGTAGGCAGTCTTGGTGATGGAGAGGATAGGGGATTGGAAGCTCAGCTCAGGGTCAAATAGGACACCAAGGTTGTGACCAGCCAAGTTCAGCCTCAGACAGTAGCCAGGGAAGGGATGGAGTCAGTGGCTAGAAAGCGGGGACTGAAAACAATGTCTTCCCAATATTTAATTGGAGGAAATTTCTGCTCATCCAGTGCAGGATGTTGGACAGCAGTGTGATGAATCAGAGGCAATGGAGGGGTCAAGATGGAGCTGGGTGTTGTCAGCGTACATGTGGAGCCTGACATTGTGTTTTTAAATGTTGTCACTGGCAGGCAGTAGGTTGATGAGAAACAGAAGGGATCCAAGGACAGTGATATTCCCACTTCATACTCCCATAAATGGAGGAAATTATTTATATTAACACTTCTTCATATCCTGTCATCTACCAAGACTTGAAATTGTGCATCTTTCTCTGTAACTGTTGGAACATTAAGCCAAGGAATACTTTCTAAAAGCATTTTGTTGCCCAATAAAGTGTTGTGAGAAATGTTCCCAGACTTGTAAGCAGAACAAACAATCATCAAAATCACATTACATCTCCACTGACTAGTGTTTTAACTTAAGCTAAAACTAAGTAAAAAGCCGACATTGCCAAATGTTGTGTTGAAGCAGACAAACGTTAGCTGTTGCAAAGATCTGGCCCAACACCCACCACAGTGAAGTTTTACCAATGTTTTTCACAACACAATTGTTCTAGCTGCAGCAGAAACTGAGCCCAGATGGACCGCTATATACAGCAGCATTGCCCCTTTTGAACCACACATTTTTATCTTATTGCAATTGCAATTATCTTGTGATTAAACAATATGTCTTATTTTATTTTTAATAGGTTGACTTAAGTTCGAATCTTATTCTTGATTGTTGACTGACTTAGCTTCTGCAGAAGCAAATGCGTTACAAATGAAATTTACAATGCTGTCAAAAGACAGGATATTGAATTTCCAATGAGCAATATTTATAGCATGTTTAGCAAAGTGCTATTGTAGAATTTCCACATGCACTATTTTAATTTTAAAATTGTTTACAGTGTTAAATGAAATTTCAGCTCCAGTGTAATTACATAAACTAGCATGCAGACAGTAGCTGCCAACCACCTCTTGGATTTTCTACATGATTTAGGGATCAGTGAGCAATTCATACGCGGAGGTACCATTACTATGAAAAATAAATCGAATGTTTATCTGAAAGAAATTGTGGTGCTTCCAGAACTAGATGTTGGGCAAGCAGACAGTGGAGTCTTAGACTCCTAGAGTTATACAGCGCAGAAACAGGTCCTTCGGCCCACCATGTACGCATCGGCCATCAAGCACCTATCTATTCTAATCCCATTTTCCAGCACTTGGCCCGTAGCTTTGTATGCTATGGCATTTCAAGTGCTCATCTAAATACTTCTTAAATGTTGTGAGGGTTCCTGCCTCTACCACCCACTCAGGCAGTGCGTTCCAGATTCCTGCCACTCTCTGGGTGAAAAATATTTTCCTCAAATCCCCTCTAAACCTCTTGCCCCTTACCTTACATCTATGCCCGCTGGTTATTGACACCTCTGCTAAGGGAAAAAATTTCTTCCTATCTACCCTATCTATGCCCCTCATAATTTTGTATACCTCAATCAGGTCCCCCCTCAGCCTTCTCTGCTCTAAGGAAAACAACCCTAGCCTATTCAGTCTCTCGTTATAGCTGAAATGCTCCAGCCCAACCAACATCCTGGTGAATCTCCTCTGCACCCTCTCCAGTGCAATCACATCCTGGAGGGGCCAAGAGAGGTGTTAGAGAGGTCGAGCTGAGTTTCATCAGCCTGCTTGTGCAATGTGAAGCTTTTTTTATGTTGTCTTTTTTAGCTAGCATGTAAAAAGCCCAACAAGAGTGGGCACAATTCTGGATTTAGTCTTCGGTAATGAAACTGAGCAAGTGGATGAAGTAGCAGTAGGTGACCATTTTGGAGATAGTGACCATAATACAGTTAGTTTTAGCATAATCATGGAAAAAGACAAAGATAAAACAGGAGTAAAAGTTCTAAATTGGGGGAAGGCAAATTTTACAAAACTGAGAGGTGACCTGGCGAAAGTGGACTGGATACAGCTACTTGAAGGAAAATCAATGGCAAACCAGTGGGAGGCATTCAAAAGTGTGATACTACAGGCACAGTGTAGGCATGTCCCCACAAACATAAAGGGTGGTACTGCCAAATCTAGAGCTCCTTGGTTATCTAGACGCTTACAGGGTAAGTTAAAGCAGAAAAAGAAAGCTTCTAACGATCACAAAAATCTTAATACTTTAGAAAGCCCAGAGCCATATAGAAAGTGCAAGGGAGAAGCAAAAAAGGAAATTAGAAAGGACATGAAAAATTATTGGCAAGTAAAATCAAGGAAAACCTGAAGATGTTTTATCAGTACATTAAGAGCAAGAGGATAACTAAGGAAAGGGTAGGGCCTATCAGAGATGTACAAGGAAACTTATACATAGATGCAGAAGATGTGGACAGGGTTCTTAAATGAGTTTTTTTGTCTCTGTCTTCACAAAGCAGAGGGTTGATGTAGGCATTGTAGTTAAAGAGGAGTGTGAAATATTAGATACGATAAGCATAATGAGAGAGGAATACTGGGGGGTCTGACATCCTTGAAAGTGGATAAATCGACAGGGCTGGATGGATTGCATCCCAGGTTGTTAAAGGAAGCCAGGAAGGAAATAACAGATGTGCTGAGGACCATCTTCAAATCCTCACTGGATGCAGGTGAGGTACCAGACGTTTGGAGGTCTTAGAACGTTGTACTATTGTTTAAAAAGGGTGTGAGGGATAGGTCAAATAATTATAGGCCAGTCAATCTGACCTCAGTGGTGGGTAAATTGTTAGAATCTGTTCTGAGGGACAGGAAAAACTGCCACTTAGAAAGGCACGGATTAATCAGGGATAGTCAGCATGGATTTGTTAAGAGAAGGTCATGTCTTACTAACTTAATTGAGTTTTTTGAGGAAGTAACAAGGAGCATTGATGAGGGTAGCGCAGTGTATGTGGCCTACATGGATTTTAGTAAGGCATTTGCCAAAGCCCCGCATGGCAGACTGGTCAGTAAAATGAAAGCCCATGGGATACAGGGGAATGAGGCAGGGTGGATCCAGAATTGGCTTAGGGACAGGAAACAAAGGGTAATAGTCGATGGATGTTTTTGTACATGGAAAGCTGTTTCCATTGGCATTCCACAGGGCTCAGTGTTGGGTGCTTTGCTGTTTGTGGTATATATTAGTGATTTGGACTTAAATGTGGGAGGCTATGATTGGGAAATTTGCTGATGACACATAAATTGGCTGTGCAGTTGATAGGGAAGTGGATAGCCGTAGACTCCAGAAAGATATCAATGGTTTGGTTGAGTGGGTGGAAAAGTGGCAAATGGAATTCAATCCAAATAAGAGGTAATGCATTTGGGGAGGGCAAATAAAGTGAGGGAATACACAATAAATGGGAGGATATTGAGAGGGGTAGAAGAAGTGAGAAACCTTGGAATGCATGTCCACAGGTCCCTGAAAGTGGCAGGACAGGTAGATAGAGTGGTGAAGAAGGCATATGGATTGCTTTCCTTTATTGGCCGAGGTACAGAATACGAAAGAAGGGATGTAATGCTGGAACTGTATAAAACGCCGGTTAGGCCACAGCTGGAGTATTGTGTACAGTTCTGGTCACCACATTACAGGAAGGACATAATTGCTCTGGAGAGAGTACAGATGAGATTTACAAGAATGTTGCCAGGGCTCGAAAGTTGCAGCTATGAGGAAAGGTTGGATAGGCTATGGTTGTTTTCCTTAGAACAGAGGAGGCTGAGGAGTGACTTAATTGAGGTGTACAGAAGTATGAGAGGCCTAGCTAGAGTAGATAGGAAGGACCTGTTTCCCGTAGCAGATAGGTCAGCGGGCACAGATTTAAGGTGATTGGTAGAAGGATTAGAGGGGACATGAGGAAAAATGTTTTCTCCCAGTGGGTGGTGGGTGTCTTGAATTCACTGCCAGAAACAGTGGTGGAGGCAGAAACCCTCAATTCTTTTAAATGGTACCTGGACATGTACCTGAAGTGCTGTAACGTGTAAGGCTATGGACCAGGTGCTGGAAGGTGGGATTAGATTGAGCGGCTAGTTTTTTTGTCCAAAACAGACATGACAGGCTGAATGGCCTCCTTCTGTGCCATAATTTTTCTATGGTTCTATGGTCTGATGCTACATAAATGAGATGCGTGTAGTTCAGGTTGTTGAAGATCTCAAACAGGTTTATTAAACAGCTAACTGATATATACAGTACAGAGCTATCCATTAACAGAACTTGCCTCTTGGTGTTACAGTAGCAGAGTGAGACTGGCATGTAGTCACTTGGTCCTCAGCTCATTAGCATACTAAGATCTTAAAGGTACATTTCTCTTAAAGGCAATCACACAACATCTTGTAGAACCATATGCCATGCCTTTGGATGATGTCACTGAAGCATTTAGATATGGAAGAGGGTGAGGTCTAGAATAAATCCTTGAGAGACTCCAGAAATAATGGTGTTGGGGGGTGCGGTGGGGGGGTGGCAGTGGAAACAAGAGAAGCCTTTACTGAAGATGACATGGCAATTATTGGATGGGTAAGAATGGAATCAAGTCCCATTCAGATGGGCAACAGAATGAAGGGCATGGTGTGATTGACCCTGTCAAAGGCTGCTGCAAGGTCAATAAGGACGAGGAGGAATAATGTACGGTCATATGCACAGAGGATTTCATTAATGCCTTTGATTAAGATCATTTCAGTGCTGAATTGGAAGGATTCAAACATAGACTTACGGGAAAGATGGACATGAAGTTGGGAGGCACCAACATAAAGACTTTGGAGAGGAAGGAGAATTTGGACATGGTGAGGTAGTTTCCAAGAATGGAGGGGTTGAATGTAGATATTTGAGAAAGGATCAGTGACCGTCCTGGTAGATGCAGAAGGAGAGAAATGCCAGTCAGATCAATGAGGTAGCAGTAGGCCTCACCACACAAACTTTCCTTTATTCTTTGCTACAATCCTGCCTGATTATAGGCCAGATCATCGAGGACAAACAGGGCCATTATGTGGTCAGCACAAGGAGGGGCTATAAACTGTATTTGAGAAACCAGTGCTGGCAACGATTCATCCTAGTCAATAATGAATAGACTAGCCAGGTGATTACTGTTGGCATGGTAGCTAGTGAAAAGGGGAAACATGGTTGTGAAGTTCAAGGAAGACATTATGTACCACCAGACTGGTGACAAATTTTGAATCTGAAAGCAGGCAGCTCTATGTGCCAGAGAAGTTACAAATAATTTCTCTCAGAGAGCTCCTTCATCATCTCAATAATGGGCAGTTGGATATCATGAAACAACACTATCAGTCTGCCAAGCACCTTACTGGCCATTGATGAGAAAAATAAATTGCTCGTCATATAAAGTCTTCTCATATATTTCAAGTTTCAAAACAATTACAGCAAGCTCCGATGGAGTTAAATGCTCGTGGAAATGTGTACAGCATGCGGAAACCTGAGGGTGAGATTTGTTAGACCCTTTTTCTGATTCAAAAGGTACTTATTGGACATTACTGACTTTTCCAAATAAGTAGAGATATTCTCCACTAGACGCACAATAGCTAACATAGCTGCTGAGGAGTTAGCACAGAAACTTTCCTGTGTTTTGGGGCTCTGGCTACCTCAGGGCACAATGTTCAAAGAAACACCAAAGCCGCTGGGAATTAAATATTTTTGTATCCCCAGCTGAACCAAACTGAGAGTGAATTGATAAGATGCTATGTCGGCAAAAATCACAACAACGATTAAAAAAAAAATATGGCTTCACTGGGTTTTGCAATCAGAACTGCATCTCATGCCAGTGTTGATGACAAAAGAGCATTTATTCTGTTTGGAAGTCATTTGGTAACCTTGGTTGCATTGCATAGATCACCCAACAGAAGCTTTCTTAACTTTTACAAGGCTGCCGGAAGATCATGCTGGAAGACACGTAGCAGCTAGTAAAAGACCATAAAAATGATATCTTCATGCAAATAAATTATTCCATAATTCAAAGTCTAAAATGATCTGTCACTGACTGGAATCCATTTTTAAGTTTTATTTTGAAATTCACGCATCATATCTGTACATGTGTATTAGGTTAAAGAGCTATTGGACTGACATCACTTAACAAGTACTAAAAAAAATCAGCTGCAATCTTTGGAGAAGTTAGGAAAGGCTGACATCACTTAAAGTCTAACTCCTCCATATTTGTAAATATGGTGAAAAAGTTAGCTGCTATTAACCTTTTGTAACTTCCACTGTCAAAGATACTGCAAAATTCACACACTTTGATTAAACAAAGGGACTACATTATATTTTTTTATGCAAGAGGCCATGACTGAAACACAAATGCCTCAAGTAGCAATTATGGAAAACTGTAAATCTTCATTTGTTCAACTGTCTTGTAATTATTAAAGAATCATGGTTGCTCTCCATGGGTTAACAGCTGCCCCTTAACCTCAGACAGTTGGAACCCTTGTCATCCTACTGAGTGACAAATAAAATGAGGCTTTAATTGCTCTCCAAGCAACAATTTGCAATTGAATATCCAGGACAAGAACCTTGTTGGGGACAAGAGATGTCAAGTAGTCACAAGATAAACCTCTTTTTGATGGTATTGGTAAGAATGTCTAACAATGAAGTCTCTGTTCAGACTATAAAGGCAAGGAGTTTCAAAAGGACTGGGAGTGCAACCTCATAAATGAATTTTGAAAGCTTTTCATCAAGGACCAGTTACAATGAACAACTGAATTCCCAGTGTGCATTGTAGGTTATCATTCAGAAGAATTAATAGAATATTGCAATCCAGGCAAGCAAGAAATCCAAAAAGAAGCCGATACAAAAAGGGAAACTAATTATTGTTAAACGGGGCAATTTGGTTACAAGCAATATTTTGTAATTGTATGTTTCAGATTCTTTTTGGTCTTTAAAAAATTACAATAGAGAAATTTGGAATCAGTTGTTTGTACAGATTCCATAACTCACTGTATGGTGATAACCGGTTCTAAGTGATGCCTATCACTTCCCGATGGGAACTCTGAAAGAGTTCCTGACTCATAAGAAATGCATTTTCTCACTTTTATTATAAATGTTAGCTCTATTGTAATTTTGACATGTACCCTTTACAAGAAAATCAATTATCAAACGGTAATTAAAGATTGACTGATACTTACAGAAATGTTAATCTTCTCACAAGCATTCTCCAGATAGTTCAGTGACATGAAGGATGTCAACAGCTTTGGGGGATAAACTATGGCAACATTTCCTTGACCTCTTTGCATCAGAGAAACTTTAGATTTGGGGAACTGGTGTTTTTTTTCAATTATATTGAGACATGGGACAATGAGGGTCTGATATGATCAAGGTGTTTAAAATATGAAAAGGGATCGATAAAGTGGATTCAGAAAAATTATTTTCTTTGGTCGGGGAATCAAGAGTGTGGGACCATAATCTTAACATTAGAGCTAGGACAATCTGGAATGAAATCAGGAAGATTGTTTTTGAACAAAGTATGGTAGAAATCTAGATTTTTCACTTGCAAATGGCTGTAGATGCTGGGACAATTGGAGTTTCCAAGACTGAGCTGGATAGATTTTAATTAGGTAAGGGTATCAAAGGATGTGGAGCTAAGGCAGGAAATGGAGTTGAAGTACACATCATCCATGATTTAATTAATAGAACCATAGAACTATAGAAAAGTTATGGCACAGAAAGAGGCCATTCAGCCCATCATGTCTGCACTGCATGAAAAAAACTAGCCGCCCATTCTAATTTCACCTTCCAGCACCTGGTCCGTAGCCTTCAGGTTACAGCACTTCAGGTGCAGGTCCAGGTACCTTTTAAATGAGCTCAGGGTTTCTGCCTCCACCACCGATCAGGGCAGCGAATATCAGACACCCACCACCCTCTGGTGCAAAAGTTTTTCCTCATGTCCCCTCTAATCCTTCTACCAATCACCTTAAATCTGTGCCCCCTGGTAACTGACCTCTCTGGACGGGAAACTTCCTATCTACTCTAGCTAGGCCTCTCATACTTCTGTACGCCTCAATTAAGTCAGCCCTCATCCTCCTCTGTTCTAAGGAAAGCAACCCTTGCCTATCCCATCTTTCCCCATAGGTGCAATTTTCAAGCCCTGGCAACATTCTTGTAAATCTCCTCTCCTCTCTCCATGGCAATTATGTCCTTCCTGTAATGTAGTGACCAGAGCTGTACGCAATACTCCAGCTGTGGTCTAACCAGTGTTTTATACAGTTCCAGCACTACATCCCTGCTTTTGTATTCTATACCTCGGCCAATAAAGGAAAGCAATCCATCTGCCTTCTTCACCACTTTATCTCCCTGTCCTGCCACCTTTAGGAACCTGTGGACATGCACTCCAAGGTCTCTCGCTTCCTCTACCCCTCTCAATATCCTCCCATTTATTGTATATTCCCTCGCTTTGTTTGCCCTCCCCAAATGCATTACCTCATACTTCTCCAGATTGAATTCCATTTGCCACTTTTCCGCCCACTCAACCAAACCATTGATATAATTCTGGAGTCTACAGCTATCCTCTTCACTATTAACTACATGGGAATGGGAAGCAGGCTCGATGGCTGAATGGCCTACTCACATTTCTCTGATATATCTTATATAAAGTCATTAATGATGGAATTATATTCAGATTGTGAAGTGTGGTGATTTATATATAGTAGCCGACAATATCCATGAATTGTGCAGTTCAGCTTAAGCTGGTTTATTTAAACTACAGGTAAATAGCAAGTATCCTATATCTATCAGTGAGTCAGCAGCTAATTTAAGATTTTTTTAAGGCAGCAATTAAAATTGAATTCTTCCTTTAGGTATTTAAATTTGTTTTTTTCCTATGTGAATAATACAATAGGCAACTTTCATTCACATTTTCTTTTAAACAGTCCTCCATTTAAGTCAGAATGTTATTGAATAAATGCACACAACATAGCAAGTACTGCTTTTTCCTTAAAATGAAAAAGTGCTACAGCATACACCATGGAACTTTCAAACTGAGTCAAGCAACCACAAGCATATAAACCAAACTTGCTGACATTTTTCTTTTGTGTCTATCTGTTGATTTTTAAAAATCCAATGTTGCTTCAACTATATGTGTATATTTAACCAGAGGAGTTTGAAGAAAGGGAAGGAAGCTGTTGGGAGGGCACTTTTTATTCAAAGTACTCCACCCATATTTATGTGGGAAACGCCAATAGAAATAGGAACATAGGAATTAAGGAACTTAGGAGCAGGAATAGGCCATTCAGCCTATCAAGCCTTCTCCACCATTCAGTATGATCATGGCTGATCATCCATTTCAATGCCTTTTCCCCACACTATCCTCATATCCCCTTATGTCATTTGTATTTAGAAATCTGTCAATCTCTGCTTTATACATACTCAATGACTGATCTTACACAGCCTTCTGGGGTAGAGAATTCCAAAGATTCACAACCCTCTGAGTAAAGAAATTTCTCCTCATCTCTGTCCTAAGTGGCTTCCCCATTATTTTGAAATTATGTTCCCTGGTTCTAGACTCCCCAACCAGGGGAAATATCTTAACTACATCCCTTTAAGTATTTTGTAGGTTTCAATGAGATCTCCTCTCATTCTTCGAAACTCTAGAGAATACAGGCCCAGTTTCCCCAATATCTCTTCATAGGGCAGTCCCGCCATGCTGGGAACAAGTCTGGTGAACCTTTGTTGCACTCCCTCTCTAGCAATAATATCCTTCCTGAAGTAAGGGGACCAAAACTGCACACAGTACTCCAGGTGCGGTCTAACCAAGGTTCTATACAATTGAAGTAAGGCTTCACTACTCCTGTACTCAAATCCTCTTGCAATAAAGGCTAACATACCATCTGCGTTCCCAATTGCTTGCTGCACCTGCATGTTAGCATTCAGCGACTTATTGACAAGGACACCCAGGACCCTTTTTGCATCTACACTTATTAATCTCTTACCATTTAAGAAAAACTCTGCACATCTATTCCTCCTACCAAAGTGGATAACCTCACATTTTTCCACATTATATTCCATCTGCCACGTTCTTGCCCACTCACGAAGTCTTTCTAAATCCCCTTGAAGCCGCTTTGCATCTTCCTCACAACATACATTCCCACCTAGTTTTGTTCATCTACGAACTTGGAAATACTACATTTGGTCCCCACATCCAAATCATTCATATATATTGTGAACAGCTGAGGCCCAAGCACTGATCCCTGTGGTACCCCACTATTCACAGTCTGCCAACGCGAGAATGACCTGTTTATTCCTACTCTCTGTTTTCTGCCTGTTAACCAATCCTTAATCTATGTCAGTTCTTCTCCTTCTTCTTCTTCTTTGGCCTCCTTGTCTCGGGAGACAATGGGTAAGCGCCTGGAGGTGGTCAGTGGTTTGTGGAGCAGTGCCTGGAGGGGCTATAGAGGCCAATTCTAGAGTGACAGACTCTTCCACAGGTGCTACAGAAAAAATTGGTTGTCGGGGCTGTTACACAGTTGGCTCTCCCCGTCCGCTTCTGTCTTTTTTCCTGCCAACTGCTAAGTCTCGTCGACTCGCCACACTTTAGCCCCGCCTTTATGGCTGCCCACCAGCTCTGGCGATCACTGGCAACTGACTCCCACGACTTGTGATTAATGTCACAGGACTTCATGTCACGTTTGCAGATGTCTTTAAAGCGGAGACATGGACGGCCGGTGGGTCTGATACCAGTGGCGAGCTCGCTGTACAATGTGCCCTTGGGGATCCTGCCATCTTCCATGTAGCTCACATGGCCAAGCCATCTCAAGAACCGCTGACTCAGTAGAGTGTATAAGCTGGGGATGTTGGCTGCCTCAAGGACTTCTGTGTTGGAGATACGGTCCTGCCACCTGATGCCAAGTATTCTCCGGAGGCAGCGAAGATGGAATGAATTGAGACGTCGCTCTTGGCTGACATACGTTGTCCAAGCCTCACTGCCGTAGAGCAAGGGACTGAGGACATAGGCTTGATACACTCGGACTTTTGTGTTCCGTGTCAGTGCGCCATTTTCCCACACTCTCTTGGCCAGTCTTACCTCTTATTCCATGTGCTTTAATTTTGCTAACCAACCTCCTGTGGGGGACTTTATCAAAGGCCTTTTGAAAATCTAAGTATACCACGCCCACTGACTCCCCTTTATCAATTCTGGTCGTAACATCCTCAAAAAACTCCAAGAGAAATGTATGTTTTACTATTATCAACATTTCCTGAGATTGGTAGCCTTTTCATAAACAAACTGACCCTCTCTGTGACATTACAAATGGCGTAGAGTGCCTTAATTCCTCAACTAGGGCACAATCTTAATCCAACCAAGTATCCAATCTGCAGTCAACTGACTGCCCACTGGCTTCCCCTTTAAGTACATTCATAGAATCACACAGCACAGAATAAGGCCATTTGGTCCATCATGCCTATACCAGCTCTTTGAAAGAGCTATCCAATTTGTCCCTCACCTGTGCTCTTTCCCCCATAGCCCTGCAAATATTTAATTTTCAAGTATATATCCAATTCCCTTTTGAAAGTTACTATTGAATCTGCTTCAGGAACCCTTTCAGGCAATGTATTCCAGATCATAAAAGCTCGCTGCATAAAAAAATTCTCCTCCTCTCCCCTCTCCAGTTTTTGGTTACCAACCCTCCTGCAGTGGAAACAGCGGGCTGGATTTTGTGCTTGGCTAGAAGGCGGGTTCTGTGGTGGGTTGGGGAGGGGGCGGAAAATCAGCGCAGATTCGTTGTCATGGGACCCGACGGCGTAATGCTGGGTTCTGATTCTCTTAGAGGTGGCGAGGTTCTGTGGTGGCACCTCCACCGCAAAGTGATTTGATTGTAGTTTATATATGTTAAATATGGTTTTGCACGCATTAGTATATAATTCGCTAGGATCCTACCAGGCGTTCGCGATCTTCTGCACAACATGCGGCTCTCACCTGCCTTCATTGTAGGTAAGTTATCTGTTGTTATCTTAATGAATTTTTTCCAGCATCGGATATTGCCACAAAGCTCACTCTGCAGATGTGAGGGAAGGGGAGAGCTCTGCAAGTGGGTACTGTTTGGCGGAGAAGGGGGGAGTTCTGCAAGTGGGCACTGTGGGGGGGGGAGGGGGGATCTCTGCAAGTGGATACTGTTTGGGGTGGAAGGAGGGAATTCTGCAAGTGGGTACTGTTTTGGGGGCAAAGTGGGGAAGTCTGCAAGTGGGCACTGTTGGGGAGAGAGGAGGCATCTCTGCAAGTGGATACTATGCGGGGGGGGAGGGTTGAACTCTACAGTCCAACATCAGGAGACACCGTAAATGGCGTCGCCAAAGCCGCACTCACCATGTGATTGGGGGGACAGCCGCTGTCATTATGCTAAGTGGCCACCTGCCACGTAATCGTGGTCGCACGGCTGTGAAAGTCTTATGAGGGACGGCTGACATTTTGCGCAGCACGATAACAAAATCCAGCCCAGCATCTCCATATCTACTTTATTAAAACCGTTCAGAATTTTAAACATCACTATTAAATCTCCCTTAACCCTCTCTTCTCTGAGAACAATCCCAGCTTCTCTAGTCTTTCTCGTCCCTGATACCATTCTGGTGAACCTCCTCTGCACCTTCTCGACGGCCTTGACATCCTTCCTACAGGACGATGCTCAGAATTGGACTCAATACTGTAGCTAAGGTCTAACTTGTGATTCTATTTACAAAGCCAAGGATCCCATATGTTTTTTTTAACAGTTTTATGAGCTCGTCCTGCCACCCTGCAAAGATTTGTGCATGCAAACCCTAAGCTCCCTGTTTTTGAATCAAATATGTATAGCATTCCGAGCAATATACACTTGTTTATTTAAATTGAATACCTGAACTATCAAAAAAAATTCAGTTCAAGTAAAAGAATCTAGATTACTGGGAAATGATGATAATAAGGATGATACCCTACAGAAGGGCACAAGAACAGTTCAAAATTGATCCAGAAGTGCAGATAACTGCAAGCCTGCTAATGGTAAATTAATTGTATCTGATTTCTTTCCTGACATCAGCTAAGAACAATAGGAATTCTCACCACCAACAGGGATTAAACAACAAAAATATTCATGTGGTTTCAGGTTTTGTCTCTTGTGCAGTTGTTAAACAATTTGTAGTTTTTAAAGAGTTCTTGCGTAGACTTTGTACTAGTTACACTATTCCATAGCTAGGGCAAATGACTGATACAGTGTGATATCCTGTCACAAATGTCTACATTTGTCATATGTGGTATGATTTGCTGCCTAAGTAACATCAACATTTTCCAGAGGTAGCAGCAATGCTGCTTCTTAAACTGACATAATTAACAATAAATCACTTGTGCTAACCATAACGAGTAAAATCGTCGTCACCTCAGCAGAAGTCATTTTCACTTGTTTCCAGAATAATCATGAGGCATCCTAATCAGATTCATCTTGTGGCAGTATCTAATTAATGTACAATATTGTTGCATGTATTAATTAATGGACTAAGTCTTTAATTAGCTTTTTGGTTCACTGTATTGTTAAACTCAGTTCATTGCAAGCTGTGAGAATATAAGTCATCTTTTGGATTTCTAGTTAACTTAATGCACATTCCTTAGTGGTCTGCTGAAAGGTGAATGACCCAATTAGACTTGGAAACTCAGTAAACAGATCTATTCAAAGGTAAACAGAAGGACAGAGTGCCTGGATTTGCAGTCATGGGTCAGCAATGTATGTAAAGAGAAGCCAAAATAACTAATAGAAGTATGCACATCAGACTGACGAGTACACCATTAAAGAAAATATTTAAAAAGAGCAGGCATTGCACTCTGTGTGATGCTAAGTTCATGAGAAGGGTTCGATGAGCTGACAGAAAGGGGCTTATACAGAAATCTTCTTTGGCATTGCATCAAATATTTGAAAAAATTGATTCATATCTATTTTTCCTTTAAATTTTTTAGTAGAACAAGCAAACATTCCAAGCAAACGAAATGCAACCAACAATAAATTTCTTTTAATTTTTAATGCATGAAGAAATAGCTATATATAGAATTCGATTTGTCATTCATGTATGTTACATTACACAGTGATAAACAGATCGAAATCTGTAAGAAATTGATTTTTTAGCATTTCTTTAGTCTGTTAATAGTTTGAATCATTTGATGGAAAAAGCAGTTCTGGGAGATTTTCTGCTGGCATTCTTCCACAAATATATCAGCAACTTGTCAGGAGTTGAGTCGACTCTTAGAATTGTGGAATCTGTATCTGATAATTGACTGTTCTTGCTTTTGATTGTTCGCATTCTAACAGTGTTGTAATCACCAGATGTTACAATCTGAGTTGATTTGACTATTTTAACATGCTTGCTAATAGGTCAAATTTTCCTTGGAACAATCCGGCAAAGTCCTTTTTCTCAAGATTTTGCTTCTTCTTTATCCCTGTAAAATACTCCATCAACCAATGCATGAGCATAACTGTTGCCTAAATATCCCCAACCTCAAAACAACAATGGCAACAGCTTGTATTTATATAGTGTCTTTAACATAGTAAAACACGCCTGGAAGGCTCATAGGAGCATTATCAAACTAAATTTGACCCTGGACCACGTATGGAGATATTAGTACAGGTGACTAAAAACATGGTCAAAGGGATAGGTTTTTTAGAAGCATTTTAAAGGAGAAGAGACAGGTTAAGGAGGGAATTCCAGAGTTTAAGGTCTGGGCAGCTGAAGATATGGTCCCCAGTGGTGGAGTGATTAAAATCAGGGGTGTGCAAGAGGCCTGAATTAAAGGAGCACAGGAATCCCACAAGGTTGTAGGGCTGGAAGAGGTTACAGAGAAAGGAAGGGGTGAGACCATGGAGTGATTTGAAAACAAGGATGAGAATTTTACAACTGAGGCATTGCCAGACTGGGAGCCATTGCCGGTCAGCGAGCACAGGATTGACTTTGAATGTCTCGGGATAAATTATTATTAAAGCAATAAAGGTTTTCTCATTTTGTTTCAATTTTAATTGCTTTTTTCTTTACAGAAGCTACTAGATTTGAAAGAATGATAGTGCATCTTTTAAGTGAGCTGGAAAATACTTCCCATGTAAAATAATGAGTAAGCAGTTTCCTGTATTGACTGTGAATAGCATGCAAGAAGCAGATTAGGAAGAACAAACAGCAGAAACTCATAAAATGTGGAACAGGGTGTGGGGTATTGTCAAATGCTACATATTGTAAAAGAGCATTGTCACTACATTCAGTCTCTGATAGCAGAAGCCTCTGCAGCGCTGAGGTTTCCCAAATGCAGCTGAGTTTTTGGCATGGTGTTGGACAGGAAGGAGTGCACTCCACCCACTTCAGCCCAGAGCTTCATGGGTATGGTAGCATCGCAGTTGTGTTATTAGGCTAGTAATCCAGAGATCTGGATGAATGATCCCACCATGGCAGCTAGGGAATTGAAGTTTAGTAATTAAATAAATCTGTAATAAAAAGTATCAGTAACGATCACCATGGAACTATTGGATTATCATGAAAACTCATCTGGTTCACGAATGTCCTTTAGGGAATGAAAAATGCCATCTTTACCCGGTCTGGCTTATGTGTGACCCCAGACCCACAGCAATAAGCTCATTAGCAAGATTAATTGGTTATTTTTGTGATTGTCCTGATGAGTGCAAGACGAAAAGCTTCAACAACATGTCTCTATTTTCAGAATTTACTATCGATTCACCCTCTCCTTCAGGTATGCCCATCGCTTCATCCTCCACTGGGTCCTGCGTGGGGTCACCCTGGCGATTTCCATCACTGCCTCCTCTGTTGCAAACACGATAGCGAGATGGGACACTCCTCTTCCAGTTGGATCCCTCTTCCTGGCATTATGTGACCTTTCCTCCTGCGTGAAAAAAACAGAGAGAGGATAATGTCCTGCTGGACTCTCTGACCAGTACCAGTGGCTCATTTTCATAAGAAGCTGCATGTATCAGTGCTGCCAGACCCCAACAGCGCTAGGGTTCTTGGCCTTGCTGCGGAGTCAGTAAGTACCCCGGGCACACATTACTCCCATGTTCAGGAGCAACATGTACCCTCAGGCTCCTCAGCTGGAGTGTCTGCTGGAGGTTGAAGAACCAGAAGCCTGTCATCGGGGTTTCGTGTTACACTTGCCTTGCCCGGGTGAAGAAGGTCATTGAACCTTTTACAGCACTGCACCCAGTTTCTCGGCATGACACTCCTACTGCTGACAGTTTCAGCTAACTTCAGCCAGGCCTGTTTTGTTTGGCTGGGTGACCTTCTCCTGCTACCCTTTGAAAAGAGGACTTCCTCCTTTCCCAGAGTTCTTCTAGGCCAGACCAGGTAAGGACAGCAGATTTCCTTCCATAAAGGACGGTAGTGAACCAGATGGGTTTTTATGACAATTGATGATAGTTTCATAGCACCTTTACTGAGACTAGCTTTCAATTCTAGATTTCTTTTAACTAATTAATTAAATGCATTAATTGATTGAATTTAAATTCCACCAGCTGCCATGCTGGAATTTGAACCCATGTCCCCAGAGCATTAGCCTGGGCCTCTGGATTGCTAGGTCAGTGACATTATCACTATGCCACCGTCTCCCCGGCAACGGTGCAAGTATTTTCCTGACATCGCAGATCCCCACTGTATGCGGAGGCCGCCAGCTCAATCGAGGTAGTCCCCAGTGGCAGGCTGGGGACAATGGAGCCGGAAGCTCCATGCCCCAATGTTGGGGCCACAGGGATGAAAGGCTGCAACCATCACTACTCCTGCGGAGGGGTTTCTCCTCCACTCTGATGGCCCTACTGGCTTCAGGCCTCTTTATTTGATAACTTCAATGCAGGCAACTAAGGGCATCTCCATATTGAGGGGCCTTCACCTCATCTGCCTGCTTCAGCAGCACCCACCTCTGATTGGGCCGGCAGCCTCGGGACCCCATCACGGTCCTTAATAGGATGGCGAGTGCCAGAGGTACCCAATTGGCAGACCACCTCCCGGCAGGTTGCGCCATGGGGCGCGCTGATGACACAAGTAGGCTTGGGACCCCCATATGGTCCCATTATCGAGGTCTCAAAACCCGCCGGAAAATCCAGGCCATTTTTTTTTTGCCATGTAACCACAGCTGACTGCACACCAAAAGCAATTCTTTTGTTGTCAAGTGCTTTGCATATCTGAGAACATGATAAGGAGCAAGTTTGTCCCTTATTTAGAGAGCAAAGTGAGATTATAGGATAACTTTCCAAATTTGAAAACATTTAGTTAGATGCATGTTGAACTCACAAATCATAATTACTGGGTGTGCGACTGTCAGCAAAATTAGCAGCAGTTCCACAGCAGTTTCTGATGATTTTTGAGATTTCTTTTGACATAATACTGACCATATAGGAGGGTGCCAGTGAGTCAAAGGAAAGGGAGAGGCTGAGTTGTTGGAGGGAAGCAACAACAGCTCTAAATGGGAAGGAAACTTCAAATTGCTTGCCCCAGCACAGACTTATTTCTGATAACAAGGAGCCGCCTATGTCCTGGAGTAGCTCCATATCTTTTAATGGAGGTTACAACTTTGAACCAGCTTGGGTGCTCATTCAGATCAGAACATATCAACAGGAGTAGGCCATTCAGCTCCTTGAGCCTGTTTTGCCAGTCAATGAGACCATGGCTGATCTATATCACAACTCCATCTACCTGTCTTGGCTTGGGCCTGGGGCTGCCTGTGGCATTGGCCATTGCACCCGGTGCTGCTGAGACCATTCAAGAAGACGGTATGTTCCTGCCTTATGGCCCTTCTCAAAAGCCACCTCACCCTCATCCTGCTATGTGGCATGAAGTCCAAGCTGCAGTTCGCATGACCATGGCCGGAATTTGACGGCCACCAAAAGAGAGGGCTAGTGACAGGGTTGGGGGTGGGGGAGGGAGGTGGAGCGTAAAATGGAGTGGGAAGTTGGTGTGCCCTTCCCGAACCGCTGCCACCTCTGCTGCCTATTTATATGGGGTGACGGCGACGAAAAACAGCCCACCCACCCCAGGCCAATCAAGGCTCTTAAGTGGCCAAGTAACTGCCACTTAAGGGCCTCTGCCCACCACCACGGGGATTTTACATTTGGCTGGCGGGCGGCTGAGGCCTCAGAAAACTAGGCAGCCTTCTTGCGGACTGCTGGGGGGCCCTCCAGATCGGGCACCCTGTGTCCCACAGAGGGCTGCATCCAAAGCCCTAACCGCCTCCAAAGCCCAACACACCCCTGACTCCCTAACCGACACCTCTTGCCTCACCGGGCCCAACCAATTGCCCCCCGATGAGGCCCCAAAAACATACTTCTATTCAGGGGTCGTCTGTCACCTTCATCCTGAAGCTGGGTTTAGTCCCAGCAGTCGCCACCGCTCCTGGTGATGCTGCTGCGACTAAGAGCTGCCAGCCCGCTGATTGGTCGGCAGCTCCATTTGGCGGCACTTCCTGCCTCAATGAGATGGAAGTCCTGCCCAAGACCAATTAAGAGCCTGGGGACTGTAAAATCTGGTCTGGATCTCCAGGCCCGGCAGATGTGGGATCACCACCGCATTTTCGGCCGGTGGACTGGTTCCCACCCCGCCCACCATAAAATCCAGCCCCATGGATCTCTTGCTTTCCACCTTTTCTCACCCAAACCCTCCCCTCCTGATTTTTCGCTTTCAGGTACCCAAGAACTACCGCCTGGCCATCACTGTGGCCTCAGGAAGAAGGGCAAAAGCTGCACAAAACCTCTGAGGAAAAAGCACCATCACTTAATCTGACACTTGCAGCTACCAGCTCTGATACCAGCAGAGCATGTAACATAGAGGGTATTATAGAGTCGGGATCTGCACATGGTGAGTCACCGGGCACGAGTGAGCTGCAGCCAGGCTAGGGGGATAGGATAGTTTGTTCACCAGTTCCCCAAAGGGCAAGGTCACAGATGGGTTCTGCTACAGGGACTTTGAGGGGCGGCCTACAGGGGAATGTTGGTGGGCGTGCACACCAAGATGCTTGATGCATCGCCAGGCCTGCCAGTCCTGTTATGTCAAGGAGCATGGAGGAGTCTGGCTCCAATGTGCCACAGGGCACCGTGCAGAGCTTGGAGCCCAAGCTTTCCAGGGTGGAAGTGGTGGCCAATTCCATAACAACACTTGCTGACCCAGTTGTGATGCAGCATCTGATGGCCGCTGTCTCAGCTTCCATAGCAACGCAGACAGAAGCCACCCAATGTCTCCGCGCTTCAGTGGAAGCTCAGATGGAGGTCATGTGATTCATGCTTGTTGCTATCATAGCTGCAGATCTAAGTGCTCAAAGAGGCATGCAGGCTTACACAGCAGTCCATCAAGCTGTGCTCCAACAGATTTCTACGATTGCTGAGGTGTCACCCCAGGCAAATGGCAGTGGCTCCATGGAGCAGGAACCTGCGAACCTCTCTCAGAATGACAGCATTCATGCTCCCACTACTGCCACTCAACCAGTTTCCTTGCTGTTGCCTCTCAGCCAGCCAGCCCAGACTGTTGCCACCCATGCAAGGTGGTGCAGTCCAAAGCAGGGCCCTCTAGGCCTAGAGCTGCTTGAGATCATCCTTCAAGGCCATCTGCAGTCTCCCCAGTATAAGCTAGAAGGCTTTCACCAGCCATGCTGCAGCCAAGGGGGTAGCACAGCAAAGCAGCACTACAACAGGCAAAGGCACCCACAAAGCAGGCACTAAGGGAATGTACAAGGTTTAATATTTCAGTTTCTTCTGTATCATTAGATGTGTTGCTGGATAAAGGTGGCAAGATTTTTACTGGTATCTTTTAGTGCAGGATTTTGGCCAAGAGGATGCTGTGATAGAGCATCACAGGAGTGAAGTTGGGATTAACGAAACCATGGTGGTGAATGGATGATGTTCTACGGGAACCAGAGTCTCAGTATTCTATAGAATTGTATAGAATTTACAGCATTGAAACAGGCCATTCATCCCAACTGGTCAATGCTGGTATTTTTGCTCCACATAAGCCTCCACCCACCTAACTTCATCTCATCCCATTAACATATCCTTCTATTCCTTTTTACCTGATGTGCTTATCTAACTTCCCCTTAAATGCATTTATGCTAATCACCTCAACTACTCCATGTAGTAGCAAGTTTCATGTTCTAAGCACTCTTTGAGCAAAGAAATTTCTTCTGAAGTCTTCATTGGATTTATTCATGACTATCTTATATTTATGACCCCTAGTTTTGGATTCCCCCACAAATGGAAATGCTCCTAGAGCCCATCCAGAGCTAAGGGGTCCCAGATGCCTCCTCCTCTTCCTTCTCCTCCACCCCATGGTGACCTCCATATGCCTGGTCACAATGGCTGCACCCTCACAATAGCCAGGTTGCTGAGTTTGCAACAGGCCATCACAAACTTGGAGATATGTTCTGGTGAATATTGTAGCGCTCCCCCTACTAACCCACCAACCCCCAAGTGGTCCAGGCAGCAGAAACATTGCTTTAGAATGCTGATGGGTTTCTCCATCATGTTTCTGGTGGCAACATGGCTCTCATTGTATGCCCGTTGTCCTCGCGTGCTTCATCAGCAATTTGTAGAGGTGGATATGCCTTGTCTCCAAGCAGCCACCTTGTAGTCCTTCATTGTGGCCCATAGGTGGCGGAAATGGCAGACTGCCTCAGGATGAAGGTGTCATGGCTGCTCCCGCATCGCCGACATGCACTGACATGATGATTTGGGTGTGGTCACACACCAATTGCACATTAATGGGTGTGGAGCACTTTACGGTTCCAGTACTTTTCCCTGTAGGCATGTGGGGCCCATCGAGCCACGTACGTGCAATCAATGGCTCCCTGCACTATTGAGAATCATGATACTCCAGCAAAGCCATGTTGCCAAACACCTGCTTCTCTCTGGTTAAAGAGAAAATTATGAACTCGCTTCCCCTGGCATACAGGGCCTCCATCATCTCTCGGATGCAACTGTTTCGCAGATGCCTCAGGCACTGCTCCTGGTCTAGGTAAAGGTAGGAGAAATGCTCCCTGAAAACCCTTGGTGGTAATGTCATTTTGTGGAGAGCCTTCATCCTCCTCCCTCTGCAGAGAGCTACACTTTTCACAGCCTCTGTTCCATTCGCCTGTCATAAATACCGGCACCGGCTGGAATGTCAGTTTCGAGATGCCGTTCCCAGTGCCGGCAATATTTACCAAGGCGGGAGGACAGCGGGACAGCAATCCTGTCCACCTCCCAGTTGAGGCCAACTAAAGTACTTAAGAAGCTCATTAAGAACTTGATAGCGGAAGAGGTTTGAATCTTTAAGGAGATGCACGGGTTTCAGGTCCATTGCTGACAACCGAAGGGAGGTAGGTACAGTCTTGGCTGCCCCAGGGAATTACTATGGCGCCATAAGAGGGTCCGTGGGACAAAGGGGGACTCAGCATTTGCAAAGGAGGTGCCCTTGGAACTGCTCATGTGGCGGGGAGAATGGGCACTCAGCTCTCGGGCATTGAACGGGGTCATCACACTCCCAGCATCATGGGGACAGAAGAGCAGGGGGCAAGGCTGCCAATCACAATAGGGCAGCCACTTGTCCAAAAGGAAGGCTGCAGCTGGCAATGGGGGCATGACTGTCAGATTTTGGAACCAGTGGCAATGAGGAGTAACACCCTCCGCAGGAAGGGCAGAAGCCCAAGCAGAAGGAGACCACGGGAGAGGAAAAAGAAGCAGGAAGAAAATGGAGGCGATACTCTCAGCACAAGATCTACCACCAAAGACGGAGATACCTGGAGATGACTGAGACCTAGTGCCGCTGGAGACTGCAACTCTCCAGGAGGAATGCGCCACATTCAGCAAAGACCTCGCACCTCGCAGCACTGGTCACCATGCCTTGCCAGTAGCTGTCAAAGTCACTGTGGCCTTGCACCTCTTTGTCTCGGGCTCCTTCCAAGGATCAGTTGTGGACCTTATTGGCATCTCGCAAATGGCATCACAACACTCCATCTCTCAGGTCACTGATTTGCCAGAGTTGGACAGTACATTCATTTCACGACAGTTGTGGCCTTGCAAGAACAGAGGAAATTGGGTTTTGCCACCATTACTAGATTCTGCCAGCTGCACGGCATCATCGATTGCTCCCATGTGGCCATTGAGGCACCCAGCGACTGCCCACTCAGATTCATCAAAAGGAAGGGCTTCCACTCCCTCAACATTCAATTGGTCTGTGACCACAACAACAGTTTCCCTATCTGTGCATTCACTTTCATGTCAGCTGCCATGACTCCTTCATCCTCTGCCAGTCCAGGCTGCCTCAGATCTTTGCTCCAACCCCCGAAAGCATGGATGGTTCCGAGGGGGCAAGTCAAATCCCTTAAAGATATGGCTACTCACCCCTGTCTGGGAGCCCCAGACACAGGCACAGAGGTGATACAACTAATGCCACCTGCTCAGTAGGACAACCATTGAGTAGGCCATCAGGCTTCTGAGGATGTGTTTCCAGTGCCTGGACTGGTCGGGTGGTGCCCTCCAATACCCAGCTGTAAGCGTTTCTGTCATTGTGGTGGTCTGCTGCGCTCTCCATAACATGGCCCTCCAGAAAGGTGTGGACCTTGAGGACGGTGAGGCCCTGGAAAGTGATAGCACATCGGGGGAGGAGTAGGAGCAGGAGGTGAAAGAGGAGGAGGAATTGGAAGCAGAGGGCAATGATGCTGAATAGAGAGGTGCCCCTGCTGCACAACGAGATGGCCAGGCAAGGCTCAGAGCACCAAGGTCTCGTGAAGATGCCATGAATGTCAGGGATCTCCTAATTCAGGAACTTTTCAACTGAACCCCTCTCATCCAGGTTTCGGGGCATGATATGGGAAGGGAGACTGAGATACCTGTGCTATCACATGCATGGAAGACCGCAGCCTGGAACATCTAATCAGTTATCGCCAATGAAAGAAGCACATCTTCCAAGAGGCCTTTCTCTCACTGTTACCTCTTTCATCACCTCATACCACTGTTCTGATCACGGCAGCAATAAAAGGAGTCCCAGAAGTCTGGCTTAAAGTGTCATCACTTATACAATGAAGAGAGGGGTAAACAGTAGATAGAGACAATAAGAACACTCCCCAGCGATTCACTCAATGCTCCGTGCAACCTGGTGGCCTCCTTCTCTCACACTTCAGGAATAGGACCTCCCTTCTCTCCCTCACAGCCTCCAACATTCAGTTTGGCTTCAATGAAACGAGGGCAGTCCTGCCCCAGGTGCCAGGCCTCTGGCTCTCCTGTGGCATCTCACTTGCCTCTGGTGCTGTGGAAGGCTTTGGCACAATCAGCAAAGAACAAACAAAGAACAAAGATAATTACAGCACAGGAACAGGCCCTACGGCCCTCCAAGCCTGCGCCGATCCAGATCCTCTCTCTAAACATGTCGCCTATTTTCTAAGGTTCTGTATCTCTTTTCTTCCTGCCCATTCATGTATCTGTCTAGATACATCTTAAAAGACTCCATCGTGCCCGCGTCTACCACCTCCGCTGGCAACGCGTTCCAGGTGCCCACTACCCTCTGCGTAAAGAACTTTCCACGCATATCCCCCCTAAACATTTCCCCTTTCACTTTGGGGATCTCTCCCTTAGGATAACCAGCAGCCTCAGTGCTGGCTGCTGTGGGGAGTCTAAATCAGTCCCACACTTCATCTGAACTGCCTCCATTCTCGGCCCCACTGGCTCTAATTGGACAGTGAACCCATCAATTAAAGGCTCATCCCCCATGAAAGTCAAGACTTTAATCAGCTTCTCACCAGCAGCAGGTTCCGGACCCAAAAACAAACCCAGTTCCTTTTTCTCACCTCCATGGTGAAGATTCAGCCCCAAGGCACTGCAACTACAGCCCCCAAAACTGCTGCAGCCATCGTGTGGACAGTTCACAAAACACCTCTGCCCTCCCTGTCAGTATGCAGGAACAGACCCTTCAAAAGCCAGCGACTCAACATCACACATCTAAAGAGACATCACAATACTTCAACAAACTTTACAAAAGCACCCTCACTTGCAAGTTGAATGCCTGGCCCAATTGTTCAGTGAGTGGTTAGCACTGGTATTCACTGGACCTGCGAGGTCCAACTTTGCAGAATGTGCCCCAAATCAGCCTGAAGCAACCAGAAATGCTGCATGCGTTTTTTTGCACTTCAGGGGCTTTCATAGTGCCGACACCAGCAGCAATATGGGGCCTATTTCCGCAGCCTATAGCCCTTAATACCCTTATCTGGAAAAGATCTATTGATGTCAGATTTTAATTTATTAATTGAGTTAGCAAGTATTGCTTTTTGTAGGCGACAGTTCCATACTTCTTTGCATTGGAGTGTTTCCTAACTTCTCTCCTGAATGGCCTGGCTCTAATTTTAGTGTTACGTCCCCTTGTTCTAGGCTCCTCCATCACTGGAAAACGTTTCTCGCTATCTACTCTTGTCTGTTCTTTGCAAAATCGTGAAGAGCTTAAACAAATCATTCCTTAACCTTCTAAATTTCAGGGAATGCAAGAATCATTTACGTAATCTCTCCTTATGATTTAACCCTCGGAGTGCTGGTAACATTCTGGTGAAGCTGTGCTGCCTTCTTTGCAAGGTTAATATATCCTTTCTACGATGCAGTGCCCAGAACTGCACACAGTACTCCAGATGCAACCAAGGCTTTGAATAACCAGATCTGTCAAACCTTGGAAATCATGTCAACTGCTGGATATGCTGTACTTTGCTGGGTAGCCTTTTTTTCTCCACAATAGGCAATTCTGCATCGACTTGCAGACCAGTCTGAAACTGCAACATCCATTGAAATGAATGTAGCCTCTCTGGAATGCAGTGCCTCCTACCTGCTGGGGAGGAGACTTGAAATTTTACATTTTCCCTTTATGAATACGTTTCTTGTTTTATTCTCTACAAAACAAGTACCGCCCTAAACTTTTCTTGAAAGAGGACAGCAGGATAGACACTTTTGCAAAGTAAAGAAGTGGAACTGAGCTACAGAAGTAGCAGTGATCTCAGCAATGGTAGTAATGATGTGAAAGTAGATTTAGCCTTAGAGAGGGAGGTATTAGTATGGGAAGGAAGCAGAGTTCTGATCTAGATGTAAAGATTGGGTATCAGGAGATATCATAGCCTAGTCTAATTTGGTTAAATGTTTGGATACTCCTTATAATCTAATTAATATATTGCTGATTCACTGTGATGCTTCTGAATGAGTTAAATGTTTGCAAAAGAACATAAAATTCAGAACAAAAAGAAAATGAAATATCTGTGACATAGATTTAGTCTAAAAATATTGAAATCTGTGCAAAATCCCAGTCATGTTAAGAACACTTCAATTCTTTGCCCACAGGAGTACTTGATTATATCGTGCGTTATCTTAATGTTGCAGGCAACAAGAAAGTGAGAAACTGTGGTACCGTACATCATCAAGATATCAGATGTCAATTTTCAATGCAGTACAAGAAGGCAGACAGAGCAGAGCAGAAATAAAGGGGGTGTGCAGGATGATACTGCAGTCTCAGTAGGCTCAAATCAGCTATGCTTTTCTATCTGAAGAGAATGTTACAAATTGAATTAACCATTTGAGATCAGAGAAGTAATGAGACCATGGAAAAATAACATGTTCAATTGATAGACTTATCTCTTTGATGCTACCTTATTTGTAGTCTATCACAAAGGATCATGTTTCTTGTGAATTACAACTCAGCATTGCGATGTTAAAGCCATTAAACATATATTTAGATAGATTAAAAATGTTGGGGTGAAATTTCTGTTTTGTGTGCAATCGGCGATTCCAGAGGAAATTGCACATGTTTTGAAAAGTGTTTTTCCACTCAGGTTTTTTATATATTGCTGAATGCAAAACCTTTCATGAACCAGCGCAATTGGGCAGCATTTGAAAATTTAATTTTTTAACAAACATTTGCTTCAAAATCTATTCCTTGATGTATTTAAGAGTGGGAACATGGTAAAGTTTGATTAATACAGCTGAAAATTGGTTTATTACAAAAAAAAAGCATTTTAAATCATTATGCCAATCCACCACCTGTCGGTAACCCAATTTTAAATGACTGAAAATAACTTTTGAAAAATAGACAGAACTATTTTCTAGGGTTAGATTGAGGTACAGTACTTAGTTCCATAGTACATTTTTAGAAAATTCATTCGGAACCATTTAAAATATACCTGTTAGTGTCCATGCGCCTGAAAGATCCAGTTTAATTTTTGGACCTCGATGCCTGAAAACAAGCACAATTAGCAGAAACTCCCAATGGTGATTAATTTACCCTGATGGTGTGGTCAGTTTTGTGGGAAAGCCCTGCATTTAGCACAACATTTTTTAAAGTAGTGCAAATGATTGCAAAAACTCAAGCCACACTGAACACAATTTACGCTTAAAATTCCATGATCTTGGGAAATGCACCAAGAAAATCAAATCAGTCGGGTGAAAGCTCCAAAGCAACATATTGAAAATACTCATCATTTTTAATTTGTTCAATACCCTTGTTTAGCACAATAATGGTATGAATACTCATGATTGATAAAATAATTCTGGCATGCTTATAACTATCTAGTGGATTACTACATTATCAATATAAATTAATCAGGGTTGTCTATAGTTTTTTAAAGTGCTCTCATAATCACATATACTTTGGTCACTTTGTTTCTCTAGAAGATCCTGGCAGTAGTTTTGTGCTGGTAGCATTTCTAAGGTAAAATAAATTATACATTGTGGTATTATTTGGACAGAAATGAATCCATCTTCAATCATAACATAATACTGTAATGATAATTCTTTGTCTACTTAATAGATACATTTTATAAATGTTTCTAAGCATCTGTACAAAGTGTAAGGCTGCAGTTACATAATGGTAAAGTGATGGCTTGGATGGAGGTATAGCTAAAGTAGTGAGTGCAGAGGGTAGGTGTAAATGACTGTTGCTCAGATTGATGAGCTTTAGTTCGTGGTGAATCTTAAAGATCAATGTTGGTATCTCTTCTGTTCTCTATGTAAATGATTTGGGCACAGACATAGAAGGATTTTATCCAAATTTCCCAATGATACTCAATTAGGGATGTTGTAAGAAGGAGCCTGCAGGAATAAATAGATTAGGCCAGAGAACGGGCAGGGAAAGCAGTTTAACTTAAATAAAGGTGAATTAGGTGAACCTTTGTGGGAAATTGTACCCTCATCTCTCGTATTCATCTCCCACGTTACAATTAATGCTGCCTTCTTCTTCCTGTTTTTCTTTGTCTTCCATTGGTTAAGTTTCAATCTTGGGACCACGAGAGAGGAAAATTAAGAGTAGATAATGAGGCTTGTCAATGTTTAACCTTTTCATTAGACAACCTCATGGATCATCCTTGCCAATAGCTAATAACGTAAATTGTGGCAGAGGCTACAAAGAGGTTGAGGGGGAATGATGCACCAGAGGCACAGTTACAGAGGACATCTTCATAACTCGGGTTAGGATCTGTTTTTGTGTATTCAGATGGGTTGATGTACATTGTAACCATACATTTAATTTACGATATAGGGAAGAAATGCTGCTGCAGGGATTATAATATCATATTCAGTAAGTAACAAAATCAGATTTGAATCTGTACATTGCCAACTAAATGCCTTGAACAAAGTAAATCTGTCATATCTGCAATTTAAATGACTCAACTACATCTCGCTAAGCATGTGAAAGACTTCAATGTTTAAGGCTCTTTAGTTGCAGATTTATTGAGTTTTTACACCACCTTCTTGTCTGTATTACTTACAGGAAGGTCCCACCTATCCTGTGGCACTACCAGGGATGTGTGGACCTCCCAGCGGTATATTGCCCTGCCTATGCCACTTAAACAACTAAAGGTCATCTAGTGTGTTACTGGGATCAAATTGCTATTTATTTGGACAGAAGGTACACATGTTCCACAGTAAGGAGTTTTAAACATAATCAGTCCATAATTGAACTAAACTTAAAAATGCTTCAAAGCTACAAATAAGTAGAAGGTGTGCATTTTAACAGAGTTCACTGGATGAAGCGTTGAATTGATCTGAAGCAATGACCTCATGAATTGAGGATCAAAGAACCAAGTGAAGGAGGTGAAGGACACTGCGGAAGCAGTTTTAACAGAACTCCCTGGGTGGAAACCCACAGGCTCCGGTGGAACACTAATTGTACATCCCACACAATGGGGGCAATTTTAACCTATCACACCAGTCGGGAAACTGATGGGATTTGGTGCAATGTTATTTTTACACCGATTTTGCTCTCCAATTAAGGTAATATTGGATGGGGTGTAAAAATCAGCGTTCCACGTAACCCCGTGAGTTTCCCATCTGACTAACTTTGCCCCTGGATCTGGTTCTGACCTTTTTTGAAGCATATTTGACCAAAGATTCTAAAATGTTTTTGCCCCTGTGAGAATCTTCAGCAGTAAACAAAATGCACTCTGGATTCACTGCTGTCTTTTTATCATATAATTACTAATGACTATAATTAGGGGCAGGATTTAGTTGAGTTGGTGGGGCTAATGGCGCTAAGCTAGAAAGCTAGAAAGGAGGTGGGAACTCCACCGCAGCCATTCGAAGCCCCCCCCCCCACTCCCACTCCTCTATCCAATGGCGCCAGACCAATTAACAGTGTGACGCTTAGATCCCCGTCCCTTTAAAGACGTTGTCCCCATCTGCAAGAGCTGCTGGCCAATCAGAGGGCCGGCAGCTCAGTAGTATTGGTAGCACCAATGGGAGTGGTGGCCACTGCTGATACTGCAAGAGACCTTGGAATCAGGCCCAATGCTCGAGCCCCAGACCGAAGGTAAGTGAGGTGAGGTCGCTGGGGCAAGTCGAACAGGCCACAGAGATGGGGAAAGGGAGGATGGGCATTGAGCATAGTGGGTGGCGGGGGATTCAGGTAGGTGGGTTGCTTTCCACCAGGGGCCCTCCAATGGTCACAGACTCCCACAGAGGAGGGTCCTCCCTCCCCGCACCACCCACCCGACAAGCCAGCAGGGAGATTACTGGGGTCAGTCCTGCAGGTCCCAGTGATGGGGGGGAGGGAAGGTAGACGTTGAGTGCAGGGGGAGTGGGGGGATTTAGGGAGGTGGTTTGGTTTTCACCGGGGGCCCTCCATGGGCCACAGATTGCCCACAAAGGAAGACCCCTATCACCCCAAGCCAGCAGGGAGGTCACCTCATTTTACTGGCCGACCTCCCCACATGGTGGAGGACTCCCCACTGCTGCAGGAAGAGGCCCTTAAGTGGCTGATAATAGGCCTCTTAAGGGCCTCAATTGGTCTCTGGCAAGAAGGCCGTCTTTGGCGTATCCTGTAGCTGACTAAATTGAGGTGCGATGGGAAGGTGATGGGCCCTCCGCCTCCTGCCTCCCATTGCAATTCTATGGGTCCCCCACCTCCTAGCATGTTTCCAGGGGACCCATTAAATGCAGCCCCAGATGTGCAATCTTTATTGTAAAAGTGATCTCAAATGAAAAGCATAGATGAGCAGAAAACAACTAGATGTTCGTAATTCTATTATTGTTTATGGTTGGAGTCCCACCAGTCGCATAATGAAACATTAAATTTTTAAAGTGTAACCTAAAAGGATCCAAACTTTCTGAAAATAATT
Organism: Heterodontus francisci; assembly: GCF_036365525.1. Taxonomy (NCBI): domain Eukaryota; kingdom Metazoa; phylum Chordata; class Chondrichthyes; order Heterodontiformes; family Heterodontidae; genus Heterodontus; species Heterodontus francisci. The sequence continues at coordinate 133,129,688 of NC_090376.1, read as the reverse complement.
ACTAAGGTATGTCCTTGTCATCTCCAGATTTGACATATTTCAGTGCTTTCCTGGCTGATCTCCTATATTCACGTCCATAAAATTCCACTCATTCCAAACTCTGCTCCTGTCCTTCCTGACTTACACTGGAGCCCAATCCCTCCAATTTAATTGACCATTGTGTTAAAAACCATTAATGGCCTCACCCCTCCCTATCTCTGTGGCCTCCACCAACCTTATAATCCCCAGCACCCCCTCACAACTGTCTCGTAGGGCTGGATTTTGTTGCGGGCTTCAGGACCCTGACATTGGGACCAAGTGGCAGTCCCAAGTCCGCACTTGCTTGGATCGAGACATTCTTTTATTTGTTCTTGAAAAGTGGGCATCGCTGCCTAGTCCAGCATTTATTGCCCATCCATAATTTCATTGAGAAGTTGGTAGTGAGCTGCCTGCTTGAACCGCTGCAGTCCTTGGGGTGTAGGTCCACCAAAATTGCTGTTAGGAAGAGAGTTTCAGGATTTTGACTCAGCGACAGTGAAGGAATGGCGATATAGTTCCAAGTCAGGATGGTGTGTGACTTGGACAGAACTTGCAGATGGTGGTGTTCCCATACATCTGCAGCCCTTGTCCTTCTAGTTGGTAGAGGTCACAAGTTTGGAAGATGCTTTCAAAGGAACCATGGCAAATTGGTGCAGTGCATCTTTTAGATGGTACACACAGCTGCCACTGTTTGTGGTAGTGAAGGGAGTGAATGTTTAAGGCAGTGCGTGGAGTGCTGATCAAACGGGCCACTTTGTCCTGGATGGTGTCTAACTTCTTGAGTGTTGTTGAAGCTGCACCCATCAAGGCAAGTGGAGAGTATTCCATCACACTCCTGACTTGTGCCTTGTAAGTGGTGGACAGGCTTTGGGGAGTCAGGAGGTGAGTTACTGGCTGCAGAATTCCCAGCCTCTGACCTGCTTTTGTATGGCTGGCCCAGTTCAGTTTCTGGTCAATGGTAGCCCCTAGGATGTTGATAGTGGGAGATTTAGCGATGGTAATGCCATTGAACATCAAGGAGAGATGGTTAGATTCTCTCTTGTTTGAGATGGTCATTGCCTGGCATTTGTGCGGAGCAAACGTTACTTGCCACTTATCAGCCCAAGCCTGGATATTGTCCAGGTCTTGCTGCATATGGACATGGTCTGCTTCAGTATCTGAGGAGTCACGAATGGTGCTGAAGATTGTGCAATCATCGGCGAACATCCCCACTTCTGAGCTTATGATGGAGGGAAGATGAAGCAGCTGAAGATGGTTGGGCCTAGGATACTACCCTGAGGAAATCATGTAGCAATGTGCAGGGGCTGAGATGATTGACCTCCAACAGTCACAGCCATCTTTCATTGTGCTAGGTGGATACTGGTGGAGCAATGTTCCTCGAGGCAGCTTCCTAATTGCTGCCTGTTAATTGGCTGCCTCTGAACTTGCCATAGGATGGTGGGTGGGCTCTCAATGCTGCTGAGCTAATCAGAGAGCCAGCTGTTCCGGAGCCTCAGTCACCCCACTGGGAGAGGTAGGCACTGCTGAGGCAAATTGGGGTCTGTGAGGGCACCTTAACATGGAGGATCCCTCGCTGGCCTGCACATCAGTGAATAGAATAATAGAATCTAGACCAGTATGTCAAACAGGGTGGAAGGAAAGCACCTCCACTGGATTGGTCTCAGCCATGATTGCAGGCTTTTCTAAACACAGCCCTGCTTTGCAGCGTGGAACCTCTGGCTCCGGCAGCCCCCAGGGCTACCGCAGGGAGGCCGCCTCCATTGGACTGGTGGCCTCCACACATGGTGGGGGGCTGCTCCACTGGCAGCAAAATGCAGACAAGGCCACAAAATCACCCCTAACTGGGGCCTTAACAATGCAAACTGGCTGCCTGTGGGAAAGATCCTGGGCGGCAGAAAGGCGTTGACACAGCTCCCCCCTATTTTCCCGGCTCCCCTGCCTCCAAGCCCACCATTATGGGGCCAGGAAAATTCAGCTGTTAATATGGCCTCTTGTGCATGCAATCGCTCCATTTACACACCATCGGCAGCCATGCATTCAGTTGTCTATGCTCTGGAATTCTTTTTGTTCCAAAAATATACTTCATTCATAACATTTTTAAAAATACATTACATAACAGTTCAAATTTGACATTACATAAAGTGCAATGCAGATCAGTTACTTTCAATACAGTACATGACGTACCTCACTACACTTGTCTTTATAGGTTATATTTACAATGTACATTTACATTTCGTATCTAACATTCTCTGGTGCATAAGACCCTAGGAGTTTTACATGGGTTCCAGCCCCTCGCTATACTATAGCAGGAGGACCTTACACAGTGGCCTTTCCCCATTCAGCCTTTGCGGTGGCTGCCCCAAGTTTTAGTGCCATCCCTCAGCATGAAGTCCTGGACCTTGGAATGTGCCAGACTACAACAAGTCAGTCGTCGACAGCTCTTTGCGCTGGAAGACCAGCAACTTTCAGGCAGACCAAAGTACGTCTTTCACAGAGTTGACGGTCCTCCAGCAACAGTTGATGTTTATCTCGGTGCGTGTCCCTGGGAACAGCCTGTAGAGCACCGAGTCCTGCATTACGGAGCTGCTCAGAATGAACCTCAACAAAAATCACTGCATCTCTTTCCAGACCTGCTTTGCAAGGCACATTCCAGAAGAAGATGGGTCGTGGTCTCTTCCCCACCACAGCCACCTTGAGGGCTGCGTGTAGAGGCGGTGAGATTCCGGACCTGCAAGAAGGATCTGAAGGGGGAGGGCCCTGCTTACCACCAGCCAAGCTATATTTTCGTGATTGTTTGAAAGTTCTTAGAGTTGACGCTATTGTGTGTGTACACCTTTAACAGGTGTGGCTACAAGGTCATGTTAGTCATGTAAGAGCTATGATGTAATACACCATGTGATTCTGAGTGTTGAGCAGTTTTGAATATATATCTGTACACCTTCATGTGTAGCTGCTCTCTTAGTATTTAATACACTATATTGCGGCACTGATCCCATCTGGAGTGGTCAGTCTTTGTGTACACTCCATAGTAGCACAGAGCTTCAAAGAACATGCAACAGAGGCACTCTGTTGAATGAGTTTGACCGTCTGCTTGGGGGGGAAGCATCCGACAGAATTCACCATCTCCTTCTCCCACAGGGCCTCAAGGACGTTACATGCAGGCCACTGCCTGATGCACTTGTGGTCAAAGGTGTTTTGCTGTGCCACTTAAGGGCCTTGATTGGCCTCGGGCGGGCCGACCGCTGTAAAGTTGACCAGAGGTGAGAGCAGGGCGGGTAGGCCTCCTGAAGCCTCCCGCTCAATTTTACAATGCCCCCATGGCACCTTCTGACCCGCTGGAATGGCGTAAAATTCAGCCCTTGGTGTTTATGCATAGGCTATGCACAGCTTGATGCAGCCACACACAAAGGTGGCCTTTCCTCCTTTACCTGATGGTTTGAACATTGTGTCCCTGCAGACAAGGTCCATTTTCGATCACCAGATAAAGCGGAAAATGGCTTGGGTGACTATCACGGCGTAGAAGCGGGGTATGGGCCAGATCTGCACCACGTACAGCAACTCATACCTGATGACCAGGTTCTTACCTGCAATGCAAGAGGAAGCGCTGCTTCCACATGCCCAATTTTCTGTTGCACCATGGCTATTTCCTCCTCCCAGTTTTTGGTGCACGCCCCAGCTCCTCTGAACCATATCCCCAGCACCTTCAGGTAGTCTGACCTGGCGACGAGGGGGGAAAAGTATTGGTCAGCCCAGCTCCCAAAGAACATCGCCCCGCTTCTGCTGCGGTTTACTTTGGCTCCCAAGACCAGTTCGAAGTGGGTGCAGATGCTCATCAGTCTGTGAACCGACAGCAGATTCAAGCAGAAAATGGCGATGCGTCCATGTGCCGGAGGCTTTGACCTGAGTGCCTCTGCTGCCTCGGATTGTCATCCTTCTTATGCCCACATCCTTCATGAAGGACTCAGCAAAAAGTTCGATACAGCACACAAACAAGACAAGGGAGAGAGAACAGCCCTGCCTGACTCCAGATTTGATCGGAAAACGTTCCGATTCCCACCCATTGATTAAAACTGTACTCTGGTGTTCTTTCCCTAAACCTCTCGGCCTCTTTAAGCCCCTCCTTAAAAACCACCCCTTTGACTCAGTTTTTGGTCACTACTATCATCTCCTTTAATATGACACTCAGTTTTTTTACCTCACTATGCAATGCCTTGGACTTTTTTTTCTACGTTAAAGGTTCTATATAAATGCAAGTTGTTGCTGGTATGGTGCCAAGGCTTGGGTATTGCAAAACTGCTGTCTGAGGGACTGTGGATGCAGATCTATTGTTTGAACAGGGTTTTTTCCATTGTTTCACTTGCTTCACACAATCCATCTTCCGGTAATCAGGCTTGTTGACAGTTACAAAGATCTTTAGCCCTGAGAATTCTGACTTGCAAAGCAGTTACAATGTTCTAGTTAAATAATGTGAACTTTATTCTTCTGTCTCAACAGTACATCAAGTTCAGCGTTACAAGCTGTTTTGAAAACGTGAACGAAACCACAGTTGTGAGAGCTTGTGTTCAAGACAAAAAACAACATGCAGATCTCACAGGGAAGTAACTGTTTTGGATAAAGTGATTATTACTGTTACAAGTTCACATCGTGTATCAAGAATATGACTTGTTACTATTTCAGAAATCTGCCAAAAGCGATAATAGTATCTAGCAGAATTATTTTTCATTAATTCTCAAATTATTTTGTAATTTTATTTTATTGCTGCCTTCACTTTTTTTATTATTTGCTCATTACTAAGACAGAGGAATATTGAAATACGGTTGGAGAAAAAATCAACCTAGAACTGTGAGAATAATAATAACTGGGAATATAATGGTTATCTTAATATTAGATGCAAATACAATATGATAATAGAAACATAGAAACATAGAAAATGGGAGCAGGAGTAGGCTATTCAGCCCTTCGAGCCTGCACCGCTATTCAATACGATCATGGCTAATCATCCAAACTCAGTAACCTGTTCCCGCTTTCTCCCCGTATCCCTTGATTTCTTTAGCCCTAAGAACTATATCTAACTCTTTCTTGAATATATTTAGTGATTTGGCCTCAACAGCTTTCAGTGGTAGAGAATTTCACAGGTTCACCACTCTCTGGGTGAAGAAATCCCTCCTCATCTCAGTCCTAGATGGTTTACCCCTTATCCTTAGATTGTGACCCCCTCGTCCTGGACTCCCCCACCATTGGGAACATCCTTCCTGCATCTAGTCTGTCCAGTCCTGTTAGAAGTTTGTAGGTTTCTATGAGATCTCTCTCATTCTTCTAAGCTCTAACAAATACAAGCCTAATCGATCCAATCTCTCTTCATACGTCAGTCCTGCCATCCCAGGAATCAATCTGGTGAACCTTCACTGCACTCCCTCCATAGCAAGAACATCCTTCCTCAAATAAGGAGACCAAAACTGCACACAATACTCCAGATGTGGTTTCACCAAGGCCTTGTATAATTGCAGCAAGACATCCTTGCTCCTGTACTCGAATCCTCTTGCTATTAAGGCCAGCATACCATTTGCCTTCTTAACTGCCTGCTGCACCTGCATGCTTACTTTCAGCAACTGGTGCACAAGGACACCCAGGTGTTGCTGCGCCTCCCCCTTTCCCAATCTATCACCATTCAGATAATAATCTGCCTTTCTTTTTTTGCCACCAAAGTGGAGAACCTCACATTTATCCACATTATACTGCATCTGCCATGTATTTGCCCACTCACTCAACCTGTCCAAATCACACTGGAGCTTCTCTGCATCCTCCTCACAGCTCACCCTCCCACCCAGCTTTGTGTCATCTGCAAACTTGGATATATTACATTTAATTCCCTACTCTATATCATTAATATATATTGTGAATAGCTGGGGTCCTAGCACCGATCCTGCGGTACCCCACTAGTCACTGCCTGCCACTCGGAAAAAGACCCGTTTATCCTTACTCTTTGTCTCCTGTCTGCCAACCAGTTCTCTATCCATGTCAGTACCTTACCCCCAATCCCATGTACTTTAATTTTGCATGCTAATCTCTTATGTGGGACCTTATCGAAAGCCTTCTGAAAGTCCAAATACACCACATCCACTGGTTCTCCCTTATCTATTCTACTAGTTACATCCTCAAAAAATTCCAGTGGATTTGTCAAGCATGATTTCCCTTTCGTAAATCCATGTTGACTTTGTCCGATCATGTCATTGTTTTCCAAGTGCTCTGCTATTACATCTTTTATAATAGACTCTAGCATTTTCCCCACTACTGATGTCAGGCTAACCAGTCTATAATTCCCTGTTTTCTCTCTGTCTCCTTTTTTAAATAGTGGGGTTACATTAGCTACCCTCCAATCCATTTGAACTGTTCCAGAGTCTATAGAATTTTGAAAAATGACCAACAATGTTTCGACTATTTTAAGGGCCACTTCCTTAAGTACTCTGGGATGTAGATTATCAGCCCCTGGGGATTTATCGGCTTTCAATCCCACCAATTTCCCGAACAACATTTCCCTACAAAGACTGATTTCATACAGTTCCTCCTTCTCACTAAACCCTGTGTTCACCAACATTTCTGGGAGGTAATTTGTGTCCTCCTTTGTGAAGACAGAACCAAAGTATGTATTTAATTGGTCTAGCATTTCTTTGTTCCCCATTATAAATTCCCCCGTTTCTGACTGTAAGGGACCCACATTTGTCTTCACTAATCTTTTTCTCTTCACATGTCTATAGATCCGTTTATTAGACTACCTTAAAAGAACAAGCTTCACAAGGTTCTTTTAAGTGGCATTGATTGTTCAACTGTGTTTGTTTATAAACACATGTAAATTAACTCTTGTCACTAAAATTCATTATTACTGCACATCTGTTAAATTTAAACTATTACATAAGCCCGGATTTTGTGGGTTTTTTAAAGGTGAACTGTCTGTGTTATTACAGGATGAATTTTGTTGTGATGATGGGGGACGCAGCAGTGGGCAAGAAGGTGGGAGGAGACCCTGCCTTGGCCCTCCAATGGACCGCCATTGCAATTACACTGCAGGCAGGAAATAAACTGCCCGCCATCTAGGATGCTATCCCTTTAAGGGATGACCTCCTGCCTCCAAGTTTTGCCAGCCAATTGGAAGACGGTTGGCTCTGCTGTACTGGTAGCGCTACTGAGAAGCTTGCAGTACCAAGGACGCTGGCAACCCCGGGAGAGCTGAGTAGGTCAGAGTCGCTGAGGCCAGTCAGGCAGGCTGGCGGGTGGGGGCGGTGGTGGTGGTGGGTGGCAATCACCGCTAAAGGGCCTCTGGAGGCCCTGAATTGCCCCCAAAGGGAAGCTCCCCCCCAACCCCATTAGGCAGCTGCCAGGCTTTACCTGGTCGTGTTTCCCTGTGGCAGTGGACCCCTTTGAAGCGGAGACAGGTGGATGCCCTTAAGCAGCCAATAATTAGCTACTTAACACCCTCAATTATCATAGGGTGCGAATGCCATCCTCGGCCTTCCCCACCCCGGACTAAATTGGAAGACATCGGGAAGGCAACGGGCCCTTTGCCCCCATCTTCCGATGAAATTTTATTGGCCTCCACCCCCGCCTCTATTCCTGTTCTGAGGTGGTCCATAAAATTCAGCCCTACCTTTCTGAATTTAGCCTAAGCACAGATAAATGCGGAAATCCTGTAGTTGCTGTCTGTCACTCACTGCTCTGTCGCGACGGTAATCTGAATAATAACTATTGCTGAACAACAGATCTGGCCTGGAACAATAATTGTTTGTTTGTGGAGTGTTGTTAAATGCCATCATTAAGATTAATTACTAAACTAATTTTTTAGTTATATTTTTTCAAGTTTTTCATGATATTTCAGTTTCTATCTTCACCTCTTAAATATGTCCCTATCTTTATTTTGTTGTATGTAAAATCTTTAAAAAGTGATTTGATTTCATTGCTTTTCATTTTGTGGTTGGTTGTTTGTGGGAATTCTTTAATCTGATTGGCTGCTTGGACAGCTTGATGAGATCACTGCAGCTCCACACTGGGAATCTCCATTAAAGAATGTTGCAATCCACTGCCCAGTGAGAGGAGGCAAAGTTCTCGCAGCAGAGATGACTAAATTTCTCAGCGAGGCTTTCTTCGAGGTCATCAGCAGGTGCCCGTACTTCATCGCTGACTGCAAAAGCCAGGGCATTATCTCATCTATTTGTTACATTTTTGTTGATACATGTGTCTTTGTGATTTTTTAAATTGGCAGTAGCTAGACGTAGCATAATGATTCCCAGTAATGTGATTTTTTGTTGATATAGTCTATTACTATTTTGGCAGCTTTTTTTCTAATCTCGAAGTAACAAGCAGTTGTTGTTCCTCATTGGGACAGATAGTATCACAAAGAAACCAAATATATAAACCTGAGGAGATCCTGAAAAAATATTTGAATAGAGGGACAACAAGGAAATTAGAATTGTCCCACAAAGATGGTAATGACCTGGAACTCGCTGCCTATAAGAGTGGTGGAAGCAGAGACCATCAACAAGAGGAGGTTGGATAGCCACCTGAGAGAAATAGACTTGCAGGGCTACAGGGATTGAATGGAGAGCTGGCATGGACTCGATAGGCCAAATGGCCTCCTTCTCTGCCGTACTCTAAGGTGACATTGACAAGCATTTCATATGGTTCTGGTGCTCTTGGAAAGGTTGTGCAACGGTCCTTCAGATATAATGTTAAATTACAGTGTTTTTGGAAGCAGCCTTGGGGTGCTACCTCCTTGATTCAGTTGGTTCTACATTTCTCCCTATCTCCAGGGTGTGATGTCCATGGATAGAGATGGACCAAAGGGTGAGGTCCATAATGAAGGACAAACAGCTTCCTGTCACCAAGGATGCATCAAAGCTTGGGAGCTACCAACACCAGCCAGGCCTGTGCTGTGAGAGTGACTAGTGCTGAGAGAATATTTAGATGAAAGAGAACAGAAAACACACAAAATTTCTTGAGAAAACAAATGGTAGTGTGCCTAAGTCTTAAGTTAAAATTCTTTTAATTTTGTTCTTCTTCTGGGAAGCAGTTTCAAGAGAATGAATGGTCTCTGTAAAATTGTGGGGTTGCACTGTACAATGTGGAGACCATGGGGCTGGATTCTAAGTTGCACCGCATGCATGGGTTTCACTCCGCGGAGCCGCTGCGATCTTGTACGCAGCAGCTCATTAATGTAGCCAGGGCGGACTGACCAACTCCCCCACCCCCACAATGATGTGGAGGAAGTGGATGAGCCACCCTTGGCAACGGCCTCCGGTGCCACTTTACAGGCGCTGGGCACCATTTTTAAAGGCCTTAGAGCCCTTTCTGACAGTTCACAATATTAAAGGCACATTGCATTTTACCTTATTAAAAATAGCTGCAAAAATATTCCCAGCCCCTCTCCCACCCACCCAATAAACATGCACTTCATTCCTGCCTTTCCCCCCCACCCCACCCCCCGAAATACTTGCCTTGAATATGTGACCTCCCCCCCTGCAAAGTTCAGAACCTTTTACCTTTAACCCTTCCCATCACCCCTTGGACCAATCAAGTAAGTTTGATCCCGCTCCTGCCGTCCTGCATTGAGAAAATTACCTCCTCCCCTCTCTCCACAGGTGTCACACCTCATTTCCCGGGACGAGGATCCAAAGGTGTGACAGGATGAAGATCGTGGCAGGCCCACAAGATCGTGGGTGAGTACGTAAATGTGTTAATTTAATTAATTTTATATGCTCATTGCAGTCCTGTCGCCGAGCAGTGGGGTGAGGTCCGCATTGAGGCCTCACTACCGCCGGCAAGATCGGGCCAGGTTCTGCAGGCGTCGAGGTCCATGGCAGGCCTCATCTGGGGCAATCTTCATGCCCCCCCCCATCCCCCCCAACTACGGATCCCAATGTCGAAGCCCCTATAAAATCCAGCCCCATGAGTGCAAATGCAATGCAAATCTCCCCACAGAAAAATCAGTTCCCTTAACAGAATGGTATGTTCATAGACCCATATTTTCACAGGCCTACAATTCCATTGACTCAAGGAAGCACTGGCCTTTTACCACTGTGAAGGGCAACCAATAGAGGGAAGAACAAACTACTGCCTCTGATAGTACACCTATATTATAAAATCTTCTTTACAAAGAAATATTTGATGAAGATTTTCCTCAGGGTCAGCAGATTTCAAACTGCATACATTTCCTATCACGTGATGTCGATTGAATTGAATTTCTTAAAGCTGATTCATTCGTGTCTGTTGGACTGCCATAAAGTTGGAACCTCCAAATAATACAATATTTTTGCATCCTTAACAGCTCCAAATTCAGCCAAGATGCAATTACAAAATTGCAGTGTAAATAGTTTGATGTGTTTCCGAATCCTGAGGCACCTTGTTTATTCTGTACAACTTTGCCATTGTCTGGCAAGACCTCAACCGCAATTTGAGGCCTGGGTAGAGTTCCCAAATCTGCAGCTTAGATTCCATTATGCAATGATGGAATGATCCGCATAAGATTGTCACAACACATTTTGGGGCAAGCCCAAGATCGACCCTTGCACTTTCAAAGTTTTAGTAGGATCAAAACAAGGACACTGTTTTTGCTTAGCCACTTGATGACAATCAACCTATTACAGTCATAAAATGGAGCAAACACACATTTTGAAATTGTCCTGTTTTCCAGCTGTTCAAATTCTAGATTCTGTTTCACTACCATCAGTCGTTAAATTTTAAAAAATGCTAATTCTTTGACTTGCCATTTCTCTCCTTGGTAGAAGACACAAAGTCACTATTTTCTTCCCATTTTGTACTTTGCTACTGCTAACTATGTTGCATTTACTTCACAGAACGGCTTCCAGTTTTCTAGTGATAGAGCTACAAAAGCCTCTCCATTTATATCACCTGACTCATTGATAGCCAGTAAAGATGGTGGAGAACTACGCTACTGTGTTGAGCAGCCAAGGTTCCTCTGGGATTCCACCAGACTCCAACCACAGGGACACTGATAGAACCCTCAGAAAACCCTCAGGAGTTTGGTTGTATCATTGTGGCAGCACCATTGTCTGTCCCATCCAAGGCAATTGACAGCGAGGGGTTAGAGCCAGGGAGTTCCAATTTCTTTGATTCAGTTTGGGCCTGACCTTTCAGTCACTAACAAATCCAATAAGGAATTGAAGAGAAACTTCTACACCCAGATGAGTGGTTAGAATGTGCAATTTGTTGCCACAATGAATAGTTGAGGTGAATAAAGTAAATGTGTTTGCGAGAAAGCCAGACAAGTACATGAGGGAAAAAGAAATAGAAGGATATGCTGAAAAGGTTAGATAACATAGGGTAGGAGGAAACTCGTGTGGAGCATAAACATTGTCATAAACCATTGGGCCAAATAACACTGCTGTAGATTCTATTTCATTCTGTCTAATCATATGAGAGAGGCACAAAAAAGGAAGGAAAGATAGAATAAAAGAGAGGAGGAATAATATGGAAAGAGATAATGAAGAGTAAAGAGGAATGAGGATAAAAGGGAATGATAAATACTGTGCGCAATAGAATTTCAGAGGGTGAGTGAATGAGAGAATGTAACACTGGTAATAGAAGAGGGATTGTGAGAGAAGGGTCTTTTGTCAGAGAGGAGGTATGAGAGACAATGGGAATGGCCAAGAGGTGAGGGAGAAAGAGATGTAATCATAGAGGGAATGTGACAGTACCATACAGATTTCTGGTAAGTAATTGAAAATAACACATGAAGAGCTTTGTTTCAAAAATTCTTCAATGTTGCACATATAGGGCTAGATTTTAAGAGCCCGCAAGCTCAAAAAATGGCAGCCCGCACATGCAGGCTGTACGCCAAAGAGCCGCCGCAATCTCAAGCACAGCGGCTTGCTTAAATAGCCAGGGCAGCCAAATCACAACCCCAATCTCGTGGAGGGGGTGGCTGTCTGTCCCCGGCAATGGCGTCAGCTGCCTAGGCACAGGTGCTGGTGCCATTTTAATAGGGCAGGCAGCCCTGCCGCCTAATTTAAATTTTTAAACGCATACCTCCCAAAATTAAATAAATAAATTTCTTATGGCCCTTTCCCACCCTCTCAATAATGATTACATTAACTATTTGTCCTCCCCTCCCCCCCAAAACACCTACCTTTTACATCGGACCTTCCCCCGCCTCAAACTGCACAAAGTTTGAAGCTCAATACTTCCCACCATCCCCTATACCCATTATGTGCATTTGACCCCATTCCCCCCCACACCCGCATAGCAAATCTTACTTCCTTCCCCCTCCCCACCAGTGTCATGCCAGCTTTCCCTGGACAGGGAATTGAAGGCACAGGAATTGAAGGCCGCTCTGAAGATCGCTGCGAGTCCATTAGATCCCAGGTAACTGGATTTAAATGCATTCATTTTATTCATTTAAATATTTAAATCCAGGTCCAATTGCCCAGCAGCAAGGGGGCTGCCTCACTGCCTCGCTGCCGGGAGGATCGGGCGGACCCGCCCAGACCCATCTACAGGCCCCCTCTCCATCACAGATCACAACGTTGAGGGCTTGGTAAAATCCAGCCCATAGTTACCGGGAGGATATCAATGAGCATCCTTGCAGTATTTGATTGATCAGGGTTCGATTGTATCAGTCTGTCCACTTATCTGTGTTCACTGTGTGTGATTGCTTAAGCCTACAGGTGAGGCTGCAGAGTCAAAAGTGAAACTAAGACACATAGCTAGAAGTTTCTGCAGAACACACACACTGGCTGCTCTCAAAGACATATACTGAAATCCTATAAGAGCCCTTACAGTTAATTGCTGTAAATAATCCAGTTGGTTATTTAACACAGTGTGATATATGCATTGCTCTGAGATTAATTCGGATATCAAAATTAAACCCAGTAACCCAGCGTAAACATAACAATCCTGATATACTGTAGTTGAAACTTATGATGTTTGTTTGGTATATATTTTATTTTTCAGGATGTTTAGCTTTGAAAAATTAAGGAAGGTAGATCACATACATTTAGGTTGCAGCCCATAATATGATTGGGTTGCAGAGAGATGATCTGATGCTGGTAGAGCTCTGCATGATCAACTTGTGGAACTACGTTTTGACCTCATATGGTGTGTTTGCGTGGTGTTGTTTAAAATATTCCACAGAATTATTTGAAAACCAGAGCACAAAACTAAGTTGTTCAGCTCAACATGTTGGTGCTTAGCCTTCACATGAGCAGTAATCCTAATCCTATGTATCTACATTTTTTCTCATATCCTTTTAATTCCTTTCCTGAAACCACCTATCTAACATATTCTTAAATGTAAACATGGTCTCCGCCTTATGTTAATTGTTAAGTCTACTAAGACTCCCAGCTCTCAATTGTATCTTGAGCCATTCAAACGTTATTGAAATACTATACATGTTACCTATTTTTTTCCTTCTGAAGTGTAGTGCTTTTCATTTGTCTGCATTAAAGGTCATCTGCCATTGTGCTGCCAGTTTACACGTCTTGTCTAACTCATGAGCCCTGAGGAATCCAACTGGGCACGCCCTCTCTCCAATCTGATGTAACTTCTCTAACTCATCGTTTCTTATCTTTCAACCTGTTTTTTTAATCCCTGCTTAATGTTTATCCTGAATCTCCAGAGCTTTGAGTTTAATTAATATGCTCTGCCAAAACTTTGCCAAAAATTGTTTCAGAAGTCATATCAGAAGCCTTACCACAGTCCATTTAGGTCGCAGGAAGTTAGTCAGATGGGAACTTCCCTTTCTGAATCAATGTTAACTCGGTTACTGGGGTACAAGTCTTTCTCAAGTTTACACCTGATAATTGATCCCATTATTTTACATGGAATGGGAGTTAGAAAATGGTTTTGTCATTATCTGTGTTAGTTTTGTTACCTTACTTAAATATGAGTACTATATTGGCCTGTTACCAATGTCTTGTTACCTCCCCAGTGCCCAACGCCTCCCTTTATAATAACAATGTGCATTTATATAGCATCTTTAATGTAAAGACAAAAGTCCCATGGCTCTTCACAGAAGTGTAATCAGACAAAAGTAGATGCCAAGCCAAAGAAGGAGGGGTAACTAAAAAGTTGGAAAAGAGGCAAGCTTTAAGGAGAGTCTTAAAAGGAGAAGAGAGAGGTAATAATGTTCAGGAAGTCAATCCAGAGCATACGGCCCAGACAGCTGAAGGCATGGCCACCAATGGTGGAATGAAGGGGGGGAGGGGGTGATCCGCAAGAGGATGGTGTTGGAGAGATGAAGAGTTCTTGAAGGGTTGTAAACTGGAGAGCTAAAGGGGTGATGCCGTTAAGGGATTTAAACACGAGGATAAACATTTTAAATTTAAGACGTCGGGGGTCAGGAGTTATTGTAATTCAGTGAGCACAGGAGTGATAAATCAATGGGATTTGATGGTGATAGGATACAGAAAGCAATGTTTTGGGTGAGCTTAAGCGTGGAATAGGAATCCAAACAGGAGAACATTGCAAAGGTCGAGCCTGGAGATGAGAAAAGCATAGATGATGGATTTCAGCAGCAGATGGGCTGAGGTAGGGGCAGAGGTGGGTGATGTGATGGAGTTGGATGTTGAAGGCCTTTGTGATGAAGAGAATATAGTGTTGGAAGCTCAGCTCAGGGTCAAATAAGACATAGAAATCGTCAGTGCTTCACAAAGGTTCTTTCATTACTCTGGGATAAATATAATTTAGCCGAGAGAATTTATGTATTTCAAACAATTAGCCTGTATACAGCTTCCATCTCATTTATAACAAAGGCATTGATTTTACATGAGATATCATTGTTTGGACTGGGCATGTTGCTCACATCTTCCCTTGTGAATTCTTGGTTGTCATTCAAAGTATTTGCTGTTTTGCGCTCATCCTTAGTTTCAAACCAATTTGCATCTTTAATTATGTTTACCTCTTCTCTGACTTCCCTCTTGCTGTTGTGTAACTGATTTTTTTTTATTGCTATGCGTATCTTCAGTAGGTTTGTTATTTTCCAGGGCTTTCTTTGCCTTGAACACTTTTTTTGATGTATTTCTGCAAAATGTCCCTTCTCCCTGCAGGATTTGTATACGCCACTTTTAGATTCTCATAGATTCATAGATATCATAGAGATTGTAGCATGGAAGGAAGCCATTTGGCCCATTGTTCTGTACCAGCCAGTAACTAGCCATCCAGCCTAATCCTATTTTCCAGCTCTTGGTCTATAGCCTTTTAGGTTATGGAAATTCAAGTGCATATTCAAGTTATGAGGGTTTCTGCCTCTCCCATCCTTTCAGGCAGTGAGTTCCAGATCCCCACCACCTTCTGGGTGAAAAAAATTTCCCTTGAATCCCTCCTACCTCTTACCCTAAATCTATGCCCCGTGGTTATGGATCCCTGAGTGAGGCCTTCCTATCCACTTTATCTGCACCCCTCATTAATTTATACACTTCAATTAGGTCTACCCTCAGCCTCCTCTGTTCCAAAGAAAACAATCCTAACCTATCCAATCTTTCTTCATAACTAATCTGTATATCTATTTTTATTTTACTTTTAATTTCTTTGCTGCCCTATTTAGGGTAACGTTTGTTTTGTATGAGCTTATTGCTTTTGGCAATGTATTTTCCTACATGCTTGGCTTTATACCTTTAAAGATGTTCCGTTCGTTATCCTGTGAACAGCCTCCACAATTCTATTTGCTTTAGTTGTTCCCAGATCTCATTGAATTTAGCCCTTTTAAAATTATACACTGTGGTCCTGGTTGCCTTCAGTATTTCCAGCTCCTCAATCATATTTAACTTTATCATTCTGTGGTCACTGTTCCTCACCCTTCTCCGGTGCTATGACTTCCATTCCCTTTATATTTTCTGGGTCATTTACGATTACCAGATCAAAATGAGAATTGACGCTCATGGTTTCCTAACACATTGGGCCTAGAAAGTACATATCTACCAATACTGACTCTAATCAACTTGGATTTTCTCAGTACATACTTGATCGATTGAAGTCTCTCATTAGAATATCTTTCCTGTTCTCACGTACTAATCCTATATCTGCATCGAGCAAATTGTTCTCCTTTTCTATGCTGACTTAGTGACCCCAGAAACCTAAGTTTGGCTGCGCACTTAATGCACTTAAACTCTCTAGCTTTAGGTACATGGGATGTGTCCCTGTAGGGAGAGATTGTGCACTCTATATAGTACCAGCAGAAACCCTACAGGTTCAAATTACTCAGTAGCTTGGTGTGAAGACTCAAACTGAGTGATAGATTCTGTGCTTATCAGAACACCTGGCTGTAAAGCCTGGCTTCCTGACCTGAATCCGAGCAAACCGACATGTGTTGGGTTCGAGTCGGGTCTGGTCTATATTCTGTGTCCAACATTTGGGCATGGGTCGGGCTGGACTGTACTGTTTTGTTTGTATTGTTTTCTTTTTAATCTATGTTTTAATGCAATTTTTTTCTGTACCGATAACCATTTCAGAGTTCAGGGGTGGAAACATGATTCGAGAGATTGTGAGAAAGATGAGTACAGACTCGGGAAGCGACATCGCATTTACTGACTTTTGAGAGAAAAGGGAGTTTGGAGGTGGGCGGTACTTCACCCCTGAAATGTCAATCAGAACAAAAGAAGAAAGACTTGCATTTATATAGTGCCTTTCTCATCCACAGAACGTCTCAAAGTGCTTTACAGCTTATGAAGTACTTTTTGATGTATTGTAGGAAACATGGTAGCCAATTTTGTGCACAGCAAGCTCCCACAAACAGCAATGTAATAATGACCAGATCATTTTTTGTGATGTTGATTGAGGGGCAAATATTAGCCAGGACTTTGGGGATAACTCTTGCCACAATAGTCAGAATTTCATTCCCACATTGATAACATCTCTTGCCAGAAAGAAAATGGAAGTTAGTTAGGGTCTGACATTCTTAAATTCAATATTAAGACCAAAGGGCTACTTGTAAATAGATTGTGTTAACAATGGCATTTTATTCTCTGCAGCTTGCGTTTGAAGACAGATCAATCGACTCTATCAGGACGGGTTGGAGAACGGCCAACAGATTTTATTCTTTCTGCTGTCTACAGATGAGCTTTTTTTTAAAGCTTACTGATTTCCACAGATCCGGGTTGCTGTTACAGTATCGCACTAATTTGCACAATTCAATATTGCACAATATGTAGGGGGGAAACGAGCTCCACTGTGACAAAATTCTCCAGCCATAAACGAATGAAAGATGAAGTTGATGTGAAATCCGGGGGGAACTCCAAAATAACTACTGCTGACTCTGATCTGGTCAATTAAATGAAGTGTAAATGGAAGGGTTGGGCGCTAGGGCGTGGATTATTAACAGGGCAGCAGGCGATAATGTAAATCTGCGGTGCGATGTGAGCCTCGCATAACCCGTGCTCCCTTCTAAACCTCTTCAGAGAGGGAAGAGAAAGGAAGGTGCCGTTTTCCGGCTGGGATCCAAGAGCCGGTGATACAGAGTCCGGGCTGCGGGCGGGGTCTGGGGTGCTTGCTGAAGGAAGTCGGAGAGAATAATAAGTGTGTGATCCTCGGAGAAACTGCAGCCAGTGCCTGGTGAAAACTTTTGGCGACACTCTTGATTATTGAGCGGGGGAGAGAGACGGAGACAATACAATCTCCTGACTCCCCATACCTAACCATTGTGTGTGTAATCTGGGGGAGGGGAAAAGCACCATCTGTTTGGACACAAAGGCAGGAGCACTCAAAAATCCTCCAATGTATCTGTGTAACTGTCAGTTCCCCCTGTAAATTCCGTAAGAGAAACGGCCGAAAATAAGCCAGAGGTGTTGAATGATTTGTCGAAAGGATAAAGTCAGGGTGAGGTTATGGAAAAAGTAGGGTGAAGATTCAGCATGCTGTGAGCAAAGGAGGCGCATATTATTTACTGCACGAATATATTTGTGGCAAACGAAAAAACGTTTATTTGTCAAACATTTACCAAAAAAGCTATGGTTCATACATCCCACATCAGGAGCTCATTAATAGGGAGTCGCCCTCGGCAATTCTGTTGCCTCTAAAGTTAACGCATTGGGGAGATAACCTGCCCGAGTAAAACCAGGTCGATCTGATCGGAGATAGAGTGGGAGACTGAATTGTAAATATTTCACCACTTAAGAGTCTGCAGAGATCGGAGCCCGTCCCCTGTCAACTGCATGAAATAAGCAAGTGGAATTGGTTGGATGTTTTCTACGTTATAATTCCAAGCTTTTTTTTTGCTTCCCCCTTCCAGCTCCGCCCCTTTATAGTTTCCAAGTGGAAAACTCTCTCCGTTCCCAGTGACTGTCCTGGTGCTGAACCAAAGTGTCGAGAGTTTCAGGATGGTCGCTTCTGGAGCCCTCGTCCTCCTGATCCTCCTCACACACGGGGAGACCTCTCTCCCCACCGTCCAGGGGCAGCAAGTGCAGACCCCATCTCAACATGCTGCACCATCCAGTGCTGAATCGATGGCTCCCACTGCCCCCCACAAAGTCGCCAGTTCTGCCAGCCAGGGGATCTTCAACGCCAGCATCTCGGATCAAAACGGGACCCGGGGGCTGAACCGCCCGATGTGCAAACAGCGAACGGAGATTAAGGGCACCTTCAAATACATCAACACCGTCGTCTCCTGCCTGGTGTTCGTGGTGGGGATCATCGGCAACTCGACCCTGCTGAGAATAATTTACAAAAACAAGTACATGAGGAATGGACCGAATATCCTGATCGCCAGCCTGGCTTTGGGGGACTTGCTGCACATCATCATCGACATCCCCATCACTGTATACAAGGTAAGGCACATGGGCAAGGGATAGGGTCAAAGGAAACTTCTCATCCAACATCCTCTCTTAGTGGCACCCGGAGTAGACAGAGGCAACCCCAATGGTATTGAGATGGATCAAAGTACACATTGCAGCTATTGGGGGGATATTGCCATTTGGGCAATGGAAATTTATTTTTACACTTTAAATATATTTCCATCTTTATCTGATCAGATTCATTACCAAATCTGTGCATGTCACTCTACCACAATGAATCTATTAGCTGCTGAATACAAACGCTGCAAGTAGACTGATTCACACATGTTTAAAGTACAGTTAAACCAGTTTAACTTGCATCTACGCGCAAATCGGTTTTGGATGGTGCGTGTAGCTCTGGGATGAAATTTTGCTGTCAACAAATTAAAACCAAGGACGCGCGAGACCTTTCCGGAATACCATCTCATTTCCTTGGGATTTGCACCAGCCGGATTATAACTCCAGTCCCAGGTATAAAAAAGTGCCCCAATCCCTCTCTGTTGGATCTGCTGGGTACTTTGTATCTTTTCAATGACGTTTGCCCTCTTTCCTCATCAGAAAAATGTGTAAATTGACCAGATTTTGCTGTCAAACTTTCGGTAAATACAGCAACGTTCGGCTTCGCCAAAACGGCATCTCACTGCGTGACTCACCATTGAAATGCCTTGAACAATGTGATGTTTCTGTTTTTTGAGTAGTAAACTCGCCACAAAAAGCTAAGTGCTGTCTCTTCCAGTCTTAATGATGTGTTAAGTGTTAATTACTGATAGTCAACTTCTCTGGCACTGAAAATTAACTTAAGTATTGAGTGTCATTCCTTCAGGTTTTAATTGTTGTTTGAGATTTTAAAAATGTAAAATGTAACATTTTTTACTGCTCCTTTCTGTCTTTTCTCTCTCTTGCCTAATCCAATCTTTCTTTCCCTCTCTTTGTTTCTGTACCTGATTTGACATTGAATTCAACCAGTTTAATTTACATTTCCTTCTCAGTTCTTGTGTGGTTAATTTCACAATCCTTCAATCTGATTGGTTAAAGGGATACACATTTGCTTGCCCTGTTTCCTCAGGCTCCAGATGCGCTGTTTCTCTCACTGCCCCAATATCAACTCACACTTACAGCAAGATGCCATGCAATAAATTAAAAATCTAGCTAGTCTAACATGTCTAACTAGTGGCAGATTTAGTGGTTATATGTCCTGTACAGGAAAATCTGGGCCAATATGTATTTGCATAATTCTTACATGATCGGCAAATGTGAGTTACTGTCCAGCACAGCCTATAGTATAACTCAAGTTTTGCCAGCTGCATTTTGTATTTTATTGCTAAAAATATTAGATCCGCATTGTTGTATAATTGCACTCTTAAACATTGATTTGTGTATGCAAGTCGAGTTTGCATTCTAGTTTCCTCTTTGTTAGAAAATAGGGCAATCCCTTTGACAATCAGCTAAGAAAATGTTAGATAACTTTTAATGAGACAATCTGGCATAATGTGTGGGAATGACAAAAACCACCATTAATAATGATCCTTCAACATTTTTCATGCAGCAAAGAGATACTTAACTGGTATCATTACCCAGCTGTGACATGTGCAAATCTTTATTTGAAACAACTAGATGGAAATTGCCAAAATCCCAGTTGATCCTGGCAGTGCATTTCCTGGTGCGTGGCCACTATATTGTAAAAGGAGTCAGAAAGGAATGCACACAATTCAGTTTCAATGAACAATATGCTTTATCCGAAGGCTCTAAACACAATTACTATGCAAAGCATTTCTGTTTTAATTTTAAACTGTGCAAATTATGGATGTGTATCTTTATAGGAAGCTGCATCATTTTTGGCACCCAGCAAAAGTAAGGATTATTAAGTATTATCAGAGTTTATTTGCCGCAAATTATTGTTAGAGATAATGTTTCTACATTTCCATTCTACTGGTGCTTTCCTGTACATGTACTGCACGTGCACTTTTCATGGGTGTGTTTCACCTTAAACATCATATGTTGTTTAAAATGACAATATATTAATATTTTGCATTATGTACCCATTAAATATTTGGATTGTTAATACATTCAGCTATCAGATGTCAGTGATGATGATACCCTGAGGTTTATCAGGAAATGCTGCTTTCATTGGAAATACTAACTTCGTTCCAATACAACAGTTAACATTTGCTCATATTAAAAATGCTTGTTCAGCTTTGTAGATGGTAGGGAATTTAATGAAATACCTACGCTTCTGCAGTGGGAAGATTGTGGAAATGATGTATAATTTAAGTAAAGCAACAATTACTGTTCCTCAAAATATGACTTTTTCTGAATCCACATTTGCTTTTTGTTTTTTGCTTTATTATATTTTCTCCCTCTTCAAAGCATCTTTCATTTTGTTTGCCTCTGAATCTGAATACAGTGAAATTTATGGTAGGAAAGTTCAATCCATCTTTTGTTTACTGTAGTTTCACTGTGAACCAAGGTTTATTACCACACTATAAATCGTGAAACTGTGTATACTTAAAATAAGTGTAATCACCTGGCTTTTAAAACACAAGTGTGGTATCACTTAACTGCATGCTTCTTGATTTACCTTAATAAATATATTTAATATCCTATTTTCATCCTTGATGTTGTCCTGCACTATTGATCTTGGTCCTTGTACTCCACGCTTCCACCCATCCCCACTCCCATAAACGCACCATTCAATATTCTCTGAATGACGGGGACATTATCACTGGACTCATCTTAGATGTGATAATTTTAATCATGAGTCAACCATACATGTGCAGCAGTTCATGCCAAGATCTTCTCTGCATCCGCCCCAGCTAGTAAAATTGAGATGCAGCATGGCAGTGCCTAGAGTCTGAAAATAGAATGAAAGTGGTAATAGGCTATACCGATTTTGTAAGCCATCTTAACCATAGGAAAGCCTCCAAGCTGAGGTAGTAAAGTGAAACTATCTGGTGAATATGAATAAAAACATTAAACTTCCAATTACCAAAGGATTTGGTATTTGTGCCTGAACTGATATATAATAGCCTCTGTGCTAAATCAATTATAGTTCTTGTGACTATTCCTTTAAGATATCAGTATAGATTTGCATTTCTTGTCTCTTCTGGCACTTTTACCATGTTCCTCTTCTTCTCCCTTGTAAACAACAACTACATCAATTACAGACCGAACATAAAAGTTCTACTAAATGCTTCCAAAGTGTTTCCATGCATTTATGTGTACAATCCTTGCCAACACAATCTGCACACATTCACAAAACTGACAGTGGGCAAATTAGAACTGCTGTGCTCCATAACATGAAATCTATTTGAAAGAGAAATAAAATCCTGTAGGTCCCACTTCCTTAGCTGTTCACTCCCTCTGCTTCTGCTACAAAAGGTGCATTTAATTTACAAGGATCACTTAAAACCATACCTTCCTACCGTGTGGGCTCTATTGTTGTAGCAATACTTTGAAATCTTCACGATCATTAAGTCAACTCTTGGCAAATTTGACATTCAGATTAGTATTCACTTTCAATTATCTCTCTCTCCCACCACTACATAATTTGTTAATGATTGCTATTTAAAAGTCCTTAACAAGCAAATTCTGCTTTACATTTCAATAACCTTATTGGTCATTTTTGGATTTAAAAAGATCTGAAAAGCAGTACTATACATCATCACAATCAATATATATTTATATAGCACCTTTAATGTCAAGAAACGTCCAAGACATTTCACAGATGCATTAATAAAGGATGCTAAGCCTAACAAGGAGAGATTAGAAGGGATGACCACAAGCTGAGTCAATGAATTGGGTTGTAATTAAATCCTAATGGAGAAGAGGAAGATGAAGAGGCTGAGAGGTGAAGAGGGAATTTCAGAGCATGGTGCATAGTCAGAGAAAAGGAAAGTTTGTTGGGGAAGCTTGTAGCACAGCAGAACGTTAAAGAAATAGGAAGAGGCAAGACAATGGCAGGATTTAAATTTAAGAATAAGAATTTTAAGTTTAAGTTATTGCGGGCTGAGGAGTCGATGTTGGTTAGTGAGGACAGGGATGATGGGCGAGCAAACAGGATAGGACATGGGCAACATTGTTTTGGATATGCTGAAGTTTTTTGAGGCAATAATCAAGATTGGAGGTAACTAATGCAAGGAAAAGTGTTTCTGCAATAGATAGGCTGAGGTAGGGGAAGAGGCAGATGATATTAGGGAGGTGGAAGTGTGCGGTCTTTGTGATGGAAGCTCAGATTAGGATCAAATGGGATGCTGAGTTGTTGGGAGTCTGGTTCAGGGAGAGGTACATAGTCTCAAAGACTTGGAAAAAGAGAGGTTTTGGAGGAGGAAGCTGTGCTTTACCGTGCCCAAGGCTGTAGTGAGGTCGAAGAGGACAAAGAGGATTAATACTTCATAATATCATAGTCACAGGCACAGATAATGTTGTTTGCAACTTTGGTTATGACCATTTTGGCATTGTGGCAGGGATGGAAATCTAAATGGAGAGGTTGCAGGAGAGATGGACACAAATCTAGGTTGCAATAATACATTCAAGACGTTGGAGAAGAAAGGAAATTTGGAAGTGGGATGTTAGTTTGCAACGGCAAAGGTGTTGAAAATGGACTTTGTGGGGTTGGGTTTGATGGTGGATTTGAAAGAGAGGGAGACAGAATCTATGGAGTGGAAACCATTAGCTAGTGTCGTGGCCAGGAGAGAAGCTGGGTGGTGAAAAGTTTAGTGGGAGTGGGGTTGAGGGAGTTGGAAGTGGATCTCACAGATGAGATGAGTTTGGAGGGGACATGGAGGGGCATGAGAAAGAAACATCAGTATGTATTCCATTAGCACCACCTACCCAAATTGACTCATGTTTAGTCATTACAAAGCTCTTATAAAAAAAAAAGTAACCTGTTGAAACTGTGGCATTGAACGCATAAAGGTCTGAATGAATTTTTGGTTTTGTTGCACTTTCATTGTAATCTTTGCCTCACCCAACAGCTGTACAGGTGGAGATGCTGCCTGATTGTTTCCTTGCATGAATGGGACAGGAAACTAAGAAATGGGCTGATTGAAAAGAGATAATGTAAATTTCAACATAAAAAAGAGACTCACATTTATATGGGGCCTTTCATGACCACTATATGTCCCACAGCACTTTACAGCCAATCAACCACTTTTGAAATGTAGTCACGATCGTAATGTAGGAAATGTACACAGCAAGTGCCCACAAACAGCAATGTGATAATGTATCGATAACCTGTTTTTGTGATGTTGATTGAAGGATATATACTGGCCAGGACATCAGGGATAACTCTGCTGTTCTTCTTCAAAATAGTGCCATGGGATCTTTTATATCCACCTGAAAGAGCAGGCATTTGTAACAATGTAGCACACCCTCAATGCTACACTGGAGCACCAGCCTTGATTTTTGCACTCAGGTCATGGAGTGGAACTTGAACCTACAACACTGTGGCTCAGATGCAAGAGTGCTACCAACTGAGCCACAGCTGACCCATGTGAAATGTGTAATGCAACAATTAAAATACCATTACATTTCCAACAATGGGACATCTTTTAGATAGCACTGAATTGCATATCTGGTTAACATGAGACCAATCTCATTGTACAAATTTCTAAAACTTGACAGTTTACAGCACTAAACATCAAACAAATTATGATCAGTGATGTCCTAGAATTATCCAATGGGCCCATTCTCAACCGAATGAAAAAAAGTTTTTAAATTTGTACATTCTACAGAAACGAATAAGCTAAGAAATAATACTCTAAAGTTCTATTCGGCTTTGAGGGACTTGAAAGCCTCAGTAATATTTTACTTTTGTATTTCGCGTGCAGAGTGGCATTGAGAAATGTTACTGAATTTCACTGCAGTAAAATATTATCAAATGCTTTTGTCTCCTTGGAGAAGAGAACAGACATTTAATTAAGTCAGAGTGGAACTTGCTTGTAAAAGTATATAATCAACAAGAAAACCTTTTAGAGAGCACTGGATATGAGTCACTCGTCAGTGAATTAAGTTTTTGTTATACTATGTTATGACCAGGTGAGAGGGGTCTCAGGGTTCCCTCTCAGCCTTTGCCTGGTTTAATCGTAACAGGGTTTAATTTTTAAAAACACCGTGTTTTAGCTCCCCCTTAGTGAATCCTTGTTCATCGCTTTCCAGTTATAAGGCAAATAAATCAGTTCAGATAGGTTTTCTTAGATTTTTAACAAGAAAGGTAGAAGTTTATTAATCTTAAACTCTAATCCGGTTGCCGAGTGCGAATATGCGACGTGACCATGCTAGCATGCATATGTGATAACTGCACATGCAGGTAGAGACTGTAAAAGTAAAAGGAATAAAGGGGAAAGGTTTGAAGCAATAGATGGGTTACAGTCCTTTAAGTTCAATGTGGAGTATTTGGTTGCCGATCAGTCGTGCTGTTCGTTGGGGCCCAATTCACGCTTCAACTTGTTTTGATGTTGGAGTCTTTTATCTCTTGAGGTTTACATGTCTTCTGTGGGTCCAGTGGCTTGGGAGAAAGCGAGAGAGACAGACACAGAGAGGCTTCCTTGCTCCAGATTCAGTTTCAACAGCCTTCTATCTCTTTCGCTGTGGCACAATTCAAAAAACCCCAGCTTGCCCAGCAGGTTAGTCATGTAACTACCTGGTTTGACCACTTCTGTTTGTGGATTCTGCCGTCTAAGCAGTCATCCTGGAATGTGAGCTTCCTCACCTTCAATGTCTGGTGATCACAGTCCATTTTGGGTTAAGTCTTTGGGAATAGTCTTTTGTCTCTCCAAGCACTGTCTGTTAGTATGCAAATGTTTTTCCAGCCAAGCGTCTGGTGATTTTTTTTTAACAAGTCCTTTCTTCACTCCAGCAACAGTTTCAAATTAATGTTCATATGACAAAATTAATATACCTCATTCTTGGCAGGTGTGGGTCTGCATGACACCTCCACACCCAGCGGAATGAAATGCAATTTTTTAAAAAGAGCAGTTGATTAAAAGGGACTGGAGAGAAGATAAGGACTGGAACACACACATGCATCTCTCTCATTCATTCAGAACCCTGGCGGCAGTTACCGGTTCCACTCTGAACTCTGTTTCAGTGCCTTGATGAGTCATGCAAGGGCTTTTCACTTCAGAGGATGGCTGGTTCCCTTTTTTCCTGACTGTGGGGGTAGATTCTTTGCTAATCTTCCCTTTGTCCTCTGGGCCACTTCTGCTTGCAGGTATTTGTCCAGATTCTGCTGCACTCCCCTGCGGCACTTCGACTAGGCGAGGTATCAGTATCACGGTTTATCTGCCCCCTAGAGGACATTCTTTGTCTCTGCAGGTGTCTGTAAATGCTATTCGTCATACTGGTGAGGTGCTTCTAGCATCTGCATTTACATAGCAGGATGTGGGGTCTAATTTTTCAAACATTTCAGGGTTGGCTGACCGGACAGTAGGAGTTTTCGTCCAGGATTCCTCCCAGAATTCCTTTAACCTGCCCTTTTGGTCCATTTTTCCCCTTTCCTTTCCAGCCTGTTGCCAGCCTTCCGCCTGCCTGTCCCCTTGTGTTCTCGGCATTGGTCCCTTACAGTTCACTAGCCCTCTGCTGGTGGGTCCTCCAAACACCAATACAGGACATAGGGGTGCAGATTTCACTGCAGGTTGTGATTTTCCCTCAACCTGGCACATATGGCAACTCCTACAGTACTCCACCACATCTTTGTGGAGTTTTGGCCAATCAAACCGTTGTCTTATGAGGGCTTTGGTTTCTCGTATACCGACATGTACAGCCACTGCAATCTCATGGACCATTCTTACTATTTCTCTCCGGTACCTCTGTGACACCACTAACTGGTGAACCACTGTCCACTCCTTGCTCTTAGGTCTGTGTGGAGAACTCCATTTCCTCATCAATACCTCATTTCTTAAGTAGTAGCAATCAGGGACTCCCTCTGCTTCAATTTCAGACTGGGCAGCCTGTGTTATCTCTCTCAGTACTGGGTCAGCTCGCTGAGCCTCAGTAGGGAAGATTTATTTAACTCATTCCCTGGGTCTTCTAACTTGCCAAAGAAAGTCTCAGACAGACAGACCTCATGGTCATCTGCCTGCACTGCCAATTCAGTCTCCTCTCAGGGAGCTGTTTTGATCATGGCCTGATTCATTACACATTCAGGGAAACTGCAGGGGAACTGTCTACTGCCATTGCCCTGTCTCTCTGACCTCCTGCGGTCTCTCTTTTACTACTGGGGAAGCTACCACCTTCATCCCCGCCAGATCATTACCTAGGAGCAGGTCAACCCCATTGACAAGCAAACTCAGTACAATCCCTATGGTCACCTGTCCCGAAACTAGGTCGCACTCCAAGTGTAAAGGTACAGGCTTGCGCTGCCTTCCAATACCATTCACCACCAGTCTGGAGTTTACTGCACTCTCTGGGGGAAAGGTCAGGCTTTTCCCAGTAGAATGGATCTAGTGGCCCCTGTGTCCCTGAGGATTACTATGGGCTTGCTTGCCCCACTCGAGGGGTATGGGGTTACTCTCGCTTCAGACACAAAACTCTGATAACCCTCAGGAATCCTATTAAATTTTCCTGCACTTGCAGCATTAGACTTCCTGGGTCTGACTCTTACTGTAGTTAAAGCCACAGCTTGTTCTGCTGTGCTTTCCATCAGGGTCCCTTCTCTTTCACTGAGTGGGTGTACCCTGATTAACCCGACCGGTTTTCCCTTTAGTTTCCAGCAGTCAACTATTAAATGCTCTGCTTTATTACAATGGAAGCACACAAGTCTCCGGGCCTCATTCCTGCTTACAGCAACTTCGTTGTTGGCTGGAATTGGGCCCGCTGTGTCTCCTGCTTTCCTTTCCCTCCCAGGACTGCTTGGGCTTCTATCACCTTCCCACCCTTTGTCCTTTTCGGATTCGTGGGGGTGATTAGAAAAGGTTTTTCCCTGGGAAACTGACTTATAAAAAAGAGCAAACTCATTGGCCAGAACTGTGGTTTGCCGGGCTCTATGAGCCTTCTGTTCCTCTACATGTGTCTTTATGGAGAGTGGGAGAGAGTTTTTAAATTCTACTACCAAATTACTTCTCCGAGATTTTCATAGATGAGCTGTACTTTTAAGAGCTCTCAGCCACTTGTCAAAAGCCAGCTGCTTATTTCTCTCAAACTCCAGATAAGTTTTATCAACTTGCTTCTTGAGGGTTCTAAACGATAGGCTTCCATAACTAACTGATGCCCTGAGGATAGCAATTTTTGTCAGTTAATAATTTGCTGAACTCTCATCTGGCAACATGAAATAAACCTCATGGGCTTTTCCTATTAACTTGCTTTGTAGCAGGAGAGTCCAAGCCTCAGCTGGCCACTTTAACTGCCTTGCCAGTTTTTCAAAAGACACAAAAAACACTTCCACATCTCCCTCATTCAATTTTGGGATCAGTTGGGAAAGTTTTAACAATCCTGTACCCAGCCCTGAATTACGCTCCTGCATTGTGGCCTTGCTTTCACTGGGGTTACTTTGTCGCTCCCGAGTTAACTCAAGCCACTTCAGCTCTCACTCTTCGCATCCCTTCTGGAAAGTTCTTTCTCTTTTTCTCTCCTCCCTCCCTTTGTCTTCACATTCCTTCTGGAAGGCTTTCTTTCTCTCCTGTCTCTCTTTCTCCTGTCTCTCTCTTTCTTTTTCTCTTTCCTCAAACTCAAGTTTCCTCTGTTCCAATTGTAACTTCACTAATAATACCCTGTCTGGGTCTACTTCTAACCCTGTTCCTGCTTCTTCAGATTCAAGGGAAAAATGGTTGGCCACTAGCTTTAGGAGTTCAGATTTCCTAGCCTTGCCACGTACAGTGATCCCACACTGCTCAGCCATTTTCCTCAACTTCCAGAGACAGTGCTTTTAACTTATCCCAAGTTACTTCACCCTGACTTGGGGAGCTACTGGCTTCAGTCGCAGACATGTTAGTATTCGAGCACAACCACACGAAATCCTGTATTGAAATTTTTTTTTCTTTGGGATCAATTTGGTTTGCCACTTCCAATTTCTCGTTAGTGGGTAAAATCTTGGACACTAGCCCTGAAATTTCTGTTACGACCAGGTGAGAGGGATCTAGGGGTTCCCTCTCAGCCTTTCCCTGGTTTAACCGTAACAGGGTTTAATTTTTAAAAACACTGTGTTTTAGCTCCCCCTTAATGAATCCTTGTTCACCGCTTTCCAATTATAAGGCAAAGAAATCAATTCAGATAGGTTTTCTCAGATTTTTAATACGAAAGGTAGAACTCACGGTAGGTATGTTGCCTCCCAGGTGCCAGGGTTCGTGATGTCTCGGATCGTGTTTTTGGGATCCTTAAGGGGGAGGGGGAGCAGCCCCAAGTCGTGGTCCACATAGGCACCAACGACATAGGTAGGAAGAGAGATGGGGATTTAAGACAGAAATTCAGGGAGCTAGGGTGGAAGCTTAGAGCGAGAACAAACAGAGTTGTTATCTCTGGATTGTTGCCCGTGCCACGTGATAACGAAGCAAGGAATAGGGAGAGAGAGGAGTTGAACACGTGGCTGCAGGGATGGTGCAGGAGGGAGGGTTTTGGTTTTCTGGATAATTGGGGCTCTTTCTGGGGTAGGTGGGACCTCTACAAACAGAGGATGGTCTTCACCTGAACCAGAGGGGTACCAATATCCTGGGGGGGAGATTTGCTAGTGCTCTTCGGGGGGGTTTAAACTAATTCAGCAGGGGAATGGGAACCTAAATTGTAGTGCCAGTGTACAGGATGTTGAGAGTAGTGAGGTCAGGGATAAGGTTACAAGGACGCAAGAGGGCACTGGCAAGCAAGAACCTGGTTTAAAGTGTGTCTACTTCAACGCCAGGAGCATCCGGAATAAGGTGGGTGAGCGTGCAGCATGGGTTGGTACCTGGGATCTCGATGTTGTGGCCATTTCGGAGACATGGGTAGAGCAGGGGCAGGAATGGATGTTGCAGGTTCCGGGATTTAGATGTTTCAGTAAGAACAGAGAAGATGGTAAAAGAGGGGGGGGGTGTGGCATTGTTAATCAAGGAGAGTATTACAGGGACAGAAAGGACGTTTGAGGACTTGTCTACTGAGGTAGTATGGGCCGAAGTTAGAAACAGGAGAGGTGAGGTCACCCTGTTGGGAGTCTTTTATAGACCTCCAAATAGTTCCAGAGATGTAGAGGAAAGGATAGCGAAGATGATTCTCGACAGGGGCGAGAGTAACAGGGTAGTTGTTATGGGGGACTTTAACTTTCCAAATATCGACTGGAAATACTATAGTTCGAGTACTTTAGATGGGTCAGTTTTTGTCCAGTGTGTGCAGGAGGGTTTTCTGACACAGTATGTAGACAGGCCAACCAGGGGCGATGCCACATTGGATTTGGTACTGGGTAATGAACCCGGCCAGGTGTTAGATTTAGATGTAGTTGAGCACTTTGGTGATAGTGATCACAATTCGGTTAGGTTTACCTTAGCGATGGGCAGGGACAGGTATATACCGCAGGGCAAAAATTATAGCTGGGGGAAAGGAAATTATGATGCGATTAGGCAAGATTTAGGATGCGTAGGATGGGGAAGGAAACTGCAGGTGATGGGAACAATCGAAATGTGGAGCTTATTCAAGGAGCAGCTACTGCGTGTCCTTGATAAGTATGACCCTGTGAGGCAGGGAGGAAGTTGTCGAGCGAGGGAGGCTAGATGGGATTGAGGTTCACAAGGTTTACTAAAGAAGTTGAAGCGCTTGTCAAGAGGAAGAAGAAGGCTTATGTTAGGATGAGACGTGAAGGCTCAGTTAGGGCGCTTGAGAGTTACAAGCTAGCCAGGAAGGATCTAAAGGGAGAGCTAAGAAGAGCAAGGAGAGGACACGAGAAGTCATTGGCGGATAGGATCAGGGAAAACCCTAAGGCTTTCTATAGGTATATCAGGAATAAAAGAATGACTAGAGTTAGATTAGGGCCAATCAAGGATAGTAGTGGGAAGTTGTGTGTGGAATCAGAGGAGATAGGGGAAGCGTTAAATGAATATTTTGCGTCAGTATTTACAGTAGAGAAAGAAAATGTTGTCGAGGAGAATACTGAGATTCAGGCTACTAGGCTAGATGGGATTGAGGTTCACAAGGAGGAGGTGTTATCAATTTTGGAAAGTGTGAAAATAGATAAGTCCCCTGGGCCAGATGGGATTTATCCTAGGATTCTCTGGGAAGCTAGGGAGGAGATTGCAGAGCCTTTGTCCTTGATCTTTATGTCGTCATTGTCGACAGGAATAGTGCCGGAAGACTGGAGGATAGCAAATGTTGTCCCCTTGTTCAAGAAGGGGAGTAGAGACAGCCCTGGTAATTATAGACCTGTGAGCCTTACTTTGGCTGTGGGTAATATGTTGGAAAAGGTTATAAGAGACAGGATTTATAATCATCTTGAAAAGAATAAGTTCATTAGCGATAGTCAGCACGGTTTTGTGACGGGTAGGTCGTGCCTCACAAACCTTATTGAGTTTTTCGAGAAGGTGACCAAACAGGTGGATGAGGGGAAAGCAGTGGATGTGGTGTATATGGATTTCAGTAAGGCGTTTGATAAGGTTCCCCATGGTAGGCTATTGCAGAAAATACAGAAGTATGGGGTTGAAGGTGATTTAGAGCTTTGGATCAGAAATTGGCTAGCTGAAAGAAGACAGAGGGTGGTGGTTGATGGCAAATGTTCATCCTGGAGTTTAGTTACTAGTGGTGTACCGCAAGGATCTGTTTTGGGGCCACTGCTGTTTGTCATTTTTATAAATGACCTGGAAGAGGGTGTAGAAGGGTGGGTTAGTAAATTTGCGGATGACACTAAGGTCGGTGGAGTTGTGGATAGTGCCGAAGGATGTTGTAGGGTACAGAGGGACATAGATAGGCTGCAGAGCTGGGCTGAGAGATGGCAAATGGAGTTTAATGCGGAAAAGTGCGAGGTGATTCACTTTGGAAGGAGTAACAGGAATGCAGAGTACTGGGCAAATGGGAAGATTCTTGGTAGTGTAGATGAACAGAGAGATCTTGGTGTCCAGGTGCATAAATCCCTGAAAGTTGCTACCCAGGTTAATAGGGCTGTTAAGAAGGCATATGGTGTGTTAGCTTTTATTAGTAGGGGGTTCGAGTTTCGGAGCCACGAGGTCATGCTGCAGCTGTACAAAACTCTGGTGAGACCGAACCTGGAGTATTGCGTGCAGTTCTGGTCACCGCATTATAGGAAGGATGTGGAAGCTTTGGAAAGGGTGCAGAGGAGATTTACTAGGATGTTGCCTGGTATGGAGGGAAGGTCTTACGAGGAAAGGCTGAGGGACTTGAGGTTGTTTTCGTTGGAGAGAAGGAGGAGGAGAGGTGACTTAATAGAGACACATAAGATAATCAGAGGGTTAGATAGGGTGGATAGTGAGAGCCTTTTTCCTCGGATGGTGATGGCAAACACGAGGGGACATAGCTTTAAGTTGAGGGGTGATAGATATAGGACAGATGTCAGAGGTAGTTTCTTTACTCAGAGAGTAGTAGGGGCGTGGAACGCCCTGCCTGCAGCAGTAGTAGACTCGCCAACTTTAAGGGCATTTAAGTGGTCATTGGATAGACATATGGATGAAAATGGAATAGTGTAGGTCAGATTGTTTCACAGGTCGGCGCAACATCGAGGGCTGAAGGGCCTGTACTGCGCTGTAATATTCTAATTCTAAAAAAGTTTATTAATCTTAAAACACTAATCTGGTTACGACTACGAATATGCGACGCCACCACGCCAGCATGCATATGCGATAAACGCACACGCAAATAGAGACAGAAAAATTAGAAGGAATAAAGCAGAAACGTTTGAAGCAATAGATGGGTTACAGTGCTTTAAGTTCAATGTGGAGTCTTTGGTTGTCGGTCAGTCCTGCTGTTCGTTAGGGCCCAGTTCACGCTTCAACTTGTTTCGATGTCAGACTCTTTTCTCTCTTGAGATTTACGTGTCTTCCATGGGTCCGGGGGGGTGGCTTGGGAGAAAGTGAAAGAGAGAGAGCGACACAGAGAGAGAGAGAAAGGCTTCCTTACTCCAGCTTCAGTTTCAACAGCCTTCTGCCTCTTTCTCTGTGACATAATTCAAAAAACCCCAGGTTGCCCAGAATTTTAGTCATGTGACTAGCTGGTTTGACCACTTCTGTTTGTGGATTCTGCCATCTTAGCAGTCATCCTGCAATGTAGCTTCCTCACCTTCAATGTCTGGTGATCACAGTCCATTTTGGGTTAAGTGGACCAGGGAATAGTCCTTTGTCTCTCCAAGCACTGTCTGTTAGTATGCAAATGTTTTTCCAGCCAAGTGTCTGGTGATTTTTTTTAACAAGTCCTTTTTTCACTCCAGCGACAGTTTAAAATCAATGTTCATATGTCAAAATTAATATGCCTCATTTTTGGCAGGTGTGGGTCTGCACGACAATTAACTGTTGCTATGAATGCATCACAAGTAGAAAAGTCACACCATAGGAGAGCCAAATCACAATCAGCTTTGTCAGAGCCACCCACGGTGGTGATCTAAGATTGGAGTAAGGCTACCACAGCTGAAAACTTAAATCCTAGAATTCAGTATGTGTAAAGACCTCACCGTGCCTTAGCATGCATTGGATCTGCTTTATACCTACCCCTCAGGCCAGTAGACTGTGTGCCAGTACTAGATATAATGAATGTAACCAGGGCCACACACACAGATCAGTTCTGCGTCTCTCAAACCTGGAGTACTACTGTACATGTGGCGGTACATATGATATGCATCATGTGTGTTGTGATTGTATGTGCTTGAAAATCAAGAGGCAACCTGAGCGAGTGTAGCATGGCCAGCACGTATGTGGTAGAATTGATTAACGTGCCTATTTGCATCAGCCAATAATTTGATCAAGGAAATCAGATAAAACTGTAAACCTGTAGAGCAAAGCTTGAGCTGTTTAGTTCCAGCATTCAGCATTAGAAGTTGAATCTTCGTCTTAAATCTTTTATGAGGCATCAGATGTTCTTTCTAAAGAGAGCATAATGTACTTTGTATCATTTGTTTTATCATCTCTGCAATGCATTTTTTCTATTATCTCAAAAGGAGGGTGTAGCGAGAGTTTGGAATTTTGGTGGTCATAAAGTTGATGGATCATATTGACAAAGACTCAAAGAATAATGTATTGGTAACGCAAGACTTCTAGAATTAATAGGTTATATTTGATACTTGATAGAATATGTATATATTGATACATATACCAATTGATACAGTGCATTCAATCCAACTGCGTTATCTTGATACTTTAAAGAGCTTAGTGCAGTCAGCTGCCCACTTACAATTTTTTAGAATCCAATATTAGATTCAAAGAAACAACATGAAATGAAAACTGGTGCAATAATGATGTCTTACATGTAGGTCTTTAGCTTGACTTTCAAATATGATCTTGATTTATGGCTTACTAAATGTGCCAGTAACACTCAGTTGCAGAACATCAATACTGCACTAGCTTTTTTAACATTATAGTAAATGGTGACCCAGTTTGGACAGGCTGGATTCTTTCTATACTGTCAAACTGATTATCTGCCATGAATTAAATAGTTGGACATATGGTTAAACTGTTCCACCTTCATTACAAGGTTCTCAGTTGTAGCACTATGGGGGGGCGGGAGGGGCAACATTTCCCTCAGTACATTAATTTTGATTTTAAAAAGTAGTCATGTAAATACAGGGAAATGAATACTTCTTAACTTAATATCTAAATTTGATTTTTACTGTTACTTTATAATAATATTTTTGTCTTTCTTTGATGATCTATTTGAAACCCCATGAACATTCCCACCCCCCACTGCACCCCACAATCTCCATTCAGTTTTTCATAGTTTTGAGCATAGGTTCAAATGATTTGACTTATTACCAAACCCTTTGTCCCCCTGACTTATCAATGTGACATACTTAAAAAGGTCAGAGACTATCTCCTTTACACAAAGCACAAAATCTACATTGGAGGGTCAATGAGGCTTTACTAAATCTGCTGTTGAGATAATATTTGCACAATCCCCAGCTGGATTAGGCCAATAACATGGGCCTGCTAAGGATAGCTCAGGAATTATTACACTTTTTACACCCTCTTTACCCCAGGTCTTCTGGAATTGTAAGTCATTTCTGAAGACGAAGTAGCTTTCAGTTAACCCTTGCGCTGTAATCCTCCAGGGAACCAAATGCCACTAAGGTCTACCACCTACTTAGGGTTTCCAATTCTGGTTGGTTGTAATCCTGGAGATTTTGCCACAAGACCTCCCACTTCCAAGTGCCCAGCCTCCCCACACCCCTTCAACCTTCTTCAGTATTGTTATAACATATTAATGAAAATGGTCAAAGAAAATGAAAACAAAACAACTTTATAGACACCCTTTTAATTTTTCACCTTGCTCACAGCAGTTTCGAGGAGGTTAATCTTTAATTTCGGGAGACTCGGAGACAATCCTGGAGAGTTGGCAACCCTACATCTACTCCAGGCCCACAGTCTTCTAGATTTACCGGGTGGGATACTATACTGCTTTAATCACGGTGATGGGTAATCGCCAGCTTGTGCAGCTATCTCTGCCAGAGTCGACAGCTGGTTCACAAAATGTTCACCATTTAAAGTGTGCAAGAATATAATATTGTAGATATGACATGGCATTTTTAAAAATTCTTCCTGCTCTGCTAATCATGTTGCATAAAGTCACTCAAAGCAAACATTTGCCCATCTACCATTTTGATGGGTGGCTGTTTATATCTGTGAAGGAAATAATGTTTCCTTTTGTCTTGTAAAATTAGCAGTACTTAGCTGTTTAATTCACATTTTATGATGCTGAACAAGGCATCTGCTACAGTTTGCACTTCATTGAAAACACAAAGTTCTAAGCTGCTACAAGCTGTTTTATCATAGTGATAATGTACATCTGGAATTTTTCCACCCATCCATCATCTAATTTACCACCCAGTTGGGCTTATGCTACATGTGTGAGAACTTACTTAATTCTCAGCAAAACAGAATGAGATCATTTTATTCTCATTTAAAAAAGAATAGGCAAATAACCAAAAACAGAAGCCAGGACATCGCATTCATTGATTTACTGATCTAGATCAAGAAAATATGCTTAAACATTTGGCAACTATTGACTATTAAAACTTTAGAAGACAGATTGCGGTCTGGAACAAATGCACCTGAGCAAAAAGATGGGGTTTTGGTTTCACATCTAATCTAACAGAAACGGGGTAGATTTGAACTTTCACCACTGGCAATAGCAGATAGTTATACACCCCTTTTTCCTTTCCAGTGACTTCAAAAGAAAGAGATGTGAAACCAAAGTCCCACCTGCTGGCTCAGGTGAATCTAAAAGGTCCTATTGCACGAGCAAGGAGTTCTCCCTTTTCCTGGCCAATATTCCTTCCTCAAATAATATTACCAGATACAGATTATCTGCTCATCCATTTTCTGTTTGTGGGGCCTTGCTGTGCACTGCTTGGTAGCTACATTTGTCTGCATGACCGTGATTGCATCCCGAGTTAATCTCATAGTTTGAGACATCCTCAGGATGTGATAAGGTGCTACATAAATGCAAATCCTTTCCTTCTTCTAGCAAGATTAATCTGCAGTCAATTGGACCTATTTTTGCTGTACCTTAAAGGTTGACAATCTAAGACAAACTACTGACAGATGAGGTTTGGCGGTTTGTGGTTTGGAGAATAATGAAGTCAGTGGATAACAGATGGGATTAATTGCAGAAGTAAATCTGTTAGATTGAATGAACTTGATAGCCGAATGTTTTTTTCTTTCTATTGCATATGTTTTTATGCCCCTAGTTAACACGACATTGCTTTGAACTGTGTTTTTTTCCATTATATGAATACAACAGCTGAAAACAGCACAAATGCTGATTAAATCCTCACATTCTTCTTCCACTGGTTAGTCTAAATGGCTTTGTTTTTTTTTCCATCTTACTCATTTTCTGTTTCTTTGTATTTTTGCCCAGTGCTGTTGGTTGTGACACTCCAATCATTGAAAAATAAAACCAGAAACAGCAACAGCAAGCAGCTCTATGTTTGTACGGATTGTACAGAATAACGTACCAGGATTTGCCCCAAGCTTCTTACTTCGGAATAAAAAACACACTTCTCGTTACTTCTGTTGTCATCTCGATCCCATAATGCATTGTGGCTGTGTGACACACGCCAGGCAGCATGTTATTCAATATCTACATGTAGCTCTTAAATTCATTCTAATCCGTTTTAAACTACATTTATTCACTAGCAGCACTTAAAGATATCTTATAAACATATAATATTGTTACTGTTAAGAGGCTCCACATCCAATGGCTCAAGTCTGATACATCATTCTAGTAAAACTAGGCAAGGTAGAGCGTACCTGACTAACTTGCATCGCTCCTAAAGGACTGGGTTGGCCTGGATCTGCTGGAAGTATATGAGAGTATGCTCCTGGCCGGCAGCATGTCAGAATCCATGAGGAAAGGCATCATCGCCCTCATCTACAAGCGGAAGGGGGAGAGGGCAGAAATCAGAAATTGGCGGCCCATCTCACTGCTTAATGTTGACGACAAGATTCTGTCCAAAGTCATAGCTTGTCCAGTCAAGTTTGCTCTGGAGTTGGTGATTCACCCTGATCAGACCTGTGCTGTACCCGGCAGGAAGATCTCTGATAGTCACGCGCTACTCAGGGATACAATCGCCTATGTGCGGGACAGGAGGGTGGACACCTGCCTCATCAGCCTGTACCAGGAGAAGGCTTTTGACAGGATATCGCACACCTAAATGATGGACGTGCTTTCCAAAATGGGGTTTGGGGAGGGAATCTGCAATTGGATCAAACTGCTCTACACAAACATCAGTAGCGCAGTCTCAATCAATGGGTGGGAATCGGAAAGTTTCCCGATCCAATCTGGAGTCAGACAGGGCAGTCCTCTCTCCCCGGTCTTGTTTGTTTGCTGTATTGAACCCTTTGCTGAGTCTATTAGGAAGGATGCGAGCATCAGAGGGGTGACAATCCCAGGCAGTGGAGACACTCAGGTGAAAACCTCCCTGTACATGGATGACGTCGCCGTCTTCTGCTCGGATCCGCTGTCTGTGCACAGACTGATGAGTATCTGCAACCAGTTCGAACTGGCCTCGGGAGCCTAAGTTAACCACGGCAAGAGTCAGGCCATGTTCTTTGGGAACTGGGCTGACCGATCCTTTGTCCCCTTCACCGTCAGGTCAGACTACCTGAAAGTGCTGGGGATATGGTTCGGAAGTGCCGGGGCGTGCACCAAAACCTGGGAGGAGCGAGTAGCCAAGGTACAACAAAAGTTGAGCATGTGGGGGCAGCGATCTCTCTCCATTGTGGGTAAGAACCTGGTCATCAGGTGCGAGGCGCTCATGTTGTTGCTGTACGTGGCGCAGGTCTGGTCCATACCCCACTCCTGCGCCGTGGCAGTCACCCGAGCCATTTTCCGCTTCATCTGGGGATCCAAAATGGACCGGGTCCGGAGGGACACGATGTTCAAACCTCTGGATAAGGGCGGGAAAAATGTACCCAACGTGGCCCTCATCCTGATGACCACCTTCGTGTGCAGCTGCATCAAGCTGTGTGTAGACCTCCAGTACGCAAACTCCAAGTATCACTACGTGTTGAGGTTCTATCTGTCCCCGGTGTTGCGAAGGATGGGCCTGGTCACATTGCCGCGGAACGCTCCATCCAGTTGGACTGTGCCGTACCACCTATCCTTCGTGGAGCAGTTTCTGCGGAAAAACACCTTTGACCACCGATCCGTCAGGCAGTGGTCTGCACGGAATGTCCTCAAGGCCCTACGGGAAAAGGAGACGGTGAATCCTGTCGGATTCATTTGGCAGAATGCCTCATCACCAGAACTTCCAAACAAGCACCAAGATGTAACTTGGCTAGTGGTGAGAAGAGCCCTCCCCGTCAGATCCTTCCTGCACGCCCGAAGTCTCACCCCCTCTGCACAATGCCCCCGCGGTGGCTGTGGTGGGGAAGAGACGGTTGCCCATCTCCTTCTGGAATGTGTCTTTGCAAAGCAGGTGTGGAAAGAGATGCAGTGGTTTTTGTCGAGGTTCATCCCAAGCAGCTCGGTAACACAGGAGTCTGTGCTCTACGGGCTGTTCCCAGGGACGCACACCAAGACAAACATCAACTGCTGCTGGAGGACTATCAATTCGGTGAAAGACACCCTTTGGTCTGCCCAAAACTTGCTGGACTTCCAGCGCAAAGAGTTGTCCACGACCGAATGTTGCAGACTGGCAGATTCCAAGGTCCAGGACTACATGCTGAGGGACGCACTGAAGCTTGGGGTAGCCCCAGCAAAGGCTCAATGGGGAAAGACCACTGTGTAAGGTCCCCCCACCAAGCTGAACTGAGGGGCTGGATCCATGGGAAACCCCTCGAACAATATCGGGAAAATGTTGTCTGCTGTAAAATGTAAAAATGTATCTGGCACGACAATGAAATGGAAGGGTTGTGAGGCAACTCGTGATTGTATTGAAGGAAACGGATCTCAAAGAACAAAGAACAAAGATTAATAACAGAGAAATTTGGTGTGATACACTAGGAGTTCTTACAGTAATGCTGCATGATGCAACATTCAGGCTAGAACAAAGAACAAAGAACAGTACAGCACAGGAACAGGCCATTCGGCCCTCCAAGCCTGCGCCGATCTTGATACCTGCCTAAACTAAAACCTTCTGCACTTCCGGGGTCCGTATCCCTCTATTCCCATCCTATTCATGTATTTGTCAAGATGCTTCTTAAACGTCGCTATGGTACCAGCTTCCACCACCTCCCCCGGCAACGACTTCCAGGCACTCACCACCCTCTGTGTAAAGGACTTGCCTCGCACATCCCCTCTAAACTTTGCCCCTCTCACCTTAAACCTATGTCCCCTAGTAACTGACTCTTCCACCCTGGGAAAAAGATTCTGACTATCCACTCTGTCCATGCCGCTCATAACTTTGTAAACCTCTATCATGTTGCCCCTCCACCTCCGTCGTTTCAGTGAAAACAATCCGTGTTTATCCAACCTCTCCTCATAGCTAATGCCCTCCAGACCAGGCAACATCCTGGTAAACCTCTTCTGTACCCTCTCCAAAGCCTCCACGTCCTTCTGGTAGTGTGGCAACCAGAATTGCACGCAATATTCTAAGTGTGGCCTAACTAAAGTTCTGCACAGTTGCAGCATGACTTGCCTATTTTTATACTCTATGCCCTGACCGATGAAGGCAAGCATGCCGTATGCCTTCTTGACTACCTTATCCACCTGCGTTGCCACTTTCAGTGACCTGTGGACCTGTACGCCCAGATCTCTCTGCCTGTCAATACTCCTAAGGGTTCTGCCATTTACTGTATACCTCCCACCTGCATTGGACCTTCCAAAATGCAATACCTCACATTTGTCCAGATGAAACTCCATCTGCCATTTCTCCGCCCAAGTCACCAACCGATCTATATCCTGCTGTGTCCTCAACTCCACCAACCTTTGTGTCGTCCGCAAACTTACTAATCAGACCAGCTACATTTTCCTCCAAATCATTTATATATACTACAAACAGCAAAGGTCCCAGCACTGATCCCTGCGGAACACCACTAGTCACATCCCTCCATTCAGAAAAGCACCCTTCCACTGCTACCCTCTGTCTTCTATGACAAAGCCAGTTCTGTATCCATCTTGCCAGCTCCCCTCTGATCCATGTGACTTCACCTTTTGTATCAGTCTGCCATGAGGGACCTTGTCAAAGGCTTTACTGAAGTCCATATAGATAACATCCGCTGCCCTTCCTTCATCAATCATCTTCGTCACTTCCTCAAAAAACTCAATCAAATTAGTGAGACACGACCTCCCCTTCACAAAACCATGCTGCCTCTCACTAATAAGTCCATTTGTTTCCAAATGGGAGTAAATCCTGTCCCGAAGAATCCTCTCTAATAATTTCCCTACCACTGACGTAAGGCTCACAGGCCTATAATTTCCTGGATTATCCTTGCTACCCTTCTTAAACAAAGGAACAACATTGGCTATTCTCCAGTCCTCTGGGACCTCACCTGTAGCCAATGAGGATGCAAAGATTTCTGTCAAGGCCCCAGCAATTTCTTCCCTTGCCTCCCTCAGTATTCTCGGGTAGATCCCATCAGGCCCTGGGGACTTATCTACCTTAATGTTTTGCAAGACACCCAACACCCCCTTTTTGATAATGAGATGACTGAAACTATCTACACTCCCTTCCATCGGCTCATCATCCACGAAGTCCTTCTCCTTGGTGAATACTGATGCAAAGTACTCATTTAGTACCTCGCCCATTTCCTCTGGCTCCACACATAGCTTCCCTTCTCTGTCCTTGAGTGGGCCAACCCTTTCCCTGGTTACCCTCTTGCTCTTTATATACGTATAAAAAGCTCCTTTGCACTGTTTGTAATTTTTGACTTGGTGCTGTTTAAAACTGTTCGGTAATGTAATTTTTACAGATTTTTATGAATAAAGTATATTTTGGAAATTAAAAACAAATCGCTCCCAAAGTCCCAGGATAGTTTTACATCTTAATTTAAAGTTTTTTTAATCGCAGAAATTAAATGTTGCACCAAGCAGAATTGCTTTATCAAGTCACCTTCATTTGTGGGAAAATGCGTTAAGATAGGTTATGTAACTTGCAGATGAAGTTATGTTGAAGCATCATTTCAGTGAAGCAAAATGGTATCATATGTGAAATTTAATATTGCGTCAATTGCAGGGAGACGGGGCTCCCAGAGCAAAGCTTTACCAGATGGGAGTGCAGGTGGTGGGTAGGAGTAGAGTACGATAGCTTGATTCGCTGACCCTGCACCAGTT
Organism: Heterodontus francisci; assembly: GCF_036365525.1. Taxonomy (NCBI): domain Eukaryota; kingdom Metazoa; phylum Chordata; class Chondrichthyes; order Heterodontiformes; family Heterodontidae; genus Heterodontus; species Heterodontus francisci. The sequence continues at coordinate 133,088,079 of NC_090376.1, read as the reverse complement.
GCAATGTCTTACTAAATTTGCCATACTACATCGACTTGATCTGTAAAAAATTAAAAACATCCAGTCATCCAATTACAAATTTGGGGGTGGAACCGCACTGTATGATTTCAATAGCATTAATGCATTCCCGTGAAATTTATCTTTACTTTATCAAAGACACTAACTTATTTAATTCAGACCTTAAATTATGGACGAAGGAATTTTATATGTATTTGTAACTAATATTGCACCCAAATTTCTATCCAAACTCGAATTATGTCTGGAGGGGGCATTTTGAATTGTGTAATAATAAGCTGAAGTGCTGATAATTATAGGTCTGCCACTGGTGTTGGTAGTAGCAGGAACAAGGGGCTCAGTGAATGTCTTTGGGGGTAGGCTCATCATTGGTGACAGATTTGATCTCTGGCCTATGTTGAACTGACGCATTGCTGCCTGGCTGCGAAAAGTGGTGTCAGCCTCGCTGAAGGATGCAGGAAACTAAAGGACTGGAAAGGGCATCTGTCTCTTCATAAACATAATACCACTAGACCTGAGAAGGTGCAAAAATGACCTGGGCTCCTGCTCTCAATTACTACCTAGTGGCCTAAAATACCCATGTTTGGACATGGCCAAGAATAGGATTGGGTTGTGCTGTTATGATTCCTCAAGTCACTTTAGACTGCTGACCCTCACCGTCCTGGTCTTGCATGAAGGGAAGTTACTTAAATGAGGCATTGAGGGGCAATCACCGATAGTAAAGCACAAGTCACTGCAGTTAGGAAACAAGAGATAAAGGGATGTAAATTGGAAAGGAGTTTTTTTATTCATTCATGGGATGTGAGTGTCACTGTTAAGGCCAGCATTTATTGCCCATCCCTTATTACCCTTGAGAAAGTGGTGGTGAGCTGCCTTCTTGAATACAACTGAGTGACTTACTAGGGCATTCAGTGAGCAGTTAAGAGTCAGCCATACGACTGTGGGTCTGGAGTCAAATATAGTCCAGACCAGGTAAGTATGGCAAATTTCCTTTCCTAAAGGGCATGAGTGGATCAGATTAGTTTTTGCAACAATCTGGTAGTTTCATGGTCACCATTACTGATACTAGCTTTTCATTCCAGATTTATTTAATTAACTGAATTTAAATTCCCCAGCTGCTATGGTGGGATTTGAACTCATATTTCTGGATCATAGTCTGGGGATTATCAGTCCCGTAACATGATCACTATGCTACCAGAGGCGAAAAAGTCAGAATGTAAAAGCGATTTTTTAAAAAACAGGAAAAAAAGTGGCTGGATCATTGCATATGCAACAGCCTGGTAAACCAGTTACATTGTGCTTTCAGTATTTCATAACCATATTGATGTTACACTATTAAAACCACCAATCTCACAGAAATTCGCTTGTAATTATTCCTTCTCTTTCCAGCTCCATGCTGAAGACTGGCCCTTTGGGGTGGAAATATGTAAACTAATGCCTTTTATGCAGAAAGCATCTGTTGGCATCACTGTTCTCAGTCTCTGCGCACTCAGTATAGACAGGTAATTTACCACATCAATCAAACATGTTTCTCTCTGTCCTGTCCTGCTTGCTCCTTGTTATCAAAAGGCATTTTATATTTAATGTGGCTTTTTATAATGCTTCTGTCCAATCTCAGGTATCGAGCAGTTGCATCCTGGAGCCGTATTCAAGGGATCAGAGTTCCCATGTGGACTGTGATTGAAATCATATTCATCTGGGTAGTGTCGATTATATTAGCAGTTCCTGAAACTATAGCCTTTGATCTGGTAAACGTAGACTATCGAGGAAAGAAATACAGTGTCTGCTTTCTTCATCCGATTCAAAAAAGTCAATTTATGCAGGTATGAGGTGCCATCATTTCTGTTTATTGATGAACAGTCATTCGCTATTCTGATCAGATTGGGCTGAGCAGTGCGTGCAGATGTTTTAGTTTGCATTTACATAGAGAACTGATGATACATCAAGCGAAATTACTTAATAAAGCTATTCCAAATTAACTAAACCGAACATAACATGCCGCACATTGAACTCATTAATAAAATCACAGCAGGTCGGACAGTGTATGAAAAGCTGAATGACTATTTCATGATTCAGGTGTAGACTCTTCATCAGAACAGTCAATGTTTAGGATGGAAACCCATTCTGGTGAAGGATTCACATCCAAAATATTGATCTGTCTTTTATTGCTTCAGAGCCTGATGCACGCATTGTGTGTCTCCAGTATTTGGAGCTTTATTTCTTACATGGACATTGAAATTGCTATCACTTTATAAATATTTCTAGGATAAGGCACATTGTGTGTGGATGATCATTCTCCTGTTCAACATAATGTATAATCTGAGGGGAACAGTGAGATATTGTCGAGTAGCGCACTCTTGCTTCACTTCAGTTTGAATGCAGATCCGAGTAATACAATGGAGAGTCTCATTCTCTTCATCAGACATAAGGGACTGCATTTTGCAAGTTCACAGACCTGAAACGTTAACTCTGTTTCTCTCTCCACAGATGCTGCCTGACCTGCTGAGTAATTCCAGCACTTTCTGTTTTTATTTCAGATTTCCAGCATCTGCAGTATTTTGCTTTTATTTTACAGTTTGTGATGAGATGGACAGAGAAACAGGTGGTGAGGGACACCTTAATCTATTCTGCAGAGTAAATGAAATGTTTTTACTTTATGCTATACTTGATTCAAGTGTGTTTCACGTTGACAGTGAGAACCAAAAAGGAAACATATTTCCCAACTCTGACATATCTCTGTTACTGGACATAAAATTCACCCCTCCAATGAAAATGTAAAATGATGGCACGGAATTTCCTGAGAGCTGTTCCTGTTCCCTGGCCATAACTTTGTGAGAGTAAACAAGGTTCCTGCTACAGAGACAGACAGCTCCAAGGAACCTCTTGGCCAATATGTTTACACTTCTGCTGGCAGGGTTGCCAACTTTCCAGGATTGTCCTAGAGTCTCCAGGAATGAAAGATTAATCTCCAGGATGCTGCTGCACGCAAACTCATTGTGGCATTTCAAATTTTTGCTTTTTCTTTCATTTTCTTTGAACACTTTTGTTTATCAGTTATAAATATATAGAGATGGTAAAATAAAGGCTGTTCAACTGGGCAGGGTGGTTGAAAGCATGAGGTCATGTGATGAAACCTTAAGGAATAAGTCCAACCTAAGTTGGCAACCTTAACTGATGGTAAATCTAGTATTCTGAGATATTGTGCCCAATCAAAGCTGTTTCGAATGTTCAGTGCATAAAATGCTTTATGTGAATAGAACGGAGTCAGGACTGTGGAAGTGTGGCTCTTTCAACATCATTGTCTGTCATCAGTCTAATGCATGTTTTTATATTCCCATTTCCAGTTCTACAAGACAGCAAAAGATTGGTGGCTGTTTGCATTTTATTTCTGTATGCCTCTTGCATGCACAGCTCTGTTTTACTCCTTAATGACTTGCGAGATGCTAAGGAAGAAAAGTGGGATGCAGATCGCTCTGAATGATCATCTGAAACAAGTAAGCAGCTGAATAGTAATGCAAATTTTTATTTTTGTAATTCAACCATGGACAATACAATTCAAACCTAAATAGCTTAAACAAAATCAGTTGCTGACTTCAATATCATGTTGCCTACTAAATATTGCGATTCTTTGATATGAGGTTGATCAAATTTTTCCCAATTAGGTACAGTTAGTATGACAATTAGAGTAATTTACAGCAATAGATTCAGACCTTGAAATTTCATAAAGGTTTGACTGATCTTTCACCATCACTCCGGTAGGAGACAAGTGAAAGCGCCATCCCCACATCCCCAAGAGTTATAATGGGATAACCACAGAACTCCTGTGGAATTCCAATAATCTTCAATAGGAAGTCTCACTATCAGCAATCCTTTATTTTATTTCCTTCAATTCCCCTCCACTATTTTTCTTCACTCCCTTTTAGGATGGTGCTGACTCCTTCCTGGCTGCTGCTCATGGCTCCACTATCTCACTCAATTGGCTGTACCATATATAAGTCCACACAGCAAGTGTTGGCGGACTATTCAACTATGGGAGCAGTACAGCCAAGCCCGATCCTAGGCCTCCTCCATTGTCCACACACATGCACCTTTCAACTGGGGTTACTGGATAATGATCAGAAAGAGAAACCTGGCTGATTCCCATCACTCCCCCTCCCCCACCCCCACCCGAACCCTCCAACCCAGGGATTGATGAAATCAGCTAAATCCGCACAAAGAAAAGATTGTTTCCTATTGATTGCCCATTTTGTCCCATACTTATCACCTGTACCTAGTTGCAAAAATTAAAATCCAATGATTAACCACATAAGGATTAATTTCAGCTGTAGCTGATAAGTATAAGTAAGAATGTAATAGAAAAATCAAAGTAAAATATCCCAACAAAATATATTATTAGAAGGAGCTTACTTGTATTTTCCACGACCCTTTAATGGTCCATATTTTTTCTCTGAGTTTCTATGTGAAGGGGGATGTTGATACTTTTATTAAGGAAAATCCCAAGGCTTTTTATACGTATATAAAGAGCAAGAGGGTAACCAGGGAAAGGATTGGCCCACTCAAGGACAGAGATGGGAATCTATGCATGGAGCCAGAGGAAATGGATGAGGTGCTAAATGAGTACTTTGCATCAGTATTCACCAAGGAGAAGGACTTCGTGGATGATGAGCCTAGGGAAGGGTGTGTAGATAGTCTCAGTCATCTCATTATCAAAAAGGAGGAGGTGTTGGGTGTCTTGCAAAGCATTAAGGTAGATAAGTCCCCAGGGCCTGATGGGATCTACCCCAGAATACTGAGGGAGGCAAGGGAAGAAATTGCTGGGGCCTTGACAGAAATCTTTGCATCCTCATTGGCTACAGGTGAGGTCCCAGAGGACTGGAGAATAGCCAATGTTGTTCCTTTGTTTAAGAAGGGTGGTAAGGATAATCCAGGAAATGATAGGCCGGTGAGCCTTACGTCAGTGGTAGGGAAACTATTAGAGAGGATTCTTCGGGACAGGATTTACTCCCATTTGGAAACAAACGAACTTATTAGCGAGAGGCAGCATGGTTTTGTGAAGGGGAGGTCGTGTCTTACTAATTTGATTGAGTTTTTTGAGGAAGGGACGAAGATGATTGATGAGGGAAGGGCGGTGGATGTTGTCTATATGGACTTTAGTAAAGCCTTTGACAAGGTCCCGCATGGCAGACCAGTGCAAAAGATGAAGTCACACGGGATCAGAGGTGAGCTGGCAAGATGGATACAGAACTGGCTCAGTCACAGAAGACAGAGGGTAACAGTGGATGGGTGCTTTTCTGAATGGAGGGATGTGACTAGTGGTGTTCCGCAGGGATCAGTGCTGGGACCTTTGCTGTTTGTAGTATATATAAATGATTTGGAGGAAAATGTAGCTGGTCTGATTAGTAAGTTTGCGGACGACACAAAGGTTGGTGGAGTTGCGGATAATGATGAGGATTGTCAGAGGATACAGAAGGACATAGATCGGTTGGAGACTTGGGCGGAGAAATGGCAGATGGAGTTTAATCTGGACAAATGGGAGGGAATGCATTTTGGAAGGTCTAATGCAGGTGGGAAGTATACAGTAAATGGCAGAACCCTTAGGAGTATTGATCGGCAGAGAGATCTGGGCGTATAGGTCCACAGGTCACTGAAAGTGGCAACGTAGGTGGATAAGGTAGTCAAGAAGGCATGCGGCATGCTTGCCTTCATCGGTCGGGGCATAGAGTATAAAAATTGGCAAGTCATGTTGCAGCTGTACAGAACCTTAGTTAGGCCACACTTAGAATATTGCGTGTAATTCTAGTCGCCACACTACCAGAAGGATGTGGAGGCTTTGGAGAGGGTACAGAGGAGGTTTACCAGGATGTTGCCTGGTCTGGAGGGCATTAGCTATGAGGAGAGGTTGTAAAAACTCGGATTGTTTTCACTGGAACGACGGAGGTGGAGGGGCGACATGATAGAGGTTTACAAAGTTATGAGCGGCATGGACAGAGTGGATAGTCAGAAGCTTTTTCCCAGGGTGGAAGAGTCAGTTACTAGGGGACATAGGTTTAAGGTGCGAGGGGCAAAGTTTAGAGGGGATGTGCGAGGCAAGTTTTTTACACAGAGGGTGGTGAGTGCCTGGAACTTGCTGCCAGGGGAGGTGGTGGAAGCAGATACGATAGCGACGTTTAAGAGACATCTTGACAAATATATGAATAGGAAGGGAATACAGGGATATGGGCCCCGGAAATGCAGAAGGTGTTAGTTTCGGCAGGCATCAAGATCGGCGCAGGCTTGGAGGGCCGAATGGCCTGTTCCTGTGCTGTACTGTTCTTTGTTCTTTGTTCTTTGTTCTAGCCTGAATGTTGCATCATACAGCATTACTGTAAGAACTCCTAGTGTATCACACCAAATTTCTTTATTAATGTCTTTGTTAAAATAATCGGCAAAAGAATGAGATGCAGATGTAATTGTTTCCGTCACTGCATAATTAAGTGTTTTCCAACTTTTAATAGGAATCTGTTGATAATCATTTAAACTTAATTTTCAATCTTTCTAACAGTTCTTGGTTTCACAACCTTTATCGCCCCTAATTTTCTATTTTTACCTTTTTGCCAAAATCTGAGGGACAGAACATTTCGACTCTCTACAGATTGGGGCAGGAAACCTCTGAACTTAAAACTGCCCCAAATTTAGCATCAATCTGCCTACAGGTAAAATGTACCCAGCCCGAAAATCAAAATCTAGCTATGGTTGGGGCTTCTTCTTTGAAGACTTAGCTACATTTATCCAAAAAAAACAGAATCAGAACATTCAGGGGAATGAATTGGTTAATTCACTAATGCAAGACTGGCCCCTGCAATTATTTTCACTTTTCCTGTTACTACTTTGAGTGATAACATGGCACTCGCAGAGGGAGGCTGCAGATTGTGAAATCACCCCTCATATCATTTGTATTAAGATTGTGCCACAAAATTGTGGGTATTTTCCCACATTTCTTGTGGAGAAATTGTTTGCTATAGTGGGTAAGTAAGGTGGATGTGAGAAGGAGGATTAGGTATAAAGATACTGTCATCATCGACGGTTTCAGTGCCTCCACTGGCCATGGCCTCAGCAGTGGGGATCCCAATAATGGCCAGCACCGTCTCCTCTGTGGAGGTCAGGATATGCAGGCATGCCCACCCCCTCCAGTTAGTTCTTGCTGCCTCCAGGTCTGTGCCACCTTCTCCTACAAGAGAGAGAGAGAGGTATGTCGGTGAGTGTGGTGCAATGTGTTTGGGTGATATGGCTTTCATGGTTGAATAGCTAGCAGTGTGTGCAACCTGCATGATGTGGATTTGAGGCTTGCAGCAGTACTAAATGTGTGAGGGTACAGTTTAGCATTTGAATGTTAGGTATGAGCCCTGATTGACAGAGGTCGGTGAGTGATGCGTGATGGTGAATTGAGCCGTGCCAGAGGCCAGTGGTGCAGTTGGTAGAATATGGCATTTGAAGATGCATTCACTGACCTTGACTACTTGGGTGAGTGAGATCATTGAACTTCTTTTGGCAGTGCATCCAGGCCCTTGGGGTTTGACTCCTAGCATTGAAATCCACAGCTATCTGCTCCCACTCACTACCAACTGAATATATGTCTGGAGAGCCTCCTGGTCCTCTGCACATACAGGATATCTCCTCCTTTGCACCTCCTCCTCCAAGGCCTCCAGTGTATCATCCAAAAGGTTAGAGCCTGCACTCTTCCATCTTGTACCATTCTTCTGTCTTTTCCAAGTCAGAATCAGTTGTAGAACAACTTCCCTCACCTGCTGCAGCCACAATGCACCTCTCCTTTAAGAGGTGCAGGCTGGCTTTAGGTAATGCAGGCTTACTTTAACTGGTACTAGCCTCACGATTTTGGGCCCTCTGCTGAAGCATGCAGCCACTCAACATTACGATTAGTGCTGGCTGCAATCATGTTAATCAGCAGGCAGCAATAAGTTGGCCTACTGCCTGCATCGCAGTGAATGTTGAATGGACGTGGGTTAATCTCTCATTGCGATCTTCACACCCTATTTTTGGAGTCTATCAAATTTACCCCCCATTATCTTTTAGCCAGTATCAAATGAAAGGTAGTTAAATCTGAAGCACTTAAAGCTGAAGGTAATAAACTCTCTTAAAAACAGCATCAGACAAAAACATATTTTTCAGAGAATGTGAGAAAGTGAACTGAAGATACTGAAGGCCAAAACTTACTGAAAGAAAAATAAGGTTTCCTTCTAAAATATAGAGTTTGAAAGTCCATTAATATCTATGTAAATAGGCTAAAATGAATACACGGAGCAAATTTTCCCAGCCCTGTGGTGGCGGGCATGGAGGCTGGGGGGCCTGGAAAATGGAGTAGGGGGATGAGCTGCGTCAGGGGCATTCCTACTGCCAGGAACTTTCCCAGGGGTGGACTGGGGTTAGGATCGGCTTCCTGCTCCACTAAGGCGGGCAGCCAATTAACATTGTTAATGCCCCAATTAGGAGCGATCTTGCGGCCTTACCAACATTTTGCCAGCAGCGGAATAGCCCCCCTCCACGAGCGGAGGCCGCAAGCTCAGTAGAGGCAAGGGGCCATCAGAGCCAGAGGCTCCATGCCGCAATGACAGTGCTGCAGGCAGGAAAAATCGCACCCGCAGTCCAAACGATCCACCCGAAGGGGCTTCCCCTCCGCTCTCAGGGGTCTAACAGCTTCAACCCTCAGAATTTTTTATTTGTAACCACATCACCCAGGGTGGCATTATGTTGAGATGCCCTCACCGTCCCTGACCTGCCTCAAAGGTGCCCTCTGATTGAGCCTACAGCATCGAGAGCCCACCTGACGTCCTTAATAGGATGCCGAATGCAGAGGTGGCCTCCAGGAAGGTTGTGCTATTGGGTGTGTTGACAGCAAGTGCAGCCTTGGGACCCCCATTTAGTCCTGTCTTCGGGCTCCCGAAGCCCCTGGGAAAATCCAGTCCATCAATTTGTACTTGAAAACAATGGAAGTAACTTACTCTTGCGTTAAAGTGAAACTGTTTTCATAGACAATCATAGGAACATCATAGGAAATAGAAGCAGGGGTAGGACATTCAGCCCTTCGAGCCTGCTCCACCATTCAACTAGATCAAGGCTGATCTTCTCCCTCAATACTATTTTCCCACACTATCCCCATATCCCTTGATATCTTTAATTTCTAGAAATCTTTTGATCTCTGTCTTGAATGTGCTCAATGACTGAGCCTCCACAGCTCTCTGGGATAGAAAGTTTCAAAGATTCACCAACCTCTGAGTGAAGAAATTCCTCCGCATCTCAGACCTAAATAGCCTACCTCTTATTCCGAGACTGTGTCCCCTGGTTATAGACATTCCCCGGTCAGGGGAAATGTCCTTCCTGTATCTACCCTGTCGAGCCCTTTTGTATGCTTCAATGAGATCACCATTCATTCTTCTAAACACTAGAGAATATAGGCCCACAATCTCTCCTCATGGGAGGATACCACCATCCCAGCTATACTGACCATCTAATGTCCAATAATGCAATATGCGATAATGAATACTTAATTAGTAATAATCAATTCACCCACTAGCTATAATTGGAGTGCATCATAGGCAGATATCTCCATTACAGCCAAGTTTGTCCTGTTCCCTGATATTGCTTCACAGCACAAACACAAACACATTGTCCATTTAATAAAAATGATACAGAATGTAATTTTATTCCTTTCAGCATGAAAAGGTGAATATCACAATACTGCAAAATGTTGATGGATATGCAACTGCTTTGCCAAGAAATGTTCCACTTGAAGCAAGACTAGTTAAAAATTGACAAATTAATCTCCATGACCTGGCTTAGTTGACCAAAATTTAACAACATGCATGCTGCTTGCAATAAGTAGAATGGAATTGATTGCTTTAAACTATGAGTGCTTTGCAAACCTACATGTACCACACCTGATCTCGCAGAATCTCAGAACTTACAGAAGGGAACAGTTTGTTTCATCATTCTAGCGCTAGCTCTTCAACTGGAATTATCTGTTGTAATTACATTTCCCTGTTTTATCCCTATATCCTTTTATATTCTTCCTTTATATTCATTGATATAGTTCCCTCTTAAATGACTCAATAGCAGTAGAACATTTCATGTTCTAATAATTCTCTTGTTAAAACAATCCTTCAAACGTTTTCCTTTGTTCATCCAGTTAAGTTTGTGTTCCTCAGAACTGCTTCACCAACCAATGTCAACAATCTTTCTCTATTAAGCCTCTCAAAGCCTTTCATAATTTTGAAAATTTCCATTTTATTTCCCTTTAACCTTCTCTGTTACAGTGAAAATTGTCACAATGTTTTGAGCCTTTCTTGATAACTATAACTTCCTATTCCTGGTAGTATTCTAGTGAATTTTCACTACACCATTATCATAGCTGTAATAACCTTGCATTAACAGGGTGCCCAGAACTACATGGAATATTCAAACAATAATAATAAGTTTGCACAAAACCATCAGTTCCTTGGTTTTGTTTTCATGGTTTTTAGCCATATCTCCCAGAATATTATTCATCTTATGGCATTTCCATCTTTAAAGGTTATATTCTAGATTGCTGTGTTTGTCCACGCGAACTAGAATTTTACTGTTTAGGATGTATTCCTTTCACTGTTCTTTTCCCCCAAAACATAATGGGCTGAATTTTATACAGCCTTCGACGTCGAGAACGGTGGGAGTTGGGGGCATGGTTTTTTCTCCGTATGAGGCCCACCCCCGACCCCGATGCCAGCAGGGCCCATCCCAATCTCAATGGAGGCGGAGAGGCTTTGTGGCGGCCCCCCACCCCCCACTCGGCGACGGCACCATAATTTACATTTTTAAATAGATTAACTTATCTGCATCAATGAAGTTCCTGTCGCCTCCTGATTTGTCGCTGTGATCTTCATCCTGGCGGACAGCACTGCCGTGCCTTTGAATCTCCATCGGGGAAACGAGGCGTGAAACATGTGGGGGGGGGGGGGGGAGGAGGCAATTTTCTCAGTGCAGGAGGGGGGAGCGGGGTCAAACTTACCTGATTGGTCGAGAGGGTGATGAGAAGGGGCAAAGGACAAAGGTTCTGAACTTTGGTGGGGAGTGGGGTAGGTCAGGTACTGAAAGTAAGAATTTTTGAGGGGGGGGTTTAGAGGACAGTAATGACATGTAAGGCTATTGGGGGGATGGGAGATGGGCTGGAAAGATTTTTTAAAATTATTTTTAATACTTTTAAATGCACTGCCTCTTTAAAAATTCAAACTGGCATTTAGGGCTTTAAACCCTTTAAAAATGGTGCTAGCACCTGCCATTGCCAGGGATGGCTCACCCACCCTCTCCATGTCATCATGGGGTGGGGGGGTGCAGACTGCTCCGGGCATGTTAATGAATGCCTGATTTAAGATCACGGCAGCTCTGCTGAGTGAATGCCACACGTGTAGGGTGCCATCTTTTAGGGCTGCCGCTGTACTTGGCTCAGCCTCATAAAATCCAGCCCAATATTGTACATTTTTGCTCATTAAACAGCATCTGCCACCTATCTGCCCACTCCACTAAGTCTGAAGAATACATATTTGAAGTTGCAGAAAAATGTATAAAGATCCCCCAAACCCCACCCCACAAACTCATTGCCAGAGGGAGTGAATAAATATATTTACATGAATAGGTCACAACAACAGGTCCGTCAAATCAATCCTGTGGCAGAAATCCATGCTTAGCAGCTGATTTTTGGCAAGTCTCATGCATCAATCCAGGGACATTGCGAAGTGGTATGCTTAAACATTGAGTGAGTGTCACTGTATTACTGCAGTGTAAATGATTTATTGAACTGCATTCATGCAAGGCTCATCACTATAATAGTACAGTATTCTCAAGGTGTCTTTGGTTATGAGTCTTGAAGCTCCTTCAAACAAAGAGTTCAATTGTATAAATAATATTCTGATCATTCACTTGCAGCGTCGTGAGGTAGCAAAGACTGTGTTCTGCTTAGTGCTCATTTTTGCCCTCTGTTGGCTTCCACTTCATCTTAGCAGAATTTTAATGAAGATATTCTACGATGAATATGATCCCAACAGATGTGAACTATTGAGGTAAGACATTCGGAATGTGAGGCCGTCAGATTACCATAAGAGGGCAGTATATGTAAGCTATACCAGAGAAATAGCTACTGACTCCTGTTAAAGCATGTTTTCTGATGAGGAATTGTGGGATTTTATATACTTTTACAATATTAAAAAAGTTATATTTTAGGCTTCAGTTTATTTGCATATGACAGATTAAAGCTCATCAAAAGTGATATGGAAAAAAAAAACATGAGTATGCTGTATCTAGTTTCAAATTTTCTAAGGAATGGTTCTTCATGCTCGCTATGGAGTATTTTACTTTGTTGCCAAGGATTTTCATGCTATAGTTAAGGGTGTTGTAATTTCAAATAATTATATCTATTTTATGATTAGTTCTTGGCATTTCTCTAATGTATAAATATCTTGAACCTTTCAGGGCAACTAGTAGCTGGGATTAGTAATATGGATGCTCCTGACCAGATTATGTAAATTTAACTCAAAAAATTCTTATGACATGGAATAAATTAAATCTTATTTTCAATTTGTTGATCACCATTACCAGGAATGAATCAGTTAAAAGTGTAAAAGGTCTTTTATCAGAAGAGCATTTGTAACATTCATACATCTGTTAAAAGCTCATAAGGGTTCGTCGAATGGCTCAGTTGGTGATATAACTATACAGCCTGGGAACATCCTTGGGCTCTGCTAAGTTATCTCGGATCATGGGAATATCTTCGCCTGCAAGCTTCCTTCCAAGTGACATATATCTTTCATTGTCAGTCTTCTGGAATTCTTTACTGAACCCCATCACGAGAGGGCCACCACGCCAAGGACTGCTGCAGGTCGAACAGTCTCATCATCACCACCTCAGGACAATTAATGATGGCCAACAGAAATGCTGGGCTGAATTTTATTTAAAAAGAAAATGGCGGCCTGCAAGCATGGGCCGTGCGCCGCAACACCGCCATGATCTAGCGCGCGGTGGCTCATTTAAATATGTAGTGTGGGCCACCCCCTCCAATCACATGGCGGGGTGGCCTCAGCGATTCTGTGAACGGTGTCAGCTGCCTCTGCGCCATTTTTAAAGGGCTGCCAGACCGGCCACTAAAAGTGCAGAGTTGAACCCCATATCCCCCGCAACTACACCGCAAATAAATTGTCACCCCGTTTCCCCCCCCCCACAAAAACACTTACATTGTATAGTTGCCCTCTCCCCACCAAGAACACTTAAACTGACAAATTTACTGCCCCACCTTGGTGCCTGCTTTCCCTGGACAGAAAAGTGAAGGCATGTGAGTGCCCCCCGTCGCACGGAATATCCCGGGCAGCCGGTAAGATCGTGGTGAATAGTATTTAAATTTATTTAGTGCATTTATTTAAATATTTATAAATTATTATAAAATATAAAATAAACCATGGTAGGTAGTGGAGGGGAGTGGAAGATCGCAGCGACAGCGACCCACCATGGAGCATGATGGCGGGAAGATTGGGCCTGGCAATCCCGGCATCAGGCTCTATGGTGGGCCGCTGTCGTTGCGATCTTCCACTCCACTCCCCCGCAACCCCCCCCCTCCCCCACCTACCATGCAGCCTGACGTCAGGAGCTCAACAAAATCCCAGCTGCTACATTGCCAGCATCACATGCACCTAGTCAACAGAAAATAAACAAAACCTCATCTCATCTGTCAACAACAACTTGCATTTATATCGTACATTTAACATAGTTAACTATCATAAGGTGCTTCCTATCAAACAAAATTCAGCACCACGCCACACAAGGAGATACTAAGACAGGTGGCCAAAAGCTTGGTCAAAGAGGTAGATCTTAGGAAGTGTCTTAAAGGAGAAGAGAGAGATAGAGAGGCAGAGAGGTTTAGGTCGAGAATATCAAAGCTTAGGACCTAGGCACCTTAAAGCATAGCTGCCAATGGTGTTGCAGTTAAAATGAGAGATTCACGAAAGGCCAGAATTGGAGAAACAAAGAGATCTTGAAGGGTTGTAGGGCTGAAGGAGGTTACAGAGATAAGAAGGGGTGAGGCCTTGGACAGACTTGAAAACAAGGATGGGAATTTTAATACTGAAGCGTTACTGGACTGGAAGTCAATGTAAGTCAGGATGCACAGGGGTGATGGGTGAACAGGAGAGTTGGGACACAGATAGCAGAACTTTGGATGCGTGTAACAGTAGTGCACTACAAACAGGCTCATTGTCTTCTGATGAGGGGATTTGGGAATCAACAAGGGCTCCGGATGGTATTGTTGTACAGTGATTATTACTGGAAAGTACATGAGTATATATGCTTGTTGAGGACAGGATTGGCCTCACTGAGATGTCCCTCATAGCCTGCCAAGATTAATGGTTTAGGCTCACACATATATAAGTAGGAGAACTAGGTACCAGAGGAAGACAATGCTCTTGAAACTATATCCCAGTAAGAGTTGATATCTTTAGGAGTGGAGGGGAAAGAGACAAAGAAAATTACAGGGGGGAGAAAAAGATTCCAAGACTTTAGAATTTAATATTTTGAATAATAACAAATACAATAATAATAAAAATAGATTATAGTGTATTGAAATGTCTAAAGAAAATCTTTGCATTGAACATACATATACAATGGGTGGTAGGACCCTAGGAAGTACAGAGAGTCAGAGGGACCTTGGTGTACTTGTCCATAGATCACTGAAGGCAGCAGCACAGGTAGAGAAGGTGGTTAGGAAGGCCTTCCTAACCACATGGGATACTTGCCTTTATTAGCCGAGGCATAGAATATAAGTGCAGGGAGGCTATGATGGAGCTGTATAAAACTCTAGTTAGGCCACAGCTGAAGTACTGTATACAGTTCTGTCGCCACACTATAGGAAGGATGTGATTGCACTGGAGAGGGTGCAGAGGAGATTCACCAGTATGTTGTCTGGGCTGGAGCATTTCAGCTATAAAGAGAGACTGGACAGGCTAGGGTTGTTTTCCTTAGAGCAGAGAAGTTTGAGGGGAGACCTGATAGAGGTATACAACATTATGAGGGGCATAGATAGGGTAGATAGGAAGAAACTTTTTCCCTTAGCGGGGTGTCAATAACCAGGGGGCATAGATTTACAGTATGGGGCATGAGGTTTAGAGGGGATTTGAGGAAAAATGTTTTCACCCAGAGGGTGGTTGGAATCTGAAAGAAACTACCTGAAGGAGTGGTAGAGGCAGGAACCCTCACAACATTTAAGAAGTATTTAGATGAGCACTTGAAATGCCATATCATACAAGGCTACTGGCCAAGTGCTGGAAAATGGGATTAGGATAGATAGGTGCTTGATGGCCAGTAGAGATACGAGGGGCCAAAGGACCTGTTTCTGTGCTGTATAACTCTATGACTCTATGACTAACACTTCAAAACTCTGAAATAATTCGGCTTGAGATGATTGGAAAAAAATATTTGTTTAATTGCATGAATCTATCTCATGAAGAATACAGAATAATCAAACTTGTTGATTCCAATGATCATGGTTTTAACTATAACTGTTAATTAATAGTAATTGCCTTCTACAAATCTTGTTAATGTGAAGCATGCATCACATTAGAATAGGTATGCCTTACAACTTAATGCCACTAGATTATACTACGGTCATACCAGATATGAATGCACACACATTTGTGTGGTCGCATCCTCCACACCAATTTATGGAACGTTAAGGGGAAGGTTCTTTAGGGGGAAAAAAACTCCATCCAGCCCAACATGATCCCTTAAATCAAAGGGGAGGAGATTGCGTGTTCGATCAGACCGGTAGGCCAATATGCCAGGTGAGAGGTATATCAGCTCCCAACCAGCAGATGTGGGAGTATTTGGGGTTTGAAGCGTGTTTGAAGCTTGAACACCAAAAGGTGATATGATTTGGTTATTCGGTTCACTGTGGTGGGCAGCCAGGAAATGGCAAGGGCATCGTCCAGTGAAATGTTGAATAGGGAACCTCCCCTGACCCCTGAACGTCTGTCCAGATTTTAAACCCATTTGTTTTTTGACCCAAAACAATCACAAATTCGTTGTCAAATTGAACCAGATAGTAACATTCCTGCTACTCTTGAGGAAACGCCACCAACCAAAATGGAGATAGTTGATCATAATGAATGATTCTCTCATTGTCATTCATTATATACATTTGATATTTACTGGTAGGTTTAAATCACATTGAATTTAAACAACTAATATAGGCTGGAATTCTTGTACAGATCTGATGGAATGCTGCAATGTCTGAAGGATAAGATGTAACACAGCCTGCTCAGGTAGATGCAAAAGATCTCGTGACTATTCAAAGAGGAGCAAGGGTTTTTTTTCCCCAGAGATTTGGCCAATATTCCAATTCCAACCAACACCATCAAAACAGATTATACAACCATTCATTTGCTCTTTGTGGGACTTTGCAATGAGTAAATTGGCCTTCACATTGTGAAGGAACTGCATGTGAAAAATAATTCATTGACTGTGAAGTATTTTGGAAGGATCTGTGAACATGGCAAGATGCTTGACAAATTTAAGTTCATTCTTTATTTCACACATACGTGCAAGTTACAAGTGAGACATTAAGATATGTGGACTTTCGTAAGTGAATCGTTGTTGATGGGCTTAATACAAGAGGTTTTTTTTAGATTAGATTAGAGATACAGCACTGAAACAGGCCCTTCGGCCCACCGAGTCTGTGCCGAACATCAACCACCCATTTATCCTAATCCTACACTAATCCCATATTCCTACCAAACATCCCCACCTGTCCCTGTATTTCCCTACCACCTACCTATACTAGTGACAATTTATAATGGCCAATTTACCTATCAACCTGCAAGTCTTTTGGCTTGTGGGAGGAAACCGGAGCACCCGGAGAAAACCCACGCAGACACAGGGAGAACTTGCAAACTCCACACAGGCAGTACCCGGAATCGAACCCGGGTCCCTGGAGCTGTGAGGCTGCGGTGCTAACCACTGCGCCACTGTGCCGCCCGGTGTTTTCTGTATATTCGCATCAGCGTATACGTGTACCCAGACTTATCTGTTAACTGATACATGATTAATTAGCACCTGAAACATGTTTGGGTTTGCACTTGAAATATTTGCATGCAAAATAAAATATTTCAACTCTCTAAGTAACCATTTCTAATGTTTTCATTTTGTCATCCAGTTTTTTCCTGGTGATGAACTACATTGGCATCAATATGGCATCCCTCAATTCCTGCATCAATCCAATCGCACTCTACTTTGTCAGCAAGAGATTCAAGAATTGCTTTCAGGTAGCAGCATAATTGTTTTGAAGATTTTTATCCTAATACACTTATTGTTCGATTCAGAGCTCTTGCTAAAGTTGATGCTCAATGAATAAAGTTTAATGATAGATCTTACAGTATTAATCAATTTAAGGTTTATCTGACAATTAGCCAATTAAAATCATGTTCATCAGCTGTTAATCATACTTTTTAGTAACCTTATATTTTGAAATTAATAATTCTACAGAATAAATTATAAATCCTATAAGGGCGTTTGGACTTTTTACAGCAGTTGTGACAAATCCATCAAAGGGCCAAGATCAGTCTTCAGATCTCGGTCTAGAACTTGTACAAATCCAACCTGAAAGCCCAAGTTCAAAGAGCATTCAGTTCTGTGGGCAAAGCTCATTTGCATAACTTATTCACAACACTAGACACAAATTCATGTAAGTGTAGGGCTGACAAGAATGGTGAGAGAGGAATGTTGCATAAGTGATATTTAAAGCGACAGGACAATAATAAGGCAGTGTCACAAGGTGGACAGGGAACATAATTTCAGCAAACTTTTGGAAAGCCATTTAAAGCATTTGCAACCCATCATCAGCATTTGACAAGGCTGCGAATGCAGGCGATTAAGACGCAGCAGGCAAAAGTGAAGGGAAAGTGAATCTTATGTGCAGATGTAAGCCCGCAGACAAACAACAAGAACAGCCCTCTGTTTGATGTCTCTTGAAAGTGAGGTAGTGGCAAACCAAACACTTGCAAGGAAGTTGGCTCTCTGTGCCAATTCATGATACCATACTCATAGGCCAGTATTGTAGCATGGCTGCAAAGTGGTCCAGCCAATTTTTAGATCACAACTGACTCTTACTGTCCCGATATGTGCAAGCTGTCTGCTGCATTTTAATTGCAGTTGTGCTTGCAGCAAATAGCATAGGTCAGTGTTTGCATGTGTGTCCTGGCCTAAAGCCAGGGTTCATTGACAGCAAAGTATGCCAGGGCCTACACAAATGGTTAGTGGCATCTCGTTGGCTGCAGCCAAACAGGCAACACTCACTCCTATTCATCCTGGTATGCTTTTCATGCAGCATCACAGAAAGCATGACAGGCTATGTTTTGGCACTTCCAAAGAACTATCCAGCATAATGGTTGGTCTCAGCCATTCAAAGATTGTAGTGAAGCCACCAGGGTTCACTGGCATAGCTTCCTTTGGGAAGAGGATCCTCCACCAACACCAACTACCATTTATCTAGCACCTTTAACATCGTAAAATGTCCCAGGTGCTTCACAGAAATGATATCAAACAAAATTTGACACTGAGCCACATAAAGAGATATTAGGACAGGTAACCAATTTTTCCCACTAAGCTGCATGGCCACGCAGGCTGAACACATGTCAGCACCTTTAGGTTTCTGCGCATGTGCGGCTGCACAAAATAATTTAAAGGGGACTTGCACTTAAATGAATAGGTCACACACAACAACAAAAAAAATTTACAGGGGACATTGCAGGTGACCCAAAACTTGATCAAAGCAGTAGGTTTTAAGGAGTGTCCTAAAGAAGGAAAGGCGGAGAGGTTTAGGGAAGGAATTACAGAGCTTAGAGTCTAGGCAGCTGAAGGCATGGCCTCCAAATGTTGGGGCATTGGAAATCGGGGATGCGTAAGGGGCCAGGAGGTCTTGGAGGATTGTAGGGATGGTAGAAGTTACAGATAAATGGAGGGATTGAACACAAAAATGAGAATTCAAAAATCAAGGCATAACTAATTAACATTGCTAAAAGTATTGCTGCCAAAGCATAGAAACCCAGGAGGTTTCCTCGGATACATAGCATCCAGTTTGCCCATCACATGCAAAATGGAACAGCACTTTTTCCTGCCTCCTTTTGACTTTTCTAATAAAGCTTCAACTTGATTTGGATGGGAGATTCCCAGACCCATCTGGACACCTGGCTAGAAATTGGCAAAGGGCTAAAGTTAACTGACAATCCAGTGTTCTTGATAACTGATTTGATGGTCTAGGACATTCTGTCTGCACCTATTTCATACAAAAAACCAAAACATTCTCCAATGTGTCCCGTTTGATGACAAGATTTTTGAAGATACTATTTTAGATTGATTGCTGCAGACTTTTTTCTGTGATAGAAAGGGATCCATTTGTATGTGGCTGGAAATGCAACATGGAATTTTCCCTCTGTTAGGCCTGATGCCAACAAGCAATGATCTCAAATGTACTGATTGTTTATTCAATCTTTCCATGGCTATTGTAGGATGTTAAAAGTCTGGATGGTATTGTCATTTCTAATGGTTGAGCTATCAGACCTGTATTTATTCTGCAAAAACAAAATGGCAGCCAAATGGTATTGTACCTTTTGAGCAATGAGTTGTAATTTCAAATGCCTAAGTAACTTGGCTCTTGTGGCAAAAGATGTCACGAAGAGGATTCTGTGGGGTTGGTGAAGGAAGAAAGGGTTTATTGATAGCTCCATGCCCAGACAGAAAAATATACTGTGCACTCTACAGTTAGTTCATGAGCAGTTCTTGTTCAATCAATGTGGAATTGAACAGATGAAGGTTCCAATTCATAAATAGGTTTTGTGTTACCGATGTTAGACCAAGTTCCGTGTTATTTGGAGGGTTAGCAAAGCATCTCTTATTGTTTTACCACCAAAAATTCTGTTGTAAGCTAACAAAACCTGTTATTATAATGCATTGCTACTGTTTATTTCTAATTTTAATAAACTTGATCCAGGGATTACTAAATCACATGGTGTGACAGTGATTATTCCTCATTTACTGAACTAGAAGGTTAAGAGGAGTAATGCCTTTTCCAGTAACAAAGGTGTTCAGTATGACTTTGCTTCATGTTTATAGGGTCACACTTCAGCTTGTGAGCAAGTGCTTATTTGCAGATCACTCCTCAGCATTCAGCATCAATGAAGTATCTGGTGCAGCCTGAAAACAAACAGTAACATTATGACAGCATTTAAAAAATTTTAAGTATTGCAGGAAAAACATTCAAAACCTGTATATAATGTTGTATTTCAGTGCACTACATGGTGCGATACTGAGGTATAGAGAAAAGGATAGTCTCAGATTAGAATCACAGTTTATAATGAGCTATCTGACCTCATCCCCCTTACTTTCCAATAATGGCCCCTGGAAGGTCCATGTGCAAGGGCGGTGGGCAAGGATAGGACTGAACTCGGTCACAATGCTGCTGCACTTAAAATGGATGAATATCCTGCCAACATTTGTGAAGGCCATTACCAATCCTTCAAGGTATACTAAAGCTTGAGAGTGCACCACCTTTTCTTCTCCCTATTGTGATGCAAGTCACCTACTTACAGGCAGCCATCATGTGGGCTTTTGTATAAATACTGATATTAAAGTCTTTTGTTTTTAAACTGTTGCATCGTTGATGTTCTGGTTATATCCACAGCAGATTCTAAATAATTTAAATTGTTTGAACTGTCAAACCTGAGTTTTCAGAATTCAATATACTGAAATCATTCTCAGTTTAAATATGCTTAACTTTGCATATAAATTACTAGTTACATATTGTACTCTTTGGAATACTGGTGGTGAAATGTCTGGTGACCCTACTAAATTACTTAACCTGCATGAATCATATTGCAGTATTATGGCTGAAACAGATTTGTAATTCTTTCCTGCAAAAAAAGATTACAACAAATTGAGAATAAAATGTATCTCTAAAAACCATGCAAAGTGTGTGTCATAATTATAGTATCTTAGCCACAACAGTAAATAATTTTATTAGCATTAATTACAGTTAGTATTAAGAATAGTATATAGTTAAAGTAATGGAGACTTGAATAGGTGTTTTTGCATCAAATCCAATGGTCATTTAATTACATGTTAACCAATTGTATCAATAATAATGACCTCTGTCTGGGGTTTTGAATAGAATCATAATAATGAGATGCTACTTGGGAATTAATTCTAATTGGATATCGATGAATGCAAATGTAATAATCCTTGCAGGGCTACTGGGGTAAAAGTAGAAGAGTGGAACAAGTTGGATAGCTGGTTCAATGGCCTCTTCTCTGCTGTATGATTCTGTTCTGTGATTTGTCATTTGAGAGTTGATAGCCATTTGCAGTATCCTAGGTGTAATCGCTGAACTGAGTTTGCAATAATTTTTTCTCCTATGAAACAGAGTATCTCATAGTCAATTTGGACACATAAATAAATGTACACTATTTCATACATAGTGGGTTAATTGGAGTTAGTTGGAGGCTTGGGTGGGAGGAAAGAGACACAATGTTTAAGGCAGGGCCATCCCAATAGGTTGCAAGAGGATACAAGAGGGCTAGTCACTCCGGCAAGCTCTCATATTTACATATCAGAGATTGGCATTGGAAAAGAGCCATGCTGCTGGTTTCCTGTCTTCCTTTTCAACTCCAGATATGGCCTATGACCTGGCAACACACAAAAGCAAACAAGAAAGAGAAAAATATAAGACAACTGAAACGAAACAAAAATCGCACCATGTAGTGAATTTGTGTTATTGCTCCAATTGTGTCAAAGTGGATTGTAAATATGGATCTATTCTGTTCATGAGGAACACTAGTTAACTGACCGTTCACTAAGCTGTTCTAGGTTTTTCTCGCCTATTTACCTTGATGGGAATTATAAAATTTTCTTTGTTATATACAGTCCTGCCTTTGCTGCTGGTTCCAGAGGAAGACTATGATGCACGTGTTGCCCCTGGACGAGAAGCAGTCCTGCATCAAGTGGAAGTCAAATGGCATCGATCATGCACTGGACCACAGCAATTCCCGTTCCAGTAATAAATATAGTTCATCATAAAGCAGAGGCCATGTTCCACACATCCATCTCAAGGAAGAATGCTGACACTGCCTAAAACTGTACAAAAATCTTATTGTTATCATAATGAAAGACAGAAGTCCAGATTGTAAATCATAGTTCTCTCCCACAGAAAGGGCGGATGTTGCAGTGTATTCCAGATTCATACATCATTTAAGGAAAGACTGTCTGGAAAGGCTCACACAGTCTTTAAGCATTCTCTGCAGCCTAAAGAATA
This sequence comes from Heterodontus francisci, assembly GCF_036365525.1. Lineage (NCBI taxonomy): Eukaryota > Metazoa > Chordata > Chondrichthyes > Heterodontiformes > Heterodontidae > Heterodontus > Heterodontus francisci. Next base: position 133,065,701 of record NC_090376.1, on the reverse strand, counting down.
AATTAGGAAGAAAATGAGGACAGACCAACTGACAGGGGAAACCATTGTTAAGGCACTTGAATGGTCTGACTCTGCACTTTTGGGTCAGCATAATGTTCTTGACTCCTAAACTGATCTGTTGCAAATTATATTACAGATTAATGAGTCTGAGCCACAAGATAAGATGACTAGTTTTCAATTAGCATATATTACATGCTAGGAAATGGGTTTCAGTAAGCTAAATAAGTCATATTGTCTAGAGAACAATTTTCTCAACCTTTCATGACCAATATTTTACTCCTAAAATGGATTTTGGGCTGGACCCATTGCCCTTTTCACTTTATTTACATCTTGCTCAGATAGATGGCATATATGGTAAAGAGAATTTCATTACACCATCATGGGTGTTGCATCAACACTATAGAGGAATGTGATACTAGTTGGCACACAGCAATTATTTGAATAGGTAATAGCATTTATATTGCATTATTCGAAAATAACAGGGCTGTGAATAGTCGCATGTGGTTTTACACCCATAATGAATACATTTTAATCTTTGACAACATTCTGTAATGAAGGTTTTGATGCACTGATTTTGTATTGCTTAAGTTGATATAATTTGAATTGCTGTTCCTGGATGAACACTCTCTCTGCTTGCCCATGCTTACTTACTGAAGAACTATTAGGAGGTTGGATTGGAAATTTTCTCTGTTTTGCTATTTGGGGAGAAATTGTGAATGCGAGTATAACAAATGTGTTTACGATTTCACTATGAATAGCAAAGAGGATATTTACCCCTTTGCTGCCTTTAATTAATGCCGTACAGAAAGAGTTACCATGTTATGTTAGTATTTACAACCATTGTGACCTGTCTTTCATCACCAAGTCTCTAAGTAGAAGTGCAAAAGGCTTTATTTTCATTGAGCAGGCCAGATTTTCAGCAAATTAAATCATAATTTTCATGTCTGCTTTAAAAAGGTGCATTTAACTATAAAGTTTTGCGGTATTATTTTGTTAAAATATTAAATGTATATTTTTTAAAAATCATTTCAAAATACGCAATTATTTAACAAATAATTGGCACATAGTTTGATTCATAGTGTTATTATAACATTGATGAAAACTAAGTATTTTCTGAGTTTCTTGTATATATTGTTTATATGACATCTGCATTTTTCAATTAATTTAGCTATAGTGCATTTCTGAATATAAATTGTCCTGGCCACAGTTTGTGCATAATAGCAACTATTTCTGTTACATAAAACTGTTATATCCCAGACACATATTGAAACAAATGATTGCTCCATGTCCAAGAATGTGACAATGTTTTCATTTTCAAAATGATGAGCTATGCTTATTATTCTCTTTTGTATATTTCTCATAATTATTTCAATAATTTTATTGTAAAACATTATGTTTTCTTTCTAATGCCTTTAAAGCAGTACAAATGTGAATGTTTCATACAAAATAAATTACGATTTATTAGTTATTTTTTGCCTTAAATCTGAACCTTCTTTCTTCACTGAAAATATTCAGCCAATAAAGAATACGCCATTTTCATGTTGCTCTCTACCACTGTATCCTGCAACAAAAACGTAACTAAAATGTAAAGAATTGCTATACCTGTAACATGATGAATAATCAACAATTATTAATAATTTAACAGCCAAAAATGGAAAATTCTGGAAATACACAACAGGTTCATCAGCATTTGTAAAGAGATAATACTGGTCAGCTCTGTCAGCACAAATTTCATATTTGAGAAGGATTAGAAAATTATAACAGCAGCTTTGGCTATTTCCTTGCCGACTTCCTTCAACACCGAATGTGCATGCCATCATGATGTGACTGCCCCACTTTGAATTCTGTTAGTTTTTTCAGAAACAATTCCTTTCTACTATTATCTTTAATGATTACTCCACAGACCCTTCTAATAGATTGTATACTCACTTTCTCTATCATTTGTAAAAACTGACAAATGTATTTAATATCCCCACCATGTCGCCATCCTCTACAAGATTTCTCTTCATACTTAAATTATTGTACCATTTCTAACTATTCTTTTACTCTTTTTAAAAAGGCCTATACTTTTTTCTCTTTTGTTATCTGCTAGCCTTTTCTCATATCCCCTTTAAAGAAAGATTTTGTATTTATATAGCATGTTTCACAACCTCAGGGTGTCAAGTACTTTACAGCCAATGAAATATGTTTCATGTGTAGTAACTGTTGTAATTAGCGCTTTCAATCTCCCTCGTCACTCCCCAGCACACATTTTATATTCATCATAATTTTTTTTAGTCTTGTTGACCCTAGTTTTATCCTGCACCTCCCTTTTAAATTTCAGGTCAATCTCTCTGGTAGAGAAATTAGTTTGGGCTGAATTTTGATCCCAGACCTGATGCTGACAATGCCAGCACTTGCCTAAAATAAGAGGCTCCGAGGATCAATAGAAATTAGTCTTCAGGTCTCATCTGAATAACTAGACGGGCTGCTGGTCGCAGCTCCACAGGCAACTCGATTTTTGTGTCACTTGCCTCATGGCCAACATCCCTGAGGAGTGGGCCATGGGCAGCGATGGTAACTCCTGTGGATTCTAAGGAGCACTCCTACTCCTTCCAGTTTCAGAGGAAGGTGTGTTTTTTGTAATTGCAGAAGATTACCTTTGGTTGGTGATCACTGAACAATTGGTGACCAATTTGCCAATGGGGCCCTGTCATGAAGACCTCCACCTGCCCAGAATGAGGCATATTAATTTTGACGTATGAACATTAATTTTAAACTGTTGCTGGAGTGAAGAAATTACTTGTTTTACAAGAGATCACCAAACACTTGACTGGAGGACATTTGCATACTAAGAGACGGTCCATGGAGAGACAAAAGATTTTCTCACTGATTCAATTAATAGAGATTGGGCTGGGCAACGGTGATCCACATCTTGTCGGGGTAAGAGAAAGTACTACACCCCCCAACACTGAGAACTTTGGAATCCACAAATGCAGAAGTGGTTAAACCAGCTGGTCACATGACGGTTTGAATTCAGACTGCAACTGAACCTGGAACAAGACAGCCTCTCTTCTGGCTGGCTCTCTTTCTTTCTCACAAGCCTCCGGACCCACTGAAGACACATAAACCACAAGAGAGAAAAGACTCCTACATTGAAACAAGTTAAAGCGTGCATTGGGCCCCAACAAACAGCAAGATTTATGGGCAAGCAAAGACTCAACGTCAAACTCTAAGGACTATAACTACAATCCAGATATTGCCTCAAACTTTTCCCCTTTATTCCTTCTACTTTTTCTGTCTCTATCTGCGTATGTGTTTATCACATATGCATGCTAGCGTGGTCGCGTTGCATATTCGTAGTCGTTAACTGAATTAGAGTTTAAGATTAATAAACTTCCACCTTTCTTGTTTCAATCTAAGAAAACCTGTCGAATTGATTTATTTGCCTTGCAACTGGAAAGCAGTGAACAAGGATTCACTGAGGGGGAGCTAAAACATGTTGTTTTTAAAATTAAACCCTGTTATGGTTAAACCAGGCAAAGGCTGAGAAGGAACCCCTAGACCCCTTCTCACCTGGTCATAACAGGCCCTTTAACAGGTGCTAGGCCCCTAACATAGATATTCGAGGGTTCCAACACCTGCCTTAGGTGTCCACTTAGGATGCATAAAAAATGGGCTGAATTTAGCAGGGGGACCTTGTGGAGAATCTAGAACTAGAGGGCACAGTTTCAAAATAAGGGGTCTCCCATTTAAGATGGAGATAAGGAAGAATTTATTCTTTCAGAGGGATGTTAATCTTTGGAATTCTCTTCCCCAGAGAGTAGTGGAGGCTGGGTCATTGTATATATTTCGAGGGTGAGTTAGACAGGATTTTGACCTACAAGGCAGTAAAGGGTTATGGGAGCAGTCAGGAAAGTGGAGTTAAGGCCTCAGTCAGATCTGCCATGAGCTTATTGAATGGCAGAGCAGGTTCAAGGGCCCAAATGGCATACTGCTGCTCCTATTTCTTATGTTCTTATGAACCGAAGCCTGTGTAGATTGGTGCAGGTTGTCCCACTGCTAATGACTTGCTAATGCTAAAAACCTTGGACCAGCAGGTTAATCATGTGACCAGCTGGTTTAACCACTTCTGCGTTTGTGGATTCCAAAGGTCTCAGTGGGGGATGGGGGGACATGTAGTGCTGTCTCTTACCCCAACAAGATGTGGATCACCATTGCCCAGCCCAATCTCTGTTCATTGATTCAGCCATTGCCACTGTTATTTTCCTGTTTGTGCTTTTGGCTAGGGCTTTCATTATTCTGTCATTTAACACCCTCTCTGCACTAACGCTTTGCCTTTAACTAAACCATTAACACACTTTGCCTTTGCCCCATGACCTCCTTGTCAGTTTTTCTCTGTGACCCTCTGTCCTATCAACATCTTCCCTTTTGTTCTCTTTCTCCCCACTCCCACTTCATTTGCTTAAAACTTATATTTCTAACCTTTGCCAGTTCTGATGAAAGGTCACTGACTTGAAATGTTAACTCTGCTTCTCTCTCCACAGATGCTGCCAGACCTGCTGAGTATTTTGAGCACTTTTTGTTTTTATTTCAGATTTCTAACATCTGCAGTATTTTACTTTTATTGTCCTACCGCTAAACCGGCATGATTTACGTCCATTTTACACTCAAGAAATAAGAGCAAAGAATATCAATTTCTATCTCCACACTAACAGAATACCCCTTTTATCTTCCAGCAATATAGATACTTTGTTCTCTTTAGTTTATATTTGAAGATGACTCACTGGTGATTCATTGTGCTGTTTGCAAACTTTTCTTTACAGTTAATTTTGGGCTGATCCCTTCTTATCTCACTGAGATGCATTTTTTGGCTAGTCCATTAGCCTATTAGTTGATTCTTTGTTATCCCTTATTATTTTCAGATTGAATTCAGTGATCACTTTTTCCATTTGTTTTCCCAATCAGTTATTTATCCCATTTTACTTTCCAGAACTATAACCAAGCAAGGCTTTATTTTTTACTGGACTAGAAACATTCTGCTTTAGGACACTCAAAAGAATTATCTCCATTTTGACAGCAGACATCACCTTCATCCCACAATCTCTTTGGATGCTTTAAATCACTCTATATTATTGGCCTGTTACTCTTAACTCTAAACTGTATGCAAATCTCCCCCTCTACCTCATCTCCACTGTAATGCACTCCAAGAATTGTACCTTATCCTGTCCTATTCCTTAACTTTATCAATATGGATTTGGTTGTCCCCCTGAAACTTTACATTATAGTGCCATGATAGAATACTTTAATTATTACTTTACCAATATTACCATTTTCCCCTTTCTATCCCTCCTGAAAGCATTATACCCAAAAATAGCAATCTTCTAGTCCTGTCCAAACTAAAACATGTCTCTGTTATAAATATTGTAATATACCCCTCTGTAGTTACTAATTCTGAATCTTCAATTTTGTTTTGCATGCTTTTTGTGCTCACATATATACCACTCACAATGTAAACAGGTAGTGAATTGAAAAATAGTGCATAGTTTTATGAATAGTGCAAAAATGTAAACTTGTTCAATAGTGCTGAACAATTTCAGAATATTTCAAAAGGTGATAAATAACTGCTTTAAAAAAAACATATAAAAACATTCCAAACTAAACACAAAAACTTACTCCTTGCACCTCTCCCTGCACAAACCTCGTATCACGGGCATATAACCTGCATCCCACATATTGGTCAGGATCAGGGAGTGAGGAAGTGCATTTCAGATGCTTTTCTGAATGAACTCTTGGGTGGGGGTTGGGGGGGGGGGTGCGAAGGGGGCGGTGGGATCAGGTGTCATGTGACTGCTGGCAGCTGCCTCCTGTGGTGGTGCATCATTGGAGGTTCATCCTCACCAGCTGGGCCCTGCCATTTGGCCTGGGTGGGGGGGGGGGGGTGTGGGGGAGTGGTGGTGTTTGAAGGAAGTGGCCCTGGAAACGTCAGCAGCATGTCCCTCATGGATGATGACTGTCTCTGGCATTGTAAGGGGCAAACACGGGTACCAGCAGCACGACTCTCAGTGAGCAGTAGAAGTGCCCACGCAACTTCCTGGCAGAGGTTCTCAAGTTTGCATCCAGCCCATCACGGAAGAGAATCATCTGGCAGTTGATGACAGTGGGATGTCACAACTAACCTGCAATGCTCCTGAATTGTACCCCTGTAGACCTACTCCCAGACGCCCTCATACTGGGTCCTGACATCAACCCTGCCTCTACATCTCATCCTTGATTGGGTTGCTGCCCGGAAGACAAAGCAAGAAGCTGATGAAACTCACCTGGAAGTGCCAATACAGTGCCAACCTCTGCCCAGCCCACAGTCACAGCTCCATTCAACTCCTGAATCTGCAGAATCCTGTCCCCCTGAGGAGTCAATGCCTTAAGAAAATCTCCAGACTGAATATGCTCCCATATGCTATGCCTCTACTCGCCCTGCAGGTTGCATGGGCTATCTCCATTGCTTAGTGTCAGCTACAGGTGTCGATGTGATAGACCTTTCCACTGGCATTGGAAGCTTTTCCTCAACAGAGACTGGTTAAATTCATCAACAGGTCACTCTGAAAAGGTCATCGCCCATGGCAACAGACTTGTATAACTTACTTGCCTTTGGTTTCTGCTCTCAGGAAAGGGATTATCTTGAAAGGATATAACCTTCCCCCTATTCCATATGTACTGAAATAGAAGGACAACGATCTCCAACTGAAGTCTATCATGTAAAAAAACAACAGATAACTTTTTAACTTGCAATTATTTTCCTGCATTTGCTTTCCGATTGTTGCTTGACTGATGTGGGGTTCATCACTTTGGCTACCTCCCTCCAGGCCACCTGGCTGACCCTCTGTGGGGAGCCCTGGCTCTTGGGAGTCCAGAGCAGCCAGTCTCACCTCAGCTCTGCTGAATTGAGGAGGACCTGAGGTCCTTGACTCCCAAGATTTACCCTTTTTTTTTCCCACTCCATCTGTGGAAAAGGGGATGAGCAAACAATGGATATTACTTTTTACAGCACTTTACTATGTTTTGTTTTACTGAATTAAACTTTTTAAAGTTGATTTACATTGATTTCAGAAGTTCCGGGTCACTTATCTCCCAGTGCTATGCCTCAGTCTCAGTTACTGGGCTGGATTTTACCAGCCCCCCCCCCCCAAACTTCGGGGGTTATGGCGGGGGGGCCTGGAAAATGCTTCTGGGAAGGCCTGCCAAGGGCCTTGACTCCAGGAAGGCCCAGCCCCATATTACCGGCAGCGGCGAGGCCTCCTGCTGCTCAGTGATGGCACCATCATTTCAATATGTTAATTTATGAAAAACAAGGAATAATTACTTACCTCGTTGCGCCAGCTGTTCCGCTCCCATATTATGGCCAGTGACCAGCACTCCCGTGCCATCTGATCTCCGACCAGAGATCCGATGCGGGACACTGGTGGGGAGAGGGGGAGGAGGTAAGTTTAGTTTTAGTTTAGTTTAGAGATACAGCACTGAAACAGGCCCTTCGGCCCACCGAGTCTGTGCCGACCATCAACCACCCATTTATACTAATCCTACACTAATCCCATATTCCTACCACGTCCCCACCTGTCCCTATATTTCCCTACCACGTACCTATACTAGGGGCAATTGCTAATGGCCAATTTACCTATCAACCTGCAAGTCTTTGGCATGTGGGAGGAAACCGGAGCACCCGGAGGAAACCCACGCAGACACAGGGAGAACTTGCAAACTCCACACAGGCAGTACCCAGAATTGAACCCGGGTCACTGGAGCTGTGAGGCTGCGGTGCTAACCACTGCGCCACTGTGCCGCCCATAAAGTATTTCAGTGTGGGAGGAGGGGCAGAGGGAAAAAGCTTACCTGATTGATAGAGGGGGTGATGAGAAGGGGTAAAGGTAAACGTTTCTGAACTTTGGGAAAGGTCAAATACTCAAGGTAAGTATTTTGGTGGGGGGGGGGGGGGTGGGTGGGAAGAGAGGGCAGAAATGACATGCAAGGGTGGGTGGGAGAGGGGCTGGAAAGATTTCTCTAATTATTTTAAATATTTAAAAATGCACTGTTGCTTTAAAAATTGAAACTGTCAGTAAGGGCTCTAAGCCCTTTAAAAATGGCACTGGCACTGGCACAGTGGCACTAGATGCCGTTGCCATTGACGGAGCGCTCCAGGTCATCTGGGGGGGGGGCGGGAGGGGGTCTGCCCCAGCCATGTAAATAAGCTGCCGCACTAAACATTGCGGCAACTCCGCGGAGTATTTCTCACGCCTGCACCCCGCCATTTTTGAAACTCAGATCAGCGGTGAGCTGGTGATGGGAAGGGGTAAAGGTAAAAGTTTCTGAACTGCACTGCCTACAAGGTCCTGGATTTCCCATTGATCTTGCTACATTGTTAACAGGTTGAAGCTCCAGTAATTTGTGGTGTAAATACATTGGGATATGAATGGGGAGCTAAAAAGTCCAATTGATGGCACACACTGCCAAACACACCATTGCAGCAAATTCAAGTCCATTCATTTTTTACGATAAATTTTGGTAAAAAATGGCAGTGCTGAAGAGTGAAAGTTTCTGCATTTTTGACAATTAGCATCAGCATCAAGAAAACCTAATTCAGGTGTATCGCAGAGAACTGTAGAGCAAAGCACCCTCAATCTGCCACTACAATGCACTTAGTCCCAAGCTCAGATGGACACCTTCCACAGTGCCAGCGTTAAACTATTCACTTTTCACTTCAGTCATGACTGGATTCCAGCAACTGTTGCCCACTATGTACGCCATCAGTTATTTAAAAAGTTCTCTGAAGGAGGTCTGAAACAGAAAGTGACACAATAGGGTCAGTCAATAGCTGATAATAACCTGTCCTTCTCCAGTCACCAACACAATTTCTTGCTCAAACTTATTGAATATTGAATACATTCTAAGGGGTATGTGCCACTTGCTTTAAGTGCTAGTATTGACACGGAGTGATCGGATGCCAGTTCTAGCTTTGGCACTAATCTAAAGCAAGGTCTTTTCATGTAACAAACAGGCTTGTTGATGTGAGGGACCAGCTTCACTCTTCCTGTGTTATCGCAATGCTGTCGGAAGAGATGCTATATATTTATCACTATATAGACTCTTAATAATTTTGCTGTAGCAATCAGTATGTTCTCTTAAACACTGCTAATTCGCCATCTGTCACCAGATAATTCTAATAACTGTTAGAAATGCAACAATATGCAAAAAATCATGCTACAAACCAGCAGTTTGGCTTCATCCATGGGCATCAGCACCCATCATGTCATTTCTGGCTTTCTTGATGTCTGCAAGTGCCCTCTTTGGTGGTAAGGGCTTTTAATTGTGGAGCATCACCACACATCCTCTTACATGAATTCCTCTTGCATGGTTCAACTCCTTCAAAATGCAATAGCCTACATCCTCATCTGCACAGGGCCATTGCACTCTCTCTCCAAATTCCACTGGCTTTCTGTGCCCCAGCCAGCTAACTTCAAAATTATTCTCCTCACTTTCAACTCCCTTGATGAGATTGCACTATAATACCATCTCCTGGGTTTCTCTGATAGAAGCCTTCCCTTATCCCTATACCACTATTGGTTCCTCATTCAACCACTAAACCCCTGCCCTCTGGGGCCTCCTGTTTAGTTTCCTCCAACTTGGTGCTTCCCTCTCTACTTTCAAAAACATCCTTCAAATAACTTTCTTCCACCATGTCTTTACACCACTATCCTAAATCTCCAATTTTTGCTGTTCCCTTCCTGCTTGATGCATACAGTTTCTTTTCGTCCATAAGGTTATCGCTTGGAGATAATTTGCTGTGTGTGAGAAGTGTTATAGAAATGCATAGATTTTGTTTCTGTAAGGATAACAAGAGAATGTCATTATGCATCATTAATATAATATAATTCTGTTGCACAGTCTCTGCGTTGTCATTTATGATTCAATACCATTTCTAACAGTTTTCTAGTTGCAATTGTACATTATTTGCTAAATTAACAACAGTTCTTGTGTGCCTATAGCTATTTAGCCTTACATCTGCATCACTCATCATACCATATGTATATTTTATGGCCTTCTTATTACATTCATTACTTCCTATTGTGACTTCAGCTGAACTCATTTGCTCTTAAATGCAATGTGAGTGCCACTATTTAGGTATGGGCTTGTTAACCTGCAAATTTCTGTGAAGTCTATATGCCGGCTGCTCAGGACATTTACATAAGCATTCATCAGATACTTTTGTACTTTATTTAAGTTCGTACAGCTCCTTCCTCCCTTAATTCTGAGTATAGCTGATAGGCAACACAGTCTCCATGACCTCTTCCCATGCCTGGCATGCCATTGAATTAATGGTGTGCTCCCCTTCAACTTCATAAAGTCCAATTAAGTGCTTCCTCGCACCACTAAAAGAAAGCCTGCAGGGCTTCCTGTGTGAAGCAGGCTTTGCAGCCAGATCTTTCCTCCTCTATTCTTACCAAATTGCCTTCCTTTACGGTTGGATCCACAGAAAAGGCATGTCTTGTGTCAGTTAATGGTTTTTGCTTATCTCATTAATTGGTGCTTCAGCAGAGTTATTGTTGGTATGTTTTGATCATTTGGTGACTGGTGTATGAATCCAAATTAATTTAATATCCCAAAAATCGCAGGAACAAAATTGTTCTTTCTTGCAGATTCGTTAAAAAGGCCAAGATTGAAATCATTTCTAAAGAGGAATTTCTAGGTCTCAATGTTATGTGTCAAAGATGTCATTTACATTAGACCTTCCACATGTAATTTGGTCCCCTAATCTGTAAAGAAAGACTCAAGTCAACATTTAATTCATCGCATCCTTCTCAGCTTTGCTTTAGTTGTTTCCTGACACTTCAGGATGCTATTCAGTTACATTGATCCAAATTGAATGCTAGCTGACATTTCATGTTCAGCTAAACAAGTGGTTATGTGACAGACATTGAAGTGCTTGCAAAAAGAAATGGTTTGCAAGAGGGAAATACAGCCATACCAGTAGAAACATATGGATATGTGTGTTTGTAGTTGAGAAAAGCAAACAACAGAAGAAATACAGAGAGTAACATGTACTTCAAATATATCTTTCATTTGTTACATTCTTATGCCTTTACATGCCATCCAATCACATTGTAGGTTAATCTTTATTTCAAGATATCTTTCTTCCATAAAAAAAAAATCCATGAAAATGTCTTTAACTATTAAATACAAAAATTAATTGACCCATTGAAACTGCTTGAATGTGTTGTAATTACGCTTTTAAAAAAATACTGAAATTAGTTATTTTCGAAACCAAAGCTGCACACAAAAGTAAAGCAATTTTGTTCTTGGATAGCTCCTTGAGATCCAACAGAACACAAGTGAAATAGAGTAGAAGGAATGTATAATATGTAAAGAATACTTGAGTTAAGAATTAAGTTAAACATGCTTTATAAGGATGCATGCACACAATGGGAATAAAACAAATTTCTTGTTAATTTTTAAAAAACAGAACTAGATGCTCAATTATATGCCAGATGAATGAGAGTAAAGTCAGAATTTCTTCCTGACAAGTATTTGCAGAGTCATTTCATGATATATGCAAATTTAGCTGTAAACAATACTTTGTCTATCCTGACAAATGGCATGCAAAAGGGCTGTTACTGTATACAGAAGTTGGACTGTTCAGTTATTTCCTGTGTATTTGTGTTCACTTAAACCAATGCCACCCAACCCTGCCTCTTGCTGCAGACTAAACAAGGTCAAATAGGCGTCAGTACGATGCTTCAATGCATCAGACATACCACTGTTGCTGTGATTAAAAAAGGATAAAATTCGTTCTCCAGCATTAATGCCAGCAAAAAAAAGAAACTTTCAAAAGAAGGAAGCCTTAGTGCCTCAGCAGACATAAAACAGCATGAAATTCTCTGTAGATATAAAGGATTATTTGTTATTATCCTCGTCAGCCCTTCAGTGACATGTCTGAAGTCGCCAAGTCTACAAAAAAGAAACCAGGCTGATATCACCCGCTTTCAAACCAAATGGTATAAACAGACATATATTATTCTAAAAGCTGGAAATAAATGTTACGCTTTTTAAATTTATCACTAAAGTTGATTGTGTACCAAAAATTGTTTTTGAAACATGATTTACTTCAATGATTTTTATAGCACAACCTCTTGAGATCAGTAGTATCGGCTATCAAGTGGGGCAAAGGTCCACACCAATTCAAAACAAAATGTAACCCTCAAGACTTCTATCTGCCGTATGCAAAAAAATAGCTCTCCAAAATGGACTGGACTCCATTTTTTACATTTTTGGTGAGTAGTGCACTCAAGAGAAAAGCATGACAGGCATTATGAGGCAATGCAGCCTTGAAATCGATATGGTAAAGCTTTTGAAAAGTATGATTTAACAAACAGAAGTTGCTGGACATTGCCTCTGTTTCACGGAAACAAGAAAAGTTGTTTGCATGACAAGGGCTGTGTAACAGACACACTGTTCATCTTTATTGTTTAATTGTTTTAAATCTCACCAGCAACTGGTTGCCTGGGTTGGGTGAGAATGCTGTTCTCTGGGAGCTGGCATTGACTTAAACTCAAACTGAACAGCTGAATGTTTTCTAGTTTGCTATATAATTAGACTTCTACTACAGATAAATTTGACATCATTCAAAACTCTACTATCTGTATCTTGAGCCAAGTCCTGTTCACCTTGCGCTTGCTGACGTACATTGCCTCCCAGCCCCATTACACCTTGATTGTTAAACATTTCATTCTTGTTTTCAAATCCCTCCATGGCCTTGCCCCTCCCTATCTCTGCAGCCTCCTCCAAGCCAACAATCCTTCAGAAGCACTGAGCTCCTCCAATTCTGGCCTCTTGCACACCCCCCAGTTTTCATCACGCCAGCATTGGCCGCTGTGCCTTCAGCTGCCTAACCCTAAACTCTGGAATTCCTTACTCAAACCTCTCCACCAGTCGACCATGCTTTCCTCCTTTAAGATATTCCTTAAGAACTACCTCTTTGACCAAGGTTTTGGTCACCTGTCCTAACATCTCCTTATATGGCTTGATGCCAAATTTTGTTTCATAACGCAACTGTGAAGTGTCATGGGAAGTTTTACCATGTTAGAGGCGCTATATAAATGCAAGTTGTTATTGTTTAAAAAAATCAAGCATACTAGGTTACATGCAATTACTGAGAATAGCTTTTCCAAATTTCATAGGCATTCACTCACTGTTAGCTAGTGTCTCTCCTTTTGCCCTTGTGTTACATAAAGAGCTCTGACACGAATAAAGCACATTAAACTAAAGCACTACAGTTGTGGTAATAAGGTTTGGAACATAAACTGTGAATGAAACACATGATATAGAATTTAGGCGGGAAGTTGTTTTTACTGCACAACATACCACTTCCATTAGCAAAATAAACAGGACCTTCTTTACTCATTATTTTCTCAATTATTTGGGAAATTAAGAGCAATGGTGAGGGAGCAGAGCAAAAGTCAAGAGACCATTAACACACTCATTGAATTCTCAATGACTTTTCCCTTAAATTTTGCTCCTTTACTTGTCTCTAACTCAATATCTCCCAAAATTTGCCATATTTCATTTAAGAGATTTGAAAGAGAACTGGTATTAGACGACATGAGCCATTACAAAGACCTGACCCGGAGCTCATCAGAAATTCACATGCCTCCAGGGGAAGGCAGTGGCGTAGTGGTATTGTCACTGGACTAGTAACACAGAGACCCAGGGTATTACTCTGGGGACATGGATTTGAATCCCAGCACAGCAGAAGGTGGAATTTGAATTCAATTAATAAAAATCTGGAATTAAGAAAAAGCTCGTCTAATGATAGCCATGCAACCAGTGTTATAAAAACACTTCTGGTTCACTAACATCCTTTAGAGAAGGAAATCTGCTGTCCTTACCTGGTCTGGCCTACATGTGACTCCAGTCCACAGCAACGTGGTTGACTCTGAAATGGCCTCGCAAGCCACTCAGTCGTATCTAACTGCTATGAGGTCAATAAGAAACAATGGAAGCAGACGGACCACCTAGCATCGACCTAGGCACCAGAAATGACAACAGCAAACCCAGCCCTGCTGACCCTGCAAAGTCCTCCTTACTAACATCTGGGGGCTTGTGCCAAAGTTGGGAGAGCTGTCTCACATAGTCAGGCAACTGCCGGGCATAGTCATACTCACGGAATCGTATCTTACAGACATTGCCATCACCATCTCCAAGTATGCCCTGACCCACCGGCAGAACAGACCCAGCAGATGTGGCAGCACAGTGGTATACAGTCGGGAAGGAGTTGCCCTGGGAGTCCTCAACATCGACGCTGGACCCCATGAAGTCTTATGGCATCAGGCCAAACATGGGCAAGGAAACCTCCTGCTGATTACCACCTACGGCCCTCCCTCAGCTGATGAATCAGTACTCCTCCATATTGAACACCACTTGGAGGAAGCACTGAGGGTTGCAAGGGCACAGAATGTAGTCTGGTTGGGGGACGTCAATGTCCATCACCAACAGTGGCTCGGTAGCACCACTACTGGTTGAGTCTTAAAGGACATAGATGCTAGACTGGTTATGCAACAGGTGGTGAGGGAACCAACAAGAGGGAAAAATATACTTGACCTCATCCTCACCAATCTGCCTGCCACAGATGCATCTGTCCATGAGGGTATTGGTAGGAATGACCACCACCCAGTCCTTGTGGAGACAAAGTCCCGCTTTCACATTGAGGATTCCCTCCATTGTGTTGTGTGGCACTACCACCATGCTAAATCGGATAGATTTCGAATAGATATAGCAATGCAAAACTGGACATACATAAGGCGCTGTGGGCCATCAGCAGCAGCAAAATTGTACTCAACCACTATCTGTAACCTCATGGCCCGGCATATCCCCCTCTCTACCATTACCATCAAGCCAGGAGAACAATCTTGGTTCAATGAAGAGTGCAGGAGGGCATGCCAGGAGCAGCACCAGGCATACCTCAAAATGAGGTGTCAACCTGGTGAAGCTACCACACAGGACTACTTGCCTGCCAAACTGCGTAAGCAGCATGCGATAGAGAGAGCTAAGCGATCCCATAACCAACGGAACAGATCTAAGCTCTGCAGTCCTGTCATATCCAGTCGTGAATGGTGGTGAACAATTAAACAACTAACTGGAGGAGGTGGCTCCACAAATATCCCCATTCTCAATGCACATCAGTGCAAAAGATAAGGCCGAAGGATTTGCAACAATCTTCAGCCAGAAGTGCTGAGTTTATGATCCATCTCAGCCTCCTCCTGAATCCTCAGTTTCACAGATGCCAGACTTCAGCTAATTCGATTCACTCCGTGTGATATCAAGAAACAACTGAAGGCATTGGATACTGCAAAGGCTATGGGCCTTGACAATATTCCAGCAACAGTACTGAAGACCTGTGCTCCAGAACTTGCCGTGCCCCTAGCCAAGCTGTTCCAGTACAGCTAAAACACTGGCATCTACCTGACAATATGGAAAATTGCCCAAATATGTCCTGTACACAAAACGCAGGACAAGTCTAACCTGGCCAATTACTGCCCCATCAGTCCACTCTCGATCATCAGTAAAGTGATGGAAGGTGTCATCTACAGTGCTATCAAGCAGCACTTGCTTAGCAATAATCCCTGTTCAGTTTGTGTTTCGCCAGGGCCACTCAGCTCCTGATCTCATTACAGCCTTGGTTCAAACATGGACAAAAGAGCTGAACTCAAGAGGTGAAGTGAGAGTGACTGCCCTTGACATCAAGGCAGCATTTGACCGAGTATGGCATCAAGGAGCCTTAGCAAAACTGAAGTCAATGGGAATCGGGGGAAAACTCTCCACTGGTTGGAGTCATACCTAGCACAAAGGAAAATGGTTGTGGTTGTTGGAGACCAATCATCTCAGCTCCGGGACATCACTGCAGGAGTTCCTCAGGGTAGTGCCCCAGGCCCAACCATCTTCAGCTGCTTCATCAATGACCTTCTTTCTATCCCCAGAAGTGGGGATGTTCGCTGATGATTGCACAATGTTCAGCACCATTTGCGACACCTCAGATACTGAAGCGGTCCATGTAGAAATGCAGCAAGACCTGGACAACATTCAGGCTTGGGTTGATAAGTGGAAAGTAACATTCGCGCCACACAAGTGCCAAGCAATAACCATCTCCAACAAGAGAGAATCTAACCATCTCCCCTTGACATTCAATGGCATTTCAATTGCTGAAACCCTCACTATCAACATCCTAGGGGTTACCATTCACCAGAAACCTGTCCACCATCTACCAGGCACAAGTCAGGAGTGTGATGGAATACTCTCCATTTGCCTGGATGGGTGCAGCCCCAACAACACTCAAGATGCTCAACACCATTCAGGCCAAAGCAGCCTGCTTGATTGGCACCCCATCCACAAACATTCACTCCCTCCACCACTGACACACAGTGGCAGCAGTGTGTACCATCTACAAGATGCACTGCAGCAACATACCAAGACTCCTTAGACAGCACCTTCCAAACCCCGGACCTCTACCAATTAGAAGGACAAGGGCAGCAAATGTATGGGAACACCACCACCTGCAAGTTCTCCTTCAAGTCACACACCATCCTGGCTTGGAACTATATCGCCGGTCCTTCCCAATCACTATCACTGGGTCAAAATCCTGTAACTCCCTTCTTAATAGCACTGTGGGTGTACCTACTGTGGCAGTATCCCCAAAGACACATTGTACAGCGAGCTCGCCACTGGTATCAGACCCACCGGCCGTCCATGTCTCCGCTTTAAAGACGTCTGCAAACGCGACATGAAATCCTGTGACATTGATCACAAGTCGTGGGAGTCAGTTGCCAGCGTTCGCCAGAGCTGGCGGGCAGCCATAAAGATGAGGCTAAGATGTGGCGAGTCGAAGAGACTTAGTTATTGGCAGGAAAAAAGACAGAGGCGCAAGGGGAGAGCCAACTGTGCAACAGCCCCGACAAACAAATTTCTCTGCAGCACCTGTGGAAAAGCCTGTCACTCTAGAATTGGCCTTTATAGCCACTCCAGGCGCTGCTTCACAAACCACTGACCACCTCCAGGCGCGTATCCATTGTCTCTCGAGATAAGGAGGCCCAAAAGAAAAAAAGAAAGAAAAAGAAAAATGAAGGGTGTACCTACCTCACATGAACTGTAGTGGTTCAAGAAGGCAGCTCACCACCTCCTTTTCAAGGGCAATTAGGGATGGGCAATAAATGCTGGCCTAGCCAGCGACACCCACATCCCATGAATGAATTAAAAAAAACTACTTTCCAGCCATTCATTGCAATCAGGTACATTATTCTCTCAGGCCCTAGGGCTGATTGAGATTAGTTCACTCTGCACAGATTAGTGATCAAACCTGCATCTTTTCTGGACTGTAAGGTTTTGGAGCACAGCATGCTGCACATGTATCTACGGAGCTATTGCTTTGTAACAAAAACAGAAAATGATGGAAATACTCAGCAGGTCTGGCAGCATCTGTGGAGAGAGAAACAGAGTTAAGTTTCAGGTCTGTGTGACCTTTTATCAGCTTTTTGCTGATTCACCACATGTCAGGCAAGTCCCCCACCTGCCAAGAATAGACACATATTTCGCCACATGTAGATTATAACTTAAAATTGGTGCTGGGGAGAAAAGAGGGCCTATCACAAGGAATTGCCACGCCCCTCGCCAGGAAGACCTTTTTAGCATGCTGGCAGACAGTGTTGGAAAAGAGACCCAGTCCTTGCTTCCCCAATACACAGAAGAAGTGGTCAGACCAGTTTAGTCACATGACTAACTGGCTGTTGGTTTTTTGAATTTGAACTTGCCATAGAGAATTTGAACTCAGTAAGCTGTTTGCTCCTAGACTGAGAAATCCTCTCCCCTGTCTGGTCTCATCTCTTTCTCACGGAACTAAAGACCCATTGAAGACGTACGAATCCTAAGAGAAAAAAGTATCCTACAGTGAACAAGGTTTAAGCAGAATGCTGGGCCCCAACGAAAAGCAAGACTACTGTTATGATCCTGTAGTTTTTTTCCGGGAACAATGCGGTGCCTTTAAGGCTGGAAAGGGAGCAGTACTGCTTTAAGGCCATTGAAGGTTGCAAGCTCCAAAGACTGAGTCAAAGAATGCATTCTCGTTGCCCGGGATACAGCCACTCGGAGACTGTGATTCAAAGAATGCATTCTCGCTGCCCGGGATACAGTCATTCAGGACCAGAGATCAAGAGATACATTGTTACAATTTAATTTTGAACTGGTTTATAGTAGAAACAGACTGTTCTATCTCAGAGAAACAGACAGACAGCTGTGTGTTAGCACCTGAAAGGAGAGATCTCAGACCATTTCAATTTAAGGAAGAGAATTTAGTCTGGTTATTTATTATTCTCTCTCAGAATTCTAAAAGGTTAAGCCAAAACAGAGATCTCTGATAATTTAAACTGAAGAAAAGGAAGTAAGACTGTAACAATCTTTTATCCCTCAAAAATTCTAAAGCCAAATTGATTCATTAAAAAGTGTTTGCAAGTTGTTAATTGTTGAAATTCATCTCTGGAGAAGGAGCAACTATTTCAACTTCTGTATTGGACTACGGACTGTTTTACTGTTCAAGAACCTTTTTTCCCCCATCGGACGGCTGTGAGGACTTCAAGCAACCTTGGACTGTTCCACATCCGGCAGGAGCGTAAATTTGCAAGGACTCTATTTTTTTTATATTTTAAATGTTGTTTATATATTAGTAGTGTTTAAGAATTTAGTTTTTATAACTAAACAGTTTATTTGTTGATTTAAAGACACCTAGTTTGGTTAGCCTCATTCGGGGGTTAATAGATGGTACAATTTGGCTGGGTCTTTCTTTAATTTGGAAAGTTTAAAATGATATGTTAGGCCATCTGTGGAGTAAAGGCCTGCTCGGTAGAGGCCTGTTACCTGACCCAAGCCTGACGGGACCAGACGACATTTGTCGGGTTCGAGTCAGGACGGGCCCATCTCCAGGGTATGATGATCGGGCTCGGGTCGAGTCCAAGTTGTGTGGGGTCGGGTCAGGCCGGACACACACATTAAGTGCTCTGCTGGTAAGCATTGAAATTTTCAAAACTTACCTGAGCTGGGAGTCCGGGATGAAACTGAATCTGCGCAGTGAGCGAGTGACGTCACAATGACGTCATCGCGCATGTACTGCAGCTTCGTGGAGATTCCGAGTCTGAAGGTGAGTAAAGGGATGGTCGGGTCGGGTTGAGTCGGGGCGGGATCGGGTCGGGTCGGGTCGGGCTTGGGGCAAAATCGGAGGGACTCGGACTGGGTTGGGTTCGGGTCGGGTTCTTTTTTCACGACCTGAGGAGGCCTCTACTGCTCAGATCTGCAAAGAAAACCCTGACCCGAGCCCAACAGAACCACAGCCGACCCGAGTCTGACTCGGCCCGAGTCCTTCCATTTCTTCCCCACACCTGACCTGACCCGACCATCAGTTAACTTACCTTCCATTTTTCACTTTGTTGCTGATCTGCACAAGCTTAAAATAACTGTAACAAAACCGCCTTTCTAGTCCAAAACTTAAATTAACAGTGGAGCCACTTACCTGGGATAGGGCGTGTCCAACCTGGCCTGACTCGAGCTCGAATGCCAGACCCAGATGTGCAACCTGACCTGACCCGAACCCGACACATGTCGTCGGGTCCCGTCGGGTTCGGTTCGGGTAGCAGGCCTTTACTGTGGAGGGATGGGATTGAATTAATAATGCACTTCTCCCACCATAATCAGAATCATATATTTTGATTGGGGGCTTTGACTGGAGCGGTCAGTCGTAACACTACTTACAAAAGGACCACACTGAGCTCGAAGCACAGTAACTAGAAGCTCATCTGATATTGCCTCAAACCTCTCTACTTTATTTTTCTTCTGCTCTTTTCAGTCCCTATTTGCATGTGTGTATTGTGTATGCATGCTAGCCTGGGCATGTCGTATATCTGTAGGCATTAGCTGAATTCGAGTTTAAGTTTATGTTTTAATAAATTTCACTTTCCTTCTTTAAACCGAAGAAAATCTAGTGCGTTCATGTCTTTGCCTTATAATTGGAAAGCAGTGATCAAGGATTCGACATGGGGGAGTTCAAAACACAGTGTGTTTAAAAACATAAACCCTGTTACAATAAGACCATGTGAAGGCTAAAAGGGACCTCTAGGCACCTTTCTCACCTGGTCATAATACCACAAAACAGTCATTCCAAATCAACTTTATTCAACAAAACATCCAATATTCTAAACAAAAGTCGGCTAATCACCCTTGTTCATTCCCTTAACGTCTGTCTTGCGGTGCCTTTGCCTGGCCTAGTGCCTTTACTCAGTGCTACCCCAATGGCTGCAGCAGTCATTCCAGCATGGATTGGTGACCAACTCCATGATAGCACAAGGGTCCAACCTTCCAAAGCATGACCTCTACCACCTAGAAGGACAAGGACAGCAGTTGCATGGGAACACCACCAGCTGCAAGTTCCCCTACAAGCTACACAGCATACTGACTTGGAACTACATCGCTATTCCTTCACTGTCACTGGGTCAAAATCCTGGAACTCCCTTCCTAACAGCACTGTGGATGTATCTACCTCATATGGACTGCAGCAGTTCAAGAAGGCAGCTCACCAACACCTTCTCAAGGGCAATTAGAGATGGGCAATAAATGCTGGCCTTGTCAGCAACGCCTACATCCCATGAACGAAGAAAAAAAAACATGATGCAGTGTGGCAGACTGTATATGGCCTTGCAGGATGCCCTTGAGCAGCTGTGGACCTAGAAGGCCAAGCTTTGGACTGCACCATCTTGGCATGGGCATCAGCAATCTGAGCTAGCTGGCTGACAAGCGGCAGCAAGGGTTCTGGGCATACTGGTAATGATGGGTGGATGATTGCTGTCATCCTGAGCCTGCATAGCAACAAGCTGAGATTTCATGACCTCAGCCTGAGTTTCCACTGCAGTACTCAGCTGTTGTGTGGCTTCTGCCTGTGCTGGAGTGGAAGCTAAGACCACAGCCATTTACACTCTAACATGATTGGGTCTGCAAGTGCTCTCGTGGAGTTGACCATCTCTTCCATGCTGGAAAGAATGGGCTCCAAGTGCAAAGCCCTGTGCCAAGTTGGTGCCAGACTATTCCATGCTCCTTGACAGTGATATCATGCTTTTTTACATGTCTGCCAATGCACCAAGCATTTCATCGTACATGCCCTTCAGCCTTTTTCTGTAAGCCACCCCATCGAAGTGTCGCTCTGAGTCTGAATCCCTCATCTGAGTCCCCTGCAGCAGAAGTCGTGTGCGACCTTGCCTTCTGGGGAGCTGGCACCTACACTACCTTTTCCCCCTGCCTTGGCTGTGGGCCAATGCTGCCTAGTGACTAACTACATGTAGATCCCACCTCTATGTTATGCTCTGAAGTACGCACAGTGCCAGTATCTGAGATGGTGGTTGCGATTGTGAGATTGAATGACAGCATCATCTTCATCATCCTGTTCCTCTTGCACTTCATGCTCCTGCACCAGTGCTTGACCACTCAATGCCACGTGCTGCCACATGCACACTTTTGACCTCTCTCTTCAGCACCACCAACTTACTCTATCTCAAAGCTATCCTAGTGTGCTGTTTTATTCCGTCCTTCATCTCAACTGATGCTTCAGCAATAATCTTTCTCCTTTCCTTTCAGATCTGAAGGATCACAAGCTTCAATAACTCATGGATACCAACAGCCCTCCAGATATTTCTTCCACTTCACTTCCGTCTGACCCTTCTTCTAATCTCACCCCTTGCTTTGTATTCACGATACCCTCACAGGTGGTGCTGTTATTGTCTGGCAAACTGACCTCTGCCAAGTGAAAGCCAAACACCAACTCTCCGACACTTCCTGTTACCTTGCCCGGACCATGACCCCAACACCAAACATCAAGCCATCGTATCCAGGACTGTCACTGACCTCATCTCCTTGGAGATCTTTCCTCCATGGCTTCCAACCTCATAGTTCCCCAACCTCAAACAGCTTCAACCTCCTTCCCAAAATCCACAAACAGGACAGCCCTGGTAGATCTATTGTTTCTGTCAGTTCCTGCCCCACTGAATTGATTTCTTCCTATCTTGACTCTATTTTTTTCTTCCCTTGTCCAGTCTCTTTCCACCTATATCTGTGACTCCTTCGATGCCCTCCATCACTTTAACAATTGCCAATTTCTTGGTGCTAACCATCTCGTCTTCGCCATGGACATCCAATCTCTCGACAACACCATTCCCCACCAGGATGGTCTCAGGGCTGTCAGTTGTTTCCTTCAACAACTTCTCCTTTAACTCAACTCATGTCATCTAAATAAAAAAGTGTTGCTATGGGTACTCGTATGGGTCCGAGCTATGCCTGCCTTTTTGTGGGATATGTGGAACATTCCTTGTTCTGGTCCTATTTGGGCCCCCTCCCTCAGCTCTTTTTGCAGTACATTGATGACTGTATCGGTGGCGTTTTCTGCTTTTCCCCTGAACTGGAAAACTTCATCAACTTTGCTTCCAATTTCCACCCTTCTCTCACCTTCACATGGTCCATCTCCGACTCTTTTCTTCCTCAACTTCTCTGTTTTCATTTCTGGGAATCGGTTATCAACTAATATTCATTTTAAGCCCCCGATTCTCTCAGATACCTGGCCTACACTTCCCACTTCCTGTAAGAACTCAGTTCCATTCCCCAGTTTCTCCGCCTTCATCGTATCTGTTCCAATGATTTTTTAAAAATTCGTTTTGTGGGATGTGGGCGTTGCAGGCTAGGCCAGCATTCATTGCCTATCCCTAATTGCCCTTGAACTGAGTGGTTTGCTCTGCAATTTCAGAGGGCATTTAAGAGTCAACCATATTGCTGTGGGTCTGAAGTTAAATGTAGGCCAGACCAAGTAAGGCCAACAGATTTCCTTCCCTAAAGGACATTAGTGAACCAGATGCATTTTTCGAACAATTGACAATGGTTTCATGGTCACCAACAGACTTGCTTTTAATTCCAGATTTATTAGTTGAATTCAAATTTCACCATCTGTCACGGTGGGATTCGAATCCATGTCCCCAGAGCATTAACCTGGGCTCTGGATTACTAGTCTAGTGACAGTACCACTATGCCTCCGCCTCCCCTTTTTATGGGATCTTCCATACCAGTGCTTCTAATATATCTTCCATTTTCTTTAACCAAGGATTGCCCCCCACCGTGGTTGACAGGGCCCGTGACCATGCCCATCCCATTTCCCGTACTTCTGCTCTCACCCCTTCCCTTCCCTCCCAAAACTGTGATGGAGTTCCCCTTGCCTTCACCTTCCACCCCAACAGCCTTTGTATTCAACCGATCATCCTCCACCATTTCTGTCATCTCCAGCGTGATGCCACCACCAAACAGATCTTCCCGTCCCATCCCCTTTCAGCATTCCAAAGGGACCATTCCCTCTGCAACACCTGGTCCACTCCTCAATCACCCCCTCCCCTTCATACGGCACCTTTCCATGCAAGCTCATGAATCGCAACACCTGCCCTTTTACCTCCTCTCTGCTCATTGCCCAAGCCCCAAACACTCCTCCTTCCAGGTGAAACATAGTTACATGTGCTTCTTTCAATTTTGTATACTGCACTCGATGCTTAAATTGCAGTCTGCTCTATAATGGGGAGACCAAACGTAGATTGGGTGACCGCTTTGTGGAACACCTCCATTCAGTCTGCAAGTGTGCTCCTAAGCTTCTGCCATTTTAATTGTCCACCTTGCTTTCACATCGACCTCCCTATCCTCGGTCTACTGCAGTGGTCCAATGAAGCTCAATGTAAGCTTGAAGAACGGCACCTCATCTTTCGATCAGGCACTTTACAGTCTTCTGGACTCAACATTGAGTCAACAATTTCAGACAGAAATCTCTGCCCCCTTTTATTTTCGTTTCTCTTTTCACATTTCGGTCTTGCTCTCGTTTTTCTCTTGTTTTGGCCTTCGGATGGCAGCTGTTCATCATTCTGCCATTCACCCCTCCTCTAGACACATCTCTTGTTTCTTTAATTCTCTCATTGCTACTACCTTTGGCCCTGCACCACCAACTCTTTTATCATTTCATCTCTCCTGTCCCTCCACCATAATACACACCATTTTTGTTCTTTTTCCACCCTCCCCATTTCAATTGCTTAAAACCGATTACATTTCTAGCTTTTCTGAATACTGATGAATGTTCATGGACCTGAAATGTTGGGTTGGACTTTATAAGCTCACTGCCAAGATCGGCGGCGAGCTTCAAAAATGGCAGTCTACCCCTGTGGACCGCAGTTGCGGAGCCACTGCAGTATTCAGAGCAGTGGCTCATTTCAATAGCCGGGGCGAGCCACTCACCCAGATAATATGGAGGAGGCGGGTGGGCCATTCCCGATGTCATGCAGGCCCTCACCTGCCAAGAATGAGGCATATTAATTTCGCCACGTGGACATTAAATTTCAAATTGTTGCTCGGAAGAAGAGAAGGCCTGATACAACGGGTTGCCAAACCCCCTGGCTGGAAAGATATTTTTGCATATTAGCAGACAGTGTTGGAACGAACACTGCTCCCAATACACAGAACAGACCTGGTCAAACCAGTCAGTCATGTGACCACCCTGCTGGCCAACTCGGGGAGTTTTAAATTGTAGACACAGTGTTTGAGCTGGCAGAAAGCTCTGTGTTCCTGGATTGAAAAGACCTCCTCTCTCCTGTCTGCTCCCATTTCTTTCTCATGGAACTCCAAAAACCCACTGGAGACACATGACCCCCAAGAGAGAAAACTCTCCCACAGTGAACAAGGTTTAAGAAGAATACTGGACCCCAACAAAAAGCAAGAATTACCTACAGAACGACTCTCCAGTGAGCTCGAAGAACTGTAACAAACTCTTCAGATATTGCCTCAAACCTTTCCACTTTATTTTTCTTCTTTTTTCTATCATATTTGCATGTGCGTATCACGTATGCGTGCTAGGGTGGGGCACGTAGTGTATCCATCAGCGTCAACCGAATTAGAGTTTATGTTTAAGTTTAATAAAATTTCACCTTTCTTCTTTAAACCTAAGAAAGCCTGTTTGTGCTCATTTCTTTGCCTTATAATTGGAAAGCGGTGAACAAAGATTCACCCATGGGGGAACTAGAAACACGGTGTGTTTAAAATCAAACCCTGTTATAGCAAGACCAGGTGAAGGCTGAGAGGGACCTCTAGACACCTTTCTCACCTGATCGTAACACTGGTAATAGCGACAGGCGCCATTGTGCAGGCGCTGATGCCATTTTTAAAGGGTTGCGAGCCCTTCCATTTAATTAAAATTTTTAGAGATAGTTATGTAAAATTTATTCGAAGAAATTAAATAAATATTTCTAGCCCCTCTCCCACCCCCTCAACAACCATACAATTCATTTCTTGCCCTCTCCCCCCACAAAATACTTACCTTGTGTACCTGAACTTCCCCCACCTCCCAAAGTTCATACACTATGCACTTTACCCCTTCCCAACATCTCCTACACCAATCGGATGGGTTTGACCCTGGTCCCCCCCCCCCACCCACACTGAAATGGATGGCGGGAGCGGGTAAGTGATTAAGTCTGTCATTAACATTATTTTGACTATTTAAATTTCCCTTCTGCCACAAAGCGGCCGGGGTGGGAGGGGGGGGGGGGGGGGGGGGGGTGGGTGTGGGAGGGGGAGGGGGCGGTGTGGGCCACGACGAGGCCTCACCCCTGCCAGCAGTATCGGGTTGGTCCTTCCCGGTATCGAGGCCTGTGGCAGGCCTCTGCCAGAGGCATTTTCTGGCGCCCCCCATCCACAACCTCCGATGTCGGGAGGGCTGTAAAATGCAGCCCGTTATCTCTGTATTTCTCTCTCCACAGATGCTGCCAGCCTTGCTGAGTTATTCCAGCATTTTCTGTTTTTATTGTAACTGTTCTTGGGTATTTGAAAGGAAAAAGGCACAAGGGTAGGATTGTGGTGAGGGGGAAGTGGGGGAAAGTTAGAGGTGCATGCTTACACAATCTGTATATCAGAAGACATTGTGGGATGAGGGAGAAGGTGGAGAATGTAGGAACATGCTTATCATTTTCTATGATTTCATCCACATCACTGGTCAAGGCGTCAGTCGTGGCCGCACCATTGATTGCCAGCACCACTTCCTCTTTGAGGGTGAGTGCATGCAGCCATGCCTGCTCGTGTCAGTTAGATGTTGCTGCCTGCCGTTTTATGCCACCTTGTCCTGCACTCACTGTGTCAGTGGGTGGGTTGAATAGCTGCCAGTGTGTGTGAGTGTGAGGCTTGCAGCAGTGCTAAGTACGTGGGGATGAGGCAAGGCTATGAGTATTAGGTACAATTCCTGATTGATTGCTACTGGTGGGTGAATGAAGTGGGATGATGCGTGGAGCAGTATTGAAGCCGGTGGTTCATTTGTAAGGGTATAGCATTTGAAGATGCATTCATTGACTTGGATGACTCATGTGAAGTCATTGAACTTCTTTCAGCACTGCTTCTAGATCATCGAGGCTACACTGCTAGCATTCACCACCACAGCTATCTGCTCCCACTGCCTTCACAATATCTATCTGGAAGTTCTCCTGGTCCCTGGTCGATAAAGGGCCTCTCTCCTCCTGAAAACTTCTTGTAATGAAGTCTCTAATACTGCATTAAAGAACCTTGGTGGCCGCTGTCAGGCCTGTTACATCATTTTCACTCTTCCTGCATGTCAGACAGACTTCCCCAACCACTTCCAGCCCAAGCTGCAGCCAGTCTGCACTTTCCCTTTAAGAGGTGCAGGATGGCTTTAAGTAGTGCAGGCTCACTTTAAGGCATATTTAGCGCTGGTTGCAAGCCAGGCAACATGAGGTTTGCGTGCCATCTGAATTGCAACAAATGGGCGTGGGTTAACCGCACATTGTGATCCCTGCACCCGTTATCCAATTTTTCCGCCTCTATCTCATCTTGTTCTTAAGTACCTTGCAACCTCTCTGCTCTGAACAGTCAAAGGGCAAAGAACTGAACTTTGACCTGGCCTGTGTCAAATAAAATGTCTACCAACTAATGAGTTTCTTCAGCAGCTGTCCTTGGAAGACGAATGTTCATAGTTGAGTAGTTCTGCGAACAGTATACAAAGAGTTACAAACATCACTCTCATGCCCAGTGATTTTATGCTGCATTAGGCTAGTTCTCGAGAAATATGTGCCTCAGAATGTTTGGTTATGGATTTCCAGCTGGAAGTCACAGGACAGCAGGCTCATGATCTCAAAAATAAGAAGGCAAGTCAAGTGGAACATTTTCCCCTGCCAATGCAATCCATCCATTACATTATAACAACTCAAATATTATTAAAATACATTTAAATGACACTTGTGGAGATTGATCCAAAGACACACTTTTGCCTCTAAAGTGTATCTTAAAAGTTTTACTGTTTGTGCAAGCAAAGAAATAATTTCCAACACAAGCATTCAACAGTGCTGGCAACCAGGACAAAGATCAATAACCACATACCCAGTCTTAAATGAAGCACAAAATGTCCATCCTAAGATAAACAACAGGCATATCCTGCAAATACCGCTCAAGATTGCAATGTTCACATTAAAATAGCTGTAAACATATCTATTCTACACTTGTGTATAATCAGCATAATTGTTATAAATAAAATTAGCTGAGAGATTACTATTGATGACATTAGTAAATGGTTAACATTAAAGCAGGTATTGGCCAGTTAATCCATCTAATTTAAATGGATTAATACCTCTGCTAAAGTAGCATTTGAAGGAATGTTATGCAGCTGTCTCAAATATTCATCTGCAAAAGCCTTCAATTGTAATTTTTACCTTATTATTTCAGAAAGAAACAGGAAATAAATCTTCAAAAGCATTTTGTATTTCTTGAGAAAATAAACATGCACACTCACCATAACTATAACAATTTCTAAGATGATTTATTGCTAGAGTAACATGCTTGTGAAGAAAACTATTTGAGGAATATTGTCCAGTGTGTCAGAATGTGCGAGTTTAATTTTTGATTATCCTGGGGTAAGCCTAAAATCACACAAAGGGTATAATGAATAAAGGCAGTTCCTCGTATTAGTAATGACTGATAGTTGATGAATAGACACTCAAGACAATATAAGACTGATGAATAACACATAGGAAACAGATAAACCTTTTCATATAAGCTAGACAACGCATAGACACAAGACAGTCAGTACAAATAACCCTCATTCATCAGATTGATGATATTCATCTAGATCCTTACGCCCAAACATAAAAGAAGATTAAACTTACTTATACATTGTGATCTGACAATTTTGCACATCCACCACAGTTGCAAATATCAAAATCTGACAGCTGACTGCGCTGCTTCCTATCGAACGCAGTAATTTCATGTTTAGCGTACCTTGTGGTGAGGCAAATTCTTGTTTGTTAAAATAACCATCGCCATATCTTGTGAATTCCAAAGTGAGACCCACAATGGATAATATTAGTCAGAACAACATGATGACAAATATTTGCTTTGCAGAAACGAAAAAAGCTTCAGCAGATTATTTGCACCTGATGGACATACACATTATCAAAACTCAATCAAGAGTAATCTTTTACAATATTTGTATTGACATTTTTTATTTAAATAATGCTTTTTTTAATATGCCCTAGATAGAAACGTGGGTTCGTGACCTATTTTCTGTCATCTGTAATAAGTGAAAAATTGCACTTTAAACTGGCAGTGCACAAGAGCAGCTGAAGAGCAATTCGCCCTTCAATGTTCCCTCCCTCAGTATTAGGCCTTCACTCACTGCATCCCCCTAATGGTGTGGCTGAAGCCCATCATTCACTCTGAGAAACCCCTAAGTGTGGGGGGTTTGTTTTTGGCGCAATAATATTCTACACCAGCACATCACCACTCCCCAGGGAGATATTTCTGGTGTCTTGTTCTGGAATAAAACTTGTACACTTCTGCCAAGATCCAATAGGTAGCTATGAGATTATTTACCTTGTTATTTTAAGTTGTTCTGCTGTAAACTTAAATTGCTCTGCTGTTTTTCAAGTTCATCATTTGGAATCTCTTGGGTTGCCAAATAGTTCGCAAGGCAATGCATTACATGTCTGACTGCACATGTCTATGTGGAGTTAATGTGAATTATCCAGTTTATAAAGCAGATGACTAAGGAATCAGTGACCTGTTAATCACAATCTTCTCGAATTGAATTAATGTCAAATTCGGGATGTGTTTTAGGCCTTGCCAGCGACACCCACATCCCAATAAAAAAGTCTGACAGTTTTGGCAGCTGTATCGTAGCTTTGCTGAAAGTAGCAGAGACTGACACACTACTACAAACTAGGAATATACTTTCAACTCTTTGGATCTTCACCTCATTTGCATTGTTTGTTTACTAAATCAGCAGCTATAAAATTTAAATTAAGAGAGAAAGAGATCCACAGACGTTGATTTCATTGAGATATGAATGGCTGTTAGGTATGGTACTATTCTTTCCCTTTGCAGAATCACCAGGAGCGTCCAAGGACAGATACTGTGACAGTGTGGTATTATATTGCGCTATACAGTCAACACACTCTGTTGGATAAAATGGGACGTACTTTATCCACCCAAGTAAACTTTGTCAGCGTTCATGCATTTTGGCAGTGAATGCTGGCAGGCTGTTTGACTGTTGAAGACATTGCAGTTATCCCCGATCTTGTTGCTGTGGCCAGGCGAGGAGGAGATCACAGGCTCGCCTCTTGCTCATCCTCTTATTTGACCGCAACAGGGTTTATTCCTTTTTAAACTGTGGTTGTGCTCACCACCTCAGTGAGGGTTTTACCTTTTATCTTTAATGTGATTGTGAAAGAACAAATCAGACAGGTTTTCTTGCGTTTAAACAAGAAAGAGGTGAGTTTATTATACTTAACAATCTAAACTTGATCTAAAGAAAATAATTTAAAAAAATACCCTATACATTCACGCACACATTCACAAGAGAATCACACACACACAAATAGATTACAGAATGAAAAGCAGATTTTGTGGCTGGATTAGAGTCCAGAATAAATGGAAATTAAATACACAATCTGTCAGGTTGGATGATTCAATGGTCTTCTAGCTGAAGTTGTATTCTTGAAGTCTTTTGCCGGTCAAAGTGCCCTTTGTGGCTGGCCCACTTAGCTCAGGGCTTTCTTGGAGGCAGACTCGTAGGTGGATCTCTTCCCCTGGTCTCTGTCTGTAGCAATCTGTAGGTTTGGAGGGTCCACAGTGGCAGACAGTTTTCAAATTTGCGGTGCTACCTGGGGAGAGAGAGAGAGAGATGGAGGAAGGTACACACCCTTTCTGCTGCTGCACAGGCTGAGTTACTGGCTTGGCTCTCTGTTCAAAGAAACTCTCAGCTTTCACAGAGATGGACAGATGGTCACATGACTGCCTCAGGGTATTCCTGGAACCTTCCAATGAGATTCAAGGTTCAGAATTGGCTCCCCAGGAAGCCAGTATTTACACTTGGAGGGGTTTGCTCTTTCAAAGTCAAGGTGTTAGGATTGCCTTGAGAGCTGTGCTAATGAAGCAGTCTTAGGTAATTCAATCACTTAGAGCAAACCATTGTTCTGGGTCCATGCTCCTCAGACCTCTGTCTCCAGTTGGGGCCTTGGAATGTGAAGAGGTGTTTCAGATGCAAATTGCAGTGGACATCTTGGCTGACAGTTTTTTTTAATAGTTAACTGCAGGATTTATTTCCATTAAAAGTTTAATGTAAGTATCCAACTGATGAATTAATATTCCTTATTTGGCATATTGTTTTTCTTGATACTGTCCTTAACCCAGCACACACACATACTCACAATCTAGCAGCGTTGCTGTATGATGATTTCAGGCAGGAATCCTGGAATATCTTTCCTTTCCTAATGCAGGGTATTGAGCCCAACTGCAGGACCCCTGCTGTTGCCTGGATGGGACCAGTTAATTGCTATTTTCAATTTGTTGGTTTATTCTTCCACCCTAACCACCCCATATCCAGAATGTAATGTCGTGAACATGACTGTACATTCAAAAGCTTTGCATCTATATAGTTGCTCTGGTATTATTGACCGTGCCCAAATTCACTCAGCTTCATTGAGAATTTGGAGCATAGCTGCAATATATGGTGAAATGATTTCGACAGTTAGTAGTCAGTATAAATATGATATTACTTTATACAGGACTTCTGTAAATCTTTTAAATTAATTGTTCCTCTCTTGTACATGTTTGTTTTCCTTTGGGTTGTATCCCCATCTCATTGTCACTCTCTGCTCTGTTACACCCTCCTTCATAGTTACTCTTTTACATTTAAGCTTAATTTTGCAGAGCACTCTAATGGGAAAAGTGTAACCTGGGAACAAAGACCAATGCTGAGTTTTGACTGACTGTATAAACCTGGCATCCCTCCCATTTCAGCTTAACATCGGTCTCTACAAAAATCTTAACATGGCTTCATGTTTTTGAAATATTGGACTTATTAAAATTAAGACGTCAATGCTGGGAATTGAATAATTTGGTATCCAAAGTTAGCATCTAGCACTCGCAAGTCAAGGACAGCAGTGCCAGAAACATAGTAAAGTTTCAGCTTATCTGACCCAACAGTGTGTCGCAACTTCAGCCTCAAAGACATCCATATGCAGCACGGTGAGCATTTTTCCCAGTTTCCCAATGGTCTCTCCAGAACATACTAACTTGTGCAGAATTATGTGGTGTGTCTCCAGATGGAGTAAGGGGAAGAGAAGGGAAGGAAAAGACTACCATTCATATTGTGTTTTGACATCCCAAAGTATGTCACAACCAATGAAGTACTGTTGAAATGTGGTCACTGTTGTAATGCAAGGAAACACGGTATCCAATTTGTGCAAAGCAAGCTTCCTCAAAGAACAATGAAATAAATCCGTTTTAGTGTTGTTGGCCATGGTACAGCGAGAACTCTCTGCTTTCCTACAAATAGTGATATGGAATATTTTAAATCCTCCTCACCAGCGAGAGCCTTGGTCTAACATCTCATCTGAAAGGAGGCTCCTCTGACAGTGCAGTATAATACAATATTCCCTCCATGCTGCAATGAAGTGTCAGCCTACATTATGTGCATAAGTCTCTGGAATCAGTGGTCTAGCAATTCGGTGCGCCTATTTTTGGGCGTCTTACCTGCACAGTGTTAACAGCCTGCGCTCAAATGGGGAGGTCGGAGGAGTCATGGATTCTGGGCCTCAGACGTCATCGTACTGAAGATGGCGCTGTGGTAGGAACCTGCACAGATTAGTGCTCCAATTTCCAGGTAAGTGATTGGATTGGATCGCAAAGAATCTGGAGAAGGAAGGGCTGGGCCTTGGTGTCCACGATCAGGGTTCAATGTTGGATTGGATAGGAAGATCGCAGACATTGGGAGTACAGTTGAGGGATCAGGAGTGCTGTCAGGGCGGGCAGGGCTTGGGGAGGGAATCTGGAGGTCAGAGTCAGGAGTAAGGTCAGAGATCTCAGGATCAGTAGTGGTGGTGATTGTGGTAAGCACAACTTTTTTTTAAACTACCTGGTGTTTAGCATTGGTTTTCCCGAAGGATAATCAGCACTTGCACTGGCCGCCTCAGGGTAAATCAAGGTTGCAGCAGGGACCAGAAGCAGGCGTTGGCCCCCTTATTTGAATATGTGTATGGACTAATGCCTGCTGCAGATGTGGTTAAAGAACACTTCATTTATCCTTTATGGCATCTGGTGAAATTAGCAGCATAAGTGTGTACACATGCATCAGTCGCCATTTTCGGTTCCAAATGATACCCATAGAGCCCAAACAACACATGTTACTCATCCCAATTTTGCACCTGTAGTTTCAAGGAATGATTCAGCACAAATGAGGCCATTTGGCCCATTGTGTCCGTATTGGTATGTGAGTATTGAGCTCACAACCTTGTGACTAAGGTGAGCGTGCTATCCCTGAGTCAAAGCTGACAGTCTGAAAAAATTAAAAGTGCTATTGACTGTGAGTTATCACATATCTGCAATTAACGTCATCCATTAATGTAAAACCACTTTCACATAGCTGCTATAGAGGAGGCTTTGATTTCCAATCACTCTGAGATGATTTTATCCCCAATTCAAATGGGTGACAGGACAACATGGTAACCATGCTTTACTGTATTGCCCATGATTCCTAGAATTATACTTTCAGAATAAAAAAATTATAACCTGTGGTACATACACAGAATATGCCACCCAAGCAGTTAAAGATTGAAAATACACCACAGTGGCACTGCGAGGTATGGTTCCTGGGCAGCAACTTTCCAAGTACTAGTGGGCATTGGAGAACCTCATCAGACACTGTCATATATTGCAAGAGGGGAAGAAAATACACCCTGCCATTGCATATTTGGAAAACGATTTCATAGGGCTGAATTTTATGAGCCCTCCAGGGTCGGAGGTCGTGGTGGGGGGGGGAGCCCGGGAAATTCTCCCATGACCTCTGAAGCCGAGAAGGTTCTGCCGCATTTTACCGGTGGCAGTGAGGCCTCGGTGCGGCGCCTGCATCCACCCCACCCTGCCGCCGCCACCTGGCGTCGGGGCCTTCATTTCAACATTAAAATTAAGTTAAAAAGATGCAAATCAACTCACCTTGTCCAGGCTTCTGTCCCACGCCAATATTCCGACCAGTGGCCAGAACTCTCGTGCCTTCGGCACTTTGTTCGGAGTTCCGAGGCATGACACTGGTTGGGAGGGGGGAGGAGTGAAATTATAAGGGTGCGGGGGTGAGGGAGAGCAGTGAAAACACTTTTTATTGGCTGTGGGAATGTTGGGAAGTGGTTGAAGGGCAAAGGTAACGAGGTTAAGGGGGAATGTACACGTTGGCAAAAAAGTTTATTTAAGGTCAGTGACCCTAAAACAAACATGGGGTTGGGGTGGTAGGGTGGTTGAAAGGGCCTTCAGCTTTTATTTAAATTTTTAAATCACATTCACAATATTATCCCTTTAAAATTTCAAATATCACTGAAGGGCTTGAAGCCCTTTAGAAATGGCGGTGGCGCCAGACACTGTTACTGGGCACGGAGTGGCCGTCCCCACTACGTCATTGGGGGCGGCCACTCCACCTCCTCCATTTAAATGAGCCCCTGTGCAAAATATAGCGGGGGCTCAGCGATGGTGCATCCACACCTGAAGACCGCCGAGATGAGAGCGTGCTGCCGCAATTTGCAGCGCGCTCATAAAAAGCAGCCCATAGAATCTGTTTCCATACCACAGAACAAGCCATTCAGCGCCATGCTGTTAAAGAAAGACTTGCTTTTCTGTATTACTTTTCATGGCTACAGAATGTCCCAAAGTGCTTCACAGCTAATTAAAGTGTTTTTTTTAAAGTGTTGTAATGTAGGAAACGTGGAAGCCAAGTTGCACACAACAAACTCACAGAAACATCCATGTAACAATGACCAGATATTCTGTTTTTGTGATGTTGATTGAGGGATGACTGGGAATAACTGCCGTGCTCCTCTTCAAAATAGTGCCATGGGATCTTTTACGTCAACTTGAGAGGGCAGAATGAACCTTGGTGTAATGTCTCATCCAATAGATGGCAGCTCCGACAGTGCAGCGCTCCCTCAGTACTGCATTAGAATGCCAGCCTTAATTTTTGTGCTGAAGTCTTGCAGTAGGACTTGGACCCAAAACCTTCTGACTCAGAGGTGAGAGTGCTACCAATTGAGTCATGGCTGAGAACCAGGTCTTGTTACAAGTGGTTTATTTTTTTCCATAACTCACTATTTAGAATCATATAAAATCAGAGAATGGTTGCAGCACAGAAGGAGGCCGTTCAGTCCGTCATGTCTATGCTGGCTCTCTGAAGGAGCAACTTACCTCGTGCTGCTCCCCTGCCTTCTCCCCGTAGCCCTGCACATACTTCCTTTTCAGATAATAATCCAATTTCCTCTTGAATGCCTCAATTGAACCTACCTCCACCGCACTCTCAGGCAGTGCATTCCAGATTCTAACCACTCACTGCATGAAAAAGAGTTTCCTCATGCCAATTATCTTAGATCTGTGCCTTCTTGGTCTTGATCCTTCCACCAATGGGAACAGTTTCTCTCTATTTAGACTGTTCCGACCCCACATGATTTTGAATCCCTCTATCAAATCTCCCCAACTTTCTCTTCTCCAAGAAAAACAGTCCCAACTTCTCCAATCTACCGACATAATTGAAGTTCCTAATTCCTGGAATCTTTTCTGCACCCTCTCCATCGCCTTCACATCCTTCCTAAAGTGTCGTGTCCAAAACTGGACTCAATACTCCAGTTGAGGCCAAGCCAGTGTTTTATACAAGGTTAACATAACTTCCTTGCTTTCGTACTCTATGCCCCTATTGATAAAGCCTGGAATGCTGTACACTTGATTGACCGCACTCTCAACTTGCCTGCCACCTTCAATGACTTATGTACATATACACCTAGTCCCTTAGTTCCTGCACCCCTTTTAGAATTGTACCCTTTATTTTTTTATTATCTCTCCGCATTCTTTCTACCAAAATAAATCACTTCACACTTCTTGGCATTAAACTTCATCTGCCACTTGTCCGTGCATTCCACCAACCTGTCTATGTCCCTTTGAAGTTCTACTTATCTTCCTCACAGTTCACAATACTTCCAAGTTTTGTATTGTCTGCAAATTTTGAAATTGTGCCCTGTACACCAAGATTTAGGTCATCAATATATATCAGGAAGAGCAGGGGTCCTAACACCAACCCCTGCGGAACTCCACTACAAACCTTCCTCCAGTTTGAAAAACAACCATTGATCACTATTCTCTGTTTCCTATCACTCAGCCAATTTTGT
This sequence comes from Heterodontus francisci, assembly GCF_036365525.1. Lineage (NCBI taxonomy): Eukaryota > Metazoa > Chordata > Chondrichthyes > Heterodontiformes > Heterodontidae > Heterodontus > Heterodontus francisci. Next base: position 133,029,891 of record NC_090376.1, on the reverse strand, counting down.
ATCTATGTTGCTAATGTCCCTTTTATTCCATGAGCTCTAACTTTGCCCACAAATATGTTGTGCGACACTTTATCAAATGCCTTTTGGAAGTCCATGTTCACTACATCAACAGCATTACCCTCATCAACCCTCTCTGTTATCTCATCAAGAAAACTTAAGCAAGTTATTTAAATACGATTTGCCCTTAACAAATCTGTGCTGGCTTTCCATAATTAGCCCGTATTTGTCCAAGTGACTATTAATTTTGTCCCACATTATCATTTCTAGAAGTTTCCCCACCACTGAGGTTAAACTGACTGGCCTGTAGTTGCTGGGCTTATCTTTACACCTTTTTGAACAAGGTGTAACGTATGCAATTCTCCAGTCCTCTGGCACCACCACTGAACCTCAGGAAGACTGGAAAATTATGGCCAGTGCCTCTGCAATTTCCACTGTCACTTCCCTCAGTATCCTTGGATGCATTTCATTAGGTCCTGGTGTCTTATCAACTTTAAGTGCAGACAGCCTATCCAATTTCTCTGATGTATTTTACTTAATACTGCATCATTTATTATTTACCTCTTAATACCAACATCATAAAACCTTTAATAAAAGCAAAATACTGCGGATGCTGGAAATCTGAAACAAAAACAAGAAATGCTGGATTCACTCAGCAGGTCTGGCAGCATCTGTGGAAAGAGAAGCAGAGTTAACGTTTCGGGTCAGTGACCCTTCTTCGGAAGGTTCCGAAGAAGGGTCACTGACCCGAAACGTTAACTCTGCTTCTCTTTCCACAGATGCTGCCAGACCTGCTGAGTGAATCCAGCATTTCTTGTTTTTGTATCATAAAACCTTTGATGCTTGCTGTACATTTCCTGATCCCTTTTCTATCCATAAGGAAAGTAAACCACTCAAGAACCACAGTTACTATTTCCAACTGCATAACCTAGAAGAATGAATGCTGAGCCTGGAGATACAAGGCTGAAACTCAATCAAGAAGGTTGATAGTATCAGTGCAATTTCATAACTAAAATGTCAGTCGCTGTTATTTTACTTCAAACACTATTCTGCAAAATGTCATTCAAAAATGGATGCAATTTTTTTAGTCCAATTTGCCTGTCATATTTCAGTTTGCACAAACATATCTATCACTGTAATTAGACTTTCTCCGAAATCTGATAATTTGCCAACATTAAGAGAACATTTTGTGTCATTTTTACTTTGTAAAGAGTTTAGCTCAAAATGTTTACACAGGACTCTATGATGTAATGGCCCATGAACTGTCGTCGTCCAAAATAAAAAAAATTCCAACCTTCAAAATGACTCACAGTTCATTGTACAGACAAGTTCATAGTTAGGATCATGAGAATTTATCAAGGATTTGTTTTCTATGTCTGATGTCATTAAACCTTAAAAAAAACACAATCTATGTTGTTTTGCTTCATTTTTTTCTCCTCATTAGGGTCCCTTTGGCTTGGGACTGAACCACAATCTCATTTTCCATGTTTCTCATAGGCTGGAATTTTACAGACCCCAAACGATCGGGCTGATGGTTGGGGGGGGGGGGTAAAATTGAGTGGGAAGCAAGGGGTGGGGCGGGGGTCCGTTCCCGACGGCCTCCCCCCCCCCGCTACAATTTTACGCAGTCAGCAAGAAACTGCCCATCACCCCAGGCAAACCAAGGCCCTTGGGTGGCTAATTGGCACTTAAGGGCCTCCTCCCGCCACCGCGGGTATTTTACCCTCGGCGGTCAGACAGCAGAAACCTCAAGAACCCCACCTGGTAAAACCAGGTGGCCTTCTTGCCGTCTGGGGGCATGGTGGGTGACCTGAAGATGACTCTGGATGAGGCCTGCCATGGACCTCGACACCAGCAGGGTCCGGCCCGATTCCATGGCAGCCCCCCCCCATCGCTGGGCGATGGAACCACAATTAATGTATTTAAATCAATAAAATTAATACATTTAAATAGACTTACTGTGATCTTGCGGGCCCGCCGTGTTCTTCAGCACAGCGGCCAGCACTCCCACACCTTCAGATCCCCGCCCGGGGAAATACGGTGCCATACTGCTGGGGAGTGGGGAGGAGGTAAGTTTGTCAGTGCTGGGAGGTGAACAGGGTCAAATAAACGTAATGGGTGTAAGGGATGGTGGGAAGGGTTGAATCTTAAACTTTATGCAGTTGGTGGGGGGGCGGGGGGAAGGTCCGATGTGAAAGGCAAGTATTTTGGGGGAGGGCAAATAGTTAATGTAATTGTTATTGAGGGGGGGTGGAGGGGAAATGGCGTTATAAATTTATCTATTTAATTTTGCAGGGGTTACTTCTTTAAAAATGTAAAATGTGCCGGCAGGGTATGGCTGCCCTTTACAAATGGCACCAGCGCCTGAACACAGGAAGCTGACGCCATTGCTGGGGACGGACAGCCTGCCCCCTCCACGTGATTGGGGGGGGGGGGGGGTCGCCCCAGCTATTCAAATGAGTGGTCTGCCATTTTTTGAGCTCGCCACCGATCTCGGTGGTAGGCTCTTAAAATCCAGCCTGTTATGTGTAAGGTGGGACACCTGTGAAGTGACAATAGTGAGTTGATCAAAGGCAAGCAGAAATTAGTGGGGATACTTAACAAATAAAAGAATATCAGGGAGGAAATAATTTTGAATTGGCTATAAAAAAGTATTAAAGAAGTTAGTTAGTTGTTCGAAGCTATAGTCGGAGAAAATAGTAGGACCTGGTGCAATATATCCAAAGATGCTGAGGGAAATGAAGGATGCATTGATAGAAGCCCAAGAAATAGAGTGGATGTGGGCTAGCAGTCCAGAGACAGGCCAGTGTAATACTTAATTTCAAAAATGGAGACAGGTCTAATCTGGGTAATTACAGGCCAGCTAGTTCAACATCAGTGGCAGAGAAAATTTCACCTTTGCGAATTCAGTTTGCAAGACAGAGGCACTTTATTTAAACAATGGACAGCAGAGGCCAGACTTAAATACACACACAAAGCAAGCCAGTGACCGTAAGCACTGGTTGTGTTGGACATATCCTGATTATATTGCTGATTCGTGGCCCAGTGATAAGTTAATTATTTCTAGTACTTGGTGATAGTTTACTCAGATGTGCATATCTGTTAGTAATCCAATGCATTTTTAGGTAACTTACCCTGACTTAAAAGAATTGATCATCCAGACTTCACTTAAAAATGCTACTTTGAAGGTGGTAGTTTTCTTAACAGCAAAGGACATATTTTTAAGCAAAGGATAGCCGTACAGCAAGGAAACCCATGAACTACAGACACAAACATTCAGTTTGTGTTAATGCTTTAAATTAAGTATTGAACTTCATAAACAAGCTGAATAGGAAGTTAGATTTTTCAATTATTGCTGACAAATTAATGATATTCCATTGTATATTGTATGCAATAAATGTTACTTATTTTCAGAATGATATTCTGATAAGACAGAAAACAATATTACATTAAATTCCATTGGAAAAACATTCCTTGTATATTTCTCAATATAACGTCAGTCAGAGATCTACACACTTGCTGGGATTTTATCCGGATGATGGAATCTCGACCTCCAGTAAAAGCGACACCAAGAACCCCGTGTTGCCCCTTCTGTGGGAGGCCTATCGAATCAAGTGCCAATTTTGCATTTATCTGAACAGCTGCAGGTCTTCCACACGATCAAGGACTCCTGTGAGTGAAGTCCCGCCCTCTGAGAGCTGCTGGCCAATCAGAAGCCGGCAGCTCTTTAACTGAGCAGCGCCACTGTGGAGGTGGTGGTTACTGCCGGCGGAGCACCTACCTGAGGCCCAGGAGCAGCGTGGACCCAGACCACAGGTAGGTCAGGGTAGGAGGGGTCTCACAGGGTGGGGGTCACGGGGGAGGTGGAGGTCAGTGACAGTGGGAAGGTAAGGTATGGGATTGTTGATGAATAAGAAATTGGGGATGTGTTCAATGGTTCAATGACATTGAAGTCAATGGGAATCAGGGGAAAACTCTCCACTGGTTGGAGTCATACCTAGCACAAAGGAAGACAGTTGTGGTTGTTTGAGGTCAAACATCTCAGCCCAGAACCTTGCTATAGGCGTCCTGGGCGCAACCACCTTCAGCTGCTTCATCAGTGACCTTCCCTCCATCATAAGGTCAGAAGTGGGGATTTTTGCTGATGATTGCACAGTGCTCAATACCGTTCGCAACTCTTCAGATACTGAAGCAGTCCACAGCCACATGCAGCAAGACCTGGACAGAATTCAGGCTTGGGTTAATAAGTCGCAAGTTACATTTGTGTCACACAAGCACCAGGCAATGACTATCTCCAGAAGAGAGAATCTAACCATCTCCCCTTGACATTCAGTGGAATTATTATCACTGAAACCCCCACCATCAACATCTTAGAGTTACCATTTACCAGAAACATAACTGGATCAGCCATATTAATACTGTGGGTACAAGAACAGGTCAGAAGCTGGGAATTCTGTGGTGAGTAACTCATATCCTGACTCCTCAAAGCCTGTCCACCATCTACAAAGCACAAGTCAGGAGTATGATGGACTACTCTCCACTTGCCTGGATGAGTGCAGCTCCAACAGCACTCAAGACGCTCAACACCATCCAAGACAAAGCCGCTCACTTGATCGGCACAACACCCACCACCTTAAACATTCACTCCCTCCACCACCGGTGCACAGTGGCAGCAGTGTGTACCAGCTATAAGATGCACTGCAGCAACTCGCCAAGGCTCCTTTGACAGTGCCTTCCAAACCCACGACCTCTATCACTCAGAAGGACAAGGGCAGCAGACGCATGGGAACACCACCACCTGCAAATTCCCCTCCAAGTCACATACCATCCTGACTTGGAACTATATCGCTGTCCCTTTACTGTTGCTGGGACAAAATCCTTCATCCTCTGCAATTTCAGCCTCCCTCAGATCTTCACGACAGCCCCCAAAGTATATGGATGGATCCTAGGGGAAAAGGGATATTCCTTGGAGAGATATCTACTGGTCCCTCTGTGGGGGCCCCAGACACAAGCACAGAGGGAATACAACCAATGCCACCTGCTTACTAGGACAATCACTAAGCAGGCCATCGGGCTTCTGAAGACACAATTCTGGTGCCTGATCCAGTTGGGTGGTGCCCTCTAATACTCTCCTGCAAGGGTCTTGGTCATTGTGGTGGTCTGCTGCACTCTCCATTACATGGCCCTTCAGGGAGGTGTGCACCTTGAGGACAATGAAGTCCTAAGAAGGAGACAGCTCATCGAGGTAGGAGCAGGATCTGAGAGAGGAAATGGGGGCAGAGGGAGATGACGCTGAACAGAGGGGTTCCCTGGCTGCCCGACCAAGGTGTCCTCCTCCTGCCACCCACCCACAGCCTCCAAAATTAGATCTAGGCCAGCATCCATGAAACAAGGGGCTGCCCTGCCCGGGTACCGGGCATCCAGCTCTTCTGTGACACCTTGATTCCCTCTGGTGCAGTGGAAGGCTTTGGCACAAACGACAGATCTCTCCCTCAGAGCAACAGCAGCCTCAGTGATGGTTGACAGACCCACATCCATTCCCGCCCCCAGTGGCTCTAAATGGGCAGAAAACATGTCTCCATATCAATTAAGGGCTTCCACACGAGAAATTTTTTACTTTAATCAGGCTCTCACTGGAGGCGGATTTCTGACCCGAAAACAAACTTGACTTCTGTTTCCCAACTCCGTGGCAAAATTTCAGCCCGAGGAACATGAGCAGATAAAATCATAAAAATTGACTCACTGCCCAAGTTCACGTTGACTGCCATTTTTGCTATGGAGCTAACTCAGGTCACAAACATACCTATTAGCAAGAGCAGAGTGCCTCATGAGTAAGCTCCAAAGGGGTCAAAATCCTGCAACTGCCTTCTTAACAGCACTATTGGTGTATCTACCCCACATGGACTGCAGCGGTTCAAGAAGGCAGCTCACCAGCACCTTCTCAAGAGAAATTAGGGATGGGCAATAAATGCTGCCCTAGCCAGCGATGCCCACATCCCATCAAAGAATTTTTTTTAAATGACATCATTTGGGCATACACGATTTTAACTGGGTGGGCCAGAAGTATTGCACAGCAACCGACTCGCAAAGTAAACGCGAACGAGATTGGCTTCACAAACTGACATGACTGGAAGATGAATTTAAAGGCGTACTCACCTAGCAGATACTTAAGATCTGTGTTTCATTGCAAGTAGTGTGTTTCCAGTCTGCTTCTTTCAAATAAATCCAACAGCAAATTCAGGAGAAACTTCTTTAAGTCAGAGTGTGGTGAGAATGTGAAACTCACTACAAGGAGTAATTGAGGCAAATAACATAGATGCATTTAAGGGGAGGCGAGATAAATACATGAGGGAGAAAGGAATAGAAGGTTATGCTGACAGGGTTGGATGAAGAGGGATGGGAGGAGGCTCCTATGGATCATAAGCACTGATACTGAGTTGGGTTGAATGACCTGTTTCTGTGCTGTAGATTCTATGTAGTCCTATATGATTTTCTCCCACCCTTCTCACTTCTCACACAGGTACTGCTTTTGTTTCACTCCTTTCGATCAACAGAATTGGAGGAAGAGGAACAACAGCCGCAGCCATAGCCTGAAGAACGAGGAAAAGCAGTGGGGGTCGGGGGTGGGGGTGGGCATTGCTGTTTGATGAGAACAGGTGAGGGAGGCTGCTCATAGAAGGCCTCAACCAGTCCAAAGCCTATCTAGGCCAAGACCGACTTTCTTGGATATTTTAGGAGCAGTGTAGGAGGTGGCTGTGTCGCATCGGGTAGGTTTTTGCTGACCTTTGCAAACTGTTGAAGCAGGACCTGTAGGTGTCAATGTTCACAACTGTGAACATCTCCCACTCAATTGCTGATCAATTTCTAAGAGGAGACTTTAACCAGACATTAAACCTCTCATATTAGAATGGGCCAGGGACCGAATGTGAGTCTAAGGTGACTGCCAGGCATTCCTGAACAACTCCCAAGCTAATATAGCGTTGGACGTATATCAGGCAACAAAGAACAAAGAACAGGACAGCACGGGAACAAGCCATTCAGCCCTCCAAGCCTGAGCCGATCTTGATGCCTGTCTAAACTAAAACCTTCTGCACATCCGGGGTCCGTATCCCTCTATTCCCATCCTATTCATGTATTTGTCAAGATGCCTCTTAAATGTCGCTATCGTACCTGCTTCTACCACCTCCCCCGACAGCACGTTCCAGGCACTCACCATCCTCTGTGTAAAGAACTTGCCTCGCACATCCCCTCTAAACTTTGCCCCTCGCACCTTAAACCTATGTCCCCTAGTAACTGACTCTTACACCCTGGGAAAAAGCTTCTGACTATCCACTCTGTCTATGCCACTCATAACTTTGTAAACCTGTCAATACTCCTAGGGTTCTGCCATTTACTGTATACATCCCACCTGTGTTAGATCTTCCAAAATGCATTACCTGACATTTGTCCGGATTAATCTCCATCTGCCATTTCTCCGCCCAAGTCTCCAACCGATCTATATCCTGTTGTATCCTCTGACAATCCTCATCACTATCTGCAACTCCACCAACCTCTGTATCGTCTGCAAACTTACTAATCAGACCAGCTACATTTTGCTCCAAATCATTTATATATACTACAAACAGCAAAGGTCCCAGCACTGATCCCTGCGGAACACCACTAGTCACAGCCTTCCATTCAGAAAAGCACCCTTCCACTGCTACCCTCTGTCTTCTATGACTGAGCCAGTTCTGTATCCATCTTGCCAGCTCATCTCTGATCCCATGTGACTTCACCTTTTGTACCAGTCTGCCACGTGGGACTTTGTCAAAGGCTTTACTGAAGTCCATGTAGACAACATCCACTGCCCTTCCTTCATCAATCATCTTCGTCACTTCCTCAAAACACTCAATCAAGTTAGTGAGACACGACCTCCCCTTCACAAAGCCATGCTGCCTCTCGCTAATAAATTCATTTGTTTCCAAATGGGAGTAAATCCTGTCCCGAAGAATCCTCTCTAATAATTTCCCTACCACTGACGTAAGGCTCGCCAGCCTATAATTTCCTGGATTATCCTTGCTACCCTTCTTAAACAAAGGAACAACATTGGCTATTCTCCAGTCCTTGGGACACAGAATATAGCCTCGCACAATTAGATCATTTTGCCCTCTTTTATGCCTGACCTCTACCACCTAGAAAAATAAAGGCAACAGATGCATGGGAACACCACCACCTGCAAGCTCCCCTCCAAGCCACACACCATCCTGAATTGGAAATATATCGCTGTTGCTTCAATGTCGCTGGGTCAAAATCCTGGAACTCCATCCCTAACAACAAACAATGGGTGTATGTATGCCACATAGACTGTAGCGGTTCACAAATTTGGTTCACTACCATCTTCTCAATTGCAATTAGGAATGGGCAATAAATAATGGCATAATAAAAGCAAAATACTGCGGATGCTGGAAATCTGAAACAAAAACAAGAAATGCTGGAATCACTCAGCAGGTCTGGCAGCATCTGTGGAAAGAGAAGCAGAGTTAACGTTTCGGGTCAGTGACCCTTCTTCGGAACTGACAAATATTAGAAAAGTCACAGATTATAAGCAAGTGAGGTGGGGGTGGGGCAAGAGATAACAAAGGAGAAGGTGTAGATAGGACAAGGTCACAGAATAGCTGACCAAAAGGTCACGGAGCAAAGGCAAACAATATGTTAATGGTGTGTTGAAAGACAAAGCATTAGTACGGATTAGGTGTGAATACACTGAATATTGAACAGCAGCAAGTGCAAACCTGAAAAAAAACCTGAAAAAAACAGCTTTAAATAAATACTGGCCTTGCCAGCGATGCCCACAGCCAAGATGAATAAAAAAAAAATGCAAGCCTTTAAAATGTAGGAGGTTTCCTGTTAAGGAGAATTTAGAAGTAATTGATTAAATTACCATCAAGACTGAAAAAGACATTTCTTTTGCTACAAGATCTAATTTTCTTGTTGCAGTCTCATGCTATTTTGTTTACACTGCTCCTCTTGCCCTAATGCAGTGTTTGAATGTTCACTAAGAACTCCAACCTCGGTCGTGCTGTTTATGAAGTATATTTATCACAGGACACCTGTGCTTTTTTGTCGCATTTTGTATTGTTTCGCTCAAGCATATGGATGTAGAAGAATGTGTCGTCAATAGGAACCTTTTAAGGGGTTTCATAAAGGAAATAGACAAGATTTTGGTGTCCAAAGGAATTCATGTTTATTAAATGCTATAGATAACGGAAGTTTAACAGTAAGAAGGCATAATTAGTATACTAGGAGACTATTTTAACGGAGGAGATAGAGGTAGAGAGTGAGAGAGATTTAGGGAGGGAATTCCAGAGCTTAGGGCATAGGCAAATGAAGGCACGGGTGCAAATAGTGGACCAATAAAAATTGGGGACGTGCAAGAGGTGAGAATTGGAGGAGCACAGAAATCTCGGAGGCTGGAGAAAGTTACACAGGGAGAAAGGGGTGAATATAGAGTCATAGAGAGATACAGCACTGAAACAGGCCCTTCGGCCCACCGAGTCTGTGCTGACCAACAATCACCCATTTATACTAATCCTACATTAATCCCATATTCCCTACCACATCCCCACCTTCCCTCAATTCTCCTACCACCTACCTACACTAGGGGCAAATTATCATGGCCAATTTACCTATCAACTGCAAGTCTTTGGCTGTGGGAGGAAACCGGAGCACCCGGTGGAAACCCACGCGGTCAAAGGGAGAACTTGTGGGAGCTTGCTGTGTGCAAATTAGCTGCTGCATTTCCTACATTACAACAGTAACTACACATCAAAAATGCCTCATTAGTTGTAAAGTGCTTTGGGATGTCCTGAGGTTGTGAAAGAGTCTATACAAATGCAAGTCTTGCTATTTTTTTCTCTTATGTATTTATCTAGCTTCCCCTTAAAGGCATCAATCGGCCGTCCTTAATCAGTCTGGCCTATATGTGAATCCAGACCCACAGCAATGTGGTTCGCTTTTAATTGCCCTCTGAAATGGCCTAGCAAGCCACTTAGTTGTTTCAAACCACTACAGAAAAATCAAATAAGAATAAAACCGGACAGGCCACCCAGCATCAACTTTAGCACTGGAAATGACAAAGGCACACCCTGCCCAGTTGGCCTTACAAAATCCTCCTCACTAACATTTGGGGACTTGTGCCAAAATTGGGAGGGTTCTCCCACAGACTATTAAGCTAGAGCCTGACATAGTCATACTCACCAAATCATACTTTACAGCCAAATCCCAGACTCCTCCATCACCATCGCTGGGTAGATCCTGTCCCACCGGCAGAACAGAACCACCAGAGGTGGCGGCACAGTGCTGTACAGTCAAGTGGCCCCGGGAGTCCTTAATATTGACTCCGGACCTCGTGAAGTATCATGGCATCTGGTAAAACATGGTCAAGGAAACTTCCTACTGATTACTACCTACTGCCCTCCCTCAGCTGATGAATCAATACTCCTCCATGTTAAACAACATTTGGAAGAACCACTGAGGGTGGCAAATGCAGAGAATGTACTCTGGTTGGGGGAACTTCACTGTCTATCAGCAAGAGTGGCTCGGTAGCACCACTATTGACCAAGCTGGCCAAGCCCTGAAGGACATATCCACCAGATTGGGCTTACAGCAACTGGTGAGCGAAACAACAAGAGGGAAAAACCTATCTGGCCTCATCCTCACAAATTTACCTGTTGCAAATGCATTTATCCATGACAGCATTGGTAGGAGTGACCACCACACAGTCTTTGTGGAGAAGAAGACCCATCTTCATAATGAGGACACCCCCAATCGTGTTGTGTGGCTCTACCACAGTGCTAAATGGTATAAACAAATCTAGCAGCTCAAAACTGGGCATCCGTGAGGTGCTGTGGGCTATCAGCAGCAGCAGAATTGTATTCAACCACATGGTCCGGCATATCCCTCACTCGACCATTTCCATCAAGCTGGGGAACCAACCCTGATTCATTGAGGAGTGGAGGAGAGCATGCCAGGACCAGCACCAGGAATAGCTAAAAATGAGCTGACAAGCTGGCGAAGCTACAACACAGGACTACCTGCATGTTTAACAGTGGAAGCAGCATGCTATAGACAGAGCTAAGCAATCCCACTACCAATAGCTCAGTTCAAACACTCACAGGCAGGTACAACACAGGGTTAGATAGCGTCCCATCAAACACTCCCAGGGCAGGTCTTGGCTCATCCAGTTGTGAATGGTGGTGGCCAATTAAACTATGAACTGGAGGAGGAAGCTCCAAAAACACCCCATCCTCAATGATGGGTGAGCCCAGCATGTTAGTGCAAAAGAGAAGGCTGAAGCATTTGCAACCATCTCTAGCCAGAAGTGCCAAGTGGAGAAACCTTCTGAAATCTCCACCATCGTAGATGCCAGTCTTTAGACAATTTGATTTACTCCACGTGATATCAAGAAACGGCTGAAGGCAAAGGATACAGCAAAGTCTCTGGGCCCTGACAACATCCCAACAGTAATACTAAAGTCTTATGCTCAAGAACTAGCCTTGCCCTTAGCCAAACTGTTCTAGTACAGCAACAGTATAGGCTTCTACCCAACAATGTGGAAAATTGTCCAAGTATGTCCTATACACAAAAAGCAGGGCAAATCCAATCCAACCAATTACCACCCCATCAGTCTAACCTCAATCAGCAGCAGAGAGATGGAAGGTGTCATTGACACTGCTATCAAGCACCACTTACTCAGCAACAAACTGCTCATCAATGCTCAGTCTGGGGTTCCGCCAGGGGCTCTGGGCTCCAGATCACATTACAGCTTTGGTTCAAACATAAACAAAAAAGAGCTGAATTCCAGAGGTGAGATGAAAGTGAATACCCTGGACATCAAGGCAGCATTTGTCTGAGTGTTGCATCAAGGAACCCTAGCAAAATTGAAGTCAATGGGAATCGGAAGGAAAACTCTCCACCTGTTGGAGTTTTACGTAGCACAAAGAAAGATGGTTGTGGTTGTTGGAGATCAATCATCTCAGTTCCAGCGTTGCTGCAGGAGTTCCTCAGGGTCATGTCCTAGGCTCAACCATCCTCAGCTGCTTCATCAATGTCCTTCATAAGGTCAGAAGTGGGGATGTTCGCTGATGAGTGCACGATGTTCAGCACCATTCACAACTCCTCAGATCCTGAAGCAGTCCATGCCCACATGCACCAACACATTCAGGCTTGTGATGATAAGTGGCAAAAAACATTTGTGCCACACAAGTGCCAGGCAATCAATTTTCCCTTGACATTCAAAAGCATTACCATCGTTGAATCCTCTCCACTTGTCTGGATGCGTGTAGCCCCAACAACACCCAAGAAGCTCAACACCATCCAGGACAAAGCAGCCTGCTTGGTCGGCACCCCATCTACCACCTTAAACAATAATTTCCTCCACCACTGGCACGCCGTTGCTGCAGTGTTTACCATCTAAAAGATTCACTGCAGCAACTCACCAAGCCTCCTTCGACAGCACCTTCCAAACCCAAGACTTCTACCACATAGAAGGACAATGGCAAAGGGCACATGGGAACACCATCATCAGCAAGTTTGCCTCCAAGTCACACACCATCCTGACTTGGAAATATATCACCGTTCCTTCACTGTCACTGGGTCAAAATCCTGGAACTCCCTCCCTAACAACACTATGGGTGTACCTACACCACATGGACTGCAGCGGTTCAAGAAGGCAGCTCACCACCACCTTCACAAGGGCAAATACGGATGGGTAATAAATGCTGGCCTTGCCAGTGATGCTCACATCCCAAGATCAAATTTTAAAAAATCAATTGATATAGAGCACTTCATTATAGCACAAAAGCTCCTTTTTCCAGACAAGCTAACCTTTTGAAAAGCAGATGTTGTAACAATAAAATATAATTCATAAATCAGCAATTTGTAATGCTATTTTGTCACATCCCATGCCATGTCTGTATTTTCAGGTTCAGGGGGTTAATCGCGGTTCAATGTAAAGACTTTTGAACCCTTCAGTCAGTCTGGATTTGCTCAACACAATTAATTTCAGTTGAATAAATGCAGAGTACAGATTTTCTTTGCAGAATCAATCACATCACAAGGTTCAAGGATGCCAGCATATGCCTAGAAATTGCAAAAAAAAAAGCCTTGTTCATTGATTAATTCATTTAAGTTTATAGACTTTGTCAGGAAAACATGCTACGCTGAATGACGATTTTTAATTCATGGGTTGGAAACCTACATTAAACTTTTAAAAAGGAAAGCTGGACTTCTACATTCAACTTTTTTAAAAACTGGCAGCTAAGATGGCCACCATAATTTCCATTGAAATACCTCACATTCCAAGGCATCCAAGCAGAGACGCATGTCTAAAAAGCTTCCATCCAGGACAATGGCTCGAACAGTTGAGTGAATTATCTAGGATCACCCTCTTTAGCAAGACATTCAAAGCCATCTTGGAGCATTCACTAGTGGAGACATCCTCCTGGTTGCAGGGGTGGGGGGGGGGGGGGGGCGGGGTGCGGGTGGTGGGGTTCACGTAAACATTCAAACAATACAACCTGAGAGAGATTTGGGGTTCTTAGACTTTGGACCTCATTAAAGTAAAACAAATACTGAGAGAAACATGTGACAGTCTCTCCAGTCTGTGTGAACTTGGAGCTTCTGTTATATACAGCAGACAAGCTTTTAGAGCTAACCAGTGCAGGGCCCCAGTGGAGCTGTCTTGCTCTCTCTCTCTGTCTCTCTCTCTCTCTCTCCAGGTAACATTGCAAGTTTCGAAACCTGTCTGCAACTGCGGAGCATCTAAATATACCATTGCTACAGACAGATATCCTGGGGGAAGAAAGCCACCTACATCACTGTCTCCAAGAAAACCCTGAACCAGGTGGACCAACTGCAAGTGCACTTTTACCAGCCAGAGACTTCAGAACCACGAATTCAGCCGGAAGACAACTAAATTACCAGACCCCACAGTCTGTATGTTATTTTTATTTGTTCTGGACTCTAATCCAACTAAACTCTTCTTCATCACTCTGTTTATGTGTGTGTGATTCTCGTGTGTGTGTGAAAGTTGGAGTATAGTTTATTATTTTCACTTAGATCGGGATTTGATTTTCAGTACAATAAACTAACCTCTTTCTTGTTTAAACTCAAGAAAACTCAAGATCATAGCACATAAAGGGTTAAACACTTATTGAATTGGTAAGCACATCCACTGTTGAAAAAGGAATTAACCCTGTTGCGGTCAAAACAGGAGAGGGACAAGAGGGGAGCCTTTTGACCCCTCCTCACCTGAACGTAACAACTTCCTCAAGAGCTACAGAGCTGCAAGATGTACCCTGAGACATTCTTGGAATATAAGGGAGTTCTTTGACTCACAGGAATTAATAATACAACAATTAGATAAACTGGATTTTTTTTTAGTTCAAAAGCAATTCCCTGCACAGTCTTTAAAAATCATATTCCTAACATTCAGTACAAATTAAAATATAGAAAGTATTTTTTTGAACAACAACAAAAACTTGCATTTATACAGCAACTTTAATGTTATAATACATCCCAAGGTGCTTCACAGGAGTGTAATAAAAAAAAATGACACTGAGTCACATAAAGAGATATAAGGCCAGCTAACCAAAAGCTTGGTCAAAGAGGTAGGTTTTAAGGAGATTCTTAAAGGACGAAGGAGAGGTAGAGAGATGGATAGATTTAGGGAGGCAATTCCAGAGCTTAGGGGCTTGGCAGCTAAAAGCATGGCTGCCAATTGTGAAGCAAACAAAATTGGGGATGCTCAAGAAGCCAGAATTGGCAGAGCACAGAGATCCAGAGTGGTTGTGGGGCTGGAGGAGATTACAGAGTTGGGAGGTGTGAGGCCATGGAGGGATTTGAACGCAAGGATGAGAATTTTAAAATCAAGGCATCATTTAACCAGGAGCCAGTGTAGGTCAGTGAAAATAGTGGAGATGGGTGAGCAGGACTTGGTGCAAGTTAGGAACATTAGAACATTAGAACAGTTAGAACAAACATACTCAGATTTGATTTTTCTTTAGCAATAGAGCATGCAGAAAAATAAATTGAAGCTGTTGCTTTCTATGTATGTCTGAACTAGTAGAACCCAAGCTTTCAAGGCATTATTTATTTAGAGATACAGCACTGAAACAGGCCCTTCGGCCCATGGAGTCTGTGCCAACCAACAACAACCTACTTATACTAATCCTACATTAATCCCATATTCCCTACCACATCCCCACCACCTACCTTCACTAGGGACAATTTACAATGGCCAATTTACCTATCAACCTGCAAGTCTTTGGCTGTGGGAGGAAACCAGAGCACCTGCTGGAAACCCACGCAGACACAGGGAGAACTTGCAAACTCCACACAGGCAGTACCCAGAACTGAACCTGGGTCGCTGGAGATGTGAGGCTGTGGTGCTAACCACTGCACCAATGTGCTTTTAATACTAAAAATGCAATATGACTAAAAGCAAATTTCCAAATCATTTCCATTGAGTATCATTACTTTTAGAGACAATTTATTCTCGCAAATTGTCCAGAATATACATGTTGTTTAATTTCTAGTATCTAAGTAAGTACACATGCAGAAATGTCCAGCTTCCCAAAATACCCATCAATTTTCCTGTAACTTGAAAGATATTATTAGAGATTAGGTGTCATAAGTGGTTTAGAATATTGATCTTTTATCAATGTGACCAGTGTTGAAATCAAAAACAGATAGATCAGATAAACACTTCTTTTCTCTGCTAGTTGTGCGGATTCGGAGTGAATTTAGTTGGCCAAAATCCATCATCATACACATGCATTTTCAGCATCAGGCGAGGATTTGGGATTATATTACCAGTTGCACACAGAATGCTCAAGAACAGTCAGAAATGTCACCCCTTTAGTGCAGTAAAAAATGAAGAAAAACCATGAAACCAGATATAAAAGAGAAAAAAAATTAAGTAAAGCTCATGAAAGATTCAACAAATGTTAAAATGCTTGTCATGGTTATCACTCGAGACAGCATATGATAAATACATGAGGATTTACTGACTTCATTCAATTTATGTTGAGGTCAAACGGAGTTTGTTCCCAATAATGTTGCAATTACTTATATTTCTGTTTTTGTTATTTGTGCATGGCATGTGCACTTGAATGAGATTAATGGACTTCAGTTACTTTATATACCTTATTTTGATTTGCAGACCAAACTGATTAGCAAGCAGATAATGCAATACAGTAAAAATGAGGTGTACTCATAATTCCATTTGGGCAGTCTAGGCATGGGCATTTCTCTTAAATTTACTTTAAGTATCCTAAAAAGTTTGGGAACAACTGAAGTGAAGTTTAGGAAATTACGTTTTTTACGAAGTACAAATAAATCTGAAAAATAGCACGAAGGATAAGGAAGAATAATAAATCCTGCAAATACTCAGCAGGTCAGGCAGCATCTGTGGAGAAAAAAACAGAGTTAACATTTCAGGGCCGTGACCTTTCATAAAAACTGTCAAAAGCTAGAAATGTAATAGGGTTTGAGCAAGTGAAAGGAGGGAGAGGGGAAGAAGAACAAAATGGAAGGCCTGTGATAGTGTGGAGGGCCAGAGATTAAATGACAAAAGATTTCATAGTACAAAGCCAAAGGGAGTGGTAATGGGACAAGTAAAGAAACAAATAATGTGTCTGTACGAGGTGTAAATGGTACGTCCGAATACAAAGTAAAGGGATTACAAAAGAAACGGGGCGGGGGGGGGGGGGGAGGCGGGTGGAGTGGTGAGGGACAGGGTAAACAAACCAGCAAAAAAAACATGAAAAATGAAAAATGGGGGCAGAGGTTATGATACAAAATTATTGATCGCAATGATGAGTCCAGAAGGCTGCAAAGTGCCAAGTTAAAAGATGAGGTGCTGTTCCTTGAGTTTACGTTGAGCTTCATTGGAACACTGTTGCAGACCAAAGACAGAAAGGTCAGTGTGGGAGCAAGGTGCAGAGCTGAAATGGCAAGCAACAGGAAGCTCGGGGTCGTGCGTGTGGACTGAATAGAGGTGTTCCGCAAAGCAGTCACCCAGTTTGCGTTTAGTCTCCCCAATGTAGAGGATATTAAATTAAAAGAAGTACAAGGAAGTTGCCGTTTCACTTGGAAAGAATTTTTGGAGCCCCGGATGGTGAGAAGGGAGGAGGTAAAGGGCAGCTGTTGCATCTCCTTCACTTGCATTGAAAGGTCTCGTAGGAGAGGGGCCAGGTGTTTGGGGTGACTTAGGAGTGGACCGGTGTGTCGTGGAGGGAACGGTCCCTTCAGGACGCTGAAAGGGGAGGGGAAGATGTATTTGGTGGTGGCATCACACTGGAGGTGGCGGAAATGGCAGAGGATGATTCATTGAATACAAATGTTAATTGTGTTTAATCATATGCAGGTGGAGGGTTTTAATTAGAGTCTTACTTGAGTATATATAAGGAGATACTTACTGAAACTGGGTGAAGGTTTGAGTGAGGAGCTGCATGCTTGTAATCATTTTACTTTGTAAAATAAATGCAAGACTGAGTAAAGATTGGCTCCACCATAATCCTTCAGCAACAGACTTTCTGGAGTATAACATGGTAACAGAGCTGCACGCTTGTAATCTTTTTGCTTAGTAAAATAAATGCAACACTGAGCAAAGATTGGCTCCACCATAATCCTTCAGCAACAAACTTTCTGGAGTACAACATGGTAACAGAGGATGGTTGCCTAAAGGTGAAGTTTGGAAACTAAGAAAAAAACTATCCACATAGAAAACTAAAATCCCAGTGGATATTGTGGAAAATGACAGAGAGCAAGTATAAATTGTCAGAGTATGATTACCCTCCGATGTTCTCTGAGTCTGAACCATATAACCAGTGGAAGAATGAAGTGGATATGTGGACACGGATTACATCCCTACCAAAGAGGAAACAAGATATGGCCTTGGTGTTGTCACTTCTTACCAATAGTAAATTAGAAGTCAAGTATTTTGTGAACTGGATGCCTGTCATTTGGATACTGATGAAGGTTTGGATCTTCTATTATAATTCTTGGATTAGATTTACAAGAAAGATGATCTATTAAATGCCTATGAGGCATGGTCACACTTTGATAGATTTCAGAAAACAGATGGTTATTCAATGGAGGAATTTATCATGGACTTTAACAGACTGTAGAGGAATGAGGAAATTCAATTTAGACATCCCTGGTTCAGTGCTAACATTTAAACTGCTAGATTGCACGAGGGTGTCGCATATGGACAGGCTCCTGTTTCTAACTGGGGTTCAGTTCTCGGAAAAAGACTTCCTGTTGGATCTGCTGCCTTAAAAAGATTTCTGGAGAAACAGTCATTTCCTGCAGCCTTGGTAGAATAAATGAGACATTCTGTGGTGACACAAAGAATGAAGGACTCAATGATTGCTGGATTTCAAAATGGTCCAGATACTGGACACAGGCACCAGTATAATGGAAAAGTTAAAGACAGGAGGAATGCGGATGAAAGCACCTTTAGCAGGTCTGGCTATCACCGCAGAAGACAGAATTGGAACAGCAATAATAAGCGAATGAATCCCAGAAATGCCCTAAGAACAATCAATGGGTGCATCAGGTGTGACTTGAATTATCATTACGCCCAAAGCGGAGAGGCAGGATGCACAAAATGACACATGACACAGAGAATTCTGAGGCAGAAGAGGAAGATAATAATGAATCTGAACAAATTGTACTAGTCACAATGAGTTTTAGCCCTGTGATGAAAGTGTTAGTTGCAGATTCATTCAATTGTGCTGTGTTAGTGCTTGCCCGTCGACAGTATGTGGATCAAATTAGTTAAAATGTTATCTGGATCCACTCAGTAGTGAGGATCGATGCAAGGTTAAGGAGTATAAAAGTACTACTTGCTTTAGGTTTGGAATGACAACACATTGAAGTCACTAAAGAGAGTTGTAATTCCATGTAAAATAGCTGGAGTGAGCCACTTTATCAGTACTGATGTAGACTCTAGTGAGATACCTTTACTGTTGAGTAAACCTTCTATGAAGAAGACACAAACGAAACTTGATATGGAGCATGATAAGGCAATTGTTTTTGGAAAGTCAGTGAATTTGCACTTTATCCAGTCAGGGCATTATTGTGTCACCTTAACAAAACCTGATGTTTCTAGTCAGTAGTGTGTTAGAGAAGTACGAATGGCATTGGGTGATAAGAATCAGAGAGAAAAAGGCAAATCGTCTTAAAGTTACACAGACAATTTGCTCACCCTTCTTGTCAGAGATTAAAAACCCTGCTAAAGGATACAGATGTGATTGAAAAAGAGTATACGAGGATAATAGAAGAGATTAGTGAAAAGTGTGAAATCTGTAAAAGTATCGAAGGATATGACTTTAACAAGGTATTTGCCATGGATTTAAAGGTATGGGACAAAGACAAAAATATTTTCATTTTACATTTTATTGACCCAGCAACCAGATTTAGTCTTTCTACAATAATGCATAGCAAGGACAAAAGGATGATTATAGATAAAATCATAGAGAAATAGGTAGGGACCAGACTTGGAGCATCAGCTAAATTTCTGACTGATAATGGAGGGGAATTTTCCAATGAAAAGTTCAGAGACATGTGTGAAAACATGAATATTATGGTCATGAATGCTGCAGCTGAAAGTCCTTTCAGCAATGGGCTCTGTAAAAGGAATCATGCAGTGATCGATGCAATCATTTTAGCTGACCCGACCAAACTGCAGAATCTGAGCAGCTGATAGAAGGAAACAAGGTGCCTTGTACTTCAAAAGCTCATGTGTTTTGTGATGAATGTCCTGAGGAACAGAATATGGTAAATCAAGGGTTGGATAGTGGTAATGTGAGCAATCATGATGCACAGGACAGAGATATCACATCCAAAGGTCAGTTGCCGCAAGTAGGTACTCGGGTTACATATATTCCAGGGGGTGTCTAGTGAGTGGAGGGATGTGACAATTGTGGGACGTGCAGAAAAATCTACTGGCAAGTTTAAATATTGGCTGACTGTTCAGGATGATGGCCAAGCAGTGAAGTCCATGGACTGGCAGAATGGAGTGAAAGAGTGGAGAGTAAGAAAGGACAGTGTAAGTTCTAATAATGAGTCTGGAAATTACCCTTGTGTCAGAAACGATCATGTATTGGAGAAAGAGCCTGCAATAGTGTGAGAGGGAGATCTTACAGTAATAGTCCCGTAAGACATCAAAGACTAGTAGAGGCCGTAGTTTGAACAGATTACACAATGAAGGCTGAAGAACAGTCTCGCAATAGAACTAGAAACAAAAGTCCTCATGACTATGAAGTTTTGGCGGCTGCCAGTAAACTTGAAAATAAACTATTAAGAGAGGCAAAACAAAGTGAGGTAAAGAACTGGAGAGTTTGGTCTTTACTTTGAGGTACCAGATAAGAGACAGCCAGCCTTGTGATTTAGATGGATTTGTACTAAAAGGTCCTTGCAGATGAGACTTATAAGGCTAAGGCGAGACTAGTTGCAAAGGGTTTTGAAGAGTGACTGGATGTTCGAGTGGACTCTCCCACAGTGGAAAAGTAATCTTGAAAAACGTTTTAGCCCTTTTGGCCATATATTCATGGGACTGTAGATCAATCGACATAAAAGCCACATTTCTGCAGGGTGATACTTACAGAAAGAAGTGTTTCTGAAACCACCTCAACAGTCAGCAGATGCAGAAGGAAAACTATGGAAACTAAACAAATGAGTCTCTAGCCTTAATGATGCTTCCAGGGTGTTGTATTTCTCAGTGAGATCTATTTTGCTGAAAATTGGTCATTCAATTAAAAGCAGATCCAGCAATGTTTTATCAATATCATAAATGGAACATTTCAGGCATCTTCATGATGCATATTGATGATTTCTTATGGTGTCGTGTGATGTC
This sequence comes from Heterodontus francisci, assembly GCF_036365525.1. Lineage (NCBI taxonomy): Eukaryota > Metazoa > Chordata > Chondrichthyes > Heterodontiformes > Heterodontidae > Heterodontus > Heterodontus francisci. The sequence continues at coordinate 133,008,992 of NC_090376.1, read as the reverse complement.
CTCAGGACTGGATTGAGGTTCAGTTGAATTTACTATAAGGTATGAGACAGAGACAGAGAGACAGAGACTGCAGCAGGCTGTTGAACATAAAGGCTTCTTCTTTATTCTGTTTTACTTTCATTTTCCCTTTGTTAGCATGTGTGTTCTACAGCAGCCTCTAGTGTACACAATGCACATTGAAATCTCAAAACACTGGGCTGAATTTTACCAGCCCCTCGAAGGAAGGGGTCGCGGTGGGTGGGCCCATAAAATACTTGCGGGAGTGGCCTGCCACAAGTCCCGATGCCGAGAAGACATCGCCGCATTTTACCGGCGGCAGCGAGGCCTTGGTGCGCTACCTCCCACCGCCAAGCAGCGGGGCCTTTATTTAAATACTAAAATTAATTAAAAACAAATGCTAATTGACTTATCTGGTCCCGATGGCCATCCCACGCCGATTTTACGGCCACAGGCCACAACTCGGACGCCTTCGGAACTCCGTACAGAGGTTTTTTTTATTCGTTCAATGGATGTGGGTGTCACTAGCTCTGCCAGCATTTATTGCCCACCCTAATTGCCCTTGAGAAGGTGGTGGTGAGCTGCCTTCTTGAATCGCTGCAGTCCATGTTGGGTAGGTACACCCACAATGCTGTAAGGAAGGGAGTCCCAGGGTTTTGACCCAGTGGCAGTGAAGGAATAGTGATATAGTTCTAAGTCAGAATGGTGTGTGGCTTGGAGGGGAACTTGCAGCTGGTGGTGTTCCCTTGCACCTGCTGCACTTGTCCTTCTAGGTGGTAGAAGTCGAGGGTTTGGAAGGTGCTGTCAAAGGACCCTTGGTGCGTCCGAGGCGAGACAATGGTGGGGAGTGGGGAGGAGTGAATTTATCAGGGCCAGGATTGGGGGGAGCGGGGAAAACCTTTTCTATTGGTTGTGTGGATGTTGGGAAGGGGTTGAAGGTCAAATGTTCTGAAGGTGAGGTGTTAAAGTTCATTATTTTACAAATTGCTTTTTCGGAGGGAATTGGTTGTCTCATTAATTGATCACTCAGTGGGGGAGGGGGCTTTGGAAAGGGGATTGGAAGTGTTTCTGACATTTTGTTTGGTCCATCTGGGTGCTGGCACCTTTAAAAATTTTAATGAACCTGAAGAGCTTGAAGCCCTTTAAAAATGGCACCGTCGCCTGTGTAATGGCGCCGGACACCATTGTTGGGCCACTCCGCCCACTCCATTTAAATGAGCCCCCGCGCAAAATATCGCGAGGGCTCAGCGGCGGTGCTTCTGTGTTGGAAGGCTGCCGAGTTCAAAGCGCGCCACTGTGATGTGCGGCACGCTAATACAATTCAGCCCATTATCTCAAAACACTACAACACTACCGGTAGAACTGCAGAATTTGAGAAGTGTGTTATTTAATAAGACTAGAGTAGAATTTATGATTGGGAGTTAGGCTTGTGAGGCTTTTAAATATATTGGTTTAGATATTAAGCAGAGTGGGTCTGGAATAACTTTAAATCAACAATCCTATTTAGAGACTGTTACTTCAATCCCAGTTAATTGTGCTCAGTCATCACAGAAAAATTATGATATATTTAAAGAAGAGACAGAGCAATTGCAAAGCTTGATTGGTCAATTAAACTGGTTGTGCATTCAGACTAGACCTGATACTCGTTTTGATGTGTTGGAATTAAGTACTACGATGAAACACCAAAAGGTTAAGAAGCCTCATTTCTGCAGGGTGACACTTTTCAGAGAAAATTGTTTCTGAAACCACCTAAAGAGTCAGAGATCCATAAGGAAAACTATGGAAACTAAATAAATGCGTTGATAGCCTTAATGATACTTCCGAGTGTAGTATTTCTTGGTGAGATCTGTTTTGCTGAAAATTGGTTGTGTTCAGTCAAAAGCAGATCCTGCAATGTTTTATTGGTATCATAAAGGGACAAGGAAAACATTAAAAATTAAATCTGGAGAAATGTGTGCTTACATTCCCATCCTTAAGTGACCCAAAGAGTATGAAACTCGTCATTTTTAGTGATGCTTCACATTCTAATCTTGCTGTTGGGTATTCAAGTGCAGCTGGTTTCCTAATATTTTTGATGGATGAAAATGGGAAATGCTGTCCTATAGCTTGGGAAGCTAAGAAAATTAAAAGGCTTGTTAAAACTACTTTAGCTGCAGAAACTCTAGCTCTTGTGGAGGCAGTGAATATGGGATTCTATTTGTCAAATATTTTAGGTGTGATTGTGTACAAGGGGCATACTGAAGATAAGATAACCATTGAATGTTATGTAGATAATTGTTCCTTATGGGATAATGTACACTCTACAAGAAGTGTGAGTAAGTAGAGGTTATGGTTTTATCTTTCTGGATTGAAACAAATGCAGGAGAGAAAGGAAATCTCCAAAATTAAACAGGTACATGTAAGTTATCAACTATCCGATTGTTATACAAAAAGAAATGCTTGTGCAAAGAAATTTTTAGGGGGTCCTATGGGAGGGGTATCTTGCAATGTTATACTTTGTACAGAATGTGGAATTTATTTTGATTTGTTTTGAAATGCTTGTACATGTTAAAGTTTTATTTAAAGAAAAAGATGGGAATCTGTTAGTTGTGCTTAATCATATGCAGGTGGAAGGTATTAATTCGGGTCTTACTTGAGTTTATATAAGAAGTCACTTACTGAAACTGGGTGAAGGTGTGAGTGAGAAGCTACATGTTTGTAATCTTTTTACTTGGTAAAATAAATGCAAGACTGAGTAAAGATTGGCTCCACCATAATGCTTCAACAACAAACTTTCTGGAGTATAACAATAGAGCCTGGTGGGGTGGAAGGTGAGGACAAAGGGAACCCTATAATGGTTCTGGGAGGGAGGGAAAGGGGTGAGAGCAGAAGTGAGTGAAATAGATTGGGCACGGTTGAGGGCCCTGGCAACCACAATAGGGGGGAATTCTCGGTTGAGGACAAAGGAAGACTAAGCCCCATGGAGGAAACGGTGCTGGTCATTATTGGGATGCCCATTGCTGAGGCTGTGGCCAACAGCGGGGCTCAAACTATCGAGGATAGCAATATCCTCATGCCTAATCCTCCTTCTCACATTCGACGCCCCTCATTCCACAATATCTTCTGATTTACAAGCCGCAGAAACTGTAAGCTTGCACTTCGTACTTTCCCTACTCCTCATACCACAACCTCACCCTTGTGCTTTTTCTGATCAGACACTCCAGAGGAGAAACCTGGCGAGGCAGTGGAGGAACACCAAGAAGAGAGTGATGATAAAGCCATAGCACCATTACATGATCTCAAACTCACAACCACTAGTTCAAATACTGATCTTAGAGGATACAGATGGCGCAGGTGCCAGCTCACCAAAGGGTGAGGGTGCACATGAGTTCTGCTGCAGAGGACTAAGTTGGGGTCTTTGATGGGCAACCTACAGAAGAATGATGATGAATATGCCCAAGAAAAAATTCTTGGTGCATTAGGAAGCCTGGCGCAATGTCAAAGAGCATGGAGGAATCCAGCATCAACCTGGCACAGGATATTACGCAGACTTTTTCCAGCGAGAAGGTGGTGGTCAACTCCTTTTGCACACTTGTGGACCCAACCATGATGCACCGTCGGGTGACCAATGTCACAGCTTCCATTGCGGCACAAGCAGCAGTCACCCAATGTCTGAGCGCTGCAGCGCAAGCTCAGATTGCTGCCATTATGGCTGTGGCTTAAAGTGTGCAAAAGAGCTTGCAATGTGTCATGGCAGTCCAACAATATACCAATTATATGAGTGCAGAAGCGGTGCCCTAGGAATTAGCAGTGATGCTGTGGAGCATGAACCTACTGGCCTCTCTCAAGAAGACTGCATTTGTCGTCCAATCAGCCAGCCAGCCAAGACTGTTGCCGCCCATGCTGAGGTAATGCAATCTGTAGCTGGGCCTTCTGGGCCCAAAACTGCTAAAGGTCATCCTCCAAAGCCATCTGCAGCCACCTCCACTGAGAGACATCAGCCTTCCACCAGCCACAGGGGCAGAACAGCATAGGAGAACTAGGACAGGCAAAGGTACGCACAAGTCAGGCACTAATGGGAATGTACAAGGGTGTACAGTCGACTATTATAGGCAACATGGCATGATTTCATTTAGAAATTTGGTTGAAAATGTTTATTTTGTGCTGGCTTTTATTTTTTCCATTGTGTCCAAGCAGACACTGTGATGGTCACTGACATAGTGAAAGTATGGAGTGGGACTGTTGCTGAATGGGAAGTTGGGTTTGTGGTTATTGGTATCGATCACAGTCAAATGAGCTTTTCAGTACAGTCTGGACAAAAACACTGTCTTTGTTGCCTTTTCCCATTCTCTTCTGCTTCCTCCTCGTGTTTCTCCTCCTTCATGCTCTTACTCTTCAGCTGCTTGCCATATAGCTTGTGGCAAGGGTTGTTCCATCATGATGGCAAGATTATGCACCTTGAAGCAGATCACCATGAATCTTGACACCTGCTCTGCTGAGTACTGCAGGGCTCCTCCAGAGTGGTCCAGGTAGCAGAAGTATTGTTTCAGCAGGCCAATGATTTGCTCTATCACATTTCATGTGGCAACATGACTTTCATTGTATGCAGGCTGCGTACGTGTGTGTGGATTGTGCATTGGAGTCATCAGCCATGTGGTCAGCGGATAGTCCTTGTTACCCAGTAATTACCCTTTGGTTTACCCTGGTGGCTCAAATGCAGTGGCACAGTGGACAACCACAGAGTAAAGACATCATGACTGCTGCCAGGGTACCAGGCATTGGCCCGTATGTATTTCTGCCTATGGTCACACAACAACTGGATGTTAAGGGAGTGGAATACATTACAGTTCCAGTATAGGGCAGCATTGACATATGGCACATGTAAAACGATGTGCATGTCGACAATGGCACCCTGCAGAATGGGGAAGCCTGCAATCCTAGCTCATTCCACCTGCTTGTGTCTGACAAGAGAGAATGAAATGTAGTTAGCTGTCATTGAATAGAGAGCCTCAGTGACCTTCTTTACGCAATCAAAGTGACTCCTGACAATGCAGCCGACATCATCAGAGTACTCCCAGATTTTCACATGCGCAGAACAGACTCTTGCTGGCAGTATGGTGCTGTGCATGTGCAGCCTATGTCAGCACCCAGCTTGCCAGGACTAATTTGCACATGCGCGTGAAAACATCATTCACGTACTGCAACGTCTGCTTGCTGCTCGCTCCCCGCTTCAACACGATGGAGGTGTCGTTCGCAGCCACTGGGGATTTGAGTTTCATTTGTTTTTGTTTTTGTGATAAATTGAGCAGTGCCATCTTTACCACTGGCAACTGCCAAAAACTTCGCAGACAGTAAAGTTTCAGTGCATGAGGCTGCATTTGTGCATATGCAAGTTCTCTGCCACCTAGTGGTTGTGTTGTCAGCAAACGCAACCTTACACAGTGCCAGATAGCAAAGTATGATGTTGCAAATATCTCCAGATTCAGCCTAGAAGGAACCAAATGCACAAAAGTTCATTGCCACAGCCACCATCACAGCTACTGGCAATGTGATACTTGCCTGCTCTGAGGTTGCAGTTGTGGCTGCAGCACATGGCAGATTTCAGTGAGAATGTTCTTACTGAAGCGCAGATGTCTCAAACAATGGTCTTCGCTAAGGTTCAGGTAGAAGAATTGCTCCCTGAACACCCCGGGCAGATATGGACTTCTGCTGAAAAGCCTTCTGCAACCTCCTTCTCTTCCCCCTTCCAGCAGATTGTCCTGTGTTACGTGCCCTCTGCTCATTCTCCCAAGTATTAAAATGGAAATGCCTACTAGCACAGCCATGTCTGGGAGTAACAGGTTTGTGCAGCAGCCTTTAAGTCGTCAAATGTCCTTCAGAACCTGCCACCCTACTCCCTTCAGACTATTGAAACATGAAACAATTATAGAAAGAACTAAACACTTATAAAATCGTAGCAACAGCCAGAATAAAGTATTTGGCAATTAACCTGGGTAGTGTCCTAGGCCCAACTTTCTTCAGCTGCTTCATCAATGACCTTCCCTCCATCATAAAGTCAGAAGTGGGGATGTTCGCTGATGACTGCACAGTGTTCAGTAAAATTCACGCTTCCTCAGATACTGGAGCAGTCCATGCCCGCTTGCAGCAAGACCTGGACGGCATTCATTTTTGGGCTGATTAGTGGCAAGTAACATTCATGCCACACAAGTGCCAGGCAATGACCATCTCCAACAAGAGAGAATCTAACCATCTCCCCTTCATGCTCAACGTTTTGCTGAATCCCCACCATCAACATCATGGGGACCAGAAACATAGCTGGGCCAGCCATATAAATACTGTGGCCACAAAGGCATGTCAGAAGCTGGAAATTCTGTGATGAGTAACTCACCTCCTGACTCCTCAAAGCCTGTCCACCATCTATCTACAAGGCACAAGTCAAGAGGGTAATGGAATACTCTCCACTTGCCTGGATGAGTGAAGCTCCAACAGCACTCAGGAAGCTCAACACCATCCAGGACAAAGCAGCCACTTGATTGGTAACCCACCTTAAACATTCACTCCCTCCACCACCGATCACACAGTGGCAGCAATGCATACCATCTATAAGATGCACTGTAGCAACTCATCAAGCCTTCTTCAACAGCACCTTCCAAACCCAAGATCTCCACCACCTAGAAGGACAAGGGCAGCAAATGTATGGGAACACCACCACCTGCAAGTTCCCGTCCAAATCAAATACCATCCTGACTTGGAACTATATCGCCGTTCCCTCACTGTCGCTGGGTCAAAATCCTGGAACTCCTTCCCTAACAGCACTGTGGGTTTACCTACACCAGATGGACTGCAGCGGTTCAAGAAGGCGGCTCACTACCACCTTCTCAATTGTAATTAGGGATGGGTAACAAGTGCTGGTTTTGTTAGTGATGCTCACATCCCACTAAAGAATAAAAAAGAACAGTAAGTAGTGGGTGACCCCTATAAATGGTGCTGGTGGGGGTTCCTTCTTGCTGCACAAGTGTTCAGCTGTGTGAGGTTAAGAGAGATTGTTAGCTGGTGCGTTGACTTCCAAAATGGCACCGTTGACATCAAATCGGCATTGCATGCTGAATGACATCATGATCAGCTGCCAGCAAATGTTCACTGCGCACATACAAATGCCCTCACCAATATGACATCTGGTGCAATTTGGCCCACATGTGTGCACCTGCACCGCAGATGCCATTTTGCAGCTCTAAAAGCACTAGTAGCACCAATAAATGGGCACTAACAAGACCAATTTACTGCCTCTGGAGCAGTGGCCTATGAGACAAAAAATAAACTCCTGTAAAATAATGACTTACAGAACTTTCTGCAGTCTGGTTTTTACGTTAAAGATCAAGCCAAGATTGTAAGATGGTGAAAGGATGCAGTGCTTTGTTTTTGGCAGTTTTCTTTCATGCTGTGCCAAACTGTCAGTATCTTTTGCTTTCAAGCTGAAAAGAAATAGATCAATAGATCAGTGAACAAAGAAATATAATTTTTTTAAATCAATTTTATGGACTCTAAGTGTAAAATATTTACCCTCAATGAACTTAAGTCTGCTTGCTCAAAAGCTCCTTGTCCAGTCGAGCATTCAGTCTCCGACAGGCCCATCACAAAAGATTTCTATCTCTGTCAGATTACCAGAAAGAGGATTGATGCAACCATAGTCATGCACATACAAGACAATACAAAAAACGTGAAACAACTGTTGGTGTTGTACTTCGTCACGTATAAAAAGTAAATTTGCAAAATATTCTAAGAAATATGAATGCCTTTAACGCACATTGGGGATTGGAAAGCGGAACTAGAAATATTTTGAAGTTGCATTTTGTTTGCTTGGGATCTTCCACTGACTGTCTCTGAAGTAAACAACTACTCTGCCACACTGGTGAGATACAGTAATTGCTTCCTTTGTCGTATTAATTTGCAAAGCATGTTGGCAGTCTTCTCCTTTAATCTTAATCACTGCAGGCACATTTTTGCATCGTGTCCAAAAAGAATGAATCAGGAAAACCAGCGAAAGGAAATCCAAAGATGATCTTCTTGTTCGTGAGTTTACTGGTGCAGTTGTGCAGGCAGAAGTTCAATCTGATATCTGCTTAGATATTGCAGAAATCTAGTTAAGGTGAGAATACAATCTTTCTTTACCTTTCTTCTTCCTATCAGTGTTACTGAATAAACAATGACAGCAAATTTTCTGTCTGGACAAGTGTTTTATCAGCTTTATCAGTTAGAACTTAAAATCAGGTATCTTAATCTTATTACTCCATATACAGAGGGTTTTTTTAGTCATCATTATTTGCCTTTCTCTTCTGAAGGTCCTGACTCTTAATAGCATAAAATTCATGGGTGCAGCCCTCCTCCACCTCACCGAAGTGGTTACTTTCCGTGTAAAGTTCAGACACTATCAGCAGGTTGACTTAAATGTGGAAGACATTCTTGTGTGCACCTTTCAGCAAGAATAATTGGATAGCAATCAATTGTAGGAAGCTTGGATTTCTCCCCTTTCTTTAGACCAGGAGCTCCAGCTATACTCAGCACAAAATGGGAATCAAACCAGAGAACCTTTATGAAACACATTCAACACGCAAATTCACTTTTGCAGAAGTACAGATTTATAATATCCAGGCTTGGGGTGATAAATGGCAAGTAACATTTGCACCACACAAGTGCCAGGCAATGACCATCTCCAACAAGAGATAATCTGACCATCTCCCCTTGATATTCAGTGGCATTACCATCGCTGAATCCCCCACTATCAACATCCTAGGGATTACCATTGACCAGAAACTGAACTGAGTAGCCATATAAATACCGTGGCTACTAAGAGCAGGTCAGAGGCTAGGAATCCTGAGGCAAATAACTCACCTCCTGACTCCCCAAAGCCTGCCCACCATCTACAAGGCACAAGTCAGGAGTGTGATGGAATACTCTCCACTTGCATGGATGGGTGCAGCTCCAACAACACTCAAGAAGCTCAACACCATCAGGACAAAGCAACCCGCTTGATTGGCACCCCATCTACGAACATTCACTCCCTCCACCACCGACGCACAGTGGCAGCGGTGTGTACCATCTACAGGATGCACTGCAGCAATGCACCAAGGCTCCTTAGACAGCACCTTCCAAACCCGCGACCTCTGCCAACTAGAAGGACAAGGGCAGCAAATACATGGGAACACCACCACCTGCAAGTTCCCCTCCAAGTCACACACCATCCTGACTTGGAACTATATCGCTGTACCTTCACTGTCGCTGGGTCAAAATCTTGGAACTCCCTTTCTGACAGCACTGTGGGTATATCTACCCCAAATGGACTTCAGCGGTTCAAAAAGGCAGCTCACCACCACCTTCTCAAGGGCAATTAGGGATGGGCAATAAATGCTGGCCTGGCCGGCGTCGCCCACATCCCATGAATGAATTTAAAAAAAAGTAGGAATGAAACAAGACTTCCTCGGGACTTATTGAGTAACTTAAGGTTTTATCCCACAGGATACCTTCAGAGAAAAAATACAAGTAATGTGTTACGATTAGGTGAGGAGGGGGTTGAAGGCCTCCCCTCTTTTCCCTCTCCTTGTTTGACCACAACAAGTTTATTTCTTTTTGAAGTGGATAGTCTTGTCAATTCAGTGAGTGCTTAACTGTTTACATGCTATGATCATAAAAAGAACCAATCAGACAGGTTTTCTTGAGTTTAACAAAGAAAGGGGTTATCTTTATAGTACATAAACTGATTTAATAAAATAATAAACTCCTCTCCAACTTACGCACACACTCAAAGTTCACACATACACACACAACACAAATAGGTTACAGAGTGGGGCAGGATAGATTGGTCAAATTAGAGTCTAGAGAAATAAAAGGGGTATACAGTTTGTGGAGGTTGGTGGTTCGGCTGGCTTCAGGCTATAATTGGTGGTCGCATGACTTTCCTTTGGTGATCTTCAGGCTTTCGCTTTGAAGATATGGACGGCTGATTCGGTGGTTCTCCTGGAGACAGGAAAGTGTCTGATTTCCTTCCCGGAGTCTCTCTCTGCATCAGGGATATGCCTAGGTGGTCACAGTCAGCAGGCAGGGTTCAAAGCTTGCAAGGTGGAATGGAGAGAGAGAAGGGAAGGAGGAGCCCCACCTGGGTCTTCTCTTGTCAGTGCCTAACTTGTCTTGTCTGGCTGCTGCAGAGAAAACACCAGCTTAAGCACATAGATGGTGGGCCTGTCACATGACCATCACCCAGTGATTCAAGCGTGGTGGTTACCAGTGTGTATTCACTCTTGCAACTTAATCAGTTCATGTCTAAGAATTCCCTTCTCATTGTCCCATTGTTCAAGTGATTAGGTTTGAGTGGTTTGTCTCCACCTGTTGAATATTCAGTTGATGGCCTTGATGACTTGCTATTAGGAACAGGATAGGTAGTTCACTCAGATTCCCCAGGTCATTGTTCTTGATGGCTCTGTGCAGACAATCTGTATCCACCTCAATGCATTTGAATGCGGAGTAAAGTGATGCAAATTGACGTGGTCATCTTTAGCTGCCAGTACAGAGTCACCTTTTATCTTTTTTTAAAATTTAATCCAGGTTTCCAGCTGGTGGATTAAAGAAAATCATCATTCGACATAACACTTCTATGACAAATGTTTTAACTATTTACAGTGTCGGTTTTAAAATACACAGTATTGTTATTCTGCCTTTGTTGTAAAACCAGAAACTTTAACATTAAAAAAAATTCTAATCCACCAATTATAATTGTGTATGTCAGAGAAGGAGTCACAATTTAGCATAGAATAGTACACTTTGTTTAACTTGTTAAAACAATATTGTTCTATACAGATCACTAATATTATTTCACAGAACAGATCATAAATCAGTACAGCACATCACTGGTCAATTGATTTACAAAAGAGTTCAAGTGAGTGTATCCCCATTTCTTCTTACATCATGTGCTGCATAAACATTGGCATAGACAAGTTGGGCCGAATCGCCTATTTCTCTCTGATACATTGTATAATTTTGGGGCGTATCATGGAGGCAAAATACAATTTAACTTAAATGCAAGGAACAGAATTAATGTAGGAGTTACAATTCTAATCCGACAATATGAGATCATGAATATTCATAGCCAGTTACTTGGTGCTATAACCTGCTGGACTATGGACCAGGTGCTAGAAGGTGGGATTAGTTTGGGTGGATAGTTTATTCAGCCGGCGCAGACACAATGGGCTGAATGGCTTCCTTCTGTGCTGTATTTTTTCTATATTCTATGTATGTTTAGATAAACAAAGATGAATATTTTTCATGGATTATATTTATCAACAAACTACAGATGTTTCAGAAGCAAGCAATAATATGCACCCTAGAACATGTAAATGTACCATGGACAAATATTTTAGTAAATTCAGCATGTCAGCAGAATTTAAAGACAGTTGTCTTTCACTTCAAGGAAGCTGTATGTCTGGTATCACGGACAGGTGGTAAGTGGCGTGTGTAGCTTCCACTTTTCACCTCCCATCTGACCACAGATAGTGCTTTGTTCAAAAAGGTGTGTTCATCCCTGTGTGTTTTTAAGGTCAAGTAAACAGACAAATGACAGGTTTTCTCATAGGTTAAAAAAGGAAAGTTAATTTTTTATTTGAACAGCAAAACACGAATTGTTCGCAACCTTCACCCGCTCACGTATTCACACACACATGCATACACAAGAAGATAGATAGAGAGAAAAAGGGTAGAATGCAATTAAAGTTCAAATTGATGTAAGAGTTCATGGTTCACAGAAACCTGTTGAATCTTCTCGGGAGGAAAGTCTTTTCAAAGGTGCAGGCCTGGATGTTTGCAGTCGTGAACTTGCTGAGGTGTTGTAGATTTCTGGTGGTTCAAATTTCAGACTGGAGATGGTGGCCACATTTTAAGTTCTCTGCTGCAGCAAGTTGAAGCATAGCATCAGCAGCAGGGCTTCTTCCTTAGCTGGACTGATCTCACAGCCTTTGGCTGGAACTGGCTTCCTGTGGTCTTTGCTTGATTTCCCCTCTCTCTCCAGAGGGCTACCTTTTAAGGTAAAAATTCATCACATCTGAGTCTCTGTCAGGTGACACCGGGCCCTCTCCCCTGGTGTAACCACATAATGGTCCAGGATATGCAAACCATTGCTATCTGTTGGTGTCTGGGATGGGACCATTCTGTTACAATGGTGCTACTTCACACCTAGTCATCTTGGTTTGGGCTGTGGAGTCAGTCTGTCTTACAAAACCTTTGTTAGTTCATTGCTGTAGCTTCGAGTCATCAACATGTAATGGGCTCCTTTCAATTTCAATGGGTTTTCCCCAGAGCTAATTCAGACAGTTAATGAGCTTTGTTTTTGCAGACTGGGGATTAACTGACCTCTTCTCCATCTTGTCTCAGGTACAAATGTGCCCATTTTCTTGTGGTTCAGTTTAACAGTTGATTATTTTTTATTTCATAATTTCTCCAGTTCATTGTTTATTTCACCACGGCTCCTTCAAGCATAACACTGGGTAGTCAGTGGAACTACAGGAAAGGTATTTTTCTATTGTAACTAAGATACATAAAGCTTCTGAAATCATTTATTCAATATTGACAAAGGATATTTGTGCCAACTAATTAGTAGGCTTAGTGCACTCAATACAAGCTTTTTCCTATGAAGGTCAAGAGTCACACCACAGATGTAGATCAGGAATAACACCACTATGTCAGGTGAGTGTCATCCCACATGGGTGTAGATCAAGAGTCACAGGGTTGTAGGTTGAGGATTGCACGTGTGTAAATCAAGAGTCACACATGTAGATTGAGGATCGTACCACGTGTAGTTTGAGGGTCACACAACAGGTGTGCAGATGGAGGGTCGCCCACACATCTGTAGATCGAAGGTTATCTCCCCGTATTTACATCAAGGGTCACTCCACATATAATTGACTCCACCGGCACAAATCATCACTTCACTCCCTAATTAATATATTCTTTAATTGAATTATCAATACAAAAGCATACAAAATAATTAGGCTGATGGACCCCTTTGCAATAGCTTTTATTGTAATTGCTGTTCATGAGGACTAAATGTGCCTGACTTCTTTTTTGTTTCCTAAACAAAGCTCCCTGCCAAAAAACAACGGGCTGGATTTTGTGCTCATCCCAACTGTGGGTTTCGTGGCGAGGGAGGGCCTGAGAATCAGAGCAACAGCAACCGCCACAGAACCCGATGCCGAGATTGCCTGTTCCAATTCTGCTGGGAGAAGGATAGGCTGACAACCGCCTTCCCGCCCAGAGGATGAATAAGGGCATCTTCCCGCAGCTTCTGGGATTTCACCAGCGGCAGGGGGTGGGGTGGCCTCCGCTGCGTGGGGAAGACGCCTTGGAAAATGAGGCAATTTGTGGCCCATAGAGGATACCCACCAGGAACAGGTGTAATACCCAGGGACCCCTCCCCCTGGACAGAACACCCACACCCCCAATGCCCTCCCCCCCTCGTTCAGGCCTTCTGTCCCGGCCCCGGCGACCCCGCCTCACCAACTCTTCTCCAGGGTCCCAGCACTGAGCCTGGGTCCGAGGCCTCTTCAGTACCGGCAGTGGCTGCCACTGTTGATACTGCTGAGCTGCCGGCCCTGTGATTGGCTGGCAGCTCTTGGGGGCAGGATCCCCATCCCTATTAAGCCTGTAAAGGGACGGGGATCACAACTCCTTAAACTTTCACCCCAAAACAGCGGTGGATCACTCCGAGGGGCTGAAAAAATGCAGAGGCGGGGTTCTCGCTGCCTTTTCGGCACGGAGTTGGGAGCCCGGTCTCCTGCACTAAATCCAGCCCAACATGTGGGCTGGACCCACAGAATCAGAGGCACATTTCACAAAAAGCAATTTTTAATACAAATATAAACAGTACCCAGTACCTTAGTATTATTGGAGAATGTCTGATTTCTATCAGTATAGTCAAAGTGGGGATTATTTTTCTGGTAATACTTGCAAGGTATAATCCAACCTTTTTCTAGTGTATTATAGCTGTGTTTATCTTTTAAATTATTCTCCATTTTATTTTAAATCTCCTAATTCACATCAAGAGAAACCTAATCCTAAACCTCTCTTAATGTCAGTCTCTAATCAGCAGGTGAGGTGCGCAAGGTCAGGCTTATCCCTTGGATTTCCACTTAATCCATGTCAAGAACTACAAACAGTGCTTATCTCTGATGGCATGAGTAAGCTTCAGAATTCACCACATGGGTAACTACAGAACAAGCTTATGTCTTACCATTGATTATGAAGTCTGTTAGCGAACTAAGCCAGTGCACTTTAAATTTCTTTGAATATAAATTACAGTTTAGTTGTCTTCTCCAGTGGTGGAGACAATGAAATTGTAACCAAAGTAGAAGGGGCAAAAACCATTTCGAAATGTACCTCAACTTAAAATGACAGCTGTTACTACATATTCTTTGATGCTGGTAGAACTATTTTACTCTACATGTGACTGGAATTATATTGAAGCCGAATCATTTGACTTTAAGACTGGTGCAAAAAGTGGAAAAAATATGTTTAATTCCCAGCTTGGGCGACTCACACTAAATTAATACTGTCTAAAACTTACCTTTCTTATGTGAAAAGAAAAAAAAATGTTATCTACAGTTTAGAATGCTTTCATAATTTTGTTGGATATAGCAAACATAAGAACCCCCTTCTCCCTGTGTTTATTATGTTAATACATAGTAACCAAAATAAATTTTTGCCTACTATTGAAGGATGGGGAGAGGGGATGACTGGATGCATCTGCACCTGAACTATGAGTATCTGAAGTTGACAAATATTCTGCCACGAAACTGGAAGAAGTGTTCCATTCACAACACAAACATCCCACACCTTGATGCACACAGAAAATGCATAAATGATATAGCACTGACAATGTAAAATAATTTCTCTTCAAATTAGCTTTTGAAGTTTCCATAATGTGTTGCAAAAGATTGTGCCTTTAAAAATTGCTAAGCAGTTCCTGTAAGAGTGCTATCGAGCTTATCCACAACAGATGTTCCCTTTGGTTGAAACAGTTGGATTTCATTAGCATTGTTTCCTCCTCAGATTTATGTCCTGTCCTTCTATTTCCCCTTGAGTACCAAGTCTTCCTTTGCTTAGACTCCATTACTCCATTCTTTGAAAGAGCATCGCATCAGACACCATCTTTATGCTAAAAATTTCACGTGAATTTATTTTATAAAAGATTAACACAAGAAGCAGTCATATCAACAAGAAATAATCTCCCACCTAACTCCACAGATGGACAAATAATAAAATGATCACAATTCTGAAAATCAAGCTAATCCTTTAATTTTTAATTAAAGGCTTTGTTGCTGCTTTTTTTAAAAAGGAAAAGTACATTTTATAATATTTTGAATGGTCTCCATTCATGAGATTTTCTAACTGCCTGCTCCCCCTGTTCAGACAGAAGAGCTACTCGGAATTCCTTGATTTTGAATTACCGACCCTTCAAATTCAGACAGGAACTGTAAATCAAACACATTCTAATCCAACCATACAGCATTGTTTAAGTGCAAATTATCTCTTCCTCAAGCCTACAGCTGACAAAACCTGCAGCATTGTATTGGAATAGACTTGTCGGCTTGGTACAAGATTCTGATTTATAATCATATATATGGCTGGGCTTAAATGGGCAGTCAGCAAACCAAAAGCGTCAATTTTATCATAGCCTCCTTACTGTGCGAAAGGTTCTAGCACAGGTGGCACACAGAACTGAACATGATGGGATCATGGGCACAAATCTTAATTGCAGCACTTCAGGCAGTTTTATCCCTTAGTTTTCAGCCTTCTGTCCTCTTCTGACTCATTTGTTTAAGTTCTCCTATAAATTACACGTGCAACATGCCCAATGTCTAGGTGAATGATTGCAAGACTCAGAGATCAGAGCATCCTTGTCAAGTACACCAGCTTACTGGAATGTACCATGTGCCACCAATGCAACACAGTATACTAACAGTAATTCACAAATCTTACCATCCTTACATTATGTTGAAACTAAGGTGCTTTATCTAAGTTATCTTTCAGTAGAACTAGATCCCTAAAAATGGTTGCTCACCTCTTGCATGGCAAAATGAATTAGCCCAGAGACCTTTGGTGGTGGGCTGACTAGCTGTACTAAGGCAAATCCAGACATAGTCACAATTAGAAACCATTGCCAAAGAGGTGCCCAAAGTCCTACAACCAATCAGTGACCGTAAACATCTTTAAAGATAAAAATATTTATATCTTGTCATGATATGAGCCTTCTGTTTTACAGACTGACATTTTGGAATAGAGTTTCCACTTGGAATTTCAACGCAATCCAGCAGATTAGTGTAAAAGATCGGGGAATTTTAAACGTAAGTGAGTTACACCCACAACCAATTACATTCGTGTTTTCTGGGATCTTTTGATCTGGTTCAAGATTGAATTCATACAAATCAGGCCATAAGCTCAACACTGGCCATGACCCCCAAGCCAAAATCACAAGATTCCATGAGGTTATGGAAGACTCTTCAAAGTACACTAACTTTCTTAGGCACACAGGCATTAGTAGGCAAGTGCTAAAAGGCTTTTCATATCAAGAAATATTTAATTTATTAAGAAACTGACAAGGGTACACAATGGTAAAGGGTTCAGTGTAGTTTTTTTCAAGTTATTTTCAGTGATCTTAAATCAGGTCGCTCACATGTGGGGTACTGGACATCCTTATAAAAAAATTTCTGCTGAACTAACAAAACTGCACCAGATTACCATCCTTAAGCACATCAAGAAATACTTTTAATGGAAAGAAAAGAAAATGATTTGGTTCTATTACATGCCTGATTGTGCTGGTTCATGGAAGATTTTACCTTTGTGATTATGCAAATGAATTTAGTAGCAACTCGAACTGTAACCTAACCAGAAAAAATTAAGGTCCAAAGAAGAACCTCCACTTGGAAATCTTGTGCAGTGGAGGGAAAGTGTCCTCCTCATGTTTTGAAAGGCCAATGGGCCAAAAGCATAATGACTGTAATCACCTTCATAGTCACAGGCGTAGCCATAGACACCCCAGCATACAGCTGGTTATAGATTCCCAGAACAGCACCAGTTGATGTATGGGCTGAACAATTGCCTGGACTTGTTTCTGTATAGCAGCAGTCATTGCAGAGCTGGAAGCAACGAGGTAGCAAGCAGTGACATTGTTAATAACCTTTTCTTGTTTGGAACATATATTCTGCGACTTCTCCTTTGTAAAGGACCAGAAATGTAAAAGGAAGTCGACACAAAGAAATTTAATTTACACCAGCTATAATGAAAGAAGTCAATTAGGGTAGAGCTAGATCGCGTTATGAGCAAGTAATAATAGTGGAAAATAGCCCTAACTCCACATGCTTGTTTTCAATTAAACTCTCCATTAGCAGTGCATTTAGAAAATTTTTGATAGCTAATTAAAACTCAACATCCAAAAGGTCAAAATCCTGAGTCTACATTTTAAAAGTTATTGCCAAAAATGTGTTGCTGTGACTAAACATGTAAGGTGAATGGCTGAGTTTCAACAAGGTCAAGTAACTTATTAGTAGAAGTGGAAATTGAGACCAGGCATAAAAGGCACTTAAGTTCAAGTTTTTCAAAGCTTTGAAATCATCATTTCCTTAAGTGATCTATTCATTACCAGAGATGCATTACCTTTAATTTCCTGAGATGCTGGTAGTTAAGGTTCCCTACTAGCAGTGCAA
Organism: Heterodontus francisci; assembly: GCF_036365525.1. Taxonomy (NCBI): domain Eukaryota; kingdom Metazoa; phylum Chordata; class Chondrichthyes; order Heterodontiformes; family Heterodontidae; genus Heterodontus; species Heterodontus francisci. The sequence goes on along the minus strand of NC_090376.1, from coordinate 132,991,275 downwards.
ACTCAAAGAATTACCTTTTCTGTGCTATGCAGCAGGGCAGATGCTGGTTCTGCTCAGTTCTTGATTTGAGCCACATCAAGTGGGAAAGTGCTGTCTGTGGAGTAGCTCAGTGGGCTGAGGCATCAGGGAAGGAAAGGAAAATTGGAGAGTAGAGTCATGCATTGATGGTCCCTGGTGCATTCTCATAGGAATCCTATACAAGGCCATATACCTGTATCCATAACAGTAGATAGGATATGGTAGGATAGCGCTTACGGTTCAAGACAGATAACATAGATGTCAAATCCACAATGGCAAGTTGTGAAATTGAATTCAGTAAAGCTTGTAATTTGTGGACTAGCATCAGAAAAAGTATTTTTGTTGCAAAAACCAACTGGTTCAGAAATGAGAATTTATTACCCCTATCTAATCTGCCCTACATGTGACTCCAGTTATGACACTTCGTGCCTTCAGGGCAACTAGTCACAAACAATAAATGTGGCTTTGAAAGTGTTGCTTACATTCTAAGAAAGAATTTTTAAAAAGTAACTGAAAGGAATTTTTAGATTTTAGATTTTTTTAGATTTAGAGATACAGCACTGAAACAGGCCCTTCGGCCCACCAAGTCCGTGCCGACCATTAACCACCCATTTATACTAATCCTACACTAATCCCATATTCCTACCACATCTTCACCTGTTCCTATATTCCCCTACCACCTACCTATACTAGGGGCAATTTATAACGGCCAATTTACCTATCAACCTGCAAGTCTTTTGGCTTGTGGGAGGAAACCGGAGCACCCGGAGGAAACCCACGCAGACACAGGGAGAACTTGCAAACTCCACACAGGCAGTACCCAGACTTGAACCCAAGTCGCTGGAGCTGTGAGGCTGCGGTGCTAACCACTGCGCCACTGTGCCGCCCCACAACAGTAATCCAGTTCATAGTTGGCGTGAAGCACAAAAAAACAAATTCAACATTGCTAAGTGTGAAATTGGCAGTCTCACGTAGAGTAGTCACAAGGATGGCTGGGCGAGATTTAGGAAAATTCACACTGATGTAATATGTAATAGAGTGGAGGGAAGTTTATCCTGCATTTAATCAATTCTCTGGAAAAACTGGGAATGAGGGGTGACACTGGGGTTTGAAAAATGAGGAATGTTACATTCTTCTAGCTGGATGAACTTGGAAAGGTTAATGACACATTGTATGAAATACCTTTTTGGGAAGAGAAAAAGAGCTAGTGATGGACCAGTGTTTTGTGGATAAGATGGAAAAATGTGTTTTTAAGCAAGCATAGTCACATGACAATTAAATTCTCCAGACACTGAGTATAGACATAAAAGGCTTCTGTGTTCATTGTGAAAGAAGCTGTCTCCATCCCTGCCTCAATATATCTGCTGCTGAAATCCTCATTCATACCTTTGTTACTTCCAGATCTGAGTATTCCAATGTTTCTCTGGCTGGTCTCTCAGATTTTGGCCCCCATAAACTTGAGCTCATCCAAAACTCTGCTGCCCATATCCTAAGCCACACCAAGTCTCATTCTACCGTCATCCCATGCACGCTGAATGACACTCAACCCCAGTCTGACAATGCCTGAAATTTAAAATTTTCATCCTTATGTTCAAATATCTCCAAGGCCTCACTCCCTCCCTATCTCTGTAACCTCCTCCAGCCCTACAACCCTCCAAGAGCTTTGCTTCCTCCAATTCTGCCCTCTTATGCAGCCTTGACTTCCTTCGCCCCAACAGTGACAGGCGTGCCTTCAGCTGCCTGGGCCCTAAGCTCTGGAATTTCTTCCCTGAACCTCTCCACCTTTCTACCTCTCTCTCCTTCTTTAAGACGCTACTTGAAACCTACCTGTTTGACCGAGCTTTTGGTCACCTGCCCTAAAGTTTCCTTATGCAGATCAGTGTCTGATTTCATCTGATAACTTGGGATGTTTTACTATGTTAAAGGAGATAATTATTAGAAAGTTGTTGTGAAAAAACAGTAATTCAGTGAGTACAACTTTTATATTTGGCCATCTACAGACATAAGTTTCTGTGAAATGAGCTGATATATGAAAGATTCAATCTAAGATTTCTTCAAAGGTTGTTACTGGGACTGGTTTTCATTTACAGTGTAGACTGGGTGATCGTGGGTGAAATATCTGCTCCACTTACCTGATGGCATTGGTAGAAGGCCCAATCTATTTTCATGAGCAGGCCTCATTTAATTACTGAAGGTAAGCTGCCAACACTAATAGTGCTGTTTGTACATAACTTTATGTACTGGAGGGCAGGAAAACCAACAGGCTGGCTCCCTTTTAAAGTCAGCACTGAAAGGAGAGGTGGAGTTTGCACTATCACTGGGCTGGATCTTCGGCGGCGGGTGAAAAAAAGGCAGGCTGCCCACGCGGGCCGCATATCACAGAGCCGCTGCAATGCTCCATGTGGCGGCTCAATTAAATAGCTAGGGCGGACCATCCCCTACCCCTGATCACATGGAGAGGGCTGGCTGTCTGTCTCCGGCAATGGTGTGAGCTGCCGATGTGCAGGCTCTGACGCCACTTTTAAAGGGCTGTCAGCTCTACGGGAAATTTAAAGATAAAGAAAATAAAAGTAAATAAAGACATTTCTTCTGCCCCTCTCCCACCCCCCCCAATAACAATTAAATTAATTATTTGCCTTCTCCCCCCAAAAACACTTACCTTGTCCATTTGACCTCTCCCCCACAAACTTCATAAACTTTAAACTCCAAACCTTCCCACCATTCCCTACACCCACGATGTTACTTTGGCTCCACTCTCCCCGCCTCACACTGATATATTTACCTCCTCCCCCCCTCCCCACCATTGTGGCACTTCGTTTCCCCGATGGGGATCCAAAGGCATGGGAGTACCAGCCACTGGGCCGAAGATCGGAGCTGGACATGAGGTGGCGGCGTAAGTATCATTTATTCATTCATTTTAATTTATTTAAATATTCAAATGGTGGTCCTATTGCCGAGTGGTGGGGGGGAGGGGGGGTGGGGGGGGGAGGGGGGAGTGTGCCTTGTGGCCTCTCCGCTGTCGGTAATATCGGGCCGGGCCCTCCCGGCGTTGGGGTGCGTGGCGACCTTCTCCTGGAGTCATCTTCAGGCCATGGACCCTAACGCCTCGGGGAGAACAAAATCCAGCCCACTGTGTGGACTGCGCATTACTGAGGCAACAGCCAGGACATGCCAATGTTCATTTACCTTCGTGGAGTGCCTCATGGAACAAGTGAGGACAAAGAAAGGAGTCCTCTTTCCTTTACATGGGCATTGAATAACCCAGTAAACTATGCAGCAGCAGTGGCAAAAAGTGACTGGGCAGATCAAAGCCAATACCATACACTCCTAGAACCTTGCAGGAATACAGGAAGAAATTTTATTACTTTTCCAAGATTGCCAAGGTGACACTCCTTTTCATATCTCTTACTCTCTGCACTGCCCCTCAATGCCAGATTTTGTCCCCAGCACTAGCAATCCTTCCCAGCCTGACTTAACAAGCCTCTCTTCCAATAATAATGGTACATAGCCTTCTGCTTGTGCTCACACACCTAATAACTGCTAATGCCCGTACAATGACATTCCCCCTCTTACCCCTTCCTCTCAGCACACACACTATACTGAGATTCCTCATACATCTTCAAAATGCTGCAAACTGGCAAACACAACCCACTCCCACTCCTAGATACAGGAGAGCAGGAGAAACGTCTTGAAAGAATTATGTGGTTAGACTTCACTTCCAGTGTTAGCGGTTAAGGTAATGTTCAAAGTTAGATTTGATAGGTAGGTGAAGAAAAAGTGGATAAAAGGATATAGAAAGAGCGCAAATGTGATTAGGAATATTTGCTCTTGTGGATGATAAATGCATACACAAGCTGATTGTAATTCCATCACAGAAACAGACCATTGTATTTCTACGTATTTCTCCTTGCAGGTGAAACTGGAACACAAACAGAGGGAGACCTCAAGAACAGGAAAAAACTGACTCTGATGGAGGACACTACCACTAACATCATTGGTAGAGACAATACACGGGATGTTGGAGAGGACGAGGTTGGAGGCCACACTCAGCAGGTTACGTTCCCTTCCATTTCTCTTTCCACTTAACTCTCTAGCTCACACACTCAACATGATTACCTGGGACAGCATTAAACTGTCACTCCTACTTTCGTATTCCTTACCCTCATAAATCTACACTTTTCTAGGTCCATTACAAGCCCTGCAGCCATACAGACAGAAGACCGGGGGCAACCCTCCCATGGATGTACCATCTGTTGCTCTTACCCTCTTGTTATTTTCTAGCAGAAAACAAAGTATCGGAAAACTGCAGGTGGTATAGATTGTGAATTAGAGAGAACTGCACACAATAATTCACAGAGCATAAGTGAGCAGCTGCAATTGTAAAGGACAACCCAGGACATGGTTTGCAGGAGCTCAGATCCAGCTCTACTTAATGTGGGCAGAGATGTAGCACAGAATCTTATGCCTTTTAGGAATAATAGTGGGGAGGGACCATTTCTGGGTTCCAACCCCACTGGCGCAATCTTCTGGGAGGCAGCCTCCTAATTGGCTCGCTCTACATCCGCTGTACAATCAGAAGGTCTGCAGCCTTGGAAGGACAGCATCCCCACCGGCACAGGACGGTGTTACTATTGCAGCGTGGGGACCACCTCTACAGGATGTCCTGATGCTGCAGGTGTGACTCTAGTGGAGGGGTTGGGGGTGGGGGAGCGGTTTGACTGTTGGAGACCTCACAGGCCCCACTGGCAAGCCACTTCCATTCGCCTGCTGGTCTGTTGAATGTATTGGAATGCCTGCAACACATTACAGATTGTGGAGGAGCCCATTTCCAACTTGTATGGATTTCTAGGGCTTGGCATCAACATTCTGCAGTCAACCATGTAGTATGTAGTTTTCGTGTCAAAAGCTTCATTTTTCTCACTTTTCTTTTTCATAGCAGTTTTTAAGACCCATTTCAGACACAGATCTTTCGGAGCATTCATCAGATACCTTCCTATATACAATTGTACAGTGAGCTCTCTTTTATCCTATATGACAATTGGTTTACAAACCTTATCATTGGGCTTATTTAATCTCTAACAGGTCAGAACTCTTTACAAAAATTATATTACTGCATCTGAAAATGCTTTACAAAAAACTTTTTTAAAGTCCTACCTGTTAGCAGTTGTGCATTCTGTCTCAACAGGTAGCGTGTCAAGCCTACAAGCCTAGTATCATTATATTGTGGAGTTGGTGAATGAGGGAGGTTTCTGGGGCGTATTATATTTTGATTGACAGTTCTGTAGCAAGAAACTTCTGAAAACTGGTTATGATATGCTTTTTCTAGTTCACTAAATCTCTTCTCACAATACTGCTCTATGTTCATTAATGTTCTTCAGGGAAGGGAACCAACTCGGGTCTACGCAACATGTGACTCCAGTCTCCAGTCCCACACTACATGGCTGATTCTTAATGCCTTCAGGGCAACTAGGTATGGGGAATAAATACTGGCAAAAATAATCTAATCACTACTTATTTTGTGCCAGAAATTTATTTTAATTTAGCAGCAGGACTGAACTGTTAAAGCAAAGGAAATGGCAGATAAGTTCAGTAAGAAGCAACTCTTCAAGCTGTTTTTTTCCCAGTAAGCTGTTGTTGCTAGGCCCAGAATGGAAATACATTTCAGAAATGCAAGGAAGGATTTTAACAAATGTATGAAAAATACTATGTAGTATTTATATCATAGGGCCTCAATTGCCATTTTCAGTTGGAACTGTTCAGTGCCTATGTCAACCTTTCAATGTTCCAATCATGCAATTCCCATCCTTGATATCAAATCAGTTCATGACCCATTTGACCCACCTTCCCCTAATGACACAGAACCCACCTTCAGCTCCTCTTTACAACTTCTTATCCCTTGCTTTCTCTGTTCCACAATTAGAAGTCACTTGTTCAACCCCTGGAAATACCTATTTAGTTTCTTCCCTCTTGTCACAGCCAGCTCTGCCATCAGAAACCTGCTTAAAAGCCTCCTCCTCCGCTGTGCTTTTGGATCCCTCAATGTAACCCATCCCATTATCCCAAAGCTGCATGCTCCCTGTTCCTTCTTCTTGTAAAGCGCTTTGGTCGCTAAATAAATGGAAGTTATTATATCGAGCAATGTAGATATAGATGCTGCAATCATCTTCATGTAACCCACGTCCCCAAACTGAAAACAAATCACCTCAGTTCATGTTAGGAGAAGACTCTCCAAGGCTGCCCAAATTGGGAAGCACATGTGCTTCACTAAGATAGTTAAGTGGTTACTGGGAGTGAGAGCGGCTGGTGCCTGGTTACAGGAAGTTTCAGCATGTGGGTAAGGTTGGCTCTGTTGCTGCAGGTCTGTATTAACCTGTCAGTTTCAGCTGCTTCAGACCCTGTTGGTGCAGTGGAGACCTCCAGCCAGTACTGTTTGTTTGTATGTGGTCATTAGAATCATAGAATCACAGCATAATACAGCACAGAAAGAGCCTATTTGGCCCATCGGGTCTGCACTAGCTCTTTTGAAGAGCAATCCAATTAGTCTCACTCACTGGCTCTTTCCCCATAACCTTGCAATGTTTTCTCCTTCAAGTATTTATCCTGTTCCCTCTTGAAGGCCAGAATTAAATCTGTATCCGCCTTCTCTATTAGGCATATAAATCCTAACCACTTATTGCGTAAAAAGTTTTTTCTCATATCACCTCTGGTTCTTCTGCCAATCACCTTAAATCTGTGCTCTCTGGTTATCAACCCTTCGGCCATTGGAAACAGTTTTCTCTTTATTTATTCTATCGAAACCCTTCATGATTTTAAACACCTTTATCAAATCTTCTCTTAGCCTTCTCTGCACTAAGGAGAACGACAGCAGCTTCTCCAGTCTATCCACTTAATTGTAATCCCTTGTCCCTGGAATCATCCTAATAAATTTCCTTTGTATCCTCATCTTAAAGCCCTTCTTAAAGTGTGTTGGCCATAACTTTTCAGTCCTGAGTAAGTTGCTGAGTAAGAAAGCAGTCATTGATGACATCCACAACATTTTTCTGGTATTAGAATGCTCATACCATACATAATAATTGAGGATATTAATGAACCAAGATGTTGTGTTAAAACAACTGAAGTGATAAAATTAATAGTAATTGTTGTAACACATAACGCCAAACACAAAATGGTGTAAGTAGAATTACAATTCAGAGCAGTGGATCCAATTTATTCTTTCCAATTAGAGCATTCCAATTTCAACAGCAATTCTTCACTGATAAATTGCAACATTCTTACCTTGCCAGCATTAATTCATATGTTTTATCTCCCATAGGGCCTTTACCAGTGCATCAGCAGTCAGTGAATGTCACAGAAGACAATTTCTCAAAGGAACTGAATCCTTCTGATAATGTACTGTCACAGGGCCCATGTTTAACATGCACCAGCTCAGACACATGCGCATTGGTTAGACAGATATTTGGATTTTCCCCTGGTGACTCACCCTTCACAAATGAGCAAGAGTTCAGCTGGACACAGATACTGTACCCCAAGGACCGTTGATGAAAAGGAGATTCATTGAGCAGCAGCAGAGAATGAGTAATGTACTGGCAGGCCTCCCAAGCACACTGACCCCCCCGTGATTGTGGAGAGAATGCAGGCGACCACTTCAAGCATTATGTTGCAGGCTCTGTGATGATGTGTTCTTCCATCTATAGAGTCCCCAGTTCTATGGAATATCAAATGCTGCAATCAAACGTGCCCATGCATGTCTTGACCATGGCTATGCATGTTCCAGATGCCAAAATGGTTGTCACTTTCGATAGGATGACAGAGTCTTGGCCTTACAGGTCCACACTGATCTGCACAAAAGTGCTATCCAGCAGATGGTCACAGTGAAATGCAGCTGGGCCATAAGTGGGATGATGGCAAAAGGGGATGTGGACACCACTCAAAGCATATCCACTTCTCACCTGTTGCCCTGCATATAATGTTGTAGTGTTTCGAAATTGCAGTTGCATTATGCATTGCGTACTCTAAAGGCTGCTGTAGAACACACATGCTAACAAAGGGATAAATAATAAAACTAAAAAAGAATAAAGGAGAAGCCTTTATGTTCAACAGCTTGCTGCTGCGGTCTCTGTCTCTCAGTCTCTGTCTGAAATCCTATACTAAACTTGGCTAAACCTCACTCAAGTCCTGAGACCATCACAATGGTGAAGAAGCAAAAAGAAAAAAGATGGTGAAAAACCAGAAACATTGCTTTCAGGTATGATAATTTTGGAAAAATTTTGTCTACTTTTACAGACAGCATTTTAAGTTGGAGTCTGTGTTAGAGTGACACACAGGAAGCTTGCACAGTGTACACACACACACTGATCTCTCCAAAATAACCATCCAAACAAAAAAATATAATCTCAGATCATTGCAGAGAAGTTTCCTCTGAAATGAGAGCAATCGCAGATCCTTTATCAATGCATTGCTGATCAGTATAGCGTTGTTTATGGCCAATCTATTACCTTTTGATGTACATTCAGACCCATCATCTGTATCCCCACATTGACAAAAGTGGCTGTGACATTTCAAAGGTGTGATGGCAGGTTTCCCAATCACAGACGACACAAGAAAAAAGGCCTTACTTCTACACTATGGAGGTGAAGAATTAGAAGATATCGTTGAGACATTTAGCCTAAGCAAAATGACTACAGTTCAGTGAAGCATGCACTAACGACCTACTTCAAACCAAGAGCAACACCATATATGAAATCATTGTCTTCCGATGCACTAAACAAGAAGCAAACAAGACAATTGACCAATATTGCACGTGATGGAGGCAACTTGCAATCAAATATGACTTCAGTAATGTTGAGCATGTCGAACGGGAAATCAAAACACAAATAATTGAAGACTCTCTAGTCAGCTCTGCCAAAAAGTACTCAAGAAAGACAGAAAGCTGTCAGAACTGCTGGAGTTAGCAAGATCACTATTGCTCTCAGAGTCTAGAGTTACTGAGGTTGACACTGCTAACAGTAACTGCCAAACTCCAATCTCAACTCTGGTGAACACTATTCATCGCTCATGTGCCAGGAAACCACCTTCAAAGCAACAACAGCCATCTCACAAACAGAGCTGCAACTTATCCAAAGAATATTTCCATTGTGGCAGTGCTTATCCACACTGGACAGAGTGTCCTGCTACCAGTAAACAGTGTAAAGCCTTTGGAAAACCCAATTACTTTGCTCGTATTTGTCGCTCATTAGCAAAATCAACTACTAAGACCAATACCAACAAAAGGGTGGCGCGTATGTATACCACAGCAAAAAGACGACAGAATGTATCCAATGTAGAGGTGGATGACTCAGAATGTACTTTTGAGGTCTCTCTCAGACACAGCAAACAGCCATGTGTGACTGTGACCATTGGCCACTCGGATATAGATGCTCTCACAGATACAGGAGCGCCTGTCAATGTGATGGGAGACAAAGCATTCAACCAACTTCAGGATTGTCCCATTCTCTGCAAGGGAATCGGAAAATTTTCCCTTACAACAGTGGCAAACCGGTGAAAATTCTCAGGACTTTTGAAATGCCAGTCTCATTCAAAGACACTCGAATGAAAGCTGTATTCTATATCATATGGGGAGAATGTGACACACTTATCAGTTTCCACACAGCAACAGATCTGCACGATTGCAGTCACATACACAATTCCTTTGCATAATATAAACATTCTTGAACTGTATGCTGATTACTTCACTGGTATCAGAAAATTGAAAGGTGTTGCATGCAAGCTGCATGTAGATTCTAATGTGCCCCCAGTTGTTCATCAATGGCAATGAATGACATTTCATGTCAGGAAACAGACAAAGGAGGAACTTCAACACCAACTTGACCTTGACATTATTGAGAAAGTTGGGGATGAGCCGACCCCTTGGGCCTCACCCATACCCGTCATCAAGAAACCCAAGAGCGAGAATCAGATTAGAATCTGTGTTGATATGCCATCACCAAACCAAGCCATATAATGAGAAAATACTTAACACCGACAATCGATGATATCATAGGGATAGTGAATGGTGCTAAACACGTTGCTAAACTTGACCTCAATGCAGGCTACCATCAAATCAATCTCACAGAAGAATCAAGATATCTTACAGTATTCTCCACTCATAAAGGACTTTTCTGATACAGGAGGCTCAACTGTGGAGTCAGCTCGGCAGAGGACGTATTTCAGCACATGATTCAATCTGTACTTCAAGGACTTGTAGGCATGCTGAACATCAGTGATGATATTCTCATCTATGGTTGCACTGAAAAGGAACTCAAGATACATCTACATGCATGGCTTTGACAACTCAGAGAATGTAACCTCATCTTGAACAAAGACAAGTGCTTGTTTAATGAAAGCAAAATTCGGTCATGTGAAGGAGTGGTGAAGGAGTGTTGTGATGGAATATCGGTATAATAGGCTTAATTAGGTAGAATTTAGATATAGTTAATATATTATACTTTTTAGAATTAGAGAATGAATAAATGGTCAGTTTTCAAGACTCACTGAAATTCCCCTTTAAGAAGGTAGAGTTAGAAATTTCAAGGTCTTTCAAAGTCCCTGTTACAATAGAATGTGAACCAGAAACACCTTTTAAGTTGGGAAATCTATTTCAGCATTTCTGTTGCCAGGAATTTGGAGGATAAACACACATTAAAATATCCTGTGTGACATCAGTAAGAAAAAGCAATAAACTTAATTGATAGTGTTGGTAAAATGTAGACAGATCAGATCAAAAGGTTGTTACAAGGTACCATTAAAAAACACAATTGTAGACAATGAAACAATAAATGGAATAGTAATTACAGGAACAAGAGGTCAAGTAAACACAATTATAAACATTTTGACCAGATAAATGCTCACAACTTCAAGAACAGTGGGTTTACAGCAAAACATTAAGTGGAGATGTTAGTTAATTATATTCTCATATATGGATCTTGAAAGCAGGACAAACACACACAGAAAGGTAGCACCTATATGCTAAAAGGTCAGATGATACCTTAGAAAGAGTATAAACATGAGGGGTTCTGAAGCAAAAATTAGAATTCCTCAAAAATACTTCTCACCCTATGCTTTACTCAGGGAATTTAAGGTAAAAGTTTACTATAAATGTTGATGGATATTCTAAGATATTTTGCTGTAACATTAGCAAGGTTAAACTTTTGGATTCTATGTTAGAAATAAGATTATGTATTACATCTCTTAGTAATATTTGATATTGTGATATATTTATCCATTTAAAAGTGTATTGCATGTTAAATTCTTTAATAAATATATAAAAGTTAATAACTCATCTCATATAGTATTCTGTATACAACCACAAGAACCCCCTCTCGGTGTCTCTTTAAGTGGAGAGATACATATTGAAGAGAGTTTTCTAGACCCTTATAATATCTGGGATATTTATGACTTAGTCATAATTATTAAAAATAGGCTATCAAAAGATGGTAATATTCTCTGTTATTTTTCCATCTTTGAGGGAAAACTAGTTAAATTCTTTGGACCCAAATAAATGTCTATAAGAATTTGTCTGGTTTGAACTTAATTAAAGGAGATTGATAGGGATGTACTCCTGATTTGGTTTAGTCCCTATAAGGGGTTCAAGTCATAAATCACTTCAGTTGGTGTCCAAAAGGGTGTCTTGTTGTTAACAGAATCCTGCACTTATAGGTTAGTCTTTAATGTTTATTTTAGATTTATAAGTATGGAAGAAATGTTTACTGTCAGTGGTATTAAGACCCAGATTTAAGAATCTAGAGATGGCAAACTCTTGATCATGGTTTGTGGATCTTAATTCAGAACTTCCTCATTCTACTTTTGAGGTTCGGAAATTTCCTTTAAAGTTTACTTTAAATCCTAGTTGAGATTAGGTCCTGACGCATTTTAACTCCTAGTTCAGGTTCGTTCAGATATAATGGCTTATGTTGAAGGGATTCTTATTCATTCTATGCAGAAGAATTACTGTCCATACCCCTTGGCCAACGGACAGCACAGTATGCTGAAGCTGTAGCATTACACTATGCTTTAGAAAAGGCAGACCCTATTAAACCTGCATTAACTTGTACAGATAGTAACTATTGTAAATAGACTTACAACCAATACCTTGTGTTCTGGAAGCAAACAGGCTTTACCAATTATAAAGGTAAACCCTTAAAACACAAATCATTGTGGAAAGATATTCTCCATTTGCGAAAGGGGAAACATAATTGTCAGGTAACACTGCAGATCCTACAAATGTGCAAGAAGTCTGGAGTCTGCTAGGACTCGTAATATGCTGCAGTCTTTTGATTCCTGACCTCACTATGCTATCTGCCCCCCTATGTGACAAAAGTGAGCACCAATTGGGAATGTACTAAATCACACAAAGAGGCAGTACATCAGATCAAACAACATTTGTCATCAAGTTGCACAAATGCCTATTCAAACACTGAGAAAGCCCCCAGCTAGTCATGGATGCAAGCCCGGTTGGATTAGGTGCAGTTCTCGTACAGAAAGACAAGACAATCAATCCTTGTGATGGCAAGCAGATTGTTAATGCCTGTAGAGCAACGTTATTTGCAAACAGAGAAGCATTCTCAATCACATGGGGTAGCTTACATTTTCATCTCTACCTATATGGAAGCAAGTTTAAAGTAATAACTTATCATAGACCACTGTTGAGCTTGTTCAACAATCTACATAGCAAACCATCCGTGTGCATTGAGCATTAGATACTCAAACTACAAGATTACGAGTTCCATGTTGAGTATCAGCCAGGCATGCTCAACCCAATGGACTATTTTCCGCGACATCCATTGTCGACAGTCGGTCCTACTTGTCATGAGGAAAAGGTTGCTGAACAACGTAACTACGTAAGCATAAATGTGGTGCCAAAGTTGTTAAAACTATCTGACATCAAAGCCGTAACAAAAAAAGATGAGACTTTGCTATTACGTGTGAAGGCTATGGAATCATGAAACTGGAAAGACGTGATTAGGAAAGCGTCTACACGCGAAATCACTCACACATTACAAGGTGTTCATAATGTTCTAAATGAGCTCACCATTTTTCCTCCGCATCTGATCTTGTATTATGCAACAACTGTGTTGTCATTCCACATTCATTGAAGGAATGTGTTGTTGATATAGCAGATGAAGGACACGAGGACATAGTCAAAACCAAACAACTCCTTAGGGAAAAGGCATAGTTCCCAGGAATTGACCACATGGTAGAGCATAAAATCAATCAGTGTTGCCATGTCAAGCAACCACAGTGTCAAATCATCATGATTCTCTCAAGGTGTCCAAACTACCTCCAGGACCATGGATTGAAGTTCGCATTGATTTCACAGATTTGCCCACAGGTGAACACCAACTTGTTGTCACTGATGACTACAGCAGATTCCCAATCATGGAATTAGTTACATCAACATCAATGAAAGCGGTCTTCCCAAAGCTTGACCAGATCTTTGCCTTGTTTGGAATCACTCAAATGGTAAGAAGTGACAAGGGACTCCCATTCAACAGTGATGTGTTCAGCAAATTAACAAACCGCCTAGGGTTCACTCATTGGAAAAATATCACCTTGTTGGCCAAAAGCTAATGGAGAAGTCGAAAGATTTATGCAAACCTTGAAAGAAGTGATATGTACAGCTACAGCTGAGAAAAGGTCATGGAAGCAAGAGCTATATCATTTTCTTCGTAATTACAGAGTGACTCCTCACTCGACTACTGGAAAACCTCCAGTTACACTCATCTTTGCACATCCTATTCACACACGTCTTCCTGAGTTACCCTGTGGAGTTAATGATCAACATGTACGCAAACACGATCGAGAACAGAAGGATCGAATGAAGGTACATGCAAAGTGAAACATGAAATCTAGAGTTACGCTGCTTAAGCCAGGAAATGAAGTACTTGTGAAATGTGATGGTTATGTTGGAAAGCAAACAACCCCTTATGACATTCAACCATTTGTTGTGACCAACATAACCAGGCTTTTATAAAAGCATCAATGATCACTACTAAGCACGATTCACAAGTCATCACGAGAAACGCATCATTCTTCAAAGCACTGAAAACACCACTCATAAGCATTGAATCCGATTCTGACATCAACATCTCAGATGAAGAACATGAATCAAATGAGACTACATTTGATGTCAAACGATATCCTACTCATGAGAGAAAACACTCACCGTACTTAGGGACAATGTCACGAAGTGAACTATGTATAGGTTTATTGCCAACTGTGTAACAGCCCCGACAAACAAATTTTTCTGCAGCACCTGTGGAAGAGCCTGTCACTCTAGAATTGGCCTTTATAGCCACTCCAGGCGCTGCTCCACACAACACTGACCACCTCCAGGCGCTTACCCATTGTCTCTCGAGATAAGGAGGCCAAAGACAAATTGCTTACAGTTTTAGAAAAAAAATCATTGAAACATGATATGTCTCATTTACTAAGAAGGGAAGGGATGCAGTGTTGTAGTGTTTTGAAATTGCAATTGTATTGTGCATTGTGTACTCTAGAGGCTGCTGTAGTACACACATGCTAGCAAAGAGAAAGTGAAATTAAAGCAGAATAAAGAAGAAGCCATTATCTTCAACAGCCTGCTGCTTCTGTCTCAGTCTTTGTTTCAAATATCTTATACCAAACTCAGCGAAACCTCACTCCAGTCCCGAGGACCTCACACTGCCCTCAGTCAATACCAGACATGTCCCGACGGCCGAGTCTGCCCCTGAATAGGTGCAAGTGGAGCAGTCTTTGGCACGGCTCTCACGGTCTTCAAAACCCAGAGGACATCGGCCAAGAGCAGTCAGAGCAGTAGCCTGCCTCCACCACAAGCCACAGGGGTTGCATCACATAGTAGTAACAGAAGGAAAAGTACGAGGAAAACTTTGTAGTTGGACAGGGGTACGCCCATTATTATATGAAAAAATACTATGTTGTGAAGTTTCTGTACTTTATTTCAATCCCATAAATGCTATTCTTTTGCACCACTTTTCCATCTTGCCCATTCTTGGTTGCCGAGTGGCAAGTCACCTTTTAACTTGTTTGATGATGAATAGGAAGTGGATGTTCATGGGATGGTTGCTTGTTTGAAGGATTGTTTTGTGTTAGTGGCCTTGAGGGGAGGAGGCGGGAGAAGTGCATTTGCCTCTGATATCGGTCAACTGGTGTAACCAAAGTGAATCTTGTATTAATAAGGGCATAATATAAAAGCAAAATACTGCGGATGCTGGAAATCTGAAATAAAAACAAGAAATGCTGGAAATACTCAGCAGGTCTGGCAGCATCTGTGGAGAGAGAAGCAGAGTTAACGTTTCAGGTCAGTTCTGAAGAAGGGTCACTGACCTGAAATGTTAACTCTGCTTCTGTCTCCAGAGATGCTGCCAGACCTGTTGAGTATTTCCAGCATTTCTTGTTTTTATTATTATTATTAATATGGGCATCCTAGGCAGCAATGTGAGCAGCTGGTGGTGCATTGCCCTCATTACCTTCCTCCTCCTTGTTTTTCTCTTCTTCCTCCTCCTCTTCCTCAGAATCATCTGAAGAGGATATGAACTCTGCACCTTGTTCCTCTTGCAGGTCCAAACCTTGCTGCTGCCCAATATTGTGCAGACCGCAGCACCCCATGACTATTCTGGAGCCTCCAGATCTGTCTAGGAACCTGAAGCGCTTGTTCGTTCACACATCTGTTGGTCATATAACATTCATTGTAGCACTGTTCGGCTTCATTAGTCAGGTTTCTGATGGATGTCATCAGCCAACTTTGAGGTCTCCTAGCAGCCATCTTTTAAGTGCGCTTGCAGGTCCAAAGATGTCAGAGAGCTTGGACTGCTGCAGGATGAAAGCATCATGGCAGCTGCCTGCAAATCTTGTGCAGCCCCGCAGAAATATCTTCTTGAGGTTCCACACCAGCTGCATAATGATGGAGTCGAAGCTTTTGTGGTTGATGAGTAGTTCTGGTTGACCTGGAGGTGCCCAGATTGCCACATGCGTGCAGTCGATGATGCCCTACGCCTGTGGGAAGACAGCCAGAAACACAAATGTAGGTGCCCATTCATTCTGATTGCCTTCATCATAGGTGGAGTTGACATAATTGCTGGTCCTGGCAAACAAGCAATATATCACTTGTCTTATAAATTTGTGGGCCGCCATGGGAGATCTGGATATGTCTCTGGCAGAGCTCTGGAAGGATCCAGAGGCAAAATATTTAATGACTTTGGCAGCTTATGGGTATCATGTGACCAAAAAGTAGCAAGTCTTCTTCTAGCAGGCTGCAGATATCTGACACCACCTCAGACAACAACCTGAACCACCATCTTTCAGAAACGATAAAAGAAACTCAGCTCCCGCCTATCGACTCTGCCATGATTAGTGCCTCCTGTGAGCTACTCCCAAGCTACAAGTCTCTCAACAGTAGGCTGCTGTTGGTACAACTAAATGGCTTGCTAGGCCATTTCAGAGGGAAGTTGAGAGTCAACCACATTGTTGAGAGTCTGGAGTCACATGTCGACCAGATTTCCTTCCCTGAAGGACATTAGTGAAGCAATTGGGTTTTTACAACAATCCAGTATTTTCATTATCATCATTACTGAGAGTAGCTTTTCGATCCCAAATTTTTTTTTAAAATTCGCATCATGGGATGTGGGCATCGCTGGCAAGGCCAGCATTTGTTGCCCATCCCTAACTACACTTAAGAATGTCTATTTGGTGTGGGTACACCCACAGCGCTGTTAGGGAGCAAGTTCCAGGATTTTGATCCAGCGACAGTGAAGGAATGACAATATATTTCCAGGTCACGATGGTGTGTGTGTAGCCTGTAGGGGAACTTGCAGATGGTGGTGTCCCTGCGTATCTGCTGCCCTTGTCCTTCTAGGTGGAAGAGATCGCGGGTTTGGAAAATGCTGTTGAAGGAGGCATGGTGAGATACTGCAGTGCATCTTGTGTATGATACACGCTATTGCCATTGAATTTAAATTCCCCAGCTGCTGTGGTAGGATTGGAACTCATGTCTCTGGAGCATTCGTCCAGGCCTTGAGATTACCAGCCCAGTAATGTTACCATTTTGCTACCATTCCCTTACAGTGCTGGTGCTGATGCAGCCAATCTAAGGCAGTCAAAGTGCTACCCCCCCTGACGTGATTTAGAAAACCTCCAAAGTGTAGAAAGTAACTTCTCAGCAATAGTATTGTGAACAAACATTTTCCCCCTAGCAACAAAGAAAGCAGCTGTGAATACTGAGTATTTGTTGAGTTATAATCATCCCCCTCAATTGCTATTGTGTGCTCACCTCACCGGCGAGTTTCAGCAAGCCTAGAAAACCCAGGAGAAAATGAGTTGAAATCTCGCTCCAATTGTGTGAATAGCCTATGTTAGAACAAAGAACAAAGATAATTACAGCACAGGAACAGGCCCTTCGGCCCTCCAAGTCTGCGCCGATCCAGATCCTCTCTCTAAACATGTCGCCTATTTTCTAAGGTTCTGTATCTCTTTTCTTCCTACCCATTCATGTTTCTGTCTAGATACATCTTAAAAGACGCCATCGTGCCCGCATCTACCACCTCCGCTGGCAACGCGTTCCAGACATCCACCACCCTCTGCGTAAAGAACTTTCCACGCATATCCCCCCTAAACTTTTCCCCTTTCACTTTGAACTTGTGTCCTCTAGTAATTGAATCCCCCACTCTGGGAAAAAGCCTCTTGCTATCCACCCTGTCTATACCTCTCATGATTTTGTACACCTCAATCAGGTCCCCCCTCAACCTCCGTCTTTCTAATGAAAATAATCCTAATCTACTCAACCTCTCTTCATAGCTAGCGCCCTCCATACCAGGCAACATCCTGGTGAACCTCCTCTGCACCCTTTCCAAAGCATCCACATCCTTTTGGTAATGTGGCGACCAGAACTGTACGCAGTATTCCAAATGTGGCCGAACCAAAGTCCTATACAACTGTAACATGACCTGCCAACTCTTGTACTCAATACCCCGTCCGATGAAGGAAAGCATGCCATATGCCTTCTTGACCACTCTATTTACCTGCGTTGCCACCTTCAGGGAACAGTGTTAATTGGCAACCCACCTCTACTGAGTGGGTTGTGTGCGTGCAGCCAAATATGCTGGAATGGAAGTCGGCAGGTTGGAGCCAACTTCTCGATGTGCTCACAATTTTCCCAGTTTTCACCCCTCACCCACACCCAAACCCAAGCACTCCCCTTGAAGCATATAAATCTAGCTTACAATTGCACTGCAAGTATGTAGGTAGTAGACTACATAAGCTTCTACAATTCATATTCTGTGTGGTTCATGTTCTTGAAATATTCTCAATATGAGCGTTTATGTATGATATGTTTTCTTACAATTGGGGAAATTATCAGTCAAAGAGAAAAGATTTGCATAGTGATGCAGTTACAGTTCCCATGAAGAAATCAAACCCGAAAAATGCCAGACACCTATTGATAGTTAAGATTTCAAAATAAGCATCTGCGGTCCAGGACTTTCTTGAATCCTTTTTATCTGTGTCAATTGGAAAACCATTCATGCAATTCTTTCTTTGAATCGAGGTTCACAGATTATTCCTGTGCATACTCCATTGCAATCTATTAGGCACAATCGTGATTTAAATGTTTTCACACAAATAAGTCTCAACAAACAAATCTATTTTGAGATTTGCAGCATTTGCTATTAAATGCTCCATTCTAATGAACAATTTCACTGACTTCAAATGTGTATTCATAGCATGAATGAATGTTGTTGATTGTCACATGTAGCATGAAGTATCAAAAAATTAAAAACAGTTCCAGGAATGTCTCATGACTGGTGGACAGAATTCCACCATAGAAAGTCAGCACAGAAAGCTTGTTGTAAATTTTAAGAGTTACAAAAACAAGCTTTCTGTATGCATTACTGACGATCGTATGTTAATTCGAGTCATTTTTGAACTTTACTTTCTAATTACACCGTATCATCAGCAATAATAAACTGCATGTTACACCATAATTTGTCAGCAATTATTGTGGTTAACAGAAATTTTATGAACTATGGCCAAGATTTTCCATGACCTCAAGGAGCATGCGGAGAGGTGGGGAAGGCTGAAAAATTGGGTGAGAGAGCTGGGGGGTGGTGGGTGGGATGCCCATCGCTTTTACTCATGGCGGGGAAGGTGGCAGAAGGTTCTCCCTTCCAGAGGCCAATTGAGGGCCTTAGGTGGCCAATTAAAGGCCACTTAAGGGGCTCTTTCCTCTGCCACTGGTATTTTACCAGCAGTAGGGTGGCCCTCCACCACATGGTGAGACCACCGAGACCACTAGGAAAACCCTGGTGCCCTCCTTGTGGGCTGGCGGGGGGGGGGCCTCCTGATTGGGCACCCAGTGACCCATGGGCAGCTTTCCAGCAGCAACGGCCTCCTCTGTGGAAGCAACACTCCCTGCCCTCACCAATCACCCACCCCCCCCCCCCACTTGCCAGGGCCTGTCTAACTGGCCGCAGTGACCACAACCCTACTTACCTCAGTTCTGGGGTGGCATCTATGATGCTTATCCGGCCTGGTACAGTCCCAGCACTGGCCACCGCTTCCAGTGGCCCTGCTGGGACTGGAGAGCTGTCGATCGTCCGAATGCCCGACAGGTCTTGGAGGCGGGATCTCATCTCTTAAAGGGACGGGAGCCCCAATGCCAGGCTGTTAATTGCCTGATGCACATAAAATCTGGGCAGCGCTCCCAGAACTGGCCGAGTTGGGGTTGCCCCTGACCTTTTGGCTGGTGGACAGGGCCACTGCCAGCCCTTAAAAGCCCGGCCTATCAGAACGATTTTACTCCTACCAGCTGACAGAAACCATGCAAGTGAACAGTTAAAATTGGCGGGGTTACTTACCCACTCCTCCTCTGTGTGGATCCTAGTGGATCCTAGTGATCTTCCTTCAGTGGCTTCCGCCTGCAGTGGTCCGCCTTAACTACATAGAACTTTATTCTCAGTGAGTTTTTTCCAAATAGTGAACCCACAATTGATACAAATGAGGACGATTATATGACCCATTCACCCTTACCAAAAAAGAATATTTGTTCCCCATCAGAGCATCCATTAATTCAATTATATTTTTGTCTCCACACCTTATCTACAAGTCTACACCTCATGCTGATCTCTTAGTGTGGAGATGAACTTCATGACATTCGTTTTTTCTTAGTTTGAGCTGCGTCCTTTGTTCTACTATCACATATTAAAGTATTGCTTGCTTTGGGTTTACTTTTGCTATACTATTTAACATGTTATATATCCATATGAGCTTCCCCCTTTTATAGCCTTCTTTCAAGGGTGAAGAACCCAAAGTTTCTACATTCATACATAAGAACATAAGAAATAGGATCAGGAGTAGGCATTTCAACCCCTCAAATCTGCTTCACCAACTCACGATCATGGCTGAACTTTTACATCGACTCCACTTTCCTACCCTATCTTATCCCCATATCCATTGATTACCTCTAGTGCCCAAAAATCTATCGATCCTAGTCTTGAAAATACTCAGAAAGAGAGCCATCACAGCACCCCGGGGTAGAAAATTCCAACAATTCACGATTTGGAGGGAAGAAATTTCTCATCTCTGTCCTTGATTGTTGATCCTTTATCCTGAAACAATGACTCCTAGTTCTAGACTCCCCAGTTAAATGAAACAACCTCTCAGCATCTACCCTCTCAAGACCTCTAAGAATTTTATATAATTCAACGAGATCACCTCTCATTCGTATAAACTCCAGGGAAAAAGGCCAATTATACTCAATCTCTTCTCATAGGATAGCCCTTTCATCCCAAGAATCAGTCTAGTGAACCTTTTTTCCACCCTCTCTAAGGCACCTCTTCTTTAGGTAAGGGACCAAAACTGCATACAGTGCTCTAGATGTGGTCTCACCAAAGCCCTATATAATTGTAGCAATACTTCCTTACTCTTTTACTGCAACCTCCTTGCAATAAAGAGTAAAATACATTTTGTCTTCCTAATTGTTTGATTTCTATGATTTTTGTACAAGGGCACTCAAATCCGTCTGAATAGCAACACTTACTAGGCTCTCACCTTTGAAAAAATATTCTGCTTTTCCATTCTTCCAATCGAAGTGGATAATTTCACACTTCTCCACATTATAATCTATCTGCTATCTTCTTGAACAATCATTTAACTGGTCTACATCCCTTTGCAACCTCCTAACATCTTCCTCAGAGCTTGGTTTTCCGCCTAGCTATGTATCATTATCAAACTTGGAGATATCACACTCAATTCCCTCATCTAAGTCATTGATACAGATTGTGTTTCAACCAGGTGAGAAAGGTGTCCAGGGGTCTTTTCAGTCTTCAGCTGGTCTTATTGTAACGGGGTTTAATTTTTAAACACATTGTGTTTTGAGCTCCCCCTTGGTGAATCCTTGTTCACCACTTTCCAATTATAAGGCAAAGAAATTAGCATAAGCAGGCTTTTCCAGGTTTAAAGAAGAAAAATGAAATTTATTAAACCTTAAACTTAAATTCTAATTTGGTTAATGCCTACGGATACACTTCACACCCCACGCTAGCATGCATACATGATATGCACATGCAAATATGGACAGAAAAGAGCAGAAGAAAAAATAAAATGGAGAGGTTTGAGGCAATATCAGAAGAGTTTATTGTTACTGTGCTTCGAGCTCACTGTATTCCTTTTGTAGGTAATTCATGCTTTTTGTTGGAGCCCAGTATTCTTCTTAAACCTTGTTCACTGTAGGAGACTTTTCTCTCTTGGTGTTCATATGTCTTCAATGGTTTCTGAAGCTGGTGAGAACGAGATGAGAGCAGATAGGAGAGAGATGTTCTCAGTTCAGGAGCAAACAGCTTACTGAGTTGTAAAACTCTGTGGCAAGTTCAAATTCAAAAAATTCCAACTGCCAGTTAGTCATGTGACTAAACTGGTCTGACCAGGTCTTCTGTGTATTGGGGAAGCAGGGACTGGGTCCTTTGTTCCAACACTGTCTGCTAGAATGCAAAAAACTTCTTTCCAGCGAGGGGCCTGGTAATTCCTTGTGATAGGCCCTCTTTTCTTCCCAGCAGCAATTTTAAGTTTTAATGTTCATGTGGCGAATAATGTGTGCCTAATTCTTGGCAGGTAGGGGCCTGCATGATGATTGTAAATAGCCGAGGCCCAAGAACAGATCCTTGCAGCACTCCATAGTTACATCTTGCGATCCTGAAAATGACCAGTTTACCCCACTCTTTGTTTTCTGTCTGTTAACCAATCCTCAATCCATGCTAACATATTACCCCAAATCCTATAAACCCTACATTTGAGTCACAACCTGTTCTATAGAATCTTATTAAATGCCATCTGAAAGTCAAAATATACTACATCCACTGGTTCCCCCTTATGTCTTCTGCTAGGTGCACCTTCAAAAAATTTCGTCAAACATGATTTCCCTTTCATAAAGCCATTTTGACATTTTTTTATTCATTCATGGGATGTGGGCGTCACTGTTTAGGCCAGCGTTTATTGCCCATTCCTAATTGTCCTGGAGAAGGTGATGGTGAGCTGCCCTCTTGAACCGCTGCCATCTTGGGGTGTAGGTACACCAACAATGCTGTTAGAAAGGGAGTTCCAAGGTTTTGACCCAGCAACAGCGAAGGAACGATGATATAGTTCCAAGTCAAGTTGGTGTGTGGCTTGATGGGGAACTTGCAGCTGGTGGTGTTCCCATGCATCTGCTGCCCTTGTCCTTCTAGATGGTAGAGGTCGCAGGTTTAGAAGGTGCTGTTGAAGGAGCCTTGGTGGGCTGCTGCAATGCATCTTGTATATGGTACACACTGCTGCCACTGAGCGTCGGTGCAGGTGGGAGTGAATGTTGAAGGTGGTAGATGGGGTGCCAATCAAGTGGGCTGTTTTGTCCTGGATGGTGTCAAGCTTCTTGAGTGTTGTTGGAGCTGCACCCATCCAGGCAAATGGAGAGGATTCCATCACACTTCTTCAAACTGAATGTAAAATTCAATCATATAATGGTCGCCGCTACCTAGGGGCGCTTTTACTATAAGGTCATTAATTAATCCCATCTCGGTTGCATAATACCAGGTCCTATTACAGATGCCAGGTAGAAAATACTATTGAGAACCAGGCTGACTATAGAAATTCCAGAGGGGAAGTGAAAAAGCAAATAAGAGAAGTAAAGAGAGTATGAAAAGAGACTGTCAGCTCGCATTAAAGGGAATCCCAAAGTTTTCTGCAGACATATAAATAGCAAAAGAGTGGTAATAGAAGGAGTGGGGCCGATTAGGGACAATAACGGGGATTTACACATGGAGGCAGAGGGCATAGCTGAGGTATTAAATGAATACTTTGCATCTCCTTAAGCAAAAAGATGCAACCCAGGCAATGGTAAAAGAGGAGATAATTCAGACACTAGAATGGTTTAAAATTGATAAAGAGGACATATTAAATAGTCTGTCTGTACTTAAAGTGGATAAAGCACCAGGACCTGATGAAATGCATCCAAGGATACAATGGGAATTGAGGGTGGAAATCGCGGAGGCACTGGCCATAATTTTTCAGTCTTCCTTAGACTCAGATGTGGTGCCAGAGGGCTGGAGAATTGCAAACGTTACACCCTTGTTTTAAAAATGGATAAGCCCAGCAACTACAGCCAGTCAGTTTAACTTCGGTGATGGGGAAACTTCTAGGAAAAATAATTTGGGACAAAATAGTCACATGGACAAATGCAAGTTAATTAAGGAAAGCCAGCGTGGATTTCTTAAAGGAAAATCATGTTTAACTAACTTGCTGAAGTTTTTTGAGGAGGTAACAGAGAGGGCTGATGAGGGCAATGCTGTTGATGTGGTGTACATGGACTTTGAAAAGGGATTTGATACAGTGCCACACAACGGACTTGTGAGCAATGTTATAGGTCATGGAATAAAAGGGACAGTAGCAACATGGATACGAAATTGGCTGAGTGACAGGAAACAAAGAGTAGAGGTTAATGGATGTTTTTCGGGCTGGAGGAAGGTTTGTAGTGGAGTTCCCCAGCGGTCAGTGTTGGGACCCTTGCTTTTCCTGATATATATTAATGACCTAGACCTTGGTGTACAGGGCACAATTTCAAAGTTTGCAGATGATGCAAAACTTGGAAGCATTGTGAACTGTGAGGAGGATAGTGTAGAACTCCAAAAGGACATAGACAAGTTGGTGGAATGGGTAGACAGGTGGCAGATGAAGTTCAATGTAGAGAAATGTGAAGAGATTTATTTGGGTAGGAAGAATATGGACAGACAATATAAAATAAAAGGTACAATTCTAAAGGGGATGCAGGAGCAGTGGGATCTGGGTGTATACGTGCAAAAGTAATTGAAGGTGGCAGGACAGGTTGAGAGCGCGGTTAATAAAGCATACAGTATGCTGGGCTTTATTTATAGGTTCATAGAGTACAAGAGCAAGGAAGTTATGTTGAACTTGTATATGACACTAGTTTCGCCTCAGCTGGAGTATTGCGTCCAGTTCTATGCGCGCACTTTAGGAAAGATGTGAGGGTATTGGAGAGAGCACAAAAAGGATTCGCGAGAATGGTTCCTGCGATGAGGAACTTCAGTCATGAAGATAGATTGGAGAAGTTGGGACTATTTTCCTTGGAGAAGAGAAGGCTGAGAGGTGATTTGACAGAGGTATTCAAAATCATGAGGAGTCTGAACATAATAAATAGAGAGAAACTGTTGCCACTTGTGAAAGGATAGAGAATGAGAGGGCACAGATTTAAAGTATTTGGTAGGAGAAACAAAAGTGACATGTGGAAAACCTTTTCATGCAGTGAGTGGTTAAGATCTGGAATGTGTTGCCTGAGATTGTGGTGGAGGCAGGTTCAATTAAAACATTCAAAAGGGAATTAGACAGTTATATGAAAGGGAAGAATGTGCAGGGTTACAGGGTTACAGGGAGAAGGTGGGGGAATGGAACTGAGTAAATTGCTCTTTCAGAGAGTCGGTGCAAACATGATGGGCCAAATGGCCTCCTTCTGCACTGTAACAATTCTGTGATTCTGTGATTCTGAGTCCATTGGCTTTAGTTCCTTTGAATTAGTTTATGGACACAAGGTGAGAAGTTGTTTTAAACTAATCAAGGAGAGGTTTTTGGGACACAGGGATGGGTCTTCCGCATTAGACAACATCTTCATGTTGCAGGAGTGGCTCATGAGAGCCTGTGTAGTGGTTCAGGAGCACCTAAAAACCTTCCAGACAGCTATGAAAAGGCAAGCAGATAAATAGGCCAAGATGAGAACCGTTCGGCCCAGAGACCATGGGCAGAATTCTATCAGCCTTCCGACACCAAAGCGCCGCCACAGAGTCCCCATGATATTACGCCTGGAGGCGTAATAAATGGAGCGGGCGGAGCAGCCGCCCCCGATGATATAGAGGGGGCGGCTGCCATGTCCCCGGCAATGGTGTCCGGTGCCTTTTTTAATGGGTTTCCAGCCATTCAGGAGAAATTTAAATTTTTAAAGGTGCCGTTTCTATAAAAATTTAAATAAAGATTTGTCCACACCTGCAATCGTCTCTCCCACCCCCACCTCCCCATGCATAAATAGGTTTTTTGGTCTATCCCTCCAAAACAATTAGTTATCAGTGACGACCTTTCCCCCCGAACTTTATTTCTTTTAACCCTAAACCCATTCCTACCATCCCCACATCCACACCCAATGAAAAAGTTTCTTCCCGCTTCCTCCCCACCGCCCTAATAATTTGATTCATCCCCTCTCCCCACCAGTGTTTCGCCTCGGAACTCCATGTGGAGTTCCGAAGGCACGGGAGTTGTGGCCGGCAGCCGTAAAACTGGCATGGGACAGCCGCCGGGAGCCGGGAAGGCAATTTGCATTCTGTTTTAATTAATTTACATATGAAAATGAAGGCCCCGCCAGCCACACCGTGGCCTCGCCACCACCGGTAATATGCGGTGAGGCCTTCTCGACGTCGTGGGCCGTGACGGGCTGCTCCTGCAAGCATTTTATGGGCCTCCCCGCCACGATCCATGATGTTGAAGGGCTGGTAAAATCCAGCCCCATGTGTTAGTATTACTACCGATACAGGGTGAACGCCTGAAAGTCCGGCTCAGTGGCCCCTATAGAGTAGTAAAGATAATTGGCAGGGTGAACTATTTAATTGATGCCCGGACCATTAAAAAAAACAAAGGTTGTGCCACATTAATATGTTAAAACAGTATCACAGCCAGGAAGGGGACGAACGAGCACAGGTCTGTCAGGCACTCTAGACATAAGAGGAGGATGAAAAAGACAGTGAGGACGAGTTAGAGGAAGGCCTGGAGGATTCCCAAATTGAACCATGTACTGTCCGGTTAGCCAACACTGAAATGTTAGGAAAATTAGATACTGTACTCTCCTATTTAAATACAAAACAAAGAAGAGCCGTAACAAGGCTGCTCATAGCATTTAAAGAAATCTGCAGGGACACACCAGGGTGCACGATCCTAATCCTACATGATGTGGACATAGGAGAGACCCATCCCATAAAACAAAACACCTATTGTCTAAGTCCCAGGAAACTGACCCAGGTTCAGGAGAAAATTCGGTATATGCTGGAAAACAAGCTGATTGAGCCCAGCCAGAGCAGCTGGAGTTCCCCAGCTGTGCTCATGTCCAATCCTGGATGAAAAAAAATTAAATCAGAGCATAACTATGGCAGTATGAGATTTAGAAATGAGTGTTTGAGAATGAATGTGTGTGTACAGTTTCTTTTTTAAAAACCTACTGCATTATAATGAAATGCTCCTGTCATTACATTTCATTCCACATATTGTGGAGGCATCATGAATGTGCTATGCTGAATGATGATTTTTAATTCGTTGGTTGGAAACCTAAATTGAACTTTTAAAAAATAAGCTGGAAACCTAAGTTCAACTTTAAAAAGAAATCAGTTAAGATGGCCTTTGCAATTGGCATTGAAATACCTCACATTTCAAGTTATCGAGGTGGAGACGCATGGCTGAATAGCCCTCATCCAGAACAATGGCTTGAGCAGTCTGAATGAGCTACCTGGTATTGCCTTCATTCGCAAGTCATTCAAAGCTATCTTGGAACATTAACACTAGTGGAGACAAACCTCAAAGAGTAAACACTGAAATAATGGGACCTGAGAGAGATTGGAATTCTTAGACTTAGAT
The DNA here is from genome assembly GCF_036365525.1 of Heterodontus francisci. Classification (NCBI taxonomy): domain Eukaryota; kingdom Metazoa; phylum Chordata; class Chondrichthyes; order Heterodontiformes; family Heterodontidae; genus Heterodontus; species Heterodontus francisci. The sequence continues at coordinate 132,964,080 of NC_090376.1, read as the reverse complement.
CTCATTAAAGTGCAAAAGAGAATACACTGGGCCAATAATGTGACAGCCTCTCCAACTGTGTGAAAACTTAGAGTTTCTTTTGGATACATCAGACAAGCTTCTGAGTTTTAACCAGTGCAGGGCCCAGGTGGTCTCTCTCTCTCTCTCTTTCTCCAGCCAACGCTGTAAGTTTGAACCCTGTCTGCGAGCAGCAAAACATCCAAGTCTATTATTGCTGCAGACAGAGACTCTGGGGAGAAAACCATCTACATCACTGTCCCCAAGAAGAACCAGGTGGCCACCTCTACCAGCCAGAAACTTCAGGATCATGAGCTCAGCCGGAAGACCATTGAATTACCAAACTCCACAGACTGTATATTCTTTTACTTGTTTTGGACTCTAATCCAACCAATCTATTCTTCATCACTCTGTAATCTATTTGTGTGTGTGTGATTCTTATGTGTGTGTGTGTGTGTGAAAGTTGGAGCATAGTTTATTATTTTTACTTAGATCGGGTTTTGATTTTTAAGTACAATAAACTAACCTCTTCCTTGTTTAAACTCAAGAAAACCTCTCTGATTGGTACTTTTATGATCATAGTACATAAAGAGTTAAACACTCTGAATTGGTAAGCACATCCACTGTTTAAAAGAAATAAACACTGTTGCGGTCAAACAAGGAGGGTCAAGAGGGGAGCCTTTTGACTCCTCCTTACCTGATGGTAACACTATGGTGAATTTGTCAGCCAGTCAGGTGGCGTTCAAGCTTAGGCACAGCTCTGCAAATCCTACAACTTAGTGTTGAGGGGCTCTCAGCGGCCAAATGTTTAATCATTAGGGCTATCGCTATCTGACACAAGGTAGACTTGCAGACAAACACACACAATGCCTTGTGTCATTGAATCATGCACATCGACTAAGTTATTTGCTGACATACATGCTTTGCATGCTGGTGATGGCAATGCATTAAGTTGGCTGGAATTATATGCCATATCCGCATGCATTAAATAACTAAGGTTCCTAATTACTATACATAGGCATCATTGCATACACAAGAATGGATACCAACTAGGGATATCTTCAAGATGATAATCTTAAAGAAAGATATTCAAAGTAGATCTCAAATGGTTCATAATGTTAACATGAAGCCAGCTATTAGATTGCTACTTTGAGAACACTCCTTGGTAAACTTCCATGCTGTTTGCATTATACAATTTTGGTGTGAATTTTATAGTGTAGAGGTCATAAACATGCAACTTTAACACTTTATATAATCGTTGATTTCAGAGGATGTTATACCACAGAATGTGCTGCCAAAAAGTTGTTTTCTAACTTAATAAATTTTGGTGCTTTTTTTCCACTAGCTTTCATATTGGATAGTCATCTTTGAAGTTTGTATTTTATCTTACAGCAGGCAGCCTTTTAAATGGAACAGTACGTCATGTGCTAACAGGAGGATATATTTTATCAGATTATGAGACGAGACAGAGGTATGTGACAATAGGATTAAAGGAGAGTCAGAAGTGAAGAAAGCCCTTCACTTAACACAAATACTCCATTCTAGGTTAGTCAGCAGGAGGCAAATGTACTTGAAAGCAGATAAGCCAGTATTTGTCACGGTTCCACTCAATACTGCACCAAATTGAAAAGCTGTCCCTCACAGGCAATAAGCATCCCGAGGCCATGGCATTTGTCTTTTTATTATAGAAACGTTCAAATATAATACAAAACATCTGATGGAGATAGTGCAAAAAATGGATGAAATGCCATGTTGGGTCAACATGCAAATCTGAAACAGGTTTTAAAAAGATGTGGCATCAGGTTCTGTGTGGAAAGTAAATAATATCAAGAAGCATGGCAATGAGTCTTACAAAATACTCTAGAAGCATCCCATGTTTCTCTTAAAGGAAATATGGCCCAATAAATGTCTTTGATTGAAGCAGATTTTGATTAAAGGTCAGGGGATTTTGTGTTGCACAAAATTAAAGCCAGTCTGGCCTAAAGTTATAGGGATGGATATTATCAGTGCTTTGGGGATGGGCTGGGAGGCATGAAGGCTGGCCAAATGGCGTGGGAAGGCAACGGGCGATGTGCCTGTCATCTTCCCGCCACCATGGCATATTGCCAGCGGCGGTAAGGTGGCAGTCAATCCACTCACTTGAGCCCATTTGAGCCACTTAAGTGGCCAATTAAGGATCTGTTCCTGCCTCCACTGGCATTTTACATTGCTTGGCAGGCTCCGAAAGGGGGGCTCTCTTTTTCAGGCACCCCCCGGTGGCAATAGCCGCCCCCACGGCAATGGCACCACCTGCCCTCAGTGACCCCTTCATAACTTCATAACCCTGATTTTGCGAGGCCACACTGGCAGTTGCGAGTCTCAGGGTGGGTAGGCATGGTTTGGAAATCAGGCATGCCGGCTCATGTTCCCCATTTGCAACAGGCTGCATTTTGCAGCTAAGAAAACTACCATCATTTTCATCGTCCTGTTCGTGTTCAGTAAAAAGCATTGTTATACTTACTAATTGTATTCAAATAATTTCTTCACTGAAATCATATGGCTCTCTCAATATTTTCTCACCAATCACATTGCTTGTCCACGTATTACGGGTGCAACAGCGTATGGATGGTCTGGCCTGTGGAGAGGGGTTCTTGGTTTGCAAGTTAACTTTATTTTGTTTATTATATTGCTTTTTCTGGATTTTATTACTGTATTAATTTTTGTTGATGTTTAGGGCTGATTTTGTTGCATTGTGATATTTGTATTTCCAAATCCGATTCTTGGAACAATCCTACATCCAGTTACTTCCCTTACAAGAGACAAGGTGGGTAGGTTGGGTATTCCTTTGGGAGTTCTATGGTGTTTTTAGAGCAGTTCCAAGAACAGTCAGATTTGGTAGAATCTCAATTTCTGAGAGGACAAAAAAAAGGTGCAATTGTACCTCACGTATTATATAAGCACCAACCCTTACTTCAGGGCTTGCATTTATTGCCTAACAATCCTTTGTTGAATTATTGAGGCATTTCAGGCATAGAAGGGGGCATTCAGCCCATCAAGTCCATGCCAGATCTCTGTGGAGCAATCCAGTCAGACCCACTCCCCCCACTCAATCCACGTAATCCTGCAAGTTTATTTCCTTCACATGCCCATCCAATTTCCTTTTGAAGTTATTGATTGTCTCTGCTTCCACCACCCTCATGGGCAACGAGTTCCAGGTCATTACCACTCACTGCGCAAAAAAGTTCATCCTTACATTCCCCTGCATCTCTTGCCCAAAACTTTCAATCTGTGGCTCCAAGCCCTTGTGCCATCAGTTAATGGGAACAGTTTTTCCTTGTCTAACTTATCTAAGCCTGTCATAATCTTTTACACCTTTATCAAAACTCCACTCCATATCTTTTGTTCCAGGGACAACAGTGGTGCAGTGGTTAGCACTGCAGCATTACAGCTCCAGCGACCTGGGTTCAATTCTGGGTACCGCCTGTACAGAGTTTGCAAGTTCTCCCTTTGACTGTGTGGGTTTTCGCCAGGTGCTCCGGTTTCCTCCCACAGCCAAAGACTTGCAGGTTGATAGGTAAATTGGCCATTATAAATTGCCCCTAGTATAGGCAGGTGGTAGGGAAATTGTGGGGATGTGGTGGGAATATGGGATTAACATAGGATTAGTATAAATGGGTGGTTGATGGTCAGCACAGACTTGGTGGGCTGAAGGGCCTGTTTCAGTGCTGTATCTCTAAATAAATAAACCCCAGCTTTTCCAACCCAACAACGTAATTAAAATCTCCTATACTTGGTACGAGTCTGGCAAATCTCCTCTGCACCTTCTCAAGGACCCTTTCATCCTTCCTAAAGTATGGTGACCATAACTGAACACAATATTCTAGTTGAGGCCTAACCAGAGCTTTATAAAGGTTCAGCATAACTTCCCTGCTTTTGTACCCTATGCCTCTATTTATGAAGCCCAAGATCCCATATGCTTTGTTAACCACTCGCTCAATATGTCTTGCAACCTTCCATGATGGATGTACATGCACCCTCATGTCCCTCTGTTGCTACACATTCTAGAACTGTGCGATTAAGTCTATATTGCCTCACGTTATTCCTTTTGCCAAAATGCATCACTTCACACTTGCCTGTATTAAACTCCATCTGCCACTTCTCTGTCCATTCTGCTAGCCGGTATATGTCCTGTTGCAGGTGGTTCATATCATTGTTACTGTTTGCTGCATCGACAAAGAACCACATAATTGGGGAGCTTTTCTTCCAAGAGAAAAAAAAGGGAAACTCCACAAACTCGTTCCCCAAGACTATGAAAATAGTCTCTTCCTCAGATAATTCAAACAATATACCCAAGGGACTGGCTGGTAAACATGGAAATGATTTAGAAGGTTTGTGCAAAGGGACATGTTGCAAAGTCACAAAACAATTACAGATGAGCAAGGCCATTCGGCCCATCTTAATTCACCCATCCAGAAAAAGTCAAACGTTTCCCAATATGAAAATTCCCATCAATGGTGTATAGCAGCTGATATCACTGTCATCAATGGCATTGAAGCATTGCTCTGGTGCAATATTAGCATAGCTCTAGTCTGAAATGTTTTAGTCCAGAAAGCAAAGCAGTGAAGGATAGAACTAGAGCCTATCTTCACAAACTTTATAAGTTGTTATTCACAGAAATACACATTGCAAACTTACACCTCCAAATCCAACAACCACAATTTCAGTCCACTTTTACAAATAGGTGCACAAGTAAGTCCCCGGTTAATGCCCACCACTAGAATAATATTCAATACTCAATGATTATACAATTAACATAAGCAGGTGAGACAGAGAGCAGGAAAAGCAGAGAAGTAGTACAGAGGAGGCAGGGTTCAGTGCATGCTGATTCACATCAGAAAGTGGTGACATACTGAATGAGAGCCAAACACTGTGTATATTACACAATGAGGATTGACATATATGCAGTGGAAATTTGCAAAGGAGGCCCCTAGGTCTATTATTATTGGTTCCATTAGAACACAATGAGGATGGTTCCTTTACAATATGCTTAATACAAAAATCATTAGCTATAACGGGGTAGAATTTCCGTTTGGGGCACAATTGACAATCTGGACACAAATTGCGCTTCTTTTCTGAAGTGAAGTTTTGGTTCAAGTTTTCACTGAAACTCAATTGCATAATCATAAATGTAAAATCTTCCATGAACCAACAAAATTGGGCACCATAATAGAATGCATTTTGATATTTTTTGCTTTAAAAAAATCATTGTTGCATTCTAAGTGTATCTAACCTAGTGCAGTTTTATTGATACAGCTGAAAATGGGTTTAAAATTATTTTTTCCTCCGTATAACCTCTACTGCCTTGCAGTCCGCTCTAGAGGTGTGCAAAGGAAACCCCAACCCAAGTCCGAATGCTGGACCCAGAAACCCGACCTGACCCAAACCCGACATATGTCGTCAGGACCCCTCGGGGTCGGGTGGCAGGCCTTTAAAGGCCTGCTACCCGACCTGACCCCGACGGGATCCGACGGCATGTGTCGGGTTCAGGTCGGGTTTCCGGGTCCAGCATCCGGATTTGGGTCGGGTTTCCATTGCACACCTCTAGACTCTGCTCACCACAAGAGGCCAGGATGGGCGCATCACAGACATCTCATGATCGCTGTCAAATCAACCCTGTCATTGCCTGTTAAGCAGTTCAGTTCAAGCCAGACATCAGCTTCTGTTTCCCACAACACATTTCCCTTTTATGTCATAACTTTCTGACAAAAAATGGTCAAAAAAAATTGACTGAACTCAGGTAAGTGAGATCAAGCGACTCAAATCCATAATTATGGTGTGAAGCCAAATGCCCATTCATTTGAACATTTGATTATCAGCTGAATTACTCTTAAACAAAAAAATCTGTGTATTCTTTTTAACTCAAAGTCACTTAATTTCAATTGCTGGATAATTTAATTTTCTTAGTGTAAAAATTCAATTTTGAGTTAATAAGAGTTGAATATTGTGATTATCGAAATAATTATGTATACTGCATAGAATATTAGATTTAATTAGAGCTTTTAGATTCAAGGGACTAAAAGGCTTCATTAAGATATTTTGGTTTTCCTTGCTCTCCTGATGGATTAGTGAGTAGATATTGTGCTTGATGTGGTACCAAGGAACATAGAAATAGGAGTAAGCCATTCAGCCCCTTGAGTCTGTTCTGTTTTTCAGTTAGATCACGGCTCATCTGCATCTACCCACATTGGTTCCATAATCCTTCATAGACTTTCATAACACAAATCTATCAATCTCAATTCTGAAATTTTCAATTGACCTAATAGACATATGGATCAGCAAAGCAGGATCCCTGGCCTGTGCTGAGTTAGCTCATGATAGACAGGGGTGGCGGGAAAGATATTACAATTCATTCAATAGCCCTGAACCAAAGAGTGGCAAGAAAGAAGTCAGGCAAAATTCCGGCTCCTGATCATGATATAGTGGGTTTTAATGGAAAGCGCATAATGTGTGGGTCAAGCTCAGCCATGATGCTCCATGGTAAAACTTACTACCAATGCTTAAAGGCTTACCCACAAAGAATGTCAATGTGGAGCATCCACTGGAGGGCAGCTGACAGCTATGCAACTGAAGTCATCACCTTCATGAGAGGAAGGGGGAGAAAACTCAGAAAGAAAACTACTTTTGAATCAGGCTGTACTTTTATATAGAATCCAATTAAGCAAAATAAAATAAAAGCAATCATTTGATATTTTCATTCATGCTTTTCCTCTAGTTATGTTTGTAAATGCTTCCATAACATCTTTCATTTAGTTCTGCCACCAGGTCTTAAAAAGCAGGTCGATGACCTGGGGTTCAATGGTAATCATAGTTCACGAACCTCACATTGGCATCTCTCATTGAAAGAGAATGGGAAATGCGAATAGGAGCAGTTGAGCACTGATAAGAACCAGACTGTGGCTTTGCTCTTTTACAGCAAATATATAAGGTCTTTAATGGTCATATAGTCAGAACAAACTGTGCTGCAGGAGCTTCACACCTCATAGGTCAGCTGTGTACAGCCAGTTAGCTCTATGCATACAATGATAATCATACATTTTACAGTATGAATTGTAATCAGACCTTTTTTTATATACTGACTTTTAAAGCAACTAAAACAAGATCACCACAATAAGTCAGCAAAATGGGTGCATTTTCACTCAAACTGTAGCATTGGTGTAAAGCAGTTTTGGTTAAACTATCTTTGCAGGCAAGATCAGAGCCTGATTTTGGTTTCACAGTGACATTAAACTTAAGGCACATGAATGCACATCATTATTTGTGTTAAATCATTATTATTTCAGAGATAATGATCAGTAAGAAGAACAACAACAGCTTGTATTTCTAGCACATTTAACATAGTAAAACGTTCCAAAGCACTTCACAGAAGCATTATGAGACAAAATTTGACACCGCGCCATATATGAGCTATTAGGGCAGATGACCAAAAGCTTGTTCAAAGAGGTAGGTTTTAAGGAGCATCTCAAAGGAAGAAAGAGAGGCAGAGAGGTTTAAAGATAGGAAATTCCAGAGTTTTGGGCCTGGACAGCTGAAAGCAAAGGAATTAAAATCCAGGATGATTATGAAACCAGAATTTGAGCAGCGCAGACATCTTAGAGGGTTGTGGGGCTGGAGAAGATTACAGAGATAGCAAGGAGCAAAGCATAGAGGGATTTGAAAACAAGGATGAGAATTTTAAAATTGAGGTGTTGCTTAACTGGCGGTCAATGTAGGTCAGCGAGCACATGGGTGATGGATGAATGGGACTTGGTGTGAGTTAGGACACAGGTAGTTAAGTTTTGGATGACCTCAAGTTTACGGAGGATAGAACATTGGAGGCCAGCCAGGAGTGCACTGGAATAGTCAAGTCTAGAAGTTACAAAGGCATGGATGAAGGTTTCAGCAACAGATGAGCTGAGGTAGGGGCGGGGTCAAGTGATGTTACAGTGGTGGAAATAGGCAGTCTTAACATAAAAAGAATAATAAAGCAGTAAGTAGCCATTTCATTGTAATACCTTAACCTGGTAAAATTGCAGAAAGTACGTGGAAAGACTGCTGAAATCTAGTTGTAATTCTTTGTACCTACCAAGTCCTTAATGTTAATAAATTGTAGCATTGCACATTTTAAATTTGAGGACATACTATTGCACAAACTGCCCATGCTCCTAAAATACTGCAAAATAGTTCAGTAAATTTCAAACACGTCTTGTTTTATTTTTTATACATCTTAGTCAGTATGAAACGCACCCTGAAATAAGGTAAAGAAAGATAAAAAGTCTTGTATTAGTACGTCCATTTCTCATTAACGTCAGTGAAATCTCATTGCCTGCACAAAATATAGCATGAAAAGCGTTCCATTAGCATCTTATTTATCAGTGCAGTGATACACTACATGAATGTATTTCAATATATATTGGTTTCTTAGGTTTATCAACACTAAATGCTTAAAACACGTAAACTGATCATCACAAATATGCAGGCTTTATTTGGCAGATAATGTTCAAACAAAAACAGTTTGATTATTTTTTCATCATATTTAGCAATTTATGCCAAGCAGAGGTGGCTTTGATAAAATTTCATAATCTAAAGGGAACCAAATTGCTGATTAATATAAAACCTACAAGCAGGTTCAGTATAATGATCCATTCATAACCCTAGTGAAAAAACTGGATCACTGAATGAAGACAGCAAGAATCAATCTCTTTGTATTTCTCTTAAATGAGCCAGTTTGTTACGAGTCAGAAACAAAACGGCATTCATTCTTTCAAAGAACCATTAAAAAGGGGGGCAATCTAAAGAAAGCCCTTTTTTGTCAATACACAACTGTCTTTCAGATGGTCATATGACTATTATCAAGACCCTGAGGGCTAGTCTTCAGTGAACATTAATTTATTTGACATAATTTCTATAGACAATGGACAAATTTGGCAAAAGACCAAATGTTAGGGGAAAGAGCATATCATTAAAAATTTGTACAGTCAAACATAATGAATTATGTCATCTTATCCACTCACATCGATAGAGTAAAAATTAATCTGATGAGACACTGCAAACCACCCATATTACTTCATAATTAACGTAATCCTATACATTAAATCATGTTGTGATATCATCCAAAAATTCTATAGCATCAACTTTCAGTTTTGAACTAACATTGATGGGCAGGAGCCTCATTCTTCAAGTAACTCCAATCCTACGTATGTTCACTATGGCTTACCACATATGTAATTTATCACTTTTCCTTTGTTTTATAAGTGAAAACTTTAATATAGTGTGTTTCATAACCTCAGGATAGCCCAAAGCACTTTACAGCCAATTAAGTACTTTTTGAGTGTAGTCACTGTTGTAATGTAGGAAACGTGACAGCCAATTTGAGCAGAGCAAGCTCCCACAAACAGCAATGTAATAATAACCAGATAATCTGGGCTTCAGTGCTATTGCTTATGGAATGAATATTGGCCAGGGCACTGGGTAGAATTCCCTTCCTCCTCTTTGAATAGTGTGATGGGGCTTTTTATGACAGACAGTGTTATAATCCAGAAAGCCAGCTGGTGAAGGATAAAACTGGAGCCTTTCTTTACACACATTTATCAGCATTTATTTACAAGAGTTACATATTACAAGCATGCAACTCTTAACCCAACAAACACAGTTACAACTCCTAACCCAACAAATGCAGTTTCAGTATGTGTCTATTTATAGGGGCACAAGTAAATCTCCAGCTAATGCCCACCACCTGCATACAATTAAATACAGTTAATGTACAATTACAGATTCCCATCTCCATTTTTAACTAAAATTTTGAGTTTATATGTACAACCAACATTTCAAAACAAATTAAAGCAAAAACCTCCTCATTCTGTATAAAGCATTACATTGCAAGATGCTCCTCCTCTAGGACCCCTAACAATTCCTTCATACATGCATTTCTTTTTGCAAGACAATCAGCCAGTTGATGACTGCCATCCGCCATTTAATTTTAGAGATTTCCTTTCTCTCCAGCATTTGTTTCAGGCCAGCAAGGTCAAACCATAACCTTTTCTCATTCACACATTTTGTAGAGAGTACATTATCCCACAAGGAACGATTATCTACATACATTCAATAGGTATACTATCTTCATTACACCCATTGTACAAAATCTCAATTAAAATATTTGACAAAGCAAATCTCATAACCACCGCCTCTACAACAACCAGTGTTTCAGCAGCCAAAGTACTTTCAACAACCTTCTTTTTATTTTCTTAGCTTCCCAAGCAAATGGACATTTCCCATTTTCACCCATAAGAAATATTATGAAACCAGCTGCACTAGAATTCCCATTAGGAAGATTAGCATGTGAGGCATCACTAACAATGACTAGTTATATGTTCGATGATTCACTTAAGGATGGGAACTTAAATATGTATTTCTCCAGATTTTATTTTTGCTTTATTTTCCCTTCAAACATTGTCAACTTTAGGGTGTTTCATCATAGTTACTTAACTCCAACACATCAAAATTAACATCTGGTCTAGTTTGAGTGCCCAAACAGTTCAAATGACCAATCAAGCTTCGCAATTGCTCTGTCTCTTCTTTAGATATAAGACTATCTATCTGTGAGGACCAAGTATGATTAGCCAGGATGGGAGTAACACTCTCTAAATAGGATTGTTGATTTGAAGTTATTCCAGACATATTCTGCATAATGTCTGACTCCTAATTTTAAATTCAACTCTAATCTTATTAATAACACATTTCTCAAATTCCACAGTACCAGCCCAAATAAATCGTCAACATGCATCATGAAGATGCTTGAGAGTTTTCCTTTATGATGCCAATAAAACATTGCAGGATCTGCTTTTAGTTGAACACATACTATTTTCAGCAGAGCAGACCGCACTGAAAAATACCACATCCTTGAAGTATCATTCAAGCCTCAGATACACTTGTTTAGTTTCCATAGTTTTCCTTCTGCATCTGCTGCCTCCTTGGGTGGTTTCAAAAACTCTTCTCTCTGAAAAGTATCACCCTACAGAAATGTGGCTTTTGGATTGATCGATCTACACTCCCATGAATATGTGGCCAAAAGAGCTAAAAAAAAAATTAAGATTACTTTTCCAGCTGTGGGAGAGTCTACTCTAACATCTGTATCACCCAATCACTCTTCAAATCCCCTATCAACTAGCCTCACTGTAGTTTTATAAGTCCCATTTGCAAAGACTTTTACAAATCCACCAATATGACAAAGTTGTTTGCCCCTTGTTTGGTACCTCAGAATAAACTACAAACCCTCTGTCCAGCTATCTAATTCCCTTTGTTTTGCCTCTCTTATTAGTTCAGCGTCAAATTTATTGGCAGCCACCAGAACTCAAGATCATGAGAACGTCTCCTTCTAGTTTTGCTCTACTGATGGAGATGAGGCCTGAGACCCAGTTTCAGAATGACCTTGAGCCTCTCTGTTTGCTCTTCGCACAATGCACTGAGTCTGGGCCTGGAAACATTTATGAAAATGCTTTTATAATTTAGGACAGGTCATTGGACTACTGGGTAGAAGAATATAAGTGACAAAAGTACTGACTGTCAGAATTCAGTCAAGAAATAATGCCTAGCTATATTTACTACGGAAGCCAAGAAGCTATGCAAGTTGTAGGGCTTCAAAACATCGGAATTTTCTACCCATTGGCTATGAATGGGGGAAAATCTTATGCATGGTAGCTTTTTTTTAGTCTCTGCTGTCTCATTGGAAAAAAGCTTGTAAAACATTTATAATCCTCTACACAACTTTTTGAAACAACCCACAAATCAAAGCAATTAAATGTAAAAGGAACTTCAGAGTTCAAGGCTTCTGCAAACAAAACAAATTGCCAATGCAGCTTTCACAGATAGAATAACTTATGATTACATCAATCATATTGTTATGTATGGGCAATGAAATCCATAGGGCTACTTATGTGAATGTAGTAAAACAGTGTCACTTCTGGCTGATTCTAAGTAAATGTTCACTCAGTACATCAGGCTCAGTGTGTGATCACATTAAATGGTTCTTTGCTCCTCCAATTCTGGCCTCTTGCACATCCCCAATTTTCTTTGTCACCATCAGTAGACATGCTTTCAGCTGCCAAGACCCTAAGCCCTGGAATTTTCTCCCAAAATCTCTCTGCTTCTCTTTCCTCAAAACCTACCACTTAGACCTAGCTTTTGGTCACCTTTTCTAATATCTCCTTCTGTGGGTCAGTGTGTCAAATTTTGTTTGATAAAGATCCTGTGAAACACCTTGGGACATTTTACTATGTTAAAGGCACCATAAAAACGCAAGTTACTGTTGTTGTTGCAGTTATAATATACAAATTTAATTTAATTTAATGCAATTGAGAAAAAGAAATTCTTCAGTGCATGAAGACATTTGCTTAGAAATGCTGCATTAGTAAATATGCCAGAGAATCTATCAAGCATTGAAAACCTTTTGGTAAACAAGTGGTTTTAGTCACATATTGAGGGTTTTTTTTCCCTCCGAGGATTGGATCACCTTCCTTTTAAAATACACTTCCTCCCCTTTTCTGATTACACTGTTCCATCCACTATTCTTGACCAAGATGGTGGGTTGGTGGACAAGGCCTTCATCAGTATTGCTCTAAAACCAGATCATAGAATTGTACAGCAGAGAAGGAGGCCATTCGGCCCATTGTACTTGTGTTGCCTCTTTGAAAGAGTTATCCAATTGGATGTTCAGAGATTTCAAATGCAGCTTGTTTTTGTCAGAGTGCAATTCATAAAATAGCAAAGTTTGCTATCCACTTAGAAACTTTAGAGCCTTTAATATGTTAACGTTGAAAAGAGACAGCATACAGAATCAGACAGAATTCTTTGAGCAATACTAATCAGACACGTTACACTGACCTTTCTCTACCCCATTATTTCTTATGGAATTCACTGTCTATACTTTCTTATTGTAAGTAATAGCTAATTAGTTTTTTACATTATTGTTCACAAATTTCATACACGTTTTAGTTTCAGTGCATTTGTGATCTGATCAGTGGAATCTGAACACTGCCCTGGATGAGTAACTGCTAGGGGAATGGTACCTTTAGCAAGCCACTCACAGAACAGCAGAATCATAGCTAAGGTAATTGATTCTGGCTGCATTTATGCCATCATTTTAAAGTTTATCTGGGGGAAGAACTGCATGATGTACAGCCTGTCATTGCAACCAACTTTATTTTGAGAGAGGAGAATGCCTTTCGATTGATGAAGATACCAGGTTGATTATGGAGAGCGTTCATGGTAGTGCAGGTGCATTCCATGGCACCTTGCACCCTGGGAAAGCCTAGTGCTCTCTCGTCTATCTTCGCTCTGTCCATGAACAAGATGTAGGTGACCTTGGTGGACTGCAAACAGGAATGTCACTGATGTCGCCTACTGTAGGCTGAAAGGAGCCTTTGAAAAGTTGAGGGCTTCAGTGACCTTGACAGCCACAGGCAGTGCTGTGCATGCCTTGGTGCAAGGCTGATGTTAAGGTAGCAGTGGGTGACATAGCTTGGTTAAGTCTCCTTGCCCCTGAGTAACGTTATTGTAGTTATTGTAGGAGAAGTGCTCCCTGAATATCCACTGAGAGTAATAGCCTCCTGTGCAGTGCCCTCCTCCTACTCTCCCTTGTCACAGTAGCTCTTTACTGTCTTCCTTGCTGCTCCCCCTCTCCTGTCCCAAAGGCAGCCCTACCAGACCACCAATGACTGCAGTCAAACTGTTCAGAAGGCAGCCCAAAACCGTGCAACACCAGCAAATTCATCTTCTCAGCAGTCACAACTTACTTTCCACAATCAGATAGCAGACCCAAAACACTCAAAAGCAACCTGAAATGACAAACCATTGAAAAACCTGTAAGTACTGAATGATCCCTTTAAATAGTGTGCTGGCTAAGGGTCCTTCCTGCCCCTTAGTGCCACAGGTTTCTGGGAGAATTTATCACAAGGCGGATCAGGCAGTTGAGCAGCCCAATAACAGAAAAGGGTTAACTAGCACTCCACCATAATTTGAATACAGTGTTTACCATAGTCCTGCCATGTGCCTTGGATGCCTATGGAGAATTCCGATCCAATGTGGCTGGTGGCAGACCTCTGACTTGCAATGAGTGTGCTCTTCCTACCTGCCATATTAGATGCTCATGGGCCCGTTTACTGTCTGCTGTGGCGTGATCAAATTTCTAGGCCATTATGTCAAATGTTACAATGTACAAAACTGAAAACTGAAAATTGTACAGAACTATTCCTTGTATCTTACGGGAGCTGAAAACACATTCGTAATTTGCATCTATCACTGTGGGACTAAATCTAATCATAGCCCCACAAGGAATCGGAAATTCCATTTTACATCAGTACACTTACCATGGGTCATGTGCAATTAACCTTTGCTTGACTCTTTTCAATTTGTAAGGTTGGAGGATAATAATACTCAAAACATACTTTATCAGCGATCCCTGTCCATTGACCTACCTGGAGCTTTCCCCCTTTCATTGTTTCAGTGCTGTGATTCAGATGAGTACAGGATGTGAAGATTAAACAACATTTTCAATCATTTTCTTAAAAAAAAATCAAATACCTGGATCATTTTCATCTGAGTATAAATCAGTCAAGATTGCACAATCAAAGCAGTCTGTGTGTGTCTATAAGAAACGTTATTACAATGTACAGTAATGAGAAATTAATTGCTGTCATTATGTGACATTCATACTCACATAAATAAAATTCAAAAACAATTGCATTTGCAAACTGTGCACACAAGCTCTTGTACAGGAGCACCATCTAGTGGTGCCAGGCTTATGTGGTATACTTTTGTTTTCAGATTGTTGGGGGTATTTTTAACTATGGGCGATGGTATAAAATGAACAATATCTGATTGGCTTCCCATTATATATCCCACCCCATTTTGCTTCTCGTTGACTTCAATAGCGAAGACAATCAGGCAGGATAGGTAACTCTCCTTTCATAGATTTTGATGCTCTATTAGCAAAATGCTGAGTTTGCACTTTTTTAAATGGCTGATTCTGTGCAATATGAGTTAATTAGTTGAAACGTTAGAAAACCAGTCATTTGTGATGACCCTGGAAAGCCACTCCTTTACTCTAAAAATATGGTGTGAACGATTAGAAGTTTACTAATCTGTCTAACTCTGTCTTGGTAGTAATGCGACCTGAAATTGTTTGTTCTGTAAGTCTACATCACCCACACCCACCCACCCCAAGCCTGTCGCTCTACGAGGTACTCAGCAGTATATTTTACACCATTGGTCTGGGACCGAAAGCTTCTCCGTACTTTTCACTTCTGTCGGTGTTGAAATCTTGCCCTTCCTTCAATTGACTAGGCATTCAAAATGCAGTTATCATTGCTGACCCTTTCTTCATGTAATTTTACACAGATGTTTCAAAATTGCTCTATAATTTGGTCCTTAACAGAGCCTTGACAAGTAAAAATTGTCCTCTTTTTACTTTTTGCTGATTTTTTAAATCTAGTTTTGGCTAGAAGGAACACTGAGAACAGCAATAAATGTAGATAAGTAGTCAATGAAGACTTTCTATTGGTACTGGAATTAAATAGAATATACAGCATAGAAGCAGGCTATTCAGCCCAGCTGGTCCATGCTGATATTTACGTTCCACATGAGCCTCCTCTCCACCTACTTCCTTTCTCCCTCATGTGTTTATCTAGCTTCCCCTTAAATGCTGTAAGTATTGTTCACCTCAACTAATCCTTGTGGTATTATTCACATTTTAACCACTCTGTAGGTGTCTCCTGTTGATGCAGGTCCACATTTTTGTAAACAGAATTATCAGAGGAGAACACGCCCTAAGTTTTGTATACTGTACTTTGAGGACAAAGGTTTTATATAACTTCAAAACTTAGTACCTTTTTCTTTGCTTATTGTAGTGCTGGTGATTTCAGCCTCATGATAATGGATCTCAACAACAACTTGCATTTATATAACGCCTTTAGCATAGTAAAACATCCCAGGGTGCTTCACAGGTGCATTATCAAGCAAAATTTCACACTGAGCCACATAAGGAAATATTTGGATGTGGGAAAAAGTTTGGTCAAAGAGGTGGGTTTTGAAGTGCATCTTAAAGGAGGAGAAAGGTAAAGCAGAGCAAGTAGGGTTAGGAATGGAATTCCAGAGCTTAGGGCCCAGGGAACTGAAAGCATAGCCACTAATAATGGAACATTGAAAATCAGGGTTGCACAAGAGGCCAGAGCTGGAGGACTGCAGAGTTCGCAGAGGATTGGAGGGCTGGAGGAGACTACAGAGATAGGAAGGAGCAGAACCATCGAGGGATATGCAAACAAGGGTGAGTATTTGTAAATCAAGGCGTTGCAGGACCGTGAGCTAATGTAGGTCATTGAGCACAGAGGTGATGGTTGAACAGGACTTGCTGCAAGTTAGGATACAGGCAGCAAAGTTATGGATGACCTTAAGATTATAGAGGGCAAAGGCTGGGAGTCAAGCCAGGAAAGCATTGGAATGGTCAGTTCTAGGTAATAAAGGCATGGATGAGGTTTCAGCAGCGGATGAGCTGAGGCATGGAAGAGTCGGGTGATGTTATGGAAGTAGAAGTATGCAATCTTGGTGATGAAGTGGATATGGGGTCAGGAGCTCATCTCAGGGTCAGATAGGATGCCAGTGTTGTGAATGGTCTGGTGGCTACCTCAGACAGTGGCTAGCAAGAGTGATAAAGACAGCGGTTAGGAAGACGGGTGGAGTTGGTGCAAGGAAACAGATGTTGTACTGAGGACGAAAGGCTGAATTTTTCTGGAAGCATTGGGAACCCAATGTCGGGAATATTTTTTGGGTCCCAAACCTTCAAGATCATTGCGTGATAACTGGCTGAATTTTGCGGGATCCTACCAATGTATGAGCACCATCCAAATAGGGATAGAGGGTGCATTTAGGAGGCGGGAGCAAGATGTGGAGGTCCCCATTTCCAGGGACAGCCTCTAATGCAACCACTTCAGCTGCAAAATCTCCCTGCCATTGTACAGTGACCCAGACTGACCCCACTCCAAAACCACTCCCCTGTTACTTTCAGCACTCACAGTCTGAGAGCTCTGCTTCCACAATGGCAAATAGGTAGCAATACACAGGGTCCTCTTTGCTGATTCACCATTTTCTACAAAAGGATTGAATGGTTGCCGCTTTAGTCAATAGCGTCCTGCTTTGCAGCCATCTCTCCTGCTTGGATGAGGTGCTGACACAATGTGGGACCCATATGCCGCTGACAAAATTGCACCTCTGTGACAAAATACCTCACAATTTCCGACTTAGTTGCTTTAATTGCCTGTCTACTACTTCTGGGTGGGAAGCCATCATCCCTAAAAAGCTTCCACCGGAAATGTCATGCGGAGGCAGCAACATGCCAGGAAACTAGCAGGCTGTCCTCTTGTGTGAAATTGCTAGCGCGCTAACCTCCAAACACTGCTTTTTTTTATTATTTGTTCATGGGATATAGGCATCGCTGGCTAAGCCAGCATTTATTGCCCATCCCTAATTGCCCTTGAGAAGGTGGTGGTGAGCTGCCCTCTTGAACCGCTGCAGTTATGTGGGGTAGGTACACTCACAGTGCTGTTAGGAAGGGAGCTCCTGGATTTTGACCCAGCGACAGTGAAGGAATGGCGATATACTTCCAAGCCAGGACGGTGTGACGCTTGGAGGGGAATTTGCAGGTTCCCATGCATTTGCTTCCCTTGTTCTTCTAGGTGGTAGAGGTTGCAGGTTTGGAAGGTGCTATCGAAGGAGCCTTGGTACGTTTTTGCAGTGCATCTTGTAGATGGTACACACTGCTGCCACTGTGCATCAGTGGTGGAGGGAGTGAATGTTTGTGGACGGGGTGCCAATCAAGCGGGCTGCTTTGTCCTGGATGATGTCGAGCATCTTGAGTGTTATTGGAGCCACACCCATCCAGGCAAGTGGAGAGTATTCCATCACACTCCTGACTTGTGTCTTGTAGATGGTGGGCAGGCTTTGGGAGTCAGGAGGTGAGTTACTCGCCGCAGGATTCCTAGCCTTTGACCTGCTCTTGTAGCCATGGTGTTTATATGGCTCCTCTTCTGTGGCAAAATACAGCCCATTGCTCTGGTCTTCCCTATATTTAATTGGAGGAAATGTCTACTTGTCCTGTACTGTAGGAAACTTGGTGCTGCCTCCTCATTTACTTGATTGTAGCATTGGTCCAAACAGGGCCCACGTGCTGGCTGCTTGAGCTCAGCAGGGGGCTGAGTAGTGTATGCTGTTCGCATGTGGTGTAGCCGGCCTGTTCCTCTTAAAGGCAGTCAGCCCCTCTTAAAGGGGAGCTGTACTGGCACAGACTGCATGTAGAAGTTGCACAAATGGAGCACCAAAGAAGAGGGGGTCACCTAGGTTCACAGATGTGTTAAGGGAGGCCTTAGTCATGGAGGTGGACAGGAGGAGAGAGGCCATTTTTCCATGGGGCTAGGAGGCCCTCATGGAGCACCCTCCAAAGAGAATGGGAGGTGGTCAAGGGGTCAATGCAAGGAGTCTGACCCCAAGGACCTGGCAGCAGTGCTACAAGAAGTTTAATGACCTCACACAGGTGGTCAAGGTCAGTGAATGCATCTTCAAAGGAACTCATACCCAACTCACTGCCAACCTCTCATGCTGCTCAATGCATTACACCCCCATCACTCACCCAACCTGGACTCCCACCTAACACCCAGATACTCCACCTCATCCTAGCATACCTACCATTGATGCCAGCCTCACACCCAGCAGACACATCACCAAACACAGTGCAACACAATCACTGACATTCTACCCTTTTGCTTGCATGACAAGGTCACCCATAACTGCTGGGAGCAGAGTAGAACCAATGGGGCACAAGGACGTATGCATCTCCTGTACCCTATGGAGGAGATGGGTCTTTGCATCATGAAGACGGCTGCAACAGAGCTCATGGCATCTGACATCGCTGAGAACATTGAGGATGAAGGGATGTTCCTGCCTTATGTCCATTCTCAACTCTCAACTCACTCTCATCCTGCTATCTGGCATGATGTACAACCTGCTGGTTGTGTGACTATGGATCTCTTGTTTTCCAACCCACCCTCCCTTCCCTCACACCAACCTTCCTCTTTCTGACATTCTGCTTTCAGACTCCCAAGAACTGCCACCTGCCCAGCCACAGCAGACCAAGGAGGAAGAGAGAAAGCAACAGCACAGCACTGATGAAAAGGCCCTGTCACTTGATCTGACACTTGCAACCACCAGCTCAGATACTGGCACTGCACATACCTTAGAGGCTAGTATGAGAGTTGAGATATGCCCGTTGTGAGTCACCGGGCATGAGTGGACTGCAGCAAAACCAAGGAAAGGATAATTCTTGTGTCAGCTCACCTGAGGGCAAGGTCACAGATGACTTCTACTACAGGGGATTCAGATGAGGACTCTAAGGGGGAGGCATCTAGGAGAATGCTGATTAAACTACACAGTGAGATGTGGACATTAGCTGGCCTGTCATACAATCTCCTGTTACTGTCAAGGAGTTAAAATATTGTTCAACATAATTGATTTTCTCATATGCGTGCATGCGTACAATAGCAAAAAGTCAGAAAACTACCCCTTTTATACCCATTGTAAAATTTTCTGATGAACAAGAAAAAAAACGATTCTGACAGACAGGATTTAGATGCATTTGGAAAGGCAAGGTCTGATTGTGCGTGGGAAATCATGTCTCACGAATTTGATTGAGTTTTTTGGGGAGGTGCCCAAGAGGATTGATGAGGGCAGGGCAATGGACGTTGTCTACATGGACTTTAGCAAGGCCTTTGACAAGGTCCCGCATGGTAGGCTGGTCCAGAAGGTATGAACACATGGGATCTAGGGTGAACTAGCAAATTGGATACAAAATTGGCTTGCTGACAGGAGGCAGAGGGTAGTAGTGGAGGGTTGTTTTTCAGATTGGAGGCCGGTGACCAGTGGTGTGCAGCAGGGATCAGTGCTGGGCCCTCTGTTGTTTGTCATATATATTAATGACTTGGATGTGAATGTAGGGAGCATGATTAGTAAGTTTGCAGATTACACCAAAATTGATGGTATAGTGGACAGTGAAGAAGGTTGTCTAAGGTTACAACAGGATATGATCAACTGGGAAAGTGGGCAAGGGATTGGCAAATGGAACTTAATGCAGACAAGTGCGAAGTGATGCATTTTGGGACGTTTAACCAGGGCAGGACATATACAGTGAATGGCAGGGCCCTGGGGAGTGTTGTTGAGCAGAGAGACCTTGGGGTGCAAGTACATAGTCCCCTGAAAGTGGCAACACAGGTAGGCAGGGTGGTGAAGAAGGCATATGGCATGCTTGCCATCAGCCGAAGCATTGAGTACAAGAGTTGGGACGTCATGTCACAGTTGTACATAACGTTGGTTAGGCCGCACTTGGAGTACTGTGTGCATTTCTGGTCGCCGCACTACAGGAAAGATGTGATTAAGCTAGAGAGGGTGCAAAAAAGATTCACAAGGATGTTGCCTGGTTTGGAGGGCTTGAGTTATAATGAGAGATTGGATAGGCTGGGTCTGTTTTCCCTGGAGCGAAGGAGGCTGAGAGGGGACATGGTAGAGGTTTATAAAATTATGAGAGGCATAGATAGGGTACATAGCCAGAATCTGTTTCCCATGGTAGTGGTGACTAAAACTAGAGGGCATAGATTTAAGGTGAGAGGGACGAGGTTTAAAGGGGATCAAAAGGGTAAATTTTTCACACAAAGAATAGTGGGTATCTGGAATGAGCTGCCTGAGGAGGTGGTGGAGGCAGGAACAGTAGCAACATTTAAGAGGCATCTGGACAGGTACTTGAATGAGAAAGGCATAGAGGGATATGGAATTAATGCAGGCAGGTAGGATTAGTATAGATAGGCATTATGGTCGGAATGGACACGATGGGCTGAAGGGGCTGTTTCTATGCTGTACGACTCTATGACTCTAAAAAATGACAGAAAGTGGAGGAAGCTATAAATGGGAGTAATTGTGTAAGATCATAAGTGAGGGCACCTCAAAAGATGGAGTTATCAGTGGTCCATGGGATATCAGTGAATTTTATACTTCGAAAAAACATTTTTCCAATAATCTTGTTCTTTCTCCTTTGCTGACAACATCATCTCAATAACAGCTTGTGTTTAATGATATCTCCTACTAGGATGCTGTTTCAAAAGCACCCACAATATCCAATCTTCAAGTGTGAGTCAGGTAAGTGAATGGCAGCAAGTTATTGTAGAATGGAGGAGTATCACAGGTACTCCAGATGTTGCTCTCACTTGTATCCACTCATGTCGCTGGAGAGCAAACATGATCTGGTTGAAGTTACCTGGTTGAGTTTATATCCACTGCTTTTCTTGATATATATTAATGACTTAGACTTAGGTGTGAATGGCACAATTTTAAAATTTGCAGATGGCACAAAACTTGGAAGTAATGTTAACAGTGAGGAGGATAGTGATAAACTGCAAAAGGAGGGCTGATGGAATAGCCAGACATGTAGCAAATGAAATTTAATACAGAGAAGTATGAAGTGGTACATTTTGGTAGGAGGAATTAGGGGAGGCAATAGAAAATAAAGAGCACAATACCTGGGGGTACATGTGTACAGATTGTTGAAGGTGACAGGTTGAGAAAGTGGTTAATAAGGCATATGGGATTCTGGGCTTTATAAATAGAGGCATAGAGTACAAAAGCAAGGAAGTTATGATGAACCATTATAAAACACTGAGTTGGCTGCACTGGAGTATTCTGTCCAAGTCTGGGCACCATACTTTAGAAAGGAAGTGAAGGCTTCAGAGACCGTGCAGAAAAGATTTACATGAATGGTTCTGGGGATGAGGGACTTTAGTTACATGGATAGATTGGAGAAGCTGGGGCTGTTTTCCTTAGAGGAGAGAAGGTTGAGAGGCAATTTGATAGAACTGTTCAAAATCATGAGGGGTCCAATGTTCCAATTGATGGAAGTGTCGAGAACCAGAGGACTCTGAGGTGATTGACAAAAGAACCTTCAATGAAAAACTTTTTTATGCAGTGAGTGGTTCAGATCTGGAATGCACCACATGAGAGTATGGTGGAGGCAGATTTAATTGGGACTTTCAAAAGGGAGTTGAATAAGCACCTGACAAGAAAAGCAGGCTACGGGGAAAAAGCAAGGCAGTAGGACTAGCTGAATTGCTCTGGCAGAGAGCCAGCACAGACACAATGGACTGAATGGCCTCCTTCTGTGCTGTAACTGTTCTTTGATACTATGAATTTGTCTGCTAAGAAATGTGAATCACGTGCAGTTTTCAAATTCACATATTCAGTACTTTAAGTATTCAGTGTTAACAGATTTAGTTTAAAATACTGAAATATTTTTTGAGAGCTAATTGACAATCTCACTCAGAAAAGCAGTATAGAGAAACGCTGTTCAATTCATCAAGATTATTTAAGTCTGTGGAAGGAACAACATTAAAACATTCTTTAAAGGAACAAATTGCCCATCTCCCAAAGTTCCTACTGTTTTCAGACAGCAAGGCTTAATTGTAAAAAGATCAACATCTGGTTTTAGCCTGTACAGACAGTACCAAGAAGTGTACCATCCCTCTTAGGCATGTGGAAGCAAAGCCATATAATTAGAATTGACTCTTAATGCGGTCTTTAAATATATATGTGGCTGGCCATCACTGTTACTGAATTGACAAATGCATGTGTAGAGTTGAATTCATAATTCCACGAATTAGAAGAACCACAGCCAGTTAAACATTTCCCCCGTAACATGAATGGTTTTATCATTGGATCTAACTAGTGTTATAGAGTAATCCCCACAAGCTACTAAACACAGGCAGGTTTGTCATACTAACCAGGCTTTTGCCTAACAGGAATAAATCAGAGTGGTAGGGCTGAATCTTCTGTGCCTGCCGCGAATGCCACAATCTTTCATGTGGCGGCTCATTTAAATAGCCGGGGCGGGCTGCACCTCTCCCCCCCGGCCCCCTTGCCCCCACCGATCACATGGAGAGGGCAGGCTGTCCGGCCCCGGCAATGGCGTCAGCTGCCTGTGCACAGGCACTGACACCATTTTTTTTTATGATGTGCGCGTCACTGGCTATGCCAGCATTTATTACCCATCCCTAATTGCCCTTGGGAAGGTGGTGGTGAGCTACCTTCTTGAACTACTGCAGTCCAAATGAGGTAAGTACACCCACAGTGCTGTTAGGAAGGGAGTTCCAGATTTTGACCCAGCGACAGTGAAGGAAAGGCAATATAGTTCCAAGTCAGGATGGTGTGTGACTTGGAGGGGAACTTGCAGGTGGTGATTTTCCCATGCATCTGCCGCTCTTGTCCTTCGAGGTGGTAGAGATCGCGGGTTTGGAAGGTGCTGTCTAAGGAGCCATGGTGCATTGCTGCAGCGCATCTTGTAGATGGTACACACTGCTGCCACTGTGCGTCGGTGGTGGAGGGAGTGAATGTTTGTGCATGGTGTGCCAATCAAGCGGGCTGCTTTGTTCTGGATGGTGTTGAGCTTCTTGAGTGTTGTTGGAGCTGCAACCATCCAGGCAAGTGGAGAGTATTCCATCACACTCCTGACTTGTGCCTTGTAGATGGTGGACAGGCTTTGGGGAGTCAGGAGGTGAATTACTCGCCTCAGGATTCCTAGGCTCTGACCTGCTCTTGTAGCCACGGTATTTATATGGCTACTCCAGGTCAGTTTCTGGTCAATGGTAGTCCCTAGGATGTTGATAGTGGTGGATTCAGCGATGGTAATGCCATTGCGACATTGCTTTCATTGGTCTCACCAAAGCCTTTGACCTCGTCAGCAGACGTGGTCTCTTCAGACTACTAGAAAAGATCGGATGTCCACCAAAGCTACTAAGTATCATCACCTCATTCCATGACAATATGAAAGGCACAATTCAACATGGTGGCTCCTCATCAGAGCCCTTTCCTATCCTGAGTGGTGTGAAACAGGGCTGTGTTCTCGCACCCACACTTTTTGGGATTTTCTTCTCCCTGCTGCTTTCACATGCGTTCAAATCCTCTGAAGAAGGAATTTTCCTCCACACAAGATCAGGGGGCAGGTTGTTCAACCTTGCCCGTCTAAGAGCGAAGTCCAAAGTACGGAAAGTCCTCATCAGAGAACTCCTCTTTGCTGACGATGCTGCTTTAACATCTCACACTGAAGAATGCCTGCAGAGTCTCATCGACAGGTTTGCGTCTGCCTGCAATGAATTTGGCCTAACCATCAGCCTCAAGAAAACGAACATCATGGGGCAGGATGTCAGAAATGCTCCATCCATCAATATTGGCGACCACGCTCTGGAAGTGGTTCAAGAGTTCACCTACCTAGGCTCAACTATCACCAGTAACCTGTCTCTAGATGCAGAAATCAACAAGCGCATGGGTAAGGCTTCCACTGCTATGTCCAGACTGGCCAAGAGAGTGTGGGAAAATGGCGCACTGACACGGAACACAAAAGTCCGAGTGTATCAGGCCTGTGTCCTCAGTACCTTGCTCTACGGCAGCGAGGCCTGGACAACGTATGCCAGCCAAGAGCGACGTCTCAATTCATTCCATCTTCGCTGCCTTCGGAGAATACTTGGCATCAGGTGGCAGGACTATATCTCCAACACAGAAGTCCTTGAAGCGGCCAACACCCCCAGCTTATACACACTACTGAGTCAGCGGCGCTTGAGATGGCTTGGCCATGGGAGCCGCATGGAAGATGGCAGGATCCCCAAAGACACATTGTACAGCGAGCTCGCCACTGGTATCAGACCCACCGGCCGTCCATGTCTCCGTTATAAAGACGTCTGCAAACGTGACATGAAATCGTGTGACATTGATCACAAGTTGTGGGAGTCAGTTGCCAGCATTCGCCAGAGCTGGCGGGCAGCCATAAAGACAGGGCTAAATTGTGGCGAGTCGAAGAGACTTAGTAGTTGGCAGGAAAAAAGACAGAGGCGCAAGGGGAGAGCCAACTGTGCAAAAGCCCCAACAAACAAATTTCTCTGCAGCACCTGTGGAAGAGCCTGTCACTCCAGAATTGGCCTTTATAGCCACTCCAGGCGCTGCTTCACAAACCACTGACCACCTCCAGGCGCGTATCCATTGTCTCTCGAGATAAGGAGGCCCAAAAGAAATGCCATTGAATGTCAAGGGGAGATGGTCATTGCCTGGCACTTGTGTGGTGCAAATGTTACTTGCCATTTATCACCCCAAGCCTGGATATTGACCAGGTCTTGATGCATTTCTACACGGACTGCTTCAGTATGTGAGGAGTCGCGAATGGTGTTGAACATTGTGCAATCATCAGCGAACATCCCCACTTCTGACCTTATGATTGAAGGAAGGTCATTGATGAAGCAGCTGAAGATGGTTGGCCCTAGGACACTCCCCTGAGGAACTCCTGCAGTGATGTCCTGGAGCTCAGATGATTGACCTCCAACAATCACATCCATCTTCCTTTGCGCTAGGTATGACTCCAACCAGCAGAGAGTTTTCCCCCTGATTCCAATTGACTCCAGTTTTGCTAGGGCTCCTTGATGCCACACTCGGTCAAATGCTGCCTTGATGTCAAGGGCAGTCACTCTCACCTCATCTCTTGAGTTCAGCTCTTTTGTCCATGTTTGAACCAAGGCTGTAATGAGGTCAAGAGCTGAGTGGCCCTGGCGGAACCCAAACTGACCATCACTGAGCAGGTCATTGCTAAGCAAGTGCCACTTGATGGCACTGTTGATGACACCTTCCATCACTTTACTGATGATTGAGAGTAGGCTGATGGGGCGGTAATTGGCCGGGTTGGACTTGTCCTGCTTTTTGTGTACAGGACATACCTGGGCAATTTTCCACATTGCCGGGTAGATGCCAGTGTTGTAGCTGTACTGGAACAGCTTGGCTAGGGGCGCGGCAAGTTCTGGAGCACAGGTCTTCAATACTATTGCCGGAATATTGTCAGGACCCATAGCCTTTGCAGTCGTTTCTTGATATCACGCGGAGTGACTCGAATTGGCTGAAGTCTGGCATCTGTAATGCTGGGGACTTCAGGAGGGCCGAGATGGATCATCAACTCGGCGCTTCTGGCTGAAGATTGTTGCAAATGTTTCTGCCTTATCTTTCGCACTGATGTGCTGGGCTCCCCCATCATTGAGAATGGGGATATTTGTGGAGCCACCCCGTCCAGTTAGTTGTTTAATTGTCCACCACCATAGACGACTGGATGTGGCAGGACTGCAGAGCTTAGATCTGATCCGTTGGTTATGGGATCGCTTAGCTCTGTCTATTGCATGCTGCTTATGCAGTTTGGCATGCAGCTAGTCCTGTGTTGTAGCTTCACCAGGTTGACACCTCATTTTGAGGTATGCCTGGTGCTGCTCCTAGCATGACTTCCTGCAGTCTTCATTGAACCAGGGTTGTTCTCCTGGCTTGATGGTAATGGTAGAGTGGGGGATATGCCGGGCCATGAGGTTACAGATTGTGGTTGAGTACAATTTTGCTGCTGCTGATGGCCCACAGCACCTCATGGATGCCCAGTTTTGCATTGCTAGATCTGTTCGAAATCTATCCTGTTTGGCACGGTGGTAGTGCCACACAACACGATGGACGGTATCCTCAATGTGAAGGCAGGACTTCGTCTCCACAAGAACTGTGTAGTGGTCACTCCTACCAATACAGTTATGGACAGAAGCATCTGTGGCAGGCAGATTGGTGAGGACAAGGTCAAGTATGTTTTTCTCTCGTGTTGGTTCCCCCACCACCTGCTGCATACCCAGTCTAGCAGCTATGTCCTTTAGTATTCGGCCAGCTCAGTCAGTAGTGGTGCTACCGAGCCACTCTTGGTGATGGACATTGAAGTCCCCCACCCAGAGTACATTTTGTGCCCTTGCCACCCTCAGTGCTTCCTCGAAGTGGTATTCAACATGGAGGAGTACTGACTCATCAGCTGAGGGAGGGCGGTAGGTGGTAATCAGTAGGATGTTACCTTGCCCATGTTTGACCTGATGCCATGAGACTTCATGGGGTCCGGAGTCGATGTTGAGGACTCCCAGGGCAACTCCCTCCCTACTGTATACCACTGTCCCGCCACCAGGACAGGACATATTCAGGGATGGTGATGGCAGTGTCTGGGATATTGTCTGTAAGGTATGATTCCGTGAGTATGACTATGAGAGGCTGTTGCTTGACTAGTCTGTGGGACAGCTCTCCCAACTTTGGCACAAGTCCCCAAATGTTAGTAAGAAGGACTTTGCAGGGTCGACAGGGCTGGGTTTGCCGTTGTTGTTTCCGGTGTCGAGGTTGATGCCGGGTGGTCCGTCCAGTTTCATTCCTTTTTATTGACTTTGTGGCAGTTAGATACAACTGAGTGGCTTACTGTGCCATTTCAGAAGGCATGGAAGAGTTAACCACATTGCTGTGGGTCTGGAGTCACATGTAGGCCAGACCAGGTAAGGACAGCAGATTTCCTTCCCTAAAGGATATTAGTGAACCAGATGGGTTTTTACAACAATCGACAATGGTTTCATGGCCATCATTAGACTAGCTTTTAATTCCAGGTTTATTAATTAAATTCAAATTCCACCTTCGAACCCATGTCTCCAAATCAATACCCTGGGTTTCTGGGTTACTAGTCCAGTGATAATACCACTACGCCTCTGCCTCCCCCCTTTTTAAAGGGCTTTGAGCCCTCCTGGTAAATTTAAATATTTAAAGCGTAAGTAAATATAAATAAATAAAGACATTTCTTCTGCCCCTCTCCCACCCCCCACCAATAACAATTTAATGAATTATTTGCCCTCTCTCCCCCAAAACAGTTGCGCTGTCCACCTGTCCTTCCCCCCCCTCCACAAACTACATCAACTTTAAACTATAACCCTTCCCACCATCCCCTACACCAATGATGTTACTTTGATCCTGTTTCCCCACATCCCTATACTGTTAAACTTACCTCCTCCCCCCTCCCCAACAGTGTGACGCCTCGTTTCCCCGGACAGGGATCCAAAGGTGCGGGAGTGCCGGCCATCGGGCTGAAGATCGCAGCGGGACATGAGTTTGTGGCATAAGTACCATTAATTCATTAATTTTAATTTGTTTATATATTCAAATAGGAGTCCCGTCGCCGAGCGGCGTGGGTGCTGCCACAAGGCCTCACTGCTGCCAATAATATCGGGCTGGGCCCTCCCAGCATTGGGGTGCATGGCAGCCCACTCCCGGAGGCATCTTCAGGCGCTCCTCACCATGGACCCTGAAGCCTGGGAGAGAACAAAAGCCAGCCCGCTGTTTTCATTGTTTCAATGGTCATATGGGTTTCATTACCTGAGTTTTAATAGGCTTTTGACAAACATCCATCATTTTAATTGATTAAAGGATTTTAAAAAAAAATAATGGTCACAGCTGCTTTTTAGGAAATTAAGTTCAATTTCTTTCATTGTTTGGATACAAATTTGTGAAGTAACTTTCTGCTTTTGTGCTTCTGGCACAGAACATTGCACGCAAGGATACCATATTGGAATACTGGGCACAGAACATTACATACCTGTTACACGACCAATCCAATTCTCCATCCATTAATTTAAACTTTAGTTGGATGTAAAATTGGGTGAGCTATGCTATCCTCTGTGCTTGGGATTTTAATATGTGGTCCTGGTTTGTGATGTCCTACACCAGGAAGACAAGAGTGAAAAATTAACCTCTCGTGACAAAAATGTAGAACTCAAAGACATTAGATATCTAAGTAGTAATGTCGGTGTTGATTGTGCCTCTATTAATTGTGCAAACAGCTTGCAAGTCTTTTTCTGAAACAAAAACAAGAAATGCTGGAATCATTCAGCAGGTCTGGCAGCATCTGTGGTTGCCAGACCTGCTGAGTGATTCCAGCATTTCTTGTTTTTGTTTCAGATTTCCAGCATCCGCAGTATTTTGCTTTTAAGTCATTTTCTGAGGTCGGTTCCTTTTACAAATTACCACATAAGGGCTTGTGTCAGCTATGACTCATTCAGTGGCACTCATCTCTAAGTCAAAAGGCTTTGGGTTCAAGTCCCACTCCAGTAGACTTGAGCACAGAAATCTAGGCTGACACTCCAGTGCAGTACTGAGGGAATGCTGCACTGTTGAAGGCGCTGTTTTCAGAAGAATATTAAACCGAGACTCTGTCAAGTGGATGTAAAAGATTTCATGGAACTATTCCAAAGAAGAGCAGGGAAGTTCTCCCCGGTGTCCTGGCCAATATTTATCCCTCAGTAAACATCACTAAAACAGATTATCTGGTCATTATCACATTGCTGATTAGGGGTGTTTGCTGTGGGCAAATTGGCAGCATGTTTCCTACATTAGAGCAGTGACAACCATTCAAAAGTACTTAAACAGCTTGAAACACTTTGAGACATCCTGAGGTCATGAAAGGTGCAAGTCTTGCTTTCTTTCTCTGCTTCCTGTGCAGAGTGGAAGATGGAACAGCCATTCTATGAAGGTTTAATTGATCAGAAACTCCCTTAAAGCCCATCCTGCTTCCAGCAAGTTTCAAGAGACATCTCTGTGTTCTCTGTCAATGGATGTGCCTGGGCTTCCTCTCTGAACAGTGAAGTTGTGCAACAGACTGCAGACAACAATGATCATTTGAGAAGGAAGAAGGGCTATAAAGCAACACATTCTCCCCACACCAATCTTTCCAAGCATCCGAACCTTTGTTTCGATATTCCAATGATATATTTATGAGAACCCTGGTATTTGTGTCCACCTTAATATATCATTCCTCAGCTCTTGGTCATGGCAGTCTCATGGAGCTCATGAATCAGGTCTGTGGAAGGTATCCCTACTCCCTGAGGAGCGATCTATTCAGTCTTTCCCATAAAATGATGGAAGTATTGCAGATTGGTAGAAAATGAAGAAGTTATGATTGTTACTGGGGAATAGTCATTTACATGTATAATGTCCTGCCTATGGTCACAGGTTGGGTGCACATTAGAGCAATGGATTTCCTTTCTATTCACTAAGGCTGTGAGATTGGAGACATGTGGCCACATGCATACCATTAATTTTGTCCCTCATTTTGGACAAGTCTGCAAAATGGAGAAAGTGCAGTGTTCTGTCAGGCTGCTGCCCAGTCTTCATAAAGAATGTGTGAAGAAGGTAGACTTGATGAGCAAAGAACTGCTCAATACATCAGTACACTACAAAATTCGTTATATTTCCTCTGCCATTGCTTAAAATAATCTATTCACAAAGAATACAAGGTTGTGTTCACCTTGACAGGCACTGAGAAGCTGTCCCTGTCGTCAAACAGTCTGGTTCAAAGAGACAGCATATTTCTGTGACTGCCTCCATCGTGATGGGCGGTTGAGTGAACATTTCTCCAGATGTGTCCATTTGGATTTGTGGACATGAGTGACTGAGCAAAGGCACTGCAGCAAGACCATTGTTGGCATAAATCTCCTCTCCCTGATGACTTTACTGAACTCCTCTTCTTCCTTAGAAATGGGCAAAGAGAGAGGTGTATCAAATGAGATGTCCAGCTTGAGAATGCTGCCTGTTGTAATTTAAATTGCAGCTGCCAACAAGCCAAATATGCTAAATAGGGGGTAAAACTCAAACCAGTAACAAATGCAAAAAACTGAATGAGCAATGAGGACTGTAGCAAAAAAGTTCTACAGCTAATAACTGCATTTTGCTTTATGAGTGCAATGTACAAAATAGCTGAAAGAGTCTTCAAAGTAGTCATTATTTTGAATGAATGCTAATTGTCTTCAGCACATTACCAGTGTTGATCAAGTGAATTTGTGGCAACAAACACATTCAATGAATTTCTATAAATTCAAAGGCTTAAAAAGACGATTGGATCGAAATTATGCTTGCCCCCTCTTCTTAAATCACAGCTTGGCTGTGATATGAGGTTCTGTGTGCTTTTAGTGAGAAATAAGCCTACAACTTGCTTATTCAATTATACACTTCACCCTCCCACCACCCTCCCACTTGCCTGATCACTGCTATAATAAATAAAAGAAAAGACTTGCATTTATAGAACTCCTTTCACAACCTCAGGATGTCCCAAAGCATTTTACAGCCAATAATTAATGGTGCATCCAATTATGGCACCATAATGAACTTGCCCATTTGCATTAATGTTTCTTTGAAAAATTTCAGCACGTTAGGGTTAGGGTTAGAATCTATATCAATAAACTGCCCATAATATGTGTTATTTAACAAAATCCAATACATTTCTCAACAGGAATTGAATGTCCATGTAACAGATACTGGCTCATTGATAGAACTGAAATAATAAAAGGGCCTAAAAAATTGTCTGCCCCATTTTTTGGGGCATGGGATGATGATTTGTGGCTTCCCTGCACTAGTGATGCGATGTTGGAAGCAATGGTGGTGGAGGTGGGCAGGAGGAGAAATACCATGGTTCACGGCGGGCCAGGAGGCCATCAAGTACCATCCTCAGAAGGGAGTGGGAGCAGGAGTCCAGTGAGGTGAACCCCTGGCATCTGGACCCGAAGACCTGGCAGCAGTGCTTCAGGAAGTCAAATGACCTTACCCAGATGATCAAGGTCAGTGAATGCATCTTTGCATGACATCTCCTACCCATCACACCACCATCCTCTCATGCTGCTCAATACACCACACCCCCATCATTCCCTAGCACTCAGAACTCACATCTAACATCCAGATACTCTATCTGACCCTCCCACACATACCAATGCTCCCAGCTGCAAACCCACCTCTTAGTTCCTCCACATACCTCCAGCTATTCAGCAATGGCAGGCACATCAACCAAAAGTGCTACCCAATCATTGACATTCTGCCCTCTCACTTGCTGAACACAATAGAAGGGAGCAGAGCAGAACTGGGAAGGGACAAGGACGCCTGCATATCCTGAGCCCTGAAGAGATAGTTGTCTGCATCATGGGGCCAGCTGAAATGGAGCCTGTGGCACCTGGCATCACTGAGAACATTGAGAATGACAATATGTGCCTGCTTTATGCCTCTTCTCAATGCCCAGCACACTTTCCTCCTGCTATCTGGCATGATGAGCAAGCTACTGATGGTGTGTAACCATGGAGCTCCTGCTTCCCATCTCTTCCCTCACACCAACCTTCCCCTTCTGATTTCCTACTTTCAGTCACAAAAGAACTGCTGCCTGCCCAGCCTCAACAGCCCACAAAGGACGAGAGAGAGCAACACTTATGAAGAGGCCCTGTCAGTTGATCTGACACTTGCAGTCACCAGCCCAAATACTGGCATTGCATGTACCTTAGAGGCAAGTATAGAGTTGGGATTAGCACTTGTTTAGTCATCCGGACATAAGTGGGCTGCAGCCAGGCCAGGGGTAATGGATGGTTCTTGTGTCAGCTCACTGGAGAGCGAGGCTCCAGAAGAGTTCTACTGCACGTGACTCAGATGAGGGCCACGATGAGGGAACATGCAGAAGGACGCTGATAGGCATGAATACTGAGATGCTGAGTGGATTGATCGGTCTGCCAAATTGCCTCCTATCATTGTCAAGGAACATGGAGGGGACTGACTGCAAGTTGGCAGAGGGCATCAGGCAGAGTTTGCTCTCTCTGCTGCCTCTGCTCCATCTCCTTGTTGCATACCCAGAGGCATTGCCCCCAAACCTGTTGCAGCCTTTGTGTGGATAGGTCACCTAGTCCTTTACAATCCCTGTCCGGATGCTGTAACACCCTCTGACAAATCCAATAACTCAGCACAATACTTGCAAAAATACTCCAGAGGACTTCTCGACACATTGCAATCACAGAAATTCTGAAAAATTACCTTACCTGCAATTTGGGGGCTGGCCCTTTAAAGGACATTAGTGTAGGACCCATCTTGCGGCTCAGTGCATGTTGTTTGCAGAGTGATGCGCAAATTCATGGCCTAGGCCTGCATAGTCCGAATTAGGTATCCTGGTGCCTGCTGAGTTGTGTAATGTCAGGACAGTGCTCCTTCACAGGCTTCTGGCACACGCTCGGGACACCAGCACTGGTGTCTTTCTCAAGAGGACACACTGCATGAGCTGCACCAGAAGCAGCTGGCAGTGCAACACACCCCAACTAAACAGCACTAGGCCTAGGAGATTAAATTTGCCCCCTAGATCTGCTAAAATGTATTATCTATTGGCTATTTGGCAATAAATAAGACTGTAACTTTCTCTAAATGATACTTTAATAGATTAATGGAGAGTGTTATTATAGAGGAAATATTTTCTGCATAAATGTGGAAACGAAGGAATCCTGTGGGACTGCAAAATTTAATAGTGGTCCAGTTCTTGGCTGTTGGATTACAGGCTTCGACGCATTTGGCTTTGATTAATTCTGCTGAGACGTTGATCTAAGATCTAATTCTTGTTCTGTTAAGGACTTGACTGAGCATCAGTTTGAGTTGTTGAGAGTTACGAGGCACTCTGGTTAACCCATCCACCCCACCATTTTATTATACGCTGGAACTCTGGTGAAATAGAAAAAATAATGTTGACAATCAGCTGTGAAGTACAATTATGAGTCACTTAAACAGCTGAAATGCAACAGGGGATCTGAGGACAATTGTTGACTGAACAATATTGATGAAGAATGGAATGTTTCAGAATGAGAATAACCACATTAACTGACCAGGAAACCCTACTGTAAGCAGTCTGGGAGAGAAACACCATACTTCATGGAACTAATGCCCGCTGCTGGGAAGGGTGCTAGTATGGAGGTGTCGTGCTTGTGCCAGATGCTGTGGCAATGGGTAGATCAGTCGCAAGAGGGAGTCCCACTTGGGGTATTTAAAGGGCCAGTCACCCAACTTGCAGGTGAAGTGCTTTTGACTTATCATTGCTCTGTGGAAGTACTGTGGTATGCTCTTGCAGGAGCTATGGTGACTTGCTGGATTTAGAAAGGAGTGTTGCTGCATCCTGACAAGGAGTTGAAAGAAATTTTGTGGCCTGTCTGCAGAAAAGCTGCTGGTTATGGGGGCTGTAGTTGCTGTCCCTCTGAGTCTGCAACACAACAGGGAGATGGAGCTGAGGCTGCAGAGAGGGGAAGCTGTGCGCAGAGTGGGGAGCAGCAGGGCTCTCCTCAGAAGGCCCTACCCACCAATGGTTTTCAGGCAGTACTTCTCCTACCTCCATCTCAACCAGGAGCAATGCCTGAGGCACCTGCGATTCATCAAGGAGGTGGTCGCAGAACTGTGCCACCACCTTTAACAGAGTTTGCAACCTCAGAGCAGGGTGAGGGTGGTGCTGCCAGTGGCTGACAAGGTTACAGTTGCTCTCAACTTCTATGCGAACAGATCTTTCTAGGTGGGATCAGGTGACATAGCCACATGTCCCAGTTCACCGTCCATCATTGCATCAGGGAGGTGACGGAGGTCATGTATGCCAGGAGATGGGACTTAATCATTTTCTCCCTCACCAGAGAGAAGCAGGATGAGTGGGAACGTGGCTTTGTCAGGGTAGTGGGATTTCCAATGGTGCAGCGAGCCATCGACTGCACACAAAGTGGCTGTGCAGGCCCCACTTGTAAATGGGGAGAGGTACAGGAACTGCAAAGCGCTTCACTCCATTAATGTGCAGTTGGTGTGTGACCATGCCCAGACAATCAGGCCAGTGAATTCCTGCTATCCTGGCAGAAGCCACAACGCCTTCATCCTGAGGCAGTCTGCCATTCCTGCCATTTTTAGGCCATCATGAAGACGCAGAGGTTGGTTGCTTAGAGACAAGAGATACCCACTATACACATGGCTCATGACTCCCCTCTGCCAGCCGATCACATGAGGAAAATGCACCTACAATGAGAACCACACTACCACTGGGAACTTCATGGAGCAGATCATCAGTGTTATCAAGCAATGGTTCCGCTGCCTGGACCACTTGGGGGGAAACCCTACAATACTGGATGGAGCTTGTCTCCAAATGCTCTGCTGCATTCTCCACAACCTCGCTATTATGAGGGTGCAGCCTTTGCCAATAGTCATATAGAGGCCACCTTGTGAGGAGGAGGTACAGGAAGAAATAGAGAAGGGAAGGAGGAGGTATCCAGGACCCCTTCACTCTGGACGGGCTGTCCGTAAGCACCAACTGAGACCCTGGTTCCCTTAGGTCATCATCCCATCATCACCATGGCTCCACTATTCCATCTGAGATCCCCCATTACAGCATCCTCTTAGCCAAAAGCCTCCAATAAAAACTTTCCATAACATCTTTATCCAACAACACATCATATAATCCAAACAAAATTGAACTATTCACCCTTATACATTCCCTTAACGCATGCCTTGTGGGTGCCTTTGCCTGTCCTAGTGCTGTTATGCTGTACTACCCCAATGGTTGCAGCATGGCTGGTGGAAGGCTGCTGGCTGTCAATGGAGAAGACTGCAGGTGGCCTTGCAGGATGATCTCAAGCAGCTCTAGGCCTCGAGGGCCCGGCTTCAACAGCACCACCTTGTCATTGGCAGCAACAGTCTGGGCTGGCTGGCTGACTGGCAACAATCAGGGCACTGGTGGAAGTGGTGGAAGCTCGAATGCTTTCATCCTGAGAGAGAGCAGCAGGTTTGTGCACCACAGAGACACTGTCACCCCTCCGGGGGGATGTGCCTCAGCAATCCTAGTAATCTGTTGGAGGAAAGATTGCTGAACTGCTGTGATAGCCTGCATGCCCCTTCGACCATTGAGATCCACAGCTATGATGGCAGCAATCTGAGCCTGCATGACACTAACCATGGATCTCATGAACTCAGTTTAAGCTTCCACAGCAGCACTGAGACATTGCATGGAGACAGCGTCCACCAGTCGTCCTGGTTGCGTCTGCAAGTGCTATCATGGAGTTGGCCACCACTTCCACCCTGGAAGGAATGGTCTTCAAGCCCTGTGCACATTAGAGCTGGACTTGTCCATGATCCTTGACAGTGACAAGAGGCTGTTTGCCCTATCAATGCACCAAGCATCTCAGTGTGCATGCTCATCAGCGTTCTCCCATAGGCCAATTTGTCAAAGTCCTCATCTGAGACCCCTGTAGCAGAACTTGTCTGTGACCTCACCCCTTCATGAACTATCCTTTCCCCTTGCCCTGGCTGCAGCCCACTTGTGCCCGGTGACTCACCACATGCAGATCCCAACTCTATAATACCCTTTAAAGAGTACACTGTGCTGGTATCTGAGCTGGTGGCTGTGAGTGTCAGATCAGGTAACACTGCTTCTTCCTCCGAGGTCTGTAGAAGCTCTCTCCCTTACTCATGATGTTGCACTGACAGGCCAGGCAGCAGTTCTCAGGTATCTGAAAGCAGAAAATCAGAAGGGGAGGGTTTAGGGTGAGGAAAAAGGGGTTTGCAGTAGGTTGGAAAGCAAGAGGTCCATGGTCCTACAATTTGCAGCTTACAGTTCATGTCAGATAGCAGGATGAGGGTGAGGTGGGATTTGAGAATGGTCATAAGACAGGAACATATCACCATCCTGAATGTTCTTGGCAGTGTCAGATGCAGCAACCTCCGTGACAGCCAGCCCCATGATGCTGGGCACAGTCTCCTCCAGCTGGCTTAGATGATGCATATCTGCCTGTTCCCTGCTGCTTCTGCTCAGCTCCCTCCTGTTATGAGCCACCTTGTCCTGCAAGAGAGAGGGAAGATTATCAGTGAGTGTGTTGCAATGTGTTTGGATGATGATCCTGCCACAGCTGAATAGCTGGAGGTATGTGGAGGCTGCGAGAGGTGGGTGTGAGGGGCTGGCATCAATGATGGATGTATGAGAGTGAGCTGGAGCATCTGAATGTTCAGCCTGTGTCCTGAGTGCTACAGACTGTGATGGGTAGGTTATGGGAATGTGATACATTGAGCAGCATGAGAGGGTGGTGGTATGTGGGTAGGAGATATGAGACGATGATGCATTCACTGACCTGGAGGAGAAGGCAACTGGTGCCAGTGTCGTTCCCTGCTGCTGGTGGTGCTGTTGCTGTTCCTCATTGGAGGTTCAAAGATGAGCTGCATCAGCTGCTCCCATGCCCTGATATAGGCTGGCAGCAGGGAGCGACGCTGGCACCAGTTGTCTTCTCCTCAGCCACATGCCGCTCCAGAGAGCAGAGGGGATGGACACAGAGATCCAGCTCCAAGCAGGCAACACGCCAACACAGAATCTGCAGGAAGAGGTTCAGCTCTCTCAACATGTGTAAGCACTGGTGCCTCAGGAGGCTCAGTTGTTTGCCACAAGTCTTTGCTGACATCTTCAGCCTTCTGGAGCAACGCTGCCTTCTCATTGGGCCAGTCGGGCATGAATTGCCTGTGGCCATCAAGGTGCCTGTCACTGGAGAGCCAGCCCCTGGATTTCTACCTCTTCCAGAGATTGTGTGCTCTCTTCTCCTGCAAGGAGAGAAAGCAGAGAGTTATGAGTGTTAGCAATGGCTTGTGGGGGTAGCAGGGAAGCACAACATTTGTGGAGGGTGACTGTGAGGTTTGAGTGTGAGCGGGCAATACAATGAAGGTGAGTGTGAGTATTGGCTGTTCAGATGGGGATGGGAGGTGCCTGCAGAATGGGAAATGAGTGCAGCTGAAGATGTGTTGTTCTGAGGAGTGCTGTGCAGGAGAATGTTGTGAAAGTCAGGGTGTGGGGCTTGGCACCTGGAAGTGTTATGTAACTCACCTATCTCACCTGTCTGAGGTTCTGGATCCTCAGTGCATTGTCACCAGGTTGGAGGGACCACGCTTCAGCTGTTGACTTCCTCAGCCACTTCCAACCATGCCTGCTTGGTTGGAGAGACTGTCCTCTTCCTCCCGTTCTTGGGGAGAGCTTACCTCACTGCAGCCTCTCAGATCCAACAGCAAGACCTCCAGGTAAGAGCAAGAGACCCGGGAAGCAGCCTTCCCAGGTGTCCTCCCCATTCCTGTGGTTGCTGCAGCCTCAAAAATCCACGTCCAGTTGACCCATTCTAACCCATGCCATGATCCCTTTCGTTAGAAATCCAACGTGTTATCCTGTCCGCCCTCCCTGATTGGTCAGGGAACCCAGAGGCGGGAAGCTAGTGACATGATTCAGTTAAAGATCCTCAGCAAAGCCCGCTGAAGAATTCAACGGGGTCCCAACCCACTTATGGTCCTGCCATTTCAGCAGAGACTAAGGTGAGAAGAGTCAGCCCAATGTCTGGTAATGATCCTGTTTCCCAGCTTACAAATTTAATGTGGTTTAGCCATCAATAAAGTTCTTCTAATATAACACATTACTCAGATTTCCAGCATCTGTAGTATCATGCTTTGCTATTAAATTTCTTCTTGGTGTTAGGGATGTTTGAAACAAATTTTTCCTTCAATTGTGCAGTTTGTCAAAAAAGAGCTGATTAGGTAATACGAAACCAACAGGAAAATTTTAAGTGTGCAGTTATCACACTACAAATCATGCTGATGTATGCATTATGTATCCATTGGTCACTTCATTTGCAAATGTATGTAAGTTTGCTTCTGGCTCTAGAATTAGATGAACTACAGAACTCAGTTTTAATTGGTACAATTTAATGCTCATGGATATGTATAAGCAAGCATGAATGAGTTGTTCAACTATTATGCAAGTTCAAACAATTTCACAAATGGACTACATGAATTATCTATAATTAATTTAACAGTGCATGTGCTAGCCAAGAATTCCAGGAACAATCTTTCATTTAACTTACAGGCTAATCAACAAATTGAATATCTTGTACTTCAGGTTATGCATCATTTTTTTTTTAGGAGGGTGGGAATGATCAGGAGCCTGCAATTAGACCATAAATAACTGAGATTCACTGATAAACCAATGTCAAACAGAGTG
The DNA here is from genome assembly GCF_036365525.1 of Heterodontus francisci. Classification (NCBI taxonomy): domain Eukaryota; kingdom Metazoa; phylum Chordata; class Chondrichthyes; order Heterodontiformes; family Heterodontidae; genus Heterodontus; species Heterodontus francisci. The sequence goes on along the minus strand of NC_090376.1, from coordinate 132,925,307 downwards.
TTAATGTTACAAAATATTGTACAAAAACAGCAATTTAGATTGCTATAAGGTAAATGAGACAAGAAAACCACATATGTCAAGCACTATCACCAAATTAAGGCTGCCTACTTTGATAATAAAAGTAAGTAGATAATTTTATTTGGGTACTAATATCATTATCAATACTTATGTTCTTATTAGCAACCTCAGTAAAATAAGGACCTCGGGGTTAGATAATCTCAGGAGGAAAAATGCTCTTTTTAATGTTAAGAGCCAGTGCACATGCTAAGCATTCATTAAAGTGTAGTCAGTTTGTGCATTAATATCTGTCCATACTCCTAAAATTGCTTCTGGGAGCAAACTGATTTAATGTACGTTAATGCACTGATTTGATGCTAATGCTTTTATTGCTTCTTAGAACTTTTCTAAACAGCAGTCAATGGGCAACATGCCAATTTAGTCATGCTAATCTAGAAATACAATTGGTGGTTAACAACACCCAAATTAAAGGTAGTGTCAAGGCAATGGAAAGAGTCAACAGAAATTCAGCATGAAGCTGAAGAAGATACGCAACTGTGTTAAGTCTATATATGTATCCTGGATGTATAAATGTCTCCCCTTGTTAAATTGTTGGAGCAGCAGGATAGTAGAAGCAGCAGGGATAGTCCAGGGAGATCCAAAGCCATATAACATTTTTTTTATTCGTTCATGGGATCTGGGCATCGCTGGCTAAGCTGTGATTTATTGCCCATCCCTAATTGCCCTTGAGAAGGTGGTGGTGAGCTGCCTTCTGGAACCGTTGCAGTCCTTGGGGTGTAGGTACACAAACAGCGCTGATAGGAAGAGAATTCCAGGATTTTGACCCAGCAACAGTGAAGGAACGGTGATATAGTTCCAAGTCAGGATGGTGTGTGGCTTGGAGGGGAACTTGCAGGTGGTGGTGTTCCCATGCATCTGCTGCCCTTGTCCTTCTAGATGGTAGAGGTTGCCAGTTTGGAAGGTGCTGTCAAAGGAGCCTTGGTGAGTTGCTGCAGTGCATCTTATATGTGGTACACACTGCTGCCACTGTGCATCAGTGGTGGAGGGAGTGAATGTTAAAGGTGATGGATGGGGTGCCAATCAAGCAGGCTGTTCTGTCCTGGATGGTGTCGATGTTGTTGGAGCAGTACCCATCCAGTGGACAGTATTCCATCACACCCCTGACTTGAGCCTTGCAGATGGTGGACAGGCATTGATGAGACAGGAGGTGAGTTACTCGCTGCAGAATTCCCAGCCTCTAACCTGCTTTTGTAGCCACAGTATTTGTGTGGTCCAGTTCAGTTACTAGTCAATAGTAGCCCCCTGGATGTTGATAGTGAGGGATTCAGCGATGGTAATACCATTGAACATCTTTATGGACAGGACATACCTGGACAATTTCCCACATTGCCGGGTAGATGCCAGTGTTGTAGCTGTACTGGAACAGTTGGCTAGAGAAGGCAGCTAGTTCTGGAGCACAAGTCTTCAGTACTATTGCCAGAATGTTGTCAGAGCCCATAGCCTTTGCAGTATCCAGTACCTTCAGCCATTTCTTGATATCATGTGGAGTGAATTGGGATTGACTAAAGACTAGTATCTGTGATGCTGGGGACCTCAGGTGGAGGCTGAGATGGATCATCCACTTGGCACTTCTGGCTGAAGATGGATGCAAATGCTTCAGCCTAGTATTTTGCACTGACATGCTGGACTTCCCCATCTTTGAGGATGGGAATGTTTGTGGAGACCCCTCCTCCTTTTAGTTGTTTAATTGTCCACCACCATGGCTCACTGGGATCCACTAGGATGCACTACCACACCAGGCAGTGTGTGGACTGCCTATGACAGTGCTACCTTAACCTCACCAACAGTGTCATGCGAGACTTTACATCTCACCAAGGAAAGCATAGATGATTTAGAGCGTCTATTGGAACCAGTTGTACAGTCAAGTAGCAGCATGAGCACTTCTCAACATTTTTTGTCAGACGTATTCCAGAAAACAGCAAAACACTTCACAAAAATCAGCCAGCTTGTCTGTCTCTGTTTCTCTCTCTCTCTCTCTATTTTGCTCAGAAATTGCAAACTCCACAGCTAGGTTGGCCAACTCTACACTATTCATATTGATTAAATAGCTGTCTCGTCAGTTCATCAGAATTATTGAAGGTGCTTTCCAATTTATCACTTGTGCTTTATTAAAGTGCATTCTAATTCAACCAAGCTTCTTCAAAGTACATAGCAAAAAGTTGTGCTTCTCTGCAATGGATTAAAAAAGGAACAACTTGTAACTCCCATTTAATGTACTACCTGTGCACTAATAAAAATTACACCCTCATAAATGAAGTCATTACAACATCATTCAGCCTGAGAAATTACAGAAATGCTTTATCTACGAGAGCCTCCCTAAACCTAAGATCTATTGACCTTGTAAATCTAATTCAATTATCTTTGATGTTCAAAGACTGTATGATAAGCTTATGGTTTCATGCAGCAAAAGTAATCCAGGCAAAATTTCTTTGCAGAGTCACTCAAATAGTTGATGAACTGAAAGGGGCACTACATTCATGAAAAAGAATGTCAACATTTTTTGGGGAAGATTTGGAAAAGCCAAAAGAATTGAGTCAACTATTCCAGATTGTAATTACACACAAGATGATGCTTTTAAACAAACAATGTTCTTGCCGATATAAACCAAAGTCATGCTGACTGTAATCTTCATGGCTGCATTGTAGCATTCAGTGGAAGCATCCAGTCAATGTCTAGTTGTTAACAATAAGATTGATAATCATCTAAAGTGCATCTCAGGAACATTAGATTGTAAATCAACATACATTAATCCTATATTACTAATTGCTAAAGGCCTTATTTAGATTATTCCACAAAAGATTATGATGTAATGGAGAGTGCAGAGAACAAAATGGCCTGGATGTTGCATTAAGAATAACCGTGAGGCTATCAGTACTCACCACTATTAAAGAGTAAATCGGACAGCAAATTCCGGTGACTGCACATACGGAGTTAAAGAACAGAAATCAGAATGTTGCTGGCCGAGTTGTCCTGCTCGTCAAGAAGCTTTGCTAAACTGGTATCTCACTGAGAGACTCTGCATTCAAACACATGGAAGGGCTTGAAGTTGCTGTGCTTACTTACATGATGCCTACTAAATGCTCCAGAAAAATTTAGACCTTGTTCATTCCAGTGTAAGTAATTATTTTTGTTGGTGTGATAAGTCCTAATTACTACCAAGCAACCTTTCTGACACTGAAAATTAACTTATATAAATGTGAAGTTTCATTCCTTCAAGTTTTAATTACTGTTGGAGATTCAAAAAATTCAAAAATGTAATTTTTAAAAACTTTTTCTTTCTGCCTCTTTTATCTCTCTCTCATCTTTCTTTCCTTTTATTTTACATTCTGTCCATGATTTGGCAATGAATTCATTATTCTAACTTACACTTCCTGGTTCATATTCTGCATGCCTCAGTAAGAATTATACAATCTGATTGGTTAAGGAGATACACTGTTACTTGCCCTGTTCACACAGGTCGCTGATTTCCTGTAGATGGTACTGCACCAAAATGGCTCTCTAATTACCACATGTTCCAGTGCAAAAACCCATAGAGAGTCTTTGATCAAGTGTAAATGCAACATTCATTCACCACTGACAACAAAATTCAGGCCATTGACGATTCCATGACTTTTATTAAAAGAGACTCATGAAAGTGAATTTGGTTCCACTGAAGAAAAGATGATCAAGAAGGACATAAACCAAGCCTTTAAAAGATGGAGGGGTAAGGATAAAAGCAAAATACTGCGGATGCCAGAAATCTGAAATAAAAACAAGAAATGCTGGAACCACTCAGCAGGTCTGGAGGCATCTGTGGAAAGAGAAGCAGAGTTAACATTTCGGGTCAGTGACCCTTCTTCGGAGGGGTAAGGATACTGTGCAGCAAACAAGTTATTTGATTCAGGCTGGAATGCAGAGTAGAAAACATGGAGACATTTTACAGATCACATGTGGCAGTGGGTAACCCTCACAGAAGATGTTTTGACAAAGACACATGACTGCCGTGAGCCTGACTCCCCCTCCACCTGCTAAGGGAGCATTGCATATAATGATCTGTTATCACTGCAGTCATTAATAAAGTTAATTTGTTTTTATAATACTCACACTGAGAAATGAATGAAGGATTTGCTTGAGTGGCAAATGAAAATCAAACTTGCCAGTGGGAGTGAGTCACAGAGTCATAGAGAAATAACAGCACAGAACGAGGCCATTCTGCCCATCGTGTCCCTGCCAGTTCTCTATAGAGCAATCCAATCAGTTCCATTCCCCAGCTCTAGCCCCATTTCCCTCAAGTGCTCAACCAATTTCCTTTTGAAATCATTCATCATCTTCACTTCTACCACCCTCGTAGGCAGAGAGTTTCAGGTCATTACCACTCACTGCGTAAAAAAGTTCTTCCTCACATCGTCCCTGCATCTCTTGCCCAAAACCTTAAATCCGTGTTCCCTAGTCCTTGTACCATCAAGGTTGAGCTGGGTCAGGTCAAAACTGTGGGAGTCAAGTCAAGGGAACCCTTTGGATTTGGGTTAATAAGGGGTGCGCAGTAACATTTTATCTAAATTTGACACAGATTATTTCCAAACAATAAATACTAGCTGTGCCGATTGTGCCCTTCCTTCAAATGACCAATCCACACCCTCACCAGGAAGTCAGGATACTGTTTTCATTTCCATTTTCCCTTAATTAAAACTGCATGATTTGACTATTAACAAAGCCTTCAGTGTCCTACGCAAACTCTTAACAAGTATATTTTCTCCTTTTTAAAAATTTGAAACAGGCCCTTTGGCCCACTGAGTCTGTACTGATCATCAACCACCCATTTTACACTAATCCTACACTAATCCCATATTCCCTACCACATCCCCACAATTCTCCTACCACCTACCTACACTAGGGGCAATTTACAATGGCCAATTTACCTATCAACCTGCAAGACTTTGGCTGTGGGAGGAAACCAGAGCACCTGACAGAAACCCACACAGTCACAGGGAGAACTTGCAAACTCCACACAGGCAGTACCCAGAATCGAACCCAGGTCGCTGGAGCTGTAAGGCTGCAGTGCTAGCCACTGCGCCACAGTGCTGCCCTTATTTTGATTTGCTTTATTAGTTTCCCAGAGAATTATTCTCCTAAGCAATATTAAGAAATGCTCCACGGACTCACAGCTGCACTGTAGGTTGGAATTGAATTTCCAGGTTGATTGAAAATCTAACCAAACTGCCATTCCCAATGCCATTCCATTGGATAAGTATTTTTTTAAAATGGGATAAGAGTAATTTTCTTTAATGTATTGATTTTTAAGGCATTATTATTGAACAAAAATGTTTTGTTTATGTAAAAGTAGCTAAAATAAACCTTGGGGAAGAGTTTTCAGGTTTACATGTTCATTTGGGCAGAGCGCAGTAGGTCCTGTAGCTTTCAATGCTCTGCCTATTTTCCAGCAAGTATCCAATATCTTCTTTCTTATGGCTTGTAATAATGTGCTTACCTTCTGGCCTCAGTGTAACTAACCATGTTCAACTCCTGACAATTGAGACCAACTAGATGTACTAGCTACATAGCCTGAATGCCATCACCAGCAGTACGCCAAAAGTGTCACCATTAAATGTACCATGTATGTACACAATGTATCACAGGGAATTTATGTATCATGCACATATGTGACAGAGCTGATCAGGGCATTTTCAACAAGAAGAAGGAGCTGGAGAGTTCAATGTGTGATCTTAGCATTGAGCTGTGTAAGGGAAGGCTCATCAGAGTGTATCCAATGAGATTGCAGTGCACTTTTTGATAGATTTATTGAAGGTGCAGGAAGGCAAAGTCAGCACATTGAGAAGCATATCATGCATTTGCAATCTTTTCTGGGTTATTGTGTTGGCTCTTCATGAAAGATTGAAGTTGATGGAAAGCTAAGCCACTGCAAAACTACTTGTTGAGTTTGGGCTCCTGCCTGTGCTCCATTGAACATTTCTGCTAAAATTTCAGTACTGCATGGATGATCACTGTGGTAGGATATGGCACTAAAACTCAAATACAACAAATAAGATAAGCCACCACATAACCCATTGCATGGGCACAGAAGCATAGTGGTAATGTTACTGAACTAGTAATCCAGAGGCCTGGACTAACGCTCCAGATATATGAGTTCAAATCCTACCATGGCAGCTGGGGGAATTTAAATTCAATTAATTACAAAATCTGGGATAAAATGCTTGACACATTAATAATGATCATGAAACTTCTGAATTGTCATAAAAATCCATCAGGTGCACTATTGACCTTCAGGAAGGAAATCTGCCGTGTTTACCCAGTCTGGCCTACATGCAAATCCAGACCCACAGCAATGTGATTGACTCTGAAATGGCCTAACAAGCCACTCAGTTAGCATCAACAAAGGCACACCCTGCCCAGTCAACACTGCAAAATCTGGGGACTTGTGTCAAACTTGGGAGAGCTGTCCCACAGACCAATCAAGCAACAATTTGACATAGTCATACTCGCCCAATCATACCTTACAGCAATGTCCCAGTCTCCTCCGTTATCATCCCTGGTTATGTCCTTCTCCACCTGGCAGGACAGACCCACCAGAGGTGACGGCACAGGGCTATACAATCAGGTAGGATTGGCCCGGGGGGTCCTCAACATTAACTCTGGACCCCACAAAGTCTCATCAGATTATAGATGGGCAAAGAAATCTCCTGTTGATTATCACCTACTGCTCTTGCTAAGCTGACAAATCAGTACTCCTCCATGTTGAACACCAATTGGAAGAGCTGTGGGTAGCAAGGGCACAGAATATAAAGTGGGTAGGGGACTTCAATGTCCATCACCAAGAGTGGCTCGGTAGCATCACTAATGACTGAGCTGGCCAATTCCTAAAGGACGTAGATTGGGCCTGCGGCAGGAGATGAGGGAACCAACAAGAGGGAAAATCCTACTTGATCTCGTCATTATCTTCTATTTTTTTAATTCATTCATGGGATGTGTGTTGTGGAGCCTCCTTCTCCTGTTAGATGTTTAATTGTCCATCACCATTCACGACTGGATGTGGCAGGACTGCAGAGCTTTGATCTAATCCGTTGGTTGTGGGATCACTTAGCCCTGTCTATTGCATGCTGCTTTCACTGTTTGGCATGCAAGTAGTCCTGTGTTGTAGGTTCACCAGGCTGACTCCTCATTTTTAGGTATGCCTGCTACTGCTCTTGGCATGCCCTCCTACACTCTTCATTGAACCAGGATTGGTCCCCCGGCTTCATGGTGATGGTAATGGGGGATATGTCGGGCCAGGAGGCTACAGATCATGGTTGAGTACAATTCTGCTGCTGTTGATGGCCCACAGTGCCTCATGGATGCCCAGTTTTGAGTTGCTAGATCTGTTCAAAATCTATCCCATTTAACACAGTGGTCGTGCCACACATCACGATGGTGGGTATCCTCAATGTGAAGACGGAACTTCGTCTCCACAAGGAATGTGTGGTAGTCACTCCTACCAATACTGTCATGGACAGATGCATCTGTGGCAGGCAGATTGGTGAGGACAAGGTCAAGTATATTTTTCCCTCTTGTTGGTTCCCTCACCACCTGCCACAGACCCAGTCTAGCAGCTATGTCCTTTTGGACTTGGCCAGCTCGGGTAGTAGTAGTGCTACTGAGCCACTCTTGGTGATGGACATTAAATTCCCCCACCCAGAGTACATACTGTGCCCATGCTACCGTTAGTGCTTCTTCCAATTGGTGTTCAACAAGGAGAAGCACTGATTCATCAGCCGAGGAGGGCGGGGGCAGTAGGTGGTAATCAGCAGGAGGTTTTCTTGCCCATGTCTGACCTGATGCCATGAGACTTCATGGGGTCCAGGTTCAATGTTGAAGACTCCTAGGACGGCACAGTGGCGCAGTGGTTAGCACCACAGCCTCACAGCTCCAGCGACCCGGGTTCAATTCTGGGTACTGCCTGTGTGGAGTTTGCAAGTTCTCCCTGTGTCTGCGTGGGTTTTCACCGGGTGCTCCGGTTTCTTCCCACATGCCAAAGACTTGCAGGTTGGTAGGTAAATTGGCCATTATAAATTGTCCCTAGTATAGGTAGGTGGTAGGGGAATATAGGGACAGGTGGGGATGTGGTAGGAATATGGGATTAGTGTAGGATTAGTATAAATGGGTGGTTGATGGTCAGCACAGACTCGGTGGGCCGAAGGTCCTGTTTCGGTGCTGTATCTCTAAAAAAAATTTAATAATAACTCCCTTTCAACTGTATACCACTGTGCCGCCAACTCTGGTGGGTCAGGACATAGCCAGGAATGGTGATGGTGGTGTCTGGGACATTGTCTGTAAGGTATGATTCTGTGAGTATGACTATGTCAGGCTGTTGCTTGACTAGTCTGTGGGACAGCTCTCCCAATTTTGGCACAAGCCTCCAGATGTTAGTAAGGAGGGCTTTGCAGGGTTGACAGGGCTAGTTTTGCCGTTGTTGTTTCCAGTGCCCAGGCCGATGCCAGATAGTCCGTCTGGTTTCATTCTTAGACTTCATGGTGATTTAATACAAATGAGTGGCTTGCTAGGCCATTTCAGAGGGTACTTAAGAGTCAACCACATTGCTGTGGGTCTGGAGTCACATGTAAGCCAGACCAGGTAAGGATGGCATATTTACTTCCCTAATGGACATTAATGAACCAGATGGGTTTTTACAACAATTAACAATGGTTTCATGATCACCATTAAACTAGCTTTTAATTCCAGATTTATTAATTGAATTCAAATTTCACCATCTGCTCGTGTTGGAATTTGAACCCATGTCCCCAGAGCATTAGCCTGGGCCACTAGATTACTAGCCCAGTGACATTGCCACAACGCCACCGCCTCCCCATGACAGTATTGGTAGGTGTGACCACCACACAGTTGTTGTGGAGATGAAGTCCTATCTTCATACTGAGGATATTGTCCATCGTGTTGTGTGACACCAGCACCGAGTTAAATGGGATAGACTCAAAGCAGATCTAGCAGCTCAAAATGGGCATCCATGAACTGTGCTGTGGGCCGTAGCAGCAGCAGAATTTTATTTAACCACAATCTGTGATCTCATGGCCCTGCATATCCCTCATTCTGGCATTACCATTAAGCCAGGAGACCAAACTTGGTTCAATGAAAAGTGCAAGAGAGCATGCCAGGAGCAGCACCAGGCACAGCTAAAAATGAGATGCCGACCTGGTGAAGCTACAACACAGGACCTCATGCATGCTAAACAGCAGAAGCAGCATGCTATAGACAGAGCTAAGTGATCCCACAACCATCAGATCACATCAAAGCTCTGCAGTCCTGCCACATCCCGTCGAGAATGGTGGTGGGCAATTAAACAACTATCAGGAGCAGGAGGTTTCAAAAACATCCCCATCCTCAATGATGGGGGAGCCCAGCACATCAGTGCAAAAGATAAGGCTGAAGCATTTGCAAGTACCTTCAGCCAGAAGTGCCAAGTGGATGATCCATCTCAGCTTTGTCCTGAAATCTCCACCATCATAAATGCCAGTCTTCAGACAAATCAATTCACTCCATGTGAAATCAAGAAATGGCTGAAGGTACTGGATACAGCAAAGGCAGGGGGCCCAACAACATCCTAGCAGTAGTACTGAAGACTTGTACTCCAGAACTAGCCATGCCTTTAGCCAAGCTGTTCCAATACAATTACAACAGAAGCATCTACCTGATAATGTGAAAAAATTGCCCAGGTACATCCTGTCCAGAAAAAGCAGGACAAATCCAATCTTAACAATTAATGCCCAATCAGTTTGCTCTCAATCATCAGCAAAGTGATGGCAGGTGTTGTCAACAGTACTACCAAGCAGCACTTCCTTAGCAACAACCTGCTCACCGATGCTCAGTTACGGTTCTGCCAGGGCCATTCAGCTCCAGATCTCATTAAAGCCTTGGTCCGAACATGGACAAAAAAGAGCTGAATTCCTGGAGTGATGTGAAAGTGACTGCTCTTGACATCAAGGAAGCATTTGACTGAGTGTGGCACCAAAGAGCCTTAGCAAAATTGAAGTCGATGGAAAACTCTCCACTGGTTGGAGTCATACCTAGCACAAAGGAAGATTTTTGTGGTTGTTGGAGGCTTATCATCTCATCCAGATCATTGCTGCAAGAGTTCCTCAGTGTATCCTAGGCCCAACCATCTTCAGTTGCTTCATCAATGACCTTCCCTCCAGCATAACGTCAGAAGTGGGAATGCTCGCTGATGATTGCACAGTATTCAGTACCATTTGCAAGTCCTCAGATACTGACGCAGTCCATGCCCGCATTCAGCCAGACCTGGACAAAGTTCAGGCTTGGGCTGATAATTAGCAAGTAACATTCGCACCACACAAGTGACAGGCAATGACCATCTCCAACAACAGAGAATCAAATTATCTCCCCTTGACATTCAATGTCATTATCATCGCTGAATTCCCCACCATCAACATCCTGGGGGTTACCATTGACCAGAAGCTTAACTGGACCAGCCACATAAATACTGTGGCTACAAGAGTAGGTCAGAAGCTGGGAAGTCTGTGGCAAGGAACTCACTTCCTGACTCCCCAAAGCCTGTCCACCTTCTACAAGGCACAAGTCAGGAGTGTGGTGGAATACTCTCCACTTGCCTGGATGGGTGTGGCTCCAACAACACTCAAGATGCTTGACATTGTCCAAGAAAAAGCAGCCCACTTGATCAGCCTCCAATCTGCCACCTTAAGCATTCACTCTGTCCACCACCAGTGCACAGTAGCAGCAGTGTGTACCACCTACAAGAAGCACTGCAGCAACTCACCAAGGCTCCTTCAACAGCACCTTCCAAACCCATGACCTCTACCACCTCAAAGGAAAAGGTCAGCAAATACATAGGAACACCACCACCTGCAAGTTCCCCTCCAAATCACACACCATCCTGACTTGGAACCATATTGCCATTCCTTCACTGTCGCTGGGTCAAAAACGTGGAGCTCCCTCTCTAACAACACTATGGGTGGACCTACCCCACATGGACTGCAGCAGTTCAAGAAGGCGGCTCACCACCACCTTCTCAAGAGCAATTAGGGTTGGGCAATAAATGCTCACATCCCATGTATGAATAAAATAGAAGCCAAAGAACTGTACAGTTCCTGCACAACAAGTGACGAAATAACAAATTTGAAAGGTCCCAATAATTTCCTAAACCTTGATTTGAACGGAATTTGACTCCCCAAAGAAAGACAAGTGTATGACATGAAGAAAAACAAAAAGAACTCTAAATATTACATAAAATGATTCTCTGGCATTAGATCTAAGAGTTTGGATTAACAACCACATGTGAAAATAAAATACAATAAATCAGGGCCAAAAAATTATTACCAGACTCTACATATGGCAATGTGTAAAATAAACTAAATTATATTATGTTAAAGGGTGCAACAATAGAGCCTTGATTTATTCTGTTCAGAATGCATCTGGCAGGGAAGAGGAAGTAGATTCAATAGCAACTTTCAAAAGGGAATTGGATACATACCTGAAAAGGAAAAATTTGCAAGGCTATGAAGAATGAGCTTTGGAATGAGACACATTAGTTAGCTCTTTCAAAAGGTTGACATAGGCACAATAGGCTAAATGTCTCCCTATGTTGTATGATTTTATATCACTGGTATAGGTTTCTGTTCAAAGGGATTTTCTTACTTCCATTTTAATTTATGTAAACTGTTAATAAAATAATATTCTTGATGCTAGTGATATATTATAGGTCATGACATTACAAGATGAAAAATCTTTGCAAGTCATTTTCTTTTCTTCATTATTTTTAGTAGTGTAATGTTTATTAGTTAAATCATTTAGATTATTAGAAAGTGGGTTTCTTATTCCAGAACAATGGGGAATCAGTTCAAGAAGAACTTTCAGTTAAATACTAAAGCCTGGGGCATAGCATTATGAATACTCCTGAATTAAACCAGTAAATGATACAATAGACACTGCTGTATAGCAACAGAAAGGGCATATACTGGGCTGAATCTTATGTACCTGCAGCTGATATCGGTGGCCCGCCCCGCATGGGCCGCATGTCGAGGAGCCGCTGCAATCTTCCGTGAAGCAGCTCATTTAAATAGCTAGGGTGGGCTGCCCCCTCGCCACCACATCAATCACATGGAAAGGGCTGGCTGTCTGTCCCTGGCAATGGCGTCAGCTGCCTGTGCACAGGTGCTGGCGCTATTTTTAAAGGGCTTTGAGTCATACCGGTAAATTTAAAAGCACAAGTAAATAAAAATAAAGACATTTCTTCTGCTCCTGTCCCATTCTCCCAATAACAATTAAATGAATTACTTGCCCTCTCCCCACCAAAACATTTATCTTGTCCACCTGACCTTCCCCCTCAAAGTGCATAAACTTTAACCTCAAACCCTTCCCACCATCCCCTACACCAATGATGTTTCTTTGACCCCGTTCCCCCTCCACCTGCACTGAGAAATTTACCTCCTCCCGCCTCCCCAGCAGTGTGGTGCTGATTTCCCCGGACGGCGATCCGAAGGCAAGGGTGTGCCGGCCACTGGGCCGAAGATTGTAGCAGGAACTCCGGCGGTGCCGTAAGCATCATTAATGCATTCATTTGCATTTATTTAAATATGCAAATTGGAGTCCCATCACCGGGCGGCGGGGGGGTTGCTGCCACGAGGCCTCGCCACCACCGGTAATATCGGGCCGGGCCCTCCCGGCATCAGGGCGCGTGGTGGCGCCCTTCCCGGAGGCATCATCAGGCCACCCCCACCACGGACCCCAACGTCTGGGGGAGAACCAGATGCAGCCCACTGTAACTATTCAGTCTGTTCACAGTCACTCAATTTAATCAATGGGGAGTCACACTTCATCCTTGTTAAGCTATCATTTTAATGTATGCTTATTTCTACTTACAATAGCAACCCAGTTTTATGGGAAAACAACCTAGTCAGTTGGATTTTTGGCGGCTGGATCTTCTGCCCACTGCTATGACTCCATCGTAAGCCCGAACCACTTTCGTGAAACTGCAGGAACCTGTTTTAATGTGCATTCAAACTCCAACTTAGTGTCAGGGTGAAGCAGTTTGCTTTGTTACAGTGTGAAAATAATCTGAATCTGGGTATCAGGACCTAACCTGACCCTGGAAGGAAGCTGATTGAGACTTCTTGAAAGAGAAAAAACAGTGAATATGCTCGGATTCAATTTACATTCCAGGTTTAGCATTTGAAGCAAAATCCTAAATCAACAGTGGGGGAATGGGTTGGGGGTGGGGACTGCGGGGGGTGGGGTAATTTTGACTTTGGGGGATGGTGTAAAATGGATGAGATCGAATCAGCCGCCTGTTACACATCTCTCCCAATTTTCATCCACATTGATGGAAATTAAAGGTTGAGTCAATATTTTGTCTATTTTACACCATTCCCCCCCAAGTCAAAATTATACCCATGACGTGTAAGTGCACCTGTAAAGTGGTTCAAGCTGCCACTGCTTAGTTATTCTACCAGGCTGAACTGGTCTCTGATCAGATCAAGCAAAGTGCAACTGGTATTCAGATTCTGGTTACATTTTTTAATCTTAGCAGGGAGCAGATGGGACAGCTATTTGATTTAACTGGGAACTTATTAAAATTCACTTTGCCTCAGCAAAACTGCAGTTAAAATAGAACTGATGCACTACCAAAGTGCTGCAAGACAATTGCTTCCAATAAACTATTAAACCAGCAACTTCATTACTTAATCTTTTTGGAATTAAAGAGCTGCAAAAGCTGTGTTCCATCAACACAGAAATGGCAATATAACTGGCCCATTAGGGTATGAATGTAATTATAATTAACAACACAGAGGCTATCAACCATACAATGACTACAAGAGGGAAATTGTTTTTCTACAAAACGAACAGATTTCAAAACAATCCCTCAGCCAAAGTAATCATTTTTAAAGACCAAAATATGTAGCTCAATTGCAAAGCTTATAGGAATCAGTAAAGGAAAAGTTTGATACAAGGCATAGTGGGTGAAGATTCCCTCTTTGTGCAGGTGCAGCAAAACTGTAAATGTACTTCTTATAAATCTGTTTGTACTTTGGCTACATCTAACACAGAGAGGAAATCTGACAAAGGGTCACTGGCCTGAAACGTTAACTCTGCTTCTCTCTCCACAGATGCTGCCAGACCTGCTGAGTATTTCCAGCATTTCTTGTTTCTATTACAGACAGGAAATCCCTTCCCTTCTCTGTGTCTGTCTGTAAAAGGAAACTTACGTAAAGTACTAAAGGTTTTAAACAGTGATGTTTTTCTTATCTTGTTCATGTGTGGTCTAACTTATTCAGAGGAGAAACAGCATTACACATCATTATAAAATAGTACCACTCTGCATTGATGCATATAATGTAAAATAAAATGTATTTTTTGCAAATCTAGTATTTATAAATTAATTTTAATGCACTGTCTGAACTGCATTCTATTTTAAATTAAATATACTAATATAGGATGAGTTCAAACAGGATACTGTTTTAAAATGACGTTAGTTTTACTCTGGGGTAGAAGTTCAGTACAATAGGGTCCAGCACACTATACTGTTCAGAATGTCTGAAGCAATTTCCTCCCTTGCTGAGGAGAGCTATTTTGAAGGACAGGACGTAATTTCCTTTGTTTAATTTTTATGTTACATTATGTGAAATGAGCCTGCAAAACAAAGAACATTGGCAGCAGTCAATTTAATTGTTTGAGAACTTGTTGCTCCCAAGAAATGACTACATATAATCCACCCGAGACAGGATAAATAACTCCACAAATTGGATTGACCAGGTAAGCCTTCAATGGGACTTATTCTGAAAGTGTGTTATTGTTACTCTGTAGGCCAATATAGCAGCATTTTATACACAGAAAGATTCCATAAGTAGCAGTGAGATGAATTACCAGCCGATCTGTTTTTGGTGGTATGAGTTGATGGAGAAATTCTGGTCAGTACATCAGGACAACTCTATGCATTCTTTAAATAGTGCCTTGGGAGCTTTAATTTTATCTGTAACACTGCAACAGGTAGACGAAGCACTGGTTTAATGTTTCATTTCATCATGGCACCACCATGGCCAATGCAGCACTCGCTTATTACTGCACTATAGTGCCTGCCTAGGTTATTGTTCTCAAACCCTCGAATGGATATCAATCCTGCAGCCATTTGAATTGAAGCAAAGGTACTTGCAACTGAGGCAAGCTTGCGACACTTATTTCAATTATTTCACTGGTATTTCTCCACACAATTATGATAAGAAGAATTTTTTTCCCCTGGACATTTGATAATCTCACTTTGTATCAAGTATAGAGGGGTCAGGACTGACAGAGATGGTGGCAAGAACAGAGCTACTAAGATAACATCCTAAGGAGATACAAGGATATGGAATGATCACCAGAAAAGCTTAAAATAAAATAGTAAAACTGAAGGCTATAATACCTAGAAAAGAAAATGAAATTTAAAAGAGAAAATGCTCAAGAAATAATCTAAGATAAAACATTATGAACATACCCTTGAAGTTTCATCCACATGTAGCTTGATTGGAAAGACAGATGCAAAGTATTCATTTAATACCTCAGCTATGCCCTCTGCCTCCATGTGTAAATCCCCTTTCTGGTCCATAATCGGCCCCACTCCTCCTTTTACCACCCTTTTACTATTTATATACTGATAAAAAAAACTTTGGGATTTCCTTGAAAGCTAGCTGCCAGACTCTTTTCATGCTTTCTCTTTGATTCTCTTATTTGCTTTTTCACTTTTCCTCTGGACCTTCTATATATAGCCTGGTTTTCAATTGTATTTTCTACCTGGCATCTGTCATCAGCACACTTCTTCTCCTTTATCATAATCTCTACTTCTTTCGTCATCCAGGGATCTCTGGATTTGTTTCACCTACTTTTCCCCTACAAGAGAACATACATTGACTACTTCATGTCCCTCTAATGTCTCTAATGTCTTTCTGAAATCCTCCCTCTCTTAGCATCTCTGAACTTCACCACATTCTTCATCATCCAAAGTTAACTACATACTGCCCTGTCTTCGCTTCCTACCAAGTTTAGCCATGAGTGGATAGTTTTGACACCAAAAGAACACAAAATACTACAACAAAGAGATAGCTGTTCATAGCAGACATTACTTCATATCAGTCATTTGATTTTTTCACTGCCTCCTATCTGTTAGTGCAGTGTGCTCAATTTTTAAATTAGATCCAAGACAACATTTTCCAGTAAACATTTGTGAACGAGTCAATTGTAAGACTTTATTCTGGGGCATTCATTAACGACATGAACAAAGATCATAAGCTCTGGTTAAAAAAAGTTTTATTTGGTTATTTAGAGTATTTTTAACTGGTATCATGTGTCATCCCACACACTAATAATTGAGATATTATATGTAAATTATGCAAAATGATATCTTAACAGAAGGATCAATAATTGCAATATAAGCATTGTATGTTCATGGCATAATAATCAGCAGTTGATCATCACGAAGAAGATTAGTGATAATAAATAGAATTGTTTCTTTTAAAAATCCAAATAATAATTTACTGCAAATGTTCTCATGTTAGGGTATGATAGAGAGGTCTCTTTATTTCAGATTCTGGGGTGATGGCAAGTGTGGAACTCCATTGTCCTTTATGGTGTAATTACTATACAATTCAGGTCAACTGAATAGCGTGTGTGCAGAGGTAATACAGATCATCATGATCTAACTGACTGGTAGAACAGGCTCGAGGGGCTGAAAGACCATTCCTCTTCCTATTTGAGCTGCATTTGCAATGTCAGGGGTGAAATTGGTCTTGGGCAGTAATATAAAACAGGCAATAGCCAATCTGCAGCCGAATTTTCTTTCCCATTGAAATAGGGCAAGTTCTGTCCATTCATAGTCAATGAGTAGGACGTTTTATCTGGCCCTTAAGGTGCTGAAAAGTCTGGGGAGACACTGAAAATAATAGGAATTTCAAACAGGTTATTACAAGCCAGGACAAAATAGGTTAAAATAATGAGTGGGGTTTAGCATGTTCAGGAGCAGTAAAAATGGAAGGGTTTGCTTTTCCCTCTACTATTTGATTTCTCAGGGAACGCAATGTGATGGTTGAAAGCACAAAACCAACAAACACCAATTACAGTGTAAAAAGCCTTTGTCTGGAAGCTTTCCCATGCCATGTTGCTTTACTATTTCTAATACCACAGTCTTATCTGCAGAAAGTTGTACTGTGATTAATAATCCAGAGTGATAGCGTGTAAAATTATGCCCCACTGTTTCTTCTTTCGTGCATGCATGCCAAGACTGTTTGGAAGCCTTTCAGATTATGATGACCTTTATTTCTGAAGTAAAGTAAGAAGTGTAAAAATTTTAATCTAGCAAAAATAGTAAGTACATAACGTAGCTAATGATTCCAAATATCCCTTGAAATGTATTTCGCTTTAGGGCTGTTGTTCAAGATACATTGGATGATGCACTGGGGTGGGTTTTGAGGCCCCCTGTCTGGAGGAAACAGGACAGTACTACCCTTAAATGCTGAGTAATGACATACCGTCCCTTTGCCACGGTAATGTTTCCATGGCATCGCGACGAAGCGGCTAGAGCAGCCCTGAGTCAGGGGGTAGGCCCATTTAAAATGCTAATTGGGATCCGGTGATGTACGTTGGATCCTGATTGCCATCTCTGGGCTGAGCTGGGCAGAGTGTTAGTCTCAGAACCTCCAACCAGCATCAGGTGGCGGACCATTCAAAGATTGATCCCAACAGGGTGTACCTTTTCATTTTTGTGATACTGGGAGGAAGCTCCACAAACTCATCAAGGGCCGCTGCTGCTCTGGCTCACCCCTAGCAACCCCCGCCAATACCCCACCCCATCACAAGAGGTGCCCCCCCCCCCCCCACTCCCACCACTCAACCCCCAACCCAACATAAACCTGCCTTCCTTCAGCCCAGAAGCCAAAGGAGCCATCAGTTATTGTGGCAGAGAAGAGCTGGTGGGCTGCTCTGGGCACACCATTTCCAGCCACAGCCTGCCAGCCTGAAACAACTGGATTGGACCCAGCCCCCTGCCAGCGGGACTACCAGGAAGCCTGGCACCCAGATTTCAGTCTGGAGAGAAATCTACCCCATTCTTCTATGATGACAGAAGTAATATACAGCATAACCTACAACATGATACTCAACTAAGTTGCAACAGTGTTTATCATTGTGGCACATTTTTTAAAAAGATACAGCACCGAAACAGGCCCTCCGGCCCACCGAGTCTGTGCCGACCATCAACCACCCATTTATACTAATCCTACACTAATCCCATATTCCTACCACATCCCCACCTTCCCTATATTCCCCTACCACCTACCTATACTAGGGGCAATTTTATAATGGCCAATTTACCTATCAACCTGCAAGTCTTTACGCTTGTGGGAGGAAACAGGAGCACCCGGAGAAAATCCACGCAGACACAGGGAGAACTTGCAAACTCCACACAGGCAGTACCCAGAATTGAACCCGGGTCGCTGGAGCTGTGAGGCTGCGGTGCTAACCACTGCACCACTGTGCCGCCCTACCACTGTTCCACTAATAAACCGAGGTGTACGTTCCTGGTGTTGAAAACTGCCAAGGTTCAAAACAGTATGAGAAAGAGAAGATAAATTAAGAAATGTTGATTTGGTGCCACAATGCCTTGGTTTTAAAAGCCTGCAGGAGGAAGGGAAAACTTTGTGGTTAAGGAAAAGTTTGAGAGGAGGAGACTATGGGCTGAATTTAATGAACCCGTCACGGGTCTCGGCGGCAAACCCAGAAGTGGGCACTGTTACTGCTTGTCACGTGTGCAGCTGGCCCACTGCAATTGCACGGTGGGCAGATAATTATCATAATAGAGGTGCGGAGCCCATCCAGTTACGTGACAGGGCAGGCATCAAGGCACCGATGACATTGTTATTGGAGACAACGCAGGAGCTGGTGCTACGTTTGAAGCAATGCCAGCCCTGCTTAAACCGTTGCTTCACTGACTGATTTGATGCTGCTTAGTCTTTGTTGCTGCTGTACTGCTGACCCTCACCCCACTGCCTGGAGACCCTCTGCTGCTGTGCTGCTGACCAAGGCCTCAAAAGGCCAGAAGCCCTCTGGAAGCCTAGAGAGACCTTATCAACTCCACAGTTCAGCAAAGCCTCCCTGGAGATTCTCCTCCAGGCTGCAAGAGAAAGGCGGGATGTCCTCTTCCCCAGGGATGGCAAGAAGATGTCCTCCTGCCTGACCAAGCAACCCTGGATGGAGAACACAGAGGAGGTCAGCAGCCGTGGGGTCACCCAAGGCAACTGGGTCCAGTGCAGGAAGGGAGTCAGTGATCTATCTTTGCTCTGCCAAGGTAAGTGTTCCATACCTCTCTCCTCTTTGAGGCTAGCATGTGGCTGCATGGGAGGCAGTGGCACATGGGGAGGGAGACACCACAAAGATGATGGAAGAGAGAGTAGGCATCACCACATCCTGGCACATTTTTTAAATTGTTTCATGGGATGTGGGTGTCACTGGCAAGGCCAGCATTTATTGCCCATCCCTAATTGCCCTTGAACTGAGTGGCTTGCCAGGCCATTTCAGACGGCAGTTAATAGTCAACCACATTGCTGTGGATCTGGAGTCACATGTAGGCCAGACCAGGTAAGGAATGCAGATTTCCTTCCCTAAAGGACATTAGTGAACCGGATGGGTTTTTATGACAATCGATGATAGTTTCATGGCACCATTACTGAGACTAGCTTTCAATTCCAGATTTTTATTAATTAATTGAATTTAAATTCCACCAGCTGTCATAGTCGGATTTGAACTCGTATCCCAAGGGTATCAGCCTGGGCCTCTGGATTACTAGTTCAGTGACATTACCACTACGCCACTGTCTCCCCTATGGATGCATGGATGCTGCTTGGCCACAGGCCACCTTCTTTCACAGCTCAACCCAATGTCGTCCCCTGACAGCCGATGTGGGAGGAGCCATGTAGGAAACCCCATCAGGGTATGAGGCTGCCACAAGCAGAATTATTCTCTTGCTGTGCCTACAAAGTCTTACTATGCCTATCTTTCCACTTGCAGGACAAATAGGCCAATAACACTAGGGAGACCTCGCGGACTGGAGGAGGAATAGTCAATATCCGGCCTCTTTCCACGGCTGAGGAGGAGCTAGGGAGGACACAGGGCATGCTGGCGTTGCAGAGAGAGGTAAGGCAACAACTGGTGGAGCTGCCAGAGGCCATGCGCAGCCATGAACAGATGATGGAGGAGTCCATCCATGCCATGACTGCTGGAATGTGTCAGGCGTGTGAGCACATGACTTCCTCTATTGAGAGGTTGGTGACCCTCAAGGAAAGCCAGATCCCACAATTGCGCACAGACCTGCACACCATCATCTTGGCCATGAGTTAGACACAGCAGTGACAAGACAAGAGAAGGATGATATGCCTGGAGTCTTCCACAGGTCGTCGTCGTTCTCTCGTGTGGAGGGAGGTTCAAGTGAGCAAATAACAGATTAGCATGTAAAATTAAAGCGCATGGGATTGGCGGTAGTGTATTGCGATGGATAGAAAATTGGTTAGCGGACAGGAAACAAAGAGTAGGGATAAATGGGTACTTTTCCGAATGGCAGGCAGTGACCAGTGGGGTACCGCAGGGATCGGTGCTAGGACCCCAACTATTCACAATATACATTAATGATTTAGTTGAGGGAACTAAATGTAATATCTCCAAATTTGCAGATGACAAATCTGGGTGGGAGGGTGAGTTGTAAGGATTATGTAGAGAGGCTTCAGGGTGATTTGGACAAGTTAAGTGAATGAGCTAATGCATGGCAGATACAGTACAATGTGGATAAATGTGAGGTTATCCACTTTGGTAGCAAAAACAGGAAGGCAGATTATTATCAGAACGGCTATAAACTGAGAGAGGTGAATATGCAGCGAGACCTGGGTGTTCTTATACACCAGTCGCTGAAGGTAAGCATGCAGGTGCAACAGGCGGTAAAAGAAGCAAATGGTATGTTGGCCTTCATAGCGAAAGGATTCAAGTACAGAAGCAGGGATGTCTTGCTGCAGTTATACAGGGCCTTGGTGAGGCCACACCTGGAATATTGTGTGCAGTTTTGGTCTCCTTATCTGAGGAAGGATGTTCTTGCTATAGAGGGAGTGCAGCGAAGGTTTACCATACTGATTCCTGGGATGGCGGGACTGACGTATGAGGAGAGATTGAGTCAGTTAGAATTATATTCGCTGGAGTTCAGAAGAGTGAGGGGGGATCTCATAGAAACCTATAAAATTCTAACAGGACTTGACAGGGTAGATGCAGGAAGGATGTTTCTGATGGTGGGGGAGTCCAGAACCAGGGGTCGTAGTCTAAGGATATGGGGTAAACCTTTCAGGACTGAGATGAGGAGAAATTTCTTCACCCAGAGAGTGGTGAGCCTGTGGAATTCGTTACCATAGAAAGCAGTTGAGGCCAAAACATTGTATGTTTTCAAGAAGGAGTAAGATATAGCTCTTGGGTCCAAAGGGATCAAAGGGTATGGGGCGAAAGCGGGAACAGGCTACTGAGTTGGATGATCAGCCATGATCATAATGAATGGCGGAGCAGGCTCGAAGGGCCGAATGGCCTACTCCTGCTCCTATTTTTCTATGTTTCTATGTGAGCCTTGAAAAGGGAGGAGGAGAGGCTGACCGCCACAGCTGGGTGCTCACCTCAGGATGCTCCGAGTGTGGACACTGGCTCCTCAGCCTCTCCGCCAGTGAGCCCAGCTCCAGTAGCCATGAAACCTGAGGAGAACCCTGCACCTAAGCAGCAACCCCCAGGCAGCCAGGGCCCTCCAGGCCTCAGGCAGCCAGAAAACAGCCACCAAAGTCATCCCAGGACAAGGGGCAACCTGATCAGCAGACTGCCTCCATCCCAGCTGCTATCACAGATCACACCTCATTGAAGCACTCGTAAATGTATATAGACAGGCACATAGACACACTTAGGGATTCACAGGTGTTTGGCATTTGCCATTTGTTTTGAGTTATAAAGTTTTATCGTTATTGCAGTTCACATTGATTGTTGGAAGATGCTTATTCTTTCATGTCTTAATTGTGAGATGCTCACTTCACCCTTCTCCCTTATTGGGCTGCCAGTGTCGGCGCAGACCTCCTTTGGTAAGCATCTCAGATGTGCCAGAGTGCATGGTGAAGCTGGGTGCCAGGCATAGAATCCAGATAGAAAGGAGGCGACAGACTGAATCCATTGAGGTGTCTTTATGAGTTCACTTTGAGAGGCCATCATGGTGGTTGGAAGCCGGTAAGTATGAGATCGTCTCTTGCCTCCCTTGTCTGTCAGTCAGTGTGCCTGGCCTCCAGTGCAAGGGCTTTAAGATCCAGCGCTACTGGCTCATTAGTCTCCTCCATGTCCTCCTCGTCGGTTGAGAATTGGCGATCAAACATGTCCTCATTCTGCAAGGCCTCCCCACTCTGCAGTGCTAGACTGCAGAGCACAACAGACCTCATGATACGCGAGACCCTTGCTGGGGCATACTGCAGTGCTCCACCAGATCGATATAGGGAACGGAATCTCATCTTCAGCAGCCCAATGGCCTGCACGATGGTCACTCAGATGGAGCCATGGCAAGTGCTGTACCTCTCCTCTGCTGCAGTGAGAGGGTTCCTCACAGGCATCAGTAGCCATGTCTTCAATGGGTAGTCCTCGTCCCCCAGAATCCATCCTTGAAAGTGAGCAGGGGGCCTGAAAAGGTCTAACATCTGGGACTGTCGAAGTATGCAGGCATTGTGGCTGCTTCCCGGGAAGCGGGCACACACCTGCAGGAAACGCTCTTGGCGGTTGCAGACCAGTTGAACGTTGATGGAATGAAAGCCTTTCCTGTTGATGAAGGTGGCTAGCTGGTCTGTTGGAGCCTTGATGGCCACGTGCCTGCAATCTATCACACCTTGCACCTGGGGGAATCCAGCAGTGGCCCCAAAGCTGATAGCCCTTTCTGCCTGACTGTAAGTGTCAGTCCAGTAATGCACATAGTCACTGGCCCTCTTGAACAGGACATTAGTCACCTCTTTGATGCAACAGTGAGCTGCTGCTTGGGAGACCCCACACATGTCCCTAGTGGATCCCTGGAAAGATCCAGAAGTGAAACGTTTGGTGCCACTGTAATCTTCAGGGCCACTGGCATAGGGTGACCACCAAATCCCATAGATCACAACTCATCCTGCAGCAGGGCGCATAAGTCAGTGATGGCCACCCTGGAGAGCTGCAGTCTTCACTGACAATGTCACTCGGACATTTGGAGGTAGCTGAGTCAAGTCCGGTGTACACTCTGATGTGGGTGCCCTTCTTGGCATGGCTGGTTGATGCTGCTCTGGTCGTGAAGCTTCACGGGCAGGTGCAGTTGCCTCCTGACCCATCCTCCATCAGTGGTGCTGCATCATGCCACGGGGGTCGACAAAGATGGAGTGTATGAGACCCATGTCAGCTTTTTTGCCTTTGCTACTCCTCTCGGCATATGTGCTTATGGCCCTCAGTTCCCACCCTTGCTGAGAGCTGACTGTCTCACCCAGCAGTATGGCCATTTGTGCAGACCAACTGAGACCAAGCCCACCTGGTACTGCCACCTGGGACCAAGCCCCCATGTGCAGAGTGCACAGCACTGTAGGCCGACAATGGCCTCCGCTCCCCTTTCTTCCCCTATCCAGTGCTCGTCATGGCTGCCTTCCGGTCACGACATTGACGCCTCACCTCGGTGCCACCACCATTCGATGACCAGGGATCTGAAGACATGTGAGGGCCTCCTGCTGTCCACTTAATTCCAAGCCCCCAAAGAATTGTTATCATTTGTGAGCAAATGTATCACAAGTAGCTATTCAGCAATTTATATTGCAGTCCTGTCACGTTGGGGCAGTACCACCGCCTTGGTGTTTTCCTGCCACTGAATAAATCCGGAACCAACATCACAACGTTGGATTTCTGGCAGATGCGTCCAATGCTATTCTTCAGCCCCCCCCCCCCCCCCCCCCCCCCCAATGCCTCCATTCCTGTTCCAAACAGCCTCACTAAATTCAGTTCTTTGGGGGAAAGTTTTAGCCTGGGTGGTAACTTGGTGGAACAGATCATCCGTCCTTTACAGATCCTGCCCAGTTTTTGTTCCATTGAATCAGACAAAGGCTGGGTGATCCAACTTGCCAGGCTAGCATCCAGGCAGCACATGTGGAAATTACCCACTATGTGGTAAATATTGGCAGCTTATTTTGTCATTAGATGATCCCACACAGGGAGCAAAAGTTCAGAAATCATAGGTCCCCTGTCCACTATTTTCCTGGAATAAAAATAAGAAATGCTGGAAATACTCAGCAGGTCTGGCAGCATCTGTGGAGAGAAGCAGAGTTAACGTTTCAGGTCAGTGACCCTTCTTCAGAACTGGCAAATATTAGAAGTGTGAAAGGTTTTAAACAAGTAAAGCAGGGGTGGGGCAAGAGATAACAAAGGAGAAGGTGTAAATAGGACAAGGTCACAGAATAGTTGACCAGAAGTTCATTGAGCAAAGGCAAACAATATGTTACTGGTGTGTTGAAAGACAAAGCATTAGTACAGATAGGGTGTTAACGGACTGAAAACTCAACAGCTGCAAGTACAAACATGAAAAAAACAGTGGGTAAGCAAACTGAACAAACTAAAATGAAACAAAATAAAACAAAAAAAAATAAAGAAGAAAAAAGAAAAAATAACTAAAAATAAAATTATTTTATTATTATTTATTATTTATTATAATTATAAATTATTCTGAAATTATTGAACTCAATGTTCAGTCCAGCAGGCTGTAGTGTGCCTAATCGGTAAATGAGATGCTGTTCCTCGAGCTTGCGTTGATGTTCACTGGAACACTGCAGCAATCCCAGGACAGAGATGTGAGCATGAGAGCAGGGGGGAGTTTTGAAATGGCAAGCAACCGGAAGCTCGGCAAATTACCTTCTGGTCAGCTATTCTGTGACCTTGTCCTATCTACACCTTCTCGTTTGTTATCTCTTGCCCCACCCCGCTTTACTTGCTTAAAACCTTTCACATTTCTAATATTTGCCAGTTCTGAAGAAGGGTCACTGACCTGAAATGTTAACTCTGCTTCTCTCTGAGTATTTCCAGCATTTCTTGTTTCTATTTCAAATTTCCAGCCTCCACAGTATTTTGCTTTTTATTTTAGTACTACTATTTTCCTAACCTGTGCTTTCAGCAAATGCCACCCCTCACAGGGAGCACCTTATGTCAAGGTTCATTACCTTATTTACCATAGCTCCTGATTTTTGGCCTGCGATTTCCCAGTCTGGGCTCCCTGTAAGGGCTACTCTTTGCTGGAAGCTTCCCAATCATTGAATCAACACTTTGATTTCATAGTGGCAACTTTTGAAAGTAGAAGTGTATCGAGAACACATAATTTGAACCCATAATTATTTACAAGCTGATCCCTGATTCTTCCATATTAATAAATCACTAAGAGATGCTCAGATGTAGTCTTTGGATCACTTTATTCAAATAAAGAGGAGAAATACTTTGTTTTCAAGCATTTGTCAAGTGTAGAGAGATCCATGCTTTCTTACTATTTAGCCTGGAGTTTATCTTTATTTATCTTGCTTGGTGATTATCATATGTAAACTGCTGCAAAACAAATGCTTCCAAATGACAACTGGAAAAGTCACTTTGGTTTACTTGGCAACTTCACTCAGTTTCATGTAGAAATCCAAATTTGAATGTGGAATGAGAAAATAAACTGCAAAATAGTTGGCGTCAAAAATTATTTATAAGATAATAACATTGATTCTATTTGGATGCCGCAGTCTGTCCCAAAGCACTGATTGATTAGAACAGCAAGAATGCATTCGATGTCTATTCAACCCAAACTTATCGAATACGTGCAGAAACTGGGGACTGTTAATAGCCTCATCCTTTCAGGTGGTGTTTATGTGCAGAACCATCCACTTCCAGACTCTAAAACTATCACTTCAAGAACAGAAGCAGCATGGAACAAGACACTGGTCCAACAGCCTGTAGATCACGTGCGCACTCTCAGTCATGGATTTCATTTTAACCCATTCCACCTGCTGAAGTAAAATTCTATAACATCTACCTTTGCCCTCCAAAGAGAAATCAAGCAAACCTCCAGAATATCTCGCATAGAATTAGCAGCACAGAAAAGGCCATTCAGTCCAACTCATGCTCCACATGAGCCTCCTCCCACTTTACTTCATCTAATCCTACCAGCATATTTACCTAACCTTCTAGCCTACATGATTTACTCTTGACTGGATAAACAAAGGAATACACACTAACAAAATGTTCACTTTTCTATTTTTTTTAAACAGTGTGTCTTTGAGAGCAGAAGAACGTTATTTCCACTCTTGTAATAACAGACAACAAATATGGATGGTCCCTGAAGCAAAACATGACAAATGCAATTCACAGTCCATCAGCCAAGAGGAAAGATGCTGAACAAAAGCCAGAAGAGCATGTTGCTGATGTCATTCTTACATCAAGAATTAATTATCACAGGATCTTGTGGGATTTGAAGTCCATGTAAGGAAAACAACTGCTGTTCCCACTCGCAGTCTAAACTATGAATAAATCCTCACTGCTACAAACAATCTATTTCAACATACAAGAAGTCCATCCGCTGTTTTCTGTTTAAGTCTTGACTTTTCAAGCAAACTCCCACAATTTCAGATCAACAGGACAGATTATGCCAAATCTAAAAGAGCTATTTATTCAAGTCATTTACTCTGATTTTCACAGCCTAAACCAAAAGAAATTGTTCTAAGAAATTGCCGTTTTAGTAGTTTTATTCAATTAACTTAGTAAACGATTTTTTCTTCTCAACTAATTTAGCCTTTGGTCAACAAATTGTGATTTGTTATATCTTGCTCACAAAATAATTCATCTTTTTTCAATACTTTCTCAGTGAAATATTAATCCAGTCGTCAGTAAAATCAAGGTAATGTTAAGGACAGCTGATATTTTTGACTATATACTTCGGAATTGGATCTATACTTATAGAATCTTAGCATCATAATGGCACAGATGTAGGCCATTTGATCCATTAAGTCTATGCCTGTTCTCTGTAGAGCAACCAGTCAGTCCCATGCCCCTGCTCTATCCCTGAAGCCCTGTAAGTTTATTTCCCTCAAGTGTTCATCCAATTTACTTTTAAAATCATTGATTGTCTCTGCTTCCACCACCCTTGCAGGCAGAAAGTTCCAGGTCATTGCCACTCGCTGCATTAAAAAGTTCTTCGCTCACATCTCCCTTGTATTTCTTTCCAAAAACCTTAAAACTGTGTCCCCAAGTCCTTTTACGTGAAAATGGAAAAATTGCAAGGATATGGGGAAAGAGCGGATGAGTGGGACAAATTGGGCAGCTCTTTCAAACAGCCAACACAAGCACGCTGGGCTGAATGGCCTCATTCAGTGCTGTGAGCTTCTCTGATTCTTTTCAGCTGATACAATGGAGTGAGATGAACCTTACGCAGAGAACTCACCAGCATTATCGACCAGTAGCTACTTTACACAGTCGACTAGATTGTGAATATAAATGACAAAGTAAAACCGCTTCTTATTCACTGACTGAGAAAATATCTCTTGTAGTTTGATTAACTGAGCAACAGAATTAGATTTAATAATTTAATAGATTAAATGTAGGAGATAGATTGAATGGGGTTACTCAGTGGAGCAACTTAGTAATTTTTTTTTTAATTCATGCAGAATGTTGAGGTACAGCTGCAAAAGGTTTTGTGTTCCTGGCAGAAACATCAAGGTCTGGCCTAAACAACAGAACATGTTTCTGTGCTCTATCCATAATGATCGCTGAGAGCCAAAAGCCCAAACATTTCTAAGAAATAATACAGAAGAAGTAACTCTGGCACAGAATATGACCAACCTCATCCAGTCCAGCAGCCCTGTGGTAAGCGAGATGCAAGGTATGTTGTGTTTGCTGTCTGCTGATCCAGAGTCCATTGTTGGTTTACTAGCTGGAAAACAGATATTTTTGATTGTGATCCACATGCCTGAGCTTTTGTGAGATGTCCCAGTTTTCTGACAACTTTCCCCAGTGCAGTTCAGTTGTAGTGATTCTGCTCACTTGGAAAAAAAATCTTGGTTCTTCCAACAATTTTATAGTACGAGAAAACCTCCCATAGCGATGCTGAGGGTGGGTTGGAAGATATGTTGTTTTATAAAAGGGGTGCCATAAATAAAGTTTGCTGGGGCAAATGTTGCAGGAAGAGTTACACTTTTCTTTTTAATTTATTCAGTCACAAGATATGGGCGTCACTGGCAAGGCTGGCATTTTTTTGCCCAACCCTAATTGCCCTTGAGAAGGTGGTGGTGAGCTGCCTTCTTGAACCACTGCTGTCCATGTGGTCAAGATATTCCCACAGTGCTTTTAGATAAGGAGTTCCAGGATTTTGACTCGGTGATGATGAAGGAATGATGATTTCTGTCCAAGTGAGGGTGGTGTTTGACTTGGAGGGGAACTTGGAGGTGGTGGTTTTCATGCACCTGCTGCCCTTGTCATTCTAGGTAGTCGAGGTCGTGGGTTTGTGGGGTGCTGATGAAAAAGCCTTGTCAAATTGCTGCAGTGCATCTTGTAAATGACACTTACTGCAGACATGTTGCATGGGTGGTGGAGGGAGTGAATAGTTAAGGTGGTGTATGGGATGGCGATCAAGAGAGCTGATTTGTGCTTGATGGTGTCAAGCTTCTTGACTTTTGTTGGAGCTGCCCTCATCCAGATCAGTGCAGAGTATTCCATTACACTCCTGACTTGTGGGAGGGGATACACAATAAACAGGAGGATATTGAGAGGGGTAGAAGAAGTGAGAGACCTTGGAGTGCATGTCCACAGGTCCCTGAAGGTGGCAGGACAGGTAGATAGAGTGGTAAAGAAGGCATATGGAATGCTTAGTCAAGGTATAGAATACAAAAGCAGGGATGTAATGCTGGAACTGTATAAAACACTGGTTAGGCCACAGCTGGAGTATTGCGTACAGTTACGGTCACCACATTACGGGAAGGACATAGTTGTTCTGGAGAGAATACAGAGGAGATTTACAAGAATGTTTGAAAGGGGCTTTAAAGTTGCAGCTATGAAGAAAGATTGGATAGGCTAGCGTTGTTTTCCCTAGAACAGAGGAGACTGAGGGGTGACTTAATTTAGGTGTACAAAATTATGAGGGGCCTAGATAGAGTAGACAGGAAGGACCTGTTTCTCCAAGCAGACAGGTCAATTACTAGGGAGCAAAGATTTAAGGTGATTGGTAGCTGGATTAGAGGTGACATGAGGAAAAACTTTTTCACCCAGAGGGTGGTGGGTGTCTGGAATTCACTGCCAGGAATGGTGGTGGAGGCAGAAGCCCCTAATTCTTTTAAAAGGTACCTGGACCTGCACCTGAAGTGCTGTAATCTGGACCAGGTGCTGGAAGGTGTGATTAGATAGCAGCTAGTTTTTTCGGCCAGCACAGACACAATGGACTAAATGTCCTCCTTCTGTGCCGTAATTTTCCTATGGTTCTATGGTATGTGGTGAAAAGTCTTTACTGAGTCAAGAGATGAGTCACTCACCACAAAATACATAGCATCTGACCTGCTCTTGTAACCACAGTATTTATGTGGCTGGTCCAGTCAGGTTTACAAGAAGTGTATGCCAGATGCAAAAGTCTTTATTATTTATACAATATTAAAATCCGTAGCCGGGATTTTTCCTGGTGACGGGGGTTTCGACATTTGGAAAAAGTGATGCCGATAACCCTGTGTCGCCTCTTCTGTGGGAGAACCGTTGAATCTAGTGCCAATTAGGCACTTAAATGAACAGCGATGGCCCTCCATGGGATCAAGGACCCCAGCAACGGAAGTCCCACCGGTGCCGGCCAATCCGAGGCCGGCAGCTCTTTAACTGAGCAGACCCACCGTCGAGAGGGTGGATGCTGTCGGGGGAGCACCCACCCAAGACCCAGGAGCATCGCTGAGCCCAGGCCACAGGTAGGTCAGAGTAGGAGGGGTCTTGCGGGGTGGGGGTTATAGGGAAGGGAGGTGTCGGGGAGTCGGTAGCAAGGGCAGGGGACGGCTCTCAGCGGACTGCGCCCCCCACCCTTAAACTAGATGCTGGGTCCCTCATAATGCACTGTGTCTTTTAACGAGGGTCCCCTCCCCCCTGAGCTGGAAAGCAGCCCACATGATTTTTCAAACCGTGCTTCCCATGCAGCCACAGGGCCTCCCACCGCACAGCTAATTGCCACGGTGGGCGGGATGAGGCCCTTAATTGGGCATTAATTGCCCAGTTAAGGGCCTCAATTGGTGACAGGACGGAAAGGCACTTTCCCTCCCAATATCTTAGGAACTTAGAGTGTTCCTTTGTTTCTCCCAATCACTACACCTCTAACTCTCCTTTGGCTGATACTGTGCTTTACTTTGCCCTCTAAGCCTGCTGTACCTCTCCCCTCATCCCCAAACTTTAATCATGTCATACCTTCCTTCTCCTCGGGATATATTTTAACTTTCGGAAATGGGTGGGTTGGGGTCATATCAGAGGTTAACATGCAAGAAATCTGAATCAGGAACCCAATCCACCTCAAACTCGCCCTCTTCCAGTTTTAACGGAGGCAGGGTGAAGGAAGCGGGTCATTTAAATATTATAATGAGGCTGTGTACTTCATTTTAACAGTCAGGCCTCAGGGTGGCACAGTGGCGCAGTGGTTAGCACCACAGCCTCACAGCTCCAGCGACCCAGGTTCAGTTCTGGGTACTGCCTGTGTGGAGTTTGCAAGTTTTCCCTGTGTCTGCGTGGGTTTTCGCCGGGTGCTCCGGTTTCCTCCCACAGCCAAAGACTTGCCAGTTGATAGGTAAATTGGCCATTGTAAATTGCCCCTAGTGTAGGTAGGTGGTAGGAGAATAGTGGGGATGTGGTAGAGAATATGGGGTTAATGTAGGATTAGTATAAATAGGTGGTTGTTGGTCGGCACAGACTCGGTGGGCCAAAGGGCCTGTTTCAGTGCTGTATCAATAAATAAAAATATAAAAATATAAAATTTGGCAGCTTAAAGAAGATGAAATGGGTAGTACCTTCATAACTCCCTAATGATCTGTCTGCTCCCCATCAGACCACCAACTGCTCCTCCCTAATGCCATCTGCTCCCATTGGCTTGCCACCCTGACCACTGTGGGTCCATCCACCATGCCCCCTCCCCTTCATGATTGTATACCCCAGCATGGGACATCTCCCCACAATCAGACCCCATACGCCAGCCCCCCACCCATCCCCACAAGTGGGGCCTGATCTCCCCCAATACAACTACCTGCTCTTGTAGCCTTGGCCCAGTGAAGCAGGCTTCCCCCCCCCAAGAGGCCTCCAGCCTGTCAATCAGGCTGGCTGTGGGTAGGATGCCCACTTAAAAACACCCTACAGTTAAATACTGCAGTACATTTAGGAAACCCGTTCTTCCAGGTTTCCAGAGCTCGCCTCCAGGTTAAAATCCAAGCCTTCACCTGTACTGTCCCTCCATATTCCTCTTCTCCTTCACCTTTCCCTTTCACTCCCAACCACTATCTTCATCCTCTCTAATCCTGGTTTGCGTTTCCCCTCCCCCACCATCCCATGTATCGTTTTCCTCCATCCTTGTAATCTTGGCTCAGTTGTGGTCCAATTATTCCTCGGATCTCTAACTTGGCTTAAAGACTGCACTAGTTTTGACTCCTTCTGTGTAACACCATGCTGCACATGACACATTGCCACCTACGCCATGATGCAAATTATAGATTCTATTTTCTCGCCCGAGGCTTGTTTACATCCACCAGTCTTATGAAAGAGATAGAGAGAAATTAAATCTTAATATATGCTATTGAAACTCACAGCACAATGACATAGTCCATTCATGCACCTTCGGAATATGATGTAACCAAATTGCACAACTTCAGGCCAAATATCATAATTAAGACTGCAAAAAAGGCCATGCTACAAACATTCAGCAATTGTAGCTGAAGTTTCCAGGGGAAAAACAGTATGATTGAAATGAGTGGTAAATACGACCATTATTCAGGAGAGCTTCCAAAATAAGTTTAGCATAGCCAACATGTCTAGTTCACCCTTCTAAATGAAGGTGAAAATGAATGATATGAGAAAACACTTGAATGGCCTTTGAGGCAAAGTTAGTTCATCTACATCAAAACAGATCTGGTAGGACCCAGGGAAGAATCATATTCCCCGTCTGATAAAATAATCAGAGATGGATCAAGCTGTTTAAGGCTTTGTGCCCAAAATCTGATGAAGTTCCTGGTTATGATACAGAGACAAACAAGTGTAGGGCCAGCCAGGAGGAAATTAAGATCTGCATATAATCTTCCACTAGGAATATAGAAACCATCAGGGCAGGCTGCCGCAGGCTAACAAGACAGCACAACATGGTTATCTAAAGGTAGAAGCATAAAACCCACTTCCAGTTCAAACAAGCCTCCAGCTGTTGTTATCCCGTGGTCTCATTTCTGATACCGAGGAGGGGGGATTAATTCCACTGTTGCTAATTGTGAAAAAATTATAAATATGCTTATGATCAAGGTATTTATAACTTTCTGCAAGTATCAAACAGAGGGGATATTTCCCCGTAGTCTCCAACACATTGTTCACCCTCTGTAACCAATAGGCTTGGAGTGCTGGTAAATTCTCCTCTGGAGCCTGTCAGAAGCAGTCTTTAACTTTCTGGGAGCAAAGAGGGAATAAAACCAATTCCTGATTAACTTGCTTATGAAAATTCCTTGGGTATGGTTGCACACACTACCTTGTAATCTTTGAGGATGAACTTGAACTAGAAAAGCCTAAAACTATTCAAGTAATAGAGTGGTTGGCCAATTGAGCAATAGGTCATACCAGAAGTGAGGCAAATTAAAGAAACATTAATGGGAGAAGGAAGTTAAGGGACAGCTGGGAACTGGGGAACATGAGAGAATTTACAAACAAAGATTAGAAATAGCACTAAGTAGGTGAGGGATAGTTTATTTGAAGTTTTGGTATTCAGAGGGATTTGGGTGTCTTTGTACAAGAAACACAGAAAGTTAACATACAGGTACAGCAAGCAATTAGGAAGGGAAATGATATGTTGGCCTTTATTGCAAGGGGTTTGGAGTACAA
Organism: Heterodontus francisci; assembly: GCF_036365525.1. NCBI lineage: Eukaryota > Metazoa > Chordata > Chondrichthyes > Heterodontiformes > Heterodontidae > Heterodontus > Heterodontus francisci. Next base: position 132,892,097 of record NC_090376.1, on the reverse strand, counting down.
GAGCAAGGAAGTCTTGCTACAATTATAAAGGGCTTTGGCAAGACTACACCTGGAGTACTGTGGACAGTTTTGTTCTCTGTACCTAAGGAACCTATACTTGCCTTAGAGGGGGTGCAACAAACGTTCACTTGATTGATTCCTGGAATGAGGGGGTTGTCTTATGGGGACAGATTAAGTAGAATGGACCTGTAACCTCTGGTGTTTAGAAGAATGAGAGGTGATCTCATTGAAACATATAAGATTCTGAGTGGGCTTGATAGGGTAGATGCAGAGAGGCTGTTTCTGTTGGCTGGAGAGTCTAGAATTAGGAGGCTTTAGGATAAGGTGTTAGCCCTTGCATACTAAAATGAGGAGAAAGTTCTTCACTCAGAGAGTTGTGAATCTTTGGAATTCACTACTCCATGGATAGCTATGTTGTTGAGTATATTCGAGGCTGAGATCAATAGATTTTTGGATACTGAAGGAATCAAGGGATATCGGGATAGGTGGAAAGGTGGTGCTGAGGTAGAAGATCAGTTGTGATCTTACTGAATGGTGGAGCAGGTTTGAGGGGCCATGTGGTCTACTCCTGCTCCTATTTCTTATTTTCTTATGTTCTTATGTGAGTGATGCAATATCAGGGCTGTTTGATTTTATGATAAAAATACCACCCTCTGGAACCTACAACAAAAACAAACAGTGAACTACCACGTAATTATTTAAAGTTATGGATGATGAAAATGATACTGTGCAATTAATTTATAAATACCAAAGCCTTTTGTGGGTAAAGTGAATAGTTATTTTCTATCACGAATGTCAAATCTGCTGTGTGAAATGAAGACAAATCTTTAAATTTTGCCTCTAATTATTCTTCAACTTTTTTTGCTGTAATGTGTTAGAAGTAAGCAGAAAATACAACACAAATCTCAGGATAGTCCCATTCTCTGTGTGTAGCTCATTATTTCTATTTGGTGTGCAGTAGATTTCTCCAATCTTTAGGCCAAACTCTCTGCTCCTCTCCCTCTTACCATTTGCCTCCCACACCCTTCAATCCTCTGTCAGAGGCAATCACACACTCACAAGCTCCTTTTTCCTGGAATTCCCTCCCCAAACCATTTTACTTTGTAAAATAAGGAGGAAGTAGCAAAGTATTGTTCAAACTTTGAGTGTCTCCCCAAATTCCTCCCTCTTTTGACTGGTATCCAGCTCTCCACCAGCAACATACTCTGAAAGCTTAGCGCTGGTACTCGGTAAACACACTGAAGTGTAGAAGCGTGGCAATGCAAAACAGGACTTCCACCTGTCATCGATAGCGAGGCATCAGAGGAGGAAGATAATCGGAGCAGCTCTCTGCCTGAGGCCTAGGTTGAACCGAATAAAATGCAGCAAAACTTTTTTATTCAAGTCTTCAGGAGCACAGTATGGCCCTTTTTCTCATGGAAATTAATCCTTCTGAGATTTGCAATTTGGTCTGCCACTAGCACATATCAGAAAGACTTAGATGGAATTGTCGCAATTGTCCATCCATTGAAACATAGAAAATAGGAGCAGGAGTAGGCCATTCGGCCCTTCGAGCCTGCTCCACCACTCATTATGATCATGGCTGATCATCCAACTCAGTAGCCTGTTCTCACTTTCCTCCCATATCCTTTGATCCCTTTCGCCCCCAAGAGCTATATCTAACTCCTTCTTGAAAACATACAATGTTTTGGCCTCAACTGCTTTCTGTGGTAGCGAATTCCATAGGCTCACCACTCTCTGGGTGAAGAAATTTCTCCTCATCTCAGTCCTGAAAGGTTTACCTTAGTAGTCCTTAGACTATGACCCCTGGTTCTGGACTGCCCCACCATCTGGAACATCCATCCTGCATCTACCCTGTCAAGTCCTGTTAGAATTTTACAGGTTTCTATGAGATCCCCCCTCACTCTTCAAACTCCAGCAAATATAATCCTAACCTACTCAATCTCTCCTCATACGTCAGTCCCGCCATCCCAGGAATCAGTATGGTAAACCTTTGCTGCACTCCCTCTATAGCAAGAACATCCTTCCTCAGATAAGGAGACCAAAACTGCACACAATATTCCAGGTGTGGCCTCACCAAGGCCCTGTATAATTGCAGCAAGACATCCCTGGTCCTGTACTCGAATCCTCTTGCTATGAAGGCCAACATTTTCCTTTTTTACCGCCTGTTGCACCTGCATGCTTACCTTCAGCGACGGGTGTACGAGAACACCCAGGTCTTGTTGCATATGCCCCTCTCTCAGTTTATAGCCATTCTAATAATAATCTGCCTTCCTGTTTTTGCTACCAAAGTGGATAACCTCACATTTATCCACATTATACTGCATCTGCCATGCATTTGTCCACTCACTCAACTTGTCCAAATCACCCTGAAGCCTCTCTGCATCCTCCTCACAACTTACCTTCCTACCCAGTTTTGTGTCATCTGCAAATTTGGAGATATTGCATTTAGTTCCCTCATCTAAATCATTAGTATATATTGTGAATAGCTGGGGTCCTAGCACCGATCACTGCGGTACCCCACCAGTCACTGCCTGCCATTCGGAAAAAGACCCATTTATTCCTACTAGACCCGTTTATTCCTACTAGACCTGTTTATTCCTATGAATTTAATGGATGGAAATTTCTATATGCCCAGTTACTTCTGACTAGATATAATTAGTTGTTTTTAAAATTTCAGATATCCAGCATCTGCAGTAATTTGCTTTTGCATGAGCTTACATTTGTTCAGTGAGTCATAAGTGAACACATGCAATAACTGAACAATGTGATCTAATCTTCATTCTTGATGCCTCCTCTCAATTACTGTGTGTCTCTACATTTTCTAGTCTTGCTGGAGGGTACTCAGCATTAGAAATCTACAGAGAAATACCCTCACAGATAAAAAGCAACCTGTGCTTCAAAAGCTGCGACTTGTCCATTATTAAGGAATCAATACTGTTCTACTTGATGAGTAAACGAGCAACTGTTACAGACTAACAATTGCAGCACTGAAACAAGTGCTTAATTCAAATTCACTGATATTAGAAAATGTTGCTAACTACTTCTAGGATGCGCTTGACTGTAAAATGCTACTTAAACTTTGTTTCATTTATTACTGCAAAGATGAAATGTGACAAGATTTTCATTGCAAAGATCAGGTGAAGGAACCTGAATGGGGAAGTCAGCAGAGCGACCATGCAATGTGCCAGTCAGTTCCTGCATGGCCTGGTTCCACCTTCAGCATCAGGTCTCAGCCCCATTTAACTGTGGGCACCAATCAACCATTAGAAGAAGCTCACCACCAGCAGCAGCTTGACCCTGCTGCAATGTCAGCAGAGGCCCTTGGGTAGGTCCAGTTAGGGTTGGGGGAGTAGGCAGGGAAGCCCTCAGGTAGGTTCTGAAAGAGGGGGTAAAAGGCGATTGGAGAGGTGAAGTCCTCAGGTTGAGCCTAGAAGGGTGGCAAGCCTAGCATCTCAGTGGCCCACAGTTGTTTTGTGGGGCCAGGAGCAATACAAGTCCATAACATGCAAACATTTACAAAATATTTGGGCATTTATTCAGTGGCCTTCAGTGGTCAATTTATGGATCCCTGGTTAAGCTGCTTAGATGCAGGAGAACAAGTTGGAGCTTGTGAGGCATAAGTTCCATCTAGTTGCAGTCCAATTTCATATCGGGGTCCTACAACTGGCAGTAGACTCCAATTTGCCTAACCAAATCAGCCCGCCTTAGGCAAAAATCGTCTGACACAGTTTAGTGTGAGGTGCAGTTCCGTTATCAATCACGTGGAAGAAATAAGCGGCACATCAATATCCAATTTCTCCCGCCACATTCGCTAGACATTTACATCTGTAAAAAGGCCTCGCTGAAGGTCCACACATCATAACACTTATAACTGATGTCACCTTTGACATTTAAGTTTGACTGCAGCCCATACACCTAATGCTATTTCCTAACTCAGGAAAGTGCCAAGAAATTGGCTTTATCATTATTTGTCATAAAAAGCCAGTGTTTTCTTCTGCCTGCTTTTAAAAGTGTGTCGGAAACCACACCTGCCAGATGGAAATATATTAATTTCATCATATGGAACATTATTTGAATGCTTACTGGACATTGAACATAGCTTGCTTTAAAAGATCACAGAACAGTGACTGAAAACATGGCTGCACATTTGCATTCTAAAAGACTCCCAGATTCAATTAGCCGGATGGGTTTTGTCAATAGTGATGATCAAGAGACATTGAGAGTCATTGAATGTGTAAGAGCCAGGATTCCATCCCCTCTCCACCCCCGCCCACCACCCCCCTGCCCCCACTGAGTGTCTGATAAGCTTGGAGGAATCCACAAACCTCGCAGGTGAGGCTGTTCCAAACAAGGAGCTAGTCACATGACTAACCTGCTGGCCAACCTGGGACTTTTTGAATTGTACCTGACACAGAAAGGAAAAGACCACATTTGAACCTTAGGATGAAAGCACTCCCTGTCTCTATCTCTCTCTATCTCTCTCATGCAAAATTCCAAGGACCCACGGTTAACAACCCTCATGACAGAAGACCAGTGAAACAAATTTGGAAGTGTATACTGGGCCCCAACGAGAACTGCAAGACTTAACTTCAATCAAAGGCTTTACATCCAACTCAAAATCAGTAAATTAATTCCAATTATTACTTCAAACCTTTCCTCTTTAATTCTTTCTCCTCCTCGGTCTCTGTTTGCATGCGTGTTTATTGCGTATGCATATTAGCGTGGTTGCATTGCGTATTTTTAGTAGTTTTAACCGAATTAGAGGTTTAAGGTTAATAAACCTACACCTTTCTTGTTTAAATCTGAGAAAACCTGTCTGGTTGATTTCTTTGCAATTACAATTAGACAGCAGTGAGCAAGGACTCACTGAGAGTAAGCTAAAAATACTGTGTTTTAAAAGTTAAACCCTGTTACGGCCACACCAGGAAAAGTCTGTGAGGGAAGCCCTAGACCCCTTCCTCACCTGGTCGTAACAACAGAAAGTCATTTATAATAAGTTTATAATGGTACTTAGAAGCACTAACCTCTATCTTGAGATTGTCATCTCACCACCTCAGTGTTTTAAAGTTCTAGCACACAGTGGACAGCCCTGGTATAGGCAAATGCACCCCCCCCCCCCCCCCTTCCCTCACCGCATGTAATGCTATTACCTTATAAACCCATTTCCAATTACAGAACCACACAACATTTCATGTTTATTGCCTGCAATAAACTAATACTTGATGCTGAAGAAAGCAATAATGTCCTCACTATTAAAAGTAACAGTTCTTTAATAACTGTGTAATAGCATTGCAATAAATATTTAATGAGTGCAGTACAAAATCTGTATTCCACTCTATTAATTAGGTAGATCACTCACCCTGAATACAGTAAATGTTGTTCTCTGAATGCAGGTCCTCCCTAATCAAACATGGATTTAGTTTTAAAATTAGCCCTTTGAAGAGAAATTGGAATTCTCTGAGGGCATTTTTGTAATGCTTTATGCAACTTCCTTTTACAGTGCAAAGCAGCAGTGAAACTATTTTAAATACAGAACCAGATGGAAGACTGAGTCAAAAATTTCAGTCACAAATATAGATGTTTATTAACAATTTAGATTTTTCTACACCTGGTCACACTTCAGTTTATGTGATTAACAATGCTACACAGTGGCCCTAATCTCAGATTTACCCCACAGAAGTTAATGCACACAGAGATGCCCTTGAGAGTCCCACAATCAGATTTTGACTTCAGGATCACAGGAAGCCTATGGTCTTTTTATTAATTCTTTCATAGGATGTGAGTGTCGCTGGCAAGGCCAGTATTTATTGCCCATCCTTAATTGCCCTTGAGAAGGTGGTAGTGAGCCACCTTCCTGAACTGCTTCAGTCTGTGTAGTATAGGTACACCCACTGTTAGGGAGGAAGTTCCAGGATTTTGGCTCTGCAACAGCAAAGGAATGGTGAAATATTTCCAAGTTAGGATGCTGTGTGGCTTGGAGGGGAACTCACGTGGAGGTGTTCTCATGTATTTGCTGCCCTTGTCCTTCTAGGTGATAGAAGTCACAGGTTTCAAAGGTGCTGTCGAAGGAGGCTTGGTGCATTGGATCTTGTAGATTCTGCCACTGTGTGTTGATGGTGGAGGGAATGAATGTTTAAGGTGGTGGATGGGTTGCTGATCAAATGCGCTGCTTTGTCCTAGATGGTGTGTACCTCCTTAAGTGTTGTTGGAGCTGAACCCATCCAGGCAAGTGGGGAGTATTCCATCACACTCCTGACTTGTGCCTTGCAGATGGTGGACATGCATTGTGGAGTCAGGAGGTGAGTTACTCAACACAGAATTCCCAGCTTCTTGTCCTGCTCTTGTAGACACAGTATTTAAATGGCTGGTCCAGTTAAGTTTTTGATCAATCGAAACCCCCAGGATGTTGATAGTGAGGGATTCAACAATGGTAATACCATTGAATGTCAAGGAGAGATGGTTAGATTCTCTCTTGTTGGAGATGGTCATTGCCTGGCACTTGTGTGGCATGAATTTTACTTGCCACTTATTAGCCCAAGCCTGGATGTTGTCCAGATCTTGCAACATGCGGGCATGGACTGCTTTAGTATCTGAGGCGTTGCGAGTGGTACTGAACACTGTGTAGCCACCAGCAAATATCTCCACTTCTGATCTTATGAAGGAGGGAAGGTCATTGATGAAGCAGCTGAATATGGGTGGGCCTAGGACATTAGCCTGACGAGCTCCTGCAGTGATGTCCAGGGACTGGGATAATTGGTCTCCAACAACCATGACCTCTTCCTTTGTGCTAGGTATGACTTTGACCAGTGGGGAGTTTACCCCCTGATTCCCATTGACTTCAATTTTGCTAAGGCCACATACATCAAATGATGCATAGATGTCAAGGACAGTCACTCTCACCTCACTTCTGGAATTCAGCTGTTTTGCCCATTTTTGGACCAAGACTGTAATGAGGTCTGATGCTGAGTGGCTCTAGAGGAACTCAAACAGAGCATCAGTGAGCAGGTTATTGCTCTGTTTGGGTTCTGCCAGGGCCACTCAGCTCCAGACATCATTACAGCTTTGGTCCAACGGTAAGTGCTGCTTGACCACACTATTGACAACACCTTCCATCATTTTGCTGATGATTGAGAATAGACTGATGGGGCAGTAATTGGCCAAATTAAATTTTTGTGTACAGGATATACTTGGGCAATTTTCCACATTGCCGGGTAGATGCCAGGGTTGTAGCTATACTGGAATAGCTTGGCTATGGTAAGTTCTGGAGCACAAGTGTTCAGTACTACAGCCAGAATGTTGTCAGGGCCCATAGCCTTTGCAGTATTCAGTGCCTTCTGCCATTTCTTGACATCACGAGAAGTGAATCAAATTGGCTGAAGACTGGCATCTGTGGTGCTGGGGATCTCAGGAGGAGGTCGAGATGGATCACCCACTCAGCACATCTGGCTGAAGATAGTTGCAAATACTTCAGCCTTGTCTTTTGCACTGATGTGCTGGGCTCCCCATCATTGACAATGGTGATGTTTGTACAGCATCCTCCTCTGGTTAGTTGTTTAATTGCCCACCATCATTCATAACTGGTTGTGGCAGGACTGCACAGCTTTGATCTGATCCATTTGTTGTAGGATTACTTTGTTCTTTCAATCACATTCTGCTTCGGCTGTTTAGCATGCATGTTGTCCTGTATTGTAGCTTCACCACGTTGGCACCTCATTTTTAGGTATACCTGGTGCTGCTCCTGGCATGCTCTTCTACAGTCCTCAATGAACCAGGGTTGGTCCCCTGAATTAATGGTAATGGTAGAGTGGGGGTATGCCAGGCCGTGAGGTTACGGATTGTGTTTGAATACAATTCTGTTACTACTGCTGATGGCCCACAGCACCTCATGGATGCCTAGTTTTCCACTGCTAGATTTGTTCTGAATCTATCTCATTTAGCATGGTGGTAGTGCCAAACAACACAATGAAGGGTGTCCTCAGTGTGAAGATGTGATTTTGTCTCCAAAAGGACTGTACAGTGGTCACTCCGAACAAAACTGTCATGGACAGATGCATTTTTGACAGATAGACTGGTGAGGGCAAGGTCAAGTAGGTTTTTCCCCTCCTGTTGGTTCTCTCAACACCTGCTGTCTGGCAGATATGTCCTTCAGGATGCGCTCAGCTCAGTCAGTAGTGGTGCTACAAAGCCACTCTTGGTGATGAAATCCCAGAGTACATTCTGTGCCCAATGTCAATGGATTGGCAGTGCAGCAGGAAGCACCTATAAAACCAGAGCATTCATACTTCAACTGTTTTTACAGTCATTATTGAGGATTGTTCCTCGATTGTATCCTTTCCTTCAGCTACTGGGGGCCTCAATGCCCAGAGCAGATTGCTCAAGTTCCATCAGGACTTTTCTGCTGGTCCATACAGGATCTAATTACATGGAATTTTATGGTACAGAAACAGGTTCACCAAGTTGATCTGATGTTTATGCAGTTTCCTCCCACTTTACTTCATTTGACCCAATCAACATATCCTTCTATTCCTTTCTCCCTTATATGTATATTTAGCTTCCCTTTAAATGCATCCAAGCCATTTGCCTCAAATATTCCACATTTTCGCCACTGAGTAAAGAATTTTTTGCTGAATTTCTTTTTGGATTTGTTAGTGACTATCTTATATTTATGTCCCTTATGACTCCCTCACAAGTGGAAATACCATCTCTATATCTACTCTATTATAATACCCCCCCATAATTTTCAAGGCCTTTATCAGGTTACAAGGGTTAGATTGAATCTGTGTTAGGGACATAAAATGGGAGCAACAGTGTCAAATTTCGATCCTGCCATAAAGAAGCACAATGCGGATTTGTATACAAGTTTCCAGCCCTAAGTATGTGAACAACAGGAGGCACCATGTTGAAAGTTGACACAAACCCACACTGGGTCACTCTTACATGTGGCCTATCAGGTGGCTTAAGTAAACTATCTGCAGAAGCCCAGCTGTGACGTAAGGCATGGTGCAACACTAAAAATGTAAATGTTAAGAAATGTTTACTTCCAACTCTGAATATTGTTCAACACATAAAAGTACCTCTGAGATTGAAAACATGTCACTCTATTCACAAGAGGATTTCCTCCTAACAATGTTATCACCAAAACCACTGAAGTATAGGATTAATTATGTGTTTCCTCACATAATAAAAGTATCCACGCTTTATATTTCACACGGCAAATGCATTTTGAGTATCTTATTTATTCTGTGACGTGTCTGTAAACAAGATTATTTAATTTTACATATCACTGTTTCCTGCAACTTATGTCTCAGAAACTAATCCATGGACAAGTAGAATATTTGCAGCACTTACAAAATTCTTCAAAAAACTTAATATAGCACAGTTGGTATCATTTATTAATTTTAATATTCTAATTAAAATGTAAGATTTAAAAGATTTACATTTATATACCATCTTTCATGACCTCATGACATCCCAAAGTGCTTTACAGAGAATAAAATACTTTGGAAGTATAATCACTTCTAATGTTGGAAACATGGCAGCCAATTTGAGTACATCAAGATCTTACAAACACAAATGTGATAACAACCAGATAATCTGTTTTTAGTGATGTTTGTTAAGGGATTAAAATTGGCCAGGACACTGGAGCGAATACCCTGCTCTTCTTCGAATAGTCCCATGGACTCTCTTATGTCTACCTGTGAGTGCAGATGGAGCCTCAGTTTAATGTCTCATCCAAAATACAGCACCTCCAACAATGCAGCACTTCCTCAGTACTGCACTGACATATCAGCCTAGACACTGTGTTCAATTCACTGGTGTGACTTTTGAACCTTCAACCTACCGACTCAGAGACACGAGTGCTCATAATTGCTTAATGCCCCAATTTTCTCCACACCAACCCCCCCCCCCCCCCACCCCTCACCTGGAAGTCCTGATTTTTTGCTCAGGTACTGTTCAACAGACAACCAATGACCCTCACGTAACATCACCAAGTGCCCCCTCTTCAAGTGTGAGTTTGCTAATAAGTAACGGGAGGCTGCAAAGATGAGCCTGATCCTAACCACACAGGATGCTGGCATACGGTTTTTATTGCTGCTTCAGTTGAGATCAGTGAACACATGAGTACATGCAAGTTGTATTGCCCACTAAAATAATACGTTCTGCCACCTTGAAAGACAAAGTGCAACGTCATCAATACACTGAAATGAAAAAAAATCCAGCTGTGCGTTAATCATCTGTTTTAGTTCAAATACAGCAGATGGTATGAAATAATATGATTCTTGTTTTTCTGAATAAAAGGAGGATCTGTAAGAAAGAAGCCAGAAAAAATATCTTGCTGTCAGCGCCTTTTCTCTTTATTCTGACAGAGGTGATTTTGATCTTCGTAAAAATACACATAATATACAACTCAGTTAATCAAAGCAGCTCAGAGTAATAGAGATAAGCCACACTCTTAGAAATACCACATGTTCTGGAGGTCTTTTCCTGAAGAAAAATACAGCCAGGCCTTCCCTCAAAGTGACAGTTCTGTCTCTGATCCATAAGCCCCAGGCTTGCTATCATAAGTTGCTTTATTTTGGGTTTTAAAAACACACACACACACACAAGACACTCATCTGATTTTACCGCACTTTAATATGGTCTGTGAACTAAAATACTGTGAAGCAGTAAAGTAGTAATGACGCTGATGACCCAGGTCATGCACAATTTCATAAATCATTTCCTGGAGGAACATAAACACCTATAAAACAAACAAAAACTGCAGGTGTGATATAGTGCAATCCAAGCACTGTTTCTAAAAACAGTCCAGTCTCAACATAAGGGACCGTCTATAATTTCTGTATTTGTAACAACATAAAGAACATACTCTTGCTTATTCTCCCAGGAACACATTGTAAAAAAAGACTATATTATGTATATAAGTACGTGATGAGTAAGGTACTCAGACTTGAGAGAAAACGAGAGATATGGAGGAAGATGCTGCAGTTTGGGTAGATTAGCACCCATCATTCCAGCACTATCCCACTCCTGCATACGTTGCAAAATAATAATTGTAAGTGGTCCCTCATTGTATTAAAGGAGACATCTTTTAGAAGAGTCAGGTGGAACTGTGGCACCCAAATTGTAATAGGCTCGTAGAATAAGTTACAGGAAAGGGTCTGAGGTATAAGGATTCAGAAATGGTTTTATTGAGGAGGGGAAAGATTTGGTGGGAAGTTAGGTGGCTGGGCTTGAGCAACTAAAAAGGTTAGGCTTCTTAATGCTAAAGTATGTTCAAGTTTAGGGAATTCTGTTTAGCAGGACAACCTGATGCATCATAGTTGTTACGTTTATGGCCAATGGCATATAGCTAGAAAATGACAGCGGGTGCTAATCTACCCAAACTGCAGCATCTTCCTCCATATCTCTCGCTTTCTCTCAAGTCTGAGTACCTTACTCATCATGTATCTCAGAGTTTTGAAGCCTGGTCCCAGATGATAATGGATGCTTATTTCCCCATCAACACATCCATTATTATCTTGAATTTGAACAGAATCGAAGCTTGATTATTTTCATGAATGTCAACTATCTAGTTTAGAATGAAACCAAGAGATTTTGAACCATAGTCATCCAAAATATTTGGATTTGGACAGGCATGAGTGGACACAAATTGGTCTTTCCACTCAGCGGAAGGTTTTGTCGAGGGAATGGTACATACTGTGTATTCAAATGATGCTCCATTGACATGGTAAAATTATCAAAAATTGCTTCCGAAGTATGTTATGAAGTCTGCACATCCCAACATCATGGGAAAGTACAGATTAAAGAGCTTCCCTGGAGGAATCATCATTTTAATATTAAATCTAGAATGCTACACTTGCTAGATACAAAGCTTGGACAATACTCAACTCATTCAAAAAGTTTGCATTTACCCGTTAAATGAAGGATAAAAATGCTGACCAACTTTCTCAGTGCAACAAATGTCAAGAACATAAGCCTCTGCTGCCCTCTTCTGTATCAAATGGCCACAACAGATACTTGCAGCATAAACATGGATCTTAGGGTTCAAATTTCCCAGTAGTTACGTTCATAAGCCCAACTCACCTGGATAGCTACCAGCTTTCGAACCCCAGCACAATCAGCATCTTTTTGCTGGAATTATATCAAGCTGACACAAATCTATGTTAATGAGAGTCAAATGACAGGAATAAATCAGAGGACCTCTTGTCATTTCTGCTCTAGCAATGGGCTTAAAGGATGCTTGTGACTCCCTGGTATGTAATATTGATAAGGGATTGGGGGAACGGGGCTGGGGCGAGGGGGGGGTTTGAATTTTTAAAATAGCCAATTTCCCTAATGCAATCAAAAAGAATTACTTGTTCTCCACAAACACCATGGAGTTACTTGTTCTTCAACATAGCACCACAGCAATTTCCCTTCTTTTCAATTAAGGCAGGTCCCACTGTAGATAAGGCAGGACCCACTGTAGATGGTCCAGGTCCCCACTCAAGATATTTAAATGACCTTGGGCTGAATTTTACGCCACCCCAGCGGGTCAGTTGGTGGCGTGGGGACAGCGTAAAATTGAGCGGGAAGCTCTGAGAGGCCTACCCGCCCCGCTCCCGCCTCCGGTCGACTTTACAGCGGTCGGGCGGGGGGAGAATAGCCCGCCCACCCGAGGCCAATCAAGGCCCTTAAGTGGCCACTTAACAACCACTTAAGGGCCCGCCCCCGCCTCCGCGGTTATTTTACCTGTAGCAAGCGGGTGTGTTGGGGACGTGAAAGGCCACCAGCAATAGCTGCCGGCCTTTCTGCGCCCTGGGGGGAGGGCCATGGCAGTCGGGCACAGGGTGCCCAATTGAGGGCCGCCCCGCCTCCGGACCTGCCCCCGGGACCCAAGACGACCCCCTTCCCCCCAAACGACCACTCCAGCCTCACCAGGGAAGGACCGATCCCCCTTGTAAGGCATGCCCAACTTACCTCATCTTTAGGCTCCATGGCGTCGGCTGGGCTGCAGTCCCAGCAGTGGTCACCACTCTCAGTGGCGCTGCTGGGACTAAGAGCTGCCAGCCCGCTGATTGGCCGGCAGCTCACTGAGGCGGGACCTCCTCCCTCAAGTGGGTGGAAGTCCCGCCTCTGGCCAATTAAAGTCGGGGGACCTGTAAAATACTGGACAGATCCCCGGGCTAGGCGGAAGCGTGTTCGCCACCGACTTTTACCTTGGCTGCGAATTCCCATCTACGTCAGGTAAAATCCAGCCTCTTGACTCCAAGTGAGTCCAGGGCACAGGCAGGTGATCAAAAAAAGTCCCACTAGCATTGCAGCAGAAGGAAAATTCAGCCCCACAACTGTGTAGGCCAGGTTTGTGTTCAGTTTATTTTTCACAAAGTTACAGCCACTAATGCACAATTGGGACTGTAAAAGGTGCCCAAATACAGCATTCTGCATCTCTGAAAATATTGCCTATTGAGGAACGTTGAGGCTTGTCACTGACAGTAATTAGGCCTCAATGCTTAGTCAGTACCAGTGAAGTGTTGAACTGATGGACTGAGATCAACAGTAAATACATCAATGTGTAAAATCAAAAGGAAAAACTTTAAAGGCTAGAAAACTAAAATGGAAACAGGAAACATTGCAAATAAAACCTACTGAAATGTATATTTTGTATATGGACAATGGACTAGAAATTTATGAGTGGCAAATATTGGGTCCTCATGGGGCACATGCTTTTTACCCTGAAGTAGAATTGTGAGGTCTGAGGCATCTCTGACATTGAGCTTCATCATTATAGACCCAGGGTGGCGCTACAGCCCACAAGTGAAGAATAGAGAGGATTGCTGACTAAACAGAGCTGTGGCAAGAACCACAGCGGCCCACAGGCATGTGGATCTGGGAGTCTCATTGGGGACCTGGGGGCAAGAGAATGCGAGGCCGCAGGTCGCACCAGGGTTGGGAAGCCTGGAATCACAAGGGAGGAAGATCAGGAGTCGAAAGGGCTGGGAGTTAGAGGTATAGGAATCTCAGGCCGAGTAGGGTTGGGTGGGTGGCAGTAGAGAGGGAGAACAATTATAGTGGCAAGCAAGAGGTTCCTTTAAGCAGGATTGAGAGGAGTTTCCTGGTCCCAACCGCCTCCTCTTCACTATGGACGTCCAATCGCTCTACACCTCCATCCCCCACCAGGATGGTTTGAGGGCTCTCCGCTTCTTCCTGGAACAGAGGCCCAACCAGTCCCCATCCACCAACACCCTCCTCCGCCTGGCTGAACTTGTTCTCACATTGAACAACTTCTCCTTCAACTCCATGCACTTCCTTCAAGTAAAAGGTGTCGCTATGGGTACCCACATGGGTCCTAGTTATGCCTGTCTTTTTGTGGGATATGTCAAGCATTCTTTGTTCCAGTCCTACTCAGGCCCCCTCCCCCAACTCTTTTTCCGGTACATTGATGACTGTATCGGTGCCGTTTCCTGCTCCCGCCCCGAACTAGAAAACTTTATCAACTTTGCTTCCAATTTCCACCCTTCTCTCACCTTTACATGGTCCATCTCTGACACTTCCCTTCCCTTCCTTGACTTCTCTGTCTCCATCTCTGGGGATAGGTTGTCTACCAATATCCATTATAAGCCCACTGACTCCCACAGCTACCTCGACTACACTTCTTCACACCCTACCTCCTGTAAGGACTCCATTCCATTCTCCCAGTTTCTCCGTCTCCGACGCATCTGCTCTGATGATGCTACCTTCCATGACGGTGCTTCTGATATGACCTCCTTTTTCCTCAACCGAGGATTTCCCCCCACTGTGGTTGACAGGGCCCTCAACCGTGTCCGACCCATTCCCCGCACCTCTACCCTCACCCCTTCCCCTCCCTCCCAGAACCGTGACAGGGTTCCCCTTGTCCTCACTTTTCATCCCACCAGCCTCCATATCCAAAGGATCATCCTCCGCCATTTTCGCCACCTCCAGCGTGATGCCACTACCAGTCGCATCTTCCCCTCCCTTCCCCTGTCAGCATTCCGAAGGGATCGTTCCCTCCGCGACACCCTGGTCCACTCCTCCATTACCCCCACCACCTCGTCCCCGTCCCAGGGCACCTTCCCCTGCAATCGCAGGAGGTGTAACACCTGCCCATTTACCTCCTCTCTCCTCACTATCCCAGGTCCCAAACACTCCTTTCAGGTGAAGCAGCGATTTACTTGTACTTCTTTCAATGTAGTATACTGTATTCGCTGCTCACAGTGTGGTCTCCTCTACATTGGGGAGACCAAGCGCAGACTGGGTGACCGCTTTGCGGAACATCTCCGCTCAGTCCGCAAGCAGGACCCTGAGCTTCCGGTTGCTTGCCATTTCAACACTCCCCCCTGCTCTCATGCTCACATCTCTGTCCTGGGATTGCTGCAGTGTTCCAGTGAACATCAACGCAAGCTCGAGGAACAGCATCTCATCTACCGATTAGGCACACTACAGCCTGCCGGACTGAACATTGAGTTCAATAATTTCAGAGCATGACAGCCCCCCCATTTTACTTTCATTTTTAGTTATTTTTTCTTCCTTTTTTTACATTCCTTCTTACATTTTTTACAATCTTTTTTTGCATTTATTTCATTTCATCTTAGTTTGTTCAGTTTGCTTACCCACTGTTTTTTTCAGGTTGTTTTTCTTCAGGTTTGCACTTGCTGCTGTTCAATATTCAGTGTATTCACACCTAATCTGTACTAATGCTTTGTCTTTGCTCCGTGACCTTTTGGTCAGCTATGTGGCCTGGTCCAATCTGCACCTTCTCCTTTGTTATCTCTTGCCCCACCCCCACCTCACTTGTTTATAATCTGTGACTTTTCTAATATTTGTCAGTTCCGAAGAAGGGTCACTGACCCGAAACGTTAACTCTGCTTCTCTTTCCACAGATGCTGCCAGACCTGCTGAGTGATTCCAGCATTTCTTGTTTTTGTTTGAGAGGAGTACTCCTGCTCTTCCTATTTCCACATTCAGGTAATTTACTTATTATTTTGTTATGGTCATTCCGTAGGGCTCGTCTCCAAGAGTAACTCATGTTGGTGCAAGTTGCTTCATGGCAAAGCAAGCAGGTGTTTGGCCCCTTATTTGCACATGTAAAGGAACAAATGCCTGCTTAAGGTGTGGGTAAAGAACACCCCTTATTTGTTCATACCCAATATGGCAAGTGGTGGCACGTTTCCTGCCTGCCATTTTGGGGCCTTAATAGGTGGAGTAGAGCCTGAAAAAATGGTCAGTATGCAGCCTAATTTCGAGGTGAATGAGTCCAATGAAAAAATATCCTTATTGATACATATTTAATGTACACTGTTATTGAAAATATTACAGTTTCAGTGAAATTATACAGTTAAATGAAGTACAAGATGGACACAAAGTGGATAGGTTTACTGTGTCACTCTTCAATGACAGGAAGCGTGGCCTGCCTCACTCCCCAGCAGCCTTCCACCTGGCAAGATGAATCTTCTCAGGCAGCACCTCATAGGAGCACTAGAGTAGGTAGAAGAGCAGTTGAGACATGGCCTCACCCTTCCCATCTTTGTAACTCCTCCAGTCCTACAAGCCTCCAATGTCTCAACGCTCCTTCAATTCTGACATCTTGTGCATCCCTGACTTATCGTTCCACCATTGACGGCTATGCTTTCAGCCACCTAGATCCTAAGCTCTAGAATTCTTTGGTTAAACTTTGCCACCTCTCAAATTCTCTCTCCTCCTTTAAGACACTCCTTAAAATCTATTTCTTTGGCTAATCATCTGGCTCAGTGTCAAATTTTGATAAATAACACTCTTGGGAAGATGGGCCTTGGGACATTTTGCTGTGTTACCTAAATGCAAGTTGTTGTTGTAAAGTGGGCCCTCCTTGCACACGACTGCTTGGTTAACTTCTGCTATAACAATCCAGGCCTGTACATTTGTGTGGGGTGAGGCCTCATTTGAGCTTCCCTCCTTCTGCCTCAGTTCCGTGCAGCCACAACCCCTAGACTCAAGCCTGCTTCTTCTCATCCTCCACTTTCTATCCAACACCCATGGTATTCCAACACCACAGGCATAGAAACCATACAGATGTTTGCCAACAGCCTCTAATCAAAAGTCCTCTGTTGAGTCATGACATGACTTTCACAAAGACCAAAAGCCAAAGAGAAAAGCCAAAACTCCCCAACAAATCCAAAGCTGTACATGAGCAGTCCAAATAAACTAACCAGAGATTTACCTACCTGCAAGGGATGATCCCTTTAAATAATCACCAAAAATGGCACTTCCAAGCTGTTCCCAAACCATGACTGCTTTAGATTTGCTGAATAGAATGCCAGAGTTGTTGAAAAAAAAACAAGCAAAGAACCCTAATTAGCATCCTTAACAAGGTTGCCACCAATTTCAGCCAGCTGCTGGAAACTTAAAAGAAACCCTGATTCAAAATAATGATCGACAAATACTGTGCGCGAAACAGGTGTGCATGATTGTGACCCAATTTTCAGTGCCTCTGTGCTCAATATTTGGAGATAAACCAAGATAAAAGAGTTGAAAAGTGTCCCCTACCTACATAATCAGATCAGGAAAGCATAATTGAGTGTTGTTGCCGGCAAAGACTAACACATACTATGAAGTCTACAATGGTATAAATGAATAAATTCTTCTAACAAAATGCACCATTTTATGCTTTTGGCATTTCATCCAGCCTTACCAATATGGGCTGGCTGAGGGGTAAATATGTTACATCATTAGAGTTGCCAACTCTGGCTGAGCGTATTCCTGGAGATTTCATCACATGACCTGCTACCTCCAAAGACCCTACCCAGTCAAGTAGCCATTTTCCCCATCTCCAATGTTTTTACAGCTAACAAATGGACGTGTTCAAAGAAAATGAAAGAAACACAATTTTTTTTTTTAAATACCCCAACAGATTTTCTCCCGGGTTTTCGCAGCAGTGCCCTGAAGATTCATTTTCAACTCCTTGTGATTCCAGGACAATACTGGAGAGTTGGCAACCATAGATATCAAAGAACAAAGAACAAAGAACAGTACAGCACAGGAACAGGCCATTCGGCCCTCCAAGCCTGCGCCGATCTTGATGCCTGCCTAAACTAAAACCTTCTGCACTTCCGGGGTCCGTATCCCTCTATTCCCATCCTATTCATGTATTTGTCAAGATGCCTCTTAAACATCTCTATGGTACCTGCTTCCACCACCTCCCCCAGCAACATGTTACAGGCACTCACCACCCTCTGTGTAAAGAACTTGCCTCGCACATCCCCTCTAAACTTTGCCCCTCTCACCTTAAACCTATGTCCCCTAGTAAATGACTCTTCCACCCTGGGAAAAAGCTTCTGACTATCCACTCTGTCCATGCCACTTATAACTTTGTAAACCTCTAACATGTCGCCCCTCCACCTCCGTCGTTCCAGTGAAAACAATCCAAGTTTATCCAACCCCTCCTCATAGCTAATGCCCTCCAGACCAGGCAACATCTTGGTAAACCTCTTCTGTACCCTCTCCAAAGCCTCCACGTCCTTCTGGTAGTGTGGCGACCAGAATTGCACGCAATATTCTAAGTGTGGCCTAACTAAAGTTCTGTACAGCTGCAGCATAACTTGCCTATTTTTATACTCTATGCCCCGACCGATGAAGGCAAGCATGCCGTATGCCTTCTTGACTACCTTATCCACCTGCGTTGCCACTTTCAGTGACCTGTGGACCTGTACGCCCAGATCTCTTTGCCTGTCAATACTCCTAAGGGTTCTGCCATTTACTGTATACTTCCCACCTGCATTAGACCTTCCAAAATGCATTACCTCAAATTTGTCTGAATTAAACTCCATCTGCCATTTCTCCGCCCAAGTCTCCAACCGATCTATATCCTGCTGTATCCTCTGACAATCCTCATCACTGTCTGCAACTTCACCAACCTTTGTGTCGTCCGCAAACTTACTAATCAGACCAGCTACATTTTCCTCCAAATCATTTATATACACTACAAACAGCAAAGGTCCCAGCACTGATCCCTGCGGAACACCACTAGTCACATCCCTCCATTCAGAAAAGCACCCTTCCACTGCTACCCTCTGTCTTCTATGACCGAGCCAGTTCTGTATCCATCTTGCCAGCTCCCCTCTGATCCCATGTGACTTCACCTTTTGTATTAGTCTGCCATGAGGGACCTTGTCAAAGGCTTTACTGAAGTCCATATAGATAACATCCACTGCCCTTCCTTCATCAATCATCTTTGTCACTTCCTCAAAAAACTCAATCAAATTAGTGAGACATGACCTCCCCTTCACAAAGCCATGCTGCCTCTCGCTAATAAGTCCATTTGTTTCCAAATAGGAGTAAATCCTGTCCCGAAGAATCCTCTCTAATAATTTCCCTACCACTGACGTAAGGCTCACTGGCCTATAATTTCCTGGATTATCCTTGCTACCCTTCTTAAACAAAGGAACAACATTGGTTATTCTCCAGTCCTCTGAAACCTCACCTGTAGCCAATGAGGATACAAATATTTCTGTCAAGGCCCCAGCAATTTCTTCCCTTGCCTCCCTCAGTATTCTGGGGTAGATCCCATCAGGCCCTGGGGACTTATCTACCTTAATGCTTTGCAAGACACCCAACACCTCCTCCTTTTTGATAATGAGATGACTGAGACTATCTACACTCCCTTCCCTATGCTCATCATCCACCAAGTCCTTCTCCTTGGTGAATACTGATGCAAAGTACTCATTTAGTACCTCGCCCATTTCCTCTGGCTCCCCACATAGATTTCTTTTTCTGTCCTTGAGTGGGCCAACCCTTTCCCTGGTTACCCTCTTGCTCTTTATATACGTATAAAAAGCCTTGGGATTTTCCTTAATCCTGTTTGCCAATGACTTCTCATAACCCCTTTTAGCCCTCCTGATTTCTTGCTTAAGTTCCTTCCTACTGTCTTTATATTCCTCAAGGGATTCGTCTGTTCCTAGCCTTCCAGCCCTTACGAATATCATAAGAATCCTGATTTTATTTTTGAAAAAGGGCACATTGCAACAAAGAGGATGGAGCAGACTATCCACTTTGGATGCGATTGGCAACCTGGGTGCAAATTGCGTTTGAAATTTTGTTGTTTTTCAAATGTTAAGCTGTGGTTCAAGTTTCTGCCCAAACTCATTTGCATAACCGCAAACATTAAATTTTCCATGAACCAGCAGAATTGTGCAGTATAGTACAATGCAATTGCTTTTATTTCCTTGCATTTAAAAATATTTAAGAGTGATAAACTGGTGCAGTTTGATGAATGCAGCTAAAAATGGGCTTAGCACAAACAATGGCGTTTCGTCAATGGCTAGGCAACGACCTGTAACCTGATTTTAACTCACTGATGATTTTTTTAAAAACTATTCTGAACCATATATTTGTATCATTGATGTACCCTAGTCAGTTTCTTAGTAAATTTAAAATCTTTCAATATTTAAAATCTTTAAAAATATGTCTACCAGTGCCTTTGTGCACAAATGAGCTCAATTTGAAGAACCTTCTTTAACAGTCACAGCTGTTATGCAGGCTTAATGATCTGGGGCCTGGCCAGCAATCAGCATGATGTTTTTTTTTAAACCAGCATTAAAGATTACAAAACATGATTTATACTTGATGTAACTTGCACGTAAAATTCTACAATCTTTATATGCTGGTTTGGCAGATTTCATGCGAATCGCACTGGTGAAACCAATGAAACCTAATGGAAACTCTGTGCTGATACATCTGGCTCCCCAATAGCTTTGTGTGCATATGCATCATGAACAATGTCAGCCAGAACAGCGATGAGAGTGCTCAAACTGGACTTGTGTTCCTAAGCTTGTGAGGACAATAAAAATATGAGCCATTCAGTCCCAGCATTCAATTTGATCTGAAGTGGCAGACAGATCAGTCCATAAGGTTGAAAGTCACAACGTAGGTGGAGTGTTTCTGAAATGGACCGAATGTTATCGTGCCTCCGCAGACCCGTTTTAAATAGATGAGTTTTGGGCTGCTATTGCGGAGAGTGGGAAACCGATTGATAATATAGGATGAGTGAAGCACTCCTACTTCTCCTGGCTCCTCAGAAATTTATTTTCTTTTTTTTTTAAACTGACCTTTTGCTGGTGGTTGCTGCTTAAGTCACAATGGTTGCTGAAGAATCCTTACGATGCAGGCCTGGTTGTGCTCTATGCTGCCCAATTGGGTACAGAGGCCTTAAAACAGGCATTAGGTCTCTTGTTTACATGTGGGGCATTGGACATTGGTCCTCAAAAATAACTTGAGTGGTGCCTGTTTTTCCTCATAAAGCAATGCAATGTGAACAAAGAACAAAGAACAAAGATAATTACAGCACAGGAACAGGCCCTTCGGCCCTCCAAGCCTGCGCCGATCCAGATCCTCTCTCTAAACATGTCGCCTATTTTCTAAGCTTCTGTATCTCTTTTCTTCCTGCCCATTCATGTATCTGTCTAGATACATCTTAAAAGACTCCATCGTGCCCGCATCTACCACCTCCGCTGGCAATGCGTTCCAGGTGCCCACCACCCTCTGCGTAAAGAACTTTCCACGCATATCCCCCCTAAACTTTTCCCCTTTCACTTTGAACTCGTGTCCTCTAGTAATTGAAACCCCCACTCTGGGAAAAAGCTTCTTGCTATCCACCCTGTCTATACCTCTCATGATTTTGTACACCTCAATCAGGTCCCCCCTCAACCTCCGTCTTTCTAATGAAAATAATCCTAATCTACTCAACCTCTCTTCATAGCTAGCGCCCTCCATACCAGGTAACATCCTGGTGAACCTCCTCTGCACCCTTTCCAAAGCATCCACATCCTTTTGATAATGTGGCGACCAGTACTGTACGCAGTATTCCAAATGTGGCCGAACCAAAGTCCTATACAACTGTAACATGACCTGCCAACTCTTGTACTCAATGCCCCGTCCGATGAAGGAAAGCATGCCGTATGCCTTCTTGACCACTCTATTTACCTGCGTTGCCACCTTCAGGGAACAGTGGACCTGAACACCCAAATCTCTCTGGACATCAATTTTCCCCAGGACTTTTCCATTTACTGTATAGTTCACTCTTGAATTGGATCTTCCAAAATGCATCACTTCGCATTTGCCCTGATTGAACTCCATCTGCCATTTCTCTGCCCAACTCTCCAATCTATCTATATTCTGCTGTATTCTCTGACAGTCCCCTTCACTATCTGCTACTCCACCAATCTTGGTGTCGTCTGCAAATTTGCTAATCAGTCCACCTATACTTTCCTCCAAATCATTAATGTATATCACAAACAACAGTGGTCCCAGCACGGATCCCTGTGGAACACCACTGGTCACACGTCTCCATTTTGAGAAACTCCCTTCTACTGCTACTCTCTGTCTCCTGTTGCCCAGCCAGTTCTTTATCCATCTAGCTAGTACACCTTGGACCCCAAGCGCCTTCACTTTCTCCATCAGCCTGCCATGGGGAACCTTATCAAACGCCTTACTGAAGTCCATGTATATGACATCGACAGCCCTTCCGTCATCAATCAACTTTGTCACTTCCTCAAAGAATTCTATTAAGTTGGTTAGACATGACCTTCCCTGCACAAAACCATGTTGCCTATCACTGATGAGCCCATTTTCTTCCAAATGGGAATAGATCCTATCCCTCAGTATCTTCTCCAGCAGCTTCCCTACCACTGACGTCAGGCTCACCGGTCTATAATTACCTGGATTATCCCTGCTACCCTTCTTAAACAAGGGGACAACATTAGCAATTCTCCAGTCCTCCGGGACCTCACCCGTGTTTAAGGATGCTGCAAAGATATCTGTTAAGGCCCCAGCTATTTCCTCTCTCGCTTCCCTCAGTAACCTGGGATAAATCCCATCCGGACCTGGGGACTTGTCCACCTTAATGCCCTTTAGAATACCCAACACTTCCTCCCTCCTTATGCCGACTTGACCTAGAGTAATCAAACATCTGTTCCTAACCTCAACATCCCGTCATGTCCCTCTCCTCGGTGAATACCGATGCAAAGTACTCGTTTAGAATCTCACCCATTTTCTCTGAGTCCAAGCATAACATTCCTCCTTTGTCCTTTAGTGGGCCAATCATTTCTCCAGTTACCCTCTTTCTCCTTATATATGAATAAAAGGCTTTGGGATTTTCCTTAACCCTGTTTGCTAAAGATATTTCATGACCCCTTTTAGCCCTCTTAATTCCTCGTTTCAGATTGGTCCTACATTCCCGATATTCTTTCAAAGCTTCGTCTTTCATCAGCCGCCTAGACCTTATGTATGCTTCCTTTTTCCTCTTAGCTAGTCTCACAATTTCACCTGTCATCCATGGTTCCCTAATCTTGCCATTTCTATCCCTCATTTTCACAGGAACATGTCTCTCCTGCACGCTAATCAACCTCTCTTTAAAAGCCTCCCACATATCACATGTGGATTTACCTTCAAACAGCTGCTCCCAATCTACATTTCCCAGCTCCTGCCGAATTTTGGTATAGTTGGCCTTCCCCCAATTTAGCACTCTTCCTTTAGGACCACTCTCGTCTTTGTCCATGAGTATTTTAAAGCTTACGGAATTGTGATCACTATTCCCAAAGTAGTCCCCTACTGAAACTTCAACAACCTGGCCGGGCTCATTCCCCAACACCAGGTCCAGTATGGCCCCTTCCCGAGTTGGACTATTTACATACTGCTCTAGAAAACCCTCCTCGATGCTCCTTACAAATTCTGCTCCATCTGGACCTCTAACATTAAGCGAATCCCAGTCAATGTTGGGAAAATTAAAATCTCCTTTCACCACCACCCTGTTGCTCCTACATCTTTCCATAATCTGTTTACATATTTGTACCTCTATCTCACGCTCGCTGTTGGGAGGCCTGTAGTACAGCCCCAACATTGTTACCGCACCCTTCCTATTTCTGAGTTCTGTCCATATTGCCTCACTGCTCGAGTCCTCCATAGTGCCCTCCTTCAGCACAGCTGTGATATCCTCTTTGACCAGTAATGCAACTCCTCCACCCCTTTTACCTCCCTCTCTATCCCGCCTGAAGCATCGATATCCTGGGATATTTAGTTGCCAATCATGCCCTTCCCTCAACCAAGTCTCAGTAATAGCAATAACATCATACTCCCAGGTACTAATCCAAGCCCTAAGTTCATCTGCCTTACCAACTACACTTCTTGCATTAAAGCAAATGCACCTCAGACCACCAGTCCCTTTATATTCATCATCTGCTCCCTGCCTACTCTTTCCCTTAGTCACACTGACTTCATTATCTAGTTCCTTACAGGCTTTTGTTACTACCTCCTCACTGTCAACTGACCTCAATTGGTTCCCATCCCCCTGCCACATTAGTTTAAACCCTCCCCAACAGCGTTAGCAAAAGCACCTCCAAGGACATTGGTTCCAGTCCGGCCCAGGTGTAGACCGTCCAATTTGTAATAGTCCCACCTCCCCCAGAACCGGTCCCAATGTCCCAAAAATCTGAACCCCTCCTTCCTGCACCATCTCTCAAGCCACGCATTCATCCTGACTATTCTTTCATTTTTACTCTGACTATCACGTGGCACTGGTAGCAATCCTGAGATTACTACCTCTGAGGTCCTACTTTTTAACTTGGCTCCTAACTCCCTAAACTCTGCTTGTAGGACCTCATCCCGTTTTTTACCTATATCATTAGTGCCTATGTGCACAATGACAACTGGCTGTTCACCCTCCCCCTTTAGAATGTTCTGCAGCCGATCTGAGACATCCCTGACCCGTGCACCTGGGAGGCAACATACCATTCGGGAGCCTCGTTTTCGACCACAGAACCGCCTGTCTACTCCCCTTACAATCGAATCCCCTACGACTATAGCCCTTCCACTCTTTTTCCCGCCCTTCTGAGCAGCAGAGCCAGCCACGGTGCCATGGACCTGGCTACTGCTGCCTTCCCCTGGTGAGCCATCTCCCTCAACAGTATCCAAAATGGTATACTTGTTTTGGAGGGAGATGACCGCAGGGGACTCCTGCGCTGCCTTCCTGCTCTTTCTCTGCCTTTTGGTCACCCATTCCCTTTCTCCCTCAGCAATCCTAATCTGCGGTGTGACCAATTCACTAAACGTGCTATCCACGACCTCCTCAGCATCGCGCATGCTCCAAAGTGAGTCCATCCGCAGCTCGAGAGCCGTCATGCGGTCTGACAAGAGCTGCAGCTGGACACACTTCCTGCACGTGAAGGAGACAGGGTCATCAGCCATGTCCCTGAGCTCCCACATTGAGCAAGAGGAGCATGATACGGGTCTGAGATCTCCTGCCATTTTTAATCTTAAGTTTAAACTTAGTTAAATGAAAAAGGAACGAAAAGTTTTTACCAATCACAATAAAACCAGAGAAATCGAAAAAGCCTTACCTTATAAACACCCCACCGAGTCCTTTTTTTTTTGGTTAGAGGAGGAGGGCGGGTGGGAGACACTACAAGTGTGGTGTCTCGGGTTCAGAAACCGCCCAAATATATAGTGTTTTACTTACCCAGCAGCCCCCTGGCCTCCGCCGAAAAACAAAAGGAAATTAAATTTACTTTCAAACTGACTTTCCCAGCTGCTCACTCGCTCACACGCTGCTCCCGAAAAAGCTGCTGCACTGAAAGGAAAGTTATTTTAAACCGCCCAAATATATAATGTTTTACTTACCCAGCAGCCCCCTGGCCTCCGCCGAAAAACAAAAGGAAATTAAATTTACTTTCAAACTGACTTTCCCAGCTGCTCACTCGCTCACACGCTGCTCCCGAAAAAGCTGCTGCACTGAAAGGAAAGTTATTTTAAACCGCCCAAATATATAGTGTTTTACTTACCCAGCAGCCCCCTGGCCTCCGCCGAAAAACAAAAGGAAATTAAATTTACTTTCAAACTGACTTTCCCAGCTGCTCACTCGCTCACACGCTGCTCCCGAAAAAGCTGCTGCACTGAAAGGAAAGTTATTTTAAACCACCCAAATATATAGTGTTTTACTTACCCAGCAGCCCCCTGGCCTCCGCCGAAAAACAAAAGGAAATTTAATTTACTTTCAAACTGACTTTCCCAGCTGCTCACTCGCTCACACGCTGCTCCCGAAAAAGCTGCTGCACTGAAAGGCTGATATATACTTAAAGATTCCATGACACTCTTCACACGATTACAAGATAATCACAGATCAGGAAGACCATTCAGCACATCTTGATTCATTCATCTGAAAAGGTCCGAACTCCTCCACCTCAGTGTAGCATCCAATTGTTTTGTGTACCTACACGTTTATTCCACATGTTGAGCATGCTTTGTGTGAAGAATCACTGGCAGATCTATAGTTTGAGCTTGTGTCCCCCAGTACTACTCCCATAGTTTATTTTAAATTAATATTTTAACATTTAACATTTTCTATACCATTAAAAGTCTTACTACTTCTATTAAGGTACCTCTTAGTTATCTCCTTTCCAAGCTGAAAAGCCCAGGTCTCTCACGTCTTCTCATAACTTATGCCCGTGACACTGGAGCCCTCAATTTAATTGCACCCCCCCCTCCCCCCACACCTGACAGAAATTGGGTGGGAGGAAGCAGAAAAAATAACAGGTATTGGTTACCCCCACCTGTAATATCCAGGTTACTATACACTTTGTACCGAGTAAAGATATTAGTCTGTGGGTTAAGGTAACTGGAGTTTATTTACAAATGTTTAGCATCTATGGCTTCCATTATAATACTCCTCACACGAAGTTCTGTACAATCTGTGACATCAGATCCTGTAATAATGCTTAGAGTGTATTTACATAATCTACCCAGCAACAATCTATGTCACAGTATACTACACCACCGATCTCACTACCTTCCTGTTATGTCCCCATATGGACCTGTTCTTCTGAGCAAGCGAGCAGGACACCCAGAGGGAGGCAGGGGGTCTTATTTTAAATATGCAGATTGGGTCTGATGATGTCATTAGAACCCGATATCATCCAGAGGCCCGAGTGGTGGCAGTGTTGGCTCCCCCGTCAGGCAAAATTTGCCAGGAGCCAGATCCTGGGCCAGAAGAGGCCCAGGAGGTAAATTTCAGGTTTTCTTGTGGGCCAGAAGTGCCTGCTTGAGCTCCTGCCCACCAATCAGGCTGTGAATCTGGCTGACTGTATGGTGGAAGACTGCAGCATTTTATTTAAAGGAGGCCCTGCCGTTAAGTTTGGCAAGGCCTCCAAGTTCACAACCGTGCCAGGTTATACAGCTGATTATGGCCTGGGTACCTGTTTTATTGCTCTTTCCTACATGACCTGCACTGCTTGAAAGTCTCCATTTTTCTTGGTGACCATAACTGGATGCAGTACTTGAGATGTAATTTACTATCATCTGCAAATTGAAACACTTTTCATTGAGTCTCTGAATCCAGGACATTTATTTGTTGGATACAGCAAAGGCTTTGGGCCCTGACAACATCTCGGCTGTAGTAAAGACTTATAGAATGGTTACAGCACAGAAGGAGGCCATTCAGCCCATCGTGTCCGTGCTGGCTCTGTAAGAGCTACTCAGATAGTCCCACTACCTTGCCTTTTCCCTGTAGCCCTGCAATGCTTTTCTCTTTAGATACTTCTACAACCAAGGTGGAGGAGTGCACTGAATTTTCTAGTTCCACTTTTCCACAGGTCACAACATATATTTAAATGTTTACCCAGTTACCGATATAGTCAATCATAGACTTAACTCTTTATCCCAGAATAAAATACACAAATCAGGTTTCTCTAATAAACAACAAAATTATCAGTTTATTATAAAATAAGCATAACCAGTAACGAAGCAAAGCATTAACACACAGAGTGAAATATGAAAATTTCCTTTTTACCTTAGCCCCTCACACACACCACACACAGGTTAAACGAAAAAATAGAGATTTTCTCTTTAGAGCTCGGTTACGAAAAAAAGGCAAAAAATACTTTGGACAAATAGTTGCTAATTATTGAAGAAAAAAAGATATGGAAAGATGTCAGATGCCCCTTTTTTTGTCCGGCATCTGGGTGTACAGTGACATGTCACTGGGATCCTTCTCTGGAGCAATTCATTCAGGCGGCGTCAAGGATTTATCTGGCAGGTTTTTCCAGTGTCTCTGGAAAAATGTGGTGATAGGGGTTTCAAACAGGCCTTTCGGAACAAATGTAGCATCAATTTCCCTATTTCTTATACTCACTTCTAAGAGCTTCTCAAAAAGATGGAAAAACTGGCAGGTTTTTCCAAAGAGATGGAAAAGGCTGAGCTGGGGTGACTTCTCTCTTGGCTGGTTTGTAAAACTCCAACACACAGTCCAAAGTGAAACCAAAAACAATATCTCAAGAGTCAAACTTCCTGACTCCTAAAGATCTTGACCTGTCATTCTCTGTAAACATCTCCAAGTCAAAAAGCCCCTGCCGGGTATTTATCTGAAGACAGGTGACTTCTAGTACATGTTGTTTGCAAACAAGACCTCTCAGTCCTTTCAGTGACCCCAGTGAAAAAACATCCATTTTCAGTTTTCCCAAATAAAACAATCTTCATAATTTTTAACAAAAAAAAGTACTTTCATAGCAGTACTTATCCAATTCCCTTTTGAAAGCCATGATTGAATGTGCCTCCACCACACTCTCAGGCAGTGCATTCCAGATTCTCATCACTTGCCATGTAATAACATTTTTCCTCATGTCAGCCGTTCCTTCTTTCGCCAATCACCTTAAATCGGTGTCCTCTGTTTCTTGAACCTTCTGCCAAAGGAAACAGTTTCTCCCTACCTACTCTGTCCAGACCCTTCATGATTTTGAACAGCTCTATCAAATCTCTCTCAATCGTCTCTTCTCTAAAGAGAACAGCCCCAGCTTTGCCAATCTATCCTCATAACTGAAGTCTTTCATCCCCTGGACTATTCTCTTAAATCTTTTCTGCATCCCCTTTTATGCTTTCACATCCTTCCTGAAGTGTGGTACCCAGAATTGGACACAATAGTCCAGTTGTGGCCGAAACAGTGTTTTACAAAGGTTCACCATAACTTCCTTGCTTTTGTATTCTATGCCTCTCTTTATAAAGACCAGGATCACATATGCCTCATTAACAGCTTTCTCAACCTGTCCTGCCACCTTCAACAGTTTGTGCACATGTACCCCCAGGTCCCTCTGCTTTTGCACCCCCTTTAGAATTGTATCCTTTAATTAATATTGCCTTTCCTTGTTCTTCTAAACAAAATGTATCACTTCACACTCCCCTGCATTAAATTTCATCCACTACGTGTCTGCCCATTCCTCCAGCCTGTCCATGTCCTCTTGAAGTCCATCAGCAACCTCCTCACAGTTCAACTTCCCAGTTTTGCAAATTTTGAAATTGTGCCCTGCACACCCAAGTCTAGGTCATTAATATAGATCAAGAAAAGCAGTGGTCCCAATACCGACCAAGGGGACGGAATTCTTAAAATGCATACAGGAGAGCTTTTTGAGCCAGTACGTAGAAAGTCCTTCAAGAGAAGGGGCAGTACTGGACCGAATCCCAGGGAATGAAGCCGGACAAGTGGTAGAAGTGTCAGTGGGGGAACATTTCGGGGATAGTGACCATAACTCTGTAAGATTTAAGGTAGTTCTGGAAAAGGACGAAGATGGACTGGAAATAAAGTTACTGAATTGGGGGAAGGCCGATTTTAAGATGATAAAACTGGATCTGGCTAAAGTGGACTGGGAGCAGCTACTTGTAGGAAAGTCTACATCAGATCAGTGGGAGTCATTCAAAGAGGAAATAGTGAGCGTTCAGAGCCAATATGTGCCCATTACAGTGAAGAGTAGGACCAACAAGTCCAGGGAACCCTGGATGTCAAGAGATATCTGTGTTCACTATGGAGAAGGATGATGTAGGTGTAGAGATCAGGGAGGGGGATTGTGATATAGTTGAACATAATAGCATTGAAAGGGAGGAAGTATTAACTGTTTTAGCGGGCTTAAAAGTGGATAAATTCCCAGGCCCAGATGAGGTGTATCCCAGACTGTTATGTGAGGCAAGGGAAAAGATTGCAGGGGCTCTGACACAAAATTTCAAATCCTTTCTGGCCAAAGGAGAGGAACCAGAGGATTGGAGGACAGTGAATGTGGTGCCATTATTTAAGAAGGGTAGCAGGGATAAACCAGGTGAGTCTAACATCAGTGGTTGGGAAACTATTGGAAAAAGTTCTGAGGGACAGGATTAATCTCCACTTGGAGAGGCAGGGATAAATCAGGGATAGTCAGCATGGCTTTGTCAGGGAAAGATTGTGTCTAATCAACTTGATTGAATTTTTCAAGGCGGTGACGAGATGTGTAGATGAGGGTAAAGCAGTTGATATAGTCTACATGGACTCAGTAAGGCTTTTGATAAGGTCCGCATGGGAGATTGGTCAAGAAGGTAAGAGCCCATGGGATCCAGGGCAATTTGGCAAATTGGATCCAAAATTGGCTTAGTGGCAGGAGGCAGAGGGTAATGGTCAAAGGTTGTTTTTGCAATTGGAAGCCTGTGACCAGTGGTGTACCACAGGGATTGGTGCTGGGACCCTTGCTGTTTGTAGTGCACATTAATGATTTAGAAGTGAATAGAGGAGGTATGATCAGTAAGTTTGCAGATGACACAAAAATTGGTGGTGTTGTAAATAGTGAGGAGGAAAGCCTTAGATTACAGGATGATATAGATGGGCTGGTAAGATGGACAGAGCTGTGGCAAATGGAATTTAATCCTGAGAAGTGTGAGGTGAGGTGATGCATTTTGGGAGGACTAACAAGGCAAGGGAATATACAATGGATGGTAGGACCCTAGGAAGTACAGAGGGTCAGAAGGACCTTGGTGTACTTGTCCATAGATCACTGAAGGCAGCAGCACAGGTAGATCAGGTAGTTAGGAAGGCATATGGGATACTTGCCTTTATTAGCCGAGGCATAGAATATAAGAGCAGGGAGGTTATGATGGAGCTGTATAAAATGCTAGTTAGGCCACAGCTGGAGTACTGTGTACAGTTCTGGTCACCACTCTATAGGAAGGATGTGATTGCACTGGAGAGGGTGCAGAAGAGATTCACCAGGATGTTGCCTGGGCTAGAGCATTTCAGCTAGGAAGAGAGACTGAAAAGTCTAGGGTTGTTTTGCTTAGAGCAGAGAAGGTTGAGGGGAGATATGATTGAGGTATACAAAATTATGAGGGGCATTGATAGGGTAGATAGGAAGAAACTTTTTCCCTTAGTGGAGGGGTCAATAACCAGGGGGCATAGATTTAATGTAAGGTGCAGGAGGTTTAGAGAGGATTTGAGGAAAAGAATTTTCACCCAGAGGGTGGTTGGAATCTGGAACGAACTGGTTGAAGAGGTGGTAGAGGCAGGAACCCTCACAACATTTAAGAAGTATTTCGCTGAGCACTTGAAACGCCATAGCATACAAGGCTACGGGCCAAGTGCTGGAATATGGGATTAGATTAGTTAGGTGCTTGATGGCCAGCACAGGCACGATGGGTCGAAGGGCCTGTTTCTGCGCTGTATAACTCCATGACCCTCCGCCAGTACAGAAATGAGAAATAAGTGCATTTTAACTTTTAAAAAGGGGATGTATTGAATAAAGTAATCAAACTCAGGGCATAAAGCCACTGGTCCAGATGGATTGAATCCACGCATTTTAAAAGAATCTCAGGAAGAGATAGCAGAGGCATTACTACATTTATGGAAAAGGATAGGACTGGTCCTCAGGTTGAATTGCGGAAGGCAAATTTCGATGGCATCAGACAGGAACTCTCAAAAGTTGAATGGGAGAGGTTGTTTACAGGTAAAAAGACGTCTGGCAAGTGGGAGGCTTTTAAAAGTGAGATAGGAAGAGTTCAGGGCTGGCATGTTCCTGTTAGATGGAAGGGCAAGAGTGGCAAATTTAGGGAACCTTGATTGACGAGGGATATTGAGGGTCTGGTCAGGACAAAGAAGAAGGCATATGTCAGGTATAGGCAGCTGGGATCGAGAGAGTCCCTCGAGGAGTATAGGGGATGTAGGAGTACACTTAAGAAGGCAATGAGGAGGGTGAAAAGGGGCCATGAGATTTCCCTGGCAGATAAGATGAAGGAGAATCCTAAAAGATTCTATAAGTATATTAAGAGTAAAAGGGTAGCTAGGGAGAGAGTAGGTCCCCTTAAGGATCAGTGTGGCAACCTATGTGTGGAGCCACGGGAAATTGGCAAGGTCTTAAATAAATATTTCTCATCCATATTTACTGTGGAGAAGGTCATGGAAGCTAGTGAGTTCAAGGGAGGGAACAGCAATATCTTGGAGCATATCATCATTACAAAGGAGGAGGTGTTGGAGGTTTTGAAGCACATTAAGGTGAATGAGTCCCCAGGGCCTGACCAGGTATATCCCAGGATGCTATGGGAAGCAAGAGAGGAGATTGCTGGGGTCCTGGCAGAGATTTTTATATCATTGTTAGCCACAGGTGAGGTACCGGAAGACTGAAGGATAGCTAATGTTGTGCCTTTATTTAAGAAGGGCAGCAGGGATCAGCCAAGGAACTGCAGGCCGGTGAGCCTTACATCAGTGGTGGGAAAGTTATTGGAAGGGATTTTGAGAGACATCTGGAAAGGCATGGTCTGATTAGGGATAGTCAGCATGCCTTTGTGCATGGGAAATCATGTCTCACGAATTTGATTCAGTTTTTCGAGGAGGTGACCAAGAGGATTGACGAGGGCAGGGCGATGGACGTTGTCTACATGGACCTTAGCAAGGCCTTTGACAAGGTCCCGCATGGTAGGCTGGTCTAGAAGGTTCGAACACATGGGATCCAGGGTGAGCTAGCAAATTGGATACAAAATTGGCTTGGTGATAGGAGGCAGAGGGTGGTAGTGGAGGGTTTTTTTACAGATTGGAGGCCGGTGACCAGTGGTGTGCCGCAGGGATCGGTGCTGGGCCCTCTGTTGTTTGTCATATATATTAATGAGTTGGATGTGAATGTAAGGGGC
Organism: Heterodontus francisci; assembly: GCF_036365525.1. Taxonomy (NCBI): domain Eukaryota; kingdom Metazoa; phylum Chordata; class Chondrichthyes; order Heterodontiformes; family Heterodontidae; genus Heterodontus; species Heterodontus francisci. The sequence goes on along the minus strand of NC_090376.1, from coordinate 132,859,169 downwards.
ATGATTAGTAAGTTTGCAGATGACACCAAAATTGGTGGTATAGTGGACAGTAAAGAAGGTTGTCTAAGGTTACAACAGGATATGATCAACTGGGAAAGTGGGCAAGGCATTGGCAAATGGAATTTAATGCAGACAAGTGTGAAATGATGCATTTTGGGAAGTTAAACCAGGGCAGGACATATACAGTGAATGGCAGGGCCCTGGGGAGTATTGTTGAGCAGAGAGACCTTGGGGTGCAAGTACATAGTCCCCTGAAAGTGGCAGCACAGGTAGACAGGGTGGTGAAGAAGGCATATGGCATGCTTGCCTTCATCAGCCGAGGCATTGAGTACAAGAGTTGGGACGTCATGCTACAGTTGTACATAATGTTGGGGAGGCCGCATTTGGAGTACTGTGTGCAGTTCTGGTCGCCGCACTACAGGAAAGATGTGATTAAGCTAGAGAGGGTGCAGAAAAGATTCACAAGGATGTTGCCTGGTTTGGAGGGCTTGAGTTATAAAGAGAGACTGGATAAGCTGGGTCTGTTTTCCCTGGAGCGAAGGAGGCTGAGAGGAGACATGATAGAGGTATATAAAATTATGAGGGGCATCGATAGGGTAGATAGCCAGAGTCGGTTTCCCATGATAGGGGTGACTAAAACTAGAGGGCATAGATTTAAGGTTAGAGGGACGAGGTTTAAAGGTGATCAAAGGGATAAATTTTACACACAAAGAATAGTGGGTATCTGGAATGAGCTGCCTGAGGAGGTGGTGGAGGCAGGAACAGTCGCAACATTTAAGAGGCATCTCGACAGGTACTTGAATGAGCAAGGCATGGAGTGATACGGAATTAATGCAGGCAGGTGGGATTAGTATAGATAGGCATTATGGTCGGCAAGGACGCGCTGGGCCGAAGGGCCTGTTTCTATGCTGTACAACTCTGACATATTTAATAATTAGTCAGAATAAGGTGATATAAGGCCAGAGGACTGGTGGATAGCTAATGTAATTGCTATATTTAAGAAGGGGGACAGAACATCCGCAGGGAACTATAGACCAGTCAGCTTAACGTCAGTGGTGGAAAACATCATGAAACCCCCACTAAAAGGAGAGAAGTAAATTTAGAAAAAATATATAATAATGAATAGTCAGCATGGATTTCAAAGGGGACAAGCTTGCTTGACTAATCTTATTGACTTTTTTGAGGAGGGAACAGAGAGTAGACAACGGTAATGCAGTCAATGTAATTTATCTGGATTTTCAAAAGGCTTCGAAAAGGTGCCCCATAATAGATCAATAAATAAGGTTAGTGAATGTGGAGTCAGGGGACAAGTGGCAGAATGGATTGCTAGCGGCTTCAAAACAGAAAGTGGGAGTAAAGGGAAGGTATTCAGAGTGACAGAAGGTGGGAAGTGGTGTTCCACAAGGATCAGTGCTGGGACCACAGCTGTTCACAATTTATGTTAACAAATTGGAATCAAAAACATAATTTCTAAATTTGCGGATGACAGCAAATGGAGGGAGGAATATTCTACTTAGGAGGACTGCAACAAATTACAGGAGGACATTAATAAACTTGCAAATGGGCAAATAATTGGCAAATGAAGTTCAACACAGATAAATTCGAGGTAATACATTTTGGTAGGAAGAATCGAGAGGTCACTTATTACTTGGAAGGTACATGTCTAGCTGGGGTAGAGGAACAATGGGATCTCTGAGTATAAATACACCAATCACCAAAAGTTGCACCACAGGTTAGCAAGACCATAAAAAAAGCAAACCAACACTAGGCTTTATTTCTAGAGATAGAATTGAAAAACAGGGAAGTTATGCTAAACCTGTATCAAACCTTGGTTAGACCACACTTAAGAGTACTGCCTGCAGTTCCGCTTGCCATATTATAGAAAGGAGAGAGGCACTGAAGAGGGTGCAGAGAAGGTTTACAAGGATGATACCAGAAATGCGTGGGTGTATGTATCAGGAAGGATGAATAGGTTGTGTTTCTTTTCTCTTGAAAAAAGGCAGAAGGGTGTCTTAATAAGAGGTCTTTAAAATTATGAAAGGTTTTGATAGAGTGGATACAGAGAGGATGTTTCTACTTGTGGGGAAGAGCATAACTAGAGGCCATCAATAGAAGATACTCACCAAGAAATCCAATTAGGAATTCGGAAAAAACTTATTTACCCAAATAAGATGAAAATGTGGAAGTTGTTACCACAAGGAGTTGTTGAATCAAACAGTATAAATGCATTTAAGGGGAAGCTAGACAAGAGGGAGAAGGAAATAGAGGGTTACGACGATAGACTTAGATGAAAGATGAGAGGAGGCTCGAGTGGAGCATAAACACCGGCATGGACAGGTTAGGCCGAATGGCCTGTTTCTGTGCTGTATATCCTATGTAATCCTCCGATAAACAACTGCTCACTGCTACTCACTCAGCCAACCTTGTATCCATGCTGCCACTGTCCCTTTTATTCCACGGCTTCAACTTTGCTGGCAAATCTGTTATGTGACACTTTATCAAATGCCTTTTGGATGTACATGTACACCACATCAACTGCATTACCCTCATCAACCCTCCCTGTTATGTCATCAAAAAACTCAATCAAATTAGTTAAACACAGTTTACTCCTAACAAGTCGGTGCTGGTTTTCCTTAATTAATCCACATTTGTCCAAGGGACTGATAATAATGTCCCGGATTATAGTTTCTAAAAGCTTTCCCACCTCCGAGGTTAAACTGACTGATCTGTAGTTGCTGGTTTATCCTTACACCCATTTTGAACAAGGCGGTAACATTTGCAATTCTCCAGTCTTCTGGCATCACCCCTGAGTCTTAGGAGGATTGGAAGATTATGGACAGTGCTTCTGCAATTTCCACCCTTACTTCCCTCATTATCCTCAGGTGCATCTGATGGGTCTTGGTGACTGGTGCATTACATTAAAGTACAGAGGGCCAGATCTTATTCTCCTCCCAATGTCAGGTTTCGGGGGAGGGGGAAACGGAGAATCTGAGCAGCAGTGGCCGCCACGGAACCCAACGCCGTGATTACTGGTTCCAATTCTTCTGGGGGCGGAATAGGCTGATGACAGCCTTCCTGCCGAGGCCAGATGAGGCCGTTGAGTGACCTATTAACAGCCACCTAAAGGCCTGTTCCCGCTGCCGCTTGGATCTTACCAGCAGTCGGGTGTGGCCTCTGCGGCACAAGGAGGATGACTTGGAAAATGAGGCACCCTCCCTGCGGGCTGGTGGGGAGGTGGGAGGTCCCTCCATCGTAAGCAATTTGTGATCCACCGAGAAACAAATTCACACCCCCGAACCCCCCACTCCCTTGACCAATTGCTCACCCCACCACCCAGGGCCTTCCGGATTGGTCCACCGTGCCTCACCTAGCTCTTCTCCGGGGTTCCAGCACTGGGCCTGTGTCCAAGGCCTCTGCAATACCAGCAGTGGCCATCGCTCCTGGTGGCACTGCTAATACTGCTGAGCTACTAGATCGGTGATTGCCCAGCAGCTCTTAGGGGCAGGACCCTCATCCCTCTTTAGTGTTTAAAGGGACGGGGATACCACTTCCTTAAACTTTCACCCCAACCTCCTTAAACTTTCACCCCAAAAGACCAGAGGATTGCTCCGGAGGGCTGAAAAAATGCAGAGGCGGGGCTCCCTCACCTTTTCGGCTTGGCACCAGGAGCCCCACCTCCTGCACAAAATCCAACCCATGGAACGCACAACACTGAGAAAGGCCATCAGCCCAACCGATGTTTGTGTTCCACATATGCCTCTTCCCACCCCTCTTTGCCTGATCCTATCAGCTGACCCCTCTATTGCTTTCTTCCTTGTGTGTTTATCTAGCTTACTCTTAAATGCACCTAAGCTATTTGCCTCAATTACTCCATATTCTAACCATTTTCTGGGTAAAGAGGTTTTTTTTCCGAATTCACTATTGGATTTATTAGTGACTATCTTATATTGAAGGGCCAAAGTTCTGGTCTCCCCTGCCAATGGAAACATTATCTCTACATCTACCATATCAAACCCTTTCATAATCTTAAAGGTCACCCGTCAGCCTTCTCTTTTCTGGAGAAAAGAGCCCCAGGCTGTTCAATCTTTCCTGATAGGTATAATCTCTCACCTTGTAAAAAAAACTTAAATTAAAAGTGCAATGAATTTATGAAAAGTTTGCTGGAAGTGTCCTAGGGAAAAGTTCCCAAGAAGTGGAGTATTATGGAAAATAAATCATTGAACAGTGCAAGCAAGTTACATTGGCAACATGAAAAGTATTTTATTTTCAGCGATTCAGACCATAAACCGCAAATGTGAAATAATGTCGGGAAGAACATTCTTGTTGGCCTTGGTCAAGTTAAGCTATCATTTGAAGTACAGCATAACCCATCCAAAAGGGGAGGGAAAAAAAGTTTATTGCATAAAATCATTAATACATTCCTACATCAACTGGCAATAATGTATTTTATAAGCAATATTTAATAAAATGAAAGAGCAATGGCATAATGCATTTGGCATTTCTGTAATACCTTTATACAGCATTATTACATGAATTTGTGTTTAAGTAGTCCTGTAAAACCTCTATAAAAATTAAGTTGTTGAGTGTCCATTAAAAAGTGCACCTTGTTCTCAATACTAATATTAATAAAACATTTCAAAAAGCTCATTTACTATTCCAGAAAAAAAATCATCTCAAACTGTCGCATACATGGTCATTGCTGGGTTTAAGTGCAATGTGCTTCATTATAACTGATAGGAAAAATAATTTAAGAATAATAAATTAACATTCAGAAAACCAACAAGATAGTCAGTAATGATGTGGTATTTTGTGAATTTCCTTACCCCAAATGCTGTGAAACTCCATTTAGTGTTAACTTTTACTGGCTTTATAATGTGAATTATGGCACAAGAAAAGATGTTTGTATTTGACTTTCATAAACATGCTGACCATACAGGTATTGTGAAAAACAGAAACAAAATATTGCTGCAGTGCACAATACAATTGGCTCTACACCAAATTTTCAGTCCAGATTTTCCATTAGTCAACAGTAACTTAATCTCAAATGGCTTTCAGAAACTATACTTGTCTAACAAAACTGTAATATACCAATTATTAAAAGCAAATCGACTTTCATAGTCAATATTCCAGGAGACTTCTAAATACGATCATATAGCCAGTATTTAAATGGCTGGGAACACTGTGAAATGTGCAGTTTTCGATTTGTAACACATGACTTTTGGGAAACATTTATGTCATGCTATTATTACATCCAATTTTACCATCATACCAAAGGAACATTAACCAATAGGGATAACTACTGAAAGAAATGAAGAACAATTTGATCAACATGGAGGGAGAGGTTAACATTACATATCACTCAACATGCAGGACTTCTTCAGAACTAGCATACCTGGTACAGAAGTTGCAATAAAACAGGAATGCTAACACTATCTAGAGGTACCCTTCTCTTTCAGATGATGGCCAACTTCCATGATTGTGTATTTTTAAATTCAGAGTTCAGCACTTTTCTCTTTACCATATTAGAGTCTTCTTAGTAATGACAAAATTACAGTGCTTTACTGAAAGTGATTATTGTGGTCAAAGATTAGAATCAGATTATATATATATATATATATAAAAAACTGTACTAGAGATGTAAAATGATACAAGTTCCCCAGCACCGGATTCAGTCAATAAATTGCTGAACCACACAGACTAAAAGGGTCCTAAATTCAAACCTTGCTTTGTGCAGAGTTAGCTGATCTCAGCAGGGCTGACAGTAGGAATGTACAGTTAATGTAAAAGTCCTGGGCTTAAGCATTGGGAGTGAGTGAGTGAGTGAGTGAGTGAGTGAGTGTGTGTGTGTGTGTGTGCGTGCGTGCGTGTGTGTGTGTGTGAGAGAGAGAGAGAGAGAGAGACATGTATGGTGTATAGACTTTGGCTGAATGCATTGGAAAATAAGTATCTAACTAGGGTAAAGGAGCAGATGGATCTAGGAGTACGGATAAACAGAATCACTAAAAGTAGGTTAACAAGGCCATAAAAAAGGAACAAAGCACTGGGCCTCATTTCAAGAGGGACAGAATTGAAAAGCAGAGAAGTTTTGTTGAAGTTGTATAGAACCTTGCTTAGACCACACATGGAGTACAGTGAACAGTTCTGGTTGAAATATTATAAACAGAATACAGAGGCACTAGAGAAGGTGCAAAAAGACTTACGAGGATGATACCAGAACTGAGAGGGTAGACTTATCAGGAAAGATTGCACAGGCTGGGACACTTTTCAGAGAAAACTGAGGGGTGACCTGATAGAAGTCTTAAAAATTATGAAAGGGTTTGATAGGGAAGATGTAGAGAAAATGCTTCCACTTGCAAGGGAGACCAGAATAGGGGCAATAAATAGGCAGGACAAACTATAACTCTCATGATTTTTGTATGGTACTCTGGATTTCTTGCCCATAACAAGATGGAACTCCCCGTGCTTCCACTGGAAATAATGCATGTGTTGGCTAAATTGACCATTGCACAGAATTGTACTGATATGGCAGCCTGCAGAGACCAAGTTCCCAGCAGAATGAGGGACACAAATTCTCAATTAATTGGACAACCCTGAAATTGATCCTTTCCGACTGGGACAAGGCCCGAGCATACAACGTCCTCATCATTGTTACCCCTTCTCCAGCGACAATAGATGCTACGTGTATTAGCTGTGAGAATGTTACAGCTACTTCTGCCTTGATCTCCCTGAAATCCTCATATAAACAAACTACGAGGAAGATGTACCTTTGTTAAAGTCCATGAGGATACTAAATGTGGTCATTAATGACTATGAAGAAGTTTATATGGATGTTGTTGACAAAAATTGATAAAGTCATGGATAATCCCAGTGCTATAGATGTATCAATGGTGAATCCAAAGTTATTTATAATCTACATCTCATATTAATTTGTCCTTGTTTTATTCCTTTTTCTGCCCATCCGATGTCCCCACCCTGCCTCTAATTCCGGTGACTTTTCACTGGCCTTGACACCATGGGCGAACCACATTAATACTCAGAAGGCAAACTCCTGTGATTGTTTTAAGGCAGGAGTAACTATGAATCTCTTATAAAGGAGTTCTGGACTTTAGATATGAGTCACAAATTTTTATGGATCCTTGATCCATCATTCATTGGTATTGAGTCCGATTGGTTACAGCTGTTAAAAGATTCCTCAGCTGGGGCTTGTTTGGCATAAGAGACCTAGTTACCATGACATCATGTGTGTTCTACATCACAGTGAGTCACGCCTCACATGGTCCAACAATATTATCACATGTTGACAAAAGTGACTGCTCAGAGAACACACAGAAGGCTTATCTATGTAGGACAATGCCCTGCAGGCAGGGGCAGAAAATAAAATGTTTTTGATTACCTATAAGTCATCAAACTGGAAGGCTTGGGGGAGATCTGTACAGGATGACCCGCGCCTGGAGGGTTGGCAATGAGACCTCAACCTACAGCATTGGTAACAAGGTTAAGACCAAGCTAACATTAAACAAGTGCCCAGAAGTCACCAAAATTGGGTAATCCAGGATTGATGCAAAGATCTGCCAATTGAAGAACCCAGGGCCATGAAGAAGTTTTCTAGCTGGTGAAGTTAAAATGGTCATTGAAGGAAGCACCTCTTGATACAGCAACACAGAGAAAATGCTATCCAATAATAGTCCACCTATGTAACATCATAGCGCCAAACTGTGGGAATGGAAAGGAAAACTGAATCACCAGAGCCTCAGTTGCTGGGTATGGTAACCATGAGTTAATGCTAGAGTTCAATTGTTCCTGTCGTTCTGGTTCATTGCTGATGTATGGTAAACATACATCGGGAAAGTATCAAATGTTATTCCTGGGCATGGTCTACTGGCCACTAACCGGTTGACACTAACTTGCGTCTCTCCGTTAGTGGCTGATTCCATGCTTGGTGAAACTGGAAGACCATCTGAATCATGAAAACAAAATCCACCCAGTCTGCCGTAACAGAGTACCCGTTGCTCTTCATTGGCCTGTTATGACTCACTGACCATGCCGTATGGGTGAGCCACGTAAAGACTTGTAAAACGCACTCTATAATGGAACATTCCATTCCACGAGTGTATTAAAATAGCCGATAGTAGTATCATACTTGGGGAATTACTTATATTAGCTGTGGCCCACTAGATTTCTCAGTCACAGTGAGTTGTACCTCCACTTGGTCCTGCTGGAAACAACACTTAGGTTTGGCTAAGCAACTGTTCAAAGAAATCAATATGGCAAGAGTGTCCAACACCAAGAGTGGCTCGGTAGCACCACTACTGACCGAGCCCTAAAGGACATATCTGCTAGACTGGGTATGTGGCAGGTGGTGAGGGAACCAACAAGAGGGGAAAACATACTTGACCTCAACCTCACCAATCTACCTGCTGCAGATGCATCTGTCCATGACAGTATTGGTAGGAGTGACCATCACACAGTCGTTGCGGAGACGAAGTCCCGCCTTCATATTGAGGATACCCTCCATTGTGTTGTGTGGCACTACCACCGTGCTAAATGGAATAGATTTGGAACAGATCCAGCAATGCAAAACTGGGCATCCGTGAGGTGCTGTGGGCCATCAGCAGCAGCAGAATTGTACTCAGCCACAATCTGTAACCTCATGGCCTGGCATATCCCCTACTCTACCATTACCATTAAGCCAGGAGACCAACCCTGGTTCAATGAAGAGTGCAGGAGGGCATGCCAAGAGCAGCACCATACCTCAAAATGAGGTGTCAACCTGGTGAATCTACAACACAGGACTATCTGCGTGCCAAACTGCATAAGCAGCATGCGATAGACAGAGCTAAGTGATCCCATAACCAAAGGATCAGATCTAAGCTCTGCAGTCCTGTCACATCAAGCTGTGAATGGTGGTGGACAATTAAACAACAAACTGGAGGAGGTGGCTCCACAAATAACCCCATCCTCAATGATGGGCAAGTCCAGTACATCAGTGCAAAGGATAAGGCTGAAGCATTTGCAACAATCTTCAGCCAGAAGTGCCGAGTTGATGATCCATCTCGGCCTCCTCCTGAAGTCCCCAGCATCACAGATGCCAGACTTCAGCCAATTCAATTCACTCCGCATGATATCAAGAAACGACTGAAGGCACTGGATACTGCAAAGGCTATGGGCCCTGACAATATTCCGGCAATAGTACTGAAGACCTGTGCTCCAGAACTTGCCGTGCCCCTAACCAAGCTGTTCCAGTACAGCTACAACATTGGCATCTACCCCGCAATGTGGAAAATTGCGCAGGTATGTCCTGTACACAAAAAGCAGGACAAGTCCAACCCGGCCAATTACTGCCTCATCAGCCTACTCTCAATCATCAGTAAAGTGATGGAAGGTGTCATCAACAGTGCCATCAAGCAGCACTTGCTTAGCAATAACCTGCTCAGTGACGCTCAGTTTGGGTTCTGCCTGGGCCACTCAGCTCCTGACCTCATTACAGCCTTGGTTCAAACATGGACAAAAGAGCTGAACTCAAGAGGTGAGGTGAGAGTGACTGCCCTTGACATCAATGCAGCATCTGACTGAGTATGGCATCAAGCAGCCCTAGCAAAACTAAGGTCAATGGGAATCAGGGGGAAAACCCTCCGCTGTCTGGAGTCATACCTAGCGCAAAGGAAGATGGTTGTGGTTGTTGGAGGTCAATCATCTGAGCTCCAGGACATCACTGCAGGAGTTCCTCAGGGTAGTGTCCTAGGTCCAACCATCTTCAGCTGCTTCATCAATGACCTTCCTTCAATCATAAGGTCAGAGGTGGGGATGTTCGCTGATGATTGCACAATGTTCAGCACCATTCATGACTCCTCAGATACTGAAGCAGTCAGTGTAGAAATGCAGCAAGACCTGGACAATATCCAGGCTTGGGCTAATAAGTGGCAAGTAACATTCACACCATACAAGTGCCAGGCAATGACCATCTCCCCTTGACATTCAATGGCATTACCATCGCTGAATCCCCCACTATCAACATCCTAGGGACTACCATTGACCAGAAACTGAACTGGAGTAGCCATATAAATACCGTGGCTACAACAGCAGGTCAAAGTCTAGGAATCCTGAGGTGAGTAACTCACCTCCTGACTCCCTAAAGCCTGTCCACCATCTATAAGGCACAAGTCAGGAGTGTGATGGAACACTCTCCACTTGCCTGGATGAGTGCAGCTCCAACAACACTCAAGAAGCTCGACACCATCCAGAACAAAGCAGCCCGCTTGATTGGCACCCCATCTACAAACATTCACTCCCTCCACCACCGACGCACAGTGGCAGCAGTGTGTACCATCTACAAGATGCACTGCTGCAATGCACCAAGGCTCCTTAGACAGCACCTTCCAAACCCACGACCTCTACCAACTAGAAGGACAAGGGCAGCAAATGCATGGGAACACCACGCCCTCAAGTTCCCCTCCAAGTCACACACCATCCTGACTTGGAACTATATCGCAGTTCCTTCACTGTCGCTGGGTCAAAATCCTGGAACTGCCTTCCTAACAGCACTGTGGGTGTTCCTAACCCACATGGACTGCAGCGGTTCAAGAAGGCAGCTGACCACCACCTTCTCAAGGGAAATTAGGGATGGGCAATAAATGCTGGCCTGGCCAGCGACACCCACATCCTATGAATGAATTAAAAAAGTGAGCTGCGGAGATCACACTCCCTGCAGGTAGAGAGAAACAAATTTTCTAGAAAAATAAGTGGACATCTCCGTGAGGTTTATCCATTCCAGTTGGGGCAATGTAAGACCCTTGGGGTGTTCCTTCCATGGATTTATTGTCATCACAAACTGGTCTTTAACGACCAGAATTGGTATCCTACTGGGAACCTGAAATGGTCTTACAAAGTCTTCCTCATAGCTTTGGGTATATGCAAACTTCGGTGCTAGTCTGGCAGTGGCAGAACTAGGGGTCTCGCAGCTTTTGCACTTAGCGTCAGTTGTTGCTGGAGAAATACAAACAGTGACATAGACATTGTGTTCCCAGGTCTTGCCCCAAGCGGAATGGATAAACCTCACGCAGATGTGCACTTGATTTTCTAGAAAATTTGTTTCTCTCTACCTGCAGGGTGTGTGATCTCCGCAGCTCACTCTTGCCATATTGATTTCTTTGAACAGTTGCTTAGCCAAACCTAAGTGTTGTTTCCAGCAGGACCAAGTGGAGGTACAACTCACTGTGACTGAGAAATCTAGTGGGCCACAGCTAATGTAAGTAATTCCCCAAGTATGATACTACTATCGGCTATTTTAATACACTCGTGGAATGGAATGTTCCATTATAGAGTGCGTTTTACAAGTCTTTACGTGGCTCACCCATACGGCATGGTCAGTGAGTCATAACAGGCCAATGAAGGGCAACGGGTACTTGGTTACGGCAGACTGGGTGGATTTTGTTTTCATGATTCAGATGGTCTTCCAGTTTCACCAAGCATGGAATCAGCCACCAACGGAGAGACGCAAGTTAGTGTCAAATGGTTAGTGGCCAGTAGACCATGCCCAGAAAGAACATCTGATACTTTGTTTCAGTATGGTAAACATACATCAGCAATGAACCAGAACAACAGGAGGAACTGAACTCTAGCAGTAACTCATGGTTACCATACCCAGGATCTGAGGCTCTGGTGATTCAGTCTTACTTTCCATTCCCACAAATTGGCGCTTTGATGTTACATAGGTGGACTATTATTGGATAGCATTTTCTCAGTGTTGCTGTGTCAAGAGGTGCTTCCTTCAATGTCCATTTTAACTTCACCAGCTAGAAAACTTCTTCATGACCCTGGGTTCTTCAATTGGCAGATCTTTGCATCGATCCTGGGTTACGAGAGCCCGGCTTCAAACTACACCACCTCAGCTTGGGTGGCAGCAGTCTGGGCTGCCTGGCTGAGAGGCAACAACAAAGGCACTGGCGGAGTGGCAGTGGGGGAGGGGGAGGACGGACATGTCATCCTACGAGAGGGCAGCAGGTTTGTGCTCCATGGACCCACTGCCAGGGGGAAGCACCTCAGCAAACCAAGTAATCTGTTGCAGCACGGATTGCTGGACTGCTGTGAGAGTCTGCAAGCCCCTTGAGCACGGAGATCTGCATCCATGATGGCAGCAATCTGAGCCTGCAGGACTGCAGCCAGAGATCTCATGAGCTTTGAGCTTCCAGTGCAGCACTGAGATATCGGAGGCTTCCAACCGTGCTACAGTGGAAGCTGAGAAAGCGGCCAGCAATCACTCCTTCATGGGTTGGTCAGGCAGTACTACCAGGGAGTTCCCATGATGGAAAGGATAGGCTCCAAGTTCTGTATGATGCCCTGTGCCATGGTGGAGCTGGACTCCTCCATGCTCCTGGACAGTGACTTGAGGCTGTCTGGCAGGCCTGCCAACATCAAGCATCTCAGTGTGCATCGCCATCAGCGATTTCCAGTAGTCCGTCCCAATGAGGTCCTCCTGGGTCCCCCGCAGTAGCACTGGTCTGCAACCTCGCCATCTGGGAAATTTGCACGTGGGCGACCCATTCCCGCCCTGGCTGCAGCTCACTCATGCCGGTGACTCACCACATGCAGATCCTGACTCTAAACTAGCCTTTAAGGTATGTGCAGTGCCAGTATCTGAGCTGGAGTGTAAGGTCACGTATCAGTGCTTTTTCCTCAGGGGTCTGCTCTTCCTCCCACCCTTCTAGGCTAAGCAGGCAGCAGTTCTTGACCATGTGAAAGCACAAAAGCCTAAGGGGAGGGGAGGGCTGAGGGAAGGATGAGCAGTGAGGAATGCAGGAGTTCCATGGTCACTCCATTTGCAGTTTCCATTTCAAGGCACCTTTCAGGAGGGTGAAGAGTGAGTAGAGAAGGTGCATAAGGCGGCAACTTACCATCATCCAGAATGGCCTCAACATCGTCAGGTGTCAATAGTTCTATAGCATTGGTGCCTAAAATCATTTGCACCGTCTCCTTGAGGGCACTGAGGGGATGCAGGCATCCTCCTCTGGTCCTTTCGCTCCTGCCTATTGTGGGTCACCTTCTCTTGCGAGAGAGGGCAGAATGTCAGTGGCTGTTTTTCAGTGTATTTGGGTAATATACCTGCCAAAGCTAAAAAGCTGTAGGTTTGCGGAGGTGTGTAGAGTTGTGTACACAGCTGGCATGATTGGATGGAGTGTGTGAGGTGTTGGTGCAGGTTGTATGTTAGGGGTGAATCCAGAGTGTTAAGCGTGCTGCTGGGCGAGTGATGGAAGTGTGGTGCATTGAGCAGTGTGAGAGGTGTGTGGTATGGCTGGTGTGGGATGTGCTGTGCAGATGCATTCACTCACCTTGAGTGAAGTCATTAAACATTTTCCAGTACTGCTGCCATGTCTTGGGTGCCACACACAATGCCGTGCATTGCTGCAATTACCCTTTTATAGAGACTGTGCCTTTAAAAAGGGCTGACTGCCTGGAGCATGTGGTTTCTTCACAATGCTACTCGGGCCCCTGCAGTGCACAAAGGATGTCGGAAACGCAATGGAATCCAGGGCAGTGCAGGAGCTGTTTGTGGCCACTCTACTAATCAGGAAACTGAGGCAGGTATACGAATTTTACATGCTGCCCACCTCATTTCCAACAGGTGTGGGCAGCTTGTGAATCCTGCCGCATGCCCAAAAATCAGCTTAAACCAATTTCTAGGACAATAAGTTCCTTTGAGAAACGTGTGAAAGTAAATCATAGAATTATTTCAATAATCACCACAAAACAGGCAATCATCACACCAATGCCTGTCACTATGGTAAATGTAAAGGTAGTATGCAGTTTGGGCCAGAGGGTGAATTTCACTGCACAATGTGTAAAGGAAATTTAACATTCAAGAAAGACACCAGCATGCAGAACTGAGGAACAAGAAGAGAATGGTATTCCTGAAAAAATGAAAGAAAGGAAATTAATATGGTCCGATAAAGAAATACGCCTTCTTCTGGGGCTAGAATAAAATACAAAGGTTACCATAGTATCAGCGTTAAAATTAGCCACAAATTGACATCTAAAACCAACACACAGATTTCGGACAAGAGATCAGCTGAGGTCCTAGCCGCGAGAGAAAAAAGGGTAACACCTATTGATCCAATAATAATTCATGAAACAAAAGAGCAGTCAGACCTTGATGACGACAACAATAAATCTTCAAAGCAAAACTCAAAAGAAAACAAAGAACTCATCAAAAAGCAATAGAGGTGAAAGCGATCTGCCTAAACCAATAAAGGAAGCAGAACAATTGTTAGAAAATCCAAGGGATTCAGATAGTAGAAAACAAGAAATAGATCTCATCAAGTCCATAACAGAAATATTAACAGACTACAAGAAAACTAAACTTAGCAACAGTAACTGGAAAGACCAAACAATAAAATTCTCTTACAACCCGGGTGCATTAAAAAGTTACACGAGAAAAAAAAAGAATTTAAAATTACTTGAATACTGTTCAGAAAAGACAGAAGGAAATTAGCCAGGCAAATAATGTGCAAACCAGCTCAAATAAAATACGCATTGACAGAAGAATTAAAAACATATTACAAAGACAAGCTTTCTAAACCAAACAATAAAGCCGACATCAATAAATTTGTGGAATGCATTAAAATTGTAAACAATACAGATTTTAAGAAATAAATGAGAGAAATAAATGGAAGAAATGAAAAAAAGGCAGTGCGACAGACCCTACTGGCACTCCCTTAGTATACTTGAGGAACCTTTTCTACCTTACTGCCTAGACTACCTTCCCTATGGCTTAAAATGCAAACAATTCCAGATATTGTGAAAAACAGGCAGACAGTACTTATCCCTAAGTCAGATGACACAGAGCTCCTCAAAATATCAACAATTGGAGAGCAGTAACGATAGGCCCTATAATGCCCTCTCTCTTTACCAGAATAAAAATAAGATTGGCTGATGTGATTAGTTAATTTCCAGACAGAAGGGTTTCCTAATTGCCACACCAAGCTGCAGCAACACTGCTGCACTCCAAAATATTATGAAAGGAGCTAAAAACAATGAATAAAAAAACAACTTGTAGTGGTGTTCTTAGACCCAGCTGAGGCTTTTGACTCTGTTTCAATAAAATGATATCTAAGAATCTGGCAAGAATGGGACTAAGCAAAGAACTAATTAAACTGATCGAAAACCTGTTTTCCAATATTACAACTATAATTGAATGGAAAAAATACAGACTCGATAATCAAGAAAGGGGTCAAACAAGGCAACCCACTTACCCCATTACCTTTTAACATAACTATGGATTCATTATTCTGCTCACTTGAAAAGAATCGCTCTGGCATATGAATGAAAAGCAACAACTCCTCCAACAAAGTGCATAGCACGAGCATTTGCTGATGACATTGCATTATTAGGCGACTCCCATGCCAGGATGATTAAAATCTATTTAGAGTCATTCTCAAAGAAAATGGAGTTGGAAATTAATATTAAAAAGACTACCAAATTCCATACGTCAATCAAGAACAAGACCTTCCGATACAATCATGGAAAGAAATGAACCTTAGACTGCAAAGATCTGGAATGAATAACCCCTGGGAAAATCTATCCATGGGAAAAAGTCATCCAAGATAAGTGGGCAAAAAAACAATTATGTTGCTGACCTCAAACGCACACAAGGGGTTAGGACAATGAAAACACACAATACTGAAAATCTGTCACTATCTTATTCTCACTGAGGAATCCCAATACACGCTAATCAATCTGGACAGATTAAAAAGACAGTAAAGAAAAATCTACACCTACTCAACGATATCTCCGACATAACATTTTAGTCAAGAAGCAGAGAAGGCAGATAAAGACTACCTAAAATTAGAAGTGGCAACAATTAGGAAACTAGAAGACTTGGAGAAGTCAAATGAGCCTTTGATATGAGCATCTTTTGAGCACAGTGGAATGAACAGCAAAGGTAACATTGAGAAACTAAAGACTCTAAAAGCCCTCAGAGAGGCAAAGGAGGACAAAGAATACCAAAGCAAGAATCCACAGCAAGCAATGATAAAGAAACAAAACATATAGAAATGGACATAGCAGAACAACTAAGAAGTTTAATACCAGAGGAGTGGTGATGGCAAAAGAAGACAAATCTAAATGTATACGCAGAATGGAGAAGTTTGGAGTTAAAAACTCCAATACCACGAAACAGGACTGATTTAATATCACAACACCAAAACTTCAAAAATTCTATCAGCTTAACCAAGAATATGAAACAACCTAATTTTGTAAATGTTCTCCTATTAAGATCAAATACATACCCCATCAGATACACACTATCACTTGGAAGGTCTGGATCAACAAAACTTAGCTGCAGTCTTGCCTATGAAAACCTATCCCATATATCAGGGAGTTGTCTCTCAGTTAAGAAGGCAAGGATAAAGAGACACTACAAAATGCTCAAAATACTGAAGGACTAAACATTGCTCAACAGCTTACATCGAACAGAGACTCAAATCTCCAGATGGTAAACTATGGAAACCAGATAGCATCTTCCAAAATGAAGACAATGCAGCTATAAGCAACGTGACAATATGTTACGGGGATAACAAGTAGTCTCCAGAGAAGGCATGGGTAGAGAAGCGAGAGAAATGCAAAAGTCACAAACTGGTTATTAAAGAGTTGCCTAATGGCGTCAACATAAAATTCTTTGCTAATACGAAAGCAAAATTCTTTGGATTCATAATAGAAGCCAGAGGCAAATGGATTAAACTCAACAACACCCTCATGAAGTTCTTCAACATTGGCAGATACATAGCTTTCGTTAGTCAAACCTCAAGGTTGAGCTATTGTTAACAGTGGAAACTCTTCAAATTTTCATGGACTCCTATTCGAGCCACAGTAGTTCAAACTCTTTTAATTAGAGTCATAGTAATTAGGTAAGACATATATATATATATATATATATATATATGTAATTGTTATCATTTTAGGAATATTGTAATTAGTATTAGTCACTTTCTTTATAAGTTAGAATAAGTGTTAACCACATTTGTAAAGTAAATAAATAAAATTGCAAACATCCAATGATGTCAAATAACCATACAATCATCATACCTGGTTTACTATCTGGGTGCATTCCAACCCTTGATGAAATGATAAGATGCCTAAGACATTAGACATACCAAAGCTATAGCCCACCCACTCCCCCCGACCTTATATTATCCTCAGGTCCGGTCAATTCCCAACCCTCTGTCCTTGGCATTTCACCGGATTTGACCTAGTGGCCGAGCTATGTAAATACACAGAAAGGGCAATCGTTTCAGAGTGGAATATTAATAGTCACTAATAAATCCAATAGGAAATTACGCACAGTGGTGCAGTGGTTAGCACCGCAGCCTCACAGCTCCAGCGACCCAGATTCAATTCTGGGTACTGCCTGTGTGGAGTTTGCAAGTTCTCCCTGTGTCTGCGTGGGTTTCCTCCGGGTGCTCCGGTTTCCTCCCACATGCCAAAGACTTGCAGGTTGATAGGTAAATTGGCCATTAGCAACTGCCCCTAGTATAGGTAGGTGGTAGGGAAATACAGGGACAGGTGGGGATGTGGTAGGAATAAGGAATTAGTATAGGATTACTATAAATGGGTGGTTGATGGTCGGCACAGACTCAGTGGGCCGAAGGGCCTGTTTCAGTGCTGTATCTCTAAAAAAAAAAATTAGGGAGAAACATCTTTACCCAGCGAGTGGTTAGAATATAAAACCTGCTTTCACAAAATGTAGTGGAGGTGACTAGCACAGTTGATTCAAGGGACACTAGATAAACACACAAGGGAGAAAAGGATATATTGATGGGGTGAGATGAAGGGTGGAAGGAAGCTTGTGTGGAGCATAAACACCAGCATATACCAGTTGGGTTGAATGGCCTGTTTCTGTGCTGCAATATAATGCAAATATTATTAGCTGCAATGATCCCTGCATTCAAAACTCCTGCCAACACTCGCAAATGAACAAATTCCAGTTTAAGGGCAATGTGTTTACAAATGTTTATATACCTAAAACCAATAGCATCTAATCACATACATAATTTATGAAGCAGTTTCCATTCTTTATTTCCAATTTGTGGAAATTTTATTATTAAATCTCATTTGTAACATTATTGGAGTTTTTTAAAACTAATGCTTTTAGTTGAGGTATCACAGTTTTGCTCAACAAGTGTTAGTTTGCAACATACACTTAAAATGAAGTGTTCCCAACTCAACAGGTTAACAGTTTTGTTCAAATGCAATTCAATATCGGAAAAGTTAATTTCATTCCCCCCAAAAAAGAAAATCCCTTGTGACAAAACGCTCATCAGAATATTGACTGCTGTTTGGAACATGAATAATGTAAACCCAACATTAAACAAATTGAATTTGGTCAAGAGGCATTTTGCACTAAAAATATTGCAAGTTTGAGATTATTACAATGCACAGGGCCAAGGTTTAAAAGCACAATATTACAACAGTTAGTTCACTTAGTATTACTTCAGCTTATTAACAAAACTTAAGTAATTGTGTGCCTTGTCTAGTCTTTAGCATTTTCACTGAAACCAACTGTAGGTACAAACATCTTGTGACATGTCTAATCCCAGCCAGCTGGGCATCATTGTGTAACAGCTCCTCTGTCGAAACAGTCCCTGTGGCCACAGATATCAGTAACAGCCATCCCTCCAGCTTCCATCCTTAAGAGAACTGAGTGTAGTAAGGGGCTTTGGAGGCTGAAGAAAACTGGAAATAAAATGAAGGATATATGTTAAATCACAGGCCACAAAGTTTTCATTCCAGTTAAAACAATACATTATATATCTGTGGTTAGTTTTCACTACTGCTGTTTGGTTTTGCTACACTTGGCTAACATAGATTCCTTTATCCACCTTTCATAGAGAGGAACCTTGTGATGATGATAATGATGAGCTTCAAGTTTTTGAATGTCAAAACAATTTTATGAAACTTTTAAAATGTACTTTGGATCTCAATTAAGCGTTCCAACAGTAAACTGGAAGCAGAAACTTACAGAAGCGTACATCCTAATGCCCAAAGGCCAAGGAGCATGAGGGCAGTGTTTTAGAGTCACAAACATGGCAGTTTTTGGAACTGAAGTGTTGTCTGTAACTCAAAAACTATGCCTAATATTTGTCTTTATGCATTTTTCTACATTACAACCATGACTATACTTCAAAAGTACTTAATTTCATTGCAGCAGCTTTTTCGGGAGCAGAGTGTGAGCGAGTGAGCAGCTGGGAAGGTCAGTTTGAAAGTAAACTTAATTTCCTTTTGTTTTCGGCGGAGGCCAGGGGGCTGCTGGGTAAGTAAAACACTATATATTTGGGCGGTTTCTGAACCCGAGACACCACACTTGTAGTGTCTCCCACCCGCCCTCCTCCTCTAACCAAAAAAAGGACTCGGTGGGGTGTATATAAGGTAAGGCTTTTTCTATTTCTCTGGTTTTATCGTGATTGGTAAAAACTTTTCGTTCCTTTTTCATTTAACTAAGTTAAGTTTAAGATTAAAAATGGCAGGAGATCTCAGACCCGTGTCATGCTCCTCTTGCTCAATGTGGGAGCTCAGGGACACAGCTGATGTCCCTGACTCCTTCACGTGCAGGAAGTGTGTCCAACTGCAGCTCTTGTTAGACCGCATGACGGCTCTCGAGCTGCGGAAGGACTCACTTTGGAGCATGCGCGATGCTGAGGAGGTCGTGGATAGCACGTTTAGTGAATTGGTCACACCGAAGATTAGGCTTGCTGAGGGAGAAAGGGAATGGGTGACCAAAAGGCAGAGAAAGAGCAGGAAGGCAGCGCAGGAGTCCCCTGCGGTCATCTCCCTCCAAAACAAGTATACCATTTTGGATACTGTTGAGGGAGATGGCTCACCAGGGGAAGGCAGCAGTAGCCAGGTTCATGGCACCGTGGCTGGCTCTGCTGTTCAGAAGAGCAGGAAAAAGAGTGGAAGGGCTATAGTCATAGGGGATTCGATTGTAAGGGGAGTAGATAGGCGGTTCTGTGGTCGAAAACGAGGCTCCCGAATGGTATGTTGCCTCCCAGGTGCACGGGTCAGGGATGTCTCAGATCGGCTGCAGAACATTCTAAAGGGGGAGGGTGAACAGCCAGTTGTCGTTGTGCACATAGGCACCAATGATATAGGTAAAAAACGGGATGAGGTCCTACAAGCAGAGTTTAGGGAGTTAGGAGCCAAGTTAAAAAGTAGGACCTCAGAGGTAGTAATCTCAGGATTGCTACCAGTGCCACGTGATAGTCAGAGTAAAAATGAAAGAATAGTCAGGATGAATGCGTGGCTTGAGAGATGGTGCAGGAAGGAGGGGTTCAGATTTTTGGGACATTGGGACCGGTTCTGGGGGAGGTGGGACTATTACAAATTGGACGGTCTACACCTGGGCCGGACTGGAACCAATGTCCTTGGGGGTGCTTTTGCTAACGCTGTTGGGGAGGGTTTAAACTAATGTGGCAGGGGGATGGGAACCAATTGAGGAGGTCAGTTGACAGTAAGGAGGTAGTAACAAAAACCTGTAAGGAACTAGATAATGAAGTCAGTGTGACTAAGGGGAAGAGCAGGCAGGGAGCAGATGATGAATGTAAAGGGACTGGTGGTCTGAGGTGCATTTGTTTTAATGCAAGAAGTGTAGTAGGTAAGGCAGATGAACTTAGGGCTTGGATTAGTACCTGGGAGTATGATGTCATTGCTATTACTGAGACTTGGTTGAGGGAAGGGCATGATTGGCAACTAAATATCCCAGGATATCGATGCTTCAGGCGGGATAGAGAGGGAGGTAAAAGGGGTGGAGGAGTTGCATTACTGGTCAAAGAGGATATCACAGCTGTGCTGAAGGAGGGCACTATGGAGGACTCGAGCAGTGAGGCAATATGGACAGAACTCATAAATAGGAAGGGTGCGGTAACAATGTTGGGGCTGTACTACAGGCCTCCCAACGGCGAGCGTGAGATAGAGGTACAAATATGTAAACAGATTATGGAAAGATGTAGGAGCAACAGGGTGGTGGTGATAGGAGATTTTAATTTTCCCAACATTGACTGGGATTCACTTAATGTTAGAGGTCTAGATGGAGCAGAATTTGTAAGGAGCATCCAGGAGGGTTTTCTAGAGCAGTATGTAAATAGTCCAACTCGGGAAGGGGCCATACTGGACCTGGTGTTGGGGAATGAGCCCGGCCAGGTGTTTGAAGTTTCAGTAGGGGACTACTTTGGGAATAGTGATCACAATTCCGTAAGCTTTAAAATACTCATGGACAAAGACGAGAGTGGTCCTAAAGGAAGAGTGCTAAATTGGGGGAAGGCCAACTATACCAAAATTCGGCAGGAGCTGGGGAATGTAGATTGGGAGCAGCTGTTTGAAGGTAAATCCACATGTGATATGTGGGAGGCTTTTAAAGAGAGATTGATTAGCGTGCAGGAGAGACATGTTCCTGTGAAAATGAGAGATAGAAATGGCAAGATTAGGGAAATATGGATGACAGGTGAAATTGTGAGACTAGCTAAGAGGAAAAAGGAAGCATACATAAGGTCTAGGCGGCTGATGAAAGACGAAGCTTTGAAAGAATATCGGGAATGTAGGACGAATCTGAAACGAGGAATTAAGAGGGCTAAAAGGGGTCATGAAATATCTATAGCAAACAGGGTTAAAGAAAATCCCCAAGCCTTTTATTCATATATAAGGAGCAAGAGGGTAACTAGAGAAAGGATTGGCCCACTAAAGGACAAAGGAGGAATGTTATGCTTGGAGTCAGAGAAAATGGGTGAGATTCTAAACGAGTACTTTGCATCGGTATTCACCGAGGAGAGGGACATGACGGATGTTGAGGTTAGGAACAGATGTTTGGTTACTCTAGGTCAAGTCGGCATAAGGAGGGAGGAAGTGTTGGGTATTCTAAAAGGCATTAAGGTGGACAAGTCCCCAGGTCCGGATGGGATCGATCCCAGGTTACTGAGGGAAGCGAGAGAGGAAATAGCTGGGGCCTTAACAGATATCTTTGCAGCATCCTTAAACACGGGTGAGGTCCCGGAGGACTGGAGAATTGCTAATGTTGTCCCCTTGTTTAAGAAGGGTAGCAAGGATAATCCAGGTAATTATAGACCAGTGAGCCTGACGTCAGTGGTAGGGAAGCTGCTGGAGAAGATACTGAGGGATAGGATCTATTCCCATTTGGAAGAAAATGGGCTCATCAGTGATAGGCAACATGGTTTTGTGCAGGGAAGGTCATGTCTTACCAACTTAATAGAATTCTTTGAGGAAGTGACAAAGTTGATTGATGAGGGAAGGGCTGTCGATGTCATATACATGGACTTCAGTAAGGCGTTTGATAAGGTTCCCCATGGCAGGCTGATGGAGAAAGTGAAGTCGCATGGGGTCCAAGGTGTACTAGCTAGATGGATAAAGAACTGGCTGGGCAACAGGAGACAGAGAGTAGCAGTAGAAGGGAGTTTCTCAAAATGGAGACGTGTGACCAGTGGTGTACCACAGGGATCCGTGCTGGGACCACTGTTGTTTGTGATATACATTAATGATTTGGAGGAAAGTATAGGTGGACTGATTAGCAAGTTTGCAGACGACACTAAGATTGGTGGAGCAGCAGATAGTGAAGGGGACTGTCAGAGAATGCAGCAGAATATAGATAGATTGGAGAGTTGGGCAGAGAAATGGCAGATGGAGTTCAATCCGGGCAAATGCGAGGTGATGTATTTTGGAAGATCCAATTCAAGAGTGAACTATACAGTAAATGGAAAGGTCCTGGGGAAAATTGATGTCCAGAGAGATTTGGGTGTTCAGGTCCACTGTTCCCTGAAGGTGGCAACACAGGTAAATAGAGTGGTCAAGAAGGCATACGGCATGCTTTCCTTCATCGGACGGGGTATTGAGTACAAGAGTTGGCAGGTCATGTTACAGTTGTATAGGACTTTGGTTCGGCCACATTTGGAATACTGCGTGCAGTTCTGGTCGCCACATTACCAAAAGGATGTGGATGCTTTGGAGAGGGTGCAGAGGAGGTTCACCAGGATGTTGCCTGGTATGGAGGGCGCTAGCTATGAGGAGAGGTTGAGTAGATTAGGATTATTTTCATTAGAAAGACGGAGGTTGAGGGAGGACCTGATTGAGGTGTACAAAATCATGAGAGGTATAGACAGGGTGGATAGCAAGAGGCTTTTTCCCAGAGTGGGGGATTCAATTACTAGAGGACACGAGTTCAAAGTGAAAGGGGAAAAGTTTAGGGGGGATATGCGTGGAAAGTTCTTTACGCAGAGGGTGGTGGGTGCCTGGAACACGTTGCCAGCGGAGGTGGTAGATGCGGGCACGATGGCGTCTTTTAAGATGTATCTAGACAGATACATGAATGGGCAGGAAGCAAAGAGATACAGACCCTTAGAAAATAGGCGACATGTTTAGATAGAGGATCTGGATCGGCGCAGGCTTGGAGGGCCGAAGGGCCTGTTCCTGTGCTGTAATTTTCTTTGTAATTAGCTGTGAAGCACTTTGGTAGTTATCATGAAAAGGAACAGTACAAATGAGAGCACTTCCTTTCCATTTCCAAAATATAGAATTACATACATTCTTTTTTTTAAAAAGGGAAAAAAAAATTACACCCATTTTGGTGAACCCATTATCCAGAAATGACTGATGTTAGTGGCTGAATAGTTGATAGACGACGTTACTGTATTGGACGTTTAATCCATTTAGGAGTAAATGATTTACATTTGCTTCAAAATTGTGCACAGAGGAATGTCGTAGAAGTGCATTCTATTCGTCGCTAACATTATGAAAAGCCATTCCTAGAGCATATTGGCCAGGATTTTGAGTCCTGCGGCATTCCCGACGGCAGGACCGGAAGTTGGCGTAACTTCTACTTCCACCATTCTTCCCATTCCACAAGCGATTTCATATGTAAATTAGCCATGCATCGATGGGCACCATGGGATTCTGTAGCAAGGAGGCCTTTCATCGATGGAACCCACCATCACTGGGCCAAGCACCATGATCGCCATGGATATAAAGCATTCTGAGCTTGCAGCCTCAAGGATCAGCAGCCGTCCTGTCATAGTAAGTCTCTGCATAGGAACCTAAAGTAAAGCATGAACTTAATTCAAAATGCTTTTGCCTTCCTTAATTTCTGTAATCCAGCACCGACTTTGCATCATTTATTTTTCTCTGCAGCAACAGCAAAGACAATGTCAGGCAGCAGGCAGCGTCCCATCCCCTGCAGGTTTGCCTCCAGGCTGTCAGGGAAAGACGGGAGGTCCTCTTCCCTGCAGATGGAGTCGGTGACTAGCCCGCCTCACCAAGGCAGCCCATATCAATGACTTGCTCAGATGGTTAGGTGGACTTGATGAAGCTGTTCCATTGTTTTTCACCCTGGCTCCGTCTCTTTAAGACAGAGGGCAGACAAGGCATGTAATGGAATGAGTGAGCAGCCTTGGCGCCATATGCTTACTGATTGGCATTGATGATGTGCTTGGATGTACCATGCAAAAGCCAGTCCTGAATGAGTGATATCGATGCACGTTTACAATGATTGTGATTCATCTTTTGGCATGTCATTACTTTTGCACTGTCTCCTACAGAATAAATGCATCCACAACTAGCGCGAGCAGGCAAAGACAGGTGGAGGTGTCCCAAACATCACAGTCCTGAAATGGAGGCTGCAGAAATTGCAAGAGGATGAAGAGAGGGCAATGGCTGATGGCGAGGCAGGATCCTCAAGGCACAAGGATGAAATGTCATCTTAAGTCTTGCAGCCATGTGTGCACAGCAAAGGAAAGTGTGCGAACTCATGCTCAGCTGATGCTTATTGTGCCTCTGTTTGCATCTCTACTGCAGGTGCCCAGACTCGAGTGTCTGAATGCCATGAGGCCCAAGAATCTTCCGCTGGGAAGATGAAACCAATGTCCCAGAGAGTGCACCATCACCTCCCTCTTCTTCCACCTTCGCCAGCGCAGATAAACCCCTCGCAGACTGTGTGGATGTAAGATTAGAATCTGGGTCACAATCTGATGTGCACGACACAGACACGTCCCAGAAGCTGAGGGAGCGTGTGCCAGCTGGGTCCCCTGACAATTGGAGGATTGCCAGGGACCAGGCCCCTGTTCAGCCCCATGATCTCTGTTTGTTGCCAGGAGAAGTCAGTTGGATGTGCAGCAAAGCCAGGTGGAAAGTAGGTCGGAGATACCTGAGGTCAACACTGACCTCAGACTCAACTGCACAAAGCCGAATGTTCCACACAACGTTGAAACAAATGTGAACTGGGTGGCACAGGAATATCACTCACTGTTCACTTAATCTGGCAGGTAGGACTTAATTGTGACCAAGTGTAGGATAATGAGTATTCATGGCATGTAAGTAAATGCAAAGCTGCAATCCGTGTGAGGGGAACCCCGGACCGCCGCAAACACGCCGTCAACTTAATTTCGGGAAAAAATTCCGTCATCAGGAATCTGAGAAAACACCTCCCGCCTAATTAAATCAACATGCACACCACCAAATCCGCTCGTACAGGTCCAAAAAATTCCACCCATTAAGTTGTAAGACTAAGCAGTATTTCTGCTATTGTCCAATGATATGACTCACTGAAATCGATTTGTTGACAATAATAAAAGTTGATTTCAACACTTGCTAGTTCTTCCATTAATTGCATATAACACTTCAGTCCAATGGTGTAATAATTAGTAAGTAACAATGACTTTTATGGAAGACTAGTCGATCTCTTGTATTGCACATGATGAGTCAAGACCAAGGGTGGTCTTCAAATGAAATGAGGTTACGGGATGAAAAATAGTTAGATCACAGCGTGCAGACATAATTCAGCCCCCACTTTAAAGTAATAATTTAGTCCTTATTTTTGTATTGCCATTATAAATTGTTATGGCCACATTTATAATGCAAATGTCTCAGTAAGCCTGTTGTATAGTAATTATACCCACCCACGCTCAAGAATCCCCACTGACAAGAGGGTATAATTACATGACAAGTTTGCACAGGTAATTTCCATTATAATCGTGGACATAAGAACAATTAAATGTAAAAGTTGACAGGGAGGGTGCGCAGACATAATTAACATTTTAATCGCCAATCTACTTTGGAGTTTCTCGCAGGGATACAAATACACACGCACATACAAAAATGGACAAGTGGGCTATATTTAGTTATAAAATAGGGCATAACTGAGGCTATTAAAATAATGACTAGCTGCTGGGGCATAGTATGAGAGAACAACTGGGACAAGTGGAAATGGGCTTCATTTTGAGTTGTTTCCTTTATAGACGATGAAGAAAATTGGAGGGAAATTTTCAAAAAAGTAACTATTTAGCAAGGCTAGTTAAATGTTGTGCACTTAAAGCACAACCATTTAGCCACAGCACAGTTTGTCACTTGAATGCTTTTCCCAACTTGGGGAAATAAACAGTTATTTCACAATTCACACAAAAACTTAATGGACTCTCCAGGCTGCATTTTATATGTCTCAGCGGCGGACGTAAATTATGGCAGTCCACCCGTGCAGACTGCACGTGACTAGAAGCCTGCTCAGGTCAGGAAAAAGGAACTCGACCTGAACCCGACCGAACCACAGCAGACCCGAGCCCAACCTAGCCCGAGTCCCTCTAATTTAGCCCTGGGCCCGGCCCGACCAAAACCGCCCCGACCCAAGCCCGACCCGACCATCCGTTTATTTACCTTCTGACTAAAGGAACCTAAAGGAAGCTGCAGCGCATGCATGATGACGTCATAGTGACGGCACTCGCTCACTGTGCAGACTCAGTTCCATCCCGGACTCCCAGCTCAGTTAAGTTTTTTAATTTCAATACTTACCAGCAGAGCACTTACCATGCGTGTGCGGCCCGTCCCGACCAAACTCGACCTGGACTCGGCCTGAACCAACCTGAGCCCGAAAACCGGACCCTGAAGATGGGCCTGACCCGACCTGAACCTGACACGTGTTGTTGGGTCCCGTCGGGTTCGGGTCGGGTAGCAGGCCTCTATGTCATGGAGCCGCCTGTGATATTAAATACGGTAGCTCATTTAAATGGCCAGGACGGACTGCCGCTCTCAAAGACTTGGAGGGGGTGGGCAGTCTGTCCCCGCCAATGGCGTCAGCAGCCTTTACGCAGGCACTGACGCCATTTTTATAGGGCTTCAAACCCTTTCATTTAATTTAAATATTTAAAGAAAGAGGTGAGGAAAAATTTTACAAACATTTAATTAGCCCCTCTCCCAACCCTCCCCCCAATAACCATGCACTGCATTACTTGCCCTCTCCCCCACCAAAACACTTCCCCAGCCCACCTGATCTTCCCCGCAAAGTTCATAAACCTTTAACTTCACCCCTTCCCACCATCCCCTATACCAATCAGATTTGACGCTGCTCCCCCCCCCCACCTCCCCGCATTGAAAACTTACCTGCTTCCCCCTCCCCACCAGTGTTCCGCCTCGGATTCCAGACAGGTAACAAAAGGCACAGGAGTGCCGGCCATTGGCACTAATATTGCACTGGGATGGACGGCGGGAGCAGAATTCATTTATTCTAATAACTTAACATATGCAAATTTTGCTCCCGTCGCCAAGCGGCAAGGGGCCACCAAGAGGCCTCACCGCCAATATCGGGCCGGGCCTTCCCAGCGTCGAAGCCCATGGCAGGCCTCTGCTGGAGGCATTTTCCAGCCCACCCCTGCCATCGGGGGCAGTGTCAAGTTCAGCCCTCCATTGAGCTCTCTACAACGTAGTCTAAGGAACACACAGGTGAGACTGGGATTAAGTTTCATCAGTTCCTGAAACACACATTAAATATGATTACTTTACGGAGGTGCAGCAAAAATAAAATAAGCTGTACTCAAGTCTCCGATCCTTGCCTCTTGCTGAACAAATCACAAAACAGTAGTCAGCAAGAGTTAACAGCGGACGCTATCAAGAGTACAAAATACAGGGAAATGAATAAAACCATTTATTTCACAGATAAAAAAATACTTATTTAAAAAGAATTTCACCTTCTGACTGGTTGCGCTAGTTTGCTTCTGGGTATTCCACTACCTCCAATAGCAGATGTTGGTCTGGGAAGGCCACTCCGACCTGGTATTCCTGTGTTTCCAGGCCTATTTGGTAAAGGAATGCCAGTACTCGAGATGGAATGCAAACTGACAGACGTATGGATCCCATTTGTGTTACTCACGGTTGGACTCACATATGCCGTTGCTTTAGGTGGTTGCCGTACTGACAATGGAAAATGGCTGACACTGTTGACTCTGTGTTGAAGCTTATTTAGAGACGGGCCTACAAATGAAGTGAAGATTAGGATTACTCATACAACACATTTATTCACTTCCCCCTCAGTAGGAACTTGGAAGAGCTTCAACCTTCAGTTAGGGCATTTTTAAGACTGCTTGGGCATTACACTCAACTGCAGTGATCTTTAAACTGAAAAGTTACCCTTCAATGAACTTCAGTGCAAAGCAATGATAGCCATACAGTAGAACACTTTTGCAGCATTGCCCTGGCAATATATGCTGCACTGTTTCAAACTGTAAGGCTTGGTCTGAAAGCTGTAAGAATCAAATTGCTGTCTTGCATAGTTCATTCACTCCCTTTATTTTTGCAATAGGTTTTAATGTGGCAACAAAAGTATGAGGATCAAAAATGCACAATAATACACATAGAGCTTCTCCTGGCAGATCTAAACTGAAAGTGAAGTAGGTTCAATTCAACAGGAGCAGATCAGATATCATTTGCAATGAACTAGGCTGTGGAACAAGTATACTGAATATTAGAAAATCATCAGTTTCACTTGATATTGTATTGACCACAACAGATCACAGTCAAACAAAACGAGATTGTTAATTCAACAAAGAAACCAGTGCCCATTCAGCATCATTTCATGTTGCTCAGTAACTAGGGCCCCACTTTTTGGAATTCCCTCTCGAAACACCTCAGCCCTCATCACTTCCAAATGCTTCCTAAGAACCCTATTGTACTATTTCATGCCCTTCCCAAACCTCTCTGTTTCGTAACTCTCCATTACTTAGTGTCAACTTTTGTTCTCCATTCCGCAAAGCACTCAAACTACTCTCTACACATTAGGAATTGCTATAGAAATCTAAAGTCTTGTTATATCTCCCCATTGCTACTCACAAAAAAAAGTGATAAATAAAAATCTTACAGCAACTCAGTAGCAAGCTAGATGTGGCATTGAGAAAGTGAAATCACGATCACCAGTTTGCATGACTTATCATCCTGTTGCAATTTGCCCACTGCACAAACTGGACAATATTTTAATTCCATAGTTTCCCTTAAAACATACTGGCAGCTGATCTACTTGCTAGTTATATATTAATTGGGTGTTACTTGCATTCAGGTGGAGGGTATTAACTTGGGACGTAGCTGTGCTCATATATATAGGAGCAGGCTGAAAGAGGGCTTTGCTAATGGAGGTGCATGATATGTAATGTGTGTTTCTAAATAAAAGCTAATAAGTGAATAAAGATTGGCTATCCTGAGTTTTGACATACTGGCAAAGAATAAAATAAACAAAGCAATAAGCAGCCTCTATCAGCAGGTCACACATTGTTCACATGTGCCGCTCCCCCTTGTGGAACAATATTATTTGTCTACACAGCTGTTGAGAGAGCTGAGCTTGTTTTATTTGGCACTGGCAAATCAGCTGATTCTGCCAGGGGGGTTTTGGAGGTGATCTTTATTTGGATTGGATGGGTGATTAGCACTGTTGGAGGTGGCTGTCATCCATTGTGCTACGACAGAAATAGACAAGGCGAGGACTGTTCTCCAATAGGAGAACTGCTCTATTTTAAAATAAAGTTCAGCTTTCAATGCAACAGAGAGAAAACACCAAAGATTACAGGTTGTTTTCTCCTTAGATGCATGTAAACTTCTGCATTCACCAGATTATCTTCTGCTATTTCTGTCAGCTACAACAAGATCCCACCACTAAACCTAATTCCCCCTTTCCTCCTCTTTTTTTTTTGGATGGACTGTTCCCTCCATGACATCTTATTTCATCCTTCTACCACGCCTTCTTTTACTGCCTTTCTCTGACAACTTCTGCTGCAAGTGCAGAAGATGCAGTACCTGTACACATATTTTCTCCCAACTATTCTTCAGGGCCCCGAATACGCTTTCCATGAGAGACATGTGTACCTTCAACAACAGAGAATACTATATTTGTTGCTCATGCTGCAATCACCTCAACACCAGGGAAACCAAATGCAGGTTAGGCGACCGCTTTGCCAAGTACCTCTTCTGTCGGCAAGTATGGCTCTGAGCTCCCAGGGACCTGCCACTTTATTTTTATTCATTCAGGGATGTGGGCATCGCTGGCCAGGCCAGCATTTATTGCCCATCCCTAATTGCCCTTGAGAAGGTGGTGGTGAGCTGCCTTCTTGAACCGCTGCAGTCCATTTGGGGTAGGTACACCCACAGTGCTGTTAGGAAGGGAGTTCCAGGATTTTGATCCAGCAACAGTGAAGGAACAGCAATATAGTTCCAAGTCAGGATGGTGTGTGACTTGGAGGGGAACTTGCAGGTGGTAGTGTTCCCATGCATTTGCTGCCCTTGTCCTTCTCGTTGGTAGAGGTCACGGGTTTGGAAGGTGCTGTCTAAGGAGCCTTGGTGCATTGCTGCAGTGCATCTTGTAGATAGTACACACTGCTGCCATTGTGCATCGGTGGTGGAGGGAGTGAATGTTTGTAGATGGGGTGCCAATCAAGTGGGCTGCTTTGTCCTGGATGGTGTCGAGCTTCTTGAGTGTTGTTGGAGCTGCACCCATCCAGGCAAGTGGAGAGTATTCCATCACACTCCTGACTTGTGCCTTGTAGATTGGCTTTGGGGAGTCAGGAGGTGAGTTACTCACCTCAGGATTCCGAGCCTCTGACCTGCTCTTGTAGCCACGGTATTTATATGGCTACTCCAGTTCAGTTTCTTGTCAATGGTAGCCCCTAGGATGTTGATAGTGGGGGATTCAGCAATGGTACTGCTGTTGAATATCAAGGGGAGATGGTTAGATTCTCTCTTGTTGAAGATGGTCATTGCCTGGCACTTGTGTGGCGCAAATGTTACTTGCCACTTATCAGCCCAAGCCTGGATATTGTCCAGGTCTTGCTTCATTTCTACACGGACTGCTTCAGTATCTGAGGAGTCACGATTGGTGCTGAACATTGTGCAATCATCAGCGAACATCCCCACTTCTGACCTTATGATTGAAGGTAGGTCATTGATGAAGCAGCTGAAGATGGTTGGACCTAGGACACTACCCTGACGAACTCCTACAGTGATGTCCTGGAGCTCAGATGATTGACCTCCAACAACCACAACCATCTTCCTTTGCGCTAGGTATGACTCCAGCCAGCGGAGGGTTTTCCCCCTGAATTGACCTCAGTTTTGCTAGGGCTCCTTGATGCCATACTCGGTCAATACTGCCTTGATGTCAAGGGCAGTCACTCTCACCTCACCTCTTGAGTTCAGCTCTTTTGTCCATGTTTGAACCAAGGCTGTAAAGAGATCAGGAGCTGAGTGGCCCTGGCGGAACCCAAACTGAGCGTCACTGAGCAGGTTGTTGCTAAGCAAGTACCGCTTGATGGTACTGTTGATGACACCTTCCATCACTTTACTGATGATTGAGAGTAGGCTAACGGGGCGGTAGTTGGCCGGGTTGGATTTGTCCTGCTTTTTGTGTACAAGACATACCTGAGCAATTTTCCACATTGCAGGGTAGATGCCAGTGTCATAGCTGTACTGGAACAGCTTGGGTAGGCGCAGCAAGTTCTGGAGCACAGGTCTTCAGTAATATTGCCGGAATATTGCCAGGGCCCATTGCTTTTGCAGTATCCAGTGTCTTCAGTCATTTCTTGATATCACGTGGAGCGAATCGAATTGGCTGAAGTCTGGCATCTGTGATGCTGGGGACTTCAGGAGGAGGCCGAGATGGATCATCAACTCGGCACTTCTGGCTGAAGATTGTTGCAAATGCTTCAGCCTTATCTTTTGCACTGATGTGCTGGGCTCCCCCATCATTGAGGATGGGGTTATTTGTGGAGCCACCTCCTCCAGTTGGTTGTTTAATTGTCCACCACCATTCACGGCTGGATGTGGCAGGACTGCAGAGTTTAGATCTGATCCGTTGGTTATGGGATCGCCTAGCTCTGTCTATCGCATGCTGCTTACGCAGTTTGGCACGCAGATAGTCCTGTGTCGTAGCTTCACCAGGTTGACACCTCATTTTGAAGCATGCCTGGTGCTGCTCCTGGCATGCCCTCCTGCACTCTTCAGTGAACCAGGGTTGGTCTCCTGGCTTGATTGTATTGGTAGAGTTCAATATTCCATCCCGTTACTATTCTGACCACTCCCTCGACACTGTTCCAATGAAGTTCAATGCAAATTCCAGGAACAGCGCTGTATCTTGCTCTACAACCCTTTGCTTTGAACACTGAATTTAGTCACTTCAGACCTTAATCATCGCTTCCCTCCTTTTACAGCAGCGTGTGCTGGTGAGATGGGATGGGTATATTATTGTTCATGGAGTGGAAAGGTGGGTTGACACTAAGTGTGGAGACACTTGGCAAAACACAATAATAGCACAGGAATCTGTGCCCTTGATAGTGGCCTGTTTCCCTGCCCATCCTGCCCCTCACTTTTAGAGCTAGCAGACCCCATCCTATTTTACCTGCTTCTCCCGTTTTACTTCAATGGGAGGAATTTTACGCTCTCCCTTGCAATGGAGGTGGGGAGAGCATAAAATCAGATGGGATGGTGGTAGAGTGGTTGGGGGGGGGTGCGGGGCGGGAGCTTCCAAAGCCATCCTGTCTCCGCCAAAATTTAGTCCGGGGCAGGAAGGCCTGTGAACAGCCTTTCCGACCCACCGCCAATCAAGACTCTTAACTGGGCAATTAACCCCAATTAAGGGCCACTTTCCCCTGCCACTGCAATTATTTGTGTAATGGGCGGCCCTATCACCACACGGGAAGCATGGCACGAAAAACCGTACGAGCTGCTTCCCAGTTGTGGAGTGGGGGTGGGGGGGGGTGGGGGGGGGTTGTCTCTTATTAAAAGGCACTTAGTGCCCGCTGCGAGCCACACTCCTGCCTTTGCTACTGACCGCCCCCCCTTCCGCACAACCTCCACACCGACCTGCCTGTGGCCTGGGTCCAACGCCGCTCCTGGGACTCCAGTAGGTGCTCCTCCAGCAGCAGCCACCGCTTCCATATTGAAAGAGCTGCCAGCATCTGATTGTGTGGGGCTTCTGGCGACAGGGTCCTTGATCCTGTGGAAGACCCGCTGCTGTCCACTTAGGTGCCTGATTGGCATTAGATTCAGGGGGCCTTCTGGAGAACAGGCGAAGTAGGGTTCTTGGCGTCGCTTTTCCTGGACGTCGAAACCCCCGTCACCAGCATAAAATCCTGGCCAACGTTTCCCACTCTCTCATCTCTGCCTTGAATTGCTTCCCACTACATTAGCTATTGTTTCTTCAACTTCCCTGAATGTACCTTTCCATTGTCTGGTGGAAATATCATTTTAGTTGTTCATCTATCTTCTGTTTTTCTGTTAAGCAGGGTGCAGATCATCACACCAGTCCTTCCTTTCTCTTTCCTCCCCATTGTTTTGATTATATTAAAATGCTTGCTCATCAGTCTTGTTTTTAGTTCTGATGCAAGGCTGTATGCCTGAAACACTCAGTTATCTGATCTATCCACAGATGTTAGCCGAGAAGCTCTGATTCCAGCATTTTATGTGTTTGCTTCAGATTTCCAGTTTTTCTGCGTTTTACATTTAAGGTAAACCTGCCCGACTCAGTTACCAGCATTTTGTACTAGAATACAACTCATGCTCTACTGCACTTTACAATTCAAGTTTCATTTAATCATGGAATCATAGAAACTTATAGCACAGGAGGAGGCCATTCGGCCCGTCTTGCTGGCTTTTGAACGAGCAGCTGTGGTTAGTCTCACATCCCTACTTTTTGCCCGGAATCCTGTACGTTTCTCATCTTCAAGTACCTGTCCAACTCATGCTTAAAATTTTCTATGAAATCAGCTTCCACCACCTTTTCAGGTAGCACATTCTATAGGAAGGATGTGATTGCACTGGAGAGGGTGCAGAGGAGATTCACCAGGATGTTGCCTGGGCTGGAGCATTTCAGCTATGAAGAGAGACTGGATAGGCCAGGGTTGTTTTCCTTAGAGCAGAGAAAGCTGAGGGGGGACCTGATTGAGGTATACAAAATTATGAGGGGCATTGATAGGACAGATAGGAAGAAATGTTTTCCCTTAGCAGAGGAGTCGATAACCAGGGGGCATAGATTTAAGGTAAGCAGCAGGAGGTTTAGAGGGGATTTGGGGAAAAACTTTTCACCCAGAGGGTGGTTGGAAGCGGAAACACACTGCCTGAAGGGGTGGTAGAGGCAGGAACCCTCACAACATTTAAAAAGTATTTAGATGAGCACTTGAAACACCACAGCATACAAGGCTACGGGCCAAGTGCTGGAAAATGGGATTAGAATAGATAGGTGCTTGATAGCCGGCACAGACACGATGGGCCGAAGGGCCTGTTTCTGTGCTGTATAACTCTCTGACTCTATGACATTCCAGATCCCGACAAGTCTGAGTGAATAAAACTGTCATCTCCCCTCTAGATCTTTTTCCATTGATTTTGAATCCATGTTATTGACCCATTTGCCACAGGGAGTACTTTTTCCTCTATCAAAATCTTTCACCATCTTGAAAGCCTCTATTAGGTCACCTCTTAACCTTCTTATGTAAAATGATCTCCTTTGCATAAGATACTACCAATTGCTTCCAAACATTTAGTTGTTGAGCTCAACGTTGCATAAAGGAAAACAATGACTAAATCCACAAACATTCTAGAAAGGTCGCTTGAATCAAACAGCAAGCTGCCTAAAACAAAAGAAAAACTGCAGCTGGCTTTATGAGCTGTACTGTGTTGTCATTTCATTATTGCTCCTTCCCCAACTACGATGCGAATTCCTCCACAGCAAAAAGACTCTCAGCAAGAACTGGCAGGCCTCACAGCTGAGGTGTGCTGTTGCTATACAACTAAGGCAAAGGCTGCTTGAATGGTTTTAGCTTCAGGGCTTCCAGAGCTCCACCAAAACTAAGTGCACTCACTCAGCTTTAGAAATTACACCAGTACATCACTGAATAGCTTCAGCAGCAGAACAAAGTCTTGGGTTTGTATTTCTACTCCACGTGAGCCTCTTCATCTCACCCTATCAGCATAACCTTCTATTCCATTCCCCCTCATGCGGCCATCTAGCTTCTCCTTAAATGCATCTATGTTATTCATCTCAACCACTCCATGTGATAGCGAGTTTCACCCTCTGGGAAAACAATCTCAGCCAATGAAGCTAACAGTGCTCCCACTACTGAACTGAGCTTCTGCTCCTTTTAGAACCTGTAATAACTAGACAAGGCATCAAAAATCCCTGGCTGCAAGGAATCTTTACATTGGTCTGTAAATGTCCAGTTTGTTTTGAAGCTGTTAAAAAATATACCCAACTTTTTTGGAGTTGGGGAATTAGGTGCACTATGAAAGCACCCATACACAAAAAAAATTGAGACCCACTTCACAAAAAAATTACCCACCCCTATAATGCATACAAAAAGCATGCCATCCAAAAGTGAGATGCCCAAATACCTAAAAAAAAAAGGCCCCCATCCACAGAAATGGCTTCTGTGGAGCATAAACACTGGCATAGATCTGTTGGGCTGAAATGGTTTGTGGCTTGCTTCTATGCTGTAAATTCAATCCAATCTATGTAAATGTGAGACAACCATATACAGGAATTTGCAACTTCACCTACACAAGAAATTCCAATGTGCACACATGCAAATAGGTTCAAGCCCTCTCCTGCTCCATCCTCGGACATGGAGACCAATTATTTCACTCTTACAGCAACCTGAGCTGATTTCAGCCAAATTAGCACAGGGTCCAACTCAGTACCCTCTACTCTGCAAGGTTCAGTTACTTACTGCTTATGCCAGCTAATCTACTGAGAGCACATTAAATATTTATTACTATATATTGCATTACTAAAGTTCATAGAACAAGGTCTTCAGAAGTAGAAGCTAGATATCCTAATGGGATTGAAGAGGATTACCTGTTCAATGAATATTTTGATGAATTAAAAAAAAAATTGTTTATAATTGAACAAATAAAATTTCAGAGATTTAAAAATGTTAATATTGATGTCAACGCAAATTAGAGATACCTGCACTGGAATCTGAAAAACAATGATGGCGGGGGAAAACCAGTTCGGGAATGGGATGTTTCAAATCAAACTGGTAAGGTTCCTTGTATTTGGTGGAAACTTTAAAAAGCTATGAAAAGTATGAATCACGAAGTATAAAAATGATTTTAGACAAAAGAGGAATTTAAGAAATGGTGATAACTCAAGTAGGGAAAATTATCATCCACCCAAATTCCCTTTTAATAGAAATACTGTCTCCTAGAACTGATTTTCTCTTTTCATTATGACGTTAAACTTACAGGCTCTATTCGCTCAGATTTCATGCTCCCTTCCTGTTTTCCAAGCCAAAGTTTCCTTTGAAAGGTTTTAAATGTGATATCTGTAAGATCTGGTCACTGTGCCTACATTTTCTCTATTTAGCATTACAATACCAGTTGTGGCAACAAATACAAGGTTCTCCTTTTTTAAAACACTATGATATGTTTGTCTCTTAGAAAAGTTAAGACTGCCTAAAAAAACTGCTTCAACTTTGCAAAAACAAGCTATGCCGAGTACAAGATCAAAAGATTCATGTCCACAATTCATCCTATTCTTCGCTATCCCATGAGTAAGAAAAAAACTCTTCCTCCAGTCTCACAGTTCCTATGTGTGCATCCTAGAAATTATTCGTGAGGCATCTCTAATAGAGGCCTGGCAGCAGCTCATTTGCTTACCCTTTTAGTCCAAGAATGGTGTGTGGCTAAACAAGGTGAATATTTAAAAACTGGGGCTGGAAAGAGATTTGAAAGAAAGGGGAAGTCTAAATTTTCAGGTCAAAGGACAACATTATATATCGTGCAATGGAATAAGGAATGTAATCATCAGAGAACTAAACTACCCACACATGATAAAGTTTTCTCATGGGTATAGTTTATACTCACAAGCTGGTGATTGGAGTCGAGAAATTCCATTCTGTAGGTTTGAATCAAAACTTCTGCTATTCTTAAAAGAGTCAGGTGAACTAGTAGTACTGAATGAACGAGCCAGGTTTGGCATACTGCGCCTGAGCTTTTCTGCAACAGTAAAAAAAAAAGTCAAGTTGAACTGCAAACTTAAAGTTTATGCAACCGCATACTTTTACAATGAGAGCAAATTTATTCAGCAAAGGATCAGTGCTACTTATATTTTAAAATGGAAATGAAAATGATGTAAAAAGTGGAAATCTGATTTTTTTTTTAAAAACAAAAATTACTTTAAGAGCACAGCAGGCCAGTATCTGAAAAGGAATATACAGGTCAGCGTTGTAAGTAGTGACCCTTCATCAGAATGGTTCTCATAGACGGTGTGCTGCCCAAGCAGGAGCCCATCTTTTCTCTCATCAGATCCTATGGGAACTGCTGTACGTTTCCAGCAATTTCTGTTTTAATTCAAGTAGAAAGAGTAGTTTGAAGTTCATTCAATATTACCTGTCTAAGAAAGCAGTTCTCGCCCACCTGTCAGCTATCCACATGACTTACCTGATACTGTGGTCACAATGTGGACGCATCCTCCATCAGACACAACAACAGATATGGTGGTGTACCCATCACACTCACTAGTGTATAATTTTATAAACCAGGTCAGAAAAGTACAATGTTCCAGATTCTCTAAGGATCCAATCTCCCTGGTCAGGAGCAAAGGACCCTGCCTATCACTTTACGTAAAACAAAAAGGAAACTTGTCATAACTTGCATTTTAAACTGGAAATTGTATCCAGAACAGCTGTATGCATTTCTACTATGCACAAAAACAGGATTCCTGCATAATTTCATACATGCCAAGTTGAATCATACACAAAAAGTTTATAAGTACTTTGCATTAATGCACTCACGCAAATCATAAATAAGCTATGTTAAGTAAAGACTTGGCAAACACAGAATGCTGTACATATCAAAATGCCAACACATACACACAATGGGCTGGATTTTATAATCTCGCCGCCCCACCCCGATCACATTGAGGGGTCAGGCTGTTCGTCGCCAGCAATGGCGTCAGCTACCTGTGTGCAGGTGCAGATGGCATTGTTATAGGCCTGTCAGCCCTACTGGCTAATTTAAATATTTTAAGGTAAGTTGAATTAAAATAAATAAATACATCTCTTTTGCCCCTCTCCCACGCCCCCCCCCAATAACAATTACATTAATTATTTGCCCTTCCCCCCCCCCCCGCCAAAACACTTCCCTTTACCATCTGATTTTCCTCCCCCAAACTGCACAAGCTTTCAACCCGCTCCTGGTGGCTCTGCTGATACTGAACAGCTGCTGGCCCACTGATTGGCTGGCATCTCTTGGAGGTGGGACTTACTGCCTCAGAAGGGCGGAAGACCCACCCGAGACCAATTAAGGGCCTGGGCCTCGTAAAATCATAGCGTGGCTTCCAGGGGTGGCGGAGGCAGGCTCGCCCTCGACTTTGTGGCTAGTGGGTTGGAATTCCACCCTGACGTAAATTTCCAGCCTTTCAAATCCATGCCTGTCTTTCACAAAACTCCATGTTTGTATCCCTCCAATCGGGTTTCTGCCTCTACCACAGTACCGAAACAGCTCTTATCAAAGTCACAAATGACAGCCTATGTGACTGTAACAAAGGTTATCCCTCCTCATCCTTCTCGACCTGTCTGTAGCCTTTGACACTGTTGGCCACACCATCCTCCTCCAATGCCTCTCCACTGTCATCCAGTTGGCTGGAACTGCACTTGTCTGATTCCATTCTCATCTATCTAATCACAGCCAGAGAATCACTTGCAACGGCTTTTCTTCCTGCTTCCGCACCGTTAACTCTGGTGTGCTTCACGTATCTATCCTTGGCCCCCTCCTATTTCTCATCTACATGCTATTTCTTGGCAACATCATCTGAAAGCACTGACCATTCCAACGCACTCCTGGCTAGTTTCCCACATTCTAAAGTCCGTAAATTTGAGGTCATCCAAAACTCTGCTGCCCGTGTCTTAACTCACATCAGGTCCTGTTCCCCTATCACCCCTGTGCTTGTTGACTTACACTGGTTTCTGGTTAAGCAAAGTCTTGATTTTAAAATTCTCATCCTTGTTTTCATATTCCTTGATGGCTTTTCCCCTCCCTATCTCTATAATGTCTTCCAGCCCCACTACCCTCCGAGATAGCTGCCCTCCTCTAATTCTGGCCTCTTGAGCATCGCCGATTTTAATCGCTCCACTATTGGCGGTCATGCTTTCAGCTGCCTAGGCCCCAAGCTCTGGAATTCTCTCCCTAAACCTCTCTGCCTCTCTACTTCACTTTCCTCCTTTAAGACATTCCTTAAAAACTACCTCTTTGACCAAGCTTTTGGTCATCTGACCTAATATGGTTTGGTGTCATATTTTGTTTTATAATGCTTCTGTGAAGAACCTTGGGCATTTTATATTAAATGTGCTATACAAATATAAGTTCTTGTTGTTGTAAAGTGTTTAAATATTTCCGAACAAGGTCACACAACGTATCTCACCCCTACTTCAAATCGCTGACAAGATTTCAAAGATTTAAAGTCACTTTGGCACTTTGCTTGCTAAAGTGTGCGGCATTCTCTTCGTCAAGAGCAGAAAAATTGAAAGAGATAAATATATAATAGCAGCTCTATCGAATTCTAGAATAAGCTTGTATTGTTAAATTTAAAACTCCAGCACTCCCATTTAATTTCCTGTGGGCTGCCCAGGCAGAAAACAGCTCATCTTACGAAAAATATCAAATTACATTAGTTCTGAAAAGATTTCACTTTTTCTAGTAGAAATTGATAATTGGAAACAAGATACACATAATAGCTCCAATGGCAACTATTTATCAAATCAATAAAAAGCACAATCAGAACAAAGATATGAAAATATCAGATCGGCTCTTCCTATACTTTGATGCTTTTGATTGTGCTTTTGTGGTAATCTAAGTTGAAGCCCGGGAGTAAATTCATTACAGTCAGCTCAACATAAAATTGTGGATGAATAATTTATCACAAAATCTTAAGTTTTCATTTAACCTGGAGAAAGAGTTGATGTTTACAACTTTCTTTAATATTAAGATTTCAATGTGAAGTGTATAAAGTCATAGGAGTCAA
Source organism: Heterodontus francisci (assembly GCF_036365525.1). Taxonomy (NCBI): domain Eukaryota; kingdom Metazoa; phylum Chordata; class Chondrichthyes; order Heterodontiformes; family Heterodontidae; genus Heterodontus; species Heterodontus francisci. The sequence continues at coordinate 132,818,872 of NC_090376.1, read as the reverse complement.
TTTATATTATAACGAATGTAGCTGCAGATTGTAACAAAATTACGTAAAATATGACAATGACATTTGATCCATGGCCTACGTTGAGTTACTATTATTGCAATTCTATTGGGATATTTATCAAGGATGTTGAAAGCATGGTTAAGATCTGTGAAGGAGGGTAGTAGTGAATACAGATCATGTTTCAGTTACATAGACATTCGGTAAAATTCAAAACCAAACCAACATTTCATGGTCATTTGTTCTTTGGAGACTGAAAGCAACAGCAAGATAATTGAGGTACAAAGTATATGATCTACAAATTTCTGAGCATCGTCGAATCAGAAAAATCAAATGCTGAAATCATTTTTTAAAGTATTGTCAATCACTATAAAATGGGTTGGTTGATGGTCGGCACAGACTCGGTGGGCCGAAGGGCCTGTTTCAGTGCTGTATCTCTAAACTAAACTAAAACTAAACTATTTGGGGGTGAAATTTCTCTACAATCAATGAAGAATTCCCCTTTTTCTCTGTAATTAATACATGCGCAACCAGTACACATTCCAAAGTCGCCTATTCCTACAATTTCACTATCAGGCTATTGATTGCAGAGAAAAACTTGCACTCTTCCATTTTTCATTCAGAGAATTTTCTGGCCCAATTCCAATCCAATGATTCACTTCTTTGTCAGAAGATGTTCGTTCACTTTTTCACCAGAAATTTACAGTAAGAAAATAATAAACTTATCTGTTACAAAGGATCTTTTTAGGCTTTTAACGATGCACACTTCTATTGGAAATCATTTCAGAGAATGGGTCTAGGAACACAAGCCTCATTATTTGGAGACAATAGAAAGCCATCTGTCCTTTGCAAACACTGCCAAAGTATAAATTGTGTGCAAGATCCTTACTACACAAGTACACAGAGAATCAGTTCCAGGACATGGTTAGCACCATCAGAGGAACTTTCTTCCCAAAGCAGCAAGAACCACACAATGTTCTTCTCATCTAGGACAGTGCAGTCAATTTCTGATGAGACAGGAGCAAGGTCATTTCATTATACACATTCTCTTAAAAACTCCTTTCATGACAATTCCTAAAATTCCCAGTTGCACTTACTTATTTATACCATCAGCTGTGACTCAGCTGGTAGCACTCTCGTCTTTAGATCAGAAGGCTGTGGATTCAAGTACTTGATATCAGAGACTTGAGCACAAAATCTGGGCTGTAGTACTGAGTGAGTGTTGTACTGTTGGAGGTGCTGTCTTTCAGATAAGATATTAATTCGAAGACCCATCTGCCCTGTTAGGTGGATGTAAAAGATCCCTTGGCACTATTGCAAAGCAGGGAAGTTCTCCCGGTTTCCTGGCCAATATTTATCCCTCAACCAATATCACTAAAACAGATAATGTAGTCATGATCACATTGCTGTTTGTAAAACATTGCTGTGCCCAAATTAGCTCTCACACTTCCTACACTACAACAGTGACTATACATTAAAAGTACTTCATTGGCTGTAAAGTGCCTTGGGTCGTCCCAAGGATGTGAAAGGTGTGATATAAAAGCAATTTTTTTCTTTTTCACTTCTGATGCTTCTCCACTTCCCTGGGACCTGCTCTGTAAATCTTCCAATTTATCCCAGGTTCCTGGCTAATTTTATTCCTCAATTAACTTCCCAATAAAAACAGATTATCTGCTCATTATCACATTGCTGCTTGTGAGAGCTTGCTGTGTGCAAATTGGCTGCTGTCTGTCCAAAGTACTTCATTAGCTGGAAAGCACCTTGGGCTCCCTGAGGGTAAAGCAGTGTTATATAAATATGCAAGCCTTTCTTCTGTTATATCTCTAGCTTCTTAAACCAATCATAGGAAAAATTAGCTTCTTTGCAAATGAAGGTTTTACAGGAGCATTTTCTGGCTCAGGTCATCAATTGCTGGCCAACTCTTTGGCCTCCTTATCTCGAGAGACAATAGGTAAGCGCCTGGAGGTGATCAGTGATGTGTGGAGCAGCGCCTGGAGTGGCTATAAAGAGTGACAGGCTCTTCCACAGGTGCTGCAGAAAAATTTGTTTGTTGGGGCTGTTACACAGTTGGCTCTCCCCTTGCGCCTCTGTCTTTTTTCCTGCCAACTGCTAAGTCTCTTCGGCTCGCCACACTTTAGCCCCGCCTTTATGGCTGCCCGCCAGCTCTGGTGAACGCTGGCAACTGACTCCCACGACTTGTGATCAATGTCACAGGACTTCATGTCGCATTTGCAGACGTCTTTAAAGCGGAGACATGGACAGCCGGTGGGTCTGATACCAGTGGCGAGCTCGCTGTACAATGTGTCTTTGGGGATCCTGCCATCTTCCATGCGGCTCACATGGCCAAGCCATCTCAAGGGCCGCTGACTCAGTAGTGTGTATAAGCTGGGGATGTTGGCCGCCTCAAGGACTTCTGTGTTGGAGATACGGTCCTGCCACCTGATGCCAAATATTCTCCGGAGGCAGCGAAGACGGAATGAATTGAGACGTCGCTCTTGGCTGACATACGTTGTCCAGGCCTCGCTGCCATAGAGCAAGGTACTGAGGACACAGGCTTGATACACTCGGACTTTTGTGTTCCGTGTCAGTGCGCCATTTTCCCACACTCTCTTGGCCAGTCTGGACATAGCAGTGGAAGCCTTTCCCATGCGCTTGTTGATTTCTGCATCTAGAGACAGGTTACTGGTGATAGTTGAGCTCAGATAGGTGAACTCTAGAACCACTTCCAGAGCGTGGTTGCCAATATTGATGGATGGAGCATTTCTGACGTCCTGCCCCATGATGTTCGTTTTCTTGAGGCTGATGGTTAGGACAAATTCATTGCAGGCAGCCGCAAACCTGTCGATGAGACCCTGCAGGCACTTTTCAGTGTGAGATGTTAAAGCAGCATCGTCAGCAAAGAGGAGTTCCCTGATGAGGACTTTCCGTACTTTGGACTCCGCTCTTAGACGGGCAAGGTTGAACAACCTGCCCCCAGATCTTGTGTGGAGGAAAATTCCTTCTTCAGAGGACTTGAACGCATGTGAAAGCAGCAGGGAGAAGAAAATCCCAAAAGTGTGGGTGCGAGAACACAGCCCTGTTTCACGCCACTCAGGATAGGAAAGGGGTCTGATGAGGAGCCACCATGTTAAATTGTGCCTTTCATATTGTCATGGAATGAGGTGATGATACTTAGTAGCTTTGGTGGACATCCGATCTTTTCTAGTAGTCTGAAGAGACCACGTCTGCTGACGAGGTCAAAGGCTTTGGTGAGATCAATGAAAGCAATGTAGAGGGGCATCTGTTGTTCGTGGCATTTCTCCTGTATCTGACGAAGGGAGAACAGCATGTCAACAGTCGATCTCTCTGCACGAAAGCCACACTGTGCCTCAGGGTAGATGCGCTCGGCCAGCTTCTGGAGTCTGTTTAGAGCGACTCGAGCAAAGACTTTCCCCACTATGCTGAGCAGGGAGATTCCACGGTAGTTGTTGCAGTCACCGCGGTCACCTTTGTTTTTATAGAGGGTGATGATATTGGCATCGCGCATGTCCTGAGGTACTGCTCCCTCATCCCTGCACAGGCATAGCTATCACAATAGTTCAGTCATCCTTCTTTACAAATCCATCTGTGGCTTCGCTACACTATACTGTCCCAACATCCTCCAGCCTTACATCCCAGCCTGCTATCTTTGATCCTCTAACTATGGCCTCGTTTGCATCGCCATCTGCCTCCACTCCATTACTGGGAGAAGAATGTTCAACAGCCTCTGCCCTACTTTTTGAACTCTTGCTATAAACTCCTCCTTCTTGTAACTTGTCTCCTCATCTTTGTAGGCTTCCTCAAAACCTTCTTGCATTCAGTTACCTATTTCAACTCTTCCATGGTTGTGAACAACTTAGAACATTCAATACATTAAAAAGGAGCAATACTAATGCAGGTTGTTATTATCTTCATGGGTACAATCAATTCTCAGCTTGGATACCAGAGGGTACACTTTATGAATGTGTGTTCCCTGCACAGAACCTTGCTAACAGCCAATATTGGAATTCATGGTACATACCATGGTCTAAACTGTGGGCTGCATGTGACTGATTTCCCAATGTGCACCTATAACAGGCCTGATCTGTGCTGAAAACATGCAATTGAAAAAGTTACCCTTAGATGGCTACTTAGATAGATTTTGTAAAGTAGCAATTCTAGAGCAGAACTTTAAGAGATGAAATGACATATCGAGAATTTCAGTTTGGAAGTCAGTGCATCTACACAGTTTTCTGACTAGCCTGGATTCTCGGTGTACACTGTCAGGGCATGAAGCTTTGTGTTGGAAGTGCCAACTGATAAAATTTATTCCAATGTTTATGTCAGAGATAGCTGTTTCAGCTCAACAATGATTCTTACCACATTTAACATCATAAAGATGGTACGATTCATAATTATAAGTAGAATGAAGCTGGCTTTTAACCTGCTCTGGTGGTTTCTTCATTGAAGTGGTTAACAACTAAGCAATAACAGAAAATAAGCATTTATAAGATTGGGTGGTGCCATATGGATGCTCTCTCTCAGAGTTAAAATTAAAAGACACATTGTTCCGGTCAAAGTAGGGAGGTTTAACTCAGTATCTGATCCATGCTATAAATAATTTAGGGTGGCACTGAATGACAAAGGAACTTCCATATTCCAACTCAAATATCTTCACCTTGACTAGTACTGAAAATATAAATTTATGATAACAAGCACTTTAGTGTCAATCTTTACAGTTTTACCTGCACTTGTTCGGTACTGATGTTGATCAGATGTATGACCCTGTGAGTAATAGGATGGATAACCACTGGATTGCAAGTAGGAAGAAGGAGTAGGGCCTCTTCTGCATTCTCTAATGCTGGCAAAAGTTTGTGAATGTGGCATACTTCGTAATGGTGGAGAGCATCTGGTGAGTCGAGGCTGTGGAGGAATTTGGTCGTATTCCTCTTCATCTTCCAGACTGCAGCAGTCGTACTCCTGGTCACTGCTTGTCCCTCGCTTTGCTGAATATAATGACGTACTGGAGCTGCGTTGAGAGATAGTTGTTGAAGTGGAAGCATAATCTTGTCGAAGACCTAGAGATCAGGAAAGAAATGTGCAAAGAGAATTAGGAAGCGGTTTGCTGCTGTGAGCAGAAGCACACAATTTATAAATTAACATAAAGACTAAATCCTGAAACACTGCATACAGTACTAAAATAGAATATGCAAAATAGTTATTCAAATATGAACAAACTACTCACTTCATGATGTATGAAATGCACGTTATTCAAGAAATAACATAACTAGGGAGTCAGCCGTAGCTCAGTTGGTAGCATTTTCACCTTTGGGACAGAAGGTTGTGGGTTCAAATACCATTCCAGAGACCTGAGAACAAAATATAGGCTGACACTTCCAGGGCTGTACTGAGAGAACACTTCAATGTTGGAGGTGCTGTGTTTTGGATGAGGCATTAACACGAGGCCGTCTGCCTTCTCAGGTGGACATAAAAGATCCCAAGGCACTATTTTCAAAGAAGAGCAGGGTAGTTCTCTCCAGTGTCCTGGCCAATATTACATGAGTGGCTACACTTCAAAAGTACTTCATTGCTTGTTAAGTGCTTTGGGATGTACTGAGGTCATGAAAGGCACTTAACACACGAGGTAATGTATAACTTTAAAAATGTAGAATTATTATAAAATAGCCTTTTTAAGATTGAATTTTCTGGCTGATTAAATCAGTGATATAAGTAGTGACATTGTGACTGGGCTTCTTTTAAGAAAAAGTATCATAGTGTATTTATGAACGAAACATCTGACACTTTCCACAGAGTGACTTGTTAATATACATTCTTCCAGTGAACAACCTGGGAAAACCCATCAAGATTAAAATCTTTGTTTCAGGTCAATTTTTTTCTTCAGCAAATAACTGTTCTTACAGCACAAGAGGTCTATTCCAAAATTATGAGAGAATTCCCACAGGTTTACTTTGAACAGAAATAAGTACCAACAGAAGCAGAAATCAGATAGGCCATGATATTGGGTCAACCAAGCACTTATGAAACATACTGGCGAAAACTGCAAATAGCTGTTAGGAGACCTTCGGGGAAATGTAATAATGTAACATTTGTTCCGCAGGCATTCATCTACAGGAATGGTAGTATATTATGCTTTCATAAGGTCATCTAAAGAAAAAAGCAAGCAGAGTCTACTCCTGATAATTCAAAATCATGTTTTATGTGTTAGCATTGAAATAGCTAGTAATCTGAAGTAGGCAATGTACACAACACAGCTAAGTGGGAGTTTAGTGCTAAAATAAATTAAATCATCAGATGATTTGAATTGTGGCTTTGAATTAAGCGCAGACTGTATATCACAACTCTTAATTAAATGAAAATTAACAAACATCATGCTCAGTGATTCCACAGTGTGAGCTTGAGCTGTAAACATCACTATGGGGCAATTGCTTTTTTCAGGTTGAAAAAAATACTTTTTTGTTTTAAGAACAAGGTGCAGAGACTACACTGAGAAATAATCTTTTCACTCCTGGAATTTGAATTATGCTAAGAAAAATAAACAATTAGAAGTCCAAATTCGGAGCTTAATCTGGCAAGAGTTCAGCCAGGGAGGTTTAAGACTAAGATTTTTGGAGAATATTAGATATTCTCTAACATACTCCATACTGAGCTTTACTGAATGAGTAACACGAGGAATCCATTACTATGGCTCATCTATTACCAGATCTGTGAAATGGGGTCAAGTTATTTGAGCCATTTTATCTGCTAAAATTGCTAATTCGCGTTTACAATATTTACTTGCTAACATGAGCCATGTTTCACTGTATCCTTAGCTAGCAATGTACTTACTTTCCTCTTGTAGTCTTGCCATGATCTGGACATCTGTCAAATCCTGTAGTTTGTAACCCATGGAGATAGACTCATCATCCAGCTCAGAAGTGCTCAGTTCGCTGTCGATTGATGACTGTGGGCTGAGTGGAAGATTTCTACTTACATAACCTGTAAGCACATGTAAGCAAAAACAGGTGTAACTGTTTAATGGATGATTACACTTTTTAATTAAAACACTAAAAAAACTCCCAACTGGACAAATATTTGGTCCTAAACCCCTTTTTCAAACTGACTCACAAAAGGAGAAATCTGACTAAAATTACAGGCTCGACCTGCCAGACAAACTAGAACATTAGTAACAGTATACATGATGAAGCCAGCACTAGGCCCAGGGGCACTTGGAAAAGAGCCTCCACTAAAGTACTATGGATTATGAAGGCTGATTAAAAGCACTTTGTGTATCTCCCACCCCCACCCCCACAAGGACAATGAATCTTTCAGAGTCTGTGAACACCACTAAGGGAAAGTTGCTTTTTGTCAGCTTTCCGGCTACAGTAATATAATGAATTTAAAAGTCATTGCAGGCCTCATAGTGTTACAGATTAGGGAACACATATACTATACTCCAAAATTGCAGACATGGGTTATCATAACAATTGAGCTACTGATCTCAGCCAGGACAATGAGCTAAGTTGAAAAATAATTTTAAAAGCAGTCATTCCACACTTACTATCCACATCTGTTAATGGCCACCATGTCATTACACTATCACAAGCTTGATCATAGATCAGTTGTTTTTAGCAAAAAGCAATGTGCAAAATTGGGTGTGTGTTTGGGATTCAGAAAAACAATACTAAAACGTAAATTTAGTTCCGTAGCTGTAAACCTATTTTCAAAATTGCCACTGTGGTGAAAGACACCTAAACGTGTCTCCTTGACCTTTGTCCTGCAACTTCAGTGTTGTCGGATGCCAAAGCTTCAAAGCCATGGCTGATACACTCCCTAAAGGCAGCCTCACACTGCTTGGGTTTGAAGCCACATACAACACAACTCCAGTACACGATCAAAACTAGTTTTGAAGGTATGTAGGGTGTAAGGAGAGAAGTTTTACACATTCCAGGGGATATTTCTTCCAGGACAAGAGAATTACAGTCAAAAGCAAGCAGTATAAGTGAGGCAACTATCAGCTTCATACTAGTAGCCATAGTATAAATGCATCCTTATAGTCTTTCATGCACACAGAGACCCCTATATATTCATTAGATTTCACTGTAATTGAGATTTGTGGAAAAACATTTAAGATGTTAATTTGACATTCCTCTGTCCTCTTTTAGGAAAAGCATAGCACATGTAAGATGGATGGGTTACCACCTGCATTAAAATAGCAGACAATGAAATGTCATTCAAGCATGTTGAATGTTCTCCATCAATATCGCCAGAAGTAACTTCTAGCCTTATCCGTTTGAACAAAAAAATCTAAGAAAACCTTTAAGACCTATCAGAGGTTGATGCAAAAAGCCAAGCAAAAGTTACATTTCAGTTTGAATCCAATTATGATGTGGGGAAAATGTAGATGTGAGCAACAAGGTGACAGGAAAACCAAAGTAATCATACTGCAAAATTTCATGGGATGAACTTTCAACTTTGGCAGGGTGGTAAAACTTGCGGTTTTGGTTCGGCCCGCTATATATCCCGCCTGATTTAAATTTCCATTGACTTCAATCTTATGTCCCCGCCAAAGTCAAAAGCTCCAGCCCCATGTCTGTGTGGAGGTAAAATAAAGTTAACATTATTAGCTGCTCTCGACAGAATAGAAGCAGAACAATTAACTGTTGATATTGAAAGTTCTATTTTGCCAGGATCTGTATAATCACAGAAGTGTCCAGGAGCTCATCTTGATTTTTTTTCTCCTTGATGTGTGATCATTATCGATAAGATTATTACTGTTGAATATAGCTTCAATGTGTTGAAGTCTGCACAATGGCTGGCTGACAATGGACCCTGCACTGCGTCATCTGGTTGTACAGGTTTATGTATATGCTTTATGGATTCCGTAGTCACCATTAACAATGTTGCAGACTTACAGATCAGGAGAAAGTTTTTAGTCAGTGTTCTGTTTGGCGCACCCCTATCCCAACACCTCTGTGGACAAACCTCGTCACAAAACGCCTTTGCTATCTCAACCGTTCTGGATTGGATTAGCTCTTCAAGCTGCTGGAGACTTAGGCAGAATTCACGTAATACATGACTGGTTTAATGGCAAGGCCTACCTGCTGCTAACAGGTTTCAAAGCAGTTTGAAGCAAATTAGTCACAGCATGGAGAAGTATAATCACTAACAGATTTTTGTTGTTGTCTCGAATTTTTGGTGAAATACAGCTCTCCTTTATTCTCCAACCATTTCTTCTCATCTACCTTGTTCATTTTATCAATATGATCATTGCTCCTTTGAATTTTTCTCTCATTCATTTTAAGGTCAAGTACAGCCTCTGTTTGCCGTCCTGCACCCACACTGTGTTGAAATAGAGATTCATAGAATAGAATTATACAGCACAGAAGGAGATCATTTGACCCATCATGCCTGTGCTGGTTCTTTGAAAGAGCTATCCAATTAGTCCCACTACCCTGCCCTGAAATTTCCTCCCCAACCAATATTTATCCAATTTCCTTTTGAAAATGACTACTGAATCTTTATTCACCACCCTTCAGTCAGTCATAATAACTTGTTGCACAACAAACTCTTCCTTATCCCACCTCTGGCTCTTTTCTAAATTACCTTAAATCTGTGTCCTTTTCTTACTGATCCTTTTATTTTTTATTTATTTAGAGATACAGCACTGAAACAGGCCCTTCGGCCCACCAAGTCTGTGCTGACCAACAACCACCCATTTATACTAATCCTACTTTAACCCCATATTCTCTACCACATCCCCACCATTCTCCTACCACCTACCTACACTAGGGGCAATTTACAATGGCCAATTTACCTATCAAGCTGCAAGTCTTTGGAGGTGGGAGGAAATCGGAGCACCCGGTGGAAACCCACGCAGACACAGGGAGAACTTGCAAACTCCGCACAGGCAGTACCCAGAATTGAACCCGGGTCACTGGAGCTGTGAGGCTGCTGTGCTAACCACTGCACCATTCCGCCGTCTACCAGTGAAAACGTTTTTTCCTTATTTGCTCTATCAAAAATCTTCATGATTTTGAACAGCTCTATTAAATCTCCCCTGAACCAACTCTGCTCTAACAAGAACAATCATTGTACTAAGCCAATCTGTCAATCCAGGCATTGACTGAAAGCAATATGGGCGCAGTATACAAGAAGTGCATTGCATTCAGGGAAGATCAGCTCTCGGATTTCCTGCTGGATCTTCTTATCATGGAGACACTGCTGGAGATATTTTTATTGGTTCTATGATGATCCCCAGATTAAGTCTGGATGCTGCCCGAGCCTTAAGGTAACAACATTAAGGAGTAAAAAGGTAAAATGAATGGCTCAGGAAAATCATCATGTTTTAAAGATAATGCCGCAGGATTTGTAAAGTGCCAGATCTTGATGAACTGCAGCAACTTTGTAATTTAATTTGTGCATGCCAGATGCTACAGTTTTCATGTTGGTGGCCTTCATGTATAAAAATTCTGTCCCTGTGACCGAGTTTGGGCGGCTGTGCCATGGCAGGGATGGCAGCAGCATTCCAAGCAGGAATCCACGTGCGCCTGTAGTCTGCTTTGGTGGGAGATAGCGAATGGCCAGCACACTGGTGCCATTAGCAGGTGGAGGAGCAGGTAAAGCAAGAGTAGGTATGAAGAATGATGGTGCAGGAAGAGGAGGAAGGTGCTGGCTTTATTGGGAGTCTTCAAGTTAGTCTAAGTGGAACAGGGCAGGTGCAAGATCAAGAGAAGCAGGTATTCCTACTCTGCGATAGGAAAAGAATGGTTTGTGGTTCGGGGAGGCACAGGAGAATGCTTTCAACAGCTAACAAGAAAACTTGTGGTTGTTTACCATCGCTTGGGTTTAAATGAGTCACATTGCAAGAGAAGAGAGGGTGGCATTAGACTGAACATGCCCTCCATCACTAAATATAAAATTAACAGCAGCAACAATTACAGAAGCAACAATAACATATTTTATGCAAAAAAAAAAGCCAAAAGGGAAGCCTTTTTTTGACAATACCCTGAAGACAGTTTGCAGTGAAGTGGCAGTTCTGGAAGCAGTCACACCGGGTTGCTATGGGGACAGTTTGTTCCTGATCTGCATTAAATGCTATTGGCGCAAATCTGAATGCAGAGGCCTCTGATGCTCATGTGAATTAAATTTAAACATCTATGGCTCTTCACGTCTAAGCACTGGAAAAGCCATGAGGAAATTTAGCTGTAGCAGGACTCAGGATCTGAATGGGAGCAAAGGATTAGTGCTCTCTGCATTGCACCCTTCTTCAGATGGTTCTGGAAGCAGCACTGAGGAAAATCAGCCCTATTCTTTCCAAGGACTTCAAACTGGATCTCCTGACCTTAACAACTCTAGCTATCTTACAATCAATAGGCTTTTGAAACCCAAACTTATTATTATTTCACCACTGATTCTTGATTTATCCTCTTTTATTCTCCTACTCTTCTAAAGTTTTTGTGATGGAGTATGGTATGAGGTTTGGCTCCTTACCAAAGTTTCTGAATAAAAAAAAGTCATCAGCCAGGAAACAAAACATTTGTGTAAAACTACACTGGTGAGTGTCAGTCACCACATTTTTAATAATAAACAGCTAGTATCAACTTCAGCTCAGATAATGGTAGTTATTAATCCTGTGTAATATATAGCAAGCTTAGGCCTTGAAATTATTTTGTGGGATAACAGCATATGAGCACACTTCAAGTGTTTGTCTGAAAATTTTATTCTAGCTGATTTAACGTAAACGGGTGAATGCAACACCTAAAATAGTGGACAAAGACATTTTAGACAAATGCATTGTACTGGTCTTCCTAACATGAATTAACGTGAGCTTTAATTTCCCACATTATGCCCTTGCCAGAAAATATTTTTAAAAAACAGAAGGAACCTTTTAAGGAACCTATTTTAGAGACAGGGGGAGGAATGTAATTAACTGGTTGCTAGGCCTACAGTAGTAGAAATATCTACAATGATTATATTCAAAGGCAATTTAACACATTTAAGACCATGCAGACCTGGAGAAGTGGTTCCCTCAGGAAGAACCTTAGATACTAGGACATTAACCTTATCATCACTACTGAGTAGATGCTTCAATTCATCTCGAGTATCTCAAATGAAGATATTCTTCATATTTCACTTTTTTTGGTTATAGCAATCGTAATCCAAACAGACGCGATTTTTCACAGATTACCCAGGTTTTCCTTCATAGAGTTATATTAAGCGGTGCATGCAGGTAGCAGTATATGTGCAATGCTCACATTAAGAGATACAAACATTAAAGCTGTTCCAGTTTTATACTCTACCTGTTCTTTCAGGGATTAGTAATTGTTTAGTAACAGGTTTGTAGAGGCTTTGAGAGCTAAACCCATTGGTATATGGACTATATCCTGCAAACGAGCTACATGGAAGGCCAGAAGTGTAAGAACTCGAAAAGAGGCTTTTCCAACGATTGGCTTTTGAGGGAAAGAAGCAAAGACACAATTAGATTTGACAAAGCTCTGCTTGAAGTGTTAGCTTAAAAAAAAACAAAGTATATACATTACAGCATGGAGTAGCTTCATGCAGCATTATATTCAAATGGTAACTGCCAATTCTAACCAAATTCTTTCCAACTCTTTAGATCCAGAGTGATATGTGTACACACTGAAGTTTTATAAATTTACCAATAATTTATAAATTCACCAAAGCTTAGTGTTCAAGTTTATACTTGGAAAAGTGACAATGAACACCAGGCTTCAGAATATGCCATACTAGAGCTTCCTTCTACCTGTACAGGATGAAATGCTTAAGTCACTTATTTTCTCTCCACCACTCCTGAAGGTACTGACTAAATTACACGTCACCATCTAATATCTTGTCCAAATGATTGGCTGCAAGCTATTCAACAGTGGCAGCATCGCAGCTGAGCCTGATCCTGTCCTTACCGCATGTACACCTTGCTGCAGGAGTCACAATTTGTCCCCTCTCTAGGCCAAAGTTGCCAAGGCAATTTGCAGTACCCCAGCCTTGACAAGGGAATGAAGCTGGGATTTAATGCTAAAAACAAAATCTGAATTATCAGACCATTTGAATTAAGCAACTTTGAATTAAGAGAAGTAGGGAGAAAGGCTGAATTTTCCTCTGTAGCCCTGTCTGAAATCAGGCGCGGTCCAGATTCCCGTCCAATTTCCCTCATTCAGCACCAATTACTGTCTCAATATTAACTAAGTCCTACAATAACACGGGTCGACACAGAGTCAAAGGAGCAATTGGAAACCTCGCTTTGCTGCTACTTGATTACCCAAGAGGGAGCATTCAGCCCCAGCTGCAGTCAAAGGTCAAGCAGTAACTCCTCAAACGCATCCATTTCAGGTGTGCGTACAATGCTACTGGATATTTTGTTGGGCAATTCTCAGGAAATCATGAGGAGCAGTTAATTTACTAAATTTAAATCATTTTTAAACCCTGACTGAGGTTTTCACCAGTAGTGAACAGCCTCCTATAACATCAGCCTACTCCAGCTGGAAACTGGCAGGCTTCGTCTATTCACAAATGGTAGGCCTAAGGGTTGTGTAACTAATCTTTGGATGGCCCTCAATAATGTGCTCATTTGCACTGCCAACAAAGCAAATTGGAAAATCTATCCTTATATAACCAGAACTATAAGATAGAGAGATACAGCACTGAAACAGGCCCTTCGGCCCACCGAGTCTGTGCCGACCAACAACCACCCATTTATACTAATCCTACATTAATCCCATATTCCCTACCACATTCCTACCTTCCCTCAATTCTCCTACCACCTACCTACACTAGGGGCAATTTACAATGGCCAATTTACCTATCAACCTGCAAGTCTTTGGCTGTGGGAGGAAATCGGAGCAGCCGGCAGAAACCCACGCGGTCACAGGGAGAACTTGCAAACTCCGCACAGGCAGTCCCCACAACTGAACCCGAGTCGCTGGAGCTGTGAGGCTGTGGTGCTAACCACTGCACCACTGTGCAAAGCTTTCCCCATTTTTTAAAAATTTGTTCTCATGTAACCGCACCACAACAAAGATTTCTTTTTAATGGAGACACTCACACTTGCCCTTCCACCATCCTCAACCTCCTGTGATTTTACCATTTCATGTTAGAAGGGGGAATTCCCAGGAAATGTCCCCTGATTTTTCAGTTCCTTTTATTTTGAAAAGAATAACTCCCAGAAAATTCCTTCAGATTTTCACCCTCTTTGTTTCAATAAAGAAAGATTCTGAGGTGGGGAGGGTGGGAGAGGGGGGGAAATCCCTCCATTTCAAGATTAGCCTCAATGACAGTGAAGCAATTCATTCTCAGCGCAGGCTGAATGCCAAAGTTTTCAAGTGCCCTATATAAATAACAGAATGAATTTTCAGTAACAGGCAAAGGCCATTTTGGTCCAACAAGCCTGGCCTTTTTTGATTGATTGCTGCCCCACTATCTCACTATACCTTTCAATCCCTGTTCTCTCCAGAAAATCTAGTCTTTCGGGGCAATTTATGGCATTCACATCAACAGCAAGACTTCCCTCTTATTATGCTGAGGCATAAAGGATTAGGTGCTCATAATGCAGAGAAAAATCAGATGGCAACGATAGTATATGCATCATGGAGTCCACACATGCGCCGTTACTGAGCTGCACGGATGCGCAAATGCAGAGCCCCTGCGATATTTCATGCGGGGGCTCATTTAAATGGAGGGGCAGAGCGGCCGCCCATGATGACATAGAGGGGGCGGCCATTCCGTCCCCAGCAATGGCATCTGGCGCCACCATGCAGGCACTGGCGCCATTTTTAAAGGGCTTCAGGCCCTTTGGTCTCATAAAAAGTTTTAAAGTGACAGAATGCTTAAAAATGCAGACATACATTTATTCATATTTTCAATTCCCTGTCCCACACCCTCAATGAATAATCAGTTGATTTTTTTTGTCCTATCCCCCCAAATTAAGTGAGTTTTCACCCACGAACTTCCTCCCCACCCGTTATTCCCTTTGACCCTAAATCCCTTCCCACCTTCCCCACAACCAATCAGAGCGGTTTTCCCCGCTGCCCCACTGAAATTCTCACTCCTTCTCCTTCCCACCAGTGTCACGCCTCGGAACTCCGAATGGAGTTCCAAAGGAATGCGAGTTGCGGCAGGCAGCTGGAATATCGGCGTTTTCCAGCCGCCAGGACAAGGTAAGTTCATTTACATTTATTTTACTTCATTTTAATATTTAAATGAAGGCTATGCCGCCGAGCAGCCAGGGGGTGGGCGGGGGAGGCATCGCACCGAGGCCTCACCGCCACCGGTAAAATGCAGTGGGGCCTTCTCGGCTTTGAGAGTCGTGGCAGGTCTCTCCCAGAAGAATTTTCTGGGCCCCCCCCCTGCCATGATCCCCAATGCAGAGGCCTCTTACAATTCAGCCCACAGGTGTGTGATCCTCCCCGCCAAATCTT
This sequence comes from Heterodontus francisci, assembly GCF_036365525.1. NCBI lineage: Eukaryota > Metazoa > Chordata > Chondrichthyes > Heterodontiformes > Heterodontidae > Heterodontus > Heterodontus francisci. The sequence continues at coordinate 132,803,447 of NC_090376.1, read as the reverse complement.
CCTCTCTGTGCTGCTCTTAAGCAATCTTTTATGTCCAGATGCAATAAAAAGGAAAATGCTCTCAATAGTTTAGTGCTTGGTGTCAAAATGCTACCTCTGAGGAGTACACTTGAGCTTCCATTAATGGATGGAAAACAATTCACAGGGACTACGCACCCAAAGTGCACTGGGAGAGAACATTTGTAAAATAACTCCCTATTCCTTTTGAGGCTCATTAGCCCTATGCCCATAAGGGATCACATTTTTCTCAGTGTTGTACTGAGGACCAATATCACATATGTTGGGATTACCTCAGGATTAGACATTTCTAGTATAATATCCTATGCACAATTCATGACAGAGCCTCTCCTAAGCCCATCTGTCACATCATCTTGTAATTCTAAAAGAATGAGCGATTAAGGATGACCTTATGCGAACTAATCCAAATTATGGACACAGCAGCATTGATCCATTCCTATTTATGAAGATCCGAAAACACTCCCACCCATTAAATGTAAGGCTCAATCCCTTGTTGCAGTTACGTAAAGGAGGGCAAATAACTCATGCACTAAAGTTTGAGATGGAACTATTTGTAAAATTTAGGCATCTTTCTAGTTAAGTCTCTCCACCTAGTAAATTAGAGGTTTTTTGGTATTTGAATTCGGATGGATGGCTCCTCCTTTAACATCAGGAGTTTTAAAGATACCAAAAATGGCAATTACTTAGACTGATATACATAAAAAAAGGCTTTTCTCCTCTTTACTGAACAACTCTTAATAAAGATGCATGAGTTAAATAAAAAATCAAACTAAACTGCTCCCTTCCTCACTTCCCAGAAAAACCAGACATCTATCAGGAGTTTCTGATGCCCAAGTAAAGGATCTCACGTCTGAAAAAGAACCGAATCAGATGTTCTCAGAACATTAACATCACAGGTCTCCTGAGACTGAATTTTGAGAGAAGGAATGGATCACTAAGATGGGCTCCTAACACTAATGCAAATACATGACATCCGATTTCTAGTACTATATTCCTCTATACCATGCACTGTCATTTTTTTACCCACAGTGGTGGCACAGTGGCGCAGTGGTTAGCACCGCCGCCTCACAGCTCCAGGGACCCGGGTTCAATTCTGGGTACTGTCTGTGTGAAGTTTGCAAGTTCTCCGTGTCTGTGTGGGTTTCCTCCGGGTGCTCCGGTTTCCTCCCACATGCCAAAGACTTGCAAGTGATAGGTAAATTGGCTGTTATAAATTGCCCCTAGTGTAGGTAGGTGGTAGGGCATGTGGGATTACTGTAGGGTTAGTGTAAATGGGTGGTTGTTGGTCGGCACAGACTCGATGGGCCGAAGGGCCTGTTTCAGTGCTGTACCTCTAAATAATTTTTTTAAAATAATAAATAATTAAATGTGTCAAGCATTGAATTATACTTTTTTTCCATCCTACAATACAAACATATAGATGTCAATCATTTTGTGTCCTTTTAGAAACTAAAATTAGCATTTACTATATTATTCCACAATTGAACGATTTGAAATAAATGAATTGTGTATGACGTTTGGTTTAGCTTTCAACTTTGGCTAATAGTTATTCTCTCGTTCTTCTAATCTGCTTTTCCAAGGTATCAATTTTCCATCCATTCCCTTGTTTTAAAAACTGTATCCAACCATCTCTTAAGATGTTATATAAATTCAGCATTACACCTCAGCTTTTATATTCTAGACCCATAAAACCCAGCATAACACTTTCTTAAAAATAGCCTTATCTGCTGGAGGGGATGCTTTTAATATCCCATGGACCTGAATTACCAAACCCCTCTGCTCTTTCACATTATCCAGCTTTCCCCATTACTTTTACTTTTTAAAAAAAAACAAAGTGCCCACATTTACTGATATTGAATTCCATCTACCATTTTCTTGCCTGTTCCACAAACTTATTGTTGCTTCCTTTGGTCCACAGAATTATTTACTATGCTTCCTATATTATTATCTGCAAATTTGGTCATCAATTCCTCTCATCCAAAATCCAAATCGCTGGTGTACACAATGAGCAGGTGCAGTCTCAGAACAGAAACCTCTGCTTTCCAATTATCTTTTACTGCCTTGTCTCAACTCCCTTTTGTTCCTCTGAATTTCTACATTAAGGTCTCTGTGCATAACTGGGTAATTTACAGAGGATGTTTGTGTTTAGTAGAGCTCTTTATGCATAATTAAAATTTCTCACGGTGGCGCAGTGGTTAGCACCGCAGCCTCACAGCTCCAGCGACCTGGGTTCAATTCTGGGTACTGCCTGTGTGGAGTTTGCAAGTTCTCCCTGTGTCTGCGTGGGTTTTCTCCAGGTGCTCCGGTTTCCTCCCACAGCCAAAAGACTTGCAGGTTGATAGGTAAATTGTTCATTATAAATTGCCCCTAGTATAGGTAGGTGGTAGGGGAATATAGGGACAGGTGAGGATGTGGTAGGAATATGGGATTAGTGTAGGATTAGTATAAATGGGTGGTTGATGGTCGGCACAGACTCGGTGGGCTGAAGGGCATGTTTCAGTGCTGTATCTCTAAATCAAAATCATAAATCAAAAAACTGCATGGTGGTTGATCCTGATTTTATAAAATCCTGCCTAAAATTAGTTACAAAAAAAACTCAGAGGTACTTAACATATAGTCCATTCTAAGGTACAACAGGATCTTTGGAACACAAGTAATTTGAGAGTTACGGCAAGATTCAAGTTACAGGGAATGTGTAATACATAGCATATAGAACATTATATTACAACCAAGGTTCAGGAGTCACATGACAGAGATACAAAAATTTAATAATGCTCAAAGAATCTAATGATGAAGAAAGCAGTTTTAAGGTGCTTATAAAAGCTATTAGCAATTAAGGCAGCTTTGACTGCTGAAAGAATTTAATGTATTTCTGTCAAAAGAGAATTGAACCTTGCTAATTAAAACGATTCTTACTTACATCTACAGTATAAACAGTAACTGTGCAGAACATAAGACAAAAGATCAGTACATGTATAATTCTCTTGACTCAAGATTGTAACAAAAATAAATGACCCAGAAACTATAGCAGTGCTTTCCCCCAAATCCATTATACCCAAGCAGAGCGAGAGCTGTCCTACATTCTTCCCCACTGAATTTCTTTAATATCACTACAAGAGGAGCCGTGTTTAAAAGTCAGCTGTATTTTACTGCGTTAAGCATTCAGTGACAGCCGCCACAACTGGTGTTATGATGCCAAAGTTTACCACATCATCTGCAAATTTTGTCTGCATCACTAAACTGCAGTCAGTTCTCTAATATAAAGGCTATGGCTGAATCTTACTAGTGATGTACAACCATATCCAGAAGAATGGTACAGATGCATTTAAGGGAAAGCTAGATAAGCATATGACGGAGAAAGGAAAAGAGAAATGTGCTGATAGACTTAAATAGGGAAGGATGTGAAGATGCTCAAGTGGAGCATAAATGCTGGCATGGACTGGTTGGGCAGAATGGCCTGTTTCTGTGCTGTATATTCAATGTAATCTATATAATTATTCATGGGACAATTTAAAATACAAAATTAAGTCAAACAGACAATAAATGGCATTTTTTTTCTTTTTTAAAAAAAGAACTTAAAAATAGGCACAACGAAAGTCACAAATGCTGCAGTTGTGATAAACATTCTCCCATTTTCTCTTTCAATGCTGATTGGACAGCTTTGCAACTCCAGCATTTTCTGGTTTTATTTATATGTAAACATTGCGACTAGATGATTTGAGCAGACACATTTTGCATTCCCATTTTGTTTACTGTGAGGTTTTTAAAAAAAAAAACTTGTGAGTGCACTACACTTTAAAACATAACATTTAAACAGAATGTTTTCCCCTGTGGGAAAAATGGTCTAAAGATCCTGAAATTTGACAGTTGTGGTCAACAAGACTCTTCAATTTTCTCTTGTGGTTACTTTTATAATACTCCAATTATTATGTCGTAAAGCATTAATATCTTTGATACAGAGTGGTTCTAATGCTTATACCTTATATAGACACACACAAACATAGACATGTAGTCTTAACTTGGTCAAAGTATTTCAGAATGGCATCTTATGTCTCCACTGACTTTCTTAACTATACCTATTGTATTCCTGTTCTTGCTTTCTCGAACATTGAGCTTTGTGCTAAATTTACTCCAACTGCAAGACAGATTCAGCACAAAAACCCACAGAATTGAGAAGCCAATTTCTTCCCCAATTCTGCTACATCATCTCTAAAAAACCACTACAATTCAATAAGCAGAGGAACCATAATTTCCCAAATTACAATGAATGTCACAATGCCACAACATTCTTTTACACCACCCCATACCTACTGGCTTGAGTTTGGCCCTTGGATCAACGGCCTCTTGGTGGTGACTGGACTTAACACAAGTACAGCTTTGCTTTACTTGCTGCCTGTATTGGGTGTTTTGATGGCTTTTCTCACAACTCAGACTCTATTGAGATTGTGCAGCATGAATGTCAATGAGATGGCATTGAAGTTTCTGAGTGCGCTCAAACACCTAAGGTAACTGGCAATGCAAATGAGGTGGTGGTATATAATGCGCTTCATTAATGCCTGCTACATAACCAAGCCTCTTACTGCTGACATAGATTCCAGTCTACTACCGGCATCACAGAGTTCTGATGTTTCCTGGTTCTTAAAACAACACGTTGCGGTTTTTATATAATTTGAAACAGAAACACATTTACGACACTTGGAACAAGCAAGGCATGCTCGGCAGCAAACCCTCAACCCCATGGAAAAATACCCACACATATAGTTTAGTCTAAAAAAATGATATAATTCTTAACCATTACAAGAAACATCTACATATCTGGTCAAAAGTAACCACTTTTGGAATACCCTAACATTTACTCACAGACAATTGCACTCTGCGGCAACAAGAATGTAGATTGAAAATCAACATAATGCCATGCTGCCTAGAGTTAGTGGCAAATTTAGACTTTCGTCTCAGCTTACATTTAGAGCAGTTATATTGCAAACAGAGAAGTGTATTTGTTTTTACATCTCAAAGCTGATGCTGCATCCCAAATATTTGCTTTCAACAATGGGACGATTAAAGGAATAAAGATGCATGTTAACTCATTTAGTCCCAGAAACATGAACCTGTAGAGCCCTGACAATCATCAGATGACCACGAGGATGTGCTTTACAATGCCCTGCAATCTTGGAAACTCTGCCACCCAAGAGATGGTCCTGTGGCCTGTTGGACTGCCTACTTTTCATTCAGGAAGTGAGCTTGCCTCTTGCAAAGAGGTCAGTCACTTCCTTTGATGTATCTGTGGACAGATGACTGATCTGGTATACGTCACCAATAATGACTAGGAAGCATCTGATGGCACAAAAGCTGAATCCAATGCTGACATTCACAACAACAGGAACAGCTGTCCCAAAAAGGCAGATATTATCTGTAGCCCTGCCTTGACAATATGGTACAGCTCAATGACAGCCTCTCATGAAGTGGAGACAACAATTACAGTTCCAGAAAGGTATCCATTTGCAATAGTATAGCGTCCAAAAAAATGCAACAATATTGCTGCCACAACAGAAAAGGCGCCGTAAATCTGGCATGGTGATTCACTCCATCACCCACTTCCCTCACTATTATGATGCCAATGGTGCTCTGCACTGTGGTTGCAGCATTGTAAAATTCATTTATAGTATCTGGCATTTATCTGTTAAAAAATACAGATTATAAATATTCCTTCCACTTGTACAAAGTTTCAACAATTAATTGCTGGGCTAATTGTGCTGAAAAAGGTTTAAAAATGTAATTTTTAAAAAATCTTTAGTGGTCCTAGTAATACCTGTAAACAGGCACCTGACATGAGGATGAACCTTTTTTTATGCAGTGAGTGGTACTGACCTGGAACTCGCTGCCTACAAGGGTGGTGGAAGAAAAGATGATCAATGGTTTCAAAAGGAAATTGGATGGGCGCTTGAGGAAAACAAACTTGCAGGGCGACGGGGATAGAGCGGGGTCTGACTGGATTGTTCTACAGAGAGCCGACATGGACTGGATGGGCCGAATGACCTCCTTCTGTGCGTAATGACTGTGACTCTATGTAAACTGGAGCTAATTGACAATAACACCAAGTTTCAAAAATAGGAGATAAGAGCCAATGTAGCCACCACAAAGGAATCTGCTTACTGAGCCAACCCACACAAGTATTTGTAAACATATGACAGAGGATAATGAAAAGATACGTAGAGGTGGCACTGCATAAAGAGCGAGCAGGTTTTAGACCAGGATGAAGTAGCATAGATCAACTGCTTGTGATAATACAGATTCCAAGGAAATTTATAGAACACAACATCCATTTTTATCACAACTTCATAGATTTTAAGCAGGGCTTTGACACTGAATGACGAGGAGCTGTATGCCATATCTTGAGGATGTATGAAATGCCCAAGAAACTTGATAGAAAACATCGATAACAAATCCCCGAATGTTGTTAAAGTCGTTCGGAAACTAATCGAATGTTTTAGATCAACAGTTCAGGAAAGACAAGGATGCACACCTGATTTATTTGATCTAGTACTGGAAGCAGTTATTAGTCTCACACTGAATGATGATGTTGGAAGTGTACCCTTATCTGGCACGATTTTAAACCATCTCATATTTGCTGATGATATTGACCTTATAGCACCCCACTAAAACAGATATGCAGAAACCAACTGATAAGATGTATATGGAGAGTTGAAAATTTGAATTCACAAGTTAACACAAAGCAGACAAGTGTCATTTGGGAAGATGGGGTTTGGGTAAAAGCAAAATACTGCAGATGCTGGAAATCTGAAATAAAAACAAGAAATGCTGGAAATACTCAGCAGTTCTGGCAGCATCTGTGGGCAGAGAAGCAGAGTTAACGGTTCAGGTCAGTGACCCTTCTTCAGAACTGGCAAATATTAGAAATGTGAAAGATTATAAGCAAGTAAAGCAGGGGTGGGGCAAGAGGTAACAAAGGAAAAGGTGTAGATAGGACAAGGTCACAGAATAGCTGACCAGAAGGTCACGGAGCAAAGGCAAACAATATGTTAATGGTGTGTTGAAAGACAAAGCATTAACACAGATAGGGTGTTAACGGATTGAAAATTAGAACAGCCGCAAGTACAAACATGAAAAAAAACAGTGGGTAAGCAAATTGAACAAGCTAAGATGAAATAAAATAAAATAAACACGAAAAAATATATGAAAAAAGAAAAAAAAACTAAAAATAAAAGTAAAATGGGGGGCCCCGTCATGCTCTGAAATTATTGAACTCAATGTTCAGACTGGCAGGCTGTAGTGTGCCTAATAGGTAAATGAGATGCTGTTCCTCAAGCTTGCGTTGATGTTCACTGGAACACTGCAGCAATTCCCAGGCCAGAGATGTCAGCATGAGAGCAGGGGGGAGTGTTGAAATGGCAAGCAACCGGAAGCTCGGGGTCCTGCTTATGGACTGAGCGGACGTGTTCCGCGAAATGGTCACCCAGTCTGCATTTGGTCTCCCCAGTGTAAAGGTGGGGTTTGGAGTTGGAGGGGATAAAGTTGAACAGATGAATCAGTTTGTTTACCCTGTTGGATTAGTGCCAGAGAACGGGAGTTGTGAAGACAACATTAAAACAAGAATTGGACTTGCTTCTGCTGCTTTTGGAAGATTAAGCAGGATAGGGATGGCTAAAGGTATTGCGGCAAAAACAAAGGTAAGCTTTATGAAGTGATGACTATCCCCATAATATTATTATACAGATCAGATTGTTGGATCATCAGAAAGCTGACAAGCTAAATATACTAACAGCAGGCATGAGAGGAATACTCAGAGTATCCAGGATGCAAAGAATCAAGAATGATACAAGAAGAACATAACTTGGACAAGAAATAAAGCTTAAAAAGAAGATCCAAGAAAGACGATTGCCATCGTTTGGGCACCCTTCAAGAATGCAAGCAGCTGGAACATCTTTTACAGCTCTACACAAAGAGGTGCGTGGAGGAAGAGGATGAGGAAAGCCAAGGGAAGTGCTGGATAAACAATGTCAAGAGTGACTTGTCACAGAAAGTGATACTGATGACTGAGGCAGCGAAGCTAGTTCAGAACCAACAACAGCGGAGCGAATTTATTCTGCGCCATTCTCACTGCTAATCAGATGCACAGGAATTTAGAATTCAGAACTGCTCCCAGCTTAGGGATTCACCTTGTACATAATTGGAAAACTGGGTGGGTGCTGCCCACAAATCTATCTCCATTCATTTCAATACATGAAAAATCATGGGCAGCATATGCCAATTTTCTGATACATATTTCTGACACGTCAACTATAAACTTGCAGGACTACAGGGATCAAGCAGGGCAGTGGGATTGACTGGATCGTTCTGTGGAGAGCCAGCATAGACTCGATGGGCCGAATGGCCTCCTTCTGTGTTGTAAATGTCTCTAACATTCTGTGTTAAAAGCATAAAACCTTTTGCTCAATTTTACTGTGTCCAGCACAGAGCTTCACACAGCCAGATTGCAGATTGGGAATTCAGGATTAGCTTGTCCGATTCACGACTTAATAATTCGTCTATTAAAACTAGGCCCTGTTGCTTTGCACCAGGAACACTGAATCATAAAATTTAACACATAAATGCTCTAATTTCTTTAAATGCAAAAATAGCAAACATTTAAGCACAGTAGGCACTATTCATTGCAACTTGCAATGTCTTGTACCTAATTTTCCAAACACAATGCTATAGTCATTAAGTCTTCAACATAACACAAATTAATTCACAGCTTCCATACTCACCATTTATTATAAACAAATGATTACAGCGGTGCCTATACTAACATGCTCTCAAGCATCCATTATTCTGCTGAAAATGCAAGGCCTCCTAAAAATTTATGCCAAGTGTATCAGACTACAGAAATAGAGCCTTAATTAATGATTTTCTGCATATTAAGATAGTAGCTGCATAGGGTGAAACACAAGACAATTGTAATAAGAACTGATGTTTCTCACAATTTAAACCAGGGGACTGTAAACTGTATTGAGACATCAATGGGAACATCACTGATTTCCTATAATCCACCAACCCTGGCTCACCAAGTAATGTTTTTTCCAAAATATGCTTTATTCATAAAATTTGTAAAAATACATTATATGTTAAATCTGAACTTATGTGAAGTGCCATACAGATCAGTTTATTTCAATAGAGTACATAAGGTGTTTCACTACACTTGCCATTACAAGGTATATTTACAATATGCACTTACATTTCATGTCTAACATTCTCTGATGCGTACAGCTCAAGGGTCTTTCCATGGCTTCCAGTCCTTCGGTATAATATGGCGGGAGGGCCTTACACAGTGGCCTTTCCCCATTCAGTCTTTGCGGCTGCCCCAAGCCTTGGTGCGTCCCTCAGCACGTAGTCCTGGACCTTGGAATACGCCAGTCTGCAACACTTGGTCATCAACAGCTCTTTGCACTAAAAGACTAGCAAGTGCATCTTTCATCGAAGTGATGGTTCTCCAGCAGTAGTTGATGTTTATCTTGGTGTGCATCCCTGGGAACAGCCCATAGAGCACAGAGTCCTGTGTTACGGAGCTGCTCGGGATGACCTGCTCTGCGAAGGCACATTCCAGAAGGAGTTGGGTGCCTGACTTAAGTTTACCGCTGGTCACCTGCGAGTTTCCAAATAGAGACGGGAGCAGGCAGGACCAGCAGACAAGTGCTTTTGTCTGGCCATGTTACCGAGGAACGCTCCATTCAGTTGGACTATGCCGTACAACCTGTCCCTTGTAGAAAAGTTAGTACAGAAAAAGTCCATCAGGCAGTGATCCACACATAACATCCTTGAGGCCCTGCAAGAAAAGGCGATGGTGGATCCTGTAGGATGGTTCCCCGAGCAGACTGTCAAACTCATTTGGCAGAATGCCTCACTGCCAGAACTTTCAAAGAGTACCAAGATGTAGCTTGGCTGGTGGTGAGAAGGGCCCTGCCTGTCAGATCCTTCCTGCATGCCTGTTGTCTGACTGCCTCCATGTGCTGTCCTCGAGGTGTATCAGACTATAGAAACGGCACTGAGAGAGATTGGGGACACAGTCACAGCATGCAACCCAACTATGAAAATGGTGGGAGGCGCTTATGCCATGGGTTGGGGAACATTTCACAATCTTTAGTTTTTAAGGCCCCTCCCTTCCTCTGGGCGAGGAGCTAATTTTGAGCCCATAGATGCTACTTGTGAAATGAAGGGAAGCTGAATACTTGGTTGCACGAATGTGAAAGGCACAGACTTTTTGTGCCATATCCATCAACCTTACTTCATCAAGTGAAGGTTCGTCCAAAGTTTAATCTTGGGTTCATGAATTAGAGTCTGTAACACCATTCACCTGTAGCTTGTGGGATTTACTGCTGCCTTTCTTGCAAGCTTGGGTTAATACTGAACGTTGAGATGCAGCAATCATAAAAGGGAATGTGCAAAATCTAGCCAGCAGCTCCCATTTAAAGGGATGTGTTAGATTTAAGATAGTGCATATGGGGTCAAATATGCTTTCAGCCTTTAGAAAACTTCAAAATGAATATTTGTCAGCCTCTGCCAAGGTTGCAGGAAGTGAAGGGGATAAAATACCTTGCAGAATTGAAGTAAAAAGAAACCCAACGTGAATGAAACAGGATCTGTGGGCAGATAATGGAACAGTGCGGTTCCTGACCCCCTTTTTTGATAGCTGGCAAAGTGATTAAGCTGCTGCATGAGGTGGATGTGAAGAAAGATCCTTTGTTAGTAATTTCACCAGTCCTCCCCAGCTTACCTGTCACGAGGTGGCGGTCAGACTCAGTGGCCTGTACAGCACCCATTTGCTACGCCTTGTACACTTGGGAATCCCAGCACTCAGGAAACGTTGAGCTGATTTCCCTTTTTCACAGGGAAAGCGATGAACATTTTGACCTTTTCCACATAAAATCTCTCTCGCTCGATGCAGCTGTGGACAAGCTGGCTGACTGGTGTGGCACTAGTTACCCGTGTTAGTTTGGAAGGAACTAGTGGTGTAAAGGTTTAATGCATCTTTAAGGGAAGAGTCATAACTGCGGTGTAAGATGTCTTCAGCTTGGCCTCCAAGAGATGGCATAGGTATGTGACAGTCCCATTATAAAGCAAGGGCACCAAATACAGGAAGAACCATTTGGGCCTGCCATATTAGATCTGCCTTTAGCGCTTAGGGTCTGCCATTTAGCTGTGGCCTCTCTCCCAAATGCCCAGATTAGCAGACACCTTATGTAAATCTGAACATACAGCATGTCTTACCTTCTGGTAGTAGTGTGCTTGATGTTTGTTGCTTGCCACCTTTCCTGGGCCACAATGCAAACACATTGTCAATACAGAGAGCCATGGTTTAAAACAAAATGGTCATGCTGCTGCCTTTGAAAAGTACATTAACAGTCGCTAGAGTTGTTATGTTTAATAAAGAATCAAGTTACTGTGATAATGTAAAAACTATTTTTATTTCAGATTCTCTGAATTATTCTCTCTAGATAAACAAAAATGGAAGAGACCAATACAGAAATTGTGGCAGGATGCTTACTCCCATTCTAGTGTTCAGATAATGATATGAAAGCACGATACATTTCACTTGCCCCTCCTCAGAATTTCAGTGATAATGACCAGCTCCAAGAATAAGCCTGGTAAACAGTTAAATAACACCAGGTAAAGAAATTCTGAAATCATGTCATAAAATAAAGTGAGTTTATAAAGAATATAGCACTTTCCCATAATACGGATTATGCCAACACTAGGACCATAATGAAAACCAATATCTTCAAAGCTGTCTACAAGCCCAAATGATTTGGAGGTTTCCTTGACTTTTGTCATGCTAGGACCCCACCTGCCAAGAATGAAGCACATTAATTTTGTCATGAACATTGATTTTAAACTGTTACTGGAGTGAGGGGAGGACTTGTTAAACAGATCAGCCGTGACTGGAAATGACATTTGCATATTAACAGATGGTGTTTGGATGGACAAAGCAGCCATTCCCTGACATTTAACCCACAATGGACTTTTGATCACCAGACGTTGATGGTGGGGGAGCTCGCATTCCAGGTTGACTGCTAAGATGGCCGAATACACAAATGGACATGGTCAAATCAGCTAGTCACATGACTAACCTGCTGGGCAACCTGAGTTTTTTGAATTTGTACAAACAGTTTGGGCGGAAAGCTGTTTGCTCCTGGACGGAGAAGATCTCTCTTCTGTCTGCTCCCATCTCTTTCTCACAAGCCTCTGAATCCACTGAAGACACAGGAACCCCAAGAGAGAAAAGTCTCCTACAAGGTTTAAGAATACCGGGCCCCAATGAAAAGAAAGATCTACCTACAATCAAAGACTCATCAGTGAGCTTGAAGAACCATAACAACAACTCTTCAGATATTGCCTCAAACCTTTCCACTTTATTTTTCTTCTGCTCTTTTTTGTGTCTATTTGCATGTGTGTATCAAGCATGCATGCTAGCGTGGGCGCGACGTGTATCCGTAGGCGTTAACTGAATTAGAGTTTAAGTTTAATAAGTTTCAACTTTTCTTCTTTAAACCTAAGAAAGCCTGTTTACGCTGGTTTGTTTGCCTTATAATTGGAAAGCAGTGATCAAGGATTCACCAAGGGGGAGCTAAAAACACAGAGCGTTTAAAATTAAACCCTATTAACGATAAAACCAGGTGAAGGCTGAGAGGGAACCCGAGACACCTTTCTCACCTGGTCATAACACTTTGAAAAATCTTTGAGTAGGTTCAACTGTGGAAGAGGTGGGACTAATAACAGGAGCAGTAGAGTCAGCCTTGGCTCAATGGTAGCACTCTGAATTGGAAAGTTGTAGATTCAAGCCCCACTCCTGAGACTTGAGCATATAATCCAGGCTGGTTGGTACTAATATGTAGTACTGAGGGAGTGCTTCACCATCTGAGGTGCAGTCTTTCAGTTGAGACTTTAAACTGAGGCTCTGTCTGCCTTTTCAGGTGGATCTAAAAGATTCCACAGCATTATTCTAAGAGCAGTGGAGTTCTCCTGGTGCCCTGGCCAACACTAATTCCTCAAGCAACACACTAAATAGATAATCTGTTAATTTATTTAATTACTGTTTGTGGGACCTTGCTGTGTGCAAATTGGCTGCTGCGTTTTGCTTTACAACAGCGATTACACTTCAAAGGTACTTCATTGGCTATAAAAGTGCTTTGCGACATGAGGTCATGAAAGGTGCTACACAAAAGCAAGTCTTTCACTTTCTCATGGAAACTTCTCAAGTTTGGTTTCAACACTCTTGTGTTTTACAGCTTTCATCAGCAATTTGTCTTCAGCTTGATCAGGCTACTTCTCGCTTTTTGGAATAATTTCCGTGATTTTTGTAGTTCAGGCCCATGAGGAGTTCCTTTCCATTCACTTTGTTACTTCCTTCAAAATCTGGGTAGGATCTTGTGAAGTCTCAGCCCTTGGACTGCATTCGTCATGGATGTGATAATCTTATTAGTTTTGGGTTGGTTAATCTTGTGAAAGAAAATATTGCTATTTGCAGGCACATCAAATACTGATAGGAACCCAAGGAAAAATCCCTCAATTCTACTGCTCTTCTTTGAAACCACACCAGGGGCTGAATTTTGTCGAAGACAGGGACCCCGGCAGCAGGTCAGAAAGTGGGTGGAGACCCCGCCTCAGCCCTCTATTGGACCCCTGTTGCAATTCCACAGCAGGCAGGCCACTAATAGCCTGCCATCAGGGTCTCAGTCCCTTTAAGGGATGGCTTCCGCCTCCAAGAGCTACCAGCCAATTGGAAGGCCAAAAGTTCTGCAGTGCCAGCAGCACCACTGGGAGCTGTTAATGAGACAGGTTCAGGAGTTGACAGATGATAAGAAAGTAACTGTTACAACTCTTCAAAGCACCATATGTTTTGCCCATTCATATGTGGCGTCCTGTGAGAACCTTTAGTACGAGAGAGTCCAGAGACCCCGGGAGAAGTGAGTGGGGTCGGGGTCACCAGGATCATTCAGGCAGGCCCAGCGACAGGGTGGGTTTGGGAGTGGAGGGGGGATGGAGGGCAGCGATTTCTGCTGGGGGCCCATCTGAGGGCCCTGGATTGCCCTCAAAGGAGGGACCACCCTAAACCCCGCTACAAGGCTGCCAGGTTTTACCTGGTGGCGCCGGGCCCCTCCACCTTCTGTTAAATTGAGGTGGAGGTGGGAAGAGGCCCTTAAGAGGCCTCTGATTGGCCACTTAAGGGCCTCAATTGGCCTGAGGCTAGAAGGCCTTTCTCAGCCTTCCCTGCCCCAGACTAAACTGGAAGGCGATGGGCAATCTGCACCCCCGCCATCCAACACAATTATTTGGGTCCCCCCACCTCCATTCCCATCCCGAGGACCCATAAAATTCAGCCCCAGGTATTTTTTGGGGCTACCTTTGGTGCTGTTTTCTGGTGCTTTCAATCTTTGAAACTATCTTCAAACCATTCTGTTCAGGTTTTACCCAGGTGTGATTGAGCTCGATTTTCTCGCTTTGTACCCTCGCACTGCATGAGGATAGAAGTAACATCCCAGAATTAGTTGAAAGTCAGGAAATGGAAGGGAGGGAGGAATTGAGGAAAAGTACAATCACCAGGGAAGTGGTACTGAATAAATTGTTGGAGCTGCGGGCTGACAAGTCCCCAGGTCCTGAAGAACTTCATCCTAGGGTGTTAAAAGAAGTGGCTAGTGAGATATTTGATGTGTTAGTTTTAATTTTCCAAAATTCCCTAGATTTGGGGAAGGTTCCACTAAACTGGAAAATAGAGAATGTAACTCCTTTATTCAAAAAGAGAGGGAGACAGAAAGCAGAAAACTACATGCCCATGAGCTTAACATCTGTCTTAGGGAAAATGTTAGAAGCTATTATTTACTAAGTTATAGCAGGGCATTTAGAAAAATTGAAGGTAATCAGGTAGCGTCAACATGGTTTTGTGAAAGGAAAGCATGTTTAACCAATTTATTGGAGTTCTTTGAGGGAGTTACAAGTGTTGTGGATAAAGGGGAACCGATGGATGTATTGTACTTAGATTTCCAGAAGGCATTTGATAAGGTGCCACATCAAAGGTTATTGCAAAAATAAAAGTTCGTGGTGTAGGGGATAACATATTGGCATGGTTAGAAGATTGGCTAGCTAACAGGAAACAGAGAGTAGGCAGAAATGGGTCATTTTCTGGTTGGCAAGATGTAACGAGTAGTGTGTCACAGGGATCAGTGCTGGGGCCTCAACTTTTTACAATTTATATAAATGACTTAGATGAAGGGACCGAAGGCATGGTTGCTAAATTTGCTGATGACACAAAGATAGTTAGGAAAGTAGGTTGTGAAGAGGACATAAGGAGGCTACAAAGGGATATACATAGGTTAAGTGATTGGGCAAAAATCTGGCAGATGGAGTATAATGTGGGAAAGTGCGAAGTTGTCCATTTTAGCAGGAAGAATAACAAAGAAGCATATTATCTAAATGGTGAGAGATTGCGGAGCTCTGAGATGCAGAGGGATCTGGGTGTCCTAGTGCATGAGTCGCAAAAGGTTAGTATGCAGGTACAGCACATAATTCAGAAAGCTAATAGAATGTTTTCATTTATCGTGAGCAGAACTGAATACAAAAGTAGGGAGGTTATGCTTCAGCTATACAGGGCATTGGTGAGACCACATCTGGAGTACTGTGTACAGTACTGGTCTCCTTATTTAAGGAAGGATGTAAATGCATTGGAGGCTGTACAGAAAAGGTTTACTAGCCTGATACTTGGAATGGGCAGGCTATCTCATGAGGAAAGATTGGACAGGCTAGGCTTGTATCTGCTGGAATTTAGAAGAGTAAGAGGTGACTTGATTGAAACATATAAGATTCTGAGGGGTCCAGACAGGGTGGATGTGGAAAGGATGTTTCCCCTCATGGGAGAATCTAGAACCAGGGGTCACTGTTTAAAAATAAGGGGACGCCCATTTTAGACAGAGATGAGGAGAAATGTTTTCTCTCAGAGGGTCGGGAGTCTTTGGAACTCTCTTCCTCAAAAGGCAGTGGAAGCAGAGTCTTCAAATATGTTTAAGGCAGAGGTACATAGATGCTTGATAAGCAAGAGGGTGAAAGGTTATTGGGGGTAGGTGGTGATGTGGAGAAATCAGTTTAGCCATTAACCTAGTGAATGGCTGAGCAGGCTTGAGGGGCTGAGTGGCCTATTCCTGCTCCTAATTCGTATGTTCGTTTGAGATCTAATTCCTCTGATATTCTTTGTCATCTCGGGCCTCCAATTTTCTCTGTCAGAGCCATTTCTCCTTCTCCGTGATCAATACAACAATGATCAGTAGTCCTCTGAAGCTTCCCCTCTGGTTCATCCTCGTCTGCAAATATACCATCCTACATGTTCCTCTTCATCCCTGTATTGTCATTGTGCATAATTCTGTTGCAGAAATACACCTGGTTCACTCTGTAATGATATGATTTTTGACACCAATAGCAGAACTGCACATTGAATATTAACTTTCCATCTTATGGGGCACTGTGTAGGGTGGCCACTGACGGAGCTCAAAAATACTGGACACTCCCCTGCCAACCCCCACACTGTCTCTCTCCCAGGGTACGGCCCCTTTAAGACTGAGAGGCTGACTCTTTGCTCCACCGCCGCGATGTAAACTGGGGTAGTGCCTGTGCAGAGTTTGGGCAGAGGCGGGGGAGGGCTTCTCTTGGTCTTGGAGCAGGGTGACGGTGGTAGCACAAGGATTGAGGCAGAGCCTGGGGCCGGGGCCACCCAGACAGTTACAGTTGCAAGTACAGGCCAAGGGTTCATCGGTCATGGTGGGAATCACCCACAACAAGCTCATCAGCTCTGGGGGTGGGGGGGGGGGTGGAATATCATACAATCCAATGAAGATAAGCAATTGTACTTCTTAGAGGAGTTTCTAAATAAAAATACCGGACATAATGGCATCCAGTACCGGACAGGGCACAGACCAGCTGTTAGCCGGACAGCGTGTAGTGGCGCTGAGACTCCGAGTGTGCATGTAGGATCTGACAGGGAGGGAGGGCCCTTCTGATCGCCAGTCAAACTACGTCTTGGTGCTTGTTTGAAAGTTCTGGAGATGAGGCATTCTGCCCAGTGACTTCCACATTCTGCTGAGGGAACCATCCAACAGGATTCATCATCTTCTTCCGCAGGGCCATGAGGATGTTGTGTGCGGACCACTGCCTGATGGACTTGTGGTCAAAAGTGTTTTTTTGCACAAACTTTTCCACGAGGGACAGGTGGTACGGTACGGTCCAACTGAATGAAATGTTCTGCAGCAACATGGTCAGACTCATCCTTCACAACACCAGGGACAGACAGAACCTCAGCAAGTAGTGACACTTGGTAGTTGAGTACTGAGGGTCTATGCACAGCTTGATACAGCCACACACAAAGGTGACCATCAGGTGTGGGTGACATTGGGTACGTTTTTCCCCGTTTTATCTAGAGATTTGTATGTGTTGTCCCCGTGAACACAGTCCATTTTTGATCTCCAGATAAAGCAGAAGATGACTTGAATGACTACCGTTGCACAGGAGCAGGGTATGGGCCAGACCTGCACCACGTACAGCAAAACCAAGAGCACCCCGCACCTGATGGCCAGGTTCCTACCCACAATAGAGAGAGAGCATCGCTCCCACATGCCCAGTTTCTGTTTGACCATGGATATATGCTCCTCCCAGTTTTTGGCAGACACCCCAGCTCCTCAGAACCATATCCCCCACACCTTCAGGTAGCCTGTAGAATAGCCATTATATTTTGTCTTCCTAACAGAATTTGGTTCATGCTAAAATTGAGTTGTGTGAACTACTTCTAAATATTTTAACATGCAACCCAAGTATTATTATAGTAACTGCCCACTCAACCTCATACTGTTGAATCAAAAGCACAATTTCTGATTTTGCGGATGACACCAAATTGGGGGGGTAATAGTCAATACTGAGGAGGCCTGCAACAAATTACAGGAGGACATTAATAAACTTGCTGATTGGGCAAATAATTGACAAATGAAGTTCAACACAGATAAATGGTGAGGTAATACATTTTGATAGGAAGAATAGGGAGGTCACTTATTATTTGGAAGATACAAGTCTCAGTGGGGTGGAGGGATCTCAGAGTACAAATATACCAATCACTAAAAATTATGCAACAGGTTAGCAAGGCCATAAAAAAAGGCAAACCAAGCACTGGGCTTTATTTCTAGAGGGATAGAATTGAAAAGTAGGGAGGTTATGCTAAACCTCTATCGAACCTTGGTTAGGCCACACTTAAGAGTACTGCGTGCAGTTCTGGTTGCCGTATCATAAATAGGATGTAGAGGCACTGGAGAGGGTGCAGAAAAGATTTACAAGGGTGATACCAGAAATGCATGGGTATACATATCAGGAAAGGATCAACAGGCTGGGTATCTTCTCTTTAAAAAGGCAGCAGAGGGGTCACCTAATAGAGGTCTTTAAAACTATGAAAGGTTTTGATAGAGTGGATTCAGAGAGAATGTTTTCTCTTGTGGGGAGGAGCATAACTAGAGGACATCAATATAAAATAGTCACCAAGAAACCCAATAGGGAATTCAGCAGAAACTTATTCACCCAAAGAGTGATGAGGTTGTGGAACTAGCTAACACAGGGAGTGGTTGAAGTGAATAGTATAGAACAGCGTTCAACATATGGGGGGGGTTCCAAAGAAGGGTCACTGACCCGAAACGTTAACTCTGCTTCTCTTTCCACAGATGCTGCCAGACCTGCTGAGTGGTTCCAGCATTTCTTGTTTTTATTTCAACATATGGCCTGTGGGCCAAGATTCAAACCGCCAAAGGTTTCCATCCGGCCAGTCTGAAAGAAGGAGACAATGGAAAATTTCTCATCTCTGATGAGAAATACTGGGAGGAGCAAATAGCCATGGTCAACCTGAAACAGGGCATGTGGGGACAACGCTCCCTCTCTGTTGCGGGTAAGAACCTGGTCATCAGGTGCGAGGTTCTCTTGGTTTTGCTGTACATGGTGCAGGTCTGGCCCAAACCCTGCTCTTTCCCCAGCTGTGAAACTGACAATGCAGTTTTTAGTTTAAAAAACTGACTGACCACAAAGCTGTTGTGCTGAGTGCTCCCGCTCCCTGTAGCTGTCAGAGAGAGGGGGTGTGGGAACAGAGAAAGTGAGTGGGGAGGACAGAGTGAGGGATGGGGTTGGGGGCGGCCAGACAGAGAAGAGGGCAGAGAGAGGGGGGGGAACAGACAGACAGAGCAGGGGGGGGGGGGGTGGTGGGGGGGGGGGCAGACAGAGAGTGAGAGAAAAAGAGGAGGGGAACAGAGAGGGGCAGAGAGAGAGAAGGGGAAAAGGGAGAGAGAGAGAGAGGCAGAGAGAGGGAGGGGGTCAGAGAGAGAGGAGGGAGGGGCAGAGAGAGAGAGAGAGAGAGAGGGTAGAGAAAGTGAGGGGGTGCACCAGAGACGGGGGACCAACACAGAGAAGGGGGGGACTTAGGGAGGGAGGGGAAGAAAGAGAGAGAGAGAGAGGGAGGGAGATCATTCCTGTCAGATGGATATCTATCCAGAATACTTCGCATAGCTACAAGTGTGTGGTTAAACATTGACTACTTGTGCAAGCCAAAAATGCCAGGTATCTCACTAAATCAGTGTCCAACATAGTGATGAGAAAGTAAGTCAATTAGATAATCTTCTCATTTAAAGCTTCTTCACAAAAATTTATTTCATTTTGATTAATACTAAGATAAATTTTTAATGCCTTTATCTTTCCGAAATTGTCTCACTGACTCCCTATGTAAGACAAAAATTGTAATGTGGCCCCCCCCCCACACAAAAAGGTTGGGCACCCCTGGTATAAATGCATTTAAGGGAAAGCTAGACAAGCATATGAGGGAGAAGGGTACATATGAGGGAGAAGAGCAGGTTACAATGATAGATTTAGACAAGGAAAGATGAAAGGAGGCACACGTGGAGCATAAATGCCACCATGGACTGGTTGGGCTCAATGGCCTGTTTCTGTGCCATATATCCAATATAATGCTATGAATATCACCAAGATATTTTACTGTGCTTGCACTTATCTGAGTGTTTAATTTGCTTGCGTATTTAGTATCAAACAAAATAAATGATGCTTTTGGATCTTTTAGTGCCAGTATTACTAAGGGTACAAATCATTGGCTGCTCATGATTGCACCGTGAAGCTGATTTGAAGAAGCTCTGTAGGGAGAAAGCCTCAATTTGATTCCAACAATGAAATCATGAATCAGACTTTACCTTGTGTTAAACCACCAGAGAGATGCTAAAAAAAAATCTGTTCTTGAAGACTGGTTTCATTTCATATAGAGCATTTGCAATCTGCTGTTAAAACATTGCAGATTAGTCCGACGCTGCTGCCACAGAAACTGTCAAAATTTAGACAACCTGCTTTGTATGTGGCTGCTTTTACAATTTTAAGGCCATAAATACACTGTATTCATTTACAAAATTAAAATATCAAACACTTTTTTGTAAAAAAAAAATCATGCTTCTAGACAAAAGGTGTGTCTTGTAAATAGGTTACACCAGTCTTCCCTTCCCAGAATATGTGGCTTCAAAGCTAAGATGTAACATTGTCAAAGTACTGACTTAGAGTACTGTTCAGATGAAATGGCTTCAAATAATGTTAAAACATAACCTGTGCAAATTCCTTCATTTGATAGCTAGCAGTTTCAACCATTACAAAAGCACATGCCATTATTGCACTTAAAAGGTACCGTATTCATATTAGCCATGCCATGGATATACTACATTTCACAAATCCTTTAAAATATGTTAAGTATACTGCAGGTAGTAAAATAAACTAGTGCATTATGAAAGTACACGTAACTTAGGTAAGCCCAGAAAATTTAGAAAAATGAAACGAGCAATAAATAACATTACATGCTGGGTTACATTTACTATGTCATTTAGCAGACAGCTGTAGTATGAAAGAGAAATATCTATGTAGACAATGAATGCTTTCCAAAACAATACAAGTCTTAGTTAAAGGATTGATGTCTTCAATAGTCTTTCACCATCTGCTCCTTTATTTGCAAATGGGCAAGACCAAGTAACAGTGATTATCATGTCATTCCTCCGTGCACTGTACAAAGATCTGTAATTAAACTGGGTAACATATAGTTGCAGTGATTAATCAGTGAACAAATGAGCACAGATCATACTGCACATTATCTGAAAATAGAGGTTATGTTTACTAATGAAAAGCATGCAACATGATTCCTGCTCTGGAAGATTGACAGGTTTTCGACAATAAACGTACATTTGTAAAATTATTTTGCAGAAATTACTGCAGCTGATGTAACATGGCAAGTGAGTAACATACTCCTATAAAATCCTTAAATTAAAAAGCTAATATTTAACACAAATGAAAAGCATCAAGACATGCTTTTTTCATTCCACCGTCAGAAATTCTGAAGGTTTATTGTTGCCTTTCAACAGTGACAAGGCAGCGTGTATGTAATAATCGGCACGGCTCTAACGTGCTTTGCACCGAGTCTTCTGTGTCCCAACACGACAATGAAAGTTTGAGAGCACAATTCCACCCTCCCCCACACATGCCACTGCAACTGCAAAGAAAGGAAAACCCAAGTGCTTACTCTTATCAAAGGGAGGGAGCAATAAAAATCAGACGTGCCCTTGTGTATCTCCCAGCAGCTGCTTCCCAAGAAGAATAAATTTAACTTGAAGCTTCTCCATGTGGGTACCTTGGACCTCCCCTGCCCCAGGCTTCCCTCAGACTTCCACCTATACGTGAACTTTTCCAATTCCTCCTGTCATCCTCACTATTGACATGCCTTGTCAAGGACCATTTCTGAGGGTCCCCGTTGACAGTTTGACCCCCCACAAATTTAGACTTCTGCCTGGCAGTGGTATTATCATTCCTGCCGGCTTCAGGCGGAAATCGATATTGGAAGACAGTAATGAGGCTTGGGAGTGAAAGTCTCTCTGGCCTCACACTCCTGGAGGCCTGGAGGATCACGGCCTACTTCACCCCCTGCATTCTGATTTCTGCCTCGAGTTAAAATTGGGACTTTATTCCAATTGGGAAACAGGGTAAGCACAGTTCAAGTTTGAAAAATGATCAAGAGGAGGCATGGTAGTTACATGTGATAGTAAAATCAAGGATGCGATTACAGTGCAACAATTACAGCTGCCTTGTCAATGCAGACCTACTTGGTCAATTGTAACTGATGTCCATGGTCATCAGACAAAACTGAGTCAACATTACAAAGTTAAGGTCAGCCTGAGAAGGCAGAATAAGTTTAGCATATTTCTGATCAAAACGTCCTAATGCACTGTCAAAATACAATAAGGCGTTAACCCATCTCATAGAGAAATATGAAACCCACACTTAGTCACCAATGATGCTCTCTGTAAAACTAACCAATGAACTGCTTGCTGTCTCCTAATCTCAACCTTCCATTAACTCTATATTGTCCAAATCTCCAATACTCACATCCGAAACTACAATAAGTCCTGGTCACTCGCCACCTCAAGCTCACCAGTTACCACTGACACCCTGTTCCCCATAGAATGAATTTAAAATTCTCATTCTCATCTAAAAATCACTCCATTGCCTCACCTTCTCCAGCTTTACTTCCCCTTCATGTGTTTTGATTCACTGGCTCTGGGATCGTTTGCATCCCCCACTCCACTTTCAATGGCGGAACCTTTAGCCGTCTCAGCTTTACTTTTTCAAGTCCCTGCACCTCTCTATCTGCTTCCCCACTTCGAAAATTCTTCTAAAAAAAGCAGTTTTCAGTCACTAAAACAAAAGCTTGGTGCCTTCCCCTTTATCATTGTGATGTGCCTTAGGCATTTGATGTTTGTCCAATATACACAATTAGCTGGACAAATTATGAGTGGATACACAATTAAGTTTCAACTCAAGACATTCTTTAGCTATTAACAAAGATCAAATTCCTCACCAATGTGGGAAGTGCACTATTATATAGTGAGAAAAATACAGGCAAAATAGTCAAGAAAAGAATCCCACAGTGTTGGATTCATTTGGATGTATTTTTAGTCAGCTAGGTACGTAACACAAGCAGAAATGCATCACCTTACTTAAGAGCCGCCAAACCATGCTACTGCAAAATCCACACAAGCAGAGTTTCTGTTTGCCTGTTATTGATATGCATTATCTCCCCATCGGAACCAAGCCCACTTACACTATTCTAAACAGTTTAGATGCCGTATTAGCAAAGGCTGAGCCTAAGGAATCCCTAAATGCAGTCCCCATGGGTTACAGCTGGTGCGTTTGTACAACTGCAATTTGCCCGCTATACATGATTGCAGGAATAACACACAAACGTTAATAAAATTAAAAATAATTTCAGTTTCAGTTAGTTGGCCTTGAGTGGCTGAATTTGTATTTTACAGTTTCAAAGCCTGCCAGACAGGCTGTTAAAGGTCATAATGCAACATATGCTAAAGATAGCTGAAACATCAATAAAAACAAGAAAACAGTCCAGAGTTACCAGAAGTCTATATTTATCAGAAAGCTTTCAAATCTGAACTATTAATTACAATTACAATTTTTTTCTCTTTCTGTTATTTTCCCACCTTTTCATCTCTTTTCTATTATTTTTACCCTGTTAACTAAAAGGATAAATAACTGCCTAATTAACATCTTTTCATTGCTTCAGTGAGATGACCTTGTGTATCATCGAATAGTCTTCTATTTAAGTTTGCAAGTCATTCAACCCAATAACTCCCTTTCTGCAACTGGATTACTTACTCGCCCCTCCCTTTCTCTGTCTATCTTTCCAACATCACTAAAATGTCTGCTTATCTTTTAAGTTTTAGTTCTGACGAAAGGTATACACCCAAAGTATTAATTTGTCTTTTCAATTTATCGATGCTGAAGACCTGCAGTGTGATTACTATTTTTAAATTTTTATTTTTAAATTTTTTTTAAATTTGCGTTTCTGTCATCTGCAAAATTTTCATTTTACTGGCAAACTTCCCACTTTTTTTTTCGAATCAAGAACAATGATAAGGTGACACCTTCCATCACATGTAGGGTTCTCAACAGCAGAGTGGAAACAATCCCAATTCCCATTAATGAGCCCAGCTGGCTGATCAATACTCAACAGTGCTAGTGATCTACCTGGCTCAAGAATTAGACCAATTAATCTGTCACAGTGATGCTAACCTTAAGGGGGGGTGGGGGGGGGGCAGTCTTGAAATTAATATTTTTTTTCTTTCATTTCATGGGATGCGGGCATCGCTGGCAAGGCCAGCATTTGTTACCCATCCCTAATTGTCCTTGAGAAGGTGGTGATGAGCTGCCTTCTTGAAGTACTGCAGTCCATCTGATGCGGGTATACCCATAGTGCTGTTAGGAAGGGAGTTCCAGGATTTGAACCCAGCAACAGTGAAGGCACAGCGATATATTTCCAAGTCAGAATGGTGTGTGGCTTGGAGGGGAACTTGCAGATGGTGGTGTTCCCACTTGTCTGCTGCTCTTGGAAGAGGCCGCAGGTTTGGAAGTGCTGTCGAAGGAGGCTTGGTGCATTGCTGCAGTGCATCTTGTAGATGGTGCACACTGTTGCCACTGTACTTCGGTGGTGGAGGGAGTGAATGTTTAAGGTGGCGGATGGGGTGCCGATCAAGCAGGCTGCTTTGCCCTGGATGGCAGTGTTGATGGAGCTGCACTCACCAAGGCAAGTGGAGAGTATTCCATCACACTCCTGACTTGTGCCTTGTAGATGGTGGATAAGCTTTGCGGAGTCAGGAGGAGAGTTACTGCCCGCAGGACTCCCAGCCTCAGACATGTTCTTGTAGCCACAGTATTTACGTGGCTGGTCTGGTTCAGTTTCTGGTCGATGGTAACCCCCAGGATGTTGATAATGGGTGATTCAGCAATGGTAATGCCATTGAACATCAAGAGGAGATGGTTAGATTCTCTCTTGTTTGAGATGGTCATTGCCTGGCACTTGTATGGTGTGAATGTTACTTGCTACTTATCAGCCCAAGCCTGAATGTTGTCCAAGTCTTGCTATGTATGGACAAGGACTGCTTCAGTATTTGAGGAGTTGTGAATGCACAATGTTTAGTACCAATCATCAGCAAACATCCCTACTTCTGACCTTATGATGGAGGGAAGGTCATTGATGAAGGAGCTGAAGACCGTTGGGCCTCGGACACTACTCTGAGGAACTCCTGCAGCAATGTCCTCGGGCTGAGATGACTTGGCTCCAACAACCACAACTATCTTTCTTTGTGCTAGGCATGACTCCAACCAGTGGAGAGTTGTCCCCCTGATTTCCATTGACTTCAATTTTGCTAGTGCTCTTTGATGCCATACTCGGTCAAATGCTGCCTTGATGTCAAAAGCAATCACTCTCACCTCAAGTTCAGTTCTTTTGTCCATTTTTTGACCAAGGCTATAATGAGGTCAGGAGCTGAGTGGCCCTGGCGGAACCCAAACAGAACATCAGTGAGCAGGTTGTTGTTGTTTGAGTGGCACTGGATAGCACCGTCGATGACACCTTCAATCACTTTGCTGATGATCAAGAGTAGATGATGGGGTGGTAAATGGCCAGATTGGATTTGTCATGATTTTTGTGGACAGGACATATCTTGGCAATTTTCCACATTGACGGGTAGATGCCAGTGTTGCAGCTGTACTGGAACAGCTTGGCTAGCGGCGCGGCTCGCTCTGCAGCACAAGTCCTTCAGTACTACAGCCAGGATGTTGTCAGGACCCATTGTCTTTGCAGTATCCAGTATCTTCAGCCATTTCTTGATATCATAGGGAGTGAATCAAATTGGTTGAAAACTGGCATCTGTGATGCTGGGGACCTCAGGAGGAGGCTGAGATGGATCATCCACTCGGTACCTCTAGCTGAAGATGGTCATAAATGCTTCAGCCTTTTCTATTGCACTGCGGATGGGGATATTTGTGGAGCCTCCTCCTCCTCCAGTTAGTTGTTTAATTGTCCATCACCATTCACGACTGGATGTGGCAGGATTGCTTTCCAATGGCAAGAAATAAGAGTAGATGTAGGCCATACACCCCTTGAGCCTGCTCCGCATTCAATAAGATCGTGGCTGATCTTTGATGCCAACTCCACTTTTCCACCTAATCCTCATATCTCTTGTCTCCCTTAGATTCCAAAAACCTGTTGATGACTGGCAATTGCTGAATGCATTAGACTATCTACCAGCAAGATACTCGAACATGTCAGAGATGGTGAAGGAGTCTAACAACTTGTGTGGGGTTCTGGCACTTGGCATTAACATTCTGAAGTCAACTATGGAGTGTATGGTCACCTCAATGGATACTGCAGCTGGATTCTCCTTGTAGAAATCTGTGTCATCAACAGTCACATCTCTCAGGTATGCTCATAATGGGGCCATGGAGGCTGCGGGCTTCACCATCTCCTCTACCTTGAGTGAATGGGGAAGAGTTTGTCAAATCACAGAGATCCTGCACTCTGCTTGCCTGCAGATCAGTGGGAGCATTCAGCCATAGCCCAAAAGCAGGTGAGGTAATGCAATGGAAGTGGAACATGTTGCCATCTCTCAGGATGACAACACATCTGCACCCTCACCAATGAACATACCAATACCCATCCTGGTGGGTAGAAAGGCAGCTGGGCAAGGCTGCTTTGGTAGCCAAGCTGCTAAAGTTTGCAGCCAGTCCCTCTTCGGTCCAAACTCTGAGAAATCACTGACTCAAGCATCTCAAGAGCCCTTATCTGAACCACAGCAGCCTTCTGCCTCCCAAGCCACAGCATTGAGGAGCATTTCACAGAATCACAAGAGAAGGTTAATACAGCAATTAAAGACAGGCATTACAAGCTGGGTGGTAACTGGTGTCTAAGCATTTGTGTAAGTCAGTAAAATTGTAAACTTTTTGAAAGTTTTGCGTGCAGCACATTCCTGTAATATCCAGTGATCCTGCAATGTTTAGTGACATGAATATCAATGTTGGTCTTTGGCCTAATGTGAATGTTAATGCAGGGGAACAGGGATTGGTCTCCTGAAGCTCTGGCTGCAGGCAGGTGTTGTAGGCCTCCTGCTTCTTCACCATCCTCTGTCATCAGTGTTGACAACTTCAGCTTGCTAAAGGTCCTCTTCCAAAGGTAGCTCTGTGCCTTCCCCATTGGAGGGCAAAGTTTTGCAGCATACATCAAACTATTATGAGACAATCCATTGTGAGCTGAATTGTAGGAAGCCACTCAACCTGTCTGGGTAATGGAATTGTTGCTTAAGGACTCTGATGGTCTGTTCAAATTGGACTCTAGTTGACTCATAGATCTCATTGTAGTACAGTTCAGCTGCTGAGCATGGGTTCCTGAGAGGAGTCATGAGCCATGTGTGCAAGTAGCTAACCTCTCACTTACTGTGCAGGGGCAAAAATGATGGAGGATTGCTGCATTATAAATGTGGCATGGCATTGGTCAGGAAGGCGGGCACAGACCTGGATGCTTCACTGCTGAAAATCACACAGCAGTTGCACATTAATGGAGGGGAGGCTGTCATCATTTAGGAAAGCGGTGAGTTCATCTGAACGAGCCTGTGAGGTGAAATGGATTCAGACAATGACCCTTTCAACTTGTGGGGGTTGGGGGGGGGGGGGGTGAGGGGGGGAAGCATGCAATCTGAACGAACCCCAGATCCCTATATCGGCGACTACTAGCTGTCCTTGAGGATAGTGCAGTAAACAGTGAGCAACACAGTAGCAGACATCAGGAGGACATAGACTGGTGAAATTAGCAGATTAAATTTAGTGCAGGGAAGTATAAGGTGATGCATTTTGGAAGAAAGAATGAGAAGAGACAATATAATCTAAATAGCAGAACTTTAAAAGGGGTGCAGGAACAGAGGCACCTGGGGGTGTATGTGCATAAATCTTTGAAGGTGGCAGGATGAGTTGATCAGGTTGTTAAAATTGATATGGATCTTTGGCATATACTAATAAAGCAAGGAAGTTATGCTAAACCTTTATAGGTCAGTGGCTAGGCCTCAGCTGGAATATTGAGACCAATTTTGAGCACCACATTTTCAAAAGGATGTCAAAGCCTTGGAGTGGGTGCAGAGGGGATTGACTAGCATGGTACCAGGGTTGAGGGACTTCAGTTATGTGGTGAGATTAGGAAACCTGGGATTGTTCTCTTTCAAAAAGAGGTCAAGTGGAAATTTAATCGAGGCATTCTAAATTTTGAAGGGTTTTTATACAGTACATAGGAAGAAACTGTTTCATTGGCTGAATGGCCTCCCTCTGTGCGGTATAATTCTGTTTCAGGTTTAGCAAATGTGGCATCATACCCCTGGTTAAAACATCAATGAACTGCAGATTGACTGATGTTACTAGTATCTCTTGTTGTAGCCTGGAAAGAGCCACAAGCAACGAAGTTCAGAGCTATAGTGACCTTGACAGGCAAGTGTGCCACAGTCACGATGACAAACCTGTAACAGCCTCACCAGAAAAGTGCAGCCTCCTTCTATGTGGAGAACTGTAGTTATGTTGACCTGGGCCTTTACATCCTGTTGGGAGAAAAAGCTTACCTTCTTCTATCTGGTCTCTCTCCAGCTGCATTTCATTTGCTTCTCTTATTCTAGCCAGAGTGCACCATGTAGAAAAAAAGTGTGCTGCCAGGGCCTCCTAAGATTTCAGAAGGGAGTATGGCCACTATAAGCACTTGAAAATTATCAAAGTAGCCAAAAGACAGCAAATATTAGCAAAATGTCTCCCAAGCCTTTGCTCTATTTTAAATGAGAGCTGCTCCCTTTAAAACAGCATTATAAATGGCAGCTACCCAACCATGTCTTTTCCATGGTTTGTGGGCAGGTTGAGGAAATAGCAATGGTAGTGCTGACTGAAACTAAAATGGCATTTTTGGACCTGATCATGTCAGTTGGCCCCTATTTGCACATAGTTATGAGGCCCCCACCCGTTTCTGCTGGGAGGGCTGGTCACCTTAATCAATGTCCACTCAAATGTTCAGAAGAGTCAGACATTCAGAACTAGGTAGGTCATTTTTCCTTTCCATATTTTTCTTCCCCTTACCGTCCCATTTTGGCACGGTAGTGAAACAGAAACCAGACCCAAAGAGTTTCACAATGTGCACTAAACTAGGTTATTATTCTACCTTATACTATACAGGGTTCCAGATAAAAACTTTTTCCTACTGCCTGCTCTATTCTACTTTTTGTCAAACTGATATTTTCAAATACGCAGAGCATTAACTGATATTATGAAATACTTACTGTTGCCTAAAATTATGGAAATTTCAGTAAGTGATGCAGCCATGTTACTGTCCTATTCCCGAACAAATGAAGGTTAGTTTCAACATCTGTCACGAAAACATGCTATGTCGAATAAAGTTTTTTAACCACTGGCTGGAAACCTGAATTAAATTTCTTTTTTTAAAAAAAGGAAACAGATGAAAGGTGACTCTGTACTAGCAGCTAAAGATGGCCAACCCAATTTACATTACTGTACTTTCCACATTTCAGTGCATTGAGATGGAGACAGACCCATCAAGAACAATGGCCTAGAGAATCTGAGTGAACCACCTATCCTGTTCCCATTAGCAAGGCATCAAGGCTATCATCTGAATATTAAACTGGTGGAGATGAACCACTCAAACCTAATCGCTTGAACAATGGGACCCTGGTTGAGAGAAGGGATTTCCTAGATATGGACTGATTAAGTTGTAAAAGGGAATACACACTGGTAACCACCATGCTTGAATCATTGGGTGACGATCATTTGATGGATCCACCATCTGTGTGCTTAAGCTGCTGCTTTCTCTGCAGCAGCCAAACAAGCAGCTAGACACTGACAAGAGAAAACCCAAGTGCTTCCTCTCTCTCTCCAATCCACCTTGCAAGCTTTGAGCCCTGCCTACTGACTGTGACCACCTAGGTATATCCCTGCTGCAGCCAGAGACCCCTCAAAGGAAATCAGCTGCATTGCTGTCTCCAGGAGAACCATCAAATCAGCCGTCCACATCTTCAAACTGGAAGCCTCAAGACCACCAAAGGAAAGTAGCGCGACCACCGAATTCAGCCTGAAGCCAGCTGAGTCACCAACTTCCACAGACTCTATACCCCTTTTATTTCTCTGGACTCTAATTCGACCAATCTGTTCTCCCCCACTCTGTAATCTATTTGTGTGTGCGCGTGTGTGTGTGTGTGAGTGAGTGAAAGTTGAAGCGTATTTTATTATTTTACTTAGATGGGCTTAAGTACAATAAAGCTAACCTCTTTCTCTGTTAAATTCAAGAAAACCTGACCAAATGGTTCATTTTATGATCACGGCATGTAAACAGTTAACACTCACTGAATTGGCAAGTATATTCACTTCAAAAAGAAATAAACCTGTTGTGGTCAAACAAGGAGCGGGAAAAGAGGGGAGCCCTTCGACCCCTCCTCACCTGATCATAAATCATCTCTTAGATAAAATGGAATGCGTCAACGAATCAAATCTCTGAACTCTACCATATGATGTGCTTCAGGTATTTACAATCTCTATTTCTCAAGAGTTCAAAAACTTCCAAAAAGCAATCGATAAAGTGCCATATAACAGGCTTGTCAGCAAAGTTGAAGCCCATGGAATGCAAGGGACAATTACAGCATGGATACAAAGTTGGCTGAATGACAGGAAGCAGAAGGTAGTGGTGAACAGTTGTTTTTCGGACCAGGGCAAGGTATCCAGTGGGGTTTCCCAGGAGTTGGTATTAGGACCACTGCTTTTCTTGACCTATATTAAAGACCTAGATTCAGGTGTGCAGGGCACAATCTCAAAATCTGAAAATGACACAAAATTTCTCAGTATTGTGAACTATGAGGAAAACAAAAATAGACTTTATGAGGACAAGGACAAGCTGGTGGAATGGGCAGAATGTGAAGCGATACTTTTTGATAAGAAGAACAAGTAGACCAATCTAAAATAAAGGATACATTTCTAAAGTTGGTGTAGGAGCAGAGGGACCTGGGAGTGTATGTGCACAAATCATTGAAGGTGGCAGGACAGGTTGAGAAAGTGGTTAAAAAGGCATACGCTTACAGGATCCTGGGCTTTATAAAGAGAGGCATAGAGTACAAAAGCAAGAAGTTATGATGAACATTTATAAAACACTGGTTCAGCTTCAATTAATTAGGGTATTTTGTCCAATTCTGGGCACCACACTTTTGGAAGGATGTGAAGGCATTAGAGAGGGTGCAGAAAAGATTCACAAAAATGATTCCAGGGATGAGGAGCTTCAATTATGTGGATAGATTGGAGAAGTTGTGGCTGTTCTCCTTAGAGATGAGAAGGATTAGAAGAGATTTGATAGAAGTGTTCAAAATCATGTGAGGTCTGGACAGAGTAGACAGGGAGAAACTGTTCCCATTGGCGGAAGAGTCAAGAACCAGAGGACACTGATTTAAGGTGAATGGCAAACACCGTATCTCCTGATAATGCAGACTGATCACCGACGTCAACAGAGTGTGTCCCAATACTTGCCAGCATTAATCCGCGCATGCGCATGTTGACGTCACCACACGCTAACCGACTGACCGGACGGGGGGGACTGTGTGGCAGGGGACGGGGGTGGACCGAACAGCAGTGGTGGCAGTAGGGTGGGGGGAGGGGAGAAATCGAGAGGCAGGGGGAGGGTGCGGCCGAGTGCTGACTGGTTGGGCGGGGGGGGGTACAGTTGGGCAGGAAGAAGCAGCGAGCAGTCAGGCAGGAGGGACCGGTGAGAGGAAGGAACCAGTCAGCGGTCGGGTGGAAGGGAGCAGAGAAGTGAAGCAGCGATTGAATGGGGAAGGGAGTTTGCATTTATTTGCTTTTCTGTGTAAGATTGAGCAGTGCCAACTTTATTACAGGCAGCTGCCTGAGACATCGCTGACAGTGATGTTTCAACGATGCTGCATTTGTGCTTGTACCAGTAGTGCACCATCTAGTGAATGCATTGTCAACAAACACAGCCAATGCCAAATGAACCAAAAACAGCATGAGGAAAAACTATTTTTTTATGCAGCAAATGATTAGGATCTGGAATGCACTGCCTGAGAGAATGTGGTGAAGGCAGATTCAATCGTGGCTTTCAAAAGGGAATTGGATAATTATCTGAATAGAAAATATTTGCAGGGCTATGGGAAAAGGCTGGGGAGTGGGACTAGGTGAGTTCCCCTTGCAGAGAGCCAGCAAGGACACGATGGGCCGAATTCCAGGATTCTATGATCCTTATTTAGAGTACTTCTCATCCCATCGTTCCTTGTAGTGGAAGAGAGCACAATGACCTTTATGTGCCTTCACTAGAAACGTATTACTTAACGCAGCAAGAGGCACAGCAATGAAAAAACAAAAGCTCATTTGATGCACTAAACAGCAGCCTGTAGTTCTTGCCTTTCACAAAGAATGTATTATGATGTGAAACAGCAACACTGCTATTCAAAATTAATCAGATATTGTAAACCCTTTTGTGTCTTTATTGTTAAAATTTACAAATATGAATAATTTTGATTCATTCTATTGAGTTATGATGTTATAGAAATGCATTCAGTAGATTTAAGTTAACTCTCAATAGTCGAGAGATAATATGCCCATGCAATTTCTAGAATGCTGAGCCTACCTAATTTTAACATTTAAAATTTAAGTTTAATATTTCAGGAAACAAAATCTGCCCATGAACATTACAAATTAGTACCTCTGGACTTCTGAAGGCTTAACAGTTCTCTTGATTGATTCTGAAGAAAAGTCAATGACTTGAAACATTAACTCGAGTTTCTCTCTCCACAGATGCTGCCTGACCTACCAAGTATTTCCAACATTTTCTGTGTTTGTTATCTAGTGATTGATTGTTGGACCCATCAGTCAGAATGAGTTGCTGCTGATTGTCAAAATTTTAACCATCCTGCATATAACTAGCTGCGGTCACCATACCTCCAAAATGGACACTGATAAACTGGATGCTGTATTTTCTTACACACAACCAACTTAGATATAATTTTTTTTAATGTTTTTCGGACAATATTTCCAGTCTCACTTTCACTTACAAATCTGCTGCTCTAGACTCCTTCAAGCAGCTACAGAGAAATCAGGGCTGTGGACATCATGAATCTCTCACAATGTGACTCATACCCAAAGAAGAATCATGCTATTTAACAGTACAAGAGCACTTTGGAAACTTTGACTTCCTCACGAAGCAAATATAAAAGTGGTCCCATCAAAAGTTGTCAAATCATGACAATCTAGTTAGGAGGTAAAAAGTACAACAATTCTTTACCAAGTAACACTTCAGGACTGTTCCTAATCTGCAAGCTACTATGAGTGCCATCAATGCACACTATATAATTGCAAGCTCTCCCTTTTTATCTTCTTTCTAATATAACTTTACTTTCTCAAATGGCAAATAAAACTTTAATAAAGATCATTTAGAATAATGGAGAGAAAAAGAAGAAACTGTTCTCTAGTTAATCAATACTGATACAAATGTTGTGCTCAGAATAAAACAAATTATACAATTACAGGCTTATTTTATTAGATTGCTGTTAGCAACATGACTTAGGAATCCTTCGTGCACTCTGTTCCTACCTTGATCAAGTCTAAAGCACAATGAGCGTTTTGCTGCCTCAATTTCATGACCTGGGTGATCAAGCACCTGTCTGCACCATTGTAAAGGACTCAAGGCTTTCTGTTCCACGGTGGGTTGCCTTCTTGGTGAAACATACAACCTGTAATGAGAAAAATAGCATTTATAGTCATTTATCACAATAAATGGATCTTGCCAATGAATTCTCAGTTTTACAAACTCATGGGAGCGTAAAAGTAGTTGTTCTTAATGCAGTCTCAGTCAGGGTAAGGGAAAAATGTTGTCATATGAAAATCAAAGTCAGTTATCATCTTGAGAAAAAACAATAACCTTTGTTGATCTACTGGGCAAAAGAGGGACCATAATTGGGGCAGTCATTTGCTAAAGATGTTCTGAAAGAGGGGACCCAGACAATGATAGTCCCACTGAGCTAGACAAGGGAGGAAAGGCATTTGAAAGGTCATCGACCTGGAACGTTAGCTCTGTTTTTCTCTCCACAGATGCTGCCTGACCTGCTGAGTATTTCCGGCATTTTCTGTTTTTGTTTCAGATTTCCAGCATCTGCAGTATTTTGCTGTTGTATTGAGGCATTGGAAAAGATGTTGCAGGCTACAAAAGGAACAAGGAGGAATAAGGCACAATGATCCCTATTGGTTAAAAGCTGCCTCATTGCAGAGAGTGGGGTGGAAGCTCAATTGCAGGGAATCAAACTGAGGGATTCAAAGAGGAAACCTGCAGGAAACCCACATCCTACCACTCAATAGTACACAAAGGCAACTCCACAAATATGCTACACTGCCAGATCATTTTTGTCCTACGTTACAATTCACAACTGGGAAGTAACTGGGAGGCATTCTTACACATGTTTTATGGCAAACAACGCACGGTTCATTTAATCAACTAATCACTATGCATCGAGCAATAAAATATCTAAAGCTGCACAAATGGATGACTGTGTATACCCAGTTTCAAATTAAGTGTAAACAATCACATTTTAGGCAAAGAACAATCTGTACCAGGAAGGAATTAAAACTTGGGGAAAAAAGTATTTTTGTCAACTTTTTATATTATTAGAAAATGCACTTAATAATGGTCAATTTAACAATAATAGTTTAAGGAAAATGGGAGGAGGGTTGGTATTCTGGTGCACGGTCTGTTGGATGCACATTTCGAGAGATCACAGATGTGTTATCCACAATTTCCCATCCATTATGATGTGCACAGTTGACAGGCAAAGCTCTCTGTCACTAGATTGCATTTGGAAAATCAGCCCCGACACACGCAAAATGAGTAACCCTGTTGTGTACACATGGGACCTTTTATTTTTCTAACATTATTGATAGGAATAACATCATCATCTCGGAATCATGGCAAGCTCTGAGTTAATATGAACTCATGATAAACACAGCTAAAACAAAGTTCATAGGATCTCAAGGTCTTAATATTCACCATTAACTAATGTTACGACCAAGCCAGCAATGTCTAGGGGTTTTTTACTGTCTTCACCTGGTCTTATTGTAACAGGGTTTAATTTTAAATACGCTGTATTTTGAGCTCCCCTTTTTGTGAATCCTTGTCCACAGTTTCCAATTATAAGGCAAAGAACTGAGCACACACAGACTTTCTTAGTTTTAAAGCAGAAAGAGGAAATTTATTAATACCTTAAACTTAACCTCTAATACAATTCACACCTACGGTTATACGACGCACTCATGCTAGCATGCACATGCGATATAAACATGCAGATAGGAATAGAAAAAAACAGAAGAAAAGATAAGTAGACCAGGAGGCAATATCTTGTTACTGTTTCTCAAGCTCACTGTAGTCCTTGATTGAAGATATGGTCTTGCAATTCATTGGGGCCCAGTAATCTTCTTAAAACTTTGTTCACAAGGCAAACCCTGCTCTCTTTGAGTTTCACATGTTTTCAGTTCCATGGGAAGAGATGAAGGCAGGCAGACAGGAGAGGCTGTAATTCTTGCTTCAGTTCCAGCAGAGGTGTTTACTCCATGAGCACATGGCTTTGTTTCAGTTCAAATCCCTTTGATGGAAGTTCAAATTCAAAAACTCCAGCCAGCTAGTCATGTGGCCAAAACTGGCCCAACCACTTCTGTGTATTGGGCTGCTGGATCCCCATTATTTCAACATTGTCTGTTACCATGGAAATGTCTTTCCAGTCAGGGCTTGCAATTTTAAGTTTTAATGTTCATGTGGCGAAATAATGTGTGCCTCAGTTTTGGCAGGTGGGGTTTCCTGACAAATACAATACAGAAACAAACGATATATGGGGGGGCGGGGGGGGGGAGATTTTCAATGGCTCCATCAGGCGGAAATGGGTGGTAACGTGTATTGAATAAACAGTAGCCTTCAAAAAGGGAATTGGATAAATACTTGAAGGAGAAAAAGTTGCAGGAATACAGGGAAAGAGCGACGAACTGGATTATTCTACAAAAGAGCCAGTGCAAATTCAATGGGCCAAATAAACTCCTTCTGTGCTGTACTATTCACTGATTCAATGATAATGCCCTGAAAATGGCAGGGGAAAACTCACCGTCTAATCTGGCCGATGCCAACCTGCAAGGGGCACGACATGGACACCCAGAGCACCTGCCTATTTGAGGGAGCTGACCTATCGAATATGAAAATCTTATGATGTATCTCCCAGTTTGGGAAATATCTAGGCAGAGTGGGTGCCGCTCACTCTCCGCCCCATTTTACCTAGCAGTTCAACCAACAAACAAAATCATTCCCCCAGGCTCCACAAGAATACTGTGAACAGCTGCTACCCCAGCATCCCCCAACGCGGCCCCGCCGATATTGTTCCCCACCCACCCCCCGCTCCCCCCAACCACCTCCACAAGACTTACCTTGCTGCCAGTCAGGTTGGTCTCTGGGTTTATGCTGCCTGATATTGTACCACCGGAGGTGATGAGCTGCAGCAGGGCACCTGGAAGCATGGCAATGAAGCTTGATCAACATAGTCAACCAGGCCACCCATTGCGCTATCGATGCAACTATAGCATTAAAATTGGTTACTTTAGCTAAAATCTACCCCCTACTCTCTATTGAGCAATTTAACAATGTTGTTGCATTAGCTTTTATGGAAATTATATATTATGCAATAATGTGCAATATATTTCAGGCACCAAAAAAAGTGTCATCTTTAACCCAGAAAGTGTGCATCTCCTTGAAGGTCAAGGTATTACAGTCTTTAGCTTCAAGCTACCACACAGGCAAAATACAATGCTTAAAGGTACTGAATTATTCATGCAGTCACTCTCGAAATTGGCCATTGGAAGAACCAGCTGCATCACTATAAACAGGAAAGCAAATACAAAAATCCCAAGAATATCCAGATGCATGCACACACATGTAATGTACACAAACACGTGTGTATACTGCGCCAAAAATGTAACATTTGTGTCTGTGATAGATTATTTGTTGGATCCATTCTTGCTGCTCTCAGCATCCATAAGGTTAAAATTGGTTACTGCTGGTTGTTTTTGCAACCTGAGGACACTTTTCTAGAGCCATCTTTTGTTTCTTCACCTGCCCTATTACCACCCCCTTTTGTGTTGCCTCTTGCCCCCTTATCCCTTTGTCATTTAATCACTACTGCTTTCCACCCTATTACAGACCTTCCCTTTTGTTCAGTCCTCCCTCCCCCCTTGCCCTGCCTCTGTACTTGCTTAAAACCTGTTACACCTCCAGCTTTTGCCAGTTTTGATGAAAGGTTAACACTTCTCCCCACAGATGCAGTCAAACATGCTGTTTCCCGCACTTCCTATTTTTATTACAGTTTGATAGAACATAGGTTATTATATAGGAATTAACATGCATCTGTAGGTTAAATGTGAGGTAAGGAAAATAAGGAGGTATCATATTACTTGGAAAAGAAGAATCTAAGTGGGGTCAAGAAGCAAAGGGATCTGGGAATACAAATACACAAATCGCTAAAAGTAGCAACACAGTAGCCCATAAAAAAACAAAGAATTAGGGTTTATTTTTAAGAAGGACAGAATTGGAAAATAGAGAAGTTATGTTGAACTTGTATCGAACCTTGGTTAGACCACATGAGTACTATCTGGTCGCCATATTATAAGAGGATATAGAGGGTGCAAACAAGATTTACAAAGAGGTTATACTCATCAGCACAAATAGGCTGGGTCTCTTTTCTCTTGTAAAGAGAAGGCTGAGGGGGGACCTAATAAAAGGTTTTTAAAATTATGGAAAGTTTCTTTCTTGAGAGAAACCTGTGACTGATGAAAGGTCACAGATCTGGAACATTAACTCTGTTTCTCTCTCCACAGATGATGCCAGGCCTGTTGCGTATTTCCAGCACTTTCTGATTGTTTCTGTGTCATTCTATGTAATGTTACTGTGAATCAAAAGGTGGCTTAATATGCTAACATGTGTCAAGTGCAGACCATTGCAACTATTATTCTAATATAAAAGCAAAATACTGCAGATGCTGGAAATCTGAAATAAAACCAAAAAGTGCTGGAAATACTCAGCAGGTCTGGCAGCATCTGTGGAGGGAGAAGCAAAGTTAGCGTTTCAGGTCAGTGACCTTTCATCAGAACTGCAACTATTTTTCTGTTCAGAAATGTCCCCAACAGCTGCCAGGATAAGTGTTAATTTTCAGCAATCAGAAGTTCAAAGGGGTGAGAACGGATCAGGACATTACTCAGGAAGAGATCAAGCTACTCAGTTCGAATATAGTGAAAAGTGGATTGCCTAAAAGTAGTTTCAAGAAATGCAGTTTTTAATTACCTCTATTCTATGATCCCGTCCAAGAAACTTGGAGCTATATGTCTGCTGTACCGCAACAGTTTGGACATTGGTGTCCACATACACAAATCCTTAAACATAGCAAGGCAAAATGATAAGGTGGTTAAAAACTGCATATGGATTACTAGGTCTGATAAATAGAGGTATAGGAATAGAAAAACAAGGAGATCGTGTGAGAACTTTATAGATCACTGATAAACCCTTGGCTGGAGTATTGTGGACAACTCTGGGCATCACAGTTAAGGCAAGATGTGACTGCATTAGAAAGGGAACAGAGGAGGTTTACCAGAATGTGACCAGGGATAAGAGACTGTTCTTCTTGGAACTGAGAAGGTTACAAGGTTACCTCAGAGAGGTTTTCAAGGTGCTGACAGATTTTGATACGGAACAAAAAAATTCCCTCTGCCATGTGGATCAATACCTGGAGGTCACAGAAAGAGGGAAGGTAAGGAACAGTTTTTCACTCAGAGTTGTCAAGATCTGGAACACTCTACCTGAAAAGGTAGTGGAAGACGATTCCATAAATAATTTTAAAAGGGAGTTGGGCAGGTATTTGAGGATGAAAAACTTACAGGATTATGGACAGGAAGTGGGGATGTGGGATTAAGCATGACTGCTCTTTCAGAGGGCCGAATGGCTGGCTTCTATGCTGTAAGTTTCTATGATTCCATAAGCCAGTACAGATAGGGAGTGGGTCAACTGCTCGATGATAACATAGACTGTAAAGCAGTTGTGTATTAAGAGCTATTCCGATATTCAGAGGTCAAGGAGCACCATTGTTTCTGTTTTGGATTCTCAGGAGGTTTGGAAAGTTTGTAATTATTGCGAATATGGGGTAGTTTCCACATTGGGCATAATCGGCAATCTGAGTGCAAACTGCTCTCAAAATTGCACTAGTTTTCCGGAGTGAAGTTATGGTTCAAATTATCACTCAAAAATTTTCCATAATCCCAAATGTAAAATCTTCCATGAACCAGCGCAGTCATGCTTTTCTTGCATTAAAAAACTGATATATTTAAGAATGATAACTTGATACAGCTGAAAATTGACTTTTCAAAAAAAAATACCAACTGTGAAAAAGCTAATTTCAAATAACTCAATGATTTTTAAAAAAACTATTCAGGGCCATTTACTAGTTTAATTGGTGTACAGAAGTCAGATCCTTAGTAATTTTTTAAACATTTTAAAAGGTGCCTATTAGTGCCTATGTATCGGGGTAAAAAAGCTTAAAAGTAAGAGCCTCCTCATTAGGTCACAATGGGGCATACTTAGCGGAAACTTGCCACAATTCGATCTGTGACATGGCCATTTCCAGTCCCACCATTTTCTAAACCAGTGCAAAAGATTGCAGAAAGCCGAAGTGCACCGGATGTAACTTTTGCCTGAAATTCCTTGATTTTTTTTGAGCAACCAAACAGAAACGCTAGTATTTATGGCAAGTACTATAATTTGCCTGTTTGATGTTCAATAAATGTTTCTGATTGTTTATATTCTGAGCCACAAACTGGTAGAATGTTTTTGTTGAGCACAAGAATATACAAGGCAAACATGGTGTATTCCAAAAAGCATGAATACAGGGATGAGGGCTCTCTATTTGGAGTCTGGGTCTCGGTACATTTTCTTAAATATTTTGTGGGTGAAGGAACGATCTGGTTTTCAGGTGGTGTAACATCCATTAGCAGGAGTGGGCAATGTAGCTAAGCCAAAGGAAGTATTTCATATGAAATCCTAAGATCAAACAGTATTCACACACAGATCACGAGAGAACATGATGATATCACAATGTGCAGTGACATGGCTCTTCAGAACCATTGGCAGAAAACGTATCCACCTCAGGCCAGCAGTAAATAATTATTTAAAGGCCCAGTGGTTTCAATGTGGATAAATGTAGGATAATGCATATCAAAACAGAAATATAATAATAAACATGCATAACTTGAAAGGGTTCATTTTGTAGTAGGCCACTGGCTTGTGGGACACATCCCCTTAAAACAAAGGCACCGTGAAAAACTTAAGAACCTGATGTGGATTTCAACAAAACAAAAAGAAATTCATGGAGCCAGCAGGAACTGCATGTTAGTACTCAGTCATCTGGCACAGAACAAAGCCCTATAATAGTTAGGGAGGAATCCAACCCAACAATCTTACGAATCATAGAGCTGCACTTAGGAGACTTTGCCAGGCCAAACATCAGACCCATCAAACAATTCACCAATCAGCTCACCTTGTGCTATAAGGGAACAAAAAACAAATATGTAGGATCCACTGGCTGAGGCTGAAAAGGAAATGGATCATTGATCATATCCCGAAAGTATCTGGTTAGTGTGAAGCAGTTATCACTAAGTCAAGTAGTGGTATCCATCTGCACAGCATTTGATTACAGATTTAGTTATACTGGCATTGTACAGGTTAACGGTGTGACCATGGCCCAAATTTTACTTTTATCGGACGCGAGCCGTCCACTGACTGAAAAGTCGGTGACGATCCCGCCTCCACCTGGCCTGGGGATCCGGACCGCATTTTATGGTCCCCAGGCCTTTAATTGGTCTGGTCTGAGGCGGGACTTCCACCCCATTGAGGCAGGAAGTCCTGCCTAATGGAGCTGCTGCCAATCAGCGGGTTGCAGCTCTTAGTCTCAGCAGTGCCGCCAGGAGTGGCAGCCACTGCTGGGACTGCAACCCAGCTGAAGACTGAAGAAGGACAGCCTCGGGAGAAGGTAAGTTTTTGCTGCCTCACCGGGGGTGATCGGTCAGGCCCTGACAAGGCAAGGGTGGTTGATTGGGGAGACAGGAATGTGTTGGGGGTGGTTGGTGCATCGGGGGCGGTCCTCTGTCGGGCACAGGGTGCCTGATCATGAAGGCCCCCCACCCCCAAAGGCCGTCAGAAAGCCGCTTGCTATATTGTCAGGTGACTTTTCTCGGGCCTGGGCTACCCGACTGGCCAAGGGTAAAATCCCCATGGTGGCGGGTAGAGATGCTTAAGTGGCCTTTAACTGGCCACTTAAGGGCCTTGATTGGCCTGGGGCGGGCAGGCCGGTTTTCGCCGCCGCCCCGCGTAAAATGGTGGCAGAGACAGAAGCGGGTCGGGAAAGGCCCCCCCCCACCCCCGAGCCTCCCACTCCATTTTATGCCCCCTAACCCACCACCAACCCACTATTTGGAGGGGCATAAATTTCCGGCCCATGTGTACAGTATGCGATCCAATTTTGGGCAACTGATCTTAAAAATAATAAACACATCAGTAAATATTTAAACAAAGGTGACCAGGGTGATTTCAAGAATCTTCGGAACTACATTATGAAAAGAGATTCAAATAATTGAACTAATTTTCAGTGGATTACAGAAAGAGACATGTGAAAGATTCGCTATGATAAGCAAGCATCTTGAACTTGGACGATGACCTTAGAGGGCTAGAGGATGCACATATAACATTCACAAGTTTAAGCAATGCTCAAAATCACAAAAGCACTCCACCTTCCTGACCACCCCATTGGAGAGTGGGCACGTGACAGAGAAGGGCATTGAATCAGGTTTAACTGACACTGTTATGGAGCAATAGAAATAGAAAATACTACAGAGAGAACAAGAGGGATTATAACACTTCAGATCAATACACATCCAAAACATCATAAGCTGTGTGTTTTTCTTCATAGATGCTGTCTGACCTATTTATAGCAATTCTGGTTTTTATTTTAGAATTCCAGCCTAGCAGAGGAATTTAGCATTCCGTAAAATAGGGGATCAGGGCTGGTGGCAATGGTTGGGATTAAGTCCATGATCAAATATAAAAACATGAACTCTGGATGGCAAAGGCACATCTTCTCGCACTCCTGACTTTCTTATGTTCATAGAGTTGTACATTTTGTTATACTGTTACCCATGTTAATTTTAAGTCACTAAAGAACACTTCATAGAAAATAAATACTGAATTTTTGAAATTATTGTTGTTAAAATCAGAAACTGTACTAGGCATGAACAGCTAGAGAATAATGCTGTGCCTATGGGATATCCGAAGGAATTATTGCTCACAACTTCTGATCAGCATTAAAATGATGTATAAATCATATCCTCCAACATCCTCACCACATGTTCTGTAAAAAATGTTTCAGTTTATTCCTTTGCAATCTGGTTCCATCGCCACTGTAGACAGCATGAGCATATGTGATGTGTATTTAAAATGTTTATGCCTTTGA
The DNA here is from genome assembly GCF_036365525.1 of Heterodontus francisci. Classification (NCBI taxonomy): domain Eukaryota; kingdom Metazoa; phylum Chordata; class Chondrichthyes; order Heterodontiformes; family Heterodontidae; genus Heterodontus; species Heterodontus francisci. The sequence continues at coordinate 132,760,878 of NC_090376.1, read as the reverse complement.
ACATTTTCTTTAAAACAAGTTTTCAATGGAAGAGCAGTCTATTAATAGGAACATGAAAGAAACTTTCCTGAACTATAAAATATACTTATTAGGAACTGTTACAAGTAAGGTTTTTCTGAAAACTTTATATTTGTGTCCACAGCAAAAATTAACTTCCTGAGAGTCCCCTGTTAACCAAAACCTGTACCCTTGCACATGCAGAAACTGGGGTAATTTGTTACAGAATTAACAATTAACCCTTAACTGAATATGTCAAATTAGATACATTGTGAGATGCCATATGGCATTCTCCTGTTTACTCCAACAGACAGTAAATAACATACCGGTTAGCCTATGTTCAGGCTAAAGGAAATAGTTCAATTTATTTACAAGCAAGATGTTAAACAGAAACAGGAAAAGACACAAGATACTAACAGTACAATATTAGATTTTCGAAACTAGGTAATTTTACAAATTTACACCCCTGCCACTTTGTTTATTGGGAACTTGGGAAGCCATTCCCTATGATTCTCCATCCATTGCTTTAAACAGACAAAAAACAAAAGACAAAATATGGGAGACGGGTCTGAACTTCTAAAATTTTGAAAGGTAACCCTAATATGTAAACAGTTTCTAAACAAGAAACAGACAGACAGCTCAAAATGCTCTAACTCTTTTCCACTGTCACTCCGATGGACTTTAAATGGAGATGACGTTGTACAGAGCCCATTAAGCACCCTCGCATTATTGAAGCCATTTTAAAGTCCTGAAAACTATGGGATCAACTGTAAATTATATTTGATGGTTTTCTTTGAGGGAAGGCTGAAAAACAGATCTTAGAAAGAACTTGCATTTATATAGGAATTTTGACAATCTCATGACATCTCAAGATGTTTATAGCTAATTAAATACTTTTGAAGTGCAGTCACTGTTGTAATGTACCAGCAGCCAGTTTGCACACAGCATGGCCCCAGGAATAGCAATGTGATAATGGCCAGATAATCTGTTTGTTAGTGACGTTAGTTAAGGAATAAAAATTCAGCCAGGGTACCTGGGAGAACTCCTCTGATGATCTTCCTATATTACAATAGTGATTAAACTTCAAAGTACCTGTTTGGCTGCTAAGTATTTTGGGACATGGTGTGGTCATGAAAGATGCTTTTTGACACACGTTGTTCTTTTCTTCAAATAGTTCCACAAGATGCCTGAGAGGGCATCTCACTGGAAAGACAGCATCTCCAACAGTGTGGCACTCCCTCAGTGCTGTAATGGATTTGGCAATTTTGATTAATGTTTTGAACAATGTACAATTGAAACCCTCTTAGAACAAAACTTCCTTGATCAGTCAGTCATTTAAGATGCAATGAATAGGCTTGCATACACTTAACATTTGCCAGCAATTGAAACCATCATGCCTGATTGACATAAGCTGGAGTTAAAATGTAAGGTATCATTGTCCTTCAAAGGAGCTATTATTTGATTAGTACTTCTGCTTTCTGTCTCAGCTACGGATCAAAAGATCCTGCCTACATTCTTGGAGACAGCTGAACTCCGGTCTTCATTTTGAAATATGGTCAAGAAAAATCAATTCTATCCCAACACAAGTTGTTTCAAAATCACATAAATTCTTATTTGACAAGATGAAAACTTTCTTTCGTCACCAAAATGATATTGTTATTTATGATACAATTAGGGAGGCTTGCTTCAAAGGAAAATTTTCTGCTGCTCAAAGGTGGAAAGGAACATGTGGAACAAAGCCAACATTGTACCAACTGAAAATCTCAAATAAGATAAAGGAAAAAGCTTAGTGGTTCAGATAGTCACCGAGTAGGTATTTTGTTTTGAAATTTGAAAACCATTTCCCAACCTCAAAAATCTAAAATTCTACTCTGTGGTGGCATTCCTTCTGTAACTGTTCCTCTGCTTCTTTCCCAATCTTAATTCATTCTGTGCATTTTTCTCTGATTGTGCTCTACTTTGCTTCTTTCACTCCTAATAAGACTGTCACTTGCTTCCCCCCTCCAACCCACCCCCATTACCTCCATTTGTATATTCTTTTTCTGTCATTTTTCCTTCTCTTTGTCCCTTCTATCTTCCATATGGCTCCCAATCTCTGAATGGCAATCAAACATATTGCTTCACTGATGTACTCAGGTTTTATTACATATCTTCATAAATCAAAGTTCACAGTACACAGCAAGATGGCAGCTATCACATACTAAGTCAGTGGTAGGTGTGAAGATCATTCCACCCAGAATGCAGCTACTGCAATACTTACAAGTGAGAGAAACAGTTGGGATTAAGTTTAGGAAAAGGACACTAGGGCTTCTTTGTCAGTCATGGCTCAGTGGTAGAACTCACCTCTGAATCAGAAGGTTGTGGGTTCACGCTCCACTGGAGAGACCTGAGCACAAAATCTAGGCTGACACTCAGTACAGTACAGTACAGTACTGAGGGAGCGCTATTGTTGGAGTTACAGTTTTTCAGATGAGACATTGGACCGAGGTTCCGTCTTCCCTCTCAAAGATCCCATGGCACTATTTGACGAGAATGGGAGTTCTCTTTGCTGCTCTGGTCAATATTTATCCCTCAACCAACATCACTAAAGCAGATTGTCTGGTCATTAGCACATTGCTGTTTGTGGGAGCTTGCCATGCACAAATTGGTTCCCGTGTTTCCTATATTATAACAGTGACTACACTTCATGAGAGTAGTTTGTTGGCTGTGAAGCCTTTGGAACCTCGCGAGGCTGTGAATGGTGCTATTTAAATGAAGTTTTTTTTTCCCTGATGGAGCAATTGAAGGTGGCGGGATGCTGCTGGGTGGTATGGTGCTTATTTTGGAATTTGCACAGGGATAGGCAATCTGCAGGCTGAAAGCACGAAGCAACACTGAGGCCTGCCAGGTGTGCCCAAGGCCTGAGGCCAATTGGGCAAGCGTAGAGGCTGGCAGGCCTCAGGGAATGGATCTGGGATCCACCAGCAATCAGGGCTTGGCACCATTCATGGGTGCTCGATGTGTAATGGAAAAGATCCTTTGCCCAACGAGAAATATCTCCTAAACACCATTATTTAAATGACAACATTTGTGAAACAGTTCAATGAAATTAAAATATTAAGATTTTAACAGGTAAAAAAGCCTGCCTGGATTTTCAGAAAAGATATCAAGATTTTGTATTTGGGTCTTTGTAGAATGGAACAGCTGAATGACTGCAGGAATACTATGAGATTTGCAGACGAAAGTAGATATTAGCTTTTAATTTTTCATTGTACATTTTTGATATTTATGGTTTTGTCCATCCCAATGTGGGTTGTCCTGATGGCAGCATTTTTAGCTTTAAAAAAAAACTCAGCTAAACTATTCATTATTTCAGATGTGTTGCTGATGGTAGGAACTGTTTTAGGTGATGAATTAAGAGTTTCACACAAAATGTATATTGGTTTAAATGCGAATTTTGCTATTTTTCACTGGTAACAGATGGGTCAATTTTGACTTTTGGGACAGCGCGAGTCGGCCGCCATTCTGAAAATTAAGAGGCCCCCGCAATTTTGAGGCCCAGTATCATTTAAATCTGACAAACAAGCATCCCAGGGTAGCTCACTGGATAGAGGCCTCAAAATCATGCTGGAGCAAGTCCCAAAAAGGCAAATTGTGGGGAGGGGGGCAGGGGGGTGCTCACAATAGCAAGGGTGTGGGTGTCAATGGATGGCAGAGACCCAGATTATGTTTGTGGGCCCAACCGGAGCCCCAGTTTTGACCTAAAATGGCAATCAGCTTCCTATTTATGTCACAGGATCCCTCGATTTCCATATTTAAAAAAAAAGAGCCTATCGCCTGAAACAAGTAAGCGTAAATAAATGACAAAACTGGAGCAACGTTCCCTCAAATAAGCCACAAAAATTTGTTAGGCACAACCTCAGAAAAGTACCATCTCATTTTGAATTTTTCCATATCATCATATCAACCATCCTTATAACCTCTCAATGAAACTGCCAACCTGCACCATATTGTGAATCCGAGGTCCTGGAAACCTGACTGAGGTTACGCAAACATATTTCATGTAGGACCCTAACAGTTAGCAGAGAGGGGAAATTGTTATCATCAGTCTGGCCTGGATTCAATCCAAGATCTAAAACAGCAGACAGTGCACAGACCATACAATCCAAAATGAAACTGCTCACTTGTTCAAATTGTATTGGTTATTTTTGCGGGAAAGCTGATGATGTTGGCATTACAGGTTACTGTTTTAAACTGTGATATTTTTATGCCTGCTATTGAGAAATATTAAAATAAAATGAAAAGGATTGGATAGGAATGCATTTGATTCACTGCAACTACAAATGCTTTTTTGAAAGACTGAAAATAACTGTACCTTTTATTCTGGTTTTAAACTGCATTGTGTTCACTATGTTTCAATAATACTTCTGTTCAGGCACTTTTCATTCATAATTCTGACCCAAGCTTCTGGAAATGCAATGTACATCCATACTTTACCAAGGGATATTAAAAACACGTTATAAAAGATTTTATGAATGATTACACCTGATCAACTGATGCAACACGGGGAAAATAGCAGAAACCCATTACATCAGATTTCCACCATTTAGCACTTCAATTTCCTGATCAGCTTTTGTACTGTTTCCAGGAACACCCACCAGCGTGTGGTTAATGACAGTAAAATTAGGCCCCCAGTTGTGTTATTTAGATGTCTGCGCAATTTCTCAGTGGTTACATCAGTACAATAATCAGCCATTGAAAATTTGGAGAACCATTTTGAAGCTATTTCCTGTTAGCTTGGCTCACTTCCATCTTCTGGCTGGGCCATTGTGGTCTAAACCTGCAAAACCAGCACCTGAATAGATAATCTAATTGACAGGCCAATGCTGAGGCAATACTGCAAGGTCAGAGGGCAGTCAGGCTCAAATTTATTTCCTGGGCGGAGACAGGGTAAACTCAACAGCCAGCTCATCCAGGGCCTGTTAGAGTGCAGCTCAGTTAATTTTAACGACCAAACCAAAACAGCCATGAATTCAGAAGGAAGCTGTCACCTGGCCATCAAAATTAGGCAGCACGAGGACTCAGGGAATGGTCCCCGATGCAAGGAAATTGTTCAGAGAGGAGACTTCCAGTCAGGGGGAGGTGCAGGTGGAGATCTGGGGCACGGGAGGCCCCTGGTTTCATTGTGGGACCCAAAGGAGCAACTCAGCTCCTCCTGGTCCACAAGGTAACCTGTAAAATAAAATGTAAAACTTATCTTGTTGGATTTCTTCTGTCCCTTGTCCATGCTGTTGTCAAGAACATTGTCCGACCAGCAATTTGTTAACATTAAAATTTAACCAGCATCTGGATGTTAGTGAGTGGTTAGAGTTTTTTCCCCTCATCAGAGAGCGATGTGGAGTCAGCATTATAGCTCGGTTTGATGCCACCACATTGTTTAAAACAGGTACTAGTACCCATAGTACAACTATGTTCCTAGCCAATTTTCACAAAGCAATTTTTAAACACTTACATTATAGCATATTAATCAAACGGTCCACTTGAAATTGAGAAATAACATTCTAATGAGCAATAAAAATGTTTCACAACCAATGGGCACTGTGCGGTAAAGTGCTTTTATGCACCAATAATATCAATGTAATTGGTGCTCTGATGCTTTATTAAACATGGTGTTTAATTAGACTTTTTGTTTACTTATTATCTTAGTGGTGCCATAGGGTACTTGCCACAATGCTTTTATGTTCCTGTTTGGTGACACTGAAGCAACTGAGTGACACCCCAATTGTGTAATTAAAAAAGGCCCAAAAACCTCATGTAAAATTGTACAAAACAGGCAAATGATTTACTACATTTCAGCAGCTATTGTGCAACAACAGGCAGTCTGAGCGCTGGAATTGGGGACCTGGAGTTAATTAAAGGATGTTTGCATTCTCACTTTTTGCTATTGTTAACATTCCATATTCAAGCATAAAGTCATCACTGTAGACTTGTAAATCCCAAGGACTGTTAAAATATCACTTCAAAATGTGATGAGCAGCAAACCACTTCCAACACACAATGGTTTTAAACCGTGTTTTAATTTTTAATGAGGAGGTTAAACTGGTAAATAATAATCTGATTTCACTGTGGACGTGAACCTCCTTTACAATCAAAAGGAAGATTAACATCAAATGACACGACACCAAAGGACCAGAAAAATACATCTTAGACCAGTCAACCAAGACCCAGGACAGGATGAAACAGGTCTATTATTACACAGTGTCACATGTCAATTGGCAAATGCTATAAAACATGATTCTAACACAGACAAGAAAGCTAAAGGATTGAAACAGTGTGGACGAGTGACACAAATATCAGGGGAACCTTGGGCAATACAAGAAGGTAGAAATGGCCTCTTATAGTCTAAAACTGTGGAATATGATAAAGCACTGAGTTTGAACAAATGGTGAGAAGAGGGAGTGAGGAAAAGGGGATGGAGGGAAGTGAGGAAGAGCCGAGAGCCTGAGAAAGGAAAGAAAAAAGACGGGAGAAGTGGATGAGAAGAAGAGGAGACAGGATGAGGAGGAGAAAAGGGGGAAGATGAGGAGGAAGAAGGAGGAGGAAGAAGGAGAAGGAGGAGGAAGAGGGAAATGAGGGGAAAGAGGATGAGGAAGATGGACGTTAGGGGGAAGAGGGCAAGGAACGGGGAGGGGGAGAGAATGAGGAAAGGGGAGGGGGAGAGAAAGAGGAAAGGGGAGGGAGCAGAGGGGGAGGGGTAGGGGGAGGGGGAGGGGGTGGGGGAGGGGGTGGGGGAGGGGAAGGGGGAGGGGAAGGGGGAGGGGAAGGGGAGGGGTAGGGGGTGGGGGAGGGGTAGGGGGTGGGGGTGGGGAAGGGGGTGGGGAAGGGGGTGGGAAGGGGAGGGGGAATGGGGAAAGGGGGAGGGGAAGGGGGAGGGGAAAGGGGGAGGGGAAGGGGGAGGGGAAAGGGGGAGGGGGGGGAGAGGGGAGGGGAGGGGAGGGGAGGGGAGGGGGAGAGGGGAGGAGGGGAGGGGAGGAGGGGGAGGGGGGGGAGGGGAGGGGAAAGGGGGAAGGGGGGGAGGGGAAGGGGGAAGGAAGGGGGGGAGGGGGGAGGGGAAGGAGGGAGGGGAAGGAGGAGAAGGAGGGAGGGGAAGGAGGGCAGGGGAGGGGAAGGAGGGGAGGGGAAGGAGGGCAGGGGAAGGAGGGCAGGGGAGGGGAAGGAGGGGAGGGGAGGGGAAGGAGGGGAGGGGAGGGGAGGGGAGGGAGGGGAGGGGAGGGGAGGGGAGGGGAAGGAGGGGAGGGAGGGGAAGGAGGAGGGGAGGAGGGGAGGAGGGGAGGGGGGGAAGGGGGGGAGGGGAGGGGGGGAGGGGGGAGGGGGGGAGGGGGGAGGGGAGGGGAGGGGAGGGGGAGGGAGGAGGGGAGGGAGGGGGGGACGGGAGGGGAAGGGGGAGGGGAGGGGAAGGGGGAGGGGAGGGGAAGGGGAAGAGGGAATGTAGGACGGAGGAAGAGGGCGGGGTAGGACGGGGGAAGAGGGCGGGGCAGAGGAGGATTGGGGGAAGAGGAGGAAAGAGGGAAGAGGGCGAGGAAAGGGGAGGGTGAGGAAAGGGGAGGGGAAGAGGGCGAGGAAAGGGGAGGGGGAAGAGGGCGAGGAAAGGGGAGGGGGAAGAGGGCGAGGAAAGGGGAGGGGGAAGAGGGCGAGGAAAGGGGAAGAGGGCGAGGAAAGGGGAGGGGGAAGAGGGCGAGGAAAGGGGAGGGGGGAAGAGGGCGAGGAAAGGGGAGGGGGGAAGAGGGCGAGGAAAGGGGAGGGGGAAGAGGGCGAGGAAAGGGGAGGGGAAAGAGGGTGCGGAAAGGGTAGGGGAACAAGGCGAGGAAGAGGGGAAAGGGGGAACCGGGCGAGGTAGAGGGGAAAGGGGAGGGGGAACAGGGCGAGGAAGAGGGTAAAGGGGGAAGAGGGCGAGGAGGTAGGGGAGGGGGAAGAGGGAGGGGAAGAGGGAGGGGGAAGAGGGAGGGGGAAGAGGGAGGGGGAAGAGGGAGGAGGAGGGGGAGAGGGAGGGGGAAGAGGGAGGGGGGGAGGGGGAAGAGGGGAGGGGGAAGAGGGAGGGGGGAGGGGGAAGAGGGAGGGGGAAGAGGGAGGGGGGAGGGGGGAGGGGGGAGGGGGAAGGGGAAGGGGGAGGGGGAAGGGGAAGGGGGAGGGGGAAGGGGGAAGGGGGAGGGGAAGGGAAGGGGGAGGGGGAAGGGGAAGGGGAAGGGGGAGGGGGAAGGGGGAGGGGGAGGGGGGAAGGGGGAGGGGGGAGGGGGAAGGGGAAGGGGGAGGGGGAAGGGGAAGGGGGAGGGGGAAGGGGGAGGGGGAAGGGGGAAAGGGGGAGGGGGAAGGGGGAAGAGGGAGGGGAAGGGGGAAGGGGGAAGGGGGAGGGGGAAGGGGGAAGGGGGAAGGGGGAAGGGGAGGGGGAAGGGGGAGGGGGAAGGGGAAGGGGGAAGGGGGAAGGGGGGAGGGGGAAGAGGGGAGGGGGAGGGGGAAGAGGGGAGGGGGAAGAGGGGAGGGGGAAGAGGGGAGGGGGAAGAGGGGAGGGGGAAGAGGGGAGGGGGAAGAGGGGAGGGGGAAGAGGGGAGGGGGAAGAGGGGGGGGAGGGGGAAGAGGGGGGGGAGGGGGAAGAGGGGGGGGAGGGGGAAGAGGGGGGGGAGGGGGAAGAGGGGGGGGAGGGGAAGAGGGGGTGGGGAGGGGGAAGAGGGGGGGGGAGGGGGAAGAGGGGGGGGAGGGGGAAGAGGGGGGGGAGGGGAAGAGGGGGGGGGAGGGGGAAGAGGGGGGGGGAGGGGGAAGAGGTGGGGGGAGGGGAAGAGGTGGGGGGAGGGGGAAGAGGGAGGGGGAAGAGGGAAGAGGGAGAAGGGAGGAGAGGGGGAAGGGAGGAGGGAGAAGGGAGGAGGGAGAAGGGAGGAGGGAGAAGGGAGGAGAGGGGGAAGGGAGAAGGGAGGAGAGGGGGAAGGGAGAAGGGAGGAGAGGGGGAAGGGAGAAGGGAGGAGAGGGGAAGGGAGGGAGGAGGGAGGGGGAAGGGAGGGAGGAGGGAGGGGGGAAGGGAGGGGGGGGAAGGGAGGGGGAGGGGGGAGGGAGGGGGAGGAGAGGGGGAAGGGAGGGGGAGGGGGAAGGGAGGGGGTGGGGGAAGGGGTAGGGGTAGGGGAAGGGGTAGGGGTAGGGGAAGGGGTAGGGGGAAGGGAGGGGGAAGGGGTAGGGGAAAGGGAGGGGGAGGGGAAAGGGAGGGGGAGGGGGAGGGGGTAGGGAAAGGGAGGGGGAGGGGGTAGGGAAAGGGAGGGGGAGGTGGTAGGGGAAAGGGAGGGGGAGGGGGTAGGGGAAAGGGAGGGGTAGGGGAAAGGGAGGGGAGGGGGTAGGGGAAAGGGAGGGGGAGGGGGTAGGGGAAAGGGAGGGGGTAGGGGGGAGGGGGTAGGGGAAAGGGAGGGGGAGGGGGTAGGGGAGGGGGGGGAGGGGGAGGGGTGTGGGGAGGGGGTAGGGGAGGGGAGGGGGTAGGGGAAGGGGAGGGGGTGGGGGAGGGGGAGGGGGTAGGGGAGGGGGAGGGGGTAGGGTGGGGGAGGGGGTGGGGGAGGGGTAGGGGAGGGGTAGGGGAGGGGGTAGGGGAGTGGGGGAGGGGGTAGGGGTGGGGGTAGGGGTGGGGGAGGGGGTAGGGGAGGGGGAGGGGGGTGGGGAGGGGGGTGGGGAGGGGGTAGGGGAGGGGGTAGGGGAGGGGGAGGGGTGGGGGAGGGGTGGGTGGTAGGGGAGGGGGAGGGGTAGGGGAAGGGTAGGGGAAGGGGAGGGGGAGGGGGAGGGGGTAGGGGTAGGGGTAGGGGAAAGGGCAGGGGGTAGGGAAAGGGAGGGGGTAGGGAAAAGGGAGGGGTAGGGGAAAGGGAGGGGTAGGGGAAAGGGAGGGGGAGGAGGTAGGGGGGAGGAGGTAGGGGGGAGGAGGTAGGGGAAAGGGAGGGGGAGGAGGTAAGGAAAGGGAGAAGAGGCAGAAAGGGAGAAGAGGGAGAAGAGTGGGAAAGGGAGAAGAGTGGGAAAGGGAGAAGAGTGGGAAAGGGAGAAGAGTGGGAAAGGGAGAAGAGGAAGAGGGGGAAAAGGGGGAACAGGGCGAGGAAGAGGGGAAAGGGGGAAAGGGGAAGAGGGCGAGGAAGCAGGGGGAAAGGGAGAAGAGGAAGCAGGGGAAAGGGAGAAGAGGAAGAAGGGGAAAGGGAGAAGAGGGCGAGGTAGAGGGGAAGGCACTGAGCTCGCCCAGCAGCAACTGATGAATGGCTATTACCAAGCGGGTGACAAAGGCAGTAAAGAAGGACAGAGAAACAGTACCAGCTGTCCTCGTCTCCGCTGCAGCGGCCGTTGTCCAGGTCCAGGGTGTCCACCTCCTCCAGCAGCAGCAGCCTGGCCGAGCCGCTCAGTGTCCGGGGGCCGCTTCGCTGCAGCCGGCAGGCGGCCGGCAGGAGCGGAGACGGGGGTCAAGTAGCCAGGGTAAGCCAGGCTGACAGGCGGGTAGAGGAGAGCGGCAGGCGGCGGGTTGTAGCCGGGGTGAGGGGTGGCGGAGGCGGCGGCGGCGGCGCTCGCCCGGTTCTTGAGCTGCTCGTTCTGCCACTCGAGTTTCCTCACCAATTCCTGCAGCTTCTTCACCTCCAGCTCGGCGCTCACCTTGGAGCTAACATCCCCCGCCGCAGCCCCCATCACCTTGAGCAGCGGCGCCTCCATCCCTCCCGCAAAGGGGCTCCTGATGTCCGGCTGCTTGTAGCCTCGCTGGGATGAAGAGGAGCTGCTGCTGCTGCGAGTTTCTTCCCGGGCTCTGCCCCCCTTTCTCTCTCCTCACACAACAAAGAGCTGGCGAACACTGCGACTCGGGGACCGCAGAACCCTCCTCTCCATTGCAATCTGTGCCAACTCGCACTCTCAAACACCACCAGCTATTCTATCTATATGCGTGCTTTCTTATTCTAATACCACCATCAAGAACCACTTGTGTTTTTTTCCCTCTCTCAATCTGTCAAAAGCTTTTATTCCAAGGGTTTTTTTTTGTTGCTGTCCCACCAAAGCGCCGCCCACATCAAAGCAATAAAAGCAAAAATACTGCGGATGCTGGAAATCTGAAATAAAAACAGAAAATGCTGGAAATACTCAGCAGCTCAGGCTGCATCTGTGCAGATAGAAACAGAGTTAACGTTTCAGGTCTATAACCTTTCACCAGCAGTTCTGATCAAAGGAGTAATGCAAAAAGGACAACAGCTTGTGAACACCCTCCTGCTATCTACCCTTTGTTTATTGTTGCATCATTCCTTTATCTGAATATTTGAATGCATGTTTTCGTTTATAATAGATTCATTGCTGCAATTCTGCGTGTGTATACTTCAATCACATGTACCTGCATATGTACATTTCACTGTGTGTCAACGTAACACACACTCACTGAACTGTGTATACTTCAATGGCCCACAATTTGTTGTCAAAATAACAGCGAGGCTAACAGTGCTCTCCATCATTTAAGCACAAATGCCATCACAACTTCAGGCAAGGGCAGATGCACAGTTCGTTGCGGAAATCGAAGAGTTGCTGTCAGATGCAGTTCTCTGCCATTAGCTTCACAAAAACAGCATCTCGTTTACTGGCTCACAATTGATATGCATTGAACGGTGTGATGTTGGTGTATTTGTTTTGTGCTTAACCAACTAAAGTTGTCATAAAACGTTGAGTTGTGCCTATTTCAGTCTAAGTACATTTTCAACAATATGACAGGTGTTATTACTGCCAGTCAATCTGTCTGGTATTGAAAAGATAGGGCATAGATAGGGTAGATAGGAAGAAACTTTTTCCCTTAGCGGAGAGGTCAATAACCAGGGGGCATAGATTTAAGGTAAGGGGCAGGAGGTTTAGAGGGGATTTGAGGAAAAATGTTTTCACCCAGAGGGTGGTTGGAATCTGGAACACACTGCCTGAAGGGGTGGTAGAGGCAGGAACCCTCACAACATTTAAGAAGTATTTAGATGAGCACTTGAAACGCCATAGCATACAATACTATGGGCCAAGTGCTGGAAAATGGGATTATAATAGATAGGTACTTGATGGCCAGCTCAGACATGATGAGCCGAAGGGCCTGTTTCTGTCCTGTATAACTCTATGACTCTATGAAAATTAACTATTATAAGTGTGGGATTTCATTCCTTTAGGTTTTAATTGTTGTTGGCGATTTAAAAAAAGTAAAGCTTTAAATATGTTTATACTTCCCTCTCTCTTAATCCAATCTTTCTTTCCATCTCTAGTTCTCTTTCTGTACTTGATTTGGCATTGAATTCATCCACTTCCTTCTCAATTCTAGCACTGTTAATTTCTCAAACGTTCATTCTGATTGTTTGAAGATACACGGTTGCTTGTGCTGTTTACTTGGGTCCCAGATGCCATGTTTCCCTCACTGCGATGTTATTAGCTTGCACTTTCAGCTACTTGCTACAAAAAAAAATTAAAAACTTGAACTTGCAAGAGCAAGTCTAACAATGACACCATTAGATGCCTTGCCACAGCAAATCAGGACGTGTATATATGTTTCAATACACACACCCCTATGTACATATATTTCAATTTCTACAACCATTCAGCGGATTCTGATGAATTGAGTTTGTCAGTCTCAATCCAGTCCCTTGTGTATTGAGACCAATGACATAAAACAAGCTCCAAGTTAGCAAATGTTGGTAATCTTACTCAAAAAGCTCACAGGATGGTTGGTAGATGAAACAAAAAATGCTGTTCTTAGTTGGGTCAAAATCAAAAGGTTATTACTTAGTGTCTGAAATGGAAATTGTTACATTTCCCAGCACTGTCAACTCTCACCTTGATCAGCACAAGAAACGTGGTCAAATACATATGTCTGAGATTTTTGTTCATTCAATTGATAATCTAAAATGAAGGATCAAGACTGAATATCCAGAATACCAGCAAGTCTGAAAAAAGCAAAACAAAAGATGAAGTAAGTGAGATATCATGGATTAGGTAATGCCAAACTTGGGTGTTAAAAGCATGGAAAATTGTAAAAGGAAGACTATGTGAGGTAAATAGTTATAGTTTTGAGTTCTGAGAAAAGAATGAGCTGTAGTAGTAGATAGTATAATAACTCTTGATTTCAGCACAGTGAGGATGCAGAGTGGAGAGAAAGCATTTGGAGGTAAATTTCAACCGCAAAAGGAACAGAGAGGAAAGTTCAGAGGAACACAGACTATATTGGTAGTAATAAAACAGTGAAAGACAAGAACAGTTGTGGTGCAGAGTTTGGAGGCTAGAGCTGACAGGGATTGCTTATTTAGGCCTTTTCTGGCATTCTGTCCAGCAACACAAAAAAAAGAGTTTCTCGCAGAATCTCCCTGGATATGGGAGTAATAATCAAGCCTTTAACAGGATTGGGCTTAAGAACTATGTTATTGAGGCAAAAAAGGTGCCCGTCACAAAAGAAATAGCTGCAATTCTTGGAGGCAGCATTCACAATAGAAGAGACGTGAGAGTGCCACTTTAGGTCAGAATTGATAACATTACCAAACAATTTCCAGTAAAATTATTGTAAGAAGGAATTTTACTCCCACATTGAGGAAAAAAAATGATGAAGGATGATTGAGGATGGAGCCATCATTGGTAAGGGATGATGGGTGCTGGTTAGGTTTACAATAATCATGGAGGAAATTTGTCTATTCAGAAGTACAAGAAACAAGATTTTTATTATCCCAATGGAGAAGACCAAGATACAGTGCTAATAGTACACATACTTTCACCCATCAGGGGCCGATATTGAAAAGCTGGACAAAAATCCATTGAATTAAAAACCAATGCTTTTTTGTGGTTCCGCATAAGCATGAATAGCATTCAAACATTTGCTAAAATGAAAAAGTACTGAATGATGAATAAAAAAAAGAGGAGGAGAAGGAAGGGAAAGATGTGTAAACTAGGCCAAACCATAAAATTTAGCAATAATCTTATATCATTTTGTGTATGACTATAAGATATTAAAAAGGATATCAATGTCAAATAAAACTTAACATTGTAAAAGAAAAGTCAAAAGTAGTGATTTCCAAATAACTAATGGAATACACGCATAATTAAGAACAACAGTGTTTACCAATTTGGTCAGCTTTCTTTTTTATTAATACAATATTGCAGTTTTTTTAACAAAATACCTCCGTACCAACATATTTTCTTGCTGTATATTCATGCATTAGTACAGAGCACATGATTTTACTTATATTTCTCACATGCAAAATATAATTTCATATGGGAGTTCAGACAGTTGCTTGCTTCTGATAAATGACTGCAAGATCCACCAGAGTATTGTTCCTGCTAATGCTCTTATTCTCAGCACAGATTTTTTTTTGTAAATCTAGATTTACTGTCAATTACTAGAGGTGCTGAGAAATTCAGGCAGGTTTAGCTGTCAAAGATTTTGTAAAAGCTAGCGTCCTCAATTTCACTCTATATTTCTCGTGATGCAATTGTGAAGCCAACAGCTCAATAAAGTAATAAATGACAACTGTGCATCACAGGTTAACTCTCCAATGAATATAAAAAGTTAGCACTTTTACAGATGATGTAACTTATATGTGATATTCAAGAATTCTGAAGTTATGATTACCATGGATCTACCAATTCCAATTTCTTTTTAAATCCCAACTAATCTAAACCATGTTTTTGTACATTGAAATATAAGCTATCTTTAAAAATGTTAAACACAGTGGGTCAGATTTTCCTGCTCGCAGCATTCAGGTGTGGTGTTACGAGTTGCAGAACCATGAATATTTCTTTATTTTGTTTGTTGCTACCATGAGCAGGAACAAGAATAAATGGAAGGTGATTTAAACTCAAATCACTTTCTGCTACCCAGCTATTGAATGGTCCATAAAAATGCCTGATTGCTACTCTGCTACTCTCTGCAAACACAATGATCTCGATAAATTACATGGCAAAAACGTCACCACAACTTGTAATGCCCACTGGAGAAACATTTTTGTGAGTTTGAATGATCTTGTCAGTGGTGTGAGGAAAAAGGTATTCTGCCACTCTAATCAGTTGTACAACAATTACTGCAATAGGAAAATCTGGCCCAGGTTGTTTGACACATAGATATCTGTAATAATTGAAATAAAATGCTAATGTTATTTACAGATTTTCTTTACTATATAGAAATATAAACTTCCCTAAAACCACAATTCAGTAAAGAAATTATATATAAAAGAGATGGCATTAGCTTAGATTTTACTTTTGAATTCCTGCCCCTTGCTATGAAAGCACTTTTTTTTCCAAATTACACAAAACAGTATTTCACAAATCTTCAATTTGCCTAAAAGCTAATAGTTGAAATTCAGAATCATAATATTTAATTCATAACAGTGCCAGCCTCTTAAAGATGCAGTGTTGTCATAGTAATTAGGGTGGTGCATGACACAATCATCAATGTACTGATGTTACTGTGTAGGCACTTTTGTCCGGCCATACCATATTTATCTGACTTCTTCAAATTTTAAAAATATGGTTCACTTATTGCCAAATTAGCCATAGTACCAAACAAAGCATTTCTGCAGCACAGTAGTTAGAAATGCTGCTTCAAGAACTGAGCTGGCCTGAACTCTCACTAATACACAGACTGCCCTTTTAATGTATTGGATCTGTTGTAATTGAGTCATGTAATTCTGCCTTGGAAAACTGAATATATGTTTGCATTACAGCTAACATATGGAAGATTTCAGTTCTATTAATAGATGTCATTTTACTTCGTCATTTAACCTGTAGATATTTTTTATCATTTGGGGAACACATGCTATCTCCAGGACACAATGCTTCAAAAAATCACAGAATAGTTATACATTTACAATAGCACAAGTTGGTGAACAATGCTTTGAGAAAGAAACTACATTGGATCCTAATATGCCTCTTAAAATACACATTGATCAAATACAGAAATTATTCATGGCCATTCGTTAAACAGTGACTTTACTTTCATATGATGCAGGTCCTTTGTAGCAATTTTCCCTTAAATATAATATATAAAAGGAGTATTTAGGAAATGCTATTCTTTTATTTTGAAATAAAATCCAGAAATTACAATTAGAAAAAGGAATTATAATTTGTATGAGATTTCTTCTAAAATTCCTAAAGCAGTGTAAATATGTCCTCCTAACCCCAATAAATCCCAAATCGGCGCAATGTCATTGTTCAGCTGATACTTTTATCCAAGAATCAATTTAGTACGACCATTGGGCTGTAAAAAAAAATGTAGAAATGTTCTTCAGATTTAAAAATCATTAAAATATTCCATCATACATGACTGTAATAATTTATATATCTATTTTGCAAGTGGATCATAAACACATTTCATATTAAGGAATAAACATAATGGCAGATTTTGCAATGATAATGATGGTGAAACTGTCAGAGTTTGCCAACACTCCTTCTCTGAAACAGTAAACATCTTCTGGAGTTAGCACACTTGCAGTTAATCGAAGAAATCCAGAACTTGCTGTCGAGTCTATGCTTCTTCATTGGGCGCCCTGTTGAAGTCACTGCAGAATGCAATCTACTAGAAATCACTCGTCCTTTTATGTTAATAGTCTCATTGTAGAAACCCTTAAAAAAGTTACACCTTGTTCAATGAAGTGTAACTAGGTTTTTAACAGCATACTGCATTCATAATTACTGCTGAAAGATCTCTTTGGCCCGAAAAATTAATTTTATATTTATGGAATGTCAAATTTCTCCATTATGATGAAAATGCACATTTTTAAAATAATATATTTTTCAAGTTTGTTTATGATATTTCAGCTTCTACCTTCATCCCAATTATTTATATTTCTTTCTGTAAAATGATATTGCAAAATGAAGGATAGTCAGTTCATTTCACTTCCTGGCTTACTGTCTGTGAAAATACTTCAATGTGACTGGTTGCTTGATGACATCACTGTTGCTGGACACCTGAAGATCCCCTTGACCTGGCGCCAGTTTCAATATAATATTGGGAATAAGGAAATCCAGACCACAGAGATCACTGGATCTTTTTGGGCATCTTTCTTTGAGACCAGCGACAAATGCCATCACTTCATCGCTGACAGAGAAACCTGGACCAATAACCCATATACATTTTATAACATGATACAATTTCCATCATATAAAAATGTCATTGCAAACCCGGCTACTTTTCACACAAGTGGTTTGAATCAAGGTTATTTTAGAAATCCATAGCCCAGGTCCATAACACAGCAAATAACCAAGGTGGAGGTGGAGAAGAGTGAAACTAAAGATGGGGCAAATTAATAAATAATGGTTAATGGTACCACACTTGGATTTTAAAAGCTTGAAGATTGTCAGAGGAAGGAAAAACAGAATGGTAAAGGGTTCCACAATGTTGTGCGCTGGGAAAGAACAGTAGATCTTGATTTTATATGATAGTGTAAAACAGATGAAGGTGAATTGGCAGCCTATTTTATATTTCTTCCAATTTTTATTTTCATTGGCTTGTTTTAAAGACGGGGGTCCGGGCGGCAGGCTGGAAAGTGGAGGGAGACGCCACCTTGGCCCTCTGACAGCCCTTGGTTTTACTAAGATAAATGGCTGAAATTTATACTCGCTGCCGAAATCGGTGGCGGACGGAAACACCGAGCACCCACCTGTGCAGGCCACACATCGCGGATCCACCGTGATATTAAGCGCGGTGGCTTATTTAAATAGCCGGGGTGGACTGTCCGCCCACCCCCGCCGATGACGTGGAGAGGGGCGGGCTTTCCGTCCCATGCAATGGCGCTAGCTGCCTGTATGCAGGCGCTGATGCCATTTTTAAAGGGCTTCGAGCCAGGCTGTTCAATTTAAATATTTAAGGATACATTGATTTAAAAAAAGTAAATAAATTTATCTTGTCCCTCCACCCACCACCCCCCCACCCCCCGAATAACCAAAGAATTAATTACTTGCTCTCTTCCCCCCCCCAGAACACTTACCTTGTCCACCTGACCTTCGCCCCCAAAGTGCATAAACTTTACACTATAACCCTCCTCACCATCCCCTACTGCAATGATATGACCCTCCCCCTCCCCCCCGCACTGAGAAACTTACCTCCTCCCCCCTCCCCACCAGTGTTCCGCCTTGGTTCCCCGAACGGGGATCGGAAGGTGCGGGAGTCTCGGCCAGCGGCATGAAGATCACACCAGGACAGAAGGCGGGAATGTAAATGTACTTAATTCATTAATTTAAATATATTTAAATATGTTAATGGTGGTCCTGTTGCCAAGCGGCAGGAGGGGGCTACCACAAGGCCTCGCCGCCGCCAGCAATATCGGGCCGGGCCTTCCCAGCGTCAGGGTGTGTGGCGGTCTCTTCTGGAGGCATTTTATCGCCTCCCTCTCCCACACTAAGACCCCCGATGTCAGGCGGTCTGTAATTTTCAGCCCAAAAAGTGTTTAAACAAACACATAGAAAGAATAACATTTGGCTTAGATCTATTCCCTGAACTTTGTGGCCTGTTATTAAATTATGCTGCAAAGGTATCATCGCATTGGATCAATTGAAAGCTTTTGTCATGTGCAGCAACTGCGTTTTCTGTTTTACTGTATGCTGCAGTCAGCAAAATCATTAGGTGGTACAAAATTCCAGCTTGACACATTAGAGAATGCTTTGTGGGAATGCAGAGTCAAGTTTGACCCGAGTCCTGAAGCAAATCGTAAAATTAAGAGCAGTTATGATATTTTTACCAAGCCAACTAACACATTTACTCTAAAATTTGGAATAGGACAGCCTAAGCAGGAGAGTACTGAATTTCCAAAGCTTTTCCTTTTCAATACAGGACAATAGAATTGATGCAATTAACATCAATATAGAACTGGGAGTACTGTAAACAATTTTTAACCGTTGCTACAAAAATGATCAGGGGAGTTTTGTATCAGCATAACAAGAGTCCCAGGTCAGATGCTGATTTAATTTTCTTTTTAAAAAGATGGTATTAGGCTAATGTATATTTGGGTTATGTATGTAGTTGGTCTCCAGGGCTGCCACATGCCTAGTTCTGAACCTTGAATCAGCTGTTCAGAAATTTCAAACCATACAAAGTCTGTTTTTAAAAATAAACATGAAATGTTCTTTCTTCCATGTCTGTATTTTAAGGTGCAGAGGCAATACTTATTGATATTAAGGTCTTCAACGAATGTTCACCAGCAGCAAACCAAACATCAAGGGGTCAATCTGAAGTTCAATCATGGTGGAGTACAGGCATCTGTGGATTGACTGATCTGCTGAACTTAATGGACAGGGAAACCAGGCAGGGTGTATAACGGGCAGATAATCTACTACTGCCAGTTTTCCACCTCGGACGAAAGTTTAAGTCAGCCCTTAGATCTCAAGCCAATGTCCCACCTTCTTGACCCACTCCTGCCCTCATCCACTTCTGGATTTGGGAAAAGGTGACAACTAGGGTTGGCCACTCTGGTTGGAGGTGTTTCTGGGAGGTTTCATCACATGACCTCCCACCGCCTACCACCCTGTCCCCTTCTCCCGCCATTGGGTGCCGACATGTCCGTCCTCACAATAATCGGTCAATAATGGCAGCTACAGTGCTGAGGTAGTATTGCAATGTCACAGCTGTCATCATTAGATGTTAATCTAAGGCCCTATCTGACCTCTCAAGTGGTAGGTAGCCAATTGGGATAAGTTAAAGGCCAATTATCAGAGGCCACTGCCTGAAGGTGGCCTCCCAGTGGCAGACCAGAGGGCCAATGCTACAGGCAGGCTTTGAGCCCCTCCCCCCCCACCCCACCTCTGGTTACCTGGTTACAGCTGCGGCCAGTGATCACCCCGTGGAGCGGTTCTCCCTCCACAATGGCGACCCGCCAGCCGTGACCATTTTTTTTTTTAGCTTGCAAGATTTAAAGTGCTGAAAGATGGAGGTGCTCGCTCTGTCTCTTACCTGCAATGCCAGGCTGCAGTACCTTCAATGCTGGAGGGCCTCCTATTGGCCCTCTAGCTTCAAAACCCCGCCCACCATCCTTAATTGGATGGTGAGAGCACCGTCTGGTCATTAATTGGCCAATTCAGGCAAAATCACTCTCAGGTAACTGCTCCTAACACAGGACAGTGCCCACATTTGACCCCAATGTTGGGGTCCCAGCCCAAAATGCAAAATCTTGCCCTTTATCTGGTCATCATCTCATTGCTGTTTGTGGGAAATTGCCAAGCATAAATTGGCTGCCCCATTTACTAAACTATTTGGATGTTCTTACGTCATATAAGACATTGTGTCAATACAAGTTTACATAGATCAGCCATGATCTTATTTTCTGGTGGAACAGGCTTGATGGGCTGAATGATCTTCTCCACCTATGTAACTACTTTCTTTCTGCTTTCTGTGCATTCTTGTAGTTTGGGATAGGGCCTAGTTTCCACAGACTGTCCCACAACAGTTGGAGTTGTTAATGAAATTTCAACTGTTAGAAGTGCATGAATTAATATTTTTATTAACCACACTTTGCCACTTACCCTTTACTTTATCATAGCAGGGTTCACAGTGTACGGTACGATGGTGAACCCAGAAGTTGTCTCCAGCACACAGATTTTCGAGAGATGAGTGGCAAATTTGGCACTGCAGTAAAAAAAAATTATAATTATTCTGTGGGGATCTACTGAACCAGAATAAACCTCTTTAGAATCAGTTAAACCATTTCAACAAAGGATAATTAAATATGACCACAGTTTTCCTTCTGTGAGGCATAGGCTGGAACTAAATGATCTCCCATGCTGTCACTCACAGCCTGTAAGTGTTTGAAGTATAGTTGTGATATTTAGTTCCAATGGTGGAATTGTGTTTATGCTTTTCCCATAGGGCCAATGCTCAAATACACCTTGGTGTTGAGGGGGAGGAAACAGTCTACATAGGTACAACCTGTGGTCAATAAGTGGTTAATTGTTGGGAGGGGTTTCTATAGATTGGCAGATGCTTGTAAGTGCCAACTTATTCCATTGGGGGCTGGATTTTACGGTGGGTGGGGGGAGCGATCCACCGACCAAAAAGTCGGTGGTGATCCCACTTCCACCGGGCCTGGGGTTACAGACCGGATTTTACGGTTCCCAGGCCCTTAATTGGTCTTGGGCAGGACTTCCAACTCATTGAGGCAGAAGTCTCGCCTAATGGAGCTGCCAGCCAATCAGTGGGCTGGCAGCTCATCGTCCCAGCGGTGCTACCCGGAGCTGCAGCCACTGCTGGGACTGCAACCCAGCTCAAGGATGAAGTTAATGGGGAGCATTAGAAAACTGGTAGGTTTATGGGGCCTCACCAGGAGCAATCGTCAGGCCCCAGCGAGGCAAGGCGGGGTTGGGGGGGGGGTGGGGGCTGGGGTCGGTTAGGGGGCAGGGAGGGGGTGTTGGGTGTTGGGCTTTCGGGGGTGGTCCTCCGTCCATCAGAACACTGCCTAGTTTTATCAGGCGGCTTTTCTGAGGCCTCAGCTGCCCTACAGTCAAATCCCCATGGCAGTGGGCGGAGGCCCTTAAGTGGCCGTTAATTGGCCACTTCAGGGCCTTGATTGGCCTGGAGTGAGCGGGCGGTTTCTCGCCGCCGCCACTCCACATAAATTGGCAGCGGAGGTGGGAGTGGGTTGGGAAGGGGCCCCCCAGCCTCCCACTCCATCTTACATGCCCCTACCCTGCCACCAGCCCGTTCTTTTGGGGGGTGTAAAATTCTGGCTGGGATGTGACTGGACTATTAAGGTCAGAAAAACTGTCAGGAAATAACTGCTTTCTCTTTTTTGGGGCTATTTTTCTGAAGCATGACGTCTGAAGTTTAATGCCTGAAGTTTGATGGATTCATGCTTGACCCGCAACTCTTTCATGTAGATGGTTGAACTGACATTGAGGAGTTAATTTTTGACTTTGGGTGAAAGTGTACAAAAGGCGATATCCATTCAGCTGCCCGTTGGGCACTATCAGCCAGAGTCAAAATTACCCAGAGTGTTAGACTATGCATTTGGCCTCTCACTCCTCACATGGTGGTTTCCTGACGTTGTTGAGGGAGGGATTAATGCTGAGTAGATATCCTTTGTTTCCCCACAGAGTGATAGGGAAAAAGATGGGAATGACTAACCATACTGATATGCAATGCTTGGCAAATAACCTGAAAACAACGTTTAAGTTCAAATTTTATTTGTAAGGGTTGACTATTACTGTACACTAATCTAGAAGGGCAGTTTTATTACTATACAGCACTATTTTATACCTTAAAGCATGCTGCATGGCAATTAATGTTCAGTTCCTCCAAGATCATTTTTGCACCCTGATTGATGGGTTTGTAGCATTGGCTGCACACATTTTTATCCGTGGATTTCCTGCAAACCAAACACCAGAGCTTCATATGAGGAAAATTACACATTAATTCAAAATTAATGGCAAGATACTGGAAAATCACCATTATCCTGATATTCTTGGTGAGCCTCTTACTCCAAGACAAGACGAATAAGGAGAGAAAAATGAAGTAGAAAAAGGAACTAAAACAATCATTTTATCTTTTCCTCATCACGTTTCCTGTCTTGTGTGGTGTCACATTTAAATGCATAGGGCAAGAAAGGAACAAACAACAGCATACTTTTGTAAAATCTTGATGAAAGTGAAAACAAAACAGATGGACACTGCACATTTGCCATTACCATGTGCTGGGTACAGATTTGAATCTTCAGACAATTCCTTATCTGAGCTGGGAGTAAATGCCAAGCAGATACTGTGGCATTTGCCAACAAAAGGAAAAACCCATAGGGGTTGGGCAGTCATGCTTGGGCAGTCTCTGGCTTCTGCGATCAGAGGCCAGCCCTGGCACATTTCATGTACCAACCCCATTAGTTGCAAGAATCATTTCAGGCTGACGAAGAAGAAAGAATTAAAAAGTCCAGAAAATAGGGGCAAATTTATCCAAGACAAAGTGGAGATCAATCCAATTTAACCACTTTCCTGCAACACCAGGGCTGGGATTTTATCCGGGCGACGGGGGTCTTGACCTCCGGCAAAAGTGTTGCCGAGAACCTTGCATCGCCCTTTCTGTGGGATGCCCGTTGAATCAAGTGCCAATTAGGCACTTAACTGGACAGCTGCAGGCCTTCCACGGTATCAAGGACACCAGAGACAGAAGTCACACCCTCTGAGAGCTGCCAGCCAATCACGGGCCACAGCTCATTAACTGAGCAGCGCCAGTGCGGGACCGCTCCCCCCCCCCTCCGCCCCACCCTCCAGAGCCAGCAAGCAACCCGCACGGTTTTTCTAGCCGTGCTTCCCATGTGGCGACAGGCCTGCCCACCGCTCGGGTCATTGCAACAGTGGTGGAATGAGGCCCTTAACTGCGCATTAATTGCCCACTTAAGGACCTCAATTGGCAGCAGGGTGGGAAGACCGTTCACAGGCCTTCCTGCCAAGGACTTCCTTTCGGTGGAGGCGGGGGAGGATTCCCTCTCGCCACTCTCCCACCCGATTATATTCCCTCCCTGTCTCCAAATCTGCCACGAGGGACAGCATAGAGTTACCCCCTCCCCCACCCTCCAGTAATCAGATTGTTAAACATTAATTAGAGCTTGCAACACCTTTTTATTTCCCCAATAATTTTCATGAAAAATAATTCCACATGATTTGAATTCTTATTCTAGGTTTTATCAAAGTAAGTATAAAATAGTATAAAGTTAGGATCCCCCCCAAATTTCTTGGGTCTGGGATGCTAGTACCAGGGTATTTGCTGGGCCAGGGGGACAGAATTAGCAGGGGGAAACAATTCCGTTCCTGTCTGTTTGCAATTCAAAATGATGACCAATCAGATGGAAACACCTTGCCTGGATTTTCCCTGAGGACTCCTGAACCCCACCGCTGGGTTCAAATGGAGGTCAGAGGCCTGCACTGTGTGGAAAATAGTCAATGTGATTTTTCCCGAGCGGCCAATTAATGGCCAGAGGGTGTGCTCGCCATCCAATTAAGGAAGGCGGGCGGGGTCTCGAAGATGGCCAGTCAGAGGCCGTCCTGCTTAAAAGGAAGAAAGGAAGATAAGTAAGGGTGAGGGCACTTCAAAATGGAGGCACCTTCTCTCTAACTTTTTAAAATTTGAAATAAAAAACAGCCTTTGCAGCTGGGCCACTGCTGTGTGGTGGTGACGGGCATGGGGGGGAGCGCCTCTACTGGGTGGCCTGTGGCTGCTGCTGTACCCAGGCAGGCAGGGAGGTCCTCTAAGCCTGCCTGGAGTGCTGGCACTGCACCCCCCACCCTCCACCCTCAGTCTGTCACTGGGAGACCGCCTCTAGGCAGCTAAACTGGCCCCCGCCAGCTCCGGGCACCTGGAGGTTGACTGGAAAATCACAGTAGGCCTCCTTCAATTGGCCTTGAGTGACTGTTTATTAGTTTAATCGGCTACCCACCGTGTGCGGCAGGTAGCTCTGCTGCCCCTCTATTCCTTCCTCCAGGAAAATGGCCTGGGGTTGGGATGGAGCTATGGAACTGGCAAGCAGGCCGGTGGCACTATTTTTAGCAAAAGCTCAAAATCCGTTGTGATATAATTGGAAAAGTTGCAACGGCTGCATTGGTGTTTCCTCACCAGCAATTCCAACATTGTTATTTTTTTCCTCTGGCCATGTATAATACAGGCAGAAAGGCATAAGTGGGGCCCATAGTCCTGCTCAATAATCCTAGCCTTGCTGTGGCTTGGATTCACAGGAAACATTATAAATGGCCTGGATGCACATACCCTTTATGTAAGTCACCAACCCCAGGGTTTTGGGACAGAGTCAACGTTGGGCAGAACCAGCAACCGGAAGTGCTGCCCTGGTGGAATGGGTTTGAGGATCTTTGGGCATGGAATGGTCTAACTTTGGCATGGCGGGTTATTTCCTATCTAAGAATACTGCTTATTCAGCAGCATTTTTGATTTTCGCCCTTGTATGTTTAAAGTATATTTTCTCTGTTGTTCAGTTGCCTTTTTGAACATAGCTGGCCCAGCAGATTGGAAAAGAACACTACTTTATTGGTGCAAAAGAGCTGCTCCCTAATTGGTGGATTTAGGCTACATTTGCAGATAATTTATAAGAACATAAGAACTAGGAGCAGGAGTAGGCAATTCAGCCCCTCGAGCCTGCTCCGCCATTCAATACGATCATGGTTGATCTCATCTTGGCCTCAACTCCACTTTCCTGCCTGTTCTCCATAATCCTTCAACCCAATCCTAATTAAAAATCTGTCTATCTGCTCCTTAAATTTACTCAATGTCCCGGCATCCACCGCACTCTGGGGTAGTGAATTCCACAGACTCACAACCCTTTGAGAGAAGTAATTTCTCCTCATCTCTGTTTTAAATCTGCTACCCCTCATCCTAAAACTATGACCTCTCATTCTAGATTGCCCCACAAGAGGAAACATCCTCTCTACGTCTACTTTGTCAATCCCCTTAACCATCTTATATACCTCAATTAGATCTCCTCTCATTCTTCTAAACTCTAGAGAGTAAAGGCCTAAACTGCTCAATCTCTCTTCATAAGACAAACCCCTCATCTCTGGAATCAATCTAGTGAACCTCCTATGAACTGCCTCCAATACAACTACATCCCTCTTCAAGTAAGGGGACCAAAACTGTACGCAATACTCCTGGTGTGGTCTCACTAATGCCTTGTACAGTTGCAGCAACACTTCCCTACTTTTATACTCTATTCCTTTAGCAATAAATGCCAAAATTCCATTTGCCTTCCTTATTACCTGCTGCACCTGCATGCTAGTTTTCTGTGATTCATGCACGAGGACACCCAGATCCCTCTGCACTGAAGCCCTCTGAAGTTTCTCTCCATTTAGATAATAATTTGCCTTTCTATTCTTCCAACCAAAATGATAACCTCACACTTATTCACATTAAACTCCATCTCATGAGGCCAGGATTGTCAGTACTAGGGAAAATGTCATTGTTATCATGGCCTTCAGTACTACACTTCAGCCACAAAGCATCAATACCAAGCAACTCCCAAGTCAAATACATGGTTAAGTTCCCTCCACTCGATTCCCACAATCTGCCTTAACCCTAACCTCAGAAGATGATGCACCAGTGCGAATTTTCCTGCTTCCCCACACTAACCAGTCTTAATGAAATGAATGCCTAATTAGAGGTGGTTTGATGTTCGAAATTGGGTAAAAACTGCACAGAACTCATTTCACATGGAAAATGAAATAAGTTGCCAACAGAAGATGCTTTTATCCTGCTAGAATGAACTAGATTCAAACCTAAGTTCCAAAGGTTTTGTTCTAACTCACTGCACCTCACAAATGTACCCCTGTCAAAGCGATAAAAACTACTGCTGCAATTTTGCACTTTGTTGCAAGAATATTCCAAGAACCATCAAAGCAGATCGATACTAATTGGACTGGAATGTAACTTTGCCTCATAACTGGGCCTGTCTGGGCTTCATTAGCACACACTCAAAGGCTGCTGCAAAATGCCTGTAGTTGCCTCAACTACACTACAGGAGCCATTGCTTCTTAGCCCTCCCAATACCAACATCATGGACAGACAAACTTAAAAAGATCATTAGCTATTAAAATACGCATGATTTTCACACTTAGGAGCAATATGACCCGAAGAAAACCATTAAAATTTGAAATGCTCCACAAAACATTCACTCCCATAAGTTGAACTCTAACCATTTTTGTTTATTACATCAGACATGGCTGTGCAGTGCACTGAACCATAAATTATATTTGCATTAACAACAAAGAAATAGGTCAGCAACATTAAACAAACACATCAATAAATTCAAGCAAAATTTCTATGGTACAAAACCAAATCATTTAAAAATAAGAATGTTTTTCTTACTGTTCAGCACTGGTGTAGGCAGTGGTTAAAGTTATCACTTTTGCGGGACTCTTGCCTTCTGTAAGAGATGAGCTGCAGAAACAAACAGAAAATTACATTGCTTATTTTGTGATTATCTCTTGAATTCTATTTTTTTTTTGTTCTGGGCCTGTTTTTGGGCCTAGCTTTGACACTTTTCAGGCAGCTTGCATCCCAAGAGACCCAACTGAGCCCAGCACAAAATTGGGCCTCAGACCTTGTTACCGTTTTAGGTGTGAACTGCCAGAGGCTGCTTGCCTCACCAGCATCAGTCAGAAGGTAGGTCTCGTTGGGCTAGGAGGTACAGGGGGCAGGGTAGTGGGCTGGGATTGTGGGGGCGGGGGGTGGGTGGTGTTTGGTGTTGGAGAGGTTAACAGGAGAGGCAATTGGTGGCTGCTCCTTAGACCGCAGTGATAGCTTAAGAATCCTGAACGGAGCCCACCCAATCTCAGGTTGGACATTTTACTGGAGTCTTTGGGGGGGTTCAGGTCATCGGCCTGCGAAATTGAGGCTTGTTACACTCATAAAACAGGGACAGCAAGATTCAATTTCTACCCCTATGAATTTCCATTCCTCTTGCACACATACAGCTACTTAGGCTCTATCCTCAGGAATTCGCTTCCTTAAACCCCTCCACCTCCAAGAGAGGTCAGTGGCCTAGAAATGCAGGAGCCTGCACAAGAATGGAGAGGCCAGAGGAATCCCAGATACTGGGTCTAGCATCTCATCACCATAAGGCCAGTTTTGTGTGAGGATCCCTCAGGGAAGACAGAACAAAAATTGGGCTGCTGTTTGCACCATAGTGGCCTTTGCAATAAGTGAAGGACTGTGGGCCTTTGGGAATGGGATGGGGAGGATTACAGGCCTCAGAGGGTGGGTGAGGTTGGGGAACCGATTGATGCTGAAAGATCTGAGCAGAGATGTTGGCAAAAATACTTCCCAAAGAGATACGGCAGCGCTAAATTTCATTTTAAAAGCACCTTTTAGATCATGTGAAAAATCAATATGGTACTTTTAATTTGAGGCAAGTTCCTCTGCATGCTATCATCAAATTACACTACAAACACTACAATCTGCTCGGCCAATTCTCCCTTCATCAATCTTCCAATCTATGGCCTTGCAAGCACATTTTAACATATTTGTTTTTGATCAGAAATGAAGGATAATCATCCCAGACTCTAAAGAATTCGACGCTTAAGCATAGTGAGTTCCCAATAAAGTGTTGTCAGAGGCAGACAGTACCTGGAGTTCCTGTTCTTTTGTAGAGAATAACTTGGTGCTCGATAAACTGATGGTTCACTATCATCATAAAGTTGCTCACTCGGAGGGCTGAGATAAAAACACAATTGATAATTTGCTGCATCTCAGCAAAATAAATTCTGCTCAGTTTTCTTTGTGTCTTTAATGTATACAATATATCAGTGCAATTTTGCTTCCCTAATATTTATTTGCTTATTGCTAAGCATGATAACATAACTTTTCTAATTTTTCCAGACAGATCTTCAAACATGGTTTTATCTATATAAAGCAGAGTGTAAAATGATGCAAATCAGCAACTGTGTGCCAACTTCCATCTGTCTCTCTCTCCACAGAACTGGCTGGAATTTGCATGTTTATCATCCTCCCTTACCCTGGGAGGAAGAAGTATAACACCACCTTCCCTCAAAACAGCCCATTCATCTTTTTTGTTTGCCATTCCTCACTCCTATTCATTGCTTTTTTTCCACCGTTCATTGCTTATATGTCAATTGTGGCACTTCTTACGTGTCCTTTCATAATAGCAAAACTACACCACAAAGGGCATACGGGACTTCGACCTACACTAAGAAATGTGGATGGACCGATAATCATTGATTTGTCCACCACACATTCTTTGGTATGCATTTCTGAACGACAGTCATCAAATGATACCCAATGTCAAGAAACCTCTGCACCTGAGTTCCTGTGGTGGGCTTCCATTTTGTGATGTACTGCATCAGCAACATAAATCATTATAATATTTACCTCCACAGAAACACCAACGTGTTGGCCGTGATATCAGCCCTGAATAAAGAATTATCATTTATCAACAGAATTTTGAAACATTATAGTAATGAGCCCAAAATGTTATCCATACATTTCGCCATTGATAAAATATTAGTTGGATCCCAATGCCTAAGGCAAAAAGCAGTGGGTTGAACTTGTAGGAAATAAAACATTTTATTGGCTATCCAGTGGCAATTCTCCGGGCTGAATTTTATCAGCTCGCTGATGTTCTCAGCGGTGAGCTTGAAAGATTGCACGGCGCACACACGAGACATGCACTGTGGAGCCTCCATGATATTACGTGCAGTGTTGTATTAGCATAAAAGGTGTGGAGCGGCTGCCCCTGATGATGTAAAGGGGGTGGGCGCTCCGTCCCTAGCAACGGTGCAGGTGCTAGTGCCATTTTTAAAGGGCTTTAAGCCCTTAGAATAATTTTTTATTTTTAAAGGGAAAATGTGAAAGGTCACAATATAAAAAAAGAGTGAAGCCCCACTTTGACCCCCCTGCAATGATACAGAAAGGTTTCATTTTCCCTCTCCCCTCCAAAAACAATGCTTTGTCGGTCCTGACCTTTCACCCCCAAACTTAAAGCTCTTTGCCCTTCAACCCCTTCCCACCATCCCCTCAGCCAATTGAAACAGTTTCCACCGCTCCCCCCATGCCCTGAAAATTTCACTCCTCCCTCCCTCCTTGCTCGTATCATGCTGGAGATCTGAAGGCATGGGAGTTCCAGCAAGCGGCCGAAATATCGGCGTGGGTCAGCTGTCGGGACCAGGTAAGGTAATTTAAATTGATATCAATATGGGGATAAAGGCTCCGTCGTTGAGCGGTGGAGGACTGCACCGAGGCCTCGCCACTGCCATTAAAATGCGGCGGGGCCTTCCCTGCATCGAGAGTCGTGGCAGACCTCTCCCAGAAGAATTTTCCGGGCCCCCTTACCATGATCCTCAAAGCCAGAGGACTGGTAAAATTCAGCCCTTCGTGCGTGATTTTAGCCAGTCTCATCAGACTATTCGATCATGGAGGCCGTACTGAGAATAAACCTGATCATGTCTTTACAAGAAGCCCACATAGCAGGCGTCATCAGATAGAAGCAAGACTTTGCGACAGCACAGGTGCAATGAGGTCTTCACCAATCCAGCTAAAATCTACTGACTCTGTAGAAACCGTTGATCTGCCAGTTGGGATGAGTTGTACTGGTCAGCAGTCTCCAGAATGGAGAAGACACAGAGAGAAAAGAGAAACAGCAGGGGGTTGATATAAATACCTGTTTTCCTTATAGGATGATCGAGAATTATTGACTGGAGTTTTCTCATTAAGTGAATCAGAGCTGAAACAGATGAATATCTATGCACGTTAACTGCATGTATACATCTCATTGAACACACTGATTACAAATTGATGAACCTGTACTACGTTAATATCCATGAGAATTGTGAAGGAATTTACCGAAACAGTGAGGGGCAATGTTATCTTTGGCCGATTGTGTAAAATGAGAGATATCAAATTCATTGAGGACATAAAATAGAGTTAGAATAATAGAACCAAATTAAAATTACCCCATCTGTGAATAACAAGTCTACTGCAATAACAATATTAGCACAGAATTAAGAACTTGTATTTGCCTCATCCCATCCCATCCCCCACATTTTCCAGATCACCACAGCAGTGCAGTGAAAATTTGCAAACTCAAAAGACTTAAACTCAGCAAGAGGAGTCACTTGTAAGGTAACGTTAGATGAAGTAGGGTGGGAGGAGGTCAGTTGGGCTAAATGGCCTGTTTCTGTGCTGTTGTTGTAACTTGATATAAGTGGTCAAGCGGAGATTAAGCTGAGTCCACGGCAACTCAAATACTTGAGAAAGAAACTCAGCAGCATTTACTTTCATGTTATATACCAACGTCCCTGCTTCAGTGCAGTTTTGAGCAGGAGAGGAACTATCGATTGGGGTCTCTGAACAAGAAAGAACATGTCTCTGTGTGCTATCATCAAATTACAGTACAACTAACCTCATGTTTATACAGATTTTACACTTTTTTATCAAGCTTCAGCTGGGTGTCCTTGAAAGCACATGCTAATTGGTTCATTTTGGACCATAAATCAAGGCAAGGTAGATATAGCTGACCCCAACGAAATGTTGATGTACCTGGAGGTCCTGCTTCTTCTGATATAAGAGGTTGGCGATTTGTAGGTTGAAGGTTCATCTTTGGAAAGAGCATGCTCACTTGTGGACCTAAGATAAAAGCACAATTAGTAATTATTTAGATAATTCTTTTAAGGAAACTTATCTGGAATTCCCTGATATTTTGTGCTGCAACAACATTGTAAGTACAGCATAATGTCGGTTTTCTGTGCAAAAGACACTTTTTTACTCTGTTTTTCCTCAATCTTTTGCACCAATTCCATGACAAATCTGTTGCCTTTTTGCATAAATCTACGGCCATGCAAAAGACTGGAGAATGTGTATTTCCTGCATTTACATCAGTTATTAATGAGTGTAAATTTACACCTAAAATTTTAGTCACAGCAGGACCCAATGTCATATTTCTGGTGTTTTATGATGATTTCTAAAGTATTGTTTTATTTCTTTTCACCGAGACCGACATTGTAATTTCTTTGATTTTAATAGCATTTGTACAGCTTCAGAATGGGTTACTTGAAAAAATGATTGCATTTTCTTTAACACGTGCAAGAAAGATGTTTTGATGGCATCAAACCTTTAATCTTAAAGCATAAAAAGAAATATGGAATAATCTCCACGCTTTACTAGGGCCCCAGTTGTTTACTGATTTCTTCTTGTTTTGTCTCTTTTTTTTGTCAGACAGATAATTCTTTTTACATCGTTAAGCGTGGGACTTCAATCTGATTGCTACATTCACTGAATAGTGAATTAAAGACAATATGAAATGCAAAAAATCCTTTGTTGTACTAAACAATACCTGGAAATGGAATCAGGAGATGTTTTAGTGATTGTAGTGGTGTAAGAGCTGGTACTCTCCCAGTCTCCACTCTTCCTGTAAAAAAAAGACAAAGTGCATTTCTTAATAATATAGCACAAACAATTACATATTTTTAATTTTCCATTCTTGCACTCCTAAGGAGTCTTCTGACACTTTTACTTGGATAGGAGAGAAGAAAACGTTTGCTGACAAGAAATGCCTCTTGAGATATAGAACAGTGTTGAACTTTTGGACCGGTATGTGCTTTTCAGAAAGTTAAGCACTGTTGGAGGAAGAAAAGTGCAATATGGCACCAAGACAGTACATCAGGGAAGTCTCCTGGAACCCTGAAGAAAGATGTGACAAAAAAAAAAATCCTGATTACCCCCTTATCCTTGAAGATGAGGGGAACTTGATTGGAGTCAGGAGGCGATCTTGAGTAATGACACCCCAAATGATGGGTGGACACTGGATTTTCCAGTGTTATAAGGGAGGTGTGCATTGTTTATGTCCCACAGTGGTGCTTCTGCCCATTTGCCTGCTATAAATTAGTTGCCCTCTCACTGACCTTGCAAACTCTGGCAGGTCAAAGCTGGTAGCCAATGGGACACTGATCGCCTGACAGCCACTGCTTGTGAGAGGGACGGCCAAAATTTGATTCCTTAGTTGGGTGAGCTGCCTGTGGAGGCAAGAGGTGCCAGCAGCTGGCTGCAATTATTTAGATGAGACCTGAGGACCAATTTCTCACAATCCTTGAGTTTCCCGTTTTCAGGGCACTTGAAAATTGGCCTAAACAAATTTATTTTACTTCCCACCACAATTCATGGAGAAGACTAACTTTTAAAGCATAATCAGAAAATCTCAGCAGTTCAGGACTAAAATGGGCCCAGCGCCCTTGAGATAGGGAGGGGAAAGTTCATCCAGAGCTCCCACTCTGAATTTGCTCCTACTCTGCATTATTATCCAGTGGTTTCTGCTGAAAAGTGGACATGTGTGAACATGTTTTGAGGACAGCTTCAGGCTTGGCTTTGAAGCCCTCCATGATCAAACTGCCCATTGTCTAGACTCAACAATTAAGAAAATGGTCACCCAGATCAGGAACTGAAGTACTGCTAATGCCCAGAGAACCGTATTCCATTAAGAGTCACTGCTTTCAGAAGAGGAGAGAAACATTTAGAAAGGAAACAGAGCAGGTACTTTGACTTTGTGCAGTTTGGTAAAATGGGTGATAGTAAATTGCAACCTGTCTTACATCTCTTCTGATTTTTATTTCCATTGAAGTCAAATTGTACAGAAAGTTATGCAGTAGAAATCTTTCCTATTATTTCACTGTGTGTTCTTGACAATTGAACTAACTTCAATTAAAATCATGAATTGACTACATTAAATATTATTTGATATGACTATCTTCGCTGTATTGTGTAATACCTGGAGCTTCTTGAATTTGGATCAAAGGTTGTTTTCGTGTTTGTCACGGTATACGATTTGATATTGTCCGAGTCCTCACTGTTGCTGTTAAAATGAGAAATTAAAAATAAAAATGGTGCTTGAGACAGCACAGTGTAAAGTGCAGTGAATTAAAAAGGGTTATTTATTCCCTTTGCTACAGTCACCCCCCACCATCACCCCCTCCCATCCTCCGCCCATTCTACACCTCAGCCTATTATGCTCTCTATATTTGGTTAATGGGAACTTCACAATATCAGGTTAGGGTGACAGGCCGAACTATTTTCCCTCCTCTTGGGAACATGTTTGCCTACTTTGGTCCCAAAGTACCAGCTGGGGTCAGAAATTCAGGAGATTGGTACACAAGCTCTGAGTTCTATCATCACTTGTCACAATGTCTCAGAGCTTCAAAGTATTGCAGCAACTGGTCTACAAAGCCCAAGTCCATCCAACCTTAAATACTGCTCCCATATCTGGAGAAACTTTTACAATAATTTGCACTCCTGGACGAGATACAAGAAAAGCTTCTTGTCTATGTTTTACTGCTTTAAAGTGCTATATAAATGCAACTGTTGTTCCTAAGAAAAACTCTCAAAGAGTGCCAACTCTCAGACACTTCTTCCTACCTCCCCTGGACCATGACCCCACCACTGAACATCAAGCTGCTATCCACAGGACTGTCACTGACCTCATCTCCTCCGGAGATCTTCCCTCTACAGCTTCCAACCTCACTGTCCTGCAAACTCGGCCAGCCCAATTCTACCTCCTTCCCAAAATACACAAACAGCACTGTCCTGACAGACTCATTGTTTCAGCCTGTTCCTGCCCCAATAAACTTATTTCTTCCTATCTTGACTCCATCTTTTCTCTGCTGGTCCAGTATCTTCCTACCTTCATCCGTGACTCTTCTGATGCCCTACATCATTTTGACAATCTCCAGTTTCCTGGCCCTAACTGCCTCCTCTTCACTATGGACGTCCAATTATGTACACCTCCATCCCCCATCAGGACGGTTTGAGGGCTCTCCACTTCTTCCTTACCAGAGGCCCAACCAGTCCCTATCCACCACCACCCTCCTCCGCCTGGCTGAACTTGTTCTCACTTCTCCTTCAACTCCACTCACTTCCTTCAAGTAAAAGGCGTTACTATGGGTACCCACACAGGTCCTAGTTATGCCTTTCAGTCCTACTCAGGCCCCCTCCCTCATCTCTTTTTCCGTTAGATTGATGAGTGTATCGGTGCCATTTTCTGTTCCCGCCCCGAACTGGAAAACTTATTAACTTTGCCTCCAATTTCTACCTTTTTCTCACCTTTACATGGTTCATCTCCGAAAGCACCCTGCCCTTCCTCAACTTCTCTATCTCCATCTCTGGAGATAGGCTGTCTGCTAACATTCACTATAAGCCCACCGACTCCGAAAGATACCTTGACACTTCTTCACACCCTGCCTCCTGCAAGGACTCCATTCCATTCTTCCAGTTTCTCCATCTCTGACTCATCTGCTCTGATGATGCAACCTTCGACAACAACACCTCTGATATGTTTTTCTTTCATTCAACCGAGGATTCTCCCCCACTGTGGTTGACAGGGCCTTCAACCGTGTCCGGCCCATTTCCCGCTCTTCTGCCCTCATCCCTTCCCCTTCCTCCCTCCCAGAACCACGAAAGGGTTCCCAATGACCTCACTTTCCACCCCAACAGCCTCCACATCCAGAGGATCATCCTCTGCCATTTCTACCACCTCCAGCATGATGCCACTACCAAACGCATCTTCCCTTCCCCTCCCCTGTCAGCATTCCGAAAGGATCATTCCCTCTGAGACACCCTGGTTCACTCCTCCATTACCCCCGACACCTCATCCCCTTCCCACGGCACCTTCCCATGCAATCACAGGAGGCATAATGTCTGCCCCTTTACCTCCTCTCTCCTCACTATCCAAGACCCCAAACACTCCTTTCAGGTGAAGCAGCGATTTACTTATATTTCTTTCAATTTAGTATACTGTATTTGCTGCTCACAATGTGGTCTCCTTTACACTGGGGAGACCAAATGCAGATTGGGTGACTGCTTTACTGAACACCTCCGCTCGGTCCGAAAGCATGACCCCGAGCTTGTGGTTGCTGTGCCATTTCAACACATCCTCCCTACTCTCATGCCAACATTTCTGTTTTTGGCCTGCTCCAGTGTTCCAGTGAATATCAATGCAAGCTCAAGGAGCAGCACCTGATCTTTCAATTAGGCACGCTACAGCCTTGCGGACTGAACATTAAGTTCAATAACTTCAGAGCATGACTGGCCTTTTTTAATACTTTATTTTTTAACCATATGCCTGCTTTTCATGTAGTCAGAGCTACTCATTATTCCACTATTAACAGTCTCTCTGGACCATGGCTTTGTCTTTCACCACAAGCATTAACACACACTTTGCCTTTGTCCCAGGACAGCTTTGTTATTTAATCTCTCCTGTCCTATCAAACACCTTCCCCTTTATTCTCTCCCCCACCCCCTCCCCTTCACTTGCTTAAAACTTAATTATTTTCTAACCTTTGCCAGTTCTGATGAAAGGTCACAGAGCTGAAACGTTAACTTTGCTTCTCTCTCCACAGACGCTGCCAGACCTGCTAAGTATTTCCAGCACTTCTTGTTTTTGTTTCAGATTTCCAGCATCTGCAGTATTTTGCTTTTATTAAAAACTCTCAAAGTATTGGAACAGATTTTGTTTAGATCTTTGATGATCTTGGTCTTTGCAAAAATAAATATGTGCTGTTAAAGGAAAACTGTATTTGACATAAAAGAGGATCCAAACCTCATAGGGATAGTTTGGAATGCAAGAGATATGACA
The DNA here is from genome assembly GCF_036365525.1 of Heterodontus francisci. Taxonomy (NCBI): domain Eukaryota; kingdom Metazoa; phylum Chordata; class Chondrichthyes; order Heterodontiformes; family Heterodontidae; genus Heterodontus; species Heterodontus francisci. Next base: position 132,724,810 of record NC_090376.1, on the reverse strand, counting down.
GCTGAGATCAGTGAGGCCACTAAGTGTTGCAAGATGAAGAAGGCACCAAGGGTGGAGCCATTAAATGTCAAAAGTGGCAGCTTTTGGTTGGGCTTGCAAGAGACATAAAGCAACTGTTTCTTTGAAGAATGGAGAAACATGATTTTCTTTGTCCCAAAAAGTACATGGACAAGGCCAAGATGGAAAATATACAGACATGTCAGCAAAGGAAGTAGATAGGGCACTATACTTGGTTTCGACTTGAGCTAGTGATGGGAAATCAGCCAGGGCTCCCACTCTGGACTGTTATCCTGTGTATAATAACAAGTTAAGGATAGAACCGGGCTTGGTTTTTGAAATCCTCCATTACTGATTATCCTATTGTCACTCACTGCCCAACCACTTCAGCAAGAAAGTGCATGATTCCCACTTGCAGTGGAACTGTACCCCAGCAAAGGTCAGCAGCTTCAGGAAAGGAGAGGAGAAAAATCAGAAAGCACAAAATAAAACATAAAATGTTTTGAAAATTCCAAAAAAAAGTCAGAATTTTTTTTTGTCCTAAATAGTTTGCAATTTTGACAAGTAAATGCAATTTTGTTAGAAACTGCAAATTCCCTTAGCAGGAAGACTGTATTGAAGAGCATTGTCATGTATCACAGTACCTTGAGTTTCTTGGATTAAAGGTTGTTTTAGTGCTTGTTGTGGAGTAAGAGCCGACTTCATCCCAGTCTCCACTGTTAATGTGAAAAAGAAAAAAGTTTGTTTCAAATACCACACTGCAAAGTACAGTGATTTTTAAAAATTCATGATTTACTTATATTTTTCTCAATCTTCCCCCTCTCAAAGCACCCCTTGTCACTCACCTTCACCTGGTCAAATTTACTGACTAGACACCCATTACTTAGGAGGACCACAAGAGTGATTTAGGATTACAGGGAAGTAATTTGCACAGGGCAAATGGATCATCAGGCCACAATGGCAACTTGCCTGATTTTCATTGCAAGAATAAAAAACCATGCGGGTTCCATTATAGATATGTGATCCACTTGCTACATTACTGCCCACATGGAGAAGATGAAAATTTTGTGATGGAAACCACACCTGCCAAAATGAGACATATTAATTTTGTCATATGGTACATTATTATTTTTGAACTGTTACTGGACATTGAAATAACTTGTTTAAAAAGAAACACAGAACAGTGGCTGAAAACATGGCTACACATTTGCATTTTAAAAGACAGTGGTATGGAGAGACAATGGGAGTACCCCCCAGATTCAATTTGCCAGATGGGTTTTGTCAATAGTGATGAGCAGGAGACATTGAGAGTCATTGAATGGGTAAGAGCCAGCATTCCACCCCCCACTGAGAGTGTCTGGTAAGCTGTGAAGAATCCACAAACCTCACAGGTGAGGCTGTCGCAAGCAAAAAGCTAGTCACATGACTAACCTGCTGGCCCACCTGGAGTTAATTGAATTGTGCTCACAGAACAGTTTTTGGAAGAGACTGCAACTGAACTTCAAGAAGAGAGCACCTCTCTCTCCCTCTCTTTCATGCAAATTTCCAGGGACCCACAGAAGAAACTTAACCCTCATGTCGGAAGACCAGCAAAACAAGTTTGAAAGTGTGCACTGGGCCCCAATGAGAACTGCAAGACTTAACTTCAATCAAAGACTTTACATCCAACCCAAAACCAGTAACTGAACTCCATCTATTACTTCAAACCTTTCCCCTTTAATTCTTTCTCCTCCTCTGTCTCTATTTTCATGTGTGTTCATTGCGTATGAATGCTAGCATGGCCGTGTCACGTATTTTTAGTAGTTTTAACTGAGTTAGGATTTTAAGGTTAATAAACTTACACCTTTCTTGGTTAAATCTGAGAAAAGCTGTCTAGTTGATTTCTTTGCAATCACAATTTGAGAGCAGTGAGTAAGGACTCACTGAGGGGAAGCTAAAAACACTGTTTTAAAAGTTAAACCCTGTTACGGCCAAACCAGGAAAAGGCTGAGAGGACAGCCCTAGACCCCTTTCTCACCTGGCTGTAACAATTTACTCCTGTATCTTTGAAGGCTGAAAGAAAAGATCTCCCTTTACCCACTAAAGGTTAAAAATGTTTTTAAAAATCTCAGCTAGGAAAGAAGCTGAGGTTGCTAAAGTTGGCCTCAAAACCCTTCGATGAGAGAGAGGAAAATCAGCCAGTGTTCCTACTTCATTCAATGACCCCTGTGAAGACATCAGTGTGAACCAAATCAGGTATTGTCCCAATCTCCATTGTTGCCCTTATCAAGGGAAAGTAAAAATAAAAACAGTATTTATGACAGCCCATTGTAACTATAGTGATCTAAAAAAGGTTATTTATTCACTTTTCTGCACCCTCACCACACAATTTTACACCTCAGCCTATCATGCTCTCTATTCTTGGTTTCTGGGAGCTTCAGAATATAAGGCTAGGGTGACAGGATGAACTATTTTCCCTCCTCTTGGGAGCATATTTGCCTGCTTTAGTCCCAAAGTAACAGCTGGGGTCAGAAATTCAGGACATTGGTAACTACTGACACAAGCTCTGAGTTCTACCACAATATTCCGGAACCTGACAGCATTGGATTAACTTGTCTACAAAGCCCAATTCATCCAGACTTAAAAACTGCTCCATATTTGGAGAAACTTTTAGAATGCCTCACACTCCTAGACAAGATACAAGAACAGCTTCTTGTCTGCATTTTACTGCATTAAAGGGCTATCATGGTACCTCGAGTTCCTAGGATTAAAGGTTGTTTTTGTGCTTGTAGTAGTGTAAGAGTTGGATTCGTCCCAGTCTCCACTGTTCCTGTTAAAAAAATAGTTTGTTTCAAACACCGCACTACAAAGTATAATGACATTTAAAAATTAATGATTTACTTCCATTTTTCTGCATCTTTCCCCTATTAAAGCTCCCACATCATATACCTTTGCCTGGTCAAAATTACTGACTGGAGATTCATTGCCTAGGGGGACCACAAGAGTGATCCAGGGTCATGGAAATTATTTTGAAATGAGTGTTAATCTGGGAAGTGGATCACCAGCCCATTGTATAACTCGCCTGATTTTTATCCCATTCAAAGAATAAAGAGCAAACGGGTTCCA